>NW_022681454.1:3126220-4326220 GCF_009764315.1 Trachypithecus francoisi | reverse complement strand
TGAAGACTAAACTCAGGTTGAAGTTTTCCTGGGAAGCTTCACACATCCTCTCCCCAACCTCTTTCTTCACATTTTCAACCGATTTTCTTTTCTTTTCTTTTCTTTCTTTTTTTCTTCATTTTTGAGCCATAGTCTCGCTCTGTCTCCCAGGCTGGAGTGCAGAGGTGCAATCATAGCTCACTGTAGCCTTGAACTCTTGGGCTCAAGTGATCCTCCCACTTTCCAGAGTAGCTGGGACCACAGGTGTGTGCCACCTAGGTCCACTGTCCAGCTTCTTCCCTGGAACCACGACGCAGGTGGTTTCTGCTCTGACAGGGCCTGCCATGTCCTGGGTGGAGGAGGCGCACCTTGCGGGGACCCACAGCCTCAGCCCCAAGCAAGCAGTCGGCCCTTGTGGCCATGGAGGGCCCCCTCTGTCTCTCGATTCCTACTAAAAGACACACCGTGGGTTCCCTTACCTTCCACTGAGTGAGAATCCTAACTGTTCTCATGGTAAATGTCACACTTACTGTGCCTAGGGGTCCATAAGAGACAGGAGAAGGTTCTTCCCACACTAAAGATAAGAAGATGGCAGAAAGATGGTTACCTTCCCTGCCCGAGGCCACTCACGTCCAGGAGGCAGCGGAGGAGGGGAAGAGGGGAAGGATTTGAACCCAGGGGAGAGCCTGTCTCTTAGACCGTTCTGACTGCCCAGTGAGAGCTGAAGGCCTCTCCTCTGTGGCCTGCTCCACCTTACCTGCACCCCTCTCTCCAGGTCCCTGCTCCACCATGGGTGTGGAGGCAGCCACCAACCTTCCGGTTCCTGGCTCAGCCCTGGCACATAAGAGGAGAAAGCACTGGCAGAATAAGTGGATGAAGCGATGCCCATGGGTCTCCTTTGTCCTGGCTGCAGCCCCTCTGTCAGGGCACCACAGGTGGCACCGTCTGAGCATCGGCGTTTCCGGGTGACCACTGTGGGGGCAGTTGTGACACTCATGCCTCTTTTATTTATTAAAAAAATGTTTTTTGGGGGCCAGGTGCAGTGGCTCACACCTGTAATCCCAGCACTTTGGGAGGCCAAGGCGGGTGGATCACCCGAGATCAGGAGTTCAAGACCAGCCTGACCAACATGGCAAAACCCCGTCTCTACTAAAAATACAAAAATTGGCCAGGCGTGGTGGTGCATGTCTGTAATCCCAGCTACTCAGGAGGCTGAGGCAGGAGAATTGCTTGCACCCGGGAGGCAGAGGTTGCAGTGAGCCAAGATCGTGCCACTGCACTCCAGCCTGGGTGAAAGAGACAGGGTCTAGCTCAGTGGCATAGGCTGGAGTGCAGTGGTGTGATCTCGGCTCACTGTGGCCTCTACCTCCTGGGCTCAAGTGATCCTCCCACCTCACTCCCCTGAGTAGCTGGGACCACAGCTGTGCACCACCATGCCTGGCTAAGTTTTGTATTTTTTTCTGGAGATGGAGTTTCATCATGTTACCCAGGCTGGTCTCAAATTGCTGGGCTCAAGTGATCCGCCCGCCTCAGCCTCCCAAAGTGCTAGGATTGCAGGCGTGAGCCACTGTGCCCAGCAACTCATGCCCCTTTTAATCCTCATACCAACCCTGTGGGGAAGCCCTTGAGTTCCCATGCCGTAGATGAGGAAACTGAGGCTCAGGGAGGATGAGGCCATACTGCTCAGAAGAGAAGGTGTAGAATCTGAACCCAGGCCTGAATGTCTCCTCAGCCGGAACCCTTTTCCTTCCTACTGCCAGAGTTTTCTTCCAAGTATCAGAAGACACTCACCTTGGCTGCGGATTCTTTCCACCCTGATGTCTTCCATCTGACTGAGGCTGGGGCCTCCCTCCTCAGCCTCCTGTTTCAGGAGGCTTGCCAGGGTGGGCCACCCCTGGGTCAGAGCAGCCCAAGGGGCCCGGCTGGCTCCCTGTACTGGGGCTGCCTCCGGGAACAACTTTCCAGAGTTACAGGTGCTTCAGGAGGACAGGAGGACAGGTGAATGGCCCGACATGATGCCCAGGGTGCAAGGTTGTCTCTGAGGATAAAGGGACCCTGTGCAGGTGGTCAGGTAAGCAGGACTCCAGGCTGCTTAGTGATCTTCAGTTGAGACTCTAGGATCACCCCCGTCCCCAAACCCCTTCCTCCTCTGGAGGGTTCTTCACACAGGGTGGGGCCAGGATAGAGCTGGTCCTTCCCAGCTAAGAGCTTCCTAGCAGCAGGAGTTCAGACTGCACTGACCAAGACCCCAAAGGCCTCCAGGGCTGCCAGACTGAAAGATTGGGACACAGCCCCTGCCAGGAGCCTTTGCTGACATCCCACAACCTCTGGGACAAATCTCAACTCACTTAGCCTGACATTCCAGGTTTTTTAGGAGTTGCCCTGGCCATAGTCCATAACCTTGTACTTTGCTTCCCACTGACCCCTTCCTCCTCCTTACCATCTGATTGTCTCTTACTTGTCCCTTCTTGTCAAACTCTGCTGTCCTTCAAAATTCTCTTGCTCAGGCTGGGTCAGGTGCCACCCAAGGGTCCCCCAGAGTCCAGAGCCTCCCCCTGCTCCAGCCTCAGTCATACCTGGGGGAGTCATGCCTGGTTTCTGACCTGCCCTTGGCCCCTGGCCCATGAGCTCCCAGAAGACAGGGACAGATCTGACTTGCCCTGGAGTCACAGGTCCCAGCTCCAAGGCACTGAGGGACTCTTCCGTGTTTCATTGAGGAATGAGTGGGAATGTGTTGCTGCTGAGGGCATGTGTGATTTCTAAGTGTGTGGATACTATTGCCAGCTGTAATACTTTCCTACCTCTCTGCTATTCTAAGGAACTCCATGCTCGTGATCTCTCTCTCTCTCCCTTTCTCTCTCTCCCTCCCTCCCTCCGTCCCTCCCTCCCTTCCCCCTTTTCTCTCTCTCGCTCTTCCCCCTCCCCTGTTCCTCCCTTCTCCTGGGAAGATAATTTCTACTGGGATTTTACAAAGCTAAGATGCTCCAAGGCAGGAAAACAAAAATTAAATCCAGTAATGATGGTGAGGTCTCCAAATGGAGCGCTTGATCTAGGCTCTTCTTCCTGAGTGATTTTCTGCTTTTCGAAATGCTCCCACAGAAAATGTAAAAGTGACAGGAAAGTGTAAAGACACAGAGAAACAACCAACCACTCCTAGCTCCATCAGCCATTGTCAACTGTGACTGGCAGCCTGGCATCAGCTTCCGGTGCTTCCACGCCTCGTTCAGAGAGTCAAGGTCCCAGAGTTCTCAGTGGTTTCCACTAAACAGTCCACAGTGGGATTTGTCCTTGGGACATCTGCTTTTCTCTCTTTCTTTCTCCTTCCTTCTTTCCCTCCTTCCTTCTGCCTGCCTGCCTGCCTGCCTGCCTTCCTTCCTTCCTTCCTTCCTTCCTTCCTTTCTTCTTCCTTCCCTCCCTCCCTCTCTCTCTCCCTCTCTCTTTCTCCTTCTCTCCCTCCCTCTCTCTCCCTCCTCCCTCCCTCTTTCCTTTCCTTTCCTTTCCCTTCCTTTCCTTTCCTTTCGTTTCCCTTCCCTTCCCTTCCCTTCCCTTCCCTTCCTTTCCTTCTTCCCTTCCCTTCCCTTCCCTTCCTTTCCTTTCCTTTCCTTTTGTTTTCTTTCTTAGATGGAATCTTGCTCTGTCGCCCAGGCTGGAATACAGTGGCACAATCTCAGCTCACTGCAACCTCTGCCTCCCCGGTTCAAGCAATTCCCCTGTCTCAGCCTCCTGAGTAGCTGAGACTACAGGTGCACACCACCATGCCCGGCTAATTTTTGTACTTTTTTTTTTTTTTTTTTTTAAGTAGTAGAGACAGGGTTTTACCATATTGGTGAGGCTGGTCTCAAACTCCTGATCCACCTGCCTTGGCCTCCCAAAGTGCTGGGATTACAGGCATGAGCCACCGTGCCTGGCCGACACCTGCTTTTTAATGGTGGCGCAGTGCTATGCTCTAGGGGAATAGAATCATGCACTTGCCGCCTTCCTGTTGTTGGGAGTTTCATTCGTTTCTCTGTCTTTCCATCTTCCTCCTTTCACTTTTCCGCCTGTCTATGAGCAATCATTTTTGTTAATATGCCAGATTGTTCCTTCCAGATGCTTTCCTACAGTCGGGGCTTGATAGCAGTGGGCTCCCCCAGCCCCTCCAAGGCTTCTAAGTGACCATGTGTGTGGGGAGTGGTGGAGGTGTCAGGTGGCTTCAGAAGGAGACTTTAGTGTAGCCACTCACAGCAGCCCCGTCACCTCTCAATGACTCCACGGGGAAATGATTCCACTTGCAGGGGAGCAGAGAGCATCTCTTCTGAGACATGAGCGCAGGGAAGCTTTGCCAGCCTGTATTATGGAAAGGCAGGCCATTCACTCATCTGCAAGGATGTACTGGGCACCCAGTGTGTACAAGAGAACGTGCTGGACACAACAGACTGTAGGGATCACACGAGGCTTGATTCCTTCACTTTGTTGAGCAGAGAGAAGATGTGGACAAAGTCAGATCTGATCAACACAACCACCCTGGCCCCCCAAGAGAAATAACAAGCTTATTTTGTGAGACAAGTGAATTGTATCCATTACATCATGTTGAAGTGCTGTCACTAATGACAACTTCATTTCCACAGATATACACCGACAGCTTGTTACATGCAACTGGGGAGGAAAAATGAGAAATGAGGGAAAAGAATAATGGCTAACTGAGCTCATTTGATTTTATTTAAACTTATTTTAGTACTAAGCTTATTTCTTTTATTGAATGCAACCTTATTTAATTCTTACTGCACCCCTTGAAGGTGGGTCTTCCTGTCCCTGGTTTTCAGATGAGGTAACAATTAAACCATTCGCTTTAATTAAGCAGCAGAGGCATCTCAGCCTCTGCACTTCATCTCAGCCCAGCACTTCATCTCAGCCCAGCACTTCTACTGGGGCTGAGATGAAAATCGCGGCGGGTGTTCTGAGGAGGTGTGGCTCTCCCTGGCTGATGGGGGAAGGCTTAGCAGAGCTTTGTCTTAGAGGAGGAGTAATGAGAAAGAAAGTGCAGAGAGGGCATTCAGGCCAAGTCAGCAACACAGACAAAGTCAGGTCGTGTGGGTTAAGTGCATGGGTAATGAGTAATGGAGATGTGGCTAAATGCTGTGTGTGTGTGTATGCGCGCACACGCGTGTGCCTGCCTGTGTGTGTGTTTGTGTGTGTGAGTGACAGCAACAGCAAAGGACCCAGCATGAGTGGCTGACACCAGATTTAGGTAGACTTGGAGGGGCCACTAAGGAATTTCATAGGCAATGGGGAACCATTAACTATCACTAGGCAGGGGAGGAGCCTCCGGGAACCAATCCTGAACTTCATTGTTGCAATGCGTATCTCAGCAAGAATGGGCAGGATGGCATAGTCAGGAGTACTGCCTTACGTTTTTTTCTTTCTTTCTTTTTTTTTTTTTGAGATGGAGTCTCGCTCTGTCGCCCGGGCTGGAGTGTAGTGGCCGGATCTCAGCTCACTGCAAGCTCCGCCTCCCGGGTTTACGCCATTCTCCTGCCTCAGCTTCCCGAGTAGCTGGGACTATAGGCGCCCGCCACCTCGCCCGGCTAGTTTTTTGTATTTTTTAGTAGAGACGGGGTTTCACCATGTTAGCCAGGATGGTCTCGATCTCCTGACCTCGTGATCTGCCCGTCTCGGCCTCCCAAAGTGCTGGGATTACAGGCTTGAGCCACCGCGCCCGGCCCTGCCTTACGTTTTAAAGAAGTGGTGAAAATATTTAATATTTTAATATACTTTTTCTTTTTGGAAGATAAATGGATTAGGTCCACCATTTCACCCTACAGAGGATTTAAAGTTTTCATCAGGAATGAGATTTGAGTGTAAGAAGATTAAATGATAGTATCCTGATAAGACCGCAGGGTTCAAAACCACCCCCACAACCCAGGGAAGGGGGCAGCCAGGCTGGCAAGATCTGAGGCCAGGACTGCTGGGGCTTTGGGGAGAGCAGCAAACAGAACAGACCTAGACCTATCAAGGTGCTCCCACCAGAGTCCAGAGATCTCACCGCACACATTTTCTCATTCATGCCGGTGCCCAGTACATCCTTGCAGATGAGCGAATGACCTGCCTTTCATAACAAGGCTGGTGGCACTTCCCCACACTCGTGTCTCAGAAGAGATGCTGTCTGCTCCCCTGCAAGTGGAATTGTCTCCCTTTGGAGTAGTTGAGAGATGTCAGAGGCTTCTGTCAGTGGCTAGACCAGACTCCCCGTGAAGTCACCTGGAACCTTCACTGCTCCCCAGAGCTGCACACGGTCACTCAGAAGCCTTGGAGGGGTTGGGGGAGGCCCCTGCTGTCAAGCCGCCACCATCACAGTCCCTTTGTCCAAGCTATTCCCCTGCAACCTTGCCTGACCTGCAGAAGCTTCAGAGTGGCCCACTCTTCCTGGGCATGTCAGGAAAACTTTGACATGGCTGCTCTGGCTTCAGGCAAGGTCTAATTTGGTGAAAATTTGAAAGCAGTTTGATGGGGGTGCCAGGGAGAAATGGGGAGAGAGAAAGCCACTGCATTTGATGAATGGCAATGGCTTGGAGCTGGTGTGATGGCCTCTCTGGATGACAAGGACATTGGAGTTAGAGCCAGAAGGACTGAGGTATGAATCTCAGCATTCCTGGTGTGTAGTTATGGGGACTTGGCACAGACACTTGAATGAAACTTCTTTTGCACAGCTGTAAGATGGGCCCCTTAATAAAGGCCAACTTTGTTCTGATCCTTCACTGCCTGTTGGGATGTTCTCAGCATTTTGTGCATGTTGGCCAATTTAACCCTAACAGCAACCACCACAGGCAGATGCTATTGCTAGCTATTAATATCCCTACCTGACAGATGAGAATCTGATAGCGAGGCCCAAGGGGTTTGAGTAATGTGCCCAAGGCACACAGCTGGGGGTGCTGCAGGAGGCCAGTTGTGCACTTGTGGCTTTTCCCCTGGCCACTTTGCAGCACTGGTACAAGAGAGGCCCACGGGTGAACCCCCACCCCACAGCCACCCTTTGTCCCTCAGAAAGGGTTGGCAGAGCCTGCAGGTGAGGGTGGGTGTGGGGAGGGGTGGGCAATGGTCTGCCCTTCATTTCTGTCATGTTGTGGCTGCCACTGGGGAGAAAATGTCAAAAAGCTTCCTGGAAGAAGCGGCTTCCAGGAGGCTTCACCATATCCTTGTCCTGCCAACTGGCCACAAATGGATTGGAAGACTCCCACCGGGTGAGAAGGCTCAGAAGCCATCACAGGGGATGGCAGAGGTGGGAGAGGTACGCACCTCGCACCGCGGGGCTCCAGGAGCCAGACGAAGGACAGGCATTTCTGTATGGCACCCCGTTCTGGGTGGGTCCTCTCAAGGGACCCCCCTTCTTTGTCTCTCCCTCTGTTGCTTTTCTCTCCTCTTCCCTCTTCTTCCCCCCACTTCCTCTTCTCCTCTTTACTTTTTCTTCTTCCTCTCTCTCCTTCCCGCATACCTCTCTCAACTTTGTTTCCACTTCTTGTAGCCCTTCTTGCTTCAACAAACGTCAATGCAGTCACAGTTCCTGGGCTGAGGCTGGGGGATGGGAGGGAAGTCCTGAGGGCAGCTCCCGCCCCCGCCCCCGCCCTGTCACTCCCTCTGCCCCGCCTGCACAGCTTCTCACCACTTCATTCCTGCCCCCACCGCCCCTACCGCCCCTATAAGCCACCAGGTCGCTCCAGTTTAGTGCCAGCGCCTGGAGGCAGAGGCGTGGTGAGGGCTGTGCAGCCTAGGATCCACCTAGTGGCTCTCGCTGGCGTCTCAATTGCGCATGAACCAGCGCTGGGAGGCTCGGCTGGAGGTGTGACCAGGGCAGGGACAGACCTGGCCCGGAGCAGAAGAGCCCAGAGTCCCATCCTGTCACGCTACAAGGAGGGAAGAAGGAAAGATACAGTGTCAGCAAAGAGACCTCCCTCGCCCCTACGTCCCGCGCCCCCACGCCTCCCTTCAGCCTTAGGACAGTCCTGCCGGGACGGTGAGCGCATTCAGCACCCTGGACAGCACCGCGGTTGCGCTGCCTCCAGGGCGGCCCCGGGCTGCTCCGGCTAGGAAGAGCAACGCCCTCCGCCCGGGTACCCCGGACCGCGCACTTGCCGCAGCTTTCCTCGCGCCGCTCTGGGCCTTGCCGGCCGGGTCTGCACCTCCCAGACGCTGTGGGCGCGCCGCTCAGCCACTCCATCGCCGCACTTTCTCAGGCCCGCGCCCAAGTAGAGCCATGAGAACCTCAGGGTGCCTGCAGAGACGCTAGCGCCATGGGCCCCGGCGACACCCTGCTAGCGGGGCTGCTGGTGATGGTGCTGGCTGTGGCGCTGCTATCCAACGCGCTGGTGCTGCTTTGTTGCGCCTACAGCTCTAAGCTCCGCACTCGCGCCTCGGGCGTCCTCCTGGTGAATCTGTCGCTGGGTCACCTGCTGCTGGCGGCGCTGGACATGCCCTTCACGCTGCTTGGTGTGATGCGCGGGCGGCCACCGTCGGCGCCCGGCGCGTGCCAAGCCATCGGCTTCCTGGACACCTTCCTGGCGTCCAACTCGGCGCTGAGCGTGGCGGCGCTGAGCGCAGACCAGTGGCTGGCCGTGGGCTTCCCGCTGCGCTACGCTGGACGCCTGCGACCGCGCGATGCCGTCCTGCTGCTGGGCTGTGCTTGGGGACAGTCGCTGGTCTTCTCGGTCGCTGCACTTGGCTGCTCGTGGCTCGGCTACAGCAGCGCCTTTGCGTCCTGCTCGCTGCGCCTGCCACCGGAGCCTGAGCGCCCGCGCTTCGCAGCCTTCACCGCCACACTCCACGCCATGGGCTTTGCGCTGCCGCTGGCAGTGATCTGCCTCACCTCCCTCCAGGTGCACCGGGTGGCGCGCAGCCACTGCCAGCGCATGGACATCGTCACCATGAAGGCGCTCATGCTGCTTGCCGACCTGCACCCCAGGTATTGGCCCAGTGCATGCCGACCGGCCCAGGCCAGGGACTCAGGTGCTCCCCGGGCAGTTGGCTCGAGTAGCCTGTGGTCATCATCACCTTTACTTCGCCCAGAGTTCACCGGCCATGGCAGCTGCCCCTGCATGCTGCTCGCGGGGTTTTCCAGTTGGTTCCTTGGTGCAGACACCGCGGGGGCCTCTGCCTCCTGGGATATGTGCTCACAGCGCACAGGGAACTTTGCACAGAGCGGTGGGGTGTGCGTCTCCGGGAGGGGTTCCGAGGGCTCTGCTGTGGACAGCCAGACGCACCCCTCCTATGGAGTAGCTGTGGGTCTGAGGCATCTGCGTGTTTCTGCCTGCTGTTGACCCAGTACACTTGCATGGCCTTGGGCTTCACGTCTTGAGCAGGGTCCATCCCCCATGCTTTCTGCTCACTACTTGGCAGGATTTGTCTCCTGAATCTCTAGCTAGTGTTGCCATTGTTCCAAATTACCTCCCGTAGGGTGTTCCCCTTTCACCCTCGGCCCCCCACAGAACCCCCAAGAGGCTCTCCTGCTCCTGGGGTGGGCAGACCAGGTGACTTCTCCCTCCCTGAGGGCCCCAGCCTTGCCTCTCCATCAGCAGGCCTGCCTCAGTTCCCTCTGTGTGGAGAAGGATGAGCCGGAGGGAAAGAAGGAGGAGGTGGTCCTTCTTTCCAGGCTTCCTTTATTTCACCTACAAAAAAGCAAGCCTACCCCTTTTCATTGTTCTTTCTCTCTCCCCCATCCCTCTGTCCTCTTGAGGTTCCAGGCTAAACATCCTGAACCCCTCCTGTCTGCCCTCACTTCGGCCCCTAGGCTCTGGGCCTGGGCTCTGTCCCCACCCTGCCATCATCCTGACCGCTGTCTTTTGTCCCCACAGTGTGCGGCAGCGCTGCCTCATCCAGCAGAAGCGGCGCCGCCACCGGGCCACCAGGAAGATTGGCATCTCTATTGCGAGCTTCCTCATCTGCTTTGCCCCATATGTCGTGACCAGGTGGGTCCCGAGTCCGGCTCCCGTCGTGGGAACAGCTGGGAGGGCTTGGCCTCAGTTGAGTAGGCCTCTGAGGTCTCTCAGTTGGGTATCGGGAGGGTGGCCATCACCACAGGACCCTCCTCCACACCTGATGGGCTGCGGGCTGTGCTGGCAGCTCCTGGGAAAGACCCTTGGAGGAAGATGGCACTGGCCCCCATCCTGTCCTATAAATGAGGAGACTCTCCTTGTCCAGGCACAGGCAGATATGGGGTCTGTGAATCAGCACCTGGCTCTTTAAACCTAGGAAGCTTTCAAAATCAGGCGGCCTGGGACTAACCCAGACCTTAGACTCCGCATCTCCCGGGTATGGAGTCGGGAATCTGGGTGGAAGCTCCGGCTGGAGCCTCAAGGCAATCACGCTGCCAGGTGAGTGTTCTCTTTGCTCCTCTCTTTCCTGGAGACCTTGGCCTGAGTGCTTGTCAGGTCAGAATTACCTGGAGTCACAGGTAATTTGGAAAAGATTGTGGGTAAAGGTTCTGCTGGTACCATTGTCCCAGTCCTGTGCTGAGGGGCAGGGGAGTCTGCAGTCTTTGCCTCTGGGGTTCCTGGGTCACCCACTTGGCCACTTGGTCACTACCTTAGCTCCACTCAAGGAAATGTGTGCACCCTGCCTTGCTGGAAGGCAACATGGTTAGAGGGAGGCACGTTGTTTATTAGAGAGGGTGACTGCTTGCTATCATGTTTTGCCTTTCTTGGAAGCTCCATGGAAGGTTTGGCCAGGCCTCTGCAGCACTCAGGCTGGCTGGGAGGTCTCCACCCTACATGTTGAGCCACGGCAGGAGACTGCCCTGAAGGAAGAAGCTCCCGGGAGGGGTCCATGGCCCTCATCCTCAAGGGGCCCAGGTCCCCACCCCAGGGGAGGGAGCCAGCAGGGAGTGTGGTACCAGGATTCTGGCTCTGTTTGTGTAGGGTCTTCCTGGGGTTGCTATCTAATGCCCTACAAGGTCTGCCAGCCTGTCCAGGATGCCTGCCTATCTTTCTAGGTCACTGGGGTGCTTAGGTATGTTGTGGGGGGGGGGCAACAATTGTGTCCCAGGAACCTGGGAGGTCCCAGAGTGCCCATGATGAGTGGCACCAACTCTGTCCTGCCTACTAGGCTCTCTCTGAGCTCTTTGGAATCAGCACTTGGGACAGGAGCTCTTGGCCACCGATCCCATCTGGCTTAGGGACAGAGAGCCAGGTTTCTTGGGGATCACAGGCACTCTCCTTGCTCACATAAAACCTGGCAAAGGCCTCTGGTTCTTAGGAAACTTCATGGGCACAAGTGTGGATGGAGAAACTGTGGCGTCCTTCTCTTGGGAACTAGCTGTTTATCTGATTGTCATGCTTGTGTGTATGTGTGCCATGTGTTTGCTCATGCATGCATGTGTAGGTTGGGAGGTTTCATGTGTGTATTCATACATGCACAGGTATGTACATACATGTAGAAGGTGAGTGCTAACGCTTCCAGAGCTCCAGCATTTAGTTTTGAAAGTTTAAATGAATGATGAGTGAGACTGGCTCACTCAGCCATGATATTATGTTGATTAATGGGTGTAACCATTATTTTCCTGCATGTGTACAAGGCCCTAACCGTGTGTGTAAGCATGCATAGCTATGAGCGTGCACACAAGTGTTCAAAGGAAGAATCCCAAACAAAGTCATGAAGCCTGCCTTTGCAGCATTGTTTCCACAATGCTGTTACCAACTCTGGGATCTGGGCAGCTCAGGCTTTCTTCTCTGTGAAAAACGTGGGTACAATATAGCATTAATGAGGATATATATTTCTTCACGTACTCACTAAACATTTAATGAGCACCTACTCTGTGCTGGGCTTTGTGCCTGGTCCTGCAGTTACAAAATCAAATGGAACACAGGCTCCTCTTGGTTCTGATGGCGGAAGATGCAGGTCAGCAAGACCAGGCAGGTGTTTCAGTGGGGGAGGGACCTTGGGGGATGGAGCCTGGGAGCAGCACAGCTGGATCAGTTTGGACAGGTTTGCCTGACAGGTGGCTCTCACATCATAGGAATGAATCGAATCAGAACCTCACTCCGTTATTGCCCTAAGGCTCCAGCCGGAGCTTCCACCCAGTGTGTGGACGAGGTTCTAATGCAGTTGGCTTAACCCACAGGAAGTCAGAGATCCAGGAGCATGTTGTCCCTGCTGCCCCTTAGAAGGTAGTGCACTCGTTCCAATTGTTCTGCAATTGCTAAAAATATTTCAGAGCTCTTCTCCTGGGAATGGTTTGCAGAACTGGGATGCATTGTTAGACTCTTCTGTGGACATCTTGAAGGTGAATTTAATCTGGTTAGAAATAACTCAAAGTCACCTTGAGCCAGTTCATGTGGATCAAGTAGGTAAAGCAGATGGGGGATATAGGATTTTTCTTTTGTTTCTTGGTTGTCACTCTTGAGTTTTACTGACTTAATCAATGGTGCAGATGAAGTCCCTGGGGTGTGCAGCAGTGAGACCAGGAGGGCGGGGCTACAGAGCCTCCCTTGTGGAGTCTGTGGTCTACTGTGGGGGTGCGGGGAGGACAGATGGATATGGTCACCAGGTGCTGAGCATCAGTGGACACGTGAGCGAGTCCCCTTCTCCGCAGGGTCGTGGCTGATTGGAATGCCACAGTGGCTGACACATGACTTCTGGTCCCAGTGTGACTCCAGACACAGCCTCAGCTGGGTGTTTCCAATGACTTCCATCTGCACCGTGGCTTCACTAGGGGATAGACACTCTGCCATGTGTGTGGCTTTCTTACTCACCTGCAGCTCAGTCCCCTAGTGACTGAAAGAAATGCCATGCTTCTCAGATCCTTCGATAGGACTCTCCTTCCCACTTGCCTGATGGTGGGCTGTGACCAGTCTCCAGTCCATGCCTGATGGTGGGCTTCGTGGACGTGGGGGTGACAGTGTACCTGATGTGCATATGCTGGCCGGTTGCAAAGTCCTTTGCGGACTGTCATTTACTGTAACTGGGTTCTCACCTCAGCCTGGGGTAGGGGATTAGGGCCATGACTGCCTTGGATCTGTGTCCCTGCCCTGATTTTTGGATTCTGGATGCCTCTCCTCTGGCCACACCCCTCAGTTCTCCCTGTCCTCACATTCTGGCTCTGCTTCTCAGCTTGAGGTGGCTGCCTGCCTGCTTGCCTGCCTCCTCATCCCCACCTCGCTGGACTGGGTGCCCTGGAGGGAGGGAGTCAGTCTAATCCTTGCTGCACCCCAGCAGCTGCTGTGTTTGTGGGTGGTCAGCAGGTGGTCTCCAGACTAATGAGTGACCCAGCCAAACTTGTAAATCATAGGGCTGCAGTCCTTCTGAGTGGGGGGTGGGACATCCTGGGACAGAAATTCACTGCCTGGGGGGGTCATCAGGCTGATGGGGAAAGCCCTGGCTTTTGGGAGCCCTGGTTCAAAGCCAGGACCTGGGAAGCGGAACGGCTGCCACTGGTCAGCACATGCACTTGTGACAGCTGTCAGAAGCCTTGTCCTGACTCTGTGGCCCCCACCTCAGGCTGTGCTGCCGCTGGTCAGAAGCCTTGTCCTGACCCCGTGGCCCCTACCCCAGGCTGCGCTGAGAGCGGAGGGGTCCATCCAAGTCCCCAGAGGCCGGGCCCCCTGCTGCTTTCCCCCACGCAGAGCCCAGTCCCTTCCACTCTGAGTTCTAGTCTGATTTCAGAAAAGCGCTGGGCTCAGACTCAGAATGTGGGACTGAGCCTTTCCTCTGGGAGTTGTATGCCTGATGGTCCTAGAGATGCCCTTAAGACTCTCTGAGTGATGCTGCGAGAGGGTGGGTAGGGAAGCACCCTGCGTGGTGCGAGGTGCCCGAGGACATCCCATGAGTGACTGCGATTCAAGTGGGTGAGGGGGTCACGCTTCCTCAGCGTCTGTTCTGCAGCCCAGGTTGACACCTGTTACTCCAGCCTGGTTATTAGTGTTGTTCCGATTTGTTCTCAACATTGCCCAGGTTTGGCAGGTGAATGCCAGAGGGGAGTCTGGCTGGGGGCTCCCAGCGCTCACATCTGGGGTGTCTTGGTCTGCAGCATGGTAGTGGTAATGGCTCCCTCCGTAGCTGGTTCTGTGTGCGGGCGTTCGCGGCAGCTGTGCGCGCAGGTGGGTGGACTGAGCTGAGAGTGAGGATGGTGGGAGAAGGCCTGGGTCACGGTGGCGGTGCTGCCACCTACTGAGTACCTGCTGTATGCGGGCTGATGTCGGCTGCTCCGCAGTCCCAGGACCCGGCCTTGTAATCCCGTTTTAGGAAGAGGAGACCTACGCTCAGGGTGCTGGCGCAGAGCCCCCTGGCTAGTGAGCGTCAGGGCTGCGGTGTGTACTTGTCCTGACTCTGTGGCCCCCACCTCAGGCTGTGCTGCCGCTGGTCAGAAGCCTCGTCCCGGAGCATGAGTGTGTGGCGGGTGCTGTCACTGTGGCTGAGTCAGCTGCTCCGCTTCCCCAACAGGCTGGTGGAGCTCGTGCCCTTCGTCACCGTGAACGCCCACTGGGGCATCCTCAGCAAGTGCCTGACCTACAGCAAGGCGGCGGCCGACCCGTTCACGTACTCTCTGCTCCGCCGGCCGTTCCGCCAAGTCCTGGCCGGCATGGTGCGCCGGCTGCTGAAGAGAACCCTGCGCCCAGGGTCCACCCACAACAGCTCCCTGGACCTGGCCAGCATGGTGCACCAGGTGCTGAAGAGAGCCCCGCGCCGGGGGTCCACCCACAACAGCTCCCTGGACCTGGTGAGCATGGTGCACCAGGTGCTGAAGAGAACCCCGCACCCAGCGTCCACCCACAGCAGCTCCCTGGACGCAGAGAGTAATTCCCGCCTGCAGCAGACACACTGAGGGCCTGGCAGGGCTCATCCGCTCCACCTTCTAAGAAACCCTGTGGAAAGGGCACTGGCCCTGCCACAGAAACGCCACTGGGGATCCCCCAGACACCGGCGGCTTGACTTTGAACTGAGGCTGAAGTACAGGAGGAAGAGGAGAGGGCCAGATGTGGGTGTGGACAGCAGGAGCAGGGGAGGAGAGCTCCAGGCTCGGCCACCTGGCCCGGGACAGCGGTTTTTCTTTCTGAGCCTCGCCCTTGTTCTGGGGTCGTGGCGATGCTTTGAGACGGTGGGTAGGAAAGCGTCTTGTGTGGCACGTGGTACCCGTAGGCGTCCTATCAGTGACTGCTGTTCATGTGGGTGAGGTGGTTACGCTTGCTCAGGGTCTCTTCTGTAGCCCGGGTGGACACCTGTTACTCCCACCTGGTTATTAGCATTGTCCCGATTTGTTCTCAGCATTGCCCAGGTTTGGGAGATAAATGCCGGGGCAGAGTCTGGTTGGGGGCTCCCAGAGCTCACATCTGATAGTCTGTGATCAGGGCCCGGCAGGCACAGGCGGTCCCTGGGACATGCCCATCTCTGGAAGCCTAGAGGGCCCCAGCTCCAGGCCTGTCCTCTGTGACTGCCTGTGTGGGCAAGCAGATGGAGCCTGTCTCCTGCCTCCTTTTCCGTGGTTTGCCAGGGCTTTGGCATCTTGACTGGGGAGGATGTGGAGTCTGTATGCTCAGAGCCTTTTCTGGTGATGATATCATCAGAGCACATGACCTCTGCTTCCTGCCCCCGAAGGCCACCTCTGGGCCTCTGGATCCTAGACTTGAGATGGTCAAGAGCTGGAAGTAGTAGCCAGGGCCCAGGTTCCAGAGAGGGTGGTCCAGGATGGGGAGGGCCCTTGCTCCCCAGCAGCAGTGCTGGGGGAGCCACGAGAAGGTGGAGTGTCCTTGAGTAGCTGTGTGCACCACCCCCAGTTTAGTAATCACAGGGTGCCATTCCCCGGTGGGGGCACCCGCCATCAATGTCATTGAATGTCCCCATGGGACAGTGTTGAGGACATTTGTGCACATCTGTCCTATTTCACAGCTCAGGGAAAGAATGGTACACAGCGCACATGGGCCCCCAGTGGAGAGGTGTGTGGGTAAATGAGTGAGCGAGTGAATGCATGGACACGAATGGTACACAGTGCACATGGGCCCCCAGTGGAGAGGTGTGTGGGTAAATGAGTGAGTGAGTGAATGAATGGACACGATTCTCTCTTCAGCTTCTGTCATTGCTGTTTTCTTCAAGGCCCAGGGCCATCCCCTGCAGAGACAGGGTGGACTGCAAGACCTCAGACCCCTGCCTCATGGAACTCTCTGATGGGCTTCACCCATAGGCTCTTGCAGGCGTGGAGCCTGTGTCATGACACCCTATACCCAAGGCCAGCAATGCAGGGAGAGCGTGGACATCACATTATTTCCTTTCAGAGGCTGAATTCTTCAAAGACACATGTGGATGTCACTTGCTCTTGGTATGAACAGTGGAGAACTCAGCTGAGGTGGCTTCACAGAGTCTTTTCCAAAAAACAGGTGTTATTATTGTACTTTATTTATTTATTTATTTTTTTTGAGATGGAGTCTTGCTGTGTCGCCCGGGCTGGAGTGCAGTGGCCGGATCTCAGCTCACTGCAGCCTCCGCCCCCCATGCTCAAGCCATCCTCCCACCTCAGCCTCCTGAGTAGCTGGGACCACAGGCATGGGCCACTATGCCTGGATAATTTTTGTATTTTTTTTGTACAGATGGAGGTCTCACTTTGTTGCCCAGGCTGGTCTTGAATTCCTGAGCTTAAGTGATCCGCCCACCTCAGCCTCCCAAAGTGCTGGGCTTACAGGCATGAGCCACCGCACCCAGCCAAAACCAGGTGTTATTTGCTGACTTGCCAATGCCTTCCTCAAAAGGATAAATTTAAAAATGTTTGTAAATCATGAAGTGTAATTCAAATAAAACAAATTATTGTTTGGAATAATAGCAACTCTAGGTATGTGGTCAGGAAGCAGTTAAAAACATTAAAACACAGACCTGGCCAGTTCAATCAAACCCGGGGGTTCCAGGCAGGAGGTGGGGCAGGTGGGCATCACACCCTGGTTCGCAGAGGGCACGTGAACTTGAGACCCTGCTGCACCCCGGTGCCCCTGTGCTTACAAGGGAGGGCACTCGCACAGCAGAAGCAGGTTGGTCCCCATTGTTTAAAGTTCCAGAGCCCAGGCTGTGAGCTCCTTGGCTGAGCCCTCTCCTGTCCCTGGGAGCTCCCCAGGTGTGAGGAGCCTGGCAGCCAGCGGGGCCTACCCTCCATGTTAGTGCATCTCCGCCAGGCTAAAATGCTTGGTCACGCCGGGCGCGGTGGCTCAAGCCTGTAATCCTAGCACTTTGGGAGGCCGAGACGGGTGGATCACAAGGTCAGGAGATCGAGACCATCCTGGCTAACCTGGTGAAACCCCGTCTCTACTAAAAAATACAAAAAACTAGCCGGGCGAGGGTGGTGGGCGCCTGTAGTCCCAGCTACTCGGGAGGCTGAGGCAGGAGAATGGCGTAAACCCGGGAGGCGGAGCTTGCAGTGAGCTGAGATCCGGCCACTGCACTCCAGCCTGGGTGACAGAGCGAGACTCCGTCTCAAAAAAAAAAAAAATAAAAATAAAAAAATAAATAAATAAAATGCTTGGTCACTGCT
This sequence comes from Trachypithecus francoisi, assembly GCF_009764315.1. Classification (NCBI taxonomy): domain Eukaryota; kingdom Metazoa; phylum Chordata; class Mammalia; order Primates; family Cercopithecidae; genus Trachypithecus; species Trachypithecus francoisi. The sequence goes on along the minus strand of NW_022681454.1, from coordinate 4,308,771 downwards.
TTAGCGCCACTCAAGGAAACGCGTGCAGCCTGCCCTGCTGGAAGGCACCATGGTTAGAGGGAGGCACGCTGTGTATTAGAGACGGGGACTGCTTGCTGTCATGTTTCACCTTCCTCGGAAGCTCCATGGAATGTTCTGGAACAGGCATCTTAAGGCATTCCCTCCGCCCTTCTCCGTCAGCCCATGTGGCTGCCACGCCAGGCTCTCCCTTGCCTTAGGCATGGGGACTTTTTTTTGTGTGTGTGTGTAATTTGAAAGATACTTTTCATGTGCACTTAAATGTGTTGCAAAATGATGCTGGGTCTCACGAATGCTGTGAATCAATAAACATCTTATTCAGAGGGTGTCTCATTTCCATGGAAAGGGGGGGATTCTGCCTCGCATTAGCCACAGTTCAATGACCGGGAGAGCAGAGCTTCCTAGATGCCTGGGCTTGCATGCAATCCCTTGCTGGGCTTCCAAGACCTCCAGGCTAGGCCCTGCACCCTGTGTGCGGCCCAGTGAGGGAGGCTTCTCCTGTTGTTTTGACAGTGGAGCTGCAAGCTTGGGAGGCTTTCCCGTGGGTGGGCGGGAAGCAGAGAGCCATGGAGGCTGTGAGGCTGGCAGGCAACTTGAAGGACATAACTGCTCATTTATTTTATTTGGGGGACCAGGAGTTTTTTATTGATTCCATCTGTCAGAGGGCTGCAGCATTCCATGACGGGTGAGGCAGAGGGAGGCCCTGTGGGAGCCCAGAGTGACAGTCCTCTCACTCAGCTTGCCTTCTTGTCCTTTCGAGACCATGATCTCGTTCACCCGAGCCTCCCTCCTGCTCACACGGGGTGCAAACCTGGGCCAGAAGGGGTTCTGAGCCAGGAGCCCTCTCTCCATCCCCTCTGCGCTTGCGGACCCTCACCCTCCTCCTGCCTCACCTGGACACCCATCCATGGCCAAGCCTCCAGAACCCTTCCTGGTCCCTGGCGAAGCAGCCCTTCCTCTCACCCACCCTCCGCCAAGCAGAGCGAGCTCCTGGAAATGCAGCCAAGAGCAGGTTGTGCTCCTGCCAGAGCCTGTGGTCTCTGCTCCTGAGCCTGGCATTGCTAGCCCTTTCTGTTCTCCGGCTGTTCCTCACTCCTATCCACATGGCCTTGGGCTAAAGTGCTGGGTGCCCTAGTCTACTGGCCCCTCCCTGGGGAGCCTGCATCCTTTCTGGGCCTTCTCTTAGTACTTCCTCCTCCTCTGCTTAGCCAAGTCCTTCCACCTGACCGAGGCTGACACAACCCTCCCTCTTCAGGCTTTCACAGCCCCAGCACCCCTCTCAAGGGTCCAGCTGTGGGGTGGGTAGGAGCGGCGTCAGACCCACTTTTATCGCTAGCACCCGCTGTGCAGCAAGTGCTGAGGATGCCGGCACGCACGCATCATGTCCAGCTGCGGAGCTGGCTTCCAACCACTGATGGACTCCTCCTGGCTGTCATGCTGCCCCCACCCCATCCTCATGAGCCCCAAGGTGAGCGCGGTGCTGTTTCTCAGTGGAGAGCTCCCAGCCTCGAGGAGGCCAGGCCACTGGCTCGAGATCCTTTGAGCCGTGAGTCTGTGCTCTTTTGACGACACAAACTGGCTTCTCTCCTAGAAGCTTGTCCTGCAGGGCACCCCCCATGGGCTGGCCAGGGCAGTCAGAGGTGCTTCCGGAAGGACCCAGCCAAGTCCAGGCAGACACAGGGCAGCGTTGAGCACCAGACACCCCAGATCCACGGGGGTGTTGAAATGGGCATCTTCAAGCAGATGACCCGCGGGAAGCAGCACCTGCTGGGTGCCAGCCATGAGTTGGGGCCACTGTGAGTACTGTCTCCATTACACCAGCCTCTGGGCAAAGGGGCTTGTCCTAAGTCTCAGGGCTGAGTGGCAGTTGGCTCTGGGGCCTGGTACTGGTGCACTGGCATAGCTGGCAAAGGATCCATGAGGCACATGGCTCCTAAAGGTCCAGCCACCCAGCAAAGCCCCTTCCCCTGCATCCACACCGGGGACAAGGGTTAGCAGGTGGGGACATGCCTTCATTTTCCTCACCTGACAGGCCCTGGTCAGCTGGGGTCAGGGCTGCAGCCAGAGCCCCCTCCACCCGCAGATGCAGCCTGTGCCCGGGACCAGGGGTTTTAGGCAGATCAGCAGGGAATCTGCAGATGAGCTCCACAGTGCGCTCAGGTGGTAGATAGGGAAACTGAGTCCCAAGGAGGGGCAGTGAGCCCTTTGGAGGAGGCGGGGCACCCCATCCAGGGCAGGCAGGGGCCTTTATCTGTTGTCCTGCCCCTCCTCCTCCCCCAACGGCATCCTCCCTCTAGCTTCTGGAGCTGCCCACTGTAACCCGACTCCGGCATTTGCGTTTGGGGCGCCCTCCCTGCGCCGGGGGCGGGAGCCCAGCGAGCGCAGAGCCCCGGCCCGCGCAGCCCGAGTGCCACATCACTGCGCCGGCCGTCCAAGGCCCGCCGCCCCACCATGCCGCCCCCGCCGCCGCTGCTGCTCCTCACAGTCCTGGTCTTCGTCGCTGCCCGGCCGGGGTGCGAGTTTGAGCGGAACCCTGCGGGTAAGGCCGTCCCCTGCCCCCACCCTCCACCCTCCACCCTGCAACCTCCGGGGAGTGTGACCCGTCGCTTCCCAGGGGCCTGGGAACTTTCTTCCAGTAGGTTAGGCGCCTATGGCCCCCGCGAGAACGTCTCCAAAGTGGGCAGCATGTGACCTGGGACTGGTAGGGTGACCTCTCCCCTGGACGGGGACACCAGGGAGGCTCTCTACAGCATCCGGCCCGGGACCCCAGGCAGCAGAGGGTCACCATGCCTGGGCCAGGGGCGAGATCTTTCTCCTGTCGGGTACAGCAGCAGGGGCACCCTGCTGGTGGGCCCGGGGGAGCAGGTGCCAGGATTTTGCAGTTTGAGAGGCCATCCAAGGTCCCCAGGTCCTTCCAGGAACAGGGCGATCTCTCTGGACTATGGCAAACTCTCGACCCCTCCCTCCCAGCTAGAGCTGTGATGTGGACAGTAAGTCTCCGGAAGTGGCCCTGAGGGCTGGGAGGGGGCGTGGGCCCCCTAGAGGGATCTGGGGCTGGGAGAAGGGAGGGACGCAGGGACCCTCTAGGAGGTGTGTGCCTGCACGACCTCACCAAGGGGTGTGTGCAGCGGGGGTGGGGGAGCAGGTAGGTAGAGGCTGGGGGCTGGATCCTGGGCTCCCACCTGGCCTCACAGCCTCTCCAGGTATGGAGGTGCATCTAGCAAACCTTGCTCAGGACTCTCATCAGAAACAGACATCTGGGCTCCTGCAGGCGTGGGGCCCTGTGTGGGTTCAAGGGTGCAGGGTGTCATGTTCTCAATTGCTCGTTGTCTGGGATTTGTGGACACCTGAGAACTGCCTGAGCCCTGCGAGTGGATGTGCCAGGACCACGATACCCCACCCTGGGGCGTGATGTTGACGCTTTTCCTTTCCATCCTGTTGATGCCTGGGTCTTCCCCCGACCTCTGCTCCTCACCCTACCTCAGCTCTTTTCTACCCCCTGCGTGTGTGCTCATGCAGGTGTGCGGGTGGGGTGCTCTGGAGCTTGTGCCGTGTCGTGGGTGGGACTCCCCTCGGCCCCTGAGAGCCCAGACAGTATCTAGAATCATAGGCTTGTTGGAGACCACAGCCCCCTCCTCCAGGAAGCTCTCCTGACCTGCCCTTTCCCAGGAAGAAGTGCAGCCTCCTCCTCTGCAGGCAGGCAGCACAGATCACCCTGACCTCACCCAGCAGGATGCACAGATTGCCCTGTCCTCACCCAGCAGGATGCACAGGCTGATCTCTGTCCCTGGCAGGTGCTGAGCACAGCCATGGCATCGGCAAGTGTTTCTAGGAGGCATCACTCATCCTCCAGTCCAGTCTCCCGTCTTACGGATGAGTGTGGAAGTCAAGGACCTTTCCAGCCCACAGGCAGAAGTGGGCAGAGCCAGTCAGCTGCAGTGCAGGCCCCCACACCCCAGGCTGCCATGTCCCTGTCTCGCCATCGGGTCTTGCTCAGAGGAAGCCTGGTGCTCTCTCCCCTCTGCCCGCCCGCCTTCCCTGGTGGAGGTTTCCCTGTCCTCACCAGAGCCTGGGGACGGAGGGGATTTTTGTGTCCTAGGGTCTGGGATTCAGATTCTGACTCCTTGACTCTGCTGTGTGACCTGGGCAGATGGCCTGACCTCTCTGACCTCATTCAGGTCTCATTCCTGACCCAGGCGCAGCTGCTGGTCAGTTCAGGAGGGGGAGGACTGACGGGATCTCACTCCCCTGTTGAAGAAATGCTGCCACCTCGTGGTTAAGAGTCTTAGAACCATTTCAAAAGCAGCTTTCAGACCAGCGCCATCCAACACAAACACAAAGCCATCCACACACAGAATTTTATATTTTCTAGTAGCCACACTAAAGAGGTAACAGAAACAGGTGAAATTGATTTTAATAACAAATTCTATTTGATCCAATATGTCCAAAAAATTCCAGTATTTTGGCATTCATATAAAAATTATTTTATTTATTTATTTATTTTTTTTGAGGCGGAGTCTCGCTCTGTCACCCGGACTGGAGTGCAGTGGCCGGATCTCAGCTCACTGCAAGCTCCGCCTCCCGGGTTTATGCCATTCTCCTGCCTCAGCCTCCCGAGTAGCTGGGACTACAGGCGCCCGCCGCCTCGCCCGGCTAGTTTTTGTATTTTTTTTTTAGTAGAGACGGGGTTTCACTGTGTTAGCCAGGATGGTCTCGATCTCCTGACCTCATGATCCGCCCGTCTCGGCCTCCCAAAGTGCTGGGATTACAGGCTTGAGCCACCGCGCCCGGCCATATAAAAATTATTAATGAAACATTTACACTGTTTTTAGTACTACGTCTGAAATTTGGTGTGCATTTTACACATCACACACATTGGTTTGAACTTGCCACATGTGAAGGGCTCAGTGGCCACGTGTGGCTCGTGGCTGCTGTACTGGAGAGCGTGGCTTGAGAGCCTTCTAGGGGTACAGGCTTTCACCCCGCTGTGCATTTGCAAGTCTGCAGGGGGATCCATGGGTGTCGGTGCCCCACAGTGGTTGGGGTGGGGAAGCAATGGTGAATAGTCTAACCACCCACAGTCTCGCTGGCTTTGCTCTGTGGCTGCCAGGGCAGGCGGGGCCTAGGAGAGGCAGAGCGTGGGTTTTGGGTCAGCAGGCCTGCCCCCATGCAATAAGTGGCAAAACTAGAGGCCTACGGAGGCCAAGCCAGCTGGCAAAGGCCCAGCCACATCATGGGACTGGCTGTGTGGTCTTGGGACAGTTGCAGCCCCTGAGGGCTCCTCTCAGACCATCCTGACTCTCTTGTGGCCACAGCAGCACCCACTGGGGCTTGCTGATTGTTGGGGGAAGAATTGTGTCTTCCAGAAAAGACATACTGATGACGTAATCCCTGGCACCTGTGAATGGGAGCTTACTTGGAAACAGGGCCTTTGTGGATTACATTGATTCAGATGAGGCCACAAGGGATTAGGGCAGGCCCTAAACCAATAACTGGTATCCCTAGAAGAAGAGGGAGAATTTGGGCAGAGACAGAAACAGGGACAAATTTCACACATGACAACAGAGGCAGGGACCGGAGTGCTGTGGCCATGAACCAAGGAGCACCTGGGGCCACCAGGAGCCGGGAGGGGCGGGAGGGTTCTTCCCTTAGAGCCTTCAGAGGGAGTGTGGCCCTGCAGACTCCTGATTGCAGACTTCCAGCCTCCAGGACTCTGAACTGTTGTGGCTTCTTTTTTTTTTTTTTTTTTTTTTGAGACAGAGTCTGTCACCTAGGCTGGAGTGCAGTCGTGCAATCTTTGCTCACTGCAACCTCCCTCTCCCAGGTCCAAGTGAGATGGAGCTCATCTCACTTAGCCTGCCTCAGCTTCCTGAGTAGCTGGGACTACAGGTGTGCACCTCAGCCTCCTGAGTAGCTGAGACTACAGGTGTGCGCCACCATGCCCAACTAATTTTTGTATTTTTAGTAGAGACAGGGTTGCTGTGTTGGCCAGGCTGGTCTTGAACTCCTGACCTCGTGATCCGCCTGCCTCAGCCTCCCAAAATGCTGTGATTACAGGTGTGAGCAACCACACCCAGCTGTTGTGTTGCTTTAACCCAAGTATGGTGGGCACTTTGCTAGGGCAGCCCTGGCAAACAAACCCACCCCTCTCTGTGCCTTGCACGTGGTGGGCAGTGGAAGCCAGGGCAACCCAGCTGGCAGACGCTCTTCCTGCCCCTTGGGAAACCCCAATGGGGCTGCACGGCTGGTTGGGGGGTCACAGCAGACAGTCCTGCTCCTGCCCACCACGCGCCCCGAGCCTCTGTGTGTTGAGCATTCACTGGGCACCTACCCTGCGGTCGTAATCATCTTGATGGATCCTCCAACAGCCCTATGAGGTAGGTGTGATCATTATCCCAATTTACACATGAGGAAACTGAGGCAGGGGCAGTGGTTCATCCTGGAGCCTTAGTGTCCTCATCTGTGAACCAGGGAGACTCGAAGCCACAGGAAGCCAGAGGGATCGCCTGTCCAGTCCCTGCGTGATGGTCCAGTCACCCGTGTGGGCTCTTGGTGGCTTTGGAGGAGCAGGTGCAGGGGTGGACACCTCACCTTGCAGCTCCCTGAGGCCAGCAGAAGACCCAGGGTCAAGTCAAAGTTAGTTCTTCCACTCGCTCACGCCTGCTGAGTGAACAGACAAAGCTCTAGGTTCACCCAGGCTTGCCAGCTCAGGGCCAGGCCAAGCTCAGTGCCAGCCGGGCACCATCAGAGCCCTGTGATGGGTACCCAGGGAGTGGGGACAAGGGCACTGGGCTGAGATCACCTTGATCCTTGAGCTCACTGTGCTGCAGCATCTGCCTCGGTTCAAGCTCAGTGCAGGATAAGACCGTGGGTCAGCTGAGTGTAAACCCTGTTCCCAGAGTGGTCCTATAGGCGGCCGGCTTTGCATACCAGTGCTCACTCAGGGCCCTGCACGGGATGGGTGCTCACACGGGGCCCTGTGTGGATGCAAGCCTTTCATCTGTTCTTCCCAATATCACCCAGTTGTCTTTAGCCACACAGACAGGCGGATGAGAGCACAGTGTTCCAAGCAGAATCCCGGACCAGCTTTTTTTCCATTCCTTTTTTCCTAAAGTTCAAACTGTCATGCCTCCTTTATGCTGCAGATGGGTGGAGTCTGGGGATGCTCTGGACCATGAAGGCCTGGGAGTCACGTGAGGGTGCCAGGGAGGGTGCCCGGAGAGCCTCACGCCCACAGGTCCATGACAGCCATCCAGGGGGGGCTCAAGCTCCTCTGTGCTCATCCCAGGGCACGTTGTGGGCATCCGTGGGCATGGATGGGCGGGCACGGGCGGGTGGTCACACTGCAGCCCCCTCTCTCCAGTTAGGGCCGCTCCACTCCCAGATGCTTTAGCAACGCTTGCCTGTTGCTCTCCCACACTTAGCACAGCACGGGCTCCTGCAGCTCATCTCCGGGTTGTTCTGAAACCATTGCAGGAACGATGCACACTGTAGCTGATGGAGACTGCTCCCCCCGGCAGATCTTGTGCTGGGCTCGGACCATGGGTCATCTCATCTCACAGCATCCCTGCAAAGTGATTATAATGAACTCATGTGAAATGGGGGAAGTTGAGACACAAAAGAGCCACTTGCCTGAGGCCCCCTGCTGTGATGTGGTGGTCTGGGGCTGGGCATCTTCCCTGTCCTCCACAACCCTTGTGGTTCATGGTCCATGTTCCCTGCCAGCTTGGACAGGGAGGAAGGGCGAACCCAAGGGAGCCACATCTTCCCCAGGGCCTCCTGCACACGCCTGTTCCATACCCCGAGGCAGCCGCGTCTTCCCCAGGGCCGCCCGCACACGCCTATTCCACACCCGGAGAGCACTGTGTGGACCTCTTTTGTCGTCTGTTGTGAGGATGGAAATGGAAACTCTCCTAGGAGTGCCTGGTGGTGGACGGGTGCCCTAAACGTCACCATCCCGCAAGAGCTTTGTGAGCTGAATGGTGCAGGGATCCAGGACTATGGTTGCCCAGTCCTCAGTGGGGAAACCGAGTCCCGAGTGGTTCCCTCGAGTGGGAGCTGCCTGGCCACAGAGCAGCCCAGGTCTCTCTGACCATTTGGAGAGTTGCCATGTGCTCAGCCAAGCTTTCACAGCCCCCAGATCCTAGGGTGAGCTTCAAAAAGCGGCCTGCACTCTCCCAGCCTCAAGGTTCTGTCCCCAGTTTTGACTGGAGGTGCAGAGTCACAGCCAGGCCTTTTCCTCTGCTCCAGCCTGCTTGCTCCCATCTCCTTGGCCCCCTGCACCCACTCCACATGTCCTGCCTGTGGGTCATGTCCCCTTCTCCAGGGTCCTGCTGCTCCCACCGCCCAGCCTGCCCCCACTCTGGCCAGGTGGCCTCTGACATGGGCCTGTCCCAGCACTAGCCAGGTTTTAAATCTGACGCCGGATTCCCCTCCTTGAATGTGTTCTCCCCGCTTGAAGCGCACAGAGCCTTGGGTCCTGCTTCATACAGGGCCCTTAGCAGCCGGCATTACTTAGGGTTGGCTATGTTTGGCCTTCCCAGAGGCCTTACTGTTGGGTTCATGTGTCTGGGCTTCGGAAAGGGCCCTTGAAACCCCACGACTGCCAGGATAGTTTTGTGTGTTGGTCCTTTTTTCTTGGAAGAGGGCCCTTGACTCAGGAAACGGGGAGAGGCCACACGCTGGCGGTGTCCTTGGGGGCACGGAGGCTGCATGGCTGACTCTGGGAGGGGCCTGGGTCCGGGTGCGGCAGTGCCTGCTGGTGAGGGGTCCGGAGGCTAACTATTAAAACTTCTGGAATCTTCTAAGGACTCAGCGGCTTATGGTGGGAAGCTTGAGGTTGGCTACGGTGGAGGTTCTTGTGCCACGGCACTCACAGATGCCACCTCAGGGCTCTTCTGTCCTGGACATCAGGCTTGCAGGCACTGCGGCCTGAGCTTTGAGCCAGATGGATGCCACTGACCCCCACTGCTGTCCAACTGTCTGTCCTTAGGCAGGTCATGTGACCTCTCAGAGGCAGCCTTCGCACCTGGGAAATCGGGGAGACTACGGCGTCTGCCTCAGGGGCTGCTGTGAAGACTCCATGAGAAGGAGCTGGCGGAGGGTGGCCCGGGCTGGTCCCTGCCTGTGCTCAGGGCCCTGGGTGTGTGTTGCCCGGTGAGTGACAGACGGCGAGCCAGGTCCCTAACAGTGCCATGTCTCTCTTTCCAGGTGAATGCCACAGGCCGCCGGCTGCAGACAGCGGTACAGTACCGGGACCTCCCTGGCTTCTGTTCTGTAGGAGGGCTGCGGCTCCCACACTGTCAGAGCACTTTAGGCAGCTGAGCCCGTGATTTCACAAGTGGGTGATGGATAACACAACCCGTCAATCAAATCAGAACCCCCTTGTAAAGAGCCAGAGAAAAATTAGACACAACAAAAAAAGACCAGCCAGGAAAAGGTGCACCGGCTTCCCACCGGGCTTTGCCCATGCAGTCCCTGCAGAGATGGCCTCTCCATCCCTCCCCGCGCCTGCCTGCCCCCGGCCCCAATCCAGTTCCCGCTGCAGTCACACATCCTGAGTTTGGACCTTGCCCACATGCATTTCATGGTCACTGGCTCTGTGCCGGGCCCCTGCTGAGTCTGGGGTTGGGTGAGTCACCTCCCGCGCCGGGCCCCGCTTTCCTCCTTGTGATAGGAGAAATGCCAAATGAATCTGGTGAGATGGCTTCAAAAGTGGCATGGGATCCAACCAATGTGGAGTGCTCAGGTCAGGACTGAGGACAGGGCTCGTTCCCTGAAAGGGTCGAACATTTCATTGTTGCCTCCTGACAGATTTGGGCATCTGGTGTATTCTAAGTGGAGGCTTTTAAAAAATCAGGAAAAAAAAAAAAATTCTGGGTACAAAGTCAATGACATATGTAAAATGTCTATTTTATTTTTGATTTATCTTGTTTTTATTTTTAGAGATGGAGGTCTTGCTATGTTACCCAGGCTAGTCTCAAACTCCTGGCCTCAAGCGATCCTCCCATCTTGGCCTCCCAAAGTGCTGGGATTACAGGTATGAGCTACCTTGCCCGGCTGTAAAATGTGGTGAGCAGGGCAATGTGAGGCAGAAAGAATCCTGTCCTTTCTAGACTTTGACATGAGAAGTGGCAAAATGTCATGACTTGTCCCATGCAATGCCACATCTGGAAAGTCCAGCTGAGGAAAAGAGGAGAAGGCCGTCTGGGGGTGCGAGCATGGAGCTAGCGGCTGCAGGGACACAGTCTGCTCCCAAGGGGGCTGGAGGGCCCTGCTAGGCCAATGAGGGCCTTAGAGATGGGGCATTTGGAACTAAACAAACAGCTGTGATGAGGAAGCAGGAAGGTGCCCAGCAACAGTGAGGACCCTACCCCCCGCCTGGGCTTAAGGCAGCCCTGCAAGCTGCAGAGCAGAGATGAGCCCAGCCGAGCTGCATCTGTCATTATCTGCTTCTCATCCAAGTCCCGAGGCCCACCTGACCCATTAGGGTCCCCAAAGACACAAGACATCTAAAGCAGGGTGCGTCTTTTGGGACGTCTTTGTGCTGCGGCTGTGGCTCCTGGGTGGTTTGTGCCTGTCCCTGCCTAATGCAGCATCGGCTGGCTGCCTTCACGGGCACTTGTGTGGCACAGCTGCTTTGCAGATGGAGATGCTGAGGCTCAGGGCAGCCTCTGCTGCAGCTCGCTTGCTAGTGGGTAGTTGAGTCTGGTTGGTCTTAGGCGCCTTCTCTGGTCTCTCACAGTCTCTGATTCTTGCACAGTAACTGTTGTCCTGGTCCTCCCCTACCAGACTGTGGGTGCCCCCTCCCTACAGGCCCTGGCCCTGCGTGGGGTCCCCTTCATAAATGTCTGACGTGTGATGGTCAGGGCCATTGCAGGAGGGACTGACATGCCGACCCTGCCTCCCCAGTCACCTGCGTGGACCTGCAGCTCAGGACCTGCAGCGATGCTGCCTACAACCACACCACCTTCCCCACCCTGCTGCGGCACCGGTCGTGGGAGGTGGTGGAGGCCAGCTCCGAGTACATCCTGCTGAGTGTTCTACACCAGCTCCTGGAGGGCCAGTGCAACCCAGACCTGAGGCTGCTGGGCTGTGCTGTGCTGGCCCCCCGGTGTGAGGGCGGCCAGGTGCGCAGACCCTGCCGGCACATCTGCGAGGGCCTGCGGGAGGCCTGCCAGCCCGCCTTCGACGCCATCGACATGGCCTGGCCCTACTTCCTTGACTGCCACCGCTACTTCACGAGTGAGGACGAGGGCTGCTACGACCCACTGGAGAAGCTTCGGGGTAAGGGAAGGCGGCGGGGGCTGTCTGTATGTTCACAGGGTCCAGGTGGTCATGGAGGACCAAGAGCCACACTGGAAGGAACTTGAAGCCTTTTCCATCAGTGGCGACAGTGCAGGCATTGGTAGAGGGCGGGGCTGCTCCCCAGGGCAACACGTTCCCCACAAAGGGTGCCAGGCAGGGTTGGGGACTCAGTGCAGATGGAGGATCCTCTCGCCGCCTAGGGCCCCCCAGCAGAAGCCTCCAGCCCTTAGGGGCAGGCTGGGGTGGAAGGGTGCTGAGTCCAAGTGGCGGCAGTGCCCCTGCCCAGGGTGCAATCAGAAGGCCTCGTGTTAGGGAGCCTGGGCTCAGAATGCAGGGCTGGCCCCGGGGATCCAGTTCTTGGCCACAGACCCTCTAGAACAGCAGTGCTTACCCCTGCATCCATGCAGATGCAGTGGCAGGGTGCCCTTTGCCAGCAGGTAGGAGCCGTCTGTCTGCAGAGCTCAGTCCCTGCAGAGGTGGTGGAGGTGCCTGTGGGAGGCCAGGGAGGCGAGGAAGGAAGCCAAGCCCACAGCCCTGGGAAAGCCCAAGGAGTCACTTTGAGATTATTTTGGGCGTCTCTACTGCCAAATTGCCGGCTTCCTCTGCTAGTCTCTCCCCTGGAGAACCGTTTTGAGCAGAAGCAAAACCACAGGGTGAGGAGAAGCTTGGAGAAACACATTAACTCTTTGTGGACCCAGGAACAGCCTGCGGCACCTGCGTCCTGCTCCTGTGGGCCTGGCTGCTGCAAAGCCCCTCGCAGGATGGAGGGAGTTGAGGGTCACCGGGGTGGTCTTCGGGGTGTCTCTATTCTAGTGGATGACAGGATGGTGGGGAAGCTGGTGCATATGTGACATAGAGACATTCGTATTCTGGATCCAGAACCCCTCCCTCTTCCCCCGACCCACTTTTTTCTTCCTCCCTGAAGTCCTTCCCAGAACCTCCCTTTCTGTTTCCTTCCCGGCCTGGTGCTCACTGCTGTGCTGGTGAGGCTGTAACAGAAACACTGGGAAGCCTTACATGCAGCCGGAGGGGGCACCACAAGGAGGCTTCCTGTTTCCACCATTGGCCAAGCAAACGGAGCAGAATACTGAACTGCCCGAGTGCCACTGTCATGGAAAACACACCCAGGAAAAAGCCCCCTCTGCACACCTAGCAGGGGTTGGCCCTGGGGGGTCCAGGACCCCATATATCTCTTTTCCTTTCTGTTGTCCTGCTCTGTATTTTAGGAACTTCCCACAGTGGCCCCATAGTACGTTTATTCAGTCACATTATTCGGTCAGGAACCATGGCTTGTGCTGTGTACATACCTCGGGTGTCATTTGGCTTAGATATTGTTGTAGGCACTGCAGAGGGAACTCTAATTAAAGATAGAGCTGTCCAAGCATGGCTGTCATGCAGAGGGGGCTAAGGGTGCTGTGTGTGGTCAGTGTTCCCAGGCAGCAGTAGGAAGCCTCAGGTCCTGACACTGACCGAGCCCCCCCACTGCTCCCCCAGGAGGCCTGGAGGCTGACGAGGCGCTGCCCTCGGGGCTGCCGCCCACCTTCATCCGCTTCAGCCACCACTCCTACGCCCAGATGGTACGTGTGCTGAGGCGGACGGCCTCCCGCTGCGCCCATGTGGCCAGGACCTACAGCATCGGGCGCAGCTTTGACGGCAGGGAGCTGCTGGTCATCGAGTTCTCCAGCCGCCCCGGCCAGCACGAGCTGAGTGAGTGCCCTTGGGAGGACCTGGCCTGGCCCCGCTTCGGGAAAGGGCTCGGGCTGCTCCACCTTGGGGCGCACAAGTTGGCTGGGTGTTTGGGGTCTGGGCACAGCTGGGGCCCTCAGGGAGCTGCTTGGTGCAGGCCACGTCCCACTGGGCGTGTGCAACCACTGTATATATAAAGGAGAATTTCTCCAGATATCCATCTTACTTCAAAATTTAGAATGGCAGACTAGGTTATTTGATAATAATTTAGACATTGATCCAGTAGCTGAAAATACATAAAACAAACAAGAAATTTTATTTTATTTTTTAGAGACAGAGTTTCGCTCTTGTTGCCCAGGCTGGAGTGCAGTGGCGCGATCTCAGCTCACTGCAACCTCTGCCTCCTGGGTTCAAGTAATTCTCCTGCCTCAGCCTCCTGAGTAGCTGGGACTCCAGGCACGGGCCACCACACCAGGCCAATTTTTGTATTTTTAGTAGAGACGGGGTTTCACCATACTGGCCAGGCTGGTCTTGAACCTGACCTCAAGTGATCCACCCACCTCGGCCTCCCAAAGTGCTGGGATTACAGACGTGAGCCACTGTGCCTGGCCAAACAATAAATTTTAGACAGAAAAGATCATATTGGGATGTGGGCTTGCAGGGAGATAGTAAGGTTGTCTGGGAGTCGCCTGGGAGGCTGGAGGGAGGAGGGCACCATCCCGGCATGTCACAGGCGTAAGTCAGGGAGGAGCAAAACAAAGGCTATAGGAGTGCTGGGTCCTTCTGTGCTTAGGAGTGTGTGGCCATGCGCTGCATTTTTGCCATTTGAAGACCTTGTCCTGGCACACTGGACCCCAGGCAAGTCTGTACAACTCTTGTTCCTGGGCACCGGCCTCTCCTTTTCCAAACCGCTCCAGGAGTGTGACACCACAGAATGCTATGAATAAAGAGATTTTTCTATTTTAAAAATCCAAGTCCATTTTCATTCCATCAGGCTTTGGATCCTGTTCTGAAGCGGGAACGGGCAGTATGGAAAATACTAGGCATTTCTGTTCCTTCAGAGGGGTCTTCCTGCAGGGCAAATTAGGAAATCAAATTTTATTGCTATCGTGATTTGCTACCCTAAGTTGCAAAGAGCCACTCAAGCTGGTGGTGTCTAAGAATCTAGGATGTTCTAGCAAACACCCAGACCTTCTGGATGGGTGGCCTCTGTTTCCCGCGTGGGGAGGTCCCCCTCTCCCAGGGCACTGAGGACATTCAGGGTTGGAGTCCAGGGCTTCCTAGGGGTCAGTGAGTCTGAGTCCTGCCTGGGCCTCAGCCCCCAGCCACACCTGTCCCACGAGCACGTTACTCAAACAGAATCGATTATTTTAGAAGCAGCCTCCATTTGACCCTTGGTCCCCAGCAGTTACTGAAAAATGCACGTGCTCTTTGTTTGTGGACTCAGGGGCCTTTTCAGGGCTGGCAGCCTCAGCCAGTCTTCATCCTGCTGGCCTAGGCAGCATGGACACCATGAACCCAAGGGCTCTATCTCTTACCAGGGACCAGTGGTCACGCCCTGGCCCCTAAGGCTCACTATGTTCCCCCTCCAACTGTAACATGCTCTGGGCAGGAGGCAGAGGCTCTCCCTACAGCACTGGAATTTGAGGGCAAGAGGTGCCCCTGTGCAGAAGGCCAAGGGAGGTGACCAGCGCAGAAAGCTCCCAGGTCATTTATACCTGACATGTGGCATCTGAGGAATGTGGGTGTTTCCTCTCATCCCTGGATGTCCCTGGGCCACACACAGCTGGGGAGGGAGACGTCATTTTCCAGGGGAGCAATGAGAGGCTTAGAGAGGAGAAGTGACTTGCCTGTAATCACACAACTAGTAAGGCCATGGGACCTGGTCCACTCTTCTTCCTATAGTCCATGCATCCATCCATCCATCCATTTATGCATCCATCCATCAATCCATCCACCCATCCATCCATCCATTTATTCATTCAGCCATTACACATCCAACCATCATGCACGCATTCACTCATACATCCATGCATCCATCCACTCATCGTTCATCCATCCATCCATCCATCCATGTATTTATTCAGCCATTTCACATCCATCCATTCATCTATTCATTCATGCATCAGTTTATCCATTATTTCATCCAGCCATTATTCACTCATCCATCCATCACTGATTTATCCATCTATCCATTCATCCATCATCGATATATCTATCCATCCAGCCATCCATCCATCATCCATTCATCCATTCATCCATCCATTTATACATCTGTCCATTCATCCATCCATCCATTTACTCATTCAACTATTACACATCCATCCATCATTCACCCATTCATTCATACATCCATGCATCTATCCACTCATCATCCATCCATCCATCCATCCATTTATTTATTCAGCCATTTCACATCCATCCATTCATCTATTCATTCATGCATCAACTTATCCATTAGTTCATCCAGCCATTACTCATCCATCCATCCATCATTGATCTATCCATCTATCCATTCATCCATCATCGATATATCTATCCATCTACCCATCCATCCATCATCTATTCATCCATCCAGCCAGCCAGCCATTATTCATCTATCCATCCATCCATCCATCATTGATATATCTATCCATCCATCCATCCATCCATCATTGATTCATCCATTCATCCATCCATCCATCATTGATATATCCATCCATCCATCTATCCATCCATCCATCCATCACCCATCCATCCATTCACCCATCCATTCATCCACTCAAGGGCCAACCACCTTTCCAGCTAAGCACCAATGTATACCTTGACTTATTACACAAACATGAAGAGAGACCATCACTGAAATTTGCATGGATCAATGATAACATATATTATTCATATTCTTGAGTTATGCGAACTAATAATTCTGGCTGGGTGTAAAAAACGAGCTTAACAAAAGTGATGACCTTGATGAGACTTCATTATATACAGAGATTCCTGAGTCAAAACAAGTATGAATTGGTCCCAGCCCATCTGGTCATCCTTGCTGAGTGGGGGGCCTCATGCCTTTGGGGACCCCAGGCTTTGAGATGATGCCCCAAGTCTCTGTATTTGTCCCCAGTGGAGCCCGAGGTGAAGCTCATTGGCAACATTCATGGCAACGAGGTGGCGGGTCGGGAGATGCTCATCTACCTAGCCCAGTACCTGTGCTCTGAGTACTTGCTGGGCAACCCCCGCATCCAGCGCCTGCTCAACACCACCCGCATCCACCTGCTGCCCTCCATGAATCCTGATGGCTATGAGGTGGCAGCCGCCGAGGTGAGCACCCAGATGCCTGGATTCTGTGGGCCACTGCCTGAACCACCCCCTCATTCATTCATGTACAAGTAGTTTATCTTAGCAGTGCTTAGCTCTTGCCTCTCTAGGAGAGGAGCATTCAGTAGATGTCGACACTGGCAAACCCCTGCTTCAGGGGCTGGGGAGGGGAAAGGCACTGAGAATTCTAGGTGTATTAAAAAAGGTGATGCGTGTGATAGAGGAAAATGGTGGATAGGGAGTTGATGGTGCCTGTGTGTGTCAGCGGTGGCCAGGGGAGCTCTTGGGGAGGTGAGTAACAAGCAGAGCAGGTCACTGTCGGGGATGTCCCACTCAGGAGGAGCAGCCAGGGAAGGCCACCAGGCTGTGGCATCAGCAAGGAACCCCGGGGAGGGAGCCCCAGGGTGGAGAGGAGGTCAAGGGTCAGGCGCACCCCCGAGCTCATCACATGAAGCCCGGAAAAACCGAAGCTCCTGGCCTTGACCCTCAGCCAAGTGTGAGACCCATCTGGAAGGAGGAGGGTGGGGTGTGCTGACCCCACCCAGTCAGGGGTTGGCCGTGTTTTCAGGGTGCTGGCTACAACGGGTGGACGAGCGGGAGGCAGAACGCACAGAACCTGGATCTGAACCGAAATTTCCCGGACCTGACGTCTGAGTACTACCAGCTGGCAGAGACCCGCGGCGTGCGCAGCGACCACATCCCCATCCCCCAGCACTACTGGTGGGGTAAGGTAGGCGCCGCCGCTGTCCACGCCTGTCGCCACCAAAGGCATCCAAGAGTCCCTGGTTATTCCAGGCTCTCCGGAGTTGTCCTTCCCCGGGGAAAGGAGAGCCTGGTGCTCCCTCCCTGCCTCAGTTACCTGTCTGTGAAATGGGAACACCTCCTTGCTGGGGTGTTGGTGAGATTGCAGAGATTCATGTTGGAAATGCGTAGATCCCCGCAGGGGCCCAGCGATGGGGGCCAAGTCCAGCTGGAGCATCGATGTAGAGACTGGTCGTTGATGGTCTGCACCATTGGAGCCCAGAGGGCTGCAGAAGCCCGGGGCATGGCTAGGGTCCGGCAGGGAAGCCCAGCCCTGAGGGTGGCCTCGTCTGTCCTGGGCAGGTGGCCCCGGAGACGAAGGCCATCATGAAGTGGATGCAGACCATACCCTTCGTGCTCTCGGCCAGCCTTCATGGGGGCGACCTGGTGGTGTCCTACCCCTTCGACTTCTCCAAGCACCCCCAGGAGGAGAAGATGTTTTCTCCCACGCCCGATGAGAAGGTGAGAGGGCTGCGGGGTGTGTGCAGGGGAGGGATACGGTGTGCGCGGTCCCCTTGGAGCTGGTGTCCCTCCAGTCCTGAGCTCAGTGAAGACGAAGCTCCTAGGAAACTCTGCTCAGAGCCCGTCAGCACCACCCGCCCTAGGCCCAGCTCTGCAGAGAAGCCCCCTCCTCCTGGAAGTCTGCGACCTCAGGAGCCTTCGCTCCCCTGGTCTCCCCAAGGCTGGCTGCACTGCCTTTCACATGTCCCTATCTGGGAGCTCCTGGGGTGGGGACCCTGGCTCAGTGCCGCTGTTGCTCTGAGCTATGCCCTGCACCTGGAGGGGTCCCCAGTGCATTCCACCGCAGGGGGTGCGTTTCCGGGAAGCGCCGGCAGAGGGCAGTGCTGCAGCGCGCATGGTGCCCGCCCGTCCTGCTTCCCGGGGGTCCTGCTTGCTTCTCTCGCGCTGGGCTCCTCCGGATGGGGGAGTTCTGGTCCCACCGTCCACTGGGCCCTTAGGTGAGGCCCTCCCTTTTCTGGGCCTCAGTTTCTCCTACTGTTCGTAGAGCAGCCGGCGATGAGACCCGTGATGATGCTGGGACCCTCCCAACCCACCCTAACCTTAGGACGACTTGCAGAGGGAGGGCGTGGACTTGGTCCCTTCTCACATTTAGGATGAAAAAATGGAGGCTGAGGGAGGGGTTGTGATCTGAGGTGGGCCCCAGCCTCCAGCTTCCAGCCCCCAGCCCCCAGCCCCCAGCTGTGGATCCTGGAGCTTAGCTGCCTGCACTGCCCCTCCCTAGGGGGCACTGCCCACTCCACCGGAGGCCGGGCCTGCCCTCCACCTGGTCCTGTGATGGCCCAGAGTCACTCCCCAGGCCTCCCGTGGAGAGCCAGGCCTGCCCTCCACCTCCTTCCGGGCACTTTCCCTTGGTGTTTGGGGGAAGGGGCAGGGAGAGAGGGACTGGCCCTGGGTGGGCAAGTGCCAGGTGCCAGGCCCCGATAGTGGCATTCACATGTCGTTTGTTCTCCTCTCTGAGGCCACCCGGCCGGGCACATAGCTGGGCCCGCGATTGGCACTCAGATATCAACCCTGCCTCACCTGGCCCCTCCGGCCCCTCCCTATCCTGGGGCCATCACTGGAAATGCAATGGTACGGTCCCTGCGCTGGGGGTCCTCAGCCTAGGGTGGGAGATGGAGCCTGAAACTGGCAAGGAGAAGATCGCCAGGGCTGCAGGAGGGCTGTGAGTGCACGTGTGTGCATGGATGCCTGTGTGTGCGTGTGCATTCATGTGCACACGTGCATGTGTCGCAGGGGGAACCCCCAGCCTGGTCTGGGACTTCAAGAGGGCTTCCCTGAGGTGGTGGTTTCCCAAAAGGACCCCACAGATGAGGTGGAGATTTCCAGCTGCGGGGCAGGGAGGGGCACTGGAGGCACAGGCCACCTGGTGCAGAGACCCAGCGGAGCCCCAGGGAGCCAGGTGCAGGGAATGCTGTGGCCCAGCGGGAATGGGGAGAGCAAGCTGAGCACCCTGTGGACCCGGGGCGGTGACAGCAACACCTGGGCTACTGGCGCATTTGTCCTGCATTTGTTCATTCTCCCACCCATTCACTCCTTCTACTTGTTTATCATTCACTAACTCACTCCTTCACTCACCCATTCACCCACTCCCTCACTCACTCATTCACTCACCCATTCAGTCACTCACCCATTCACTCACTCACTTACCCATTCATTCATGCACTCACTCCCTCCCTCACTCCCTCACTCATTCATTCACCCGTTCAATCACTCACTCACTCACTCACTTACCAGCCATTCACTCACCCATTCACTCACTCATTCACTCACCCATTCACTCACTCATTCACTCACCCGTTCACTCACTCATTCACTCACCCGTTCACTCACTCACTTACCCATTCCTTCATGCACTCACTCCCTCCCTCACTCCCTCACTCATTCGTTCACCCATTCAATCACTCACTCACTCACTTACCACCCATTCACTCACCCATTCACTCACTCATTCACTCACCCATTCACTCACCCGTTCACTCACTCACCCATTCATGCACTCACTCCCTTCCTCACTCCCTCACTCATTCATTCACCCATTCAATCACTCACTCACCACCCATTCACTCACCCATTCACTCACTCACTCATTCACTCACCCATTCACTCACTCACTCATTCACTCACTCACTCATTCACTCACTCATTCACTCACCCATTTACTCACCCATTCACTCACCCATTCACTCACCCATTCACTCACTCATTCACTCACCCATTCACTCACTCACTCATTCACTCATTTACTCAACCACTCACTCATTCATTCACTCATTCACTCACTCACTCACTCACTCACTCAACCACTCACTCACTCATTCACCCATTTACTCACTCACTCATTCCTCATTCACTCACTCATTCACTCACCCCCTCACTCACTCATTCACTCCCTCATTCACTCCCTCATTCAATCACTGACTCATTCACTCACCCATTCACTCACTCACTTTCTCGTTAACTCACCCATTCACTCACTCACCCATTCGCTCACTCCCTTACTCACTCACTCACTCACTCATTCACTCACGCATTCACTCACTCACCCATTCACTCACGCATTCACTCACTCCCTCACTCATTGACTTACTTATTTACTCACTCATTCACTCATTAACCCACTCATTCACTCACTCCCTCACTCATTTACTCATTCACTCACTCATTCATTCATTCATTCACTCGTTCACTTACTCGTTCACTCACTCATTCATTCAGTCACTCACCTATTCACTTATTGACTTACTCATTTACTCATCACTCACTCATTCTCTTATTCATTCACTCATTCACACACTCATTTTCTCATTCATTCACTCACTCATTCTGTCGCTCATTCACTCATTCATTCAGTTACTTATTCACTCATGCACTCATTTACTCATTTATTCACTCACTCATTCACTCACTCATTTACTCATCACTCATTCACTCATTTACTCATCACTCACTCATTCTCTCACTCATTCATTCACTCACACAGTCATTCACTCACTCTTATTCTTTCACTCATTTGTTATTCCCACACCCCCTCCCTCCCTCCCTCATTCATTCATTGACGCTTGCAGGCAGTGCACACCAAGGGTGCAAGGGGTGAGGTGTCTGGTTCTCTGCTCAGACCTCTGCAAGTGCCCCCAGGGGTGACTGGGTGGCCTCCACTTCTAGCCTGGCCTTGCGCCCCTGTGCTCTTGGGGGCAATGGCCGGGTAGGGCAGGTGTCCCCCTCTGCACAGGCCCAGTGTCTCTCAGCCTTAGAACCAGATGTGAGAAGATGTCCCCATGGGGTACGTTCACCCCAATAAGTCCCATCAGAGCCAGAGAAAATGAGACTGTTCCCAAGCCATCAGTCATCAGGCAGTGATCATACAGTCCTGCAGCCAGCAGTGATCTCTGGAAACCAGGGTCCCAGGAGGGGCCTGGGGTTGGCCAGGGAGCATGAGACGGGCTGGCTGGGGTATGCCAAGGTACCCTTTTGCCAAACTTCCATGGTGCCCTACAGACGAGAGCCAGCGCCTGGGGGCAGTGTTCAAGGCCCTGCAGGCTGGCCATGGCTGCCTCTCGCCGCTCCACACCTGCCCCTCTGCCCGAATCCTGCTCACGCTCTGTCCTGCCTGCAAAGCCCTTTTTGGCTCTGCCTACGCTCACTGTGGGAATCAGCATAGCCAGTTTCCCAAGGGCTTCCTGAGGCAGGAGCTGGGTGGGCTGGGTTTCCCATGGTCCTCAGCCTGTGTTCCTGTGTCGCTATTCAGTCATGGCTTCCCCGCTTCTACCTGGTTTCATTTATCTGTGTGTCTTCCTTGCCCATGTGTGCCCAGCCTCTGGACCGACAGCTCCTCTGATGTCCTTGTCCCGCACCTGCCCTCCCAGGTCAGGCCTGTCTTAGCCAGACCTGGGCTCCTGTACCCCAGGGTTTTGGGGACTGGTGGTCGGCAGCCACCTTCCATGCCTTAGCCCTAGAGAATGACTAGTGATGGGAGGGAGGCCCCAGGCAAGGGTGGGGAGGAGGGACTGTAGGGCAGGAGGCCTTGTGGGGAGGAAGTGTGACATGGTGGGTTGGGTCAGGAGCAGACTTTGGAGAGAGTCTGTTCCCACCCTCCTACCCCCCAAGGCTACACTCTGTCATGTTGATGGATAAAGGCAGGTCAGAGGTGAGACGCGGGTAGAATGTAGTAGACATGTCCTGGGCAGATGGACCCTTTGTTGGGCATGATTCGTTCTTGATGGGAAAGTCCAGTGAGCCTTCCCGCTATGAGGCGGGGCAGGCAACTCCCGAGCTGATGCTGGTCCCACCCACAGGTGCAGGGGCTGCTGGTAGGATAGTGGTCCATGGTCCGCTACCCTGGAACCATAGGGCCTGAGTGGGGTTCTGTTTGGGCCCTTGGTTTGTATCTGTGGGACTGAGTCCAGATGGCACAGCCTCACTTCTGAGGAGCTGGACCCATTCCCCACCTCCCCCA
This sequence comes from Trachypithecus francoisi, assembly GCF_009764315.1. Lineage (NCBI taxonomy): Eukaryota > Metazoa > Chordata > Mammalia > Primates > Cercopithecidae > Trachypithecus > Trachypithecus francoisi. The sequence continues at coordinate 4,286,690 of NW_022681454.1, read as the reverse complement.
AATCCCATGTCTGGGAGTCCGAGTCGCATGACCCCCACCAGGGAGAGATCTTCACTCTGACCTGGAGCACTCACTCATTCACTCATTTGTTCGCTCACTCACTTATTCACTCATTCACTCAGTCACTCACTCCTTCACTCACTTATTCAGTCAGTCACTCATTCACTCATTCACTCACTCACTCATTCACTCATTTACTCACTTATTCACTCATTCACTCAACCACTCATTCACTCATTCACTCAACCACTCATTCACTCATTCACTCAACCACTCACTCATTCACTCATTCATTCACTCACTTATTCACTCACTCTTCACTCACTTATTCACTCACCCATTCACTCACTTATTCACTCACTCATTCACTCACTGTTTCACTTGCTCACTCATTCACTCACTCACTCACTCGTTCACTCATTCACTTACACATTCATTCACTCACTCTCTCATTCACTCATTCACTCACTCAGTCACTCATTCTTTCACCCACTCACTCACTCTCCCACTGGGCCCAGCCTGTCCACCCTCCAGTGTCCTCCACTCCTCCTTTCTGACAGAGGGAGCCCCCTCCTCAGCACAGACTTGTCCCGCATGGTGCGGCCCTGATGAGCCCATGCAGGGGGAGCCATTCGCCTACCTGACCCACCAAGAGCCTCTGCCCAGGGTCAGCATGGGACTTACAGATGGCCGAGAACGCCCACGAAGGAGGACCTCTGGATTCTGCCTGGGGGATGGGCACAATGTGGGGAAGCTCTGGGCTGGGGAGGGAGGCCTGTGGGGAGGAACCCAGGATCCCAGCTACACATCCAAACATGTCAGGGGTGGCAAGTCCTATGAGCTGTGTCCTATGCTTCTACCAACTGCAGTGGAAGCTGGAGGGTGGGATGGTCAGGGAGGGGCTTCCCGCAGGCTGAGTCCCAGCCTCTGATGGTGCTGGTCAGCCTGGAGTTGGAGCGGGATGGGGAATGAATCTATAATTATTCTTAGAAGAAGTTGGCTTTGGAGATGAAGTCCGGGAAAATGCAGCCCCCCGCAGCCTTCATTGCTCCAACAGCCCAGGCTTTATAAGCTGTCAAGCCAATCTACACATACCCTGTGGACACCATGTTTGTGTGTAACCTCAGGAGAAAAAGCCCACATTACCCGGCCAGGCGGGCAGAGGCTCAGTGATTACCCCAGATACCCAGGGGACCTGGCCCTGAAGTCCAGCAGTGCCAGACTGCCTGTGACCCACCTCCGGGCCTTCACATACACTGTGTCCTCTGCGGGACACCGTTCCCCTCTCCTATCTCCGATCCCCTCACTGACCCCAGCTCACAGGACATCCTGCAGGGTACCCTTTCCTTATCTGAGCCAGGTCTCTTTTCCAGATGTTCAAGCTGCTGTCCAGAGCCTATGCTGACGTCCACCCCATGATGATGGACAGGTCGGAGAACAGGTGTGGAGGCAACTTCCTGAAGAGGGGGAGCATCATCAATGGGGCGGACTGGTACAGCTTCACAGGAGGTGCGACTTCTGCGGGGAGGGGCTGGGGTGGGAGTCGGGGAATGCAGAGCCTGGATGGGGCGGGGCTGGGGTGGGGGTGGGGGTAGGGGTGGGGGTGTGGAGGCTGGGTGGGGCAGGGGCAGGGCCTAACTCCAAGGTCTGCTGCTGGGATCCAGTTGGAGACCCTGGGAAACAGGTCGGTGCCTCGCCTGATGGAGAGGAGGCTGGCTTGAGTTTTGGTTTCTGTCTTGATGAAAAGCTGTTGTGTGACTGCTGTGGAGGCCCCAGGCTCGCGGCTTCTGTAGTTTATTTTATGAACACTTACATTTGACGGTTCTACCCATGACCAATCCTTTTGTGACTTTTAGGGAAGTGGAGTTGCCAGATGAAACGCTGGACTTCCAGTTAAATTGGAATTCCCGAGAGACAGTGAGGAATTGTTTTTAGGACAATATAAGGATGTTCCAATGCGTGGGATATGCTTACGAGAACCCGCGTGGGGTGGACCGATACTACAACTGTATCTGTGGTTTCTCTGGAGCCCGACTTGAAGCGTGTGCATTTTTATCTGCTCAGTTTGCCCTGGGGGAGGCTGCACGAGAGCAATATAATAGGCACATGCCACTGTGTGTCCTGAGGGGCACCCGCCAGACTAGGCACACACGCTCTGGGCCCTGCCTGCACCCCTCCATGCCAGCACAACACAGATGACAGCACTGGGCTCAGCTGAGAGAAGGACTTGCTGGAGGCCCAGGGCCACAGGTGGCAGAGCTGGGACCCACGTGGCATCCCCTTCTGCCCCTTCCTCCCATGCACGCGGGCAGAGAAGGTGGCACTTCTTGCACACTCTGAAGCCACCTTCACAGCCCGGTCTGAAAACTTTTCTCTCCTGCTCAATGACTGGCACCTGTGGTCTTTCCCCAGTGCGGAGCAGCCTCTTTCCCTTCCCAAACCCAGACAGAGGGCCCTGAACCCCAGTCATAGCCCTGTGACTGGGGTCTGCAACAGACACCCAGGAGCTGAGCTGGGAGAGGCCCCTCTCTGTCCCCTCTTTTTTTTTTTTGAGATGGAGTCTCACTCTATCGCCCAGGCTGGAGTGCAGAGGTGCGATCTCAGCTCACTGCAATCTCTGCCTCCTGGGTACAAGCGATTCTCCTGCCTCAGCCTCCCGAGTAGCTGGGATTACAGGCGCACACCACCACACCCAGCTAATTTTTGTATTTTTAGCAGAGATGGGGTTTCACCGTGTTGGCCAGGATGGTCTCGATCTCCTGACCTCCTGATCCCCCCGCCTTGGCCTCCCAGAGTGCTGGGATTATAAGCATGAGCCACTGTGCGTGGCCTCTGTCCCCTCTTGCACCTGACACGGCCCTGGGAAAGCAGGAGGCCGGGGACCAGAGCTAGCTGGACCACAGGGACAGTGACTGTGGCTACACTGGGGTCTGGGCAGGGACTGTCAACAGCAGCTGCAGGGTCGGCGGCTCAGGAGCCTTGAACTTCGGAAGGGCTCCCTGCGACCCCCTGTGGGTGCCATCGCCCTAGGCCTGCCTTGGAGATGGTCATGGCTTCTGCTGAACAAGAAACTCCAAAAGCAGGTGGCACAGAGGGCAGAAGCGGGTGCAGCCAGGGTAGGCCCAACTTGCTCTGAGGCCTTCTCAGCTGGCCAGGTGGCTGGTTGTCCACCCTAGCCCGGGCCTGTGGTCTCTCTGGGAGATGGAGCTAATAGGATCGCCCTCCTAGACTCTTGTCAGGACAGCGTCTGGGTCAATGGACATTGTCACCATGGGGCCCCCAGGCCAGCAGCTGGGATGGCAGAGGCCTGTGTGGCTGCCTGGTGCCGTGGGCTTCTCTGTTAGAAACCGATTCATCCCTGACCTCACCAGAGACAGCACGGGGGTGGGGAAGCCTGTGGACTTTGCCACCAAGCTGCCTGGGCTCAAGGTGCAGCTCTGCCCCTTCCTGTAATATCCCAGGCCTCCCTCTGCACATCTGCAAAGTGGGGATCATACGGCCCGCCTCCCAGTTGTTCAGCCCCTCAGTCGTAGGAGGGTTGTCTGTTGCCAAGCACCTGCTGCACTCACCTGCCTGCTGGGCGCTCAGCTGACGCCCCCGACGTCCCGGCTGTCTCTGTGCGGCTGACGCCCTTGACCTCCCGGCTGTCTCTGTGCCACAGGCATGTCCGACTTCAACTATCTGCACACCAACTGCTTTGAGATCACAGTGGAGCTGGGCTGTGTGAAGTTTCCCCCCGAGGAGGCCCTGTACACGCTCTGGCAGCACAACAAGGAGTCACTCCTGAATTTCGTGGAGACGGTGAGTTCTGACGGTCTCCGGGCTCTGGCCCAGCTGGGGCCTGGGTGGGGTGGGGCAGATTCAGGCTCCCAGGGCGGCCCCAGCAGCTCACTGCCCCTGCATGTTCACTGCATGCTCCTCTCGCTGCCACTTGTTTGGGGTTCACTGTCCACCATGCGCAACTTGAGATGTAGCAGCCGGCTCTCCTCTGCGTGCCCTGTGGGTGCTGGGGCGGCAGTGCCATGTGTTGGAGTCCCTGTAGCAAGGGTGTCACGACCTAAAGCAGCACAGTTAAACAAGGGAGCATGGGCCTGGGCAGCCCGGTGAGGTGTCTGACCCAGCCTCGGAGGCCGGGGGGCTTCCTGGAGGCGGCCGCACAGCTTCATCTTGAAGAAGGGTAGGAGACATCAAACCACAGGACAGGGAGAGCTCCCAGCAGAGGGGAGCATACTAGAACCCCATGGGGCCTTTGAAACCCTCAAGAGCCGCGGGAGCTGTGGTGAGGACTCAAGCCATGGGATGGGGCAGGCACTGCGCTCCAGGAGGCGCGGGAGTGAGGGCTGTGGGCAGTGGGGTAGCTGTGTGGCTCAGGCAGGGCTTTGGGGCCTCGGAGGGGAGGGTACAGGCAGGAAGTGGCTGGCAGAGCCTGGGGGCGGGGCAGGGCGGCCTGACTGAGGGGTGACTACTGTCGTGAGGCTGAGGTCACCCAGAAGCAGGCAGGTGGGAGGTGAGTAGGGATGGCTGAGAATGTGTCTAAAATGACCGCCTCGCTGCCCCAGAGGGCCAAGGTCTCCCTAGCACTCAGTGTCAGAGTGGGGACCCTGTGCCCATGTCTGCTCCCCTTCCAGCACAGCTCACACCGAGGGTGCTGGGGACCCCGAGAAGGACCCAGGATGTCACACGGAAGAGAGCCTGGGTTCTGAAGACACTTCTGCTATTTTCTTCCCAAGCGTTTTCAAGAATCACATGAATTGCATATGAGCACAGAGGCCCAGTGAGAAGCAGACCTCAGAAGGAGGGTTGAGCTGCAGCAGCAAGGAGGGGTGAGGGCACAGCACTGTACAGTTGGCGCCCACCCACACAGGGCAGCCGGTTTTGACATCAGGCGGGGCGGCAGACAGGGCCGTCCCATTTTATAGATGGAGTTGTGGTTCTGACCTGGAGTCTCTGGGCTACACACAGGCTCACGCTCCAGGCTCCCAGTGTCTGTGAGACAGCCAGAGGAGGAGACAGAGGGTCAGAGAGTCACATGGCCTGTCTGGTGTCACCCAGATCTGCTTGTTCCCAAGCCTTCTGTCCATGAGCCCCCTCCTTTCTAGAAAAATCAGGAACTTGCCTCCAAGTAAGAATTAAGTGAACTCCTTAGGGCAGCAGCCACTGAGGAAGGAAATAAACAAAGACCCAAACAAAGTTATAATGGAACATTCTTCCATTTGATTTTCTTTCTGATGGCTATGCCGCAGCATTGTGCCACCTGCAGTGAGTCTCACTCTTCTATAAGCTCTTGTGCCAGGCCTGTGCACACTGCATTTTGCAGCTGTCTGGTGAACATGAGGTTGAAGGAGCCTCAGATATGGCTGGCATTGCTCCTGGATATTACACGTGAAGTCTTGGGATATGAAGATTTACAGCGAGCCTGGACCTTGGAAGGCCGGGCGGTTTGCTGGCTGGCGGAGAGCTGGGTGCGGCCTCCTGATAAGGATCAAGCCTGTCTTGGCCAATTGAGGCTTTTTTCATAGTGATCCTGGCCAGGCCTCGGGTGGGAGTCTACATAACCCGGGGCTAGGGGAGGGGCGGCGTGGCAGCTCTGCTTCCCCGCCAGAGAACCGTATGTGCCCTGTGTTTTGTGAAGGTGACCCTTGGGCCCAAGAGCAGGGACAGAAAAAAAATCCATCCAGTGCAGGCCGATGTTGAGTGAGGGCCTCCTGTAAGACACCTTCCTGGGAGAGCCCCTGCCCTCAGGTGGGGCTGGGGGAGGCAGAAGTGAGGGCTGGCAGAGAGGAAGCCTGGGGCTGTGGGACCCTGGGGTAGGCCCCCAGTGTAGCTGGTCATCAGGGAGGGCTTCCTGGAGGAGGAGGAGTATGATCTGTGTTTTGAAGGAAGGGAAGGAATTGTCCCGGTGAGGGGCCGGTGAGGGTATTCTAAGCAGAGAGGGCTCAGATGCTGTCTGGGGGTGAGGAGGATCCACGGGGCGGGGTGGCTGAGGGGCACGGTGGCTTCTCAAGCCGTCCAGTTTCTCCCCATCACCTCTCACGCAGGAAAGCCTTACTTTTTACGCTCTCCCTCCCGCTAAATGTGAGTCCACGAGACATTGTTTCAGGAGTGCAATGCCATTAGGCTGTGAAGTGTGGACAAGAGCATCCAGGGTGGAGGTCACAAGCCCCAGAGGGCAGCAGGCAGTGGCCGTCACTCCCTCTCCACCGCGTCAGGAGGGCTGGGACCCCGTGATGTGCTCGTCAGGATTCCATGTGCTCTGGCTTCCCCAAATTCCTGCAGCACAGAGACAAGTGATAGCTTGTGCTTGGTGGAGCTGGACTGGGTGCCCGCCCCCTGTTTAAGCCACCCGTGCCACTGAGGGCTGGGCGTGAGCCTAGAACGGCAGTTAGGAGCCGCGGGGTCTGAGCTCGCCGGCAGCGTGTGTCAGGCGAGTTGGTTTCCTCATGGGTCACTGTGGGGTCAGCCACGGTGGGATTAGAGTTCACATGCTGGTTGCTAAAGTCATCAGTCCTGCAGAAGCCAGAGCTGCTTTGGCCTCAGGAACATTTTACAGCTGAGGAAACTGAGGCACCCAGAAGCAAAGGTTTGTCTGAAGTGAGGAGTCACTGGGGCAGAGCTGGTTCTCTGGCCCAGAGAAAAACCAGCCCCTCTCAGGCTCACGTCCCTGGGCCAGGGAAGGAGGACGCTCCTGTTGCCAGGGCTGGGTCCTGACCCTGTGGGCCCAGGCCCTTTGCTTCTGCGGACTCCTCCCTCCATAGGAAGTATTTAAAACTGCACTTTTACAACTGTGGACGTAAAGATGAATATATAGGAAAACAGTCTCTCCAACCTAAAAAGTTTTGCTTTTATCCTGATTTTAAGAGGAGCAAGATCATTTTCACAGTTTCTGGAAGCACAGCAGGGCCTGGCTGGGAGCCCTTTCCCTGGGGGATCTGTTGCTGCTGAGCCCCGCGCAGGGCCTGGGCATGGGGCAGCCTCGCTGGACTGACTCCTCTCCCCACAGGCATCCTGGTCCCACTCAGCGTGACCTTCAGCATCCTTGGACCCCAAGCTGTTTTCTGCTGACTATAGCAGGGGCCATTTGGTGGTCTGCCATTGACTGTTTTAGAAGAAATGCGGATAGGATCAGGCAGCTCTGGGAGGGGCTTTCCAGGGTGAAAACGTTGGCGCTGTGGGCGTGCAGGGAGCTTGTGTGCTGAGGATCAGTTCGTGCCAAGGCCAGGCGAGCGGTACCAAGGCAGGGCGTGCTATCCTCGTGTATGATGAAGAAACCGCGCTGCTCTAGCCAGGGTCCAGGCACTCGGCCCTCGTCCTCTCCAATACCCACGCTGCCTTCAGGAACCTCAGCTCAGAGGGAACCAGTGAGTCCCGTTGTGGCTGGGAAGGCAGGGAAGGAATGCCAGTCAGTCGGAAGAGTGGCAGGAAAGGGTTCTCTGCTCAATGTCCCTTGAGATGGAGTCAGCCCTGCCTCGGGCGAGATGCAGGATCATTCAAAAGCCCGGAACATGCTCAGGTCAATTGCCAGGGAGGAAACTGAGGCTCAGAGAGGGGAGTGACTGACTTGTTAAAGATGGCAGAGTGAGGGCTGGCGGAGTGGGGCTCTGTGGGGTGGTTCCCCCGAGATACCGAGCTCTGAGGAGCATGTGGGGAACCAGCTGACGGCCTCCATGCTCACTGGGAGAGCTCACGCCATCTCTGTGGCCTCTCCTTGGTCTCTCTAGGTGCACCGGGGCATCAAAGGTGTGGTGATGGACAAATTCGGCAAGCCAGTCAAAAACGCCCGGATCTTAGTCAAAGGCATTCGCCACGACATCACCACAGGTGAGCACGTCCCTGGCTGTTCCCTGGGGCCCACGTCTGCCAAGGGAATGCCACACAGTGGCAGCTGGCACCCTCACGCACTCATAGTGTGCCCAGCCGTTGGGTGGATGCTCCATTCCTTCCCAGGCTGGTTGGGTCGGGGAGGGTGGGCAGGAACCAGGGTCTGCGCCTGCTTCAGGCTGCGTCTCCTTGCAGCATTTGGGGAGGGCAGAGCTTGCCCGGCTATGGCTACTGAATGACGGGTGGATGCCTATATTCCTACGAAAATGCCTCCTTCTCCAAGAGTGCTGGGGAGAGCCGACTCCACCCAGAAACCTGTTGGTTTCGATCCCAAAGTTCATACCCCATTGACAAGCTGGGATGTCCAGCCCCGTGCAGGCTCTGGCTGCCCTTAAAGGGATTTCACAGCTGATGAAAAATGACAGTATGCTGTGATGTGTCACCTGGCAGAGATGTGGTCCAGAGAAGAGCAGGACTTTTGCTAACTGTGGTTGGGTATGGGGGATGGGAGTGGTCATCAAAGGTTTCAGAGAAGAGGGGGTGCCTACGCAGGGTTTTGAGGGATAAAAGAGTCTGACAGAGAAAAGAGGTGGAAAGAACATTCCAGGCTCACACAGAGGCAAGTGAACATTTGGCGTCTGCCTCCCACGCCAACCTCTCCCCTCTCACACCCATCACCCATCACCCCGTGGCTGGGTCTGCAGTCCTCCTGAGAATCATTTGTAATCTGTTTGTCCACAGCCCCTGATGGCGACTACTGGAGATTGCTGCCCCCAGGTACCCACATTGTCATTGCCCAAGCCCCTGGCTACACCAAGGTCATGAAGAAAGTCATCCTCCCCGCCCGGATGAAGAGGGCTGGCCGTGTCGACTTCATTCTGCAGCCTCTGGGAGTGGGACCCAGGAACTTTCTTCACGGGCTGCGGAGGACTGGGCCCCACGACCCGCTGGGAGGTGCCAGCTCTTTGGGGGAGGCCACGGAGCCCGACCCACTCCGGGCACGCAGGCAGCCCTCGGCCGACGGGAGCAAGCCCTGGTGGTGGTCCTACTTTACATCGCTGAGCACGCACAGGCCACGCTGGCTGCTCAAGTACTAGCCCCAGCCCCAGCACCCGCCTGGATGTGGAGACCCAGGCCCATCTCTGCATCCCGGGCCCCTGGCTCTTGATTTTGTCTGCCACAGACATCCCACAAAGCCGCTGCCGTTTTATTAAAGTGTTTATATCCACTTTCCACTGGAATGAGAGGCTCTGTGTGAGGCACTTTCCAGGGAAGGCTGGGGACTGACCCTTGTTGCCTGAGGACAGCTGTGGCCTGGGCCCCATGGGGCAACCCCAGGCAGCTATCCTGCTGCCCACAGGTCCCGCTTGCAGGCCCGAGACTCCAGCCCATCTGTGCTGGGCCAGATGGACTAGCTGGCTTTTCCCAGACCACGAGGCCTTGAACTGACTTCAAACGGGACACTGAGGTGGGCCAAGGGTGTGAGCCGCTGTAGGAGCTGTGCTCTGGATCCTGCAGCTGAAGCTCATGTGTCCTGGAGTACAGAGAAGCGGGGGCGCTGAATGGGAGGATGGGGGTGGGCAGCAGGTGACCCCAAGGTAGGGTCAAGACCTCAAGGGCAGGAGAGCTGGCCAGAGCCTGGGGCCTCATGGCACGGTCGAGGGGACCACACTCAGGCTCACAGGCTTCCAGGGGGGCCTGGCTCCATGGCGGTGGATATTCCTGGGCCCTCCCTCATCCTGATCATGCTACTGGGGTCCAGGGACCCTCTCTTGTCCCCTCTCTCACCATCCAGAAAGTCTGTCAGCCCCAGGATCCTCCAGGAAGGGGTCCCATAGCCTGAACAGAGAATGCGGCAGAGAAGGTGCCTGAGCCGGCCAGGGCTGTGTCAAAAAGCAGCAGAGACCTGACGCTTCAGCAGCAGAAGTGTGTCCTCCCATAGCCCTGGGGGCTGACGTCAGAGCCCTGTCGGCAGGGCAGGCTCCTTCTGGTGCCACACTCCCTGGCGCGTTGGCAGTCATCTTTCCCCTCCTCTTCCCATCATCGTCCCACTACGTGTGTCTCTGTCCACATTCCTCTTCTTATACTGGGCTAGGGCCTCATATAAGACCCTAGTGACCCTCATTTTAATGTAGTTACCTTTATAAAGATGCTACCTCCAAATAAGATCACACTGAGGACCTGGGGCTAGGACTTCAGCAGATGAATTTTGTGGGAGGGACACGGTTCAGCCCCTAGGAGAGGGTAACATCTGCCATGCAATGGCCCCTCACGCGCTCCCAGCTGTGCCCATCAGCTGTCCTGGTTTCCAGAGCTCCAGGCCCGGGCAGGCCCCTCCATGGAAATGGGCATCCACTCTGAGCAATGCCTCGACCTCAACTGAATGACAGCATGGTCCCCACCAGCACCCTCAGTCTCACTCCATTGCCTCCTGGCACCTATGCCCTGACGTGAAGGCCTCGGGGTTCCCAGCTAAAGCCCAGAGGAGCAGGCACACCCCCGGCGCTGGGCGGTGTGCTCTGAGGGGAAGGCACGGGGAGGGCTCAGGCAGCCTACAGCCCTCAAGTTTTGCACTGGCACAGCAGAGCTTGGTTTGCTGAGCAAAGCACGGGTAATGATCTGGAGTGTTTGAGAAACATCTCACAGCCTCCTGAGCCCCTGCACCCTACATTCACCCATGTGCCTAGTGACTTGAAGGTCTACATTTATTTGGTTCCACTGCATACAGGGCACCATGCAGGGGTCCTCTGAAACCCCAGGAGGCCTATGGAGCAGGCCTCTGCTTCCTGCTTTGCTGATATGGGTGTGGAGACAGCGGGCGCAAGTTGCCCAGGACTCCGGGTGTGCAGGTGGCTGCTCAGTCTCAGTGCCCCCGAGGGGCACCTGCACGAGGCCTTCCCTGCACTTCATTCTGTCCCACCCGTTCACATTGTCTAGGGAAAAGCCTAATCAGTGGGTGTGTGGGGTGGAAGGACTCATTCCAGAGCCCAGTTCATGTCAGGAGCCAAGGACCAGGTCCCCATCATAGAAACTGGGATGAGGAGTTGGTCAGGGAGCCTTGGGGAAGGCTGTGCAGGAGGGCCATGGCAAGAGTGGGAGCTGGGGAGGGGGAGACGAGGAGATGGCATTCTCTCCACACACCACCCCAGATCCAGCCAGTGGGGGACCATTCCGCACTTCCATGTCCTTTTTTCTTTGTTTGTTTTGAGACAGAGCCTTACTCTGTCGCCCAGGCTGGAGTGCAGTGGCACGATCTAGGCTCACTGCAACCTCCACCTCCTGAGTTCAAGCGATTCTCGTGCCTCAGCCTCCCAAGCAGCTGGGATTACCGGTGCCTGCCACTACGCCGACTAATGTTTGTATTTTTTTAAGTACAGATGGGGTTTCAACATGTTGGCTAGGTTGGTCTCGAACTCCTGACCTCAGGTGATCCACCCACCTCGGCCTCCCAAAATGCTGGGATTATAGGAGTGAGCCACCACGCCTGGCTCCGTGTCCTTTTGCTAGAATCTGCGCAGTCCGTAGTGACATCCTTGCCTCTGGCAGGACCCCCTGGCTGGGCCCTGCTGCCCCCTCTCACTTTCCGCCGTCCCCTGGTTTCCAGTGTGAAAGCTGTCAGAATCAAAACGGAGACACCTGTGTTAAAAAACAAAGCAAACCGGAACCCCAACCAATAAAGCTGGGCACAACCCTGACGGTATTCCCCATAAATCGATCACAGAAGACGGCAAACGCCGCACTCGTGAGCAAAGTCCATGACAACCTGACACAAAACACACTTCTGCGAGGACGCCTGCCCAGCCTCAGACTGTTACCACCCGTGTTATTGATTCCCGTGGCAAGGATAGTTATCCCAAAACAATGATGTGATTCTCCTCACTTTCCCATTAATGCTTCTGTGCTTGTACTTCCCTGAATACGCACAGTGGACTCCAGCATATGTATTTCTACTGCAATGCCCGACTCCTGAACGAACCTCATTTTCATTTGGAGAGCCTCTCTGGCAGTGGTTCGGGTGGACGCTAGTGTGGACATGGCATCGGGAAAACACAGCCATGGACCAGGGCTGCCTATTGCTGTAGGGGTGCTCACCGCTTCCAGGCCCGTCCGTGGACACAGCTAGATATCCAATTGTTTTTAAAGGGAAAACACATAAGCCTGGGAGTGGTGGCTCATGCCTGTAATCCCAGCACTTTGGGAGGCTGAGGCCAGTGGATCACCTGAGGTCAGGAGTTCAAGACCAGCCCGGCCAACATGGTGAAACCCCATCTCTACTAAAAATGCAAAAAAAAAAAAAGAAAGAAAAAAATTAGCTAGGCATGGTGGCAGGCTAATCTGGAGGCTGAGGCAGAAGAATCGCTTGAACCCGGGAGGCGGAGGTTGCAGTGAGCTGAGATTGTGCCATTGGACCACAGCCTGGGCAACAGAGCAAGACTCCATCTCAAAAACAGAAACAAAAATAAAAAACACAGAGGGTTCATGTCGCTACTTCCAATTCCAAACCAGAATGACCTTCTCCTGTGTAGAGAATCCCAGATTTCAGGGCAAAGCAGGGAAAGGACAGAGTAGAAAGTCACACAACTGTGCCTGCTTTATCCGAAGCACACACGATAATCTCACAGCCCAGGGCCAGCCCGCTACCCACAGTGCAATCACTGCAAACAGCTCCACTTGTTTCTTCAAGTTCCTTTCGTTCTGGGATATAACCCACCAGGGCTACATATAAGCTCTGATGATTGACTTTTAATATTCCTAGCAGCTGAGAAGACCAAGGTGCCATGAAGAGCCACAGCCCCTCCAGAAACCGCGCCTGGCCAGGAGGCCATGTGTCTAGAGCTGAGACCCCGAGGAGTGGGTCCCCAGGGGACTGGTCTGAGGGAGAGGTGCTGCCTCTTAAAACACGACAATGGACAGACAGGTGGATACGTTCAACAGCAGCATGAACAATTTCTGGAACTAGAAATCATTATTTGTAAACGAAAAACCCATTTACGAGTTGAATCAGAGGAGCGACTCATGTCTCTGAGTTCTCAATTCATGTTGGGGAGGAACAAATGGAGGAATTACCTGAAACATAAAGCAAAAATACCGCCTCGAGGAAGTTATGAGGGAAAAGAGATTTTGAGAACAGATCCAGTAGCCCCATATGCAAATAATAGGGACATAAAATACAATAGAAAAAAGACCTGGCACGGTGGCTCACGCCTGTAATCCCTACACTTTGGGAGGCCGAGGCAGGCAGATCACTTGAGGTCAGGAATTCGAGACCAGCCTGGCTAATATGGAGAAACCCCATCTCTACTAAAAAAAAATACAAAAAGTTAGCTGGGTACGGTGGCAGGCACCTGTAATCCCAGCTACACTCAGGAGGCTGAGGCAGGAGAATTGCTTGAACCCAGGAGGCAGAGGTTGCAGTGAGCCGAGATTGTGCTACTGCACTCCAGCCTGGGTGACAGAGCGAGACCCTGTCTCCAAAATAAATAAACAAACAAATAAAAGAAGACTGACGGATGTATACAAAGTGTTCAGAGGAAAGGGCTCTACCCTGACACTCTATACCCCAGCATGAATAATACTACTCATAATAAATGATATAATAATAGCTGATACCCACGGACTGTTTTCCCTATCCAGGCACAACTTAAATGTTGTCTGAATTTGTTCAACTTGTTTCCTCTCCTTAAGGAGAGACATATTAGAATTATCCCCATCTTGGCTGGGCGCGGTGGCTCAAGCCTGTAATCCCAGCACTTTGGGAGGCCGAGACGGGCAGATCACGAGGTCAGGAGATCGAGACCAGCCTGGCTAACACGGTGAAACCCCGTCTCTACTAAAAATACAAAAAACTAGCCAGGCGAGGTGGCGGTGCCTGTAGTCCCAGCTACTCGGAGGCTGAGGCAGGAGAATGGCGTAAACCCGGAGGCGGAGCTTGCAGTGAGCCGAGATCCCACCACTGCACTCCAGCCTGGGCAACAGAGCGAGATTTCGTCTCAAAAAAAAAAAAAAAAAAAAAGAATTATCCCCATCTCACAGGCAGGACAGGTCAAGTGACTTGTGCACCATCACACAGCCAGGGTAAGAAACCAGAAAACCTGGCTTTGGGCTGGGATTGCGTTCTCTGCCACTCTCTCACTGCCCCTTCAGATGGAATTCGTGGGTCACAGAGAAAGAAAGACATGTAGATTGGCAAGGATAAAGGGAAGATGACCCCCAGACCCTCCTCTGAGCAGACGAGCAGGGACTTAGCACAGGGCCAGCAGGAGGAGAGGAAGCAGGGGCTATCCAGCTCTCTGAGAGATTCAAGGCCACGTGAGAGCCCCGGGAAAGTGAGGTTTGAATGTGGAATGAGGAGCATGCGATCGAGAGGCATCCCACGGCTGACCTCCCGGGCCTGGGGGTGTAAGTGGCCGGAAGCCCCCGGGGGCTCAGGCGTGGTGGGGAGAAGGGCTCCCAGTCGCTGGTGGAGGGTGGTGTTTGGGTTCCTGTCCTGCAGGACTGGGAGTCTGACGCCGAGGATGGAAGGGAACAGCGCCGCCTGGTGGCACGGGAGCGCCGGGACCACGCGGGGACTCTGAGCAGGGGAGAGCCCTCCGGGTAAACCAGGAGAGAAGCCTGAGCCCTCTGCAACCCAGGGAACCGCAAAAAGATCATCCGCCGGGGCTGAAAACACGTTGCATGCATTTTAAAGAAGCGTAATGATGGGCCAGTGATAAACAAGGCTTCAAATAAAGTGGTGCCGGCCGGGTGCGGTGGTTCACGCCTGTAATCCCAGCACTCTGGGAGGCTGAGGCGGGTGGATCACGAGGTCAGGAGTTCGAGACCAGCCTGGCCAGCTTGGAGAACCCACGTCTCTACTAAAAATACAAAAAACTAGCCAGGCGAGGTGGCGGTGCCTGTAGTCCCAGCTACTCGGAGGCTGAGGCAGGAGAATGGCGTAAACCCGGAGGCGGAGCTTGCAGTGAGCCGAGATCCCACCACTGCACTCCAGCCTGGGCAACAGAGCGAGATTTCGTCTCAAAAAAAAAAAAAAAAAAAAAAGAATTATCCCCATCTCACAGCAGGGACAGGTCAAGTGACTTGTGCACCATCACACAGCCAGGGTAAGAAACCAGAAAACCTGGCTTTGGGCTGGGATTGCGTTCTCTGCCACTCTCTCACTGCCCCTTCAGATGGAATTCGTGGTCACAGAGAAAGAAAGACATGTAGATTGGCAAGGATAAAGGGAAGATGACCCCCAGACCCTCCTCTGAGCAGACGAGCAGGGACTTAGCACAGGGCCAGCAGGAGGAAGAGGAAGCAGGGGCTATCCAGCTCTCTGAGAGATTCAAGGCCACGTGAGAGCCCCGGGAAAGTGAGGTTTGAATGTGGAATGAGGAGCATGCGATCGAGAGGCATCCCACGGCTGACCTCCCGGGCCTGGGGGTGTAAGTGGCCGGAAGCCCCCGGGGGCTCAGGCGTGGTGGGGAGAAGGGCTCCCAGTCGCTGGTGGAGGGTGGTGTTTGGGTTCCTGTCCTGCAGGACTGGGAGTCTGACGCCGAGGATGGAAGGGAACAGCGCCGCCTGGTGGCACGGGAGCGCCGGGACCACGCGGGGACTCTGAGCAGGGGAGAGCCCTCCGGGTAAACCAGGAGAGAAGCCTGAGCCCTCTGCAACCCAGGGAACCGCAAAAAGATCATCCGCCGGGGCTGAAAACACGTTGCATGCATTTTAAAGAAGCGTAATGATGGGCCAGTGATAAACAAGGCTTCAAATAAAGTGGTGCCGGCCGGGTGCGGTGGTTCACGCCTGTAATCCCAGCACTCTGGGAGGCTGAGGCGGGTGGATCACGAGGTCAGGAGTTCGAGACCAGCCTGGCCAGCTTGGAGAACCCACGTCTCTACTAAAAATACAAAAATTAGCTGGGCGTGGTGGCGCCTGTAATCCCAGCTACCTGGGAGGCTGAGGCAGGAGAATTGCTTGAACCCGGGAGGCAGAGGTTGCAGTTAGCCGAGATCACACCACTGCACTCCACCCTGGCAACAGAGCAAGACTCTGTCAAAAAAAAAAAAAAAAAGTGCCAAGCAGCCGCAGGCCGGACAGCAAGGCATGCTTTAGTACAGAGGAGGCAAGGTGAAGAGCAAAGCATGAAGTGGGAAAGACATTGTGAGTAAGTAGTGAGTAAGATAAAAAATAAATCTGTATTATACGTGAATCAATTCAGCAGCTAACTCTATAAAAGCCAAGTTATTTAGAAATATAAGAACTTAATAAAAGCAGGATCCCAGATGGCCCCATGCTAGGTACCATCTTCAGAATCAGACCAACTTAATAGATGATAAATAAATTATATTTTAGAGAATTGAACCACATAACCAGTAAACTTGATTTCATAAATGTGTAAAACATCCCCTGCTTCACATAGAGATTATACAGTTTGTCAAAGACCCATTGACCATTTATAAATATTGATGATGTTTATAGTTGCAAAGAAAACCATAAGAAAGTTGAAAAGGTAGATTTTTTTTTCTAGTTGTATTCTAGAAAAATTAGAAATAATAAATTTTTGCTCCTCTCCCCCCAGAAACTCTCAGTATATGGAAAGTAAGCAATATACTGTTAAACTGTACTTTTAATCTTACAGAATAGGTTTAGCTGCATGGCTGAGAACCAAAGAAGAGTGGATCACCATTATGGACATAAAAATAACTTTTTTTGTTATTTCTAACACAAAAGTCTGGGCTGTGTGGTGGGCAGGGAGCTGGGTGCTCTCCGAGCACCTAGGCTTCATCATGCTGCTGGTCCACAATCTTAGGGGGTGCCCTCCTCCACATGGTCCCAGCTGGCTCACTGTCACACCTGTACCCCAACAGACAGACATGGAGGGCACCATCACTTCTGCTCACACCCTATTGGCCAGACATAGTCACATGGCCACAGCTGACTCAGGGGAGGCTGGGAGATGCACCTTTTATCCTGGGTGAATGTGGATCCAGTAAACACCAAAGGTGTTGTTACTACAGGGAGAGGGGAGAGAAGATTTGGGAAAGGAATCACTCTGTATGACATTCTTGGAATTAGAATGAAAGCTGGAATTAGAAACTAATCTGACAGCCATGAAAAGGGAAGCTCCTCAGTGAGAAACAAGAAAGCCTTCAATACATTCGGTATTGAAGAAGAAAGACTATAAGAAAGGAATTGATCTATCACTTTAAGAAAGTATTAGAGGCAGGGCGCGGTGGCTCACGCCTGTAATCTCAGCACTTGGGGAGGCTGAGGTGGGCGGATCACTTGAGGTCAGGAGTTTGAGACCATCTTGGCCGACATGGTGAAACCCCATCTCTACCAAAAATACAAAAATTAGCTGGGCGTGATGGTGGGTGCCTGTAATCCCAGCTACTTGGGAGGCTGGGACACGAGAATCTCTTGAACCCGGGAGGCGGAGGTTGCAGTGAGCCAAGATCATGCCACTGCACTCCAGCCTGGGCAACAAAGTGAGACTCAGTCTCAAAAAAAAAAAAAAAAGAAAAGAAAAGAAAGTATTAGAAAAAGAGATGAAAATGACAGAACAAATAGAAAGCAAACGAAAATGGTGGAAAATACTCAGAAGCCCCCGAGTTGGTTCTTTAAAGACACAACAAAACAGACACATCTGTCATAAACCTGATTAAGAAATAAAGAAAGCGAAAGAGACACAATGAAAAATAAGAAAAGAGTTGTGACTAAAAAATGGGAAGAGATTTAAAATATATTTTTAAAAAAACTTCATAGAACTCTTTATATAACTCTTCACTAAAGTTGAACACCAAGAAAAAAAGAGATGACTTCCTAGAAAAATACGAATTAAATATGTAACATATCCTAAAATATAAATATAAGTGGGTAAAATTGACCTAAGACGAAGTAGATGACATGAACAGCTCATGTACCATAGAAGAGATGAGAATGTGGTCGTCCGGGCTGGGGTGTGTGTGACTGTGATGGGGATGCAGTTTTTGGGGGGATGATGAAAAAAAGTTCTGAAGTTAGAGAGTGGTGATGGTTGTACAACTGTGAAATACAAAAACCCAAAGAATAGCACTTTAAAATGGTGACTACTAAGTGATGTGAATTTTATCTCAATTTATAGGAAGGAGTCAGGGAGAAGGGCTTTGTGAAGAGGCCAGGACGGAGTCTCCAGAGAGGAGGAAACCAGGCAGCAGTGTCGGTGGGAGCGTTTAGGGTGAGGGTGTTTGAGAGAGCACGCGTGTGGGGTCTGGTGTGCACCCAGGGCTTCCCATCGTCCCCGTCACCGGGTGCTCGGCTTGGCTCCCGGAGTGTCCTTGCCCTGTCTGGGGTCCCTGCTGACCTGTAAGGCTGTGCGGGAGGGAGCAGCGAGCTGTGTCCTTCGGACCCCCTCTGCATCCCAGGTCCGAGCAGAGAGCTGGCCACCCTGATGCTCACCGGGCAGAGAAGAGACGACGAATGAAATGAATGAATAAATGAACAAGCAGCAGGATGAAAACTGGAAACGGGCTGTTGACGTTGCTGGTGTGGATGTCACAGAGACTTGTCAGAGGCGTCTCTGGGGCATGGTGGAGGGTGGACTGAGACATCCGCGAGGGAAACAGGGTACCGGCCCTCACTGGGGTGTGGGGGAGGCCAAGAGAGGGTGCTTATCCTCTGGAAGTGGGGGGTCAAAACGATTCTAAATCATGCGTGCTGTCAGCCTGAAGTCTGAGTTGGGAAAGGGAGGTGGGGGTGGGGGTGGGGGTAAGGGGGTGAGAAGGTGTGGGCCTCAGCGCCTGCAGGGGCTCTGGGCCATGGGGGCTGGAGCAGCAGAAAGGAAGGTGAAATGGGTGTGGTGACTGGAGGCTGGAAGTGGAGACCCTGGCCACCTCCTGGCCTGTTTTCTCTGAGCAGTAAGAAAATAGCTGTTCTCAGAGAGTGAGGGAGGTGGGAGAGTGAGGGAGGTGGTGGGAGAGTGAGGGGAGGTGGTGGGCGAGTGAGGGGAGGTGGTGGGTGAGTGAGGGAGGTGGGAGAGTGAGGGAGGTGGTGGGAGAGTGAGGGAGGTTGGTGGGAGAGTGAGGGGAGGTGGTGGGCGAGTGAGGGGAGGTGTTGGGCGAGTGAGGGAGGTGGTGTGCGATGAGTGAGGGAGGTGGTGGGCGAGTGAGGGAGGTGGTGGGCGAGTGAGGGAGGGGGTGGGCGAGTGAGGGAGGTGGTGGGCGAGTGAGGGAGGTGGTGGGCGAGTGAGGGAGGTGGTGGGCGAGTGAGGGAGGTGGTGGGAGAGTGAGGGAGGTGGTGGGAGAGTGAGGGGAGGTGGTGGGCGAGTGAGGGGAGATGGGAGAGTGAGGAAGGTGGTGAGAGAGTGAGGGGAGGTGGTGGGAGAGTGAGGAGGGGTGTGTGGGCGAGTGAGGGGAGATGGGAGAGTGAGGGAGGTTGTGGGAGAGTGAGGGAGGTTGTGGGAGAGTGAGGGAGGTTGTGGGAGAGTGAGGGAGGTTGTGGGAGAGTGAGGGAGGTTGTGGGAGAGTGAGGGAGGTGGTGGGAGAGTGAGGGAGGTGGTGGGCGAGTGAGGGGAGATGGGGAGTGAGGGGAGGTAGGGAGATGAGGGAGGTGGTGGGAGAGTGAGGGAGGTGGTGGGAGAGTGAGGGAGGTGGTGGGAGAGGTGAGGGAGGTGGTGGGAGAGTGAGGGAGGTGGTGGGAGAGTGAGGGAGGTTGTGGGAGAGTGAGGGAGGTGGTGGGAGAGTGAGGGAGGTGGTGGAAGAGTGAGGGAGTTGATGGGAGAATGAGCGGAAGTGGGAGAATGAGAGGAGGTGGGAGAGTGAGGGGAGTGGGAGAGGGAGGAGGGGGGAGGGGAGGGAGGTGGGAGGGGAGGGGAGGTGGGAGGGGGAGAGGCGGTGGTGGGCGGGTGAGGGGAGGTGGGGGCGGGTGAGGGGAGGTGGGTGGCGGGTGAGGGGAGGTGGTGGGGAGTGAGTGAGGGGAGGTGGGAGAGTGAGGGAGGTGGTGGGAGAGTGAGGGAGTTGATGGGAGAGTGAGCGGAAGTGGGAGAGTGAGGGGAGGTGGGAGAGTGAGGTGAGGTGGGAGAGTGAGGGGAGGTGGGAGAGTGAGGGGAGGTGGGGAGAGTTGGAGGTGGGAGAGGTGGGGAGGTGGGATGAGTGAGGGGAGGTGGTGAGAATGAGGGAGGTGGTGGGAGAGTGAGGGAGTTGATGGGAGAGTGAGCGGAAGTGGGAGAGTGAGGGGAGGTGGGAGAGTGAGGTGAGGTGGGAGAGTGAGGGGAGGTGGGAGAGTGAGGGGAGGTGGAGAGTGTGGGAGGTGGGAGAGTGTGGAGGTGGGAGAGTGAGGGGAGGTGGGAGAGTGAGGGTCGGGGAACCACCCCTGGATATGGGCAGGAACAAGACCTGGGGGCCTTGCAGGGCCAGAGGCTTCACTGAGTCCCATCTCAGGCCCCTCCAGTCCCCCACCCCAGTGCGGGCTTGGCACTCTCGAGACGCCTGGAGTCTTGATTTTGAAGCGGCTTTGAAGGGCACTGAGAGAAACCTTCACCCAGCCTGATGTCCTCTCTGGCATCTCAGGCAGGGAGCCTCTCTAACCACCCTTCCCAGCTGTCTTCACCTAGACGCACCTACACCCAGCTGGATGTCCTCTCCAGAGTCCCGGGGGCCGCTCTCACCACCCTTCCCAGCTGCCTTCACCTAGTTACACCTGCACCCAGTTGGATGCCCTCTCCAGAGACCCAGGGGCCGCTCTCACCACCCTTCCCAGCTGCCTTCACCTAGACGCACCTGCTGCCTTCACCTAGGCGCACCTGCACCCAGCTGGATGTCCTCTCCAGAGTCCCAGGGGCCGCTCTCACCACCCTTCCCAGCTGCCTTCACTAGATGCACCTGCACCAGCTGGATGTCCTCTCCAGAGACCCAGGGGCCGCTCTCACACCCTTCCCAGCTGCCTTCACCTAGACGCACCTGCTGCTTCACCTAGGCGCACCTGCACCCAGCTGGATGTCCTCTCCAGAGTCCCAGGGGCCGCTCTCACCACCCTTCCCAGCTGCCTTCACCTAGATGCACCTGCACCAGCTGGATGTCCTCCAGAGACCAGGGGCCGCTCTCACCACCCTTCCAGCTGCCTTCACCTAGACGCACCTGCTGCCTTCACCTAGGCGCACCTGCACCCAGCTGGATGTCCTCTCCAGAGTCCCAGGGGCCGCTCTCACCACCCTTCCCAGCTGCCTTCACCTAGATGCACCTGCACCCAGCTGGATGTCCTCTCCAGAGACCTGGGGGTTGGGGGGCCTCTCTAACCACCTTTGCCAGCTGCCTTCACCCAGATGTACCTACACCCAGCCCGATGCTCTCTCCAGTGTCCCTGGGGGCAGCTCTCACCACCCTTGCCGGCTGCCTTCAGGGATGGGGTGAAGTGGGGTGATCAGCCCCTTGGGAAGCTGTTGCTACTGGATTTTTCTCCGTGTGAAAAAGCACTTCCTTACATGGAACCCATTTCTTCTGTGGACCGTCCACGGAATGGGGCCCTCGGCAGCTGCACTGGCCACGTCCTGTCTCTTCCCTGTGACAACGTTTTGACCGCTGGGCAGATCCTGTGGCCTTACAACTTTCCTCTCTGCTAAACGTCCCGTTCTTTTCTCCCAGGTGGACAGGGCACAGGGAGCGGAGAGAAGCCGTGCAGGGCTGGGTCCCGTGTTCCACCAAGCATGACACCATAAAACACTCACGAATGATCAGGGCCAGGCCCCGTGTTCCGCCAGGCATGACACCAAAAAGCACTCGCAAATGATTTTATGAGAGTCGTTTTTTCTCTTCCATTTTCGTATACAAATCTAATCTTTGGAGAACCCTCTCCCTTCTAACTCACATATTACGGGCTTTCATCAATAATAATATACGATCAATTACCCAAATGTAATTGATTAGTGGAGGGAACCGTATTTCCCCTCTTAGTTTGTGTCTGACTGGTTATAAAGCACAGCCATTGCTGTGGGGGGTGGCCCTGCCCTTTGGCCGTGGGCTGTCCTTACCTTTTAGCTGAGATTCAATTTATACGCAATTTACTAACGTTCGCTTAAGAAAAATCCAAAAGGGTATTTTGCAGCCCAGCCCCACAGAGGACACCAGCCCGGCTTTGCTAAGTGGCCTGCGAGGCGGGCCCGCGGCTGAAATGGCCCTTTGCGCTGGCTCTCAGCTTCGTTCATCTTTATTTGGCCACGCAGATAATTTTTTTGTCATCAGAAAGTTGAGTCCTACAAATCCAATATCCCCAATTCAATAAAGAGAATCAGAGCCTGTTTTGACCAGTCTGCATCTCTCTCGGCTGAAACAAACCCACGGTGTTTTACCAACATGGCAGCGATGCCCAGACGGCGCCCAGCACAGCAACACAGGGAACTGCAGGCCCCAGCCCAGGACACCGTGGCCTCCCACGTGCAGGGGACAGCGGGGGATCCCAGCACCTGGGCTTATGCCTCTCTCCACTGCTGACCTGCCTGCAGCTGTGAGGTTCCAAGTTCCCGCCTGGTGACGTGGTTGGCTCAGGACGGGCAGGATTGTGGGAGTGCTGGGCCTGCGCCGGGAAGCTGGAGCTCAGCCTGTGCGGTGACACTACCCGCACCTCTCTGGCTTCCTGGGAGAAAGGTGGGCGGCAGGCCCGACACACTGGGTGCTCAGGAGGTGTCTGCAGGCTGGCCATGTCTGCAGCTGGGTTGAGACTCCTAAAGAAACAGAGTAGAAAGAGGGGCTCCTTTGAAGCCCCGTGTCCCTCAAGGCCCCATGCAGATGATCCCCGTCCACGTCAGCTTCACCATCACCCTGACAAGGATAAGTTTCTCCTTCCCACCAATCCCGCAGAATGGAGCTGATACCTCTCGTGAAGTCACTTATGTGCTGGGGGCACAGGGTGCCCCCAACACTGGCCTACTACTCTCCTCTCTCCCTGGAGGGGAACACCCACTTCCAGGGCTAAAACCACCGTCGAGTTCTCCTGTCTGCTGCGAAGCCTTCACTCTCACGCCACTGTCAGCTGGACCCGCAGTCTCCCAGGCTGTTGCTGTGGGTTTGCTACCTTCTCCTGGGCCACCTACCCCTGCCCGCCCAGACCAGGAGCTCTCTGAAAGCCTTTCTGGAACAAAGAGAGAAATAACATACACCCGTGTGTGTGCACTTGTACACACACACACCCTCCAAGCTCCCTGAGTAAGGACTGCTTCTTGTTGTCCCCGAGGCACCCTCAGCATTTAGTACTGGGCACTCAGTGGCCCAGTCATTTCCAAATTACTGAATCAACTCTTAAGTACTTACCATAGCCAGTTGCCGTAAGATTAGATAAGATAACCCATGTGAAGTGCTTAGCAGGAGGGCTGGCTCTGCGGAGACCCCCACCCAGCAGTTTCTGAAAATGTTCTCAGGAGGTGAGTTGTGCAGGTGACCCTCCTCCATAAGCCTTCCCTCCGCGGGCTTCCTGCAGAGTCCCCTCCGAGAAGCTGGTTCCCCACACTCCCTGGAGACAGAATCAGAAAAACCACACCTACGTTGCAAAGCACACTTCTAAGCACTTGCCTCAAGAAAGCCCCCCTCAACCGTGTAAACAGAAAGAGGGGGAATGGTGAGCTCCTGTTTGCAGACGCTGAGATGGTGTCACAGCTACCACATTGCTTCAGCTAGAGGCGGCGGTGCCCCCAGGGCGAGGGCCCCGCCTGGGCTGCAGACGCCTCCATGGCCCTCTGCAGTCTCCGGTGTGATGGACTTAACATCTGTGTCTCTCCCAAGCCCCAGTGTGATGGAGACCAGACCTCCGCAGGTGAGCAGGTTTAGATGAGGTCGTGAGGGTGGGGTCCTCCTGACAGGAGATCTGCCTGTCTAGAAGACATAAGTGCGGTCTCTCTCTCTCTCTCTCTGTACCCACAGGTACCAAGAAAGGCCACCCAAGGCCTTAGGGAGAAGGCAGCTATCTGTGCTCCAGGAGGAGGCCTCACCAGGAACAGAACGTGGCCAGAACCTTGATGTTGGACTTTGCGGTTTCCTGAACTGAGAGGAATAACTGTCGCTTAACCTTCCAGTCTGTGGCATTTTGCGGTGGCAGCCCTGAGCTAAGAGACCTGGATTCCTGAGGGTGACAGAGCAAGGTGACCCCCGGGGGTTGGCCTCGCACCGCTGGCCACACGGAAGGTACCTGCCGCTGGAGTTTTCTGTGTTGAACCTGGCCCGTAAAGTGCAGGCATGTCTGAGGGCATCTGATGTCCCTCTGCAGGTGCCACCTGGAGGACCTGGGACGGGCGGTGGTAAATCCCAGCCTGACCGAGTGCTGACCCCGATGAATGGCAGCAGCGTCCACCCTGGCTCTGCAGGGGCAGCCTCCATGCAGCTGAAGCCGTCCTGAGGGGCCGCCTGACCCCTGGCCTCACCCCCAACAGGGCGGCAGCCGGCTTGTGAACAGGAGTGTTTTGGTCCTGGCTCCTGAAGCCTGCCGCATAAGCCCTGTGCGCTGCCCGGCCCTCGTTCCTCAGGGCCTCAGGCTGGAGTGGCGGGGAGGGTGGGCGAGGCTCCTGCCTGGCTGGGTGCTGGCACTGTCAGAATCACGGAGTTTTCCAAGCTGGAAAATGGAGACTTAGCAACAAGGCCTTGCAAAGGGGCTTTCCAAGCCTCAGGCCTGCATCGGATTCTTGTGGCCGCTGTCACAAAGCCCCGCTCACCAGGGCCTAAAACAACAGAGATGGCGCCATCCCAGGCCAGGCGGCCGGCAGCGCCACATCAAGCAGGGCCAGGCTCCCTCCCATGACTCCAGGGGAGGCTCCTGGTGGCCCCCTGGCCTCCTCCTCCTGAGTCAGTCTGTGTGTCCCCATCTCCTCTCCCAGTTCCACTGGATCAGGGCCCACCTTGCTACAGCAGGACCTGCTCTGAACTGATGACACCTGCAATGACCCTACTTCCAAAGAAGGTTGCATTCCCGGGCGCTGTGGCTTAGGACTTTAGCATCTTTTGCAGGGGACATAAGTCAAGAGCCTCTCTGGGGCAGCAGCTCCCGTAACAGGCGCTGCTGGGCCTCTCCCCTCGTGCCTGCTTTTGTCCCCAGGGTTACTGGTGCTTCCTCCTAGTTCTCGCTGGAATGTGGCTGAGGAAAAAAATCCCCAGCAGGGAATGGAGCAGATGATGGCTTCCCACCCCTGACCCTGATCCATGCTGACTCTGCACCAAGGGTTGGGCATTCCTTGTCAGCCACCTGAACTCCAAGAAAGAGGTGGGTTTCTGAGGACCCCAGCACACTGGAGCGGGTGCTCCCGGAGAAGCAGCCGTGTGCATCATGGGCAAGGACGCATGCAGTGCCAGCGTGGCATAGCGGCTCATGGAGTTCTGTTGAGTGGGAGATTGGAGAACAGAAGAGGAAGAGGCTCTGGGCTTCGGGCTCCCAGGTTCCCTTCAGACTCTGGGGTGTGAATTCAGCTCCACTGTCTCCTGGCTGCCAGCCCTGGGGCAGGTACTCAAATACTCTGCCTCTGTGTACTTATCCAGAACGTGGGATGATGATATGACCATCCTTCCGGGCTGCTATGCGGACTGAGAGGTAAGGCTGGTGCAGCCCCCATGTCTTCAACCATGGTGGGGAGGATGAAGGGCAGCTCCCCTCTGCGTGTGTGGGTGTGGGGACATGGGGACAATCAGCCACTGTGCAGCGCGAATCACCATCAACAGGATACCTCTGGATATCCCGCTGCTGGAGGGAGTCAGAGGTGAGTGCCTTCATCGTGCTGGGATGGGAGCTGCCCGGGTGGAGATGGTGGGAGGCCTTGGAGATCACCGGTCCTTCTTGCCCCTTATGTCACGGGAGGGGAATCTGAAGCCTAGGCTTGGAGACACACCACAGTGCCACAGTCTGTTGGTGACTGGTTGGGTACTGTGCCCAATGCATCTTCTGGGATCAACACCAGCCTCCAGGCAGGTCCCTGAGACTGTGGCTCCCACTGTGATGTGGTGTGTTGGGGAGGAGTGTGTGTGGCTGGCAGGGTGGTGCTGTGTGCCCGGTGCAGCTCCTGGGCTGCAGTGTTCCCCTTCCACACTGGTGACAGCCACCCTCGAGCAGGGTGCCAGCGAGACCTGTTGGGTGCAGATGTAGTGGGTGGTGTGGAATTTTGTGGTACGAACCCTGACTCTGCCTGGCCGCGTGGCGTGGCCGGTGCTCCTCTGCACAGCAGCACCTTGTCTGCAGCGAAAGAGGCAAAATCTCATGTCCCCTCCTGGCGGAGACCACGGGAGGCAGGGCCGGCGCTCACTGAGCCTCAGAAAAGGCAGTCCACATCATTGATGAGGATGGTTGGACCCTGCTGTGGGTTGGGTTGTGGTGTCCTCAAAAAGATATACTGAAGTCCAACCCCAGGTACTGTGACCTTATTTGGAACAAGGGGCCACGGCAGATGTAATGAAGTTACAATGAGGTCACCTGGGATTTAAGGTGGGTCCTAACCAGTGGCTGGTGCCATTATGGGAAGAGGACAGGAGACGCACAGATGCCGGGAGAAGGTGACAGCTGAGGCCGAGGCTGGAGGGAAGGCCACAAGCTGAGGGACATTAAGGCTGACCAGCGACGCCGGGACCTGTGAGATGCTGGGGAGGACCCGGAGTGTGGTCCTGCCAGCACCTTGATTTCGGACTCTGGCCTCCAGGACTGTGTGAAAATAAATGTCTGCCATTGAGGGCACCCCATTGGTGGGGCTTCCTCCAGCAGCTGTGAGAGACACACACAGACCCTCCCAGGCGACGGCTGGGTCTCTGTGCGTTTTTGCCGAGGTGGCCTTTTGAAGAGAGATGAACTTGGGAGTGGTTCTCCAGGAGCTACATGGCATTCTCTCTCTTCCCCCCGGGGGGTGGTCATTTTACGAGAGAAGTGGAGGAAAAAAAATCCCTTCCGACGCTCTAAGCCTGGGCCAGAGTGCCTGGGGCTCAATGGGGCGGGCATAATTTGTTTGCTTTGCAATTCTCTCCCCTCAGTGGAGACAAATTGATTTATACGTGGAAATGGGCCGTGGCTGGGAGGCGGGGGGAGCTTGTGAGAGGACAAGGTTTGCTGGGTTTCAGGAAGGGCTGGTCCCGGCTGCTGGGCCACGGCCCACCCACTGCTGGTGAGAATGTGCCCAGGTGAGTCCCCTCCAGGACCCAGAACCCTAAAACTGCTCAGAGAGTTTGCCGTGGAGCCGCGTTGTGCCGAGCCTCTCCCTGTGCTGTGCCGAGCCTCTCCCCACGAGTCTGTGGATGCGGCTGCTGGCCATGTGTTTACAGAACATCTCCCTCACACAGAGGGACCCTGGCGGCGCCAACGAGACAGGGAAAACACGGGAACAGCAGGCCTGCCCTGGGCTGTGGCCTCCTGAGACATCAGACGCAGAGGGAAGTGTTCAGAGGCTGTATGACGACAGCCGCCATACAGGAAGGCCAGGGCATTGTTTAGCAAATAACAATTTAAAAATTATCTTGTTATTATTATTATTATGTCACCCAGACTGCAGTGCAGTGGTGCGATCTCTGCTCACTGCAACCTCCACCACCTCCCAGGCTCAAGCAGTTCTCCCCCCTCAGCCTCCCGAGTTGCTGGGACCATAGGTGCACGCCGCCACACCTGACTTTTTAACATTTTTGTAGAGATGGAGTCTCCCTAGGTTGCCCAGGCTGGTCTCTAACTCCTGGTCTCAAGTGATCCTCCCACCCTGGCTTCCCAAATTGCCATAATTATAGATGGAGCCACCGTGCCCAGCCTAAATAATTATTTTTTTAAAAGCCCAGTAACTTATTCCACAAGAAGAGATGACAATCCTAGCCGCTATACCGAAGAATGGAGCTGATGTCTGGGAAATGCTCACCTCCGTCAGGCTGGGGTCTTCCTGGGTCCCAGCCGGCCTCACCTCTGCACCATCCCCAAGTGGCGAGTCCCAGTCACTCCCTGCAAGGGAGCCTCCAGGATGCCGTGAGACGCAGCCGTGTGCGGGTATGCATGGGAGGAAGGTGAGTGCCAGGGAAGTGCCTTTTCATGGGTTCTGTGGCAGCAAAGCACAGTGCCAATGACTCATGGCAAACACCCACCAGGAGAGGCGCTCAGGAGAGCGACCCCAGAGGGCTGCTGGCAATTGTCCCTGGGCTGTCATCACACGGGCAGTGTTCATTTCATTTCTCTAAATGTTTAGTCTTTTTCAAATTTTCTATAGTGAGCATTGGTTATAGTTTGCATCTGGAGAAAGACGGTTGAGTGGACTCAGTGTCGATTTGGAGAAAGTCAGCTTATTTCTGAGTGGGGAACCTGAGCTGGGGACCCTCAGGGGGTCTTGAGGGAGCTGCCTGTCCTTGGCTGGCCCAGGTGTCCCACATGGAAAAGTCAGAACTTGGCTGGACGTCGGCAGTCTATGGTTCAGATGTGGGCAAGACCTGACTTACCCAAGGAGTTCACAGCCCGAGCCCTCCCCTCCTTTTTGGGCAACTCAGAGAAGGAGCTTAATTTCTGTGAGCTTCAGTGTCTTCATCTACGAAATCAGCATTGTGTCCAATTCATGGGGAGCATCCGCGCCAACGCTAGGCAGGTTCTGCCATAAGCAGAAGGCATTGCGACAGTGAGACGCACAGCTGAACTGAGGAGGAGCAGGCTGCGCTCCAGAGGCCTTGGCTTAAATTCGTTTTTCGTTTAATTCAAGTTTACAATTGAGATCTGCTTGCCCATGGAGAATTTACACATGAGCTTTTGAAAATATCTGATCCCATAACCCAAAAGGTCACACACAGCATATAGAGACATCACAATAAAGCAGGATGTAATCAGTAAGTGATGGAATTCAGGCAAGGGGAAAACAGGAAGGGAAAAATAAGAGAAAGTCGGAGGTAAGAACCAGAGAGAGGCCAGAGCCCTACACAGGCACGTGGGCTTCAGACCAAAGGTGGAGAAAGGAGCCTTGTGTGAGTCCCAGAGTCCACCCTCTGCAGCATCAGTTATGCACAGGAATGGTGGTGTCCTCCTTCTGGCCAAGTGCAACTGGCAAGAGAGAGTGGGTGATGACCAACCGCGTTTGGCAGATGTGGATAGGGGACCTTCCTAGGTGTCCTGTGCTGGGGATTCGGGGATGAGCAGCCTGTGAGGCCCACAGGGGATCCATGTTTCCTGTGCGGCTCACCTATGCACTGTCCTCAACCTGACCACAGCCCACGTGGCAGGCATCGCCAGTCTCACCTTACTGGTAAGAAATCCGGTCGGATTCTCTGATCCGGCCCCGTTCAAGACTGAAATGTGAGTGGAGGAACGCATGGGTTTCAAAGCCTTTGATGCACCCAGCCTCTTTGCACAGAATTTCTTACCAGCAAGCCTCTCTCGCGAGGCCTGCCTGGAGCAGGCGGCCTTGAATATGCGATGAGAACAGGCAGGAAGGTGGAAGGATTGAGCTGCCGGTTACAGCCTCGCGTCGGGCTTGGCCCATGAGGCTGTCCCGAGTGAGTGACGGCAGAGAAGTTTGAACAGAAAGAGCGGTGGCCTCCATTGGCCCAGAATCCGGGGTCAGGCGGTCTCCAGGCCAAGCCCATGATGCCAGAATTAATATGTAAGATAAACAGACCCCTGGAGGCGCTGATCGCATTCTCCAAGCCCAGGTCAGAGGTCTGCTCTTTAGGTGTGAGAAAAGGTTTAGGGAGGACCAGGGTCAAATATTTGCAGCCCGGACAGGCTGACAATGGGCTGGCTACTGGCCTCCCCCAGGCCAGCGGGGCTTCCTGGCTGTGCCTGGGGGAAGGGGAGCGGGCAAAGTGGACTCATTACTTGGAAAGCCCGAGAAAGTTGTCTGCAGCTGCTCTCGGCTGCCAGAGCACATCAGCATCAGCCTCTACCCCGGGCCCCTGGGGCCCCGCTGCCCGCCTGCCCCACAGCTCCGGCCCCCCACCTGCCACAGTTCCAGGGAGGGGAGGGCTGACCGCCGAGGGCTGGGGCCATGGGGTGGAGGACTCAGTTCACAGTGCCTCGCCCCGCACACGCGGCCCTCAGCCCCAGGATGAGGAGCTCACTGCTTCCCAGGGCACTTTGGAGAATCTGACCATCGGTGACAATGCTGAGGTTTGACCAACTTTCACCAGGTTTTCCTGAATGTGGTCAGAGTCTCAGGCCCCTGCTGTGACCGGGGAGCAGGCTCCGGTGGGTGTCTGTTCCTGTTTTACGGTTGAGGGCCTTGGTCAAGCCATGCAGCCTTGGGGTTCCGTTCTTCATCCAGGAAGCCAGTGAGGCACGCTGCAGGCAGGTCCACCGGTCCGCACATCCAGGGAGGTGGCGGGGGGGGGTCTGGCTTTGCTATTTGGTCAATGGCTCCAACTGGCCTTGCCAGGCCTCTTCTCTTAACCCTCGACTGGTATAAAAATCTCATCAGGCGTTTCCTCTTCACGTCCTAGCCTTAGGTAAAATACTAGCTACTGATAGTATTCACTGTTGCCGCTGGGCTTTGCTCAAATCACTCTTTGTACGTTTCAGAGTCTCTTCCTCAAGAGAGCGAGGCAGAAGCACCCCCTCCATCTGTGTGCCCAGCATAAAGTTGGGACTGATTTAAACTAGAAATGAGCAAAACAAGGCAAGTCGTTGAAATCATACATTCATTCCAATATTTTTACAAGGAAATGTACAACCAGGTCTCATGCCAGTAACACCCTGTGAGCTGGGGGACGTCTGAGCCACAGTCATCACTAAACACTCTCCCCACCGTGGAGGATGTCCTCCTTCCCCCAGATGTCCGTCTGTCCTTCCACTCCTGTGCTTATTCATCAAACACACCCACTGAGCACTCAGAGTGGTCCCAGGGACCACACTGGCAACTAAGGACACAGTGACAACTAAGCTGGGGGACAGGGCAGTCTCAGGCGGGAGAGGATGAAGAGCAAGCACTGTGGCAGACGGGGTCAAATGCAGTCACTGGACAGCAGGGGGTGAACTCCTCTGCCTCGGGTGGAGTGGGGCATTCAAGGAGGGCTTCTGGGAAGAGGAGGCACAGAGTGGACCTTGAAGGCACATTCGAAGCTCCCCAGGGCGCTAGCAGGGGAAAGCATTCGTGGACAAGTTGCCTGGGTGTGTACTCATTCGGCCTTCCCTGGATCTGCTCTTTCCTCGCAGGCCAGGAGGAAAAGACAGAGGAAGGAGAGTGTCTTTAAGATGGACAGGGATCAACTGGCCTGAAGGGTCTAGGCTGCATCCCTTTTTAAAAATATTTATGTTTTGAAACAGGGTCTTGCTCTGTTGTCCAGGCTGGAGTACGGTGGTGATCATTGCTCCCTGCAGCCTCCAATTCCCAGGCTCAACTGATCCTCCTGTCTCAGCCTCCCAAGTAGCTTGGGACCACAGGTACATGGCACCACGCCTGGCTAATTTTTTTTTTTACTTTTCTGTAGAGATGGAGGGTCTCTACATGTTGCCCAGGCTGGTCTTGAACTTCTGACCTCAAGTGATCCTTCTGCCTTACCCTTTCAAAGTTCTGGGGTTCCAGGTGTGAGCTGCCACACCTGGCTGGCTTTATCTCTTCACCCAGAAAGGAGTGCTATGGGAGAGCAGGCCTTCGAGATGCCCCACAGAGCGAAGAGGGCCCCTCCGTCAAGTAAGTTTTCCGGGACTGTCTTGGAGATTCCCGTGATGGTAAAGCCTCTGAAAGGTCCTGCAAGAAGGAAACAAGCTCACTCTAATCCAGGGTACCTCAACTTATTTGACCATGAACCCCTTTTTGCACCTAGGGAACCCGCGGTAGATGGACATAGTGGGGTGCATGGGCCCTGGTGACCAGCCTTGATGGTACAAATCTGTGCACGGTTGTCACTCACAACGGCGCCTGCAGCCATCCGGCACCTCCAACGCTCCTGCCCTACAAGAGGAGGCTGGGGCGGGAACAGAGATGACGTCCACCCAGGCCTGCCTCGGTGAGGGTTTGCATGCTGCAGAGACAGCTGCTTCTCTGAGCTTCTTGACCATGGGAGAGTTGGGAGAGGAAGGAGGGAACGGGAGGAGCTCACAGGGAATAAGCCTGTGTGAGCCAGCCCTCAGGCTCAGCTAGGCCCGGTCAGGCCAGGCAGAAGCCCATGGTCTAGCCCAGGGCAAGAGGCTGGTGGGGGCAGGGAGGAGAGTATTTTGTGGCGAGGATGTCCACACTGATGCCTGCACTGGGAGTCAGGACTGCAGTTCCCCCATCCTGACGGCTGCCTTCTCGCCCAGGCAGTCCATCAGAGTCCTCTGCCTGTCTGGCCTTGAGGGCCAAGCATGGATTCCTCCTGGCCCCTAAGCAGAATGCCTCCTGCCCCAACCCTGCTCTGGTGTGGCCAAAATAGGAAGCAGATCCTTCTGCATCCCCAGATCCAGCGATTCAAACCCAAGAGTGCTGTCCTCCGAGAAAGAGAGGGACAGAAACCCCAGCTCCCAGGAGGATGTGTGTGAGGTAGCCTGATTCACTCAGTGGGAAGGACAGCTGGTTTGGGCGGAAGCCCCACATTGGGGTTGGCCAGCATGGCCTGTGGCTTCTCGGGGCTTGAGGGCTGGAACCTGGGGCACCAGCTTTGCACAGAGCCTGTGGCCGGCAGCCAACGCGGGCCGCTCCCAGCTTCTGCCAGCCTTGGTGTCCTCGTTGCGAAGGGGACCATGGGCCTGGGTCCCCAGGCAGGATTGACTGAGCACCTCCTCAGCCAGTCCTGGGATGAGAAGGCCAAAAGAGGAAAGCACCCCTGCCCCAAGCCAGACTGCCTGGCTCAGCCCCAGGCTCAGCCCTCTGCTGGCTCCCTGGTCACCCACTTCTCCGCACCTCAGTTTTTGCATCTGTGGAGCAGGCTGGCTAACAGGCACAGCCGCCCAGCTGGCTATCATGAGGATGAGTTCCTCTCCTGGAGGGACTTTGCCACCCCCGCTGCCCGTGCCCCTTGGCCTGGTTCCCTTCTGCTCCCTCAGACCCAGCCCAGAACAATTTGTCCCCACAGCAGAGCAAGATCTCAGCAGATGCATGAAGGGACCCCATCAAGGGTGAAGCAGAGGCTGGGCTTCCTTCATCTCAGGCTCGCCGCAGGATACACCATGCGGAAGTCTTAGGGGAAGCTGGAGTGAGGAGTGTGACCCCAGCTGGGAAGAGCCTGACGTCCACCTGTGTCATCAACAACCCCAGGGCAGGCTCTGGTCATGGTCGCTGCTGGCCGGCCCCCCTGGCCCTCTCCCTCCTCTGATCCTTCCTTCCCTCCCTCCTGCCCTTCTCTTCCCCTTCCCACTCTCCCTCTACCTCTCTCTCTCCTCTCTCCTTCCCTCTCTCCCTTCCTCCCGTCATTCCCTTCCCTTTCCCTCTATTTTTCCTCTCTCACCCTCCCCCTCTCCCTCCCTCCCTCCTTCCTACTGACTTTTCTCTATTCCTTCAACAAGTATTCACTGATCACCACCAGATGCCATCACTGTCCAAGACATCAGCAACATAGCAGTGAACACCTGATGTGGAGACAGACCATGCTGTACCAGGTAGGAGTGTCCTGTGGCGATGGGAGCTCAGCACCCAGGCCCGCAGCTCGATGCTTCCATTAAGGTTATGTGCACGCAGCTGACCACAGGCACTGGAGAACGAGTCTGGCACTTTTCTCACACACTAGGCAGGTGCCCAGGCTGGTGTGGGGCTCCCTGCTGCAGCAGGGGTGGAGTTCCTGCTCCCTGCCACCTCAGTGTGGGATCATGTGGCTCTATTCACGATGGTGTCTGTGCCTCCAGCCACTGGCGTCTGGGCAGGCGGTGGGGCGTGGGCCAGGGGAGAACTGTGTTGATTTCATAAGAGCCATCATGACAAAGTACTCCAGCCTGGGGGGCTTAAACAGTGGAAGTGTGTCACCTCCTGTTCTGTAGGCCAGAAGTCTGAAATCAGGGTGTGGGTGGGGCTGGCTCCTCCTGAGGTTATGCAGGAGAATGGGTCCCATTCTCTCCCCAGTTCCTGGTGGCCGGCAGCCCTGGGCGTTCCTTGGCTTGGGGAAGCGCCGCCCTGACCTCCGCCTTCATCTTCACCAGGTGCTGTGCTTCTGCATGTGTCTCTGTGTCTAAATTTTCCCTTCCTGCAAGGACACCAGGCATGTTGGATTAGGGCCCACCCTGATGACCTCATTTTATTTTATTTTAAGTTCTGGGATACATGTGTAGGACGCATAGGTTTGTTACATAGTTAGACGTGTGCCATGGTGGTTTGCTGCCCCTATCAACCCATCACCTAGGCATTGAGCTCCGCATGCATTAGCCATGTATCCTGGTGCCCTCCCTCACCACATCCCCCAACAGACCCCCGTGTGTGATGTTCCCCTCCCTGTGCCCATGCGTTCTCACTGTTCAGCTCCCACTTACAAGTGAGAACGTGTGGTGTTTGGTTTTCCGTTCTTGTGTTGGTTTGCTGAAGATAATGACTTCCAGCTTCATCCATGTCCCTGCAAAGGACACAATCTTGTTTCTTTTTGTGGCTGTATAGTAAGTATTCCATGGTGTGTATGTATCACATTTTCTTTATCCAGTCTATCATTGATGGGCATTTGGGTGGATTCCATGTCTTTGCTATTGTGAATAGTGCTGCAATGAACATATACAAGCATGTATCTTTGTAATAGAATGATTTCTAGTCCTTTGGGTATTGTATTAGTTCGTTTTCATGCTGCTGATAAAGACATGCCCAAGACTGGGGAAAAAAAAGAGGTTTAATGGACTCACAGTTCCATGGGGCTGGGGAGGACTCACAATCATGGCAGAAGGTGAAAGGCACTTCTTACATGGCAAGCAGCAAGACAGAATGAGACAGAAGTGAAAGAGGAAACCCTTTGTAAAACCATCAGATCTCATGCAACGTATTCACTACCACAAGAACAGTATGGGGGAAACCGCCCCTGTGGTTCAATTATCTCCCACTGGGTCCCTCCCACAACACGTGGGAATTATGGGAGTGTAACTCAAGATGAGATTTGGGTGGGGACACTGCCAAACCATATCAGGTATATGCCCAGTAATGGGACTGTTGGATCAATCGCTGGTTCTAGGTCTTTGAGGAGTGGCCACACTGTCTTCCATAGTGGTTGAACTAATTTACATTCCCACCAACAGTGTCAGTGTTCCTATTCCCCCACAGCCTCACCAGCATCTGTTGTTTCTTGGCTTTTTAATAATTGCCATTCTGACTGGTATGAGACGGCTTCTCATTGTGGTTCTGATTTGCATTCCTCCAATGATCAGTGATGTTGAGCTTTTTTGCATGTTTCTTGGCCACGTGAATGTCTTCTTTGGAGGAGTGGATGACCTCATTTTAACTTCCCTGTAAAGGGGCTGCCTCCAAATAAGATTGCATTCTGGGATACTGGGGGTTAGGAATTTGGGGGACATAATTCAGTCTATAACAAGGAAGAAGAGAAAAAAGTCTGTCGGCGAACATGGCGCTGCGAGTGGTGCGGAGCGTGCGGGACCTGCTCTGCACCCTGCGCGCGGTCCCGTCCCCCGCCGCGCCCTGCCCTCTGAGACCCCGCCAGTTGGGGGCGGGCGCCGTCCGGACACTGCGCACGCGACCCGCTCTGCTTTCGGTGCGTAAATTCACAGAGAAACATGAATGGATAACAACAGAAAATGGTATTGGAACAGTGGGAATCAGCAATTTTGCACAGGAAGCATTGGGAGATGTTGTTTACTGTAGTCTACCTGAAGTTGGGACAAAATTGAACAAACAAGATGAGTTTGGTGCTTGGAAAGTGTGAAAGCTGCTAGTGAACTCTATTCTCCTTTATCAGGAGAAGTAACTGAAATTAATGAAGCTCTTGCAGAAAATCCAGGACTTGTAAACAAATCTTGTTATGAAGATGGTTGGCTGATCAAGATGACACTGAGTAACCCTTCAGAACTAGATGAACTTATGAGTGAAGAAGCATATGAGAAATACATCAAATCTATTGAGGAGTGAAAAATGGAACCCCTAAATAAACTAGTATGAAATACCGCAACCCAGCAGATTGTCTTAAATTAGTGGTGGATAGAAGACTTAGAATAGCAACTTTTAGCATTACCGATGGAGAAGAAGAAAACTACTGTTAACGCTGCTAATGAAGGAAAATGCCCTTTAACTTTCTAATGATTATAGATTTTAGACTAGGCTCTAGTGTTCAGAATTCATTAAATTATCCATGGTAAAAACTAGTTTTAAAAATTACATAATTCAAAGATAACGCTGTTATTCTTAAGCCTTATATAATATTGTAATTTGCATATATCCATACGTGGATTTGGGATGAAATACTTAATGATCTTTCCATTGGAAATAACTGTGAAGGGGTTTTTGTTGCTTGTACAGTGTCAGATGACACACCACTATCTTGATTTTGCAATACACTGCATTTGCTGGTGCTATTTTTATATGGTGAAGCAACAGCTTTGCAGCAAAATAATAAAATACTTCTTCGTTAATCAAAAAAAAAAAAAAAAAAAAAAAAAGTCTGTCTAGACCACGAGGTCTTCCCCAAGTATCAGCAAAGCCAAGTCTCTGGGAGGCGCTGCTGTGGCCCCACTCTGCGTCCGGCAGGCGGGACTCTGCTGCGCCCCTCCCCAGCTGCAAGGGCTTGTGTGGGGGTGTGGAGTTCGTTTCTTCTCAGCTGAGCATGTTTCCACCCTGAGCAGGATGGGGCTCCCATTGCATTAAAGGAAGAGAGGATGATGGGTATGGCTTACCCGAGGTTGGAGGATTGTGGTTCTTCGAGCTGACTTCCCAGGATGGGTGGGAAAGGTAGAGGAGATGCCGGGCGAGTTGTCCTGGAGAAGCTACAGAGAGATCACCGGCCTCTCCACAGGGAAACGGGAGGAACCCTCGTCCCTGGGCCCTACTGGTGCCAGCCTCCGTGGCCTCTCTGCCTCCACGAGCTCCCGATAACCTGGGCCAGCGGCTGGTGGAACAGCAAATGCAGGGGAGACAACTTGCTCTTTTTTGTTTAAAGTGATAAACGCTTCCAGACTCTTCTCCATGCAGACAGACCGGGGTGCCTAGGCAGACTCCCTCCTTACCTGGGTCAGGGCAGGTCCGGGAAGGGACCAGGGCTGGATTTGCACAGAATGCCCCTTCCGGGGCCCCCAGCTGGCAGAGCTCTAGGGATGGGTGAACCAATTGTAAAGGGGCAGTGGCCTCTGCAGAGAAGCGACCGCACCCCAGCCCCTGCCCGACTCTGATCTGCCTCCTCGCTTTCCTGGGATGGTGCTGCTGCTTGTGGAGTGTTAAATGAAGCCCAACAGAGGCGATCGATGGAAGGACGCGCCGTTCCAGGTGGAGACTCCCTGAGCAAGCCTGTCTTGTAATGAGCACTTTCGGAGGAGAGATTGATGGGAGCTTGGGAAAGCTTTATCATTGCGCCAGCGATCTGCACACGCCGGAGTCCAACAAGAAATCGTAGCCGGTGCTGGGGCTGCCAGGAGTCCTGCAGGGGACACAGGAGTGGGAGCAGGGGACAGTGAGTGAGCCAAGAAGCAGGGCCTGAAGGTGCAGGGTGGAGGAGCCAGCGGGCCTGGCTGAGAAGGCCCATATGGACGAGACCGGAGTTCCTGGCCTCCTCGCAGAATCAGGTGTGTTGCAGAACCAGGTGTGTCTGCAGGGCCCGCCTCTCTCTCTACATGAAGAGATTGGTTCAGAAGTTCCTAGAGGTCCCCGGAAGGTGGCAATTCTAAGGTGAGGACAAGTCGCTTCTGAAAGAGGCTGGGGCATCTGCCGTGGAGACATGCACATGTGTGTGGGGTCAGGGAGGACAAGGGCCCTGCACGCTGTGGAGACGTGCACACGTGTGTGAGGTCGGGGGAGGACAGGGGGCCTGCATATGTTACCATCTATATGTTGTCTTGGCCCAGGCTCCAAATTGAAATGCTCCAGATTCGAATCCATCCCGGCCTCATACACCACTCCTGACACACAGGTGGAAATCACAGTGGGAATCTTGGGGCTCGAGGCTGGCTAGGGGAAGCCTGTGAGTTCCTTATGGAGTGGGGAGTCTTCCCTGCTGGGCCCTGTTCAGGCTCCAAAGGTGGCCTGGCCAGCTGCAGGGAGCCCCAGGCAGGAGCAGGGGCTGGGTGAGCTCGAGATGAGGAAACTGAGGCACAGAGTCACACGGTCCTCCCATGGCTGAGGCAGCACCCAGGTCTGTGGGATCTCAGAGTCTGTGCTGTCCACTACACCGCAGGGCCTGCCCCGCGCCTCTCCTTCACTGCCAGAAATAACCTGCATTCGGGCTTGTGTGGGCAGCTCTCACCACGGCAGCACCCTCCTTCCCCACAGCTGGGCTTCCCGAGCTTGGGCACCCTACCCCCACTGCCGCAGAAACCAGAGGCCAGAATCATCTTTACGCTGTGGTTTTCTACAGAAGGAGGCCTGTCCAGAGGGTCCCAGCTGGGAGGGGGTAAGGGAAGAGGAGGAGAGAGCCTCAGGGCCCCCTCACTTTACCCCACACCGCTGAGGTGAGGTTTTCTGCTAATTATTGCTCCCCGAGGCCTCCTTAGCCACGTGGTCCCTGAAGGCATGTGTTCTGGGGGCTGTCTCCGCCTGGGAGGTCACTGGGGGGATGTTGGAAGGGGGAGGCTCATTCGACCCCAAAGCCCCCAGCCTTGTCACCCACAGGGTAGACGAGAGAGAACGCAGAGCACCGGAGAGGCTTGTGGCCCCGTCCCCAGGTTGTGTCTCAGCACTCATTCTCAAGGGCCATCCCAAATGACCATGGCAGTTGGCATGAGCCCCTGATCTCCAGTGTCCCCCTTGCTCCCAGTCGAAAGCCTAACCTGCTGCTCGGGCACTGCCCAGGGGGCAGGCACTGACAGCTGCTTCTCCTGCTGGGCCTGAGGCTGCTCCCTACTCACTGGCTTCAGCCCGCACCATGCAGCCATCCCAGCTGGCCCTTGCTCTCCCGGCCCTTGGTCAGTGGAGACGGTGCAGGTACCAGGGCACCTCCTGCTCCCCCTCCCTCCCTCCTCCAGCTTCCCTGCCCAGTGTGCCTCCTCTGAGTTGGGACTGGAGGCGGCCAGCTTGAGGCCATAACAACCAGAACTCAGATCCCAGTTTCTCCATTTACTCACTGGTCCTGTTCATTCATTTATTCATGCATTCGTGCAACAAATATTTACCCAGAGTCTACTGCGGAACCAGACACTGCACTCTGCCTTGGGCCTGGTGAACATGCCCACCATGGACCTGGCCTCTGGAGCAGGCTGCGGTTTGTTTGCCTAATTCTGCACCAATAGGACTCATTCCCCAGAAGTGGAGAAACAACTCACACACCACAAAATTCACCCATTTAAAGTGTGTAATTCCGTGGCTCTTAGTATGCTCACAGAGGAATCCAACCATCACCACAATCAATTCTGAAAACATTTTAATCACTCCAACAAGAAACAACATACAGTTACTCCCTGTTCTTCCTCCCCCAAGCCCCCCGGCAACCCTAATCTACTTTCTGACTCTGTGGATTCACCTATCAAGTATTTTCTATGAGTGGAATCACCTAAGATGTGGTCACTTAGTGCAAGGTTTTCAAGACGCATCCATCCTGTATCCTGTGTTCATGCACCATTTCTTTTTGTGGTCAAAGAGTACTCCATTGCCCGGACAGACCACAT
The DNA here is from genome assembly GCF_009764315.1 of Trachypithecus francoisi. Lineage (NCBI taxonomy): Eukaryota > Metazoa > Chordata > Mammalia > Primates > Cercopithecidae > Trachypithecus > Trachypithecus francoisi. The sequence goes on along the minus strand of NW_022681454.1, from coordinate 4,247,315 downwards.
TCTGTGTATCTGCTCATCAGTGGATGGACATCTGGGCTGTGTCCACTCTTTGGCTATTGTAAACAGAGCTGCTTTGAAGATCTGTGTGCGCGTTAGTGTGTGGGTATGGATTTACCATTCGCTGGGGTAGATGCCTGGGAGTGGGACTACTGAAGCAGGGTTTGATTTGCTGAAATTTTATAAATCATGCTGATATCTGATAGGGTAATCCCCCACAATGGTGTTCTTCAGGAGTGTCTGGGCAATTCTTCAGTCTTTGCTTTCCCATAAATATTTTAGAATCAGATTATTAAGGCACACACACACACACACACACACACACGCACAGCCATAGTTGGAATTTATTGAGTCTATAGATTGGGTTGAGGAGTACTGACATCTTTAAAATCATGGGTCTCTGTCTTCAGGAATATGGTCTATTTCTGCATTTATTTAGGTCTTCTAAAATTTCTGGCAGGAACATTTAATAGCTTTCTCCACAGAGATCTTTCTGATCCTAGTTTAGATTTATTGCCAGGTGTTTTATATTTCTTGTTGCTATTATAAACATTTGATTTTCTGTTTGTTGCTGGCTTTTAAAGTAATGCATTTTAAAAAACATATTGATCTAGTGTTTAGAAACCTTTCTAATCTCTTTGCCTGGCATGGTAGCTCACACCTGTAATAACAGCACTTTGGGAGGCCCAAGCAGTGGGATCGCTTGAGCTCAGGAGTTCAAGACCAGTCTGGGCAACATGGCAAAACCCTTTCTCTACAAAAAATACAAAAATTAGCTGGGTGTGGTGGTGTGTACAAGTGTTTCCAGCTACTTGTGAGGCTGAGGTGGGAAGATTGCTGGATCCCAGGAAGTCGAGGCTGCAGTGAGCCATGATCATGCCACTGCACTCCAGCCCAGGTGACAGAGCAAGACCCTGTCTCAAAAGAAAAAGAAAAAGAAAAACCTTGCTGCTCTCTTATTAATCCTAATAGTTTATAGATTATTTCAGGTTTTCTATAGAGAGCAATCATATCATATGAAAATAATGACAAATTAGATTATTCTGCCCTAATCATTGTCTCTCTCCTTCCTTCCTTCTCGCCCCTTCCCTCCCTTTCCTCTCTTTCATTCTCTCTTGTTTGTTTTCTGAGATGGAGTCTCACTCTGTTGCCCAAGCTAAAGAGCCGTGGCGTGATCTTGGTTCATTGCAGCCTCTGCCTCCCGGGTTCAAGTGATTCTCCTGCCTCAGCCTCCTGAGTAGCTGGGATTCAGGTGCCTGCCACCACACCTGGCTAATTTTTGTATTTTTAGTAGAGATGGGGTTTCGCCATGTTGGCCACCTGGTCTCGAACTCCTGGCCTCAAGTGATCCACCCATCTTGGCCTCCCAAAGTGCTGGGATTACAGGCGTGACCCCCCAAATCCAAATTGTCTCCTTCATTTTTTTTTTCTTGTCTTGCTGAGCTGGCTGGGACCTCTTAGTCATGTAAACTTGAGATAAATACCCTTGCCTTGTTTCTAATTTTAAAAATAGTTTTATTTATTTATTTTTTTGAGACAGGGTTTTGCTCTGTCACCCAGGCTGGAGTGCAGTGGTGCAATCTCAGCTCACTGCAACCTCCACCTCCTGGACTCAGGTGATCCTCCCACCTTAGCCTCCCAAGCAGCTGGGACTACAGGTGCGCACCACCATGCCTGGCTAATTTTCGTATTTTTTTGTAGAGATGGGGTTTCACTATGTTTCCCAGGCTGGTCTTGAACTCCTGGGCTCAAGCGACTTGCCTGCCTCGGCCTCCCAAAGCCCTGGGATTACAGGCATGAGCCACTGCACCTGGCAAAACAATGTTTTTGATAGCTCACCTTCAAGCCCATTATTTGCATAGATTTGGTAAATATTAAGGAAATTCTCTTCTAGCCTTATGACACGGTTTGGTTCTGTGTCCCCACCCCAATCTCATGTTGGATTGGAGGAGGGACCTGGTGGCAGGTGACTGGATCATGGGGTGGATTTCCCTCTTGCTCTTCTCATGATACATGAGTCCTCAGGAGATCTGATGGTTTAAAAGTGTGTGGGACTTCCCCCTTCGCACTCTCTCTCTCCTGCTTTGCCCTGGTAAGACGCACCTGCTTCCCCTTCCCTTCCACCATGATTGTAAGTTTCCTGAGGCCTCCCAGTCATGTTTCCTGTTAAGGCAGTGGAATTGTGAGTCAATTAACCTCTTTTCTTCATACATTACCCAGTCTCAGGTAGTTCTTCATAGCAGTGTGAGAACAGACTACTACACCTTAGTTTGCTAAGTTGTTTTTTAAATGGTGACAGAATACTTACAATGTTTGTGCTCACTACTTTATTGTTTCACAGTAACCCATGAAATGGGTGCAATTATCCTCACTTTATAGAAGAGGCATAGAGAGGTCACACCATGGGGGTGGCGAAGCCGGGGGTATTAACCACTGCACTGTGCTGTCTCTCTACAGAAGGAATAAAACGAACACAAAAGTAGCAGAAATGGTAACAAAATTCAAAATCTAGATCTCTGAAAATATTAATTAAAGAAGCTTTCACCAAGGCTTCTTTTTTTGAGATAGAGTCTCGCTCTTGTTGCCCAGGCTGGAGTGCAGTGGCACGACCTCGGCTCACTGCAACCCCCGCCTCCCGGGTTCAAGCGATTCTCCTGCCTCAGCCTCCTGAGTAGCTGGGATTACAGGTGCCCAGCACTAAGCCTGACTAATTTTTGTATTTTTAGTAGAGATGGGGTTTCACCATGTTGGTCAGGCTGGTCTCGAACTCCTGACCTCAGGTGATCTGCTTGCCTTGGCCTCCCAAAGTGCTGGGATTACAGGCGTGAGCCACTGTGCCTGACCAGGCTTGTTAAGCAAAACCCAAAGGGACACCAAGAAGTAATGCTGGAAGGGTGGAGGGCAAGACCAAAAATACAATTGAGGCAGTGGCATTGTGAGAAGCTATTATGTTCCTGCTAGTGAAAGAGAAATTTAATAAAGAAAAAAAAGAGAGTATAGTAGAGGAGAAAGAAAGAAGAAACATATAAAAAAGAAACTGCTATGAACAACTTCATACGACTGTACCTGGAAAATCAGAAGAAATAGATTTTTAAAGGAAAAATATGTTTTCAAAGTTTTATTTAAGGAGAAGCGGAATATCTACAACCATAAAAAAATAGCACAAGGCATTTTAGAGGTGAGTTTTAACGCATCTTTAAGTAGCAGAAAATCTCCACCTCACTTAAACTTTCAGAGAACAGAAAACAAAGCTGCCGCCTCATTTGTGGAGGCCTGTATACCCTGACATCAGACCTGCATTTTGTGCAAGAAAAGACAAATTAGGACCAGATACACACACACACATGTATCAACTCTTTTTTTTTTTTTTTTTTTGGAGACGGAGTCTCGCTCTGTCGCCCAGGCTGGAGTGCAGTGGCCGGATCTCAGCTCACTGCAAGCTCCGCCTCCCGGGTTTACGCCATTCTCCTGCCTCAGCCTCCCGAGTAGCTGGGACTACAGGCGCCCGCCACCTCGCCCGGCTAGTTTTTTGTATTTTTTTAGTAGAGACGGGGTTTCACCGTGTTTGCCAGGATGGTCTCGATCTCCTGACCTCATGATCCACCCGTCTCTGCCTCCCAAAGTGCTGGGATTACAGGCTTGAGCCACCGCTCCCGGCCCTGAACTCTTAAGTGAAGAATCAGCAAATTAAATCCAGCAGAATATACGAAAATATGTTATGTAAAATCAAGATTTACCCTAGGAATATAAAGTTGTTTTAGCGGCTGGGCGCGGTAGCTCATGCCTGTAATCCCAGCACTTTGGGAGGCTGAGGTAGGCGGATCACAAGGTCAGGAGATCGAGAACATCCTGGCTAATATGGTGAAACCCCATCTCTACTAAAAATACAAAACTTAGCCAGGTGTGGTGGCAGGCACCTGTAGTCCCAGCTACTTGGGAGGCTGAGGCAGGAGAATGGCGTGAACCCAGGAGGTGGAATTTGCAGTGAGCCGAGATGGTGCCACTGCACTCCAGTCAAAAAAAAAAAAAAAAAAGGTTGATTTAGCAAAAATTACATCCATGCTGTACATGAAACTTCTAGATAGATCATAAAAATTTTTTTAATGTGGAAAACAAAATGATTAGAAGAAAATATATGAAACCCAGTCTGGAACCTCAGGGTAGGAAAATTCTGCATTGGGGTACAGACAGAATAACTCATACAAGACAGAGTAATGGATTTGATTACACCAAGCTTTAATTTGTGGAACAAAAGACACAATTGAAGATAAACATCAAGCCACAGACAGAAGAAGACATTTATAGCATATAGAACAGGCAGAAGATTAATGTCCAGAACACAGCTTATAAATTACTGCTACAGCTCAGTGAGGAAAGAGGCCAATGACCCAGGAGGAAACGGAGAGAGGGTCCAGAGAGAAGAGTCTGAAGAGCCAGTGGACCTATAAATGCACAGAAAGATGTTCAGGCATCTTTTACATTGACTCAGCCACCCTGGAGGGCAATGTGGCCTTCCCCAATGACACGGCAGGGTGTAGCGTCCCAGCTCTTCCCTCCCAGGGATCCATGCAGAGGGACCAGGAGACTTGTGCCAGCTCTGCTTCTTATGGTAAAACACTAGGGCGGGGTGCAGGGGCTCTGTTTGCCATAACATAACTCCTTGGGAGGCCCAGGAGTATGCATTGCTTGAGCTCAGGAGTTCAAGACCAGCCTGGGCAACATGGTGAAACCCCATCTCTACCAAAAATACCAAAAATTATCTGGGCGTGGTGGTGTGCACCTGTGTTCCCAGCTACTTGGGAGGCTGAGGTGGGAGGGTCACTTGAGCCTGGGAGGTAGGCTCAACATCAAGCCACAGACAGAAGAAGACTGAGATTGCACCACTGCAGTCCAGCCTGGGCAACAGAGTGAGACCTCATCTTAAAAAAAAAAAAAAGATTGAAACAAAAATATTTCTCTAAAAAAAAAAATAAAACCATTGGAAACAGCCCATGTGCCTATCAGATGGAATGGAAAAATTAAAGGGAGTTGTTTTTACAGGAAGAAATGCTACAGTGAAGTTAAAATGTTCATTTTACATAAATTTTTACACCTACAATGCAATACTGTTGATTATTTACAAATGCCTACATATATAGAACAGAAAAGCCAACTGCAATGAGAAAGAGCATTTAGAATACACAGCAGTGGCCTTGGGGGTGGACAGAGGAGAATGGGCAAGGGCCATTTTAACTTTACCTGTGACTTTTATTTCCTTCATTTCAAAACATGCAAATATAGCCAGGTGCAGTGGCTCACTCCAGTAATCCCAGCACTTTGGGAGGCGAAGTGGGAGGATCATTTGAACTCAGCAGTTTGAGACCAGCCTGGGCAACATAGTAAGACCCCATCTCTACAAAAAATAAACAAAAATTTATTTTTTTTTTATAAACAGCTGGGTGTTGTGGTATGTGCCTGTAGTTCCAGCTACTCGGGAGGCTGAGGTTGGAGGATCGCTTGAGGCCAGGAGGTAGAGGTTTCAGTGAGTCATGACTGTGCCATTGCACTGCAGCCTGGGTGACAGAGTGAGGCCTGTCTCAAGAAGAAGAAGAAAAAACCCAAACAAACAAAAACCCATGAAAATAAAAATGATAAAATGCGAACATTTGTTGAACCTGGAAGTTGGGAACCTGGGTGGAATTTTTTCTCCACACTCTTTTGTGTTTTTAAAATTAAAAATATATATACTGAAAGAGAAAAGGCAGCAGGGATGAGAACAGAGGTGGGGAGGAGAGGAGGGGGAGAGGGGCCAGCCTGCGAGGGCACCTGGGCTTCCCGCGCCCTCCTGGAGCCGTGACTCACCAGGCCGCCCAGCCGGTGGCTCCGTGCGGTTCTCGGGTATTGATCGGAGATTTCACTCTCTGGCCGCAAGCTCCCTGGGTGATATCTGCAGCAGTAGCTTGGATCATGAGAATTACCACAGCCTAGAGTAAGCCAGGCAGGCTGTGCAGAGATCAACAGCTGCGAGCCTGCTCCCGGGGCCAGCTGCACCTCAGACTTGTTCCCTGGCCTTTGTCACAGGCACTTTGTCACCCACGTGCTGGCAAGGAGGGTCTGGCTGACTCTCAGGACAATTCTGAGGCCCCTGGGTGACTTCATCACTGCATGCATCATTAGGAAGCTGAAGAAGACCTCCTGAGAAGGGCGCATCCGCTTGGGGTATTTAGGGATGAGTAGGAGTTTGCAAGACAAAGCAAAGAAGGTTGCTCCAATCTGAGGGAAAAGCATAGACAAGGAACATAGGCAAGAAAGGCCCAGCAAGTTCAGGAGGTTGCGAACACACCTCGTTGGCTTCCCCACCCTCGTAGGTGCTCATTACCTCCCACCTGTGATGCTGGCATCTGTTGCCTCTGGAGAGAACCCACTTGGTAACTGTCAGGAAACCTCACCCAAGATGGCATCTACAGCCTCTATTTTTAACCATCTCCCCAGCCCCAAAGAGGTGGGGGGCATTTGGGATGGTGTAGCCCCTTCTGAATCCTGCATGGTTTTCTCTCTGGGCTCCAGTATGAGAGAATAACAAAGCCATCCACTTCCCAGAGATATACAGCTGCTGCCAATGACAGCCAAACCAATGCTGCCTCCTCCATTATCATTCTGGGCCAAATCAATATCAAAACAACCGAAGTCTAGACGCATAAATGTCAAACTATTTAACAAGAAGCAGTTAGTGCAGAAAAAACACTTAAATGGCAATTGAGGGGGTCTGATGAGCCTTAAAGTAACTTAGGAGGATTTATGGAAGATAAAAACAGTTTAACTAAGCCTGGAGCCGAGCCCCTGGTGGCTTAGCACGGGAGGCCACGTTTTATCCTCCCTGCTAGGCTGCCGAACCGGCTGCTTGGTTGGAGAAAAGGGGCCCTTGTTTCTTCCGGTCATTTCTGCCCCAGTCTGGGCTTCAGGTTGTGTTTTTATTAATGATAGCATGACATGATGTGTGGACCACACAGTGCCAGGCTGCAGAGAGGGAACCACAACTCTGCGTTTCAGTTACCGAGCACCCTCCCATTCATTCTGTTTAAATGTCACAATAGCTGTGATGTGTTGAGCGTGTTCCAGGCACACACACGACTGCATGCGATCTCCCCCGCCTGCCAGCGAGTTGGGGTTTTCATCTCTGAGTTGATGGAGAGGAAGTGGGCACCCCGAGTTGTTGCTGAAGGTCACTGCCGGGTTCGTGTCTGGACTCCTCTGCCCTGGAGCCTCTGCTCTGCCTGCCTGGCTGTGCCTCTGTGCCCAGACGAGGCCTGGTGCTAACCTGCTCCTTTAGCTCTGCTGATCCAGTCGGTCCCCAGGGATGGGGGGCGGGCTTTGACTGTCCCCAGAGAGGAAGGGAGGTGGGCTCCCATGAGGACCCATCTCAAGTGCCCTAAACTGCCCACTTGCTGTTTAGTGGGATCAATGGCGGCTTCTTAATTGTTGGTAATGACTTTGGGCCCATCCAATTATTACCGCACTTAACAAGAGTCTGTAAATCACCTTCAGTCTCATGAGATCGGAATTTGAAAGTGACTCAGGTTTCCATGGGCTGCACGCCACCCCTCCTCCCACCTGCTCCTGTGGTAAATCAATGCTATCCTTCAGAAAGACCTCCTGCAAGCAATGCCACAATCTCCAGGATGCATCGGTGCCTTCCACAGTCACGACCGAAGTCCTCTCTAATGGAGCTAAGGCCAAGCGTGGCAGCTGTCCATGCAGTTCAGCCGCAGCCTCCGGCTGCGACCTGCTTGCTGCATCGTTTTTGGAGCGACTACAACCTCAGGTCCCTTCTGCCTGCTGCCAAAGCCTCAGACTGAAATCCAGGCTGCAGCCTCCACGGCTCACGGCCACCCTGTGAGTGTATTGTGGCTCTGCCTGCTCCTCACTGGACTGGGGAGCCCTCTGGGGTAGGCACAACACCCCATATACAGTAGGTGCTCGATGAAGACATTCTGACGAATAAAGGGATTTTTCTTTCTTTGAAATTAAAGGACCTCCTTCTGGCAATATAACAATCTAGATGTCTGGAGAAAATAGCCCATTTCAGAACAACTCAAAAAGTTGGATGAATCAAATTTGCATTATACACCTATTTTATATGTTTCGTGTAAAATTTTTTTTTTTTTTTTTTTTTTTTTTTTTGAGATGGAGTCTCGCTCTGTCGCCCAGGCTGGAGTGCAGTGGCCGGATCTCAGCTCACTGCAAGCTCCACCTCCCGGGTTCACGCCATTCTCCTGCCTCAGCCTCCCGAGTAGCTGGGACTACAGGCGCCCGCCACCTTGCCCGGCTAGTTTTTTGTATTTTTTAGTAGAGACGGGGTTTCACAGTGTTTGCCAGGATGGTCTCGATCTCCTGACCTCGTGTTCCGCCCGTCTCGGCCTCCCAAAGTGCTGGGATTACAGGCTTGAGCCACCGCGCCCGGCCTCGTGTAAAAATTTTAAGATATGCATCTGACTAGCAGAAAAGAAAGAAAAACCCTCAGTGGCCAGAAATGATGAGAAATGGAATTCTGGGGATTGGACAGACACCAGAAGACGGGGCTCATGGGGAGCTCTCCCCTGTCTCTGGGGACCTAGAGCAAGGCTTCAAGAGGCCCATGCAATTGGGGGACAGGAAACAGACTCAGGGCCAAGCCACTCATAGGTTGGGACAGAGACCCCTGCATGAGCCAAGACCTCTGAAATGGCACAAGGAAGACATCCACCCCGCAGAGGGAGACAGTGAGCCCTGGGGAGAACGGAGAAAACCCTCCACGGGGAATTCCTCCCCACCCGGGTCAATCCCCATGAGGACCCCAAATCACACCGCTCAAGTGCCCATTCCTCAGCCCCCTCCACTCCAAGAAAAAGGAAAGGTGAAAAGCTGAAAGTGGCCCTAGGATACTGGTGGCTCCAGGTGAAGTAAAAGCACATCTACCCAGGAGACATGTAGACAGAGTCTCGCTCTGCCTCCAGGCTGGAGTGCAGTGGCGCCATCTCGGCTCTCTGCAGTCTCTGCCTCCCGGGTTTGAGTGATTCCCCTCCCTCAGCCTCCCGAGTAGGTGGGACTACAGGCATGTACCACTATGCCTGGCTAATTTTTGTATTTTTCTTTTCTTTTTCTTTTTTCTTTTGAGACAGAGTCTTGCTCTCTCAGGCTGGAGTGCGGTGGCGTAATCTCAGCTCACTGCAACCTCTGCCTCCCAGGTTCAAGCAATTCTCCTGCCTCAGCCTCCCTAGTAGCTGGAATTACAGGCACCCGCCACCACACCCAACTGATTTTTGTATTTTTAATAGAGACAGGGTTTCACCATGTTGGCCAGGCTGGTCTCGAACTCCCGGCCTCAGGCAATCCACCCACCTTGGCCTCCCAAAGTGCTGGGATTACAGGTGTAAGCTACCGTGCCTGGATGGGAGAAACATTTAAACCCAGGCCTTAAACAATTTCTACAGAGTAACTTACAATTAAGATGAAATTACAATTAAAAATTAACATCTGTGGAGAAGGCACAAAATTTAAAATCGATAGAATTAGGTCCATGAAGACTGTGACAATAGAATTACCAGATAATGAATAAATATGTTTTACATATTTAAACAATTAAAAGGTGATGTTGACAGTTTAGCCAAGCAGAAGAACTACCAAAGTTGACTAATGTTACTATCATACTGGTCTTCAAGAAAAGAAGAAAATAAAAAGGTTGACTATACTGATTTGTTATTTTTTGGAGACATGGTTTCACTTGGTTGCCAAGGCTGGAGTGCAGTGGTGTAATCATGGCTCACTGAAACCTCAAACTCCTGAGTTCAAGCAATCCTCACACCTCAGCCTCCTGAGTAGCTAGAACTCCAAGGAACATCACTGTGACTGGCTATTTGTTTTAAGAGATTGAGTCTCACTATGTTGTCCAGGCTGGTCTCAAACTCTTGGACTCAAGCCATTCTTCTGCCTTAGCCTCCCAAAGTGCTGGGATTACATGCATGAGCTACCATGCTCAGTTATCTAATCTGATTTGAAAGAACAAATATGAAATTCTAGCAGTAAAAAATATAAAAATTGAACTTAGACAATTAACCAACAGAGTTGATATAGCTAAAGAGAAAGTTAGTGAAAGGCAAAAGAGACATGTAGAAATCATCCAGGCTGTGACACAGTAGAGAGTGACATAGAAAATATGAAAGAGAAGTCAAAAGCACAGAGAAAAGTGTGAGAGGCTCTATAGACGTCAGAGATTGGAGCCTCAAAAGAAGAGAATGGAGGGAGTGGGGAAGAGAACATCATTGAAATAATCAGACAAAGGTAAAATGCCAGATTAAAAGATAAAGATCAGATAGGATAAAAAAAATCTGTGTTAATGAAAGACACATTTACAACACAAGAACAGAGAAGACTGAAAGAAACATGATGATAAAAGTCCCTAAGGAGATATTAGTTAAAAAAAAACCCTAGAATATCTATAATAGTATCAACTGAATAGACTTAAAGTAAAAGCATGACTACAGATAGAATTATTGAATTTACATAAAGGTTTCAATTGGACTGTGATTCTAAACTTGTTTACACCTAATAACTTCAAAATATATAAAGTAAACTTTGTCAGGTTACAAGAAGAACTACAAAAAAATTGAACAAATGCTGTCATAGAGGGATATTTTAAAATACATTTTGTAGTGACTGAAGTAAGGAGACAAACAATTATCATGATGGTGTAGAGTAGCTTTCCAACACAATGAACAAGCTTCATATAATAAGTGTGTAGTGAAAACTGTGCCCAGCAATGGGAGGGTTCATATACTTCTCAAATGCCCATGAAAACATTAAAAAATAATACTAGGTCATAAATCGAGCAAGCAACAATAGATTTCAAAGAATGGTTGTCAAAGAGACCACATTCTCTGACCACAATGCAAGTAAATTAACATCAATAAAACATCATACATGGGGAAACTTTAAAGCACACTTATAATTAGCTCATAAGTCAAAAAAGAGATTATGAAAATTGAGCATACTAGAAAAGAATGACAACAAAAATAATAAACATCAAAATTTGTAGGGAGCATCTATAGCAGTACTTAAGAAAAAATGTATAACCTGAAGCTCTTATGTTAGGAAAAAAATGTTAAAATTAATTATCTAAGTAAACCCAAAGAAAAGAAGTCATGAAGATAAGAATAAAAATAATAAAAGAATAGAATGAGTAAATTTATAGCACAGAATAAGAAAATGTAGATGAGATGCCTAGATTTCTAGAAAAATATAAGTGCCAAACCTGAGTTAAGAAGAAATAGGACAATCAAATGATCTCATAAGCATCAAGGAAATTGAATCAATAATGTAAAATATTTCCAGAAAGAAAGCATAAGTCCCAGTATTTACAGGTAAGTATAATCTAACATTCAAAGAACAAATAACCCCCATCTTTCACAAATTCTTTGAGATAATAGAAAAATAAACATATTCTAGCTCATTTTTGACCTAAAAATTAGATCCATTAAGGCAACCTCACTATTAGCATAGATGCAAAAATCCAACAAAAAACACAAACAAACCAAGTTCTGTAGTACATAAAAGATAAGAAGTCATGATTACTTCGTGTTTATTCCAAGAATATAATATTCTTGACTTTTTAAAAATTTTGAGACCGAGTCTTACTCTATCATCCAGGCTGGAGTGCAGTGGTGCAATCTTGGCCCACCACAACCGCTACCTCCTGGTTTCAAGTGATTCTCGTGCCTCAGCCACCTGAGTAGCTGGAATTACATGGTGCATACCACCAGGCTCAGCTAATTTTTCTTTGTATGTTTTAGTAGACATGGGGTTTTGCCATATTGGCCAGGCTGGTCTCAATCTTGTGGCCTCAGGCGATCCACCCACCTTGGCTTCCCAAAGTTCAGGTGTGAGCCACTGCACCCGACCAACAACATTCTTACATTAGAAATGTTGTTAACATAATTCACTACATAGATAAGAAGAGAAAGTATTTGGTCATCTCAATAGATATGGCAAAAATTCCATGAAAATTTGTGATGAAAATCCATTCAGAAAACTTGCTGTATTAGTAACTAGGGTTAGAATGAAACTCCTATAACCTGATAAAGAATATCTACACAACAAAAACAAAGAAATTCTACTTCAAACATTATACTTAATGATGAAGTAATAAAATAAATCACTTTAAAATCAGATTCAAAACAGATTCCCAAATGCTACTCACCTTGTACTGGAGCTATTAACCAATGCAATAAGACAAGACAATGAAATAAGCAGTATAACAATTTCAAAGGAAAAAGTAGAACTGTCATTATTTTCCTGTTTTTTTTTTTTACACAGAAAAACCTAAAATAATCTATGAGAATCTTCCAGAATTGATGAGGGAATCTACCTGTTTTTAGATATAACATCAATAAACTAAAGTGAAACACATTTATATTTCAATAGTAGTTAGAATATGTAATTAAGATATTATTTATAATAGCAATGAAAACAAAGTATACAGGAATACCTCTAACAAAAAATATATGGACTCATCAGATGCAAAATTATAAAAATAAATACTACTGGAAAATAACTGCAAAGACCTAATGGAGAGCTGTATCATGTGTATGGATAAGAAGATTCAGTATCCTGAAGAGGTCAATTAGTACCCAATTAATCTATAGCTTAAACACAACTCCAAATTCCTGACAGATTAAAAAAAAATAAAACCTAGTAAGCTAATTCTGGAATTTAAGTGCAATAACAAAAGGCCACAATTACTCAAGATACTGATATGGTTTTGCTGTGTCCCCACCCAAATCTCATCTTGAATTCCCACATGTTGTGGGAGGGATCCAGCAGGAGGTAATTGAATCATGCGGGCAGGTCTTTCTCATGCTGTTCTTGTGACAGTGAATAAGTCTCACAAGATCTGATGGTTTTAAAAAGGAGAGTTTTCCTGCACAAGCTCTCTTCTTTTGTCTACCACCATGTGAGACATGCCTTTTGCCTTCCACCGTGATTGTGAGGGCTCCCCCATCAGGTGGCACTGTAAATCCATGAAATTTTTGTGTTTTGTAAATTGTCTAGTCTTGAGTATGTCTATCAGCAGCAAGAAAATGGACTAATACAGACACTTATGAAGAAGAAGGTGAGGGTGGAAGGAATTTGCCTACTAGATATCAAGAACTATGAAAAATCTAGACTAATAATGGCGGTGTGATATTTGTGCATAGGTAGATGATAGTTAAATGCAGTGTTAAGATACAGATCACACAACATAAGTTGTGTGATAACAACTTATGATACTGTACTGGTGGGATGTATATGGACAGAACTACTTCTCAGCCTACTCCAGATCTATGGACTCAGAAACTCCAGAAGTGGGGCCCAGCAGCCTGTTGCTGCCCTTTCCAGAGCAGTCTCTCGGGCAATGGTAAAGCCAGGAGACCGGGGAGGAGGCTTTGGAATGGTCTCGCTGAGCGACTGTGATGGATCAGCTGGGGAAGAGCAGAGGGGAAGGTGGAAGGGGAAGGCTTTTGAAGGCCAAGCTCCAGGACTTACTGGCAGCTTGGATGTGGGATGGGAGGACAAGATAGACTTCGCGGTGACTCTGGGATTTGTTCTGTACATCTGGAAGGATGGCAGAGGGCTGCAGGCTGAACAGGACTAGGGAGGCTAGGAGCTCAGTTTTGGACCCACGGGTGATAATGTCTGTTGGGAACATGGACAACTGCCCTGTGGACTGGGAATCTTTGGCTAAAAATCAATGAGACCACCCAGAAATGCTCCTCCAGATAAGACCAAAGACAGAGGTCAGGAGAAGAGGCAGAGCCAGCAAGGAGCTGAGGCAGGAGGACTAGAGAGCTGGAACCTTGCACCAGGGCAGACAAGAGGCCACGTCACATGGATACGATGGGGGCTTGTCCAGGGCAGTTTCTGGGAGTGGCTGAGGGGATCCCACCCGGGCAGGAGAGAAATCAGAGGCAGAGACCTCAGGTGTTGCTGTAAAGAGAAGTGGAGAAATGAAGTCAGAGTTAGGGCAACAGGTGGGAGGAGGGGCTGCCCAGTGGGGAGAGGGGATAAAAGGAGGATGGTGCCATGATGCTGTGCTCTTTGATGCTGGGGACCAGGCTGGGTCTCAGCATTCACCAACAACAGCCAGCCACATTTCCAGCAGCTGGAGATGGAAGTGGGGGGAATGGGGGAGGGTGAAAGGGGTGGCTGCCACCAGGTGAGGAGATCTAGGGAACAGCTTGGTAGGGTCTCTGAAGCAGCAGAGCCAGGATCACCCAGGCACTTGTTGAAAATGAAAATTCTCAGGCTTGGGCCCCAGACCTGCTGACTTGGAAACTCCAGACTTGGGGCCCAGCAGCTGGTGTTTTATGCATTCTCCCAGTGAGGCTCCCCAAGTTTGAGAACCTCTGCACTGCAGGATTGATTGCCCAGGACCCCCTGTCACACCTCAGCCTCGGTCACTTCACAGGTGGGTGTCAGAGGCCAGGGAGTCTCAGGCGGCCCTGCACGCTGCTCACCTGCCAGAAGCTGCCTGCTCCGCTGGCTCCTAGCCCAAGTGCGTTAGTGTCCTCAGCCCCTGTAACTAGGGACCATACTCTGGAGGCTTAAATCCAGGTCAAGTCTCTCACGATTCTAGAGGTCAGATGTTCAAAGTCAGGGTGTCGTCAGGACCTCACCCCTCCAAAGGCTCTAGGGGAGGCTCCCTCCTGCCTATTCCAGCTTCTGGTGGCCCCAGGTGTTCCCTGGCCTGTGGCCACATTGCTCCAGCCTCCTCTTCTGTGTGTCTGTCTCTTCTTTTCTTATGAAGACACTAGTCATTGGATTTAGGGTTCACCTGCTTAGTCCAGGACAATCTCATCTCTTGACTCCGACCTTAATTATATCTGCAAAGACCCTGTTTGCAAATAAGGTCAGATTCTGAGGTTCTGGGGGACATGAATTGGGGGGCCACTATTCAGTCCACCACCCCAGCTCTCCTCTTACCACGGCATTGATCTCATGAACATCCGTCAGAGGCATTCCCTCCCGCTGTGCCATGAGCCCTTGGAGGCAGGGGTGGCCTCTGACTCCTGACTGCACCCCTGGCCCTGTGAGGGGCTTTTCCCCACCGCCTGGGGTGGGTTACCTGGCAGGCACTTGCTAAACAGGGCGCAGGAGGGTTGGGTGTGGTGGCTCACACCTGTGATCCCAGCACTTTGGGAGGCTGAAGCAGGCAGGTTGCCTGAGGTCAGGAGTTTGAGACCAGCCTGGCTAGCACAGTGAAACCCCATCTCCACTAAAAATACAAAAAAATTAGCCAGGCATGGTGGCATGTACCTATAATATCAGCTACTCGGGAGGCTGAGGCAGGGGAGTTGCTTGAACCAGGGAGGTGGAGGTTGCAGTGAGTGGAGATCGCGCCACTGCACTCTAGACTGAGCAACAGAGTGAGACTCCATCTCAAAAAAAAAAAAAAAAAAAATGGAGGGAGCAGAGAACAGATTTTGTATTCAAAGGGGCCTGGGTCTGACCCCAGCTCTGCCGTGTCCAGCCATGTCCCAGGGAAGCTGTGTCACCCTCTGGGCCTCTGTTGGCCCATCTCCAGACTGGCAACAGCATTTTAGGGTTTGTCTTGAATGCGAAGACAGAGCCGACCCCTCATATCTGTGAGTTCTGCATTGCAGATTCAAGCAACTGTGGATCCAAAATACTCGACAAAATAATTAGGAATTATAATACAGTACAATATATAGATAAAAATCGAACAGCTGTCTACATAGCATTTACATTATATTAGGTAGTATAAGGCATCCAGAGATGATTTAAAGATATGTGCATTCCATGCAAATACTATGCCATTTTACATCAGGAATTTGAGCATCCTTGGATTTGCAGGACCTTGTGAGTCCTGGAGTCCATCGCCAGGCATTCAGTGCATACCCACATAAATGCCAACTATCCCTCAAACCGCTCATGTTTCTTGACTGATTCCAGCAGATAAGTGGGGGATCTTGGAGCCAGGGAGCCTAGAGCTGGAAGGGACATCAGACACCACAGGGTCCATACCCTGATGGGTGAGTGGGCACCGAGGTCTTCCCACCAAATCCCTGTGATGAAGGGAGATGCTTCTTGCAAGGAGAGGGGGCAGAGGCAGAAAGCAAGCTTGTTTCAGAGCACACTTTGCCCACCCATTCCAGGAACAACCTGTCAGAGATTCATTGTGGGGGTGACGCTGAGGAATTGGCTGCTCCCCGTCCTGCTCAGCTGCTACCTGGGCCACCCGTCCCACCCCTGCTCTGAGCTATTCTGGTCACCAGCATCACCTTTCTCGTCAGAAAGAAAAGACGCTTGCCTACATTTAGAAGCCTTTCTGGGAAGAGAGGGCACAGTGTGACAGTCAAGGGAGGATGACGGGAACGTCCCCAGACCCATCACCTCCCCAGCCACACCGCAGACACTCACACAGCTCATGCTGGAGAGATGGGAGGGCGGAGGCACAGTCTCCTCTGCCAGCTTCTTCTGGGAAAGGGGCGAGAACTCGTGGGGTGGGGCCCTGTGGGGGTAAAGCAGTGAGCCCAGCCTGAAGGAGGCCAGCACAGGCCCCCTGATGAGATGACGTGGGTGTGATTATGCCTGTTCTGTAACTGAATATCCCCAGCTCAGAGAGGGTGGGGACGCATCTACAGTCACACAATGGATGCAAGGAGGAACCTGGATGGCAACCAGGTCCCTGCTCAAGCCTCCATTTGCAGCCCCTCTTCTCTCTGCAAAAGAGTGAGGTTATTTCTCCTGTTGACTGCCTCAGGGCCCACGGCCAAGGCCTCTGCTCCACAGCCAGCCTGGGGTCCTGTTTCTCCCTCTGGAGGTGGATGGTCAGAGGAGGAGAAGAGGGGAGAAACCTGCCAGGCCACAGCTGGGCCTCAGCTTCCAGATTCGCCAAAGGAGCTTCCAGATTTGCCAAGGGAACTTCGGCCACAACAGGCATGATGGAGCTGTCTTTGGATCAGGTCTAAAGCTGAGCCCCTGTCCCCAGCCCCATGTTCTTCTCACGGTGCAGGGGCTCTTGCCTGGGATGGGGTCTGGTCTTGCAGTCCCTATGCAGTTACCTCTTCAATCAAACGACCTTGAGGTCCCTCTCTGCACTGCTGTTTTCAGATTCAACAAATGTATCCCATTCCATTTCCCTCCCACTGAGGGGGTCAGAACTTACTGCCTGAACCCCATATCCTCTGAGAAAAGAGAATGTCACTGTCTGATGGATCCTGAGACTGCCAGAGTACATCATGACACAGCAAGAACCAGGAAGGATCTTCCGCTCCCTGTTGAGGGCTGTTGAGGGCGCCCAGCTGGAGCGGGGGCTGCCGGGCTGAAGTCACTGGGAGCTGTCCCCGGTGCTGACCTCAGTCTGCTTCTCAGCCAACCAGGCACCACTGGCCCAAAGGCTGACCCAGTCTCTGTCCTAACGAGACATCGCCCGTCCCTAAGGCTGACCCAATCTCCATCCTAACCAGACACTGCCCACCCCTAAGGCTGACTCAATCTCTGTCCTAACCAGGCACCGTTCCTCCCTAAGGCTGACCCAGTCCTAACCAGGCACCCCTTGCCCCTAAGGCAGACCCATTCTCTGTCCTAACCAGACACTGCTCGCCCCTAAGGCTGACCCAGTCTCTGTCCTAGTCAGTCTTTCAGGCTTTCCCATGTCTCTCACCAGATCGGATTCCCATTTATAACTTCTCATTTCCCTTGTCCAACATGCATTCACCAACAAGTACTGTCACCAGCCACAGTGTTAGCTTGTGTAAAACATAGAGAAATTGGATTTGGCCCTGCCCTCAGAGAGCCTACAGTCAGTGGGGGAGACAGAGAGGTGTGGGAATCGCTGTCCTGGGCCGCCAAGGGTTTGGAGCTTTGAGGGAGTAGGAGGAGTAACTTATGCAGGTGCCCTGGCCCTGGCCACTCAACAGTAGTTGCCGTGCACTTGCTGCACCAGGCTTGGTCCGTCTGTGGAAGCTGCTGAGGAACCATTGGCTGGCTTTACTTGATGCTACTTGTGAGTTTTTAAAAATTTGAATTTCAGTGTTTGGTCTCAGGCCAAAGGTCCGTTTCCACCCCCAGATGTACAGCTGATCTTGGGCCAACTCCTCAAGCCTTGGCCTCCTTCTCTGTGGAGCAATAGACCCTGTTCTGGCTACTTCAG
The DNA here is from genome assembly GCF_009764315.1 of Trachypithecus francoisi. Lineage (NCBI taxonomy): Eukaryota > Metazoa > Chordata > Mammalia > Primates > Cercopithecidae > Trachypithecus > Trachypithecus francoisi. The sequence continues at coordinate 4,229,152 of NW_022681454.1, read as the reverse complement.
AGGAATGTAGGAAGATCAAATACGATCATACACAAGGAGCACTTGGAAAATAGTGGAGTCCTGTGTACGGGTTAATATTAGTTTTGAGTCAAGAAGTAAAACCTTGTGTACCAAATAATTCCAACAAAATCTATTGAACATGTGTGTAGCATACTGGTTCTTCCACTCCTTCATCCGGGTGCTTGGATCTGGCTCCCATCAATGACCTCTCTGCCAATCACATCCCTCATAAGCCTTAGACTCCCATCTCTGGCCCTGGGAAAATAGCATATTCCCTGCAGAGGCGCTGGAGAGATACATGGTGGAAATCATTGTCTGTTCCTGGGAACCCCTGCCTCACCTCTTAGGTGATTCCCACAGCCTCTGAACTCATCACCTGGCCTTTGTCCTCCCTCCCCTATGACCTACTCTGCACAGAATGGCCAAGGATGCCTCCTCCAACATAAGTCAGACCCTGTCCCCACCATTGAGCATCCAGCAGCTCCCGTGGGACTCAGGGCAGGATTCACAGTCCTCGCCGCACCCACCTGCCAGGCCCCTGAGCTCCGAAGTGCCTCCTTCCAGACCCCGCCACCTCTCATTCTCCTCCCCTCTCAGGGCGCTGCACACACAGTCAAACCTGCTGGCAAGGAAGGTGTCACGGGCATGAAGGTCGCATCAGAAAGACTCAGGCCCTACCCCACACCCACGAGGATGGCTGCTATAAAAAACAGTCACAACAATAAATGTTGGCAAGGATGTGGAGAAATTGGAATCCCTGTGCACTGCTGGTGGGAAGGTCAAACGGTGTGGCTGCTGCAGAAGACAGACTGGTAGTTCCTCAAAAAATTAAAAATAGAATCAACATATGATCTAGCAATTCTACTTCTGTGTATACACTCAAAAGAATGGAAAGTGGGGACTCAAATAAATATAGGTACATTTGTGTTCATAGCAGTATTATTCCGAGTGGCCATAACGTAAAATCAACCCGGCATTCATTCATGAATGAATGGATATACCAAGTGTGGTCCATCTAGGCCTTGGAATATTATTCAGCCATAAAAAGATAAGAAGTCCTGACCCAGGCTACAACGTGGATGGACCTTGAAGACGTCACAGTAAATGAATAACACACAAGGGGACAAATGTGGTCGGATTCCATTTGTAGGAGGTCCCAAGAGTATTCAGATTCATAGAGACAGAAGACGGGTCTCAGGGGCTGGGGATGGGTAAATGGGGAGGGAGCGTTTAATGGGGACAGAGCCTCAGTTTGGGAAGATGAGAACATTCTAGAGACAGATGGTGGCTGTCGAACAATGTAAATGTACTTAATGCTACTATACTGTACACTTAAAAATTGTTACAAGGATAAATTTCATGTCATGTGTATTTTACGACACACACAAAAAGACACTGGAGAAAAAGAAAAAGACCCGGAAGCCAATATTGATGAGGCCCCTACTGGCCAAAGGGAGAGAATTTGGCTTCGCTAAGGATAACGCGGGTAATGACTGCCGTCCGCTGAGATGCACTGGAGATGGTCACGTTCACGAGTCTATAAAGATGAAAACAGAAACCTAACTGACCACGTCTAGGGGACACTGCTGTGAGCATTTGTGTGGGCGTATAATTTCATTTCTCATATGTAGACAAACAGGAGTGGACAGTCACTGGCAAGGACCTGTTTAACTGCATAAGAAACTGCTGAACTGGTCTCCAGAGATGCCAGCCTCCCTGCCAGGCCTCCAGCAGGACATAAGCATTCCTGTTGGTCCACACCTTTGACAACATTTAGTATTGTCAGTCTTTTTAACTCTACCCATTCTCGAGGGAGTGCAGTGGTATCCCACTGTGGTTTTAATTTGCACTTTCCTAAAGACTAATGGTGTTGAGCTTATTTTCAGGCACTCGTTAGCTATTAATAATCTTCTTTAATGAAGTATCTGTTCAAATCTCCTGCCCATTTATTATTTTTTAAAGTTTTTAAATTTTTAATGTGTTATTATTATTTGAGACGGGTCTTGCTCTGTCACCCAGGCTGGAGTGCAGTGGCACAATCATAGCTCACTGCAGCCTCAATCTCTGGGCTCAAGTGATCCTCCCATCTTAACCCCCTGAGTAGCTGGGACCACAGGTGTGCGCCACCGCAACAAGCTAATTTTTGTATTTTTTCTAGAGATATGGTCTCACTATGTTGCTCAGGCTGGTCTAAAACTCCTGGGCTCAAAAGATCCTCCCACCTCGGCTTCCCAAAGTGCTGGGATTACAGGTGTGAGCTGCCGTGACCTGCCTGCCCCCCATTTTTAAATTTGGTTATCTTATTATTGACTTGTCAGAAATTTTTTTAAAATGTATATTCTGGACCTTTTTTTTTTTTTTTTTTTTTTACCAGATACATATTTTTACAAATACTTTCTCCCAGGCTGTGATTTGTCTTTTCATTTTCTTTAAATGCTTGTTTTGCAAAAGCAAATCTTTTCATTTTGGTGGAGTCCGAGTGATCAATTCTTTTCTTTCACGGTTTGTGCTCGTGCTTTTGTGTCCTGTGGAGAATTTGCCTATCCCAAGTTTATCTGCACTTTCTCCATTGTTCCTTCCAGAGGGTTTATGGTCTTAACTCTGTCATTGAGCTTTATGGTCCACTATGAGTGATTGATGGGTCCCAGGCTGAGAAGGGCCTGTGTGAATCCCACGAGCTCCTAATGGCATTTGGGGAGATTAGAAAGAGCCAGCATTCCAGGTCGGCCATGGACAATCATGAATCACAATGTCACTAATTCTCCCTTGCAGGATTTTACCATCCAGAAATCATTTTCTCATCTGACCTGCACAACATCCTGACACGGAAAGAAGATTGGACAGGACTTCTCCATTCTGTTGTGCAGGTAAAGAGGCTAAAACACAGAGACATTCAGACACCTGCCCAAGGTCACACAGCTGAGCTAGGATTTCTGTCCTGGTCTCTGCTTTTCTGCCCCAGGGCAGACCCCTCACCCCTCATTCACCACAGGTTTCTCACCTGCTTGGAGATTACTTGGTACCTGGGTCAAACCTGCTCTCTCAGCCTGCTGAGTAACCTGGCAAAGCTTGGACATTGCCCCACTTTTTCGTCCCTGTATTTGGTCATGTGATAAACATGGGGACCAATGGATTGGCTGTTGGGGGATGGGTGCAGACCACCTGGCTGAGTCTGGCTCACAGCAGGTCCTCGCCAAGGCCTGGCGAGCCTGCGTCTAACATGGTACTTGGTCTCCATCAGGGTAGCAAGCCAAGCCAGGACCCTGCTGTCGGCCACACCAGGGCTTTCTGCTCACCCCCCTAACATGGCATTATCAAGGGACTTCCGGTTGTCAAGATACCAACAGGATCAGATGGGACACTTAACACAGGGTGGCAAGAGGAGGGTCTAGTCAGGATGGTGCGGTGTAAGGGGCACAAGGAAGGGTCTAGTGCCTGCGTTTGCTGCAACTGAGCTCTTACCACCTCTAGTCCTTGTGGGACAAGGTGGGCAGGCAATTATGGCAGACAGAGAGATTTAGAGAAACAGAGGAGAGAGGGAGATGGTGAGACAGAGACAGAGAGACAAAGAGAAAGAGGAGGGAGGGAGAGAGGAGGGAGGGAGAGACAGGGAGACACAGAGATAGGGGAGAGAGAGAGAGAGACAGCAGAGGGAGGGACCCTCAGCTGGAGGACACTCCAGCTCCTGGCAACCTCGTGGGGAACAGCCAGGGCACTGAGGACCTGACCTTGCTCTTCTCCCTCCCGCTGCTCTCCACTGGGTTCCCTACTGGCCAAACCTGGCTGGAAGGCACAGGTTGCGGAAGTCCAGAGATGCACCCATGCAGGTCAGCACAGTGGAGCCAGGGGCAGCAGAGGGAGGATGTGGAGAAACAGAAGTGGAAGTGGAGAACTCAAGCTACCCTTGGGTTAAATGAGCTACGAGTCACCCCATGATCACTAGACGTATAAGTAAGCATATAGGGGAATCCCCCATTTCCTCCCCAAATGGAGGGGAATATAACTGAATTCCTATTTTGAGTGTGTGTATGTTGAGGAGTGGAATGGGAGGATATCTGCACTGGGAAGCAGCCTGCCTCCACAGGCTTGCAGGCAGAAGCTAGAGGGAACTTTGGGGCCGGGAGAGACTGGACGCAAGGTGTGGGCTTTCCAGGGAGGCTGTATGGGATGGTGAAAGGTACCCAGCTTTGGATCAGAGAGATCTGGGTTGAAACAACAGCTCCCCAGCTGTGGGATCCAGAGCAAAGATGCACCCCCCTATCTGCATTGAGGCTTCCCTGCCACCTCTACAGAAGGGTAAAGCCGCCTGTCTTCAGAGGTAATTGGAGGGATTATGCTAAGTTGAATGAATGAAGTGCCTGAGAGTTGCTAGTTAGTGCTGTCAACTTGCAGATTCGTGAGAGGCACCGGAGAGCAGGGAGCCCCAGGAGAGCCATGTGGCTGGAGCCGCCCAGGATTGGAGAGGCGACAGAGCCCCCAGCTGCGGTGGGGAGGCGTTCCTTAGCAACAGAGTTTTGGGGGCCCAGACATTTGAAAAACATTTCAAGGCATCTAAAGAGCTATGAAGACACGTGGCTTTGCTTAGGCCCTGACCGGAGCCGCCTTTCTTGTGGGATTCAGCTCCGTTCGCTCTCGGAGCCCAAGGAGCCAGGAGGAGAAAATGAAAAACGTTTCAAGGAACTATCGCAGCTTCGCTCCTTCCTTGCTGCCTCTCCTTCCCTTTCAAGTTGACAGAAGAGAACTTCTCCCCTCCCAGCTTTTGTGCAAATGTGAAATGGAGCATTTTCGCTGTCTCGGGTACCACATTTGATTCCGATTTGCTCCTGGAGAGTGATGACAAGCGCCCTTGGCCGGTAATGGACGAGGCCAGGCTTGGGGCAGGGGAAGCCCCAGGCACCGGTGTTATTAGTCTTGCTGCTGTAGCTATCACCAAGCGGGCCAGCGGGTACTGACAGAGCCCCAGCCCCGTGGGGGGTGGGGAAGCAGGAAGCCACGTGGCCAGTCCACCCTAGAGGGTCAGGGGTCACTGTGGGGGAGCAAGTGACCATGCCGGGCCAGGTATGGACACCCCTGTGAGTGGACACTGTGGGCATTTGGATGGACCAACAAGGGGGAGGTAAGGCAGCTGCTGGAGTGTCTCTAGACAAGCTAGTCCGGGCAGTGTGGGGCTGGGAGTCTGGTGATGGTTGATGCACTTGCCTCTGTCCTAGGGAACAAAGTTACCCTATTGTGTTGTAGACCCTGAATCCAATGCCATTCTTCTCCCCAGGTCTTTGCCCTGTAACCTGGAGGTGCCTTTCCACTCTGGCTCTTCTCAGCCTGTGACTTTCTTTTGCCAATAGAACAAGGCAGACATGAACAATGCCAGTCCTGAGTCCTGGCCTCTGGGAGCCTCATGTATTCCTGTGAGCTCTCTGGCTCCTCTGCCCTCCCCAGGAGCCTCTGCCCAAGCCAGTGAACTGGAGGATGAGAGTCCTCCAGCACAGAACCCCCTGCTCCCATTGTCTCAGCTAAGACTTGCCAAATCTGCAGAGCCCCATGGCCCCTGGTTGGTCCCCCAGCTGACCATAGACACCTGAGCCATGAATGGTCATGGTCATACCCTACTGAGTGTGAGCTGGTTTTGTTACGCAGCAAAAGCTACCTGACACAGAGGCCTGCCGCAGGCAAGTACCCTGGCGGTCACCTGCTACTCCTTTGTTACCTGTTCACCTTCTCCATCAGGCTGAGGATGCTGATTACCTCCAGGGCCCTTCTATCCTAGGACATCCAGACTTTCCTCACCCCAACTTGAATCCACCCCAACCACAACAGGACAAGAAGCCACATTGAGAAGCAGCACTAGGGACCTGCAAGCATACTACCTTTGGAGGTCCATATCCCAGCTCTGCCACGTACCAGCCATGGGACTTGGGCAAGGGACTTAGGCTCCTGATGGATGACCTGTGGTGTTAACTAGCACCTGCTAGCCAAAGTTGCTGTGCAGGCTACACTTGCCACATATAAAGTGCTGGACCTACAGTTGGCACTCAGCAAGTGAGGGCCCCTGGCAGCAGCCCATTCAAGAGTCAGAAACAGCAGCAGGACCTCAGACGGGCTCTCGTCCAGCCTCTGTGCAGTGTGCTACCTGGCTGGGCCGGATCTTTCTTCCCTCCAGGAGAGTGAGCAGGAGACACATTGCCAAGTGCAAATTTGATAACCAGACACTGGGCTGGGGCTTGTGGACAGCCCTGCCTGCCTTTGATCCCAGGCTGTCTGGGCTGGCTGCTCTCTAGCCGCCAAGGGTCTGTTTTCCATTTTGAGTTCGACTGGGCCCGCCTTGTATGGAAGATCGGTTTTCAGGCCCCAGCAGACACAGTCACGGGCAGGAAGGAAAGGCACACCCTTTTCCCTTTCTCTGTGGTGGTTCCCTCAGCTCCTCTGGCCCACAGGAGCAAGAGGAGAGCTGCTGGAAAATTTTCCCTTGGGATGGAAATTTTCCCAGATGCTGGAAAATTTGCGTTGGAATGGAGACAAGGGTGCTCTGGGATGGGAGGAGCTCCCAGAGTGGCTCTGCAGGGCCTCAGCACAGTTGAGGTCATCAGCTGCATGGTAATATGCAGAGCCCAGGTGCTGGGTCTCCATTAGGTTTCTGAGAGGTTTGGCAGAGCAGAAAATGAGGATTCTGAGGGTGGGAATTAACTTGGTGGTTGCTCGGAGCATCTTTGTTGAATAAATCCATGGACAGGTAGAAAAATGGGTAGATGGGTGGATAGCCGAGTGGGTGGGTGGATGGATGGATGGGTAGGTGGATGGATTGGTTAATGGGTGAATAGATACATGAGTGGGTGGATAGATGAAAGAGTGGATGGGTTAATGGATGGATAAGTGTGTGGATGGATAAGTGGATGGATGGATGAGTGAGTGGGTGGATGGGTGGATGGATGCATGAATAGGTGGATGGATAGATGAATGGGTGGGTGGATAGATGGATGGATGGATAGATGGATGAGTAGGTGGATAGATGGGTAGATGGATGGATGAATGGGTGGATAGATGAATGGATGGGTGCACAGATAAGTGGGTGAGTGGATAGATGGATGAGTAGATGGGTTAATGAATGAATGGGTGAATGGATGGATGAGTGGATGGGTGGGTGGATGGATGCATGAATGGGTAGATGGATGGATGAATGGGCGGGTGGATGGATGGATGAATGGGCGGGTGGATGAATGGATGGATGGATAGATAAATGAATGGGTGGACAGATGGGTGGATGGATGGGTGGGTAGATGGGTGGGTGGGTGAGTGAGTGGATGGATGCATGGATGGGTGGATGGATATGTAGGTGGATAGTTGAATAGACAGATGCTAGATGGATGAATTTCACCCTGCTTTGGCTCTAAAGAAGAGAAGATCATGATGTGCTCATCGACAGAAGGATAGTCATAAGTCTTGGCCTGCTCTCCTCTTGGGGTAAAACAAGGTAATGGTTTGAGAGTCATGTGGGATGACAATGTGTGGCTAAGAAGAAACAGAAACTTGGAATCAGACTTGGAATCTTGGCCAAACTACTTTCTCTCACTGTAGACTTGGGCAAGTCCCCAGATGTCAGCTTGGAGAATGAGGGGCCTTGTCCCCTTGCTCGCCTTTGTCCCTTTGCTTGCCTTTGTCCCTTTGCTCACCTTTGTCCATGCATCGCTGCCACAGACTTAGTTATGTCTTCCTCCCTCATCACCCCAATTCATATGTCAATGCTCTAACCTCCCATGTAACTATATTTGGAGCTAGGGCTTTGGGGAGATAACTGAGTTTCGACGAGGTCCTGAGGGTGAGGTCCTTGCGGTGGGCTTAATGCCCTTATGGGAAGAAAAGAGACATCAGAGCATGCACTCTCTCTGCCATGTGCAGACACGGTGAGAAGGTGGCTTTCTACACGCCAGAAAGACTCCTCGCCAGGAAATGAAGTGGCACCCTGACCTCAAACTCCCAGCCTCCAGTACTGTGAGGATAAAATGTCTGTTGTTTGTCTAAGCTGTCCAGTCTGTGGAATTTTCTTATGGCAGCTTGAACTGACTAATCTGGCACACAGTAGCAATAAAACATGCATTCACCGACCAGCACAATCACTCTGAGCCTCCATTTGTTCAAGTGAAAAATGGGGACAGTAGCAGCCACCCCTCTCCTGGAGGGTGTTGTGAAGTCAGCCACGTGAGTGGAGCTGTAATGGCTGCACACAACGACACTCTTTCATTTCTTTTTTTTTTTTCATTAAAAAATTTAGAGATAAGTTCTCACTATGTGGCCCACACTGGTCTCAAACTCCCGGTGTCAAGCAACCCTTCCACCTCCGCCTCCCGAAGTGCTGAGATTACAGGCATCAGCCAAAGCGCCCAGCCAAGAAGACACTCTTTTCAGCGGGTTATCCTATCATAATCATTAACTAAAGGACCTTAAGCAGCACGGAGTCAGTAATAACATGCCCGTCTCATAATGGGAGGTACGTTTCAGGACAGGTCTTGCTTCCTTCACAGGATGACTGCAGGTTAGCCAGGTGGGTGGTCTCCGGGTGGGCTAGTCCACTCCATGCTGCATGGGGACCTAGTCTCTCTGATCGTAAGTGCAGCCACCATGTCTCTCCTCGTGGTTCCACGATGGCCACCCCATGCCACCTATCTTGTCATGCCACAGCGACCGAACAGGAAGCAAGGGGGACGGCTGCTCTGGCCAAGGGGCCTCTCCCTTTCACTGATCAGGAGAGAAAACGTTCCCAGATGTCGCACATCTCATTGTCCTGCCTTGAATCACAAGCCCTTCTGGAAGGGACTGAATTGCCATGACCTGACATCAAGGATCGGTGAACTATTTCTGTGAAGGGCCTGATGGCTCACATGATCTCTGACTCAACTACGAGGTTGCAGCACAAAAGCAGCCACACACCGGTCACACCTGTGTCCACCTGTAGTCCCAGCTACTCCAGAGGCTGAGGTGGGAGGATTGCTTGAACCCAAGAGTTCAAGATCAGCCTGGGCAACACAGCAAGACCCTGTCTCTTAAAAAAAAACAACAAAAAACCAGTCACAGATCATGCATAAATAAATGGATGTGGCCCTGTTTCAATAAAGCTTTATTTACAAAAATAAGCAATGAGTGGGATTTGGTCCACAGGCTATAGTTTGCTGACCTCTGCCTTAGACCAAATGATACTTACCCCTTGGGACTGGCCAAATTGCAACCAGTGAATCTGCCAGAAGCATTTAAGCCGACACTGCATCTCCTGGATGGGGAGGAGCAGTGGCCAGCGCTGCCTGACCCTCCAGCAGAGGACTTCCCATGCCTCCATTCTGGGAAGCAGAGAGGGATTGGCAGCTGAGTGTGGCCTGGGTGGACACAGAGGTTGCCGGGGTCGGCGGGGGTAGGCGGTTGCTGAGGCCGAGCCTGTCGCACATATTGGGAACAGCAGAACGGACCTGTAGGGCATATCTATGGAGACCCAGGGGCACCGCGTGACTGTTAGAATCACCCTGACGCTTGCCAGTGGAGGGGCGTCCCCGTCTCTCCTCTGGGGGCTAATGCCTGGGCCTACTGTGCATCTGACATCTGCATTTTCACATGCTGCCTCATCGGCTTTGAAAATCAAGTAAATCTGGAAACCCTGGTATGCTCTCCTTTTATTCTCCAAGGAATTATTTGGGACAGGCGACAGTCTCTCTCTCAAAGTTGGGGAATTGGAGGCACGGGGTTGTGAAGGTGCATTCGATCTGAGAATTCACCCCATACGAGTCTGCAGATGGCGGTGTCCACTACCAACCTGGGTGCAGAGTCGGCAGCCCAGCAGTCAACCAGAGCCCTTCTAGAGCACAGTATGGTGTGGTCTTGAGCACCCAGGCATGTTTCAAAGTTCTGGCCCTTAGACCTAGCAATTCTCTTCCAAGGAGCCATTCAGGAAACAGGGATGTGGAGCCAGCGACATCTACGTGTTGTTCATGTTTTTATCATGATGTATTGATCATGATTTTAAAATCCTTTTTATTTTGAGATAATTGTTGACTCACATGCAGTGGTAACAAATGATTCAGAGAGACCTTATGTACGCTTCACCCCATTCTCCCTGTGGTAACATCTTGCAGAGCTAGGAGGAGGTCCATCAACATGCTAGGAGACATTGCTAGGAGATAGTCCATCACCCTATTCCAGTTCTCGGTTTTCCATGGCTGTGTGTGTGTGTGGTGTGTGTGTGTGTGAGGGGGTGTGGTGTGTGTGTGGTATGTGAGTGGGGGGTATGTGTGGTGTCTGTGTGTGGTGTGTGTGTGGTGTGTGTGTGGTGTGTGGGGAGGTGTGTGTGGTGTGTGCGTGGTGTGTGTAGTGTGTGTGTGGTGTGTGTGTGGTGTGTGTGTGGTGTGTGTGGAGGTGTGTGTGGTGTGTGCGTGGTGTGTGTAGTGTGTGTGTGTGGTGTGTGTGTGTGTGTGGTGTGTGTGTGTGTGTGTGTGGTGTGTGGGGAGGTGTGTGTGGTGTGTGTGGTGTGTGAGTGGGGGGTGTGGTGTGTGTGGTGTGTGTGGTGTGTGTGTGGCGTGTGGGAAGGTGTGTGTGGTGTGTGTGGGGGTGTGTGTGGTGTGTGTGGGGGTGTGTGTGTGGTGTGTGTGTGTGGTGTGTGTGGTGTGTGTGGGTGTGTGTGGGGTGTGTGGGGTGTGTGTGGGGTGTGTGTGGGGGTGTGTGTGTGGTGTGTGTGTGGTGTGTGTGGTGTGTGTGTGGTGTGTGGGGAGGTGTGTGTGGTGTATGCGTGGTGTGTGCGTGGTGTGTGTGTGTGGTGTGTGTGGGTGTGTGTGTGGTGTGTGGTATGTGTAGTGTATGTGTGTGGTTTGTGTGTGTGTGTGTGTGTGTGGTTTGCTGTGTGTCGTGTGTGCTTAATCTTGTACAATTTTTTTCACATGTGTAGCTTCAAATGGCCACTGCCACGGTCAATATACAGGGCACTGCTGTTGAAAACAACCATTTGTAATAACTTGAGTATTTGTCACAAGGGAAATTAATTTAAAAGATTCTGGTGCTCGCTGGGTGCGGTGGCTCACACCTGTAATACCAGCACTTTGAGAGGTTGAGGCAGGCTGATCACCTGAGGTCAGGAGTTCGAGACCAGCCTGACCAATATGGTGAAACCCCTGTCTCTACTAAAAATGCAAAAAAGCCGAGCGTGGTGGCGGGCTCCTGTAGTCCCAGCTACTTGGGAGGCTGAGGCAGGAGAATTGCTTGAACCCAGGAGACGGAGGCTGCAGTGAGCCAAGATCATGCCACTGCACTCCAGCCTGGGCAACGGAGTGAGACTCTGTCTCCAAACAAACAAACAAACAAAAAACCCAAAAACCAGATTCTGGTGCTGTAATTCAGTTATGCCCAAGTTCCGTTTCTTCTGCTGCTTCTGTGGCTCCTGGCAGAGCAGAGACTCTTGCAACCATCTTACTGAGAAGGAAAAAGGCTCAGGGAGATGATGTCAGGGGCCCAGGGCCACATCCGCTTTTGTAGGGGAGGAGGAACCTGACTGGGGTGGGGGAAACGTCAGCGTGCATCTCCTCCCACGGTGCTATCTTTCCTGGGGTGGGGGAACGTCAGCGCGCACCTCCTCCCACGGTGCTGTCTTTCCTGGGGTGGGGGAACGTCAGCGTGCACCTCCTCCCACGGTGCTATCTTTCCTGGGGTGGGGGAACGTCAGCGTGCACCTCCTCCCACGGTGCTGTCTTTCCTGGGGTGGGGGAACGTCAGCGTGCACCTCCTCCCATGGTGCTGTCTTTCCTGGGGTGGGGGAACGTCAGCGTGCACCTCCTCCCACGGTGCTGTCTTTCCTGGGATGTGTGGGGGGAACGTCAGCGTGCACCTCCTCCCACGGTGCTGCCTTCCCTGGGGTGGGGGAACGTCAGCGTGCACCTCCTCCCACGGTGCTGCCTTCCCTGGGGTGGGGGAACGTCAGCGTGCACCTCCTCCCACGGTGCTGCCTTCCCTGGGGTGGGGGAACGTCAGCGTGCACCTCCTCCCACGGTGCTGTCTTTCCTGGGGTGGGGGAACGTCAGCGTGCACCTCCTCCCACGGTGCTGTCTTTCCTGGGATGTGTGGGGCAGGGAGGATGGCGCGCCAGCGGTGTGGGGAGACACAGGCCATCTCCAGCCGTCCCGCCCACCAATGTGCTCTGTCTCTCCCGCCTCTGGATTGTAGAATGTCTCTCTGTACAACACCCTCCCACGGAGGCACGGGACAGGGCAGCAGCGAGAAAGCATTGCCGAGGAAGAGGCAGGGGGTTCTGCGGGAGCGGTTCTGGGGCTCGCTCCTCTATGGCCCAGGTCCTCCTGGACACCGCTGACTAGGGGTATTGGTTCTTTTCCGTCCCTTCCCGGAGCTGGCCTGCAGCTCCCCGCAAGGCCACTGCGTGGCGCCCTGTCCCCCAGGCGGGACGGCCGGCGCCGAGCCCAGGATTCGTCCACACCTGGTGCTGCGGAGCTTAGGGGAGATGCGCCACCATCATCTTTCCCCTCTGGTGACATCTTCCCAGGCCCTACTTTCAACACACTCTATAATTTCTCTAATTAAAAAAAGATTAACAATGGAAAATCCCCTTAGGAAGAGATTATTAATGAAGAAATTATGTTCACTGAGGACACTCTATGTGCTGGGCCAGGGGCTGGCACTGGAGGCAGGATGACGAGACAGGCTTCTGCTCCCAAGGAGGTGTTCATCATGTGTAGGGGACAGACAGAAGAATCTGGGATGGCACCCCTGTTGGCAGCGCCGAGGTGGGAGAAAGCACGGTGGGGGTCATGAGAGGCCCCGACCCGTCCTCAGTAAGCCACGGAGGCAACCTGGATACAAGATCCAAATCTTAAAGGATGGCTGAGGGTAGAGAACCAAGCAGACATGGAAGGAAGAAAGCATCGGCGAAGGCTCAACAAAGGCTTGCTGGGTGCACGGAGCAAGTGCGTGCATTTGGGGTGGAGGGACGGGGGCTGACCGCCGGGTGCTCTGTCGACTCCTCAGCTCATGGACCCTGGCTCCATCTTGAACAGCGGTGCAACCACAGATTTAATCCTTAATCACCTTGACCCTCAGTTTCCTTATCTGTAAAACAGGGATGATAATCGCTCCCTAAAGGGCTGGCATCTGGAGGGAATGTAAGCTATGGAGTGCTGGGCATGGGGTCAGAGGAGGCCCCAGCAGGGATGAGCCACCTCCTGCTCTCTCCCTGCCCCAAATAATTGTCTGATCTCACCTGAATGGGGAGCAAGATGGTACTATTCCTCTCACAGGCATGGCCCAGCCTACTTTCTCTCTGCCTGGTAGCTATAGCTTGCTTTGTGAATCAGACCTTCCATGAGGGCCACTCCCCTGACTACTATCCTGCCCACCTGTGAGCTCCCTGAGTCACCAGCAAAGGCCTCAAAGCCACACAGGACCCTGGGGCCCACAGTCTCTGTCCCCGTTTGGAACACTGAAGCGCGCCTGCCTGACCATCCCTTTGCACTGAGAGTGCCAGTGCTCTCCTGTCCTGGGCCCACTGGCTGCACAGGTCGAGTCTGGGGGTACGTTGGGTCACAGAACCAGAAGGCAGGACACCTGGGGACACCAGACAAACAGTGTCCCTTCTTGATTTGGGCCGGGGTGCCCACATCTGCAAAATTAAGTGGTTGGAAGAGGCCAAGTCTGCAACCCCATGTTCTAGGTGTCAATGTTTGTGTTCAGGGTCAGGTGACACAGACAGACAGACAGACACTGAGAAAGAGAGAGAGAGAATGAGCCCAGATGCCAATCTTCTCAGGCCTGATTGAAAAAAAGAGTAGGAAGCAGGAAGACTTTGGGGTCAATACCCGCTGTGAGAGGAGGGGCTGCTGGCCCCCATGTCTGGAGCTGGACAACTCCCAGTGCTCTTTCTGGTCTCGCCTTCCATGCATTCGGTAAGCGCTGTTGCACCCCTGCTGGGCACTGAGCATGTGCCAGGAATAAGGACACTCTCGAGAACAGGACAGTAGGTTCTGCCTGTGCAGGGCTTGCCTCCTATCGCAGAACAAGGGATTGATGAAAACTGCAGCCGCTGTAGATAGGATAGGAAGGGAGGGGATGATGGCAGGAGCCCAGCAGAGGAGTCGGGAGCTTGTGGGCCGGCTGCAGGGCTGAGGCAGGCAGGCAGGGTGCAAGCTGAGCAAGGACTTCTGGTTGCCCAGGGAGCCACCTGGGGCCACGTGTTGCAGGCAGAAGCAGCAAAGGCCCTGGGGTAGGTGGTGCCCCGTGTTCTGGGACATGCCAGGGTCTTGTGGCTGTGGGTGTTCTTGCAGGGGTTGAAGTTGAGTCACAGGAACCTGGGATTGGATCGTGCAGGGCTTCAGGCCAACATGACTTTTGGCTTTCTCCAAACTCAGGCATGGCAGGACCTTGAAGAGCAGGGATTACTCACCTGGCATTTAGTGACTGTGTGACTGTATTGACAGGAGAGGCTTCCAATGCCCTGCTACAGGGGCTGGAGCTCACAGCTCTGCCACAGCGTCTGACCCAGGCAGGGAGGATGGCCCTGGAACTCAGGGCTGTCAGCAGAAAAGGAACAGGTGGGGGTGAATTTTGGAACAAGCCCTGCCTTGGCATAGAGGACAGATTGGAAACTTTAGGAAAGCTCCATGTGCCCCTGAAGAGCACGAGGTCTGCCGCGCTGGGTGCAGCACTGCGCCCGCATCAGTGTGAGGAGCACGGGGTCAGCTGCGTTGGGTGCGGCACTGCGCCCGCATCAATGTGAGGAGAACGAGGTCTGCTGCGTTGGGTGCAGCACTGCGCCCGCATCAATGTGAGGAGCACGGGGTCTGCTGCGTTGGATGCAGCACTGCACCCGCATCAATGTGAGGAGAACGAGGTCTGCCGCGTTGGGTGCAGCACTGCGCCCGCATCAATGTGAGGAGCACGGTGTCTGCTGCGCTGGGTGCGGCGCTGCGCCCGCATCAATGAGTCAGCTTTATGAAGCAGCTGCTCTGCCCCTTCCTGTCCTGGTGATGTGTGCTCTGCTCATTGCGTTGAGTTTTGACAGAGCTGTACCCAGACACCCCCTACGGTTGAGGCTGGGCTGTGGT
Organism: Trachypithecus francoisi; assembly: GCF_009764315.1. Taxonomy (NCBI): domain Eukaryota; kingdom Metazoa; phylum Chordata; class Mammalia; order Primates; family Cercopithecidae; genus Trachypithecus; species Trachypithecus francoisi. The sequence goes on along the minus strand of NW_022681454.1, from coordinate 4,214,081 downwards.
TCCTCTCGGTTCTGTGAATTCTTGCTCTTTGTTTTGAAGCCACGTTGTGAAGCGCGCAAATGTCCCTGTATCCTGGGTGGAGCGTCCTGGCAATCGCTGTGCTACCAAATCTTAATGCCCCAAAGGTTTCCGTCTGATACTAGTATAACTGCACCAGCTTTGGGGGCTAGTGTTTGTGTGGTATATCTTTGTCTATACTCTAACCTTTTCTGGATCTTTATATTTAAAGTGAGGCAGGAGAAGAGGGAATTGGGGTAGCCAAAGACTGGGGCATAAGCAAAGGAGTAGCAGGTGCAGCCAGTTCGTGTAAGCCAGAGAACTGCAGGGGCAGCCAGTTCCCGGCAGGACCCGGCCACGTCCTCACTCCTGCGATAACAAGACAGAAGTTTCCAGCAGCCTCTGATGGACCACCGCCCAAGTCTCCACTTCTGCCTCTGGTCACAAGCCAATCCTTCGTAGGGTAAAACCAATTGGAGGCCTCTGAAGGGCACGTAGGGGTGTTGCCAAATTCTTTTGGCTTTATAAAAACCCTGGGGGGCATCACAATAGAAGAGGCCCTTGAGCTGCTTCTATTGAGCCCATTTCCACTCTGTGGATTGTACTTTCGCTTCTTTAATAAATCTGCACCTTCATTACTCGTTCTTTTGTTGCTTTGTCTTTTGTTGCTTCATTCTCTTGTTGCTTTATTTGTGCATTTTATTCAATTCTTTGTTCAACACACCAAGAACCTGGACAACTCATAGTCCAGAGCCATTTTGTTACCATTTGGTAACAAAAGTGTATCTCTCTTTTTTTTTTAAATTTTTTGAGATGGAATCTCGTTCTTTTACCCAGGCTGGAGTGCGGTGGCGTGATCTCAGCTCATTGCAACCTTCGCCTCCTGAGTTCAAGCAATTCTCCTGCCTCAGCCTCCCAAGTAGCTGGGATTACAGGCTCCTGCCACCACACCCAGCTAATTTTTGCATTTTTAGTAGAGACGAGGTTTCACCACGTTGGCCAGTCTGGTCTCGAACTCCTGACCTCAGGTGATCCACCCACCTCAGCCTCCTAAAGTGCTGGGATTATAGGCACGAACCATGGCACCCAGCCCAAAAGTGTGTCTCTTGAGGTGGTGTCTGTGTTTGAATATGGTCTGCTGATCCCTGTCTTTTGAGTATTAATCTATTCACATTTAATGTAATTATTGAGCTACTTACGTCTACCACTTTCACATTTGTTTTCTGTTTGTCCAACCTGTTTTGTTCCTTTTCCCCCATTTGTTTGTTGCCTTCTTTCAGAGTCATTATTTTAGGTCAATTTCCCACCTCCCACGTATTAGTTACTTAACTCACTGATTATCTTATGATTGGTATCGTTCTTGGTTTATCAAAGTCAAATACAAACAAGTGCTTTCACCCCTTCCCTGTCTGCTAGGATTTCAGAACTGGCGACTCCATTTAACCTTTTCCTCCCTTTTTGTTATTGTTATTCATCTGAATTCAGCATGTATTTTAAAAGTAACCATTGTCTGTGCAATCCATGTTAACTTAGATCCACCTACACCTTTGCCCTCTCTGTTGCTTTCATTCATGGCTTTTTTTTCTTTGTTTCTATCTGAGGTTATCTCCTTTCTGTCTGAGGCCTCTGTTTGGTAATTTTTTTTTTTTTTAACTGCAGGTTGACTCACAGCTGAGTCTCTCCAACCTGGTTTACTAGGAAATGTCTTTATCTTGCTTCATTTGTGACGATCTTTTGCTGGGTATAGAATTCTGAGCTTGCAGGGGTTTTTTTCTTCATCTCTTTAAAGCAGACCTTGTTTTTGTTGAAGTCAACTGTTGCCTTTTGGTTGCCTCTTTTGTTGCCCATGTGATATGCCTTCTGTTTGTTTGTTTGCTTGTTTGTTTGTTTGTTTGAGACGAGTCTTGCTCTGTTGCCCAGGCTGGAGTACAGTGGCATGATCTCGGCTCACGGCAACTTTCAGCTCCCGGGTTCAAGCAATTCTCCTGCCTCAGCCTCCTGAATAGCTGGGATTACAGGTGTACGCCACCATGCCCAACTAAACTTTGTATTTTTAGTAGAGACGGGGTTTTACCATGTTGGCCAGGCTGGTCTCGAACTCCTGACCTCATGATCCGCCCGCCTTGCCCTCCCAAAGGCGTGACATCACGACCAGCCGATATGCCTTCCTTCTGGAATGGAATGTATCTGCGTTTAACGTCCTCCCTGTCTTTCGTTATCAGCAGCTCCACTGCTAATGTTTGGCTTTCTTCGTATCCTTCTTAAGGTTTTTTATAGTTCTTGAATTGGTAGTTTGATAGTTTTTCTTCCATTTTGGGAAACTCCCCACCATGGTTTCTTCAAATCCTGCTTCTGCGCCCTCTTCTCTTCTGAGACCACAGTCTATGTGTGTTTGGCCCTCGCATCCTGACTTATTATTTTTTTCTCTGGTCTGTATTTTCCATTCTTTTTGCTCTCCTCATTTTAGCCTCAGTATTTTCTTTTATTCTTAGTCCATTTATGCTGTTATTGCCTCAATATTTTCTTTTATTCTTAGTCCATTTATGCTGTTATTGCCTCAATATGTTCTACCCCCAGTGCCCACTCCATTATCGTTTCCTGCTGTGCCCACTGTGGGAACTGGTGAGTCCATCAATCGAGTCCTTTATTTCTGTTTCCAGACTTTTCAGTTCTGCCAGTGCTGCTGACCAGCCACTCTAGATTCCTGTTATCCCCCATCTTGTAGTGGGAACAGGAGCTACTGAAGGAGGAGTAGGACCCAGGGCCCAGATGGGAGTGTCAGGTGCTCTCGGGGGATGAGGAAGGGGAGAGGCGGGGCTGGTGACACCGTGCAGGAAGTTTGGAGTGCCGGTGAAGGGGTGATGCAGGCTGTCTCAGCCTTGATGAATTCGAGGGGCCAGTGGGACACCTGGGTGGAAGAGCCCTGGAGGCAGCTGGAGCGTGGCAGAATTCAGGAGGGAGGTGAAGTCTGGAGAGAGGGTGAGCTGGCCCCAGGTGAGCAGGAAGAGTAGGAGAAGCAGGGAGAGCAGGTGGAGGAAGGGAGAATGAGGAGGAGCAGCGGGGGAGGGAGACCAGGGCAAGGTGGTGCTTTGGGAAAGGGAGGGAGGAGAGCGTTTCCCAGCAGAGGTACGAACTGACAGTGTGAACTGCCACAGAGAGCTCCCCTGAGATAAGGGCTCCCCTCCCCAGGACACGGAATGGGGTGGGCCAAGCCAGGAGCCAGGTTTGAAGTTGGCAATGGTGTCACATGAGAAGGGAATGGCCAGAGGATGGGGGTGCCCCATAAATGAGAGAGCAGACCTGGGGCTGCCCGTGGGATCCCTGAGCCGAGACTACCCAGACGAGTACTCGAGCATAGCCGGCAACACCACAGAGCACTTGCTGTCAGCTCCTACGGATGCTGGTCCTCCAGGGTCCCCTCCTGGCCCAGAAATCCACCCTCTGAGCTGCAGGAGCAGCCCCAGGATCCTGGAAGGGAGATGGCAGTGGAGGCGGGTCACACCTGGTCAGGTTTCAAGGACCAACTTCAAAAGGGCTGAGGCTGGGTGGAGGAGCCGCAGCCCAGGAGCGCTGCAGGCAGGAAAGGGGTGAGGCTGGGTGGAGGAGCCGCAGCCCAGGAACGCTGCAGGCAGGAAAGGGGTGAGAGACCCCTCCCTGAGAGTGGCTTTGGCCTCTGGTTGTGAAGTGGTCCAGGGCCAAGGGAAGGTTTACCCTGGGTGGGGGCAGCCCAGGCGTCCGTGGTCTTACGGCTCCCGCCTGCCTTTCAGCTGCCTCCGTGGGACACCGGGAAGGTGATTTGCTCTTGCCGGGCCGTGGTTTTCTCTTCTCCAAAAAATTGGTGGAGGAAAATAATATCCAGTTGATCTGCCTCGTGAAACGCCAAATGCAGGAGTCTCCGCCTCTGCTAAGGGCTGTGCTCACGTGTGAAGAGTTGCTGCCACCTGTGTGCAAAGAGTGCAAGAGGTATGGCCTCTTGCCATACTCATGGAAGGGCAGACCAGAGTCCCTCCTGGTGGCCTCCTGCAAAACCTCCTTCTCCAGGCCCAGGACCTGTGGCTGCTGCAGATGCTCCCGTCAGGGAGAGCCATCGTCCATGGACTTGAGTGTCTCCTAGGACTGTCTTGTCTCTCCCTATGGCCCAGAGACCAGCACAGAGCCTGGCCCAGCACCGATGGTGACCACATCCTGGGAGAGTGAAGGAGGAAGTGGCAGTGTGAGGAAGCAGAGTGTTCATCAAGGACGGCCGCTCCTAGAGGAGGGAGGGTACGTGTGTTCAGGAGCTTTCTTGCCATCCACACACCACACACCACGCGCACAGGCACGTGTGTACGCACATAGATAGCACAGACAATGCACACACTCACTCATACATTCATATGCACAGGTGCACACATACACACATTTGCACACAGACCTATACCTGTGCACATGCACACACACGCACACGCTGACACACACATACATGCACACTCAGGAAAGTCTCCTTTCTTTGCAGACACCCTGACCCTATTGCTGGTCCCTGGCAGCCTGGGCCTCTTCCCCAGTCCTCCCCTCCACTCTTAATGCAAACACTTTCAAAATGAAGGAAAGGAAACATTTTTTTCTAAACCACTTAAAATCCAATTTAAAAAAATCAATGGTCCACTTAATCAGCTGCAGCCCTGGGGTGGGCGGGGCAGGCGGGGGAGCACTTGCATTTCGTCCTGTGCATCTCAGGCTCTGTGGCTTCCTCCCAAGGCAGAGCCACAAGCTTGGGTTCCTCCCGACACTGCCATCCAATGGCGGCAGCAGGGGGTAAATGGCCTCCCTAGAGTCACAGGCCTTCTCCCTATTCCCTCTTATCAGGTGGATGACTCCAACATCCCCAGATCTGCTTCCCCAGGGAGCCCAGGTCGAGTACCTCCTCCACCAGGAAGTCCTCTTGGACGATTCCAGGGAAGTCCCCTCCCCTGCACTCCTGGCCAAGTGCTCCTTCCCGTCCCAGGATGACCACACATCCCCGTGCTCTCGGGGCAGGCCTGGTGGCCTGCAGCTGTCCCAGCCTATGTGTTAACAGCATCCCTGTTAGGATGACAGATCCAATGAACACTCTGCTTCCTCACACTGCCACTTCCTCCTTCACTCTCCCAGGATGTGGTCACCATCGGTGCTGGGCCAGGCTCTGTGCTGGTCTCTGGGCCATAGGGAGGGACAAGACAGTCCTATGAGACACTCAAGTCCATGGACGATGGCTCTCCCTGACTGGTGCATCTGCAGCAGCCACAGGTCCTGGGCCTGGAGAAGGAGGTTTTGCAGGAGGCCACCAGGAGGAACTCTGGTCTGCCCTTCCATGAGGCCTGCCCACCCCTCAGCCCATGCACCTCCCTGGCCCAGAAGCTCGCTCCCCAGCCAGCCCCATGTCTTTCGCACTGAGCAGTAGTTCGGCTCCGCCCCTTCCCAGCTGTGGAACTTCAGGAAGTCACTGTCACCTGTCTGGGCCTCAGCCCCTCCAGCTGGAATGTGGAACGGATAGCAGTGTGCTCTTTAAAGTACAGCAGTCAGTGGTTTTAGTATACAGCAGTCCCCCTTACCCACAGTTTTGCTTTCTGAGGTTTCAGTTACCCGTGGTCAACCTCAGTCCTAAAATATTAAATGGAAAACTCCCCAAATAAACAGTTCACATGTCTTAAGTTGCATGCCATTCCATGCCGTGTGATGAAACCCAGTTCTGTTCTACCCAGTACGTCCTCCCTCTGTCCAGCATCTCCTCGCTGTACGTGCTACTTTGCCCGGCCATCACCTAGAAGCCACCTCCATTATCAGATTGAAATCACAGTGTACATAGGCTTCAGTACCATTCAAAGCTTCCACTGGGGGTCTCAGAATGCATCCCCCATGAATAAGGGTAACGTCGCTATATTCACAAATACCTGCCACCATCACCGCAGTCCATTTTAGAACATTTTCATCACCTCGAAGGGATCCCCCCACCCCTGAGCTATCACCTCACCACCCTCCCCAGCCCCAGCCTGAAGCAACCAGTCATCTGCTTTCTGTCTCTGCAGACCCCCCGTTCTGCTCCTGTCATACAAACAGACCCATATAGCGTGTGGTCTTTTGTGATTGCCCCTTTCCCTTTCCATGACGTTGGGAACTGCACCCGTGCTGGAGTAGGTGTCAGTGCTGCCCTCCTTTTGGGGTCAAATAGTCTTCCCCTCTGCACAGACTGCAATTTGTGTATCCGTTCATTGGATGATGGACATTCGCGCCATTTCACTTCTTGACTATTATGGATGTTGCTATGAACATCCAGATACAAGTTTTGGTGTGGAAGTTGCTTTAACTTTACTTGGGCGCATGCCTAGAGCGGAATTGCTCGGTCATTGGGTAACTTTATGCTTTCCTAAGTGGCTGCACCTGTTCTCTTGTTTAAAAACAAAAGTTTTGCAATTAAGAAAGCAATGCTCATAGGAGAATCACTTGAACCTAGGAGGCGGAGGATGCAGTGAGCCGAGATCGCGCCATGGCACTCTAGCCTGGGCAACAAGAACACAACTCTGTCTCAAAAAAAAAAAGAAAGAAAGAAAGAAAGAAAAAGAAAGCAGAGCTGGAAGCCCTTGGCCTTGTACCCAGTGGGTAGGAGAGGTTAGCAGTTTGTTCTGATCCTTCCTGCTTCTCCCGTTCCTGGGTCCCCTGACCACCGCCCTGGCCTCTGTGAGGCACTTGCCACGGAGCAGGACCAGCTGCTCCTCGCCCCACCTCTCCACTCTCAGGCCTGACTGCCTTCAGGGTGCCTCCATCCCATGGCTGGAAGGGCCTTAGAGATGCATTGGACGCTGCCCTGGGGACCCAGGGAGGTGAAGTGGCTTGTCCAGGGCCACGCAGCAAGTTAGTGACAGGCCCGGGACATGGAGCCACATCCCTGGGCATGTCTGGATCCTTCCTGGGTCCATCTGTCCACACTGGGCCTCTCTGCACCCCACAGACTGGCTCCTCCTCATATAGCCTCTGCTCCAGAGGGTGGAGATGGCGTTTCCTGCTCCTGTCTCCCCTTTGGGGACAGTCTGGAGTCAGGCCTCTGCATGTTCCATACTTTCTGGTCTTCCGGAAGCAGAAACAAGCCTGTGGGTGCCCTTCCGTCTCTTCCAGCCTGAAAACATTGCTGGGTGGGAGAGGGGCACCCACATTGGTCTCCTCAGACTAGTGCCTGGGGAGCATCTCAGACACCTCTTCCTAGATGCCTGGCCAGGCACTGGGCAGCGCTCAGGGACAGCGTGTACAGGATGGGGGTGAGGGAAAGGCTAGGCTGAGGCATGTGTCGGGGGCAGGACGGTGGTAAGACTGAGAGCAGAGGAGGGCAGGGGAGCTGTAGGCCTACTGAGGCAGACGGGGGATCCGTGGCCCTGGACTCCGTTTCCACTCTGGTCAGGAGGGTTGTGGCCATGGGTTAATCCTCCTCTGTCACTCTCCACATTCCCCCTTCTTCTGATGCCCCTGCCTGTCTCCCCAGCTCAGGGCTGCTGCCCTGCTCTGAGGACACAGATCTGACCACCACCCTCACAGCCCCACCGGCAGCTCCCCTGTGGGGGGGGGCACCGGGAACGCCACTTACACCCCATGCGGGCCCCCAGTTCTCGGACACGTGGAAAGAGGCTGAGGTGGCCTGCATGCCTGCCCCCTGGAGTCCTTGCCCCAGCCTGCATCCCCACCCCATGCTCCACAGGGGTCTGGTTTCAAGGCAGATCTAAGCTCACCCAAGGGCCTTGGCACATGCTCTGGCCTGCCTGTAGCATACTCCCCTACTGCTGCATACTCCCCCACTGCTGCATACTCCCCCACTGCTGCATACTCCCCCACTGCTGCATACTCCCCCACTGCTGCATACTCCCCCACTGCTGCCTGGCTGCCCCCGAACCTGCTCCCCCTTGGCAGGTTTTGTGACCCCCAGCCCTGGATCAGGGCCCAGGAATGTTCATTTCTCAGCCGCCCCCTTCCAGATCAGGCCCAGGAGGGCGCCTTCCTGCCGACCCCCAGTGAGGGCATCTTTTCATCCATGAGGCCAGAGGTGGGTCTGCCCTAGCACCAGGGGCCCTGGGGCCTGACACAGGGTCCAGGCAGTGTCCAGCACAGAGTGGGCACTCAGAAGAGGGCTGCTGGGTGAAGAGACGGAGAAAGAAGAGGAGGGAAGAGTGTGGGAGGTGCAGATGGCTTGGAAGTTCATTACGCTGCCTCAAGGGGAGGTCTCCCTCCAGGCAGTTGTGGGACAAGATAAAGGCAGCAAAGCTCTGCCCTAGGAGCCCCCAGCCCAGCAGAGGAGTGTATGACTCAGGAGGCCCTAGCACAGCCTGGGACCAGGGCACTGACCCTCCAAGAACCAGCAGATGTTTCTCAGGCAAGGAAGGTCCGGGCAGGGGAAACAGCAGGGATGAAGGCCCGGTTTCATGGTGCGTGGGCGTCAGTGCAGACCAGCCGGCGCGAGCTGAGTGGGTCCCCCTCGCCCAGGGATGGCCTCACGTGGGCAGCTGGGCCTCAGCCCTGAGGAGAGGGTTTGCACCACGGACAGTGGCAAGCGATACATGTCCAGAGTTCTCGTGTCCCTGGGTGTAGCTTCACCAGTGTGCTGCTGCCCAGACATGGAAGGGAGGGCCCGCCAAACGCAGGGCAGGGGGCCACAAAGGGCGCCACTTCAGGGCTCTGTGAACCTGCCAGAGAGGTTTTTAGGCTGGGTGCGTGCTCTGTCATTGTAAGGGGTGGGATCAGTTTCCATCAGATTCTCAGAGGCATCCTGACCCAGGGAAGGCGCAGGCGTCGCCCACTGCCGGGCAGCGAGCCCCTCGCTGAGCAGCAGTGACCCGCAGACCTGCCGCTGGGACCCCGTCTCCCTCCCTCCTCACCATTTGAAGCTGCTGGGCCTGAGCCCTCTTTGGCGTTTCTCCGTTCTGCATCTGGTTGGCACTCCCAGCCTTCCCACCCTGAGAACTTTCCCAGCTGAACTTTGCTAGAGCTGAACTCAAAGTCACTTCAAGGTAGTTTTGATTAAAAAAAAAAAAAAAAAAAAAAAAGCAAGGGTAGGGTGTTGGGGAAGAACCTGAGCAGGCACTTTGCAATATCCTTTGAAATTAGAATATTCAAGCAGATGTTTCTATTTTCACCCTGTCCTGCTCTCTTTCCAACCCAGCAAAATTAGTTCCAAAGTCATTATTCACCTAATCACACTAATAGTTTAACATCCGATCTGCCCTCTGTCCAGCCGGGGAGGGGGAACGGCCAAAGCTCTATTTTGGCACTTCCTTCCCACTGATCCCTTAATTAACTGGCATCTGTTCTAATACAAGTTAAATATTGCAGTTGACTTTATTTTCTTTCTCCTGGTCCTCCAGGTCCCGGGACAGGGGAGATAAAGTGAAACACATTTGCTTCCCGGGCGGGAGGAAGGGACATGGAGCTGCCTCTCTGGAAACGCGGCCCATCAATCATAAACTGATTACAAATTCGTCACCTTGAATCAATTTCTGTTCACAAGTTCAAAAGGCACCCTGAGCTCGGGGCTATCTGGAACATTCTACATGTGGAGAGGATTAACATTTGGTCCAATGCCTCCTTCTGAGGAGGAGCCCAGTTTGGTGCTTGGGTGGGGGAGGCAGGTTTACGACACGGATCACATTAACCCCACAAAGCCGGCGCTCACTGCGGCTCCTACCCGGCACCCCCTCCATGGTGAGGGCATTGAGGCTGCCGGGAGGGGTCCTGGCACCTCTTTATGGACCTAACTGGGGGTTGGGAGGAGAGGAAGAGGAAGAAATTATCTTGTCTGATGGCGTCAAAGCACGTTGCAGCATACATTCTTCTATACAGAATTTTCCTTAAAATGATTGTCTTGAAAGAGGCAACTCGTGTGTGTGTGGTGTGTGTGTGTGTGTGTGTGTGTGACAGAGACAGGGAGAGAGAGAGAACGAGAAAGAGAGAGAAAGCGTTGCCAGATGAGCATGAGGGAAGGGCTGCTTCCCTGCCGACCTCCAAGTTTGCCCCAGAGTCTCTAAGAGATGCCCTTGGGCTTCCTGCCCCCACTCCAGAACCTCAAGAGGAGGCATGTTTTGGGGGAACGTCTTGAGGTTTGGTCAGAGAAGTTCGCTTCTGAAGGAGCCGGGCGTCTGGACCGCCTCCCTTGACTTTGAGGGGATGGAGTGTAGATGAGGTGAGGTGGCGAGGGAGGGGGAGACACCCCACTTTAGCAGCCACCCTCTTGACTTCAGGTCAAACACAGCTTTGAAGAACATCACCACGCTTTTCTTAGAAACAAAAGGTCCCTCCCTCCTCCCTCTCTCCCCACCCAAGTGGGGTCCCAGGCACAGGGAGCACCCAGTACGTGCCCCTTCTGCCCATGGGGTCCAGTACCGCCGGCAGCTCCGCTTAGGCCTGGGAAGGGAAAACGGGAGGAGCTGGGTGCAGATACCCTTCAGAGATGGGGACCAGGTGCAGCCCCCAGCTCTCCCACTCCCTGCAGGTGTGGCCTGGGCAGCTCTGACATGCTGTCAGCTTCTGGAGACAAGAAGCCTCTCTCGGGAGTAGGCTGAGCACTTAGAGACACCCCTGCAAAGTGCCCAAGGCATGGTGGTCATTGCCCAGGGTTGGAGGTCAGAGGTCAGAGGTCGCTGCAGTGGACTTAGTGCAGCCTTGTGGCACTGCCCAGCAGCACAGCCCCGGGACACATGAGTGATCCCTCACAAACCTCCCAGGGGCAACCACTGCCCCGAGGGAGCCCGCTGCTGGCCTGGGAGTGGTCAGGGAGGAGCCTCTGCCTCTGAGTTTTGGTTCATTTTCACCTCTGCAGGTGCATTTGTTCTGTCCTCTTTTGGATGAACGTGAAGAAAAAGTTCTGGAGTTAAATCTATGCCTGCAAAAACACTGAAACCCTGCACCATCGTCCAGCATGGGCACTGCCGCGCCTGGCTCCACAGGCACCACGAGCAGTCCCCGTGCTAGACCTGGGTTGGAGGAGCCCTGCTCTCACTCCGGGTCCTTATCGCCCAGGCCCAGGAAGGAGGGCTCTCGAACCGCTAAGGCTCATTCCTTGAGCAAGGGAGACAAGAGCTGGCCCCTGACCTCCAGCCAAGCCCCTTTCCTCCTGCCCCCTGCCTGTGGCTGCTGAATTGACAGCAGGCTTCTTGCCTTCTGTACCCTAGATCTCCTTGTCGGATGTAGGGATGTTCAGTACAGCCAGTCTTCCCATTTAACTCCAAGCAGAGCCAGGCAATTTCAGGAGCTAGAGCCCAGTGCTGGGGTCTGGGTCCCAGCTCAGGTGAAAGAGGAGAGGGCAGGAGGAACGGACAGGTAGGGACCCCAGGAGGTGGGAAGGGGCTGCACAGAGAGGGGAGGTGGAAAGAGGTGGCCAGGAACTGGGAGGTGGCTGTCTTCCTCTGAGAGCAAGACAAGTGTGGGTGAACCCAGACAGGGCTTCGGGACAGGAAGCGCTTTCTGGTTAAGTCTCGCCTGCCAAGTTTCCTCACCAGACACCTGGCCTGCTCATCCCCAGAACACATAGTGCCCAACACACGCAGGTGCTGGGAGAGGGTATGCTGGGCCCACCATTGATGCCCTGGCATGGGCCACACCAGGGAAGCCGAGTGGTCTAGATGTGACCCCCAAGTTGAGACTCAGAAGGCAGCTGGACTTAACAGGCAGGCACCTCCCGCTGGAAGGTGGGGACAAGGAAGGGCAGAGGGAACAGAAAAGCTGGGCCAAGGGAGAGCATGCCCTCTTCCAGGAACTGACAGACGCCCACTGGCATGCAGAGGCTGCGGGAACAGGTGTGTCACAGGGAGATCGTAGCACCTTCATCGCAGCTGCAGTGGGCAAGCTCCAATCACCACTGTGTGAGAAGCGATGCTGGATGTTCGTGAGTTCTGGTCCTTTCTTCCTCCTGGGACACAGCCATAGGGAACACACACTGCCTGCCCTCAGCAGCTCACAGTCTGGGTCGGGGAGTCAGACTTGAGCCTGTGGGACAGAAAACTGGCCCCGGAGAGTTGAGATCAAAGGCTGTGTGTCCTCAGAGGAGGGAGGCTGGGGTTACTCATGGCAGAGTCCAAGTGATACCATTGCTCTGGGTGCCAGGCAGGTTCTGGTGGGTGCAGAATGCATTTATCATGGAGGTACTCTTGAGAGGACGACAGGACCACCTTGGGGGTCTGGCAGTGCTGGTGACTGGAGCAGGTGGGAGAGACAGTCATCTTTGTTCTGCAAATGAGCAGAAAGCTGGGAAGGCGAGCAGGCAAGGAGGGGGTGTTCTGCTGGCTGTAGGGTCTCAGAAGAGGCAGAGAGGCTCCAGGAAGACAGCTCCAGTTACCACCCACAAGTGGGGATGCTGCAGACCCCAGAACACAGCAGGGATAGGCCCCTGGGAGGGGCCAGGTGCACTGAACTGCCCTAGACAGGCCTGGCCTGGCGGAGGGAGACCTGGTGAAGACGCCCAGACTGCCTGCACACTTTTCTCGTCTCAGCGTTCGATTCCCTCTGGGTCGATTGGTTTTGTGTTCCCGGTAATGTTCAAGTACCTTTTTCTTCACCAAATATGGCAAACGCCGTCTCTGGAGCCAGCCAGCCAGACAGGGACTTTGGCCTAGTTATGGCGATGCCTCAGCCTTCTCATCTGTATAATAAGAATGAAACTCTCACACCACATGACTGTCCTGAGAACTGTGTGGGGTAAATTCAGATGCCAGCCTGGCCCATCTCAAGTGAGCCCAAGTGTTCCAGGCCCCTGGGCCCCCATCTGGGCGAAGCCTGTCTGTGGGGACGTCCCCGGTGAGGTCTGGCAGAGGAGAGGACCCACTGGCCTTGGTTCATCCTCCAGCTGGGAGGTGCGTGACCTCAGCCCAGGAGAGCACACGTGTGGCTGCCTGGCCAGCGCACAGCACCTGAGCCATGCTCCTCCCTGCTCCACACATCTCCTTTCCAACTCACGAAGCGACCTTCCCACCAAAGGAAACCCCCAGCCCCCTTCCCGGCCCTCCGTTCATTTGCGGAGCCGAGACGGGTGACATTTTTCATGACCAGCGATGGTTCAGACTTTCTCTGCCCTGGTGGCCACCGCCTGGGTCCTGCACCACAGACAGGGGCCTCTGTGTCTCCCGTTTAGATGTCAGGATCAGAAGAGGCTGAGCAGCTCCTGTTTCTCCTGTGGATGTATTGCCTTGGCTGCTGGGGACCTCAGAGCCACATTTTCAGTTCCCCACTAGCAGGAGTGCGAGGCCGAACAGAGCTTACTGGGGGCTGTTTCTCCTGGTCCTGTTCTTCCGTGGCCTCCACTCTTCCCCTAGCCTTTAGGACACCTCTCCCTAGTGTCGTCCTTTGCTCCCTTGTTCTAAATGAGCCAAGTATAGATGTTTGTTGATAGATGGACACAGAGAAAGACGGAAGCAGCAGTGGCCAGCTGCCCATGGCCCACAGCCACCGGTTAATTTCTTTACAAAACGACAGTAACAAAGCATCTGTGCCCTTCCCCTTGTGCCTTGCAGAGGGGGAAGCCTGGGCCTGGAGTCCACGCAGGGCTGGGCCTGGGACCAGTCAGTGGAGATGCAGTGCGGACAAGACTCGGCCCCTCTAAGATCACGGCTGGCAGGAGACAGGAGCAATGCGGCAGGACAGGTCCTGTTGGTGAAGGACATGCAGCCAACTCAGGACTAGCATCCGACAGACCTGGCACCACTTGCTGCAGCCTGCCCGGGGCGGGGCGCTGCCTTGGCTACTCCATCTGGGCTGGGCAGAGGACGGGGGCTGGTGGGAGGGGTCCTGTGGGAGGAGTCAGTGGAGGCCATGCCTGGAGAGCCGGCAAAGAAGCTTGAACCAAAGCACCCTTGGGTGATAGGGACGCTGATGGACATGACATTAAGCACTGACAAGTCTTGTGCCTCAGTTTCCCCGTGTGCTCAGTGAGGGGGCCTGGCAGTTCTTTCTTGGCACCTCCCACCTTCCGACACCTCCCCAGTGTCCTTCCCAGACGCTACATCAGATGACATCAGCCTGTCTGTCCTCCCACGCAGCCAGGTTGGTTCTAACTTAATCTTATTTGCTGTTTCATAAAGCACAGACCCTGCCAGCGACTGGTCCCTAGGGTGCGGCGCTGACACATGTATTGGGAGGGGCTGAGGAAACGGCCTGAGCTCAGGCACCAGGGCCCAGGGTGCTGGGTAGAAACCAGGCTGGACTGGGGCTCAGGGTCCACCCCAAGGTGGCCTGGGGAGAGAGGGGAGCTGGTTAGCAATGTTGGGTTGGGGAGAGGTGGCCTAGGATCCCTGGTGGTCAGAGCTAGGAGGGGCCCCACAGGATTCCCTGTCCACATGAGCGGCTCCAGGGCACTTGCTGGAGGTCTGCAGTGCAGGGAGCTCTCCGCTCTCCAAAGCCCCCCCATCCCCATCCACAGATAACTCTGCTTGTTAAAATGTCCTCCAGGCAGAGCTAAAAGCTGCCTTGCCGTAGCTTTCCCCCCCAGGACCATGCAGGGAGTTCCTGGCCCCGAGGTCTGCCTCTTTAGCCCCCGACCCTAGCCTCGGTTCCAGGTTCCCAGGCGCCTCTGAATGTGGCTCCCACACTGCATGGGTGGTGAGCTGGGTGCTGGATAAGCCAGGCGGTGCCCCCTCTGCAAAACGTCGGCCTGGCGGGAGGCTTCTTGCGACTTCCGAGGCTTGCCAACAATGTGTGGGGGTCGCCGGCTTTCTGCTGGATTTGCTTTGTAAAGAGGTCTTGGCTTGGGGTCAGCTGACCCCTGTTCCTGTCCAGCCTGCCACCAAGGACTCCGCGTGCCCTGGGGCAGCCACTTAACCCCTGGCCTGTGACGCTGCAGCTCAAAGGGTCTGAGGCCACCCACTTTGCACGCTGCCTGAGGAGCACGCCCAGGAGAGGGAGTCTCTGCCGTCGTGCCAGATGTCACCCAGGTCCAAAGCTGTAGCTTTGCCTTCTCCACCCCGGTCCTCAATCCCAGACATGGGAAAGGAAGGACCCTAATGGCAGTGGAGCCCCCGAGGCTGCAGCAAGGGGCAGGAAGGTGGCGGGTTGCGGTGTGGGAAGCGTGTTATTCTCAGCACCCCTCACTGCCTTCCCCTTCTAAAGACAAGAACACACCCGGAGTAAGTGATTTTCCCAGAAAGTTGGAGCGTGAGACATGTCCAAGTCCTAAACCCCCATGCCTGTGATTGGAACCTTATTTGGAAATAGGGACTTTGCAGATGTCATTAAGACGAGGTCATCCTGGATTAGGGTGGGTCCCATGTCCAGTGATGGGTGTCCCAATGAGAGGAGGAAAATCTGGAAGCAGAGACCCAGGGAGAAGACCCTGCATTGAGAGAAGCAGAGACTGGAGGGAGGCCTAGGAGGGCTGGAAACCGCCAGGAGCTGGAGAAGAGTGGGAGGAGTCCACCCAGGGCCCCGGAGGGAGCGGGGTCCCAGCACATCCTGACTTTGGACTTGCAGCTTCCAGGATGCATTATTTGAAACCACCCAGTTTGGGGTGCTTTGTTCGGCAGCCCCAGGAAACAAATGCAGTCGGGTTCGGGATCCAAGCTCTGCCACGAAACCGGCTGTGTGTCCTTGCAGGACTCGCTGAACTTCTCTGAGCCTCAGTCCCTGGGTCAAAAACATGTGGATGCAGCACATCCCCCACAGGGGGCCGTGGGGACAAAATAAAACGCAGAAGGGGCACACGGCGAATGGGTGAGACGCTTTAGGCCGTAGGAAGCCTCCTCCAGCCCCACCGGGGGCGTGGGGTGCTGCTCTGGCTGTGGGTGGGGGTGGGGCGTGCAAGGGAAATGGGGTATTAAGAGGCTTCCTCTGACTCCCTTTGATGTGTACGACTGCCTCTGAGGGCACGTGAAACACTTTGAGCCTAGGAGTTGGGGGCAGGATAACTCTGAGAAAGGCTGCCCCCAGCAATTAGCTGCAGATCAGGTTTCTGCCCGGGGTCCCATGGGCCCCCGTCAAGAGAGGAGAAAGCCCGGAGCGGGGCCGCAGGTCCTCGGTCGGCGCGTCCCCCCTGGTTTCTCATGCCCGTCCCTCTCCATGAGACTCTGCTTAGTAAATATTAATTTACCTTCAATTACTGATGACAGGTCGAGGAAGGCCTTGCCCGAGTCACAGGACGAGGCTGTGTCCTTCAAAGCCAGCACCAAGCAATTAGGCCTAATGGTGTCTGCAGCAGGAGGCCCGTGTGGCTGTCCCCATGGCCCATCTCCTGGCAGCTACCATGGCAGTGGCCCTGCTTTCGGGTCTGGAGGGTCACATCCTGCCTCTCTTCCCAGGGAGGACGAGAAAGCAATGCTGCCAAGTGCCCAGGAGGACCCAGAGCCGGGGGGCCTGAGGACCCTGCCAAGCTGGTGACCACTGGCAACTAAGAAATGGGGTTCAGCTGTGCCCTGGGATTCTGGCAGCCCACATTTCTGAGGTTTGGCGTTGGAACAGGGAGGAATGTAGGAGCCGATGGTGGCCCACTGTCACCACAGATGCCAGCGGAGGGAGCTGAGCAGAGAGGGCAGCGCCGGCCTCACCACACCTTGCTGGCTGACAGCCGCAAATCACTGGGCCTGAGTCTCCTGGGCTGTTAAGTGGGGATAACAGTGCTTCCTTTGTGGGTGGTGGTGAGGACGGGATGAGACCATGGTCTGCTGTGACTCACGGTTGAGGTCCCTGAGTGTAAGCAGGTGGCCGTGTGTCCAAGGAGGCCCGTTCCCATGCCCTGAGAATTCATAGGGTTTTAGAAAAGGGAATCCCCTATCATACACAGGCCAGCTGAGAGGGAACCCGATTGAAAGCCTTGGAAAATGACTCCAGAATGAATGAACTTAGGAGGCAGGTGGTGTGGCCTTTGCGCACCTCAGCACCATGCAAAACCACCCAGTTCTTGCAAAGGTGTCAGCTCAGCCTGCTATAACAAAGTCCTACAGACTGCGTGGCTTAGAACCGGCAGACACTTATTTGTCACAGTTCTAGAGGCAGAAGTCTGAGACTGAGAGGCCGGCACGGCCGGGCTCTGGCGAGGTCCCTCTTCTGGGTTGCAGACAGCTGCCTTCTCATAGTACCCTCATGTGGTAGGAAGAGAGCTCTCTGGGGTTTCTTTAACAGGGCAGTGATCCCACTCATGAGGGCCCATCCTCATGACCTGATCATCTCCTAAAGGCTTCACAGCCTAATACATCACTGTGGGGCTTAGATTTTCATGGACGAATTGGGAGGGACACGAATCTTCAGTCCTAAGCAAAAGGGCTGTCCAAGACCTCAGAATTCACCCTGCAGAGGAAGAGCACAGCCCCGAGGTGGGAACCCTGGGATGGGGCGGGCACTGGGCCAGGTCCTGGCTGCTGGTCAGGGTGGCCTGCCCAGTGCACCTCTGCAGGTGACAGCACTGTCCTGAGGTCCTGTCCTCCCCTCCCACCTATGTCCCACCACGCCCTGCATCCTGGGACCTCAGTCTCCCACTCTCCCCACTGGAGTTCTGGAAAGTCAAGGTCACTGGGTGGGCTTGAGGACGCCCAACTCCTGCTCGGTTTGCACCTGGCCCCTGGGACAGGCATCACTCTCACACCCTTACTGCTGCCACTCTCTGCGCACTCAGCACCTGCGGGAACCTGAACATTCCACCTCCCAGGATGTGGCTGAGCCAGGGCTGGGACCCCGGAGGGGCGGACAGGATTCAGCTTCCCCGGGGGTTCAGGACCCCCAGGCTGAAGGCCAGGCCCTCAACCTCTCAGGCTGGGAAAGAGCAGAGAAGGGGAGATTCACACGGGCTGTGTGAGTGCTGGGAGGTGTAGTGTGTTGAATGATGTCCCCCATATATCCATGTCCATCTGGAGCCTTAGAATGTGACCTTATTCGGAACTAGGGTCTTTGTGGCTGTGATGAAGGTGAAGATAGAGATGAAGCTGGCTGGAGTAGGGTGGGCCCAAGTCCAATGAGGGGCGTCCTTCTAAGAGGGGAGGAGGGATTGGGATACTGTGGCCACAGCCTGGGGACGCCTGGAGGAGACAGGAGCCACAGAGGCAGGGAGGAGCCTCCCTCAGCCATTCTGGGGGGCTCTGCCGACACCGTGGTCTGGACTTCTGGCTCCTGGGACTGGAGAGGATCAGTCTCTGATGTTTGAAGCCCTCCAGTTTGTGGTTGTTATGGCAACCCCAGGAAATCAATCCAGGAGATATTGAGGCTGGCATGGGTTCTGCACCCCACAGAGAAGATTGCCCCAAGACAGAGTCCCCCCAAGATTGGGCCCCCCAGAGCCAGAGCCAAAACCAGAGGTCAAATTCCCGTGATTTCCATCTCCCGGGCTATGGGCACAGAGTCCCAGGTCTGGCACAGGGTCCTCACTCAACTCAGCCCCTCCGTTCCTTTTGGCAAATGGGAATAACTCAGTAAAAATGTAGGCTGGACCCGGCCGGACACAGGGGAATGTCTGTTGCTGGGTGCATGGTGGCTGACGTTCTACCTCAGCCCTTTAAAAGGATTCATCAGTGGCATCCTTGCAGCCACTCTAAGAGACACTTTATTATTACCCTGTTTCACAGATGAGGAAACCAAGGCACAAGGCGGTGAAGCAGCTTTCCCAGGCCATGCAACTATGTGTGGGGAGCGGCGCCCCAGAGCCCTCCCCTTCCACACTTTCCTAACCTCCTCTCAGCTGAGAAAGTGAATTCGTACTGATTAGAGTGTCAAGCTGTCCAGTTAACCGGCCTGCATTCGCGGAGCTCCTGTGTGGGATGCTGGGGAAAGACGCAGTGGAGAATCGCACAGTGGCCCCAGCAAACCTCAAGGAAATGTGCAGCCAGCGGAATGCCTTCTTCACAGGAAGAGGCAGGAGAGGAGTCAGGGGGCACCTCTAGCCCTCTACGCCTGTGCGGGGAGAACACGAAACAGGCCACAGGCTCACAGGAGGAAGTGGATGTCACTTCACACCCTCCCCAGCTGCCCTGTCCTCCTGGCCTTTCTAGCCCTAACGGGGCTAGCAATTCCACAACCTCTCCCCATTCCCCAGTGCCCAGGAACAGGGTGTGGCTCAGCACCCACCTGGCAGGTTCTCCCCCCAGAGACTGGGTCCTCCAGTGGGCTGGGGAGAGGGGCTGCCGATGCTGGGCTGAGTCTCCTTCCCAAGGCCTGGCAGCACGGCTTTCCTTCAGGTGTGCATGGTGCCCCAGCAGTTTGCAGGAAACTCCTTTTTGCCTAAGTTAATTGGAACCGCTTTCTCTTGCTTGCAGCCAAAATCCTGTCTAGTGCAGCAAGGCCTCCTGCAGGAAGCAGAACCTGAACTGGACGTTCCCTGGTGGTAGGACCTGTCCAGGTCCAGGTCGGGAGGAGAGGAGAGAGCCACCTGGCAAGGGCAGCTGCCCAAGTCAAGGCGTGGGGTGCAGGCATGGGGCACGGGCATGGGGTGTGGGCGTGGGATGCAGGGGCACTGACCGTGGCCACAGGGAGTGAGGAGACCATCTGGGAGGCCAGGGCGGTGGGGGTGAAGAGACCCCTCCTGCCTCACCTCTTCCCCCGCAACCCGTCAACTCCTGCTTAGTTCAGTGGCAGGAGCACCACACTCAAGAGTCACCCTCCCAGTATGGACTGCATGTCACGTGGACAGTGCGTTGTGGGCAGGAGCCTGGGCTCTCACATCTCTGCATCCTTCACATCAGAGCCCCGCCCAGAGTAGGTATGGGGCAATGCTGGGTGCATGAAAGAATCTCACTGCTGCAAACACAGGAATGATGCCACTGAGCCATCACTCTCACAAAAGTCCAAAACTAATTTACATGGAAGCACACCGCCCATCCCAGTTGATCATGGGATGGAAAGTTTGTCCTCTGTGCCCATGAGAAGTACCAGTCCCACTCCTGCAGCCCAGGGGCATTCAGTCCCTGCCAGGAGCAGGGCAGAGCAGAGTAGACAGCTGGAGACCACGTGGACAGATGCGGAGCTTGGCCATTGTTGGAGGTGAGGGGAGGTCCTCATAGGAAGCACATATAGACATCATGTGTCTGGGAAATGCCCTCGTCCCAGAGCCGTGTTGGGCCTGTGGTCTGCAGCAGTCAGAGATGAAAGCCAATCCAAACTGTGACCAATGTCCCACTCTAACCACTTACAAGGTCAGGGCTGGGGCCTCCAGAAAGAGCAGACCCTAAGACCCCACCCTGCCCCCCAGAAGCAGGCAGTGCAACCGGAGAAGCAGGACCCAAGCACATGAAGGGTCAAACAAAGCAACAGATCTGAGAGGCAGCTCCAGGCAGCCACAGAGATGTTTCCAAGACAGGGCATGATGTCAGTGCCACAAAGCCCTCCTGCCCCTTCTGCTCCCTCTCTGGGGCTCCCTCTTCTATGTCCAGACCCTCTCCTCCCCACCGTGGTCTCTTCACCTCCCCGGAAGCATGGTGTTCTAGCCACCTGACCTCCCTGTAATCCAGTCCACACTGCTGCTGCAGGAACGGTTTTCAAAGGCCCCTGGGACATCCGGGTAAATGTTGTAGAGTGGAAAGGACCTGGGCTTCCCCTTCTTAACCAGTAAGCACAGAGAACAACAACAAAATATGAAAACTGGTGAGAGTCTGCCAGCAGCATCCAGGCAATGACTTAGAGGGATAGCTGCCTGCCATGCTTATATTTTCACTGAAGTAAGCAAGGGAAACCCGTCCCCGGGAGTCGTGGCATGGCTCCTGAACACACCTCTGCGTGGCAGAAGCCGTACTGTGGGGAGAGGGCAGGTTGACAGAATCCTGAGCACATCCATTGAAGGCTTATCAGCTTTGGAAGTTTCTACTGGCATATCCTTAAGCTCAGAATTCTTTCCAAAGCCATGTCCAGCCTACTAATAAACACACCAAAGGCATTCTTTATTTCTGTGACAGTGTTTTTGATCTCTAGTATTTCTTTTAAATTCTTTCTCAGAATCTTTCATATCTCTGCTTGCATTACCCATCTGTTCTTGCAATTCTTGGTCTGATAGTTTCAACGTTCCTGTCATATCTAACTCTGAGTCTGATGCTAGTTTATTCTCTTCAAACTGTCTTTTGCCTTTTAGTATGCCTTGTAATTTTTATTGGACCTCCCCTTACCAACCAGTGAGTATAGCAAACAACAACAAAACATAAAAACTGATGAAAGTATGCTGCTTTAAGGTACAGTGAAAAAGGGTGTGGGTGGACATCCTAGGAAAGACCCCCTTGGGAACAAGGGGCACAGGGTTTCAAGAGACACGCAAAGTTTTTCAGGCCTTACCTTACCTTTTTAAATGTCTCCTGCTTATTTGAGAAAATGGCTAAAACCAAGGAATGAGAAACAAGTAAATCAGAGAAAAGAGGCAAAGATGTTGAAACAATCAGAGAGAGGGTAATAGAGGGACAAAACAATTCGAGAAAGGTATTTGGTAACCCTGAAGAGGAGAACTCAACAATGGAACAGAAATTGTATTTTAAGATGTAACAGAAGACAATTTCCTTGATATAAAGGAAAGACTAATTTGCCAAATGAGCAGCAAATAATTTTCCAGGGTAAGGTGATGGAGAATGAGCCACACTGATACAAATCCTGGTCAAATTATTGAACTTCGAAGATGAAGAGGCATTTTCAGCCATCCAGGCAGCAAAAAACAAGTTAGGCCATTATCAGATGACTCCACAGTTTCATTCAATATCACAACACAAACTGTGGGTGGAAAAGTATGACAATAAAAAACAGACAAGTTACTCAAGTATAAAGGCAACAGGCCAACATTCTCAAACATGAACTAATTCTGGGCATGCAGAAAAAATATTTGATGATAAAGTCCAGCTAACCAAAGATAAAAGAAAGAGAAGTTGTGATGAAAGGTAGCATTCAGTTTCAGGAGAGAGTAGAGCAATGACTACAATGGCTAAGGGAGAGAAAAATGTAGCCAAGAAATTCTATACCCCGCTAAGATGGCCATTGGGTATAAAGGCAAAGCATGAGTATTCTCAAGCATGCAAGAATTCACAAAATATAACCTTTATGATTCTTCTTGTGGTAAAGATAACTTTTTGAAAACAAAATTTAGTTAAAAAATGGAATCAACTGAAATGCTCATCAACAATAGACTGGACAAAGAAAATGTGGTACATATACACCATGGAATATTATGCAGCCATTAAAAGGGATGAGATCATGTCCTTTGCAGGGACATAGATGGAGCTGGAAGACAGTATCCTCAGCAAACTAATGCAGGAACAGAAAATCAAACACCACATGTTCTCACTTATAAGTGGGAGAGGAACAATTAGATCACATGGACACAGGGAGGGGAAAAACACACACCGGAGCCTGTCAGAGGATGGGTAGGGAGAGGGAGAGCATTAGGAAAAATAGCTAATGCATGCTGGGCTTAATGCCTAGGTGATGAGTTGATAGGTGCAACAAACAACCATAGCACATGTTTACCTATGTAACAAAACTGCACATCCTGCACATGTACCCCAGAACTGAAAACAAAAATTAAAAAAAAAGATTAAAGGTTTTAAAAGCATAAGATTAGAGAAGGTGTGGTTAAATAAAAGACTGAGGGTAAGCAATGAATTAAGATGTATACACTTTAATAACTATATGAATTAAGACTACAGAATTCATAAATGTTATAAACCTTGACAAAGTAAAACCAATGATACAATAGATTAAAAAATCCTGGGATTTTGTTTAAGATTGCATTAAATCTATAGATTAGGACTGGGCAAACTTTTCCTTAAAGGACCATACAGTAAATATTTTAGTCTTTGAGAACTATATGATCTCTAGCACAAGTATTTAACTCTGCCATTGAAGTACAAAACAGTCATTGAAAATACATCAGTGAATGGACATGGCTGTTTTCTGATAAAATTTTATTTACAAGAATAGGCAGTCAGCCTAAGGGTCATAGTTTACCAACCCGTACTACATATCAATTGGAGGAAAAGAGACACTTAACAACATTGAGCCTTCCAATCCATGAATATGGTATATCTCTCCATTTGTGTAGATCTTTAATTGCACTTAGCAATGTTTTGAGTTTTTATAGCTACATAACTTTTATTAAATTTGTTTTGAATTATTTTGTATTACTCTAATGGTATTTACAATGTTTTAATTTCAATTTCCATTTTTTTAAGTCAACTTCCAAACTATTGTTAGTATGGAGAAATACTATTAAGTTTTTGTATACTGAACTTGTCAGTATATAAATTATGTATTTATAATTCATTTATTATAGTCTAGAAGATTTTTGAAGATTCCTTATGGTTTTCTATATAGACAATCATGCTGCTGCAAATAAAGACAACATTTTTTTTTCCTTTCTAAAATGCATGCTTATTTTTTAGAAAAATTCTCTTTCTTGCTGTATTGAATTGGCTAGGACCTCCCATACAATCATAGATACATATGGTGAGAGCAGATCTCTTGTTTTATTCTCAATCATTGTGGGGGTATGCATTCAGTCAATCACCATTAAGTATTATGTTGTCTATACGTTTTTCATAGACAGCCTTTATCAAGTTAAGGAATATCCTTTCTATTCTTAGTTTGCTGAGAGTTCTTATTATGAATTGAGTTTTGAAGAATGAGTATTGCAGAATGATTTTTCTGCCTTTGTTAAAATGATTATATGACTGTCTCCTTTCTCTGTTAATGTGGTAAAGTACATTGATTTATTTTTAAATCTTGAACCAACCTTGCATTCCTAGGATTAACCCCACTAGTCCTCACATACTATTCTTCTTATGTTTAGTTGAATTCAATTTGCTAATGTTTTGAGTGTTTACATATATGTACATATATATACACACACACATATATGTGTATATATACGTATATACATACTATATATATGTATTTATGAAAGATATTGGCAAAATATTTTCTTTTCTTGTAATTTATTTGTCTAGTTTTGTTATTGGGGTAATATTGGCCTCAAAAAATAAGCTTTAAGCATTCCCCCTTCCTCCTCCTCTATTTTCTGTATCTGTGTTACATTTGTATTATTTTCTCCTTATAATATAATTTAATAAAATTCACCAGTGAAACCATGTGGATCTGGAATTTTCTTTGTAGAAAGATATTTGGTAACAAATTAAATTTTTTCAGTAGTTATAGAGTTTTTCAGAATTTCTATTTCTTCTTGAGTCAGTTTTGATAAATTACAGTTTTCAAGGAATCTGTCCATTTCATCTGTTATCAAATGTATTGGTATAGATTATTTGTAATATTCCCTTATTATCTTTTAATCTCAGTGAGACAGAATTAAATTCAAAGTAGAAAAAGGAAGTAATATAGGTAAGAAGTAAATTTAAAGTAAGTAGTAAAAGGAAATAATTACTATCACTCTAAATACCTACATTAGGGAAGGAAAATGGTTTAAAATTTAAAATCAGTGATCTGCTTTTAAACCATTTCCTTATCTAATATAGGTATTTAAAAAATTAATTCCATAGGAAGAATGTTTAGTTATATCCCACAAATTTTGAAATGTTTTCATGATAATTTATATTAAAATATTTTCTGGCCAGGCGCGGTGGCTCAAGCCTGTAATCCCAGCACTTTGGGAGGCCGAGACGGGCGGATCACGAGGTCAGGAGTTCGAGACTATCCTGGCTAACACGGTGAAACCCCGTCTCTACTAAAAAATTCAAAAAAAAAAAAAAAAGCCAGCCGGGTGAGGTGGCGGGCGCCTGTAGTCCCAGCTACTCGGGAGGCTGAGGCAGGAGAATGGTGTGAACACGGGAGGCAGAGCTTGCAGTGAGCTGAGATCCAGCCACTGCACTCCAGCCTGGGTGACAGAGCAAGACTCCGTCTCAAAAAAAAAAAAAAAAAAATTTTCTAATAGGCTGGGCACGGTGGCTCATGTCTGTAATCCCAGCACTTTGGGAGGCCGAGGCAGGTGGATCATGAGGTCAGGAGTTCGAGACCAGCCTGACCAACATGGTGAAACCATCTACTAAAAATACAAAAATTAACTGGGCATGGTGGCACACACCTGTAATTTCAGCTACTCAGGAGGCTGAAGCAGAAGAATCACTTGAACCCAGGAGGCAGAGGTTGCAGTGAGCCAAGATTGCACCACTGCACTCCAGCCTAGGTGGCAGAGTGAGATTCTGTATGAAAAAAATAAATAAATAAAAATAAATAAATAAATAAAAAAGGCCGGGTGTGGTGGCTCACGCCTATAATCCCCGCACTGTGGGAGGCCAAGGCAGGTAGATCACAAGGTCAGGAGATTAAGACCATCCTGGCTAACATGGTGAAACCCCATCTCTACTAAAAATACAAATATATATATATATATATATATATATATATATATATATATATTAGCCGGGCGTGGTGGCAGGCACCTGTAGTCCCAGCTACTCTGGAGGCTGAGGCAGGAGAATGGCATGAACCCAGGAGGTGGAGCTTGCAGTGAGCTGAGATTGCGCCACTGCACTCCAGTCTGGGTGACAAAGCAAGACTTCGTCTCGGGGAAAAAAAAAAAAGGATCTGGGTTGGGTACGGTGGTTCATGCCTGTAATCCTAGTACTTTGGAAGGCCAAGGTAGGTGGATCACCTGAGGTCAGGAGTTCAAAACCAGCCTGGCCAACATGGTGAAACCCCACCTCTACTAAAAATACAAAAAACCCCAGCCGAGCATGGTAGCAGACACCTGTAATCCCAGCTACTCAGGAGGCTGAGGCAGGAAAATCACTTGAACCCGGGAGGCAGAGGTTGCAGTGAGCCAAGATTGTGCCATCGCACTCTAGCCTGGGCAACAGAGTGAGACTCTGTCTCAAAAAAAAAAAAAAAAAAACCTAAATGAATCTTTTCTCCAGTTATTGATGGAAATACTATGATTAAAAGTATAATTATCCTGCATAAAAAGTTTAATAAATGGGCTTAACAGCGGTGTGGAGACTGCAGAGAAAAAGTTTAGAGTACTTGAATACAGGTGGGGGAAACCTATCCAACTGTAAAAACAGAGACTGAAAGGATTGAAAAGAAGAACAAAGCATCAGTTCTAAGCAATAGAAATGGTTTAACATATATGCAATTGAAGTTACAGAGGGGAAAAGAGAAAAAAAAAAGGAACAGAAAAAAAAAATAAGGAAACAACAGTTGAGATTTTACCAAATTTAGTGAAGAACCTACAAATGAAGTGAGCTGAGATCTCAAAAGTCTACAGATTTCAAAAGCTTGGTAAGCCCAAGAGAATCACCCCTAAGCATGTTACAAGCAAACAGTAGAAAAATCCAAAAAATCGAAAGAAAACAAGAAAAGAAAAAGTCTTAAAAGCACCAAACAAAAAGTATATATCACTACAGGGAAGCAACGATAAGAATCAATGATGATCTCTCAGTAAATACTATGGAGGCCAGAACATAAGGGCAACATCTTTAAGGAACTGAAAGAAAGGAGAGAGACAGAGGGAAGGGAAGGGAAGAGAAGGGAAGGGAGGGAAGGGGAGGGGAGGGGAGGGGAGGGGAGGGGAGGGAAGGGAAGGGAAGGGAAGGAAGGGAAGGGAAGGGAAGGGAAGGGAAGGGAAGGGAGAAAGAGAAAGAAAGAAAAAGAAAGAAAGAGAAAGAAAAGAAAGAAAGAGAAAAAGAAGAGAGAGAGAAAGAAGAAAGAAAGAAAAAGAAAGAAAGAAAGAAAGAAAAGAGCTGTGACTCCAGAATTACAGATCCATCAAAAATATCCTTTAGAAAGACATTTGCAGATCAAAAATACCCAAGAGAATTTGTTGCCAACAGAGCTGCACACCAAGGGATGTTACAGAAAGTTTTCTTTTCGTTCTTTTTTTCTGGTTGAAGGGAAATTATAGTGGGTGACAATGTGGATCTATAGGAAGAAAGAAAGATCACTGGAAAGAGTACATTTGTGGGTAAATAAGAAAGACTACCTTGTACTTATCAATGTCTTTGAAAGACAATGAACTATTTAAAGCAGATTGATCTACGGTAACTTTCTCCAATGATGGAAATGTTCCAGTCTGTGCTGTCCCACAGGGTAGCCAATAGCCACAGGTGACCACTGGGCACTGAAAATGTGGCAAGAGTGATGGAAAAACTGAATATTTAATTTTACTTCATTTTGTTAATTTAAATTTAAATAACTACATGTGGTTAGTGGCTATCATATTGGGCAGTGAAGACTTAAAGCAACGAAAATAGTATTGTACTGGTGGGGGCATCACACTGTGTACAGAGCTGAGGTAATGGCAGCATTCCTACAAAGGAGAGGGAAGCTGAATGGACTTGGGCAATGATCAGATCCTTACATTGTACATGAAACAATATAACATCAACTCCAAGTAGATTCTGATTAAGTTAATGATGTATATTGTAATCCCCAGAGAAATCACTCACAATAGTACAAAAGGACAATTTTCTAAAAGCCAAAATAAAGGCCAGACACTGTGGCTCACACCTATAATCCCAGCATTTTGGGAGGCCGAAGCAGGCAGATCATCTGAGGTCAGAAGTTTGAGACCAGCCTGGCCAGCATGGCAAACCTCGTCTCTACTAAAAATACAAAAATTAGCTGGGCACGGTGGCGGGCACCTGAAATCCCAGCTACTTGGGAGGCTGAGGCACAAGTCTTGCTTGAACCCAGGAGGTGGAGGTTGCTGTGAGCCGAGACTATGCCACTGTACTCCAGCCTGGGCAACAGAGCGAGATTCCATCTCAATAAATAAATTTTTTAAAAAGCCAAGAGAAAAATTAAAACAGAATGCTAAACATGTTTAGTTAGCCCAAAGTAAAGGAAAAACAGAAGAACAACAGAGAAACAAAAAAATTCAATGAAACAAAGAAAAAAATATGACAGACTTAAATCTAACAATATCAATAATTATATTGTGTAAATACATTTATTAAATATAAATATAAAAGGTAGAGATAGACTGAAACATATCTATATTATCTGCTTTAGGTTTCTAACATCTGAACCATATCAGGATCTCTTTCTAGTAATGCTTTCTTTTAAATTATAGGTCATAATTTCTCGCTTCTTTGTATGTCTAGTAATTTTTAATGTATGCTGGACATTATAAAATTGTAAATAATACGGATTATGTTATAAGGGTGTTGAGCATTGTTCTGGCAGGCAGCTAAATTACTGGTAAATCTTTTTTATTCCATGGGGCTTAGTTTTATTCTTTGTTAGGGTGGGTGTACTTCAGTTTGATCTTAATTCTAAGGCATGGTCCTTCCTCTAGGGTGTGATCCTTACTCCTAAGGCTTGGCCTTTGTGGGTATCAACTGAATGTCCAAGTGCTCAGTGAGTTCTTGGCACCCTAGTTGATCCAGAATCCCATGTCTCCCCGCACTTCACAGCCTCTGGAAACTCAGCGTAGCACGCAGCTAAGCACTGGATGGATGATGACTCTGGTGGCTTATGAACACAAGTCCTGTACATGTGCAGCACAGCCCAAGATGAGGATCTGCACTGACCTCACGGGGCTGCTGGGGCTGCTCCTCTCTGTGTCTCCCTCGTCTGACACCCTGCCCCCCAAATTCAGCAGCTCAAGCTCCAGTCTCTGTCTCTTCAGCTCAGTGAGATTTGGAGCTCTGCATGGGGTCCAGGAGGGAGAGGGCAGACAAAGCTCACCTCCTTTGCTCCTCTTCTCTGGGGAACCACGAACATGCTCTGCCTGTTGTCCAATACCTGAGCACAGTGGCCTCATGTGCTCGCTACCATTTCATCATTGGGAGGGAAAATCCAGTACCTGTTATCCCAGAAGTGAAAATCCCAACAAATTCACTATTAACTAAGTTTGAAATTCCTTCTTCTTCTGGAAATGTATATTTATGGGTCCAATCTGGCACATAGTAGGTGTTTGACAAATTGCATAAATTTCTGTAATAATTAACTAATGCTCATCTCCCATATTTTATAATATTCAGTGTTTTCAAAGCATGTTTACATCCATGGCCTCATCCGCACATCATGATAGCCCTGCAAGATATTTTGGTCCAATATTATTTTCTTAGATGAAGAAACTCAGATTTCAACAGATCAAGTGATTCATCCAAAGTTGCTGGGCGAGTGCGGTGGCTGATGCCTGTAATCCCAGCATTGGGAAGGCTGAGGCAGGTGGATTGCTTAAGCTTAAGACCAGCCTGGGCAACATGGCAAAACTCTTGTCTCTACTGAAAATGCAAAAAATTAGCCAGGCATAGTGGCGGGCGCCTGTAATCTCAGCTACCCAGGGAGGCTGAGGCAGGAGAATCACTTGAGCCTGGGTGGTGGAGGCTGCAGTGAGCTGTCATCGCACCACTGCACTCCAGCTTGGGTAGCAGAGTGAGGCCCTGTCTCAAAAATAAATGAATAAATAAAAACAAAGTTGCTGACCTAGAAAAGGCATCTATACGTGAAGCCGCTAGTCCGGTGCCCTCTACACAAGGGACTACAGCCTTTGACAGACACGCTCTCCTGCTTCATCTCTCTCCTCTCTTCTCCTTGGGAAAAACAAACAAGCAAACGTTCACCATACAGGTTTCTCTCCTGAGCAGTATGAGGGATCTATAAATTAGGAATAGTTAATTTCCCCATCAAGGCTGGTAATATGTGAGCCCCCCACACCCCAGGAAGCTATGTCATTAGATTATTCAAAATCTATGCAAGTCGGTCTCCAGGTCAAAGCAAATTAAGGGAATGAAAACTTTGAACAAATATCTATGAATTTAAGTGAGTGGAGTGCAACAGATATTCCAGTTAGGTAAAGCAGGAAGGAAAAGAAATGCATTTACCCCGAACTCAAATACACAGATCCCCAAATAAGGCTAATTTCCTTCCACTTTGTGGACAGTTACCCAGAGCTTCTTGGATTGAGACAGCCGGAAACACCGCAGGAATGTCTCTTTAGTCTCTGGATCCAGCTGGGCAAGATATTGTATTGTTTCCGTGGCTCCAGCTTTTGTAAAAATTTTAGAGGAAGAACACTTTAAAATGTCCAAAGGTGCTCCCGTCTCGGGGTGTTTCAGAACAGGCAGCACACGGCCCAGATGCTCTGGAGCTGTGCCGAATATTCACCGTCCATAAAATCAACCACTCATTTGTCTTTGTAGCTGGGAGGTTTCCAGAAAGAACCTTCACCAAGGATTCCAGCTTGGAAATTCAAGCCCAGAGACAGTGACTAGACACACAAGCTTTTTTAGCAGATAACACCAATTTGAAGCAGTTCTTTATTTGTATTGATATCTGTCATTCAACAGATATTTTTGAATGGGCACATAAAGCAGGAAAGAATCAATGAATACATTGAATGTATACAATGAATAGAACTCGATTGATCCCAAATGATTTTAAAAGCAGGATGATTCCTATTGCATTTTAAAAAAAACAAAACAAGAACAGCTCTTACCTTATATTTCATAGGCTTTCCCTCAGTATTCTTTACCACCAGCTCAGAACTTCGAGGCCAAGATTGGTCCTGCCACCTGGCAGATAGCAGACGCTCAATAAACATTTGCTGAATAAATAGATGAGTGGATAACCTTCAAAACTGCAGATTCAGCAAGGGAGCCCAGAAAAGGAGTTTAGGTGCTTCCTGAAATGGAAATAAAGACTGAATTAAGCATACCCACACCCAGCAAACTCTTCCCCGAGGAACCCCCTGCGCTGACCTGTCCCTGCCCCATCTCCACGGCTCTTTCCCACGGAAGTCAAAGGTCCCAGTGTCCTCTCACCGGACCTGCCCTATTCATGTTGAGGATGGGGATTTGACCAGGACTTGGCCTAAAGAGAGGCCTGGGGAAGGAGCTACTGAACACTTTAAATGAGACTGTAAAGCTTACACTGCAGACAGTGTTACCCATTTCAATGGAAATGTGTCCTGTTTTACAAAATCTAGAGAAGGGAGTGAATAATTTTTTGTAAAGAGCTTTTTGGACCCAAATCTAATAACATACAACATACAGTAAAATGATATCTATATCTATATATAAAAGTATATAAAACAATTATATCGTTCAAGTTTGTCATACGTACATTTATTATTTAACAAATTATAGATTTATATATAATATATGACATATAAATATATAATATAATACATATATAAATATATAACATAGATGAATCGATATACACTATATAAATATATTATTTATTTATTTCCCTCCCTGCTGGGAAAAAGTCTGATAATTGTACCAGTTTCCATTGGTTTAACTTTACTGATTGGATTATCTCTTGTATGTAACTTGAAAATGTGGAACTTAAAAACATTTAACAAAAGACAGATAGTCTTCCTGGATATTACATGTATAGAGGCAAATTCAAAACAGAAAGCCACTACCGAATGGGTATTAGAAACGAATTGCCTGATTAAATCTTGTCTGAATTATCAGGTACATAATAAAGCAAGTGTTAGCTTTGCAGCAGAGCTGAGCCGTCAGTCTGTGTGGCTCGCCTCCATCTAAAAGAGACCAGATACTTCTCAGTGGCAACTGAGAACCAACATTTTTCTTACTTAAGATGACTGGAATGATGGATGCATAAATCATAACATATGAAATTCCCCCCGTCACTTAGCTCCCTTTAATACTAAACATTTGTTCCAATTTCTTGACCACCACTGCACGCGGAGCTACTTACCAGTTAACGCCTGTGCCGATGCAGACACTTTCTAAAATGCTCCATCACCTTGGCCCTCAAGGCGCTGTTTTGAAATCAGGAGGTCAGGATGTAAATGAAGGATGATTGAAAGGCACTGGCTTAATCAACGATAGATGGCATGTGGCAATCATTTCTGGACTTCTTCTAGATGTTTGTAAAGAAGCTACCACGGCTTGGTTGATCATCTGAATATGATTATTTTTGGTGGGCAGGTAGGGAGTTGTTGTTTTGCATTTGTTTACCTCACATTTTCTCAGGGTTGCAAACTGATCCATAACTCTCTTGAAAGACTCTAACTTTTAAGAATATAATTTTAAAAATACAAAAAAATTAGCCGGGTGTGGTGGTGTGCTCCTGTAATCCCAGCTACTTGGAAGGCAGGAGAATCACTTGAACCCAGGAGGCAGAGGTTGCAGTGAGCTGAGATCACACTGCTGCACTCAAGCCTGGGCAACAGAGAGAGACTCCGTCTCAGCTGGGGATACCCTTCCTGGACGGCTCAGCCACGCCCACCCACCTGTTCTCCAACCCTAAATGATGGGGTCACACTGAACTTTGAAGCTCAGACCTTTCCACCAGCTGCACCCAAGAACCTGGGGACAGCCTAAAGCAGTCAGAGGAGGACTCACATAGGGGTGCTCAGAGGCAGCCGCTGTGCTGAAAGGAGGCTCGAACTGGTGAACAGTGGGGAAGGGGACAGACATAGGAAGCCAGGAGGCCCCAGGCAGGGCCTGCACCTCTTAATCAGCCTTCAAGGAATCCAGGAGACAGACACTGTCTGGGGGTGTGTTCCCGATTCCTCTGGGGACTGGGCCTTCAGCTGTGCAGAGCAGGATGGATGATGCCCATTTCACACCGGCAGAAACTGAGGCTGGGGCAGGGGCTGGCGTGGAAAGCCTTGGTTTGGGTCCCATGGGCGTAAGCTACAGAGCTTCTGTGTGCTTTCCCCGTGCTGGGGAACTGGATCAGGTCGCTAAGGCCTTGCTCAGTGTGCGCTGGGCAGCCACTCTCCGGCAGCTGGCTGGAGCGGTGCTAAAGCCAATCTCATGCCCTGATAGGGGTGGTCACTGCCCAAACCCCTCACACAAGGGCACACTGACAGCAAAGCCGGGTCCAGCCCGAGATGCCCATCCACGCCTCAGTCTCCTCCTTGGCAGTGGCCCTTCCTGTGAATGGCGTTCACCCTTCAGAGAAGAGGGGGCGGGGACAACGGGTGCTACAGAGGAGAGGCCTCGCCGGTTCTCCTCCCTTCTGGTGCTGCAGCCGGTGGGGCCACCAAGTCTCCCTTTTTGTGTGAATCAGGCTGAAAAGAACCGTGGGGGAAGGAGGGACCGAGGCCCAACTCAAATTAGGACTGTGGATTTTCCTTAGCAAGTTGTTCTAGAATGTTCCCAGGACAGAGCGGAGAGATGGAGCAGAAAGACGAATCAAAGGAGGAGGAAGAGAAGAAGAAATAGAAGGAGGAAAAGAGAGAGCCAGAGGAACAGAGAGAGAGAGAGAGACAGAGAGAGAGAGAGAGAGAGAGAGAGAGGAGGCCTGGAGAACAGAGAGAGGGAGAGACCAAGAGAGGGGAACAAAGAGACAGAGACCTGGAGAAAGGGACAGAGGCAGAGACAGAGACACAGAGAGATGGACTGGGAGTTTCGGTGGGGCTGGGTGTTGCGATCCTGTATGTCATTTGTCAGTGGAGGGTGCTGGCAGCACTAAACCCCGTGATGGGGCAGGCGGGAGGGCCGGGGATGGCAGGGGCAGGTGGGTGGCTGGCCCGAGGCTCCAGGCTTAGGGTAGACCCAGGTGGGAGCAGCGTGGAGGTGGTGTCCGCGAGCAGAGCTCCTGGTGACGCTGCCAAGAGAGGTTCCAGTCAGGAGACAGGAGGAGCCACTGGGGGACCGAGAGGCCACGGTCAAGGAGGAGAAAGGAAGACAAGAGGCCACATCTCAAACCCAAGCAACCAAGGGTGGGCGTCCCCCCTCGCCGGCCCCTCCTCCCTGGATGGGTCTTCTGGGATGCCCCTGCTTCCTCAGCACAAGCCCCCCTGCTAAGAGTACAGACAACACTCACATGGGGGACTCTACAGCTGGCAAATTTCCTCCCAATGTGGTTCTCACGGATGCACACTGTTCCAAAGCCCAGAGAGTCTGCGCCGCTTGCCCGAGGTCACACAGGAGGGCAAGCTGGGGTACAATCCTAAGACAAGTCCCACCACCCTCCTCACGCTGAAGCTCACCTGGAGAGTGTCTGGAAGAATGTGCTGTGGACGGGAGACTCCCCTCCCCCTCCTCGCAGGTTCCTGCCTCACCCTGGGGACGGTGCCCTGTGGATACCAGGCCCTTGGGTTGCTGCGGGATCAATCTCTTTGCCTTCAGCTTCCACCAACGCCGGGTTTGCAGGGAGAGGCAGCCGGGCCTGGGCATGTGGCCATGTGCAGGGCTGCGGAGTCCACTCGCTGGTGCCTGGCGTGTGGCGAGTCCTTCTGCCAGGTGTGATGGCTGGGTTGCCACAGGGCAGCTGGTCTTGGGATGCCTGTGAACCAGAGCAGAGCTGGCAGGAACAAGGCTGTGGGCGCCTAATGAGGGCCAGGTGGGGCCACACCTCGCCTGTCGGCGGCACCTCCTGGCTTTGATCAGTGATAAGGGCCTAAGTGTTCCCAGGACCCCTGCCCTCCCCCACAGCCGGCTCCTGGCCTGGCCACCGCTTCCCCTTCAAAGCCACCTCTCATCACCCGGCCACAGGGCAGACAGAGGCAGAGGCGGAGGGGCCCCCCTCTGAAGGGGCCAGGGGCGGGGCAGAGGTCCTGCTTCCCTGGGATCCATTTCTGCAACATTACTGCAAAGCCCCACGTGCTCCACAAGCACACAGGCACACCCCAACACCACCCACTCCCAGTCCAGACCTAGGGGAACCTTCCCTCCTCCGGCCTTCGGCTCAGCCACCCACTTGTCCTCACAGGGCTGCCAGCCAGCAGGCCTCCTCCATGGTGAAGCTTGGAAACCCTTGCTCCACGGCCTCCCTAAGAGCTCAGGCATCCCTGTCCGGTCTGGGGAGGATCCCTCACAACCCCTCCCTCCTCTCTATTTTGTTTTGGTGATTTTTTTTATTATTGAAAAAAATGGAGCTTTAAAGTCCACTTTGCCCCAAAACTGGAGCAAAGCAGTGTGGAGGGACAGCGACCTTGACCCTGGTGTGGGGCAGTGAGAGTGAGGAGGAAGGCCGCTGGCCAAGGCTGCTGAAGCCCCATGGCCTCTGATCCTTCCCCGCCCTTCAAAGTCTCACGGACGACCCTGGTCCCGTGGACTCCAGGCAGGTGTGGGGTGTCTGCACTGTTACTTGGGGTCACACTCACAGCCCTGTGATGCCTGGGGTGTCTGTCCTTGTCTGCTTATGGACGGGGCTCCCTGCTCTGAGGACACAATATGGGGGTGGAATCCGCCTGTGTTTGGGGGGCAGGCGGGTGCAGGCACAGCTGCTGTGGGGGTGCTCGTGTGTATGGCAACCTCATTAGTAAAGCGGTCAGCACTTGGTCACCAGCAGGGCTTCAGAGCCAGCAACCTGGGGGTGGGCAGCCCCGCCCTGTTGCCTCCAGCTGTGGATCTCCCACTCGCTGACCTCTCCAGGTGGGAAGGAGAATTGAGAGAGTTAATACAAATGAAGCCCACGGAACAGAGCTGGGGCCCCACCGCTCAGTTTCTCCTGCTATTATCATTACCATCACCACCCTCACGGCAGCTGCCCAGGAGAAGTGCCAGGCTCAGGCTGGCTGGAGCAGGCGGGTGTGTGTTGAATGACTAAGCAAACGCTCTGTTAACGGCCCCAGGAGGCCCAGAGGAAATAACAGCCTCCCCCAGTGTTCAGCTGTTTGCAGCCAGAGGCTCCCTGTGCATATGACAGCCACTGGCAGGAGGCTCAGGGTGAAGCTATCCCCTCCCTCCGCTCACCCTGCACCGTCCCAGTGGTCCCTCCACCAACAGTGTGATGGTGCCCAGAGCAGAGGCCACAGCTCCCCTGCCCACAACAGCCCCTATCTCGGGGGTGTTACTCTGAAGTTCTTCCTGCGGCCCAGCCTAGAGCTCATTCCTGCAGCAGCGCACTATGTGTACGTGCACCCTACCAGTCACAGTCACGATCCCAACGTTTAGAGTAATTCCTGATAAATGATACGTGGCCTGATTAAGATCCAGTTACTATTTGTTGAATGAGTGAAGGAATGAATGAGTGATTGCAGGTTATTCTTACGCTTACTGTCTTACTTAATGTTTACCAAAAGAAAGATGCCTGTGCTGGCAGGTCTGCGATGAACAATCCCATTTGTTAGTTTCCCAGGCTGCCATAACACGGTACCACAAACTGGGTGGCTGAAAACAATAGGAATTTTGTCTCCAGTTCTAGAGTCCAGAAGTCTGAAGTCACGGTGTGCAGGGCTGGCTCCTCGGGGGGCTGTGGGGTAGAGGCGTCACTCCCTGACTCTTCCTGGCTTCTGATGGCTCTGGCATTCCTCGGCGTTTCTTGGGCAGGTGGACACATCACTCTGATCGCTGCCTTCACCTTCACACAGCCGGCTTCCCTCCGGGTCTGTCTCTCTCCTCTTCTTATAAGGACCCCAGTCATTGCATTTAGGGCCCACCCTGCTCCAGTGTGGCCTCATCTTAACATAAGTAATTGCACCTGTAGGGACCCTATTTCCAAATAAGGTCACTTTCACAGGTATTGGGGGGTAGGACTTAGATGTGTCCTTTTAGGGCGGCACTGCTCACCCCAGTGCACCCTGTTTTCTAGGCTCATACAGACAAAGCTGCAGAGTCAGAGGGCTCAGGGCCCTCCAACAGCCCAGGCTTTCGGGAGACAGGAAGTGAGAGGTGGCCTGGCCGAGCCGCTTCCTGGAGGTGCTGAGGCCCTGACTATGGCTCCTCCTGCCGCCCTGGACTGCTGGGCAGACACTGGCATGAATTTACACATGGGTATTGCAGCAGAGGCCCCCACCAGCCCTGTTCCCCACCAACAGGTGCAGTTAGCTGCTGGCTTGGCCCCCACTGGCCTCCTCTGGAGAATGGTCACTGCTCCCAAAGCAAAGCTTGTGTCCAGTTGCCCATACCGAGGTCAGACAGAATTGTTCTCTGAACAATGGGTGGGGGCTGCAGGAGCACAGAAGGTGTGACCTCCTGGGTTAACCCCAAACCTGCAGCAGAGGAGGGGCTTTAACAAGGACCTGGTGGGAATGGTAAGCCCAGAAGGCTTCCTGGAGGAGGTGATGGGTGCTCTGGTTGAGGCTGGAGGGAAAGGTTCTAGCAAATACTTGCAGGGAAGAGGGTGGGGTGGTCTGTCCCATTCTGAACAAGGCTGGGTCACTGGAGACAGGCCTGGGAGAGAGGGTCTACACAGCATGGAGGCCTCTATGAAGGACAGACAGTGCACTGGTTTGCTTTGCTGCTGATGGATCCAGTAGCCCCTGCCAGTGCTGGATTGAGAGGATGGACTTTGAGGGAGAAGGAGTTGGGGGGAGCCCCCAGAGGCATGGGCTGGTTACTCCACAGCCATCTCCTCAGCGCTTCCCTCCTGCCAGGGGCTGAGCATCTACCATGGTGGCTGGAGAAGGCATTTGGGCTGCTTCCCCAGGCTTCGGCTTCCTGTGTGCAGTAGGTGCCTTTGGCTGGTGCAGCCTGAGTCCTCAGTTTTGCTGTAGCTGAGAATTTCCCAGGGAGACCATGGAATCTGGGGTCTGTGAACCAGAGAGGGGCCTATGCCTTCACCTTGTGCTCCCCGCAAGAAAGTTTAGGATCCCCGTCCTCCTCTAGGGCAGAGGTGGGTGGAAATGGGCAGACCACAGCTTTTAAATCCATCTCTACCCCGTGCCCCGGGTGGCCTTGGGCAGGAGGGCAGGAGATCTTGCGTTTCTGGGTCTCTGTTTTGTCATCCGTGAAGAGGGTGATGCTGGCAGCTGCCCCAGATGCTGTGAGATGGAAGGAGTGGATGCAGGAAAAGCCACCAGAGTGGCGCTGCAGGCCCGGGACGTGCATGCTCCTCTTGGCCTGGCCTGGCCTGGCCTGGCCTGGCCTGGCGGTCTTCATATTTGCTAACTGTATGGAAAGATGGAGTTTTCTTTCCTTACAATAATACAAATGAATTCACTCATTCTACAGAAACCAATCAAGCTCCATTTGCAGGGCGCTTGGGATGTGTCAGTGAGTAAGGCGGCTGCATCTGCCTACCCATCGCACTTGCACTGGGAGGCGGTGTAGGGGAGGGAGATGGGTGATAAACTACAAAGACAGCAGGCGACTGTCTGCTAGACAGCCAGATGAACACTGGGGGACGGCAACAAACAGAGCCAGAAAAGGGGATGGAAAGGGCTGGGGCAGGAAGGGAGGCTGGGTGCAGCTTCAGACAGTGGCCCAGAGCTCATGGAAGGGGGTGTCATGGAGGGGGGGCCTTATGGAGAAGGGGGCCTTGCAGGGGGACCTCATGGAGAGGGGAGTCTCAGGTGGGGGGGCTTCATGGAGAGGAGGGCCTCATGGCGGGGCTCTGGAAGGGGACCTTGTAGGGGGCTTCATGGAGAGGGAGACCTCATGGAGAGGGGGGCCCTCATGGGAGGGCTCAAGTAGGGGGGCCTTGCACTGGGGCCTTATGGAGGGGGCTCCTGTGGAGAGGCAGCATGAGGGGGTGAGGAGTGAGCCTTGTAGAACCTGCCGGAAGGGCATTCCAGGCAGAGGGAGCAGCTGGCACAGAGGCCTAAGGGGTACACCAGTGCTGGGCTGGGGCAGTGTGAGTGGGGGAGGGAAAGGGAGCTGGAGCCAGGGCTACAGGTCCAGCTCATGGTATCTGGGTGACCACTGCCAACACCATGAGCTTTAACCCCGAGTGGGAGGAGGGGCCTGTGCAGCCTTCAGAGCCGAAGAGGAGTACGACCCGATGACACTGATCCTTTAAGAGTACAAGGTGCAGCACGCTCACTCACTGGGGCTGAGCAGGTCAGGGACCCTATTTCAGATGTCCCCCAAAGACAGATCTACGTTGTAACGCCTGGGACCTGTGAAGGGGACCCTATTTGGAAATAGAGTGGAGGCGGCATTGCTGGCGGCCTGGCTGGGGCATGAGGGCATGGGGGACAATGTTCAGGTTCAGGGCTGGATGGAGCAAGGGAAGGCTGGATACACCCCGCAACCAGACGCAGGCCTTGGGGCAGGTCTCAGCGGGATGACGGCAGCTCAGGTGTGGCTGAGCTGTTGAGTTTGCTATGCGGGCGAGACGTCTGATGGAGAGGTGGAGGGTGGTAGATAGAGACGCAGGAGGCTTGTGGGGGATGAGGCCTGGCCTGGAGACAGAGAGGGGTAAATATTTCGCAAGTCAACACACGAGGTGATGTAGGTGATGTGCCGAGGTCCTGCCCATTTCTAAAAGGAAGGTGTTGAGCAAGAAGCAGCTCTCACATTGAGTCTGTGACCACAGCAGCACAAGAGGGAGCGGGGATGGGGCCTTCACGGGTTCTGGAGGTGACTGGGCCAGTGGATGCTGCCGCCAAGCTCTGTGATGAGAGAGAGGCCGGCAAAGCTCCATCTCACACCTTCTCACCTGGTCATCAACTCAGCTGGCGCCCCTTCCCTGGGGTCGTCCTCTGATCTCAGACCAAGAAGAGTTGTGCTTCTTCCCAAAAGGCCTTTTCAAAAACCACAGAGTTTTTGCAAGGTGGATGTAGGAACTGATTCATTGTTCACCCTCTCCCTGGTTGCTAGAAGGCTCGGGGCAAACCCAGGGTCCCTTCATGCGGGTGGGAAGTTGTCAGGGACTCTTTGGTAAACTGGGTCATATCTGGGCCAGGACAGGTCCCCTGACTTTATGTGATCTTTGCTCAGACGTCCTTGTTTCATTAAAATCATATATTCACTGTTTGGGTTCTATGACCCACCTACACTAGTAAATTCATTTATGTCTCCAAGTATTGGACTTAATTGCTATCTAACAATGGAGTGTTCCCCTGGCCAGCCCTTGTAAGTCATCTGCCTTAGCCTTGTGCCCACGGTGGGTGGCCAGTTGCTGGAGAGAACTCCCAGGCTGCACCAGGCACATTCACCTGGAGCCCAGGGAGAAGGTTCCTGCAGGACCCCTCAGCATGTGGGGAGGGAGGGAACCTGGCGGCATCTCTTGACCATCTCCCATGAACATCACATACACGTTCTCCGTTAAACCTCAGCCAAGCCTGAGAAGTGGGTCTTTTTTTTTTTTTTTCTGAGATAGAGTCTCACTCTGTCACCCACACTGGAGTGCAGTGGTGCAATCTTGGCTCACTGCAACCTCTGCCTCCTGGGTTCAAGCCATTCTCCTGCCTCAGTCTCCTGAGTAGCTGGGATTACAGGCACCCACCACCACGCCCGACTAATTCTTCTATTTTTAGTAAAGATGGGGTCTCACCATGTTGGCCAAGCTGGTCTCAAACTCCTAACCTCAAACAATCCACCCTTCTTGGCCTCCCAAAGTGCTGGGATTACAGGCGTGAGCCACCACATCCGGCCAGAAGTGGATCTTTTGTCCCCATTTTACAGAAGAGGACACTGGGGCTTGGCCACAACAAGAAACCTGCTCAGGGGCTTGCCTAGCACTGACCTCTGAGCCTAAGTCTGCCCAGGTTGAGGTCCATACTCTTGGCCGTGAGCACATGAATAACTCACCTGGGAGACAGGTGTGTGTGTCCGAGCAGCACTCCACCAGGAGGCAGCATGGCTGGGCAAGACCTCTGAAGCCCTCCAGGGAGGAAGGCGTGGCCCCAGAGGAATAGCCCCTAAAGCAGTCCACATTGGAATCCAGGAATCTGTGACTGTCTTAGGCTTCGTGGCCCCAAGACATCCAGACTTCAAGTCAGTTGGCGTGAGATAGAGAGATGATCCTGGATCATGACACAGGTCCTGCACTGGGGAGGAGGGAGGCAGGAGCAGGGGCCAGAGTGACTTGGTGCAGGAAGACCTCCACCCACTGTGGTTGGCTTTATGGTGGGAGCTTGGGGCCACGAGCCAAGGAATGCAGGCACCTCTAGGAGGTGGAAAAGGCAAGGGATGGCTTCTCTCCTGGAGCCTCCAGAAGGAACACAGCCTCACTGACACCTTGACATTATCCCAGTGAAACCCGTGCTGGACTCTGAGCTCTGGGACTGTGAGATAATTACTGAGCTGCCAAGTCCATGGTGTTTATTAAGGCAGCCACAGGAGATGAACACAACAAATGGTTAAATGCTGTTTCCCAGAAGGCTGGGGGAGGCTGAGCTGCCACAAAGGATATGGAGTGTCATCGATGGAGGATGGAACGGGCCCTCTCTCCCTCCTCTTGGTCTGCCTTGGCCAGAGTGGGAGACCTAGGAGTTAGGCCAGGCAAGTGGAGGAAAACCTCAGAAACCAGGCAAAGGCTGAAGAAACTGAGGCCATTGTGTGCAGGGTGCAGGGGCACAGGTAGACCTAGTCACCTTCTCTATGTCTCAGAAGGGTTGTCACTGGCAGTGGAGGCCAAGGAAGGCTTGGCCTCCACATTGGAGGAGGGGTCTCGTGGGTGGTGCCCAATGTAGGGCGAACATTCATGGTAGTAAGCTCCCAGCACTGGAGACGTACAAGCCAGGGTCAGTGTGCCACCAAGAAGCCAGATGGACAGCTGGCCCGGAGACACTGTCTAGCAAATATTCATGGAAACATCTGGATTGGAGGTCGTACGGTGGTCGTGTGGAGAAGTGAGGAGCCTGTGGCCACAGCCAGATGTGTCTGGCCTAAGAAGGCAGTCCTACCCAGCAAGCTCTGTCGTATGGTGACCAGAGGCAGCCTTGGGCCTCAGTGCTTGCTGCCTATTCTGACTGGGTGGCCATGGGCAAGCATCATCACCTCTCTAAGCCCATTTTTTTATCTGTGCAAAGGGAATGTTGACACAAGCCCTGCAGGGTTGTGACCTCTCATAGCACAGCTATAGGCTCGTCATTAAAAGCCCACGAGTGTTGGGTGCC
This sequence comes from Trachypithecus francoisi, assembly GCF_009764315.1. Classification (NCBI taxonomy): domain Eukaryota; kingdom Metazoa; phylum Chordata; class Mammalia; order Primates; family Cercopithecidae; genus Trachypithecus; species Trachypithecus francoisi. Next base: position 4,172,548 of record NW_022681454.1, on the reverse strand, counting down.
CCCAGGCCAGGGGATATGGTTTGACTCTGTCTCCCAACCCAAATCTCATGTTGAATTGTGATCCTGAGTGTTGGAGGAGGGGCCTGTTGGGAGGTGACTGGGCTGTGGGAGTGGTTTCTAATGGTTTAACACCATCCCCCAGTCTGTCTCCGGATAGAGTTCTCACGAGATCTGATTGGTTGAAAGTGTGCAGCACCTCCCACTTCGCTCTCCTCCTGTTGCTCCAGCCAGGTGAGATGTGTCGGCTGCCCCTTCACCTTCCGCCATGACTGTAAGTTTCCTGAGGCCTCCCCAGTCATGCTTCCTGTACACACTGCAGAACTGTGAGCCACTTAAACCTCTTTTCCTTATAAATCACCCAGTCTCAGATAGTTCTTTGTAGCAGTATGAGAGCAGACTCATACACCAGGGTTTCTCTTTCACTCCCTGACATCCACCCCATCTTGAGGCCTGACAATGCCCAAGGGGAGGCTACAGGGATCTGGGATTGCCTGACGCTGGGGCAGCCTGTCCGAAGGAGAAGGGCTCAGCCTCAGGGCATTACAGCCGCTGGCCTTGCAAGGACAGGGCATGGTCAGACCCTCCAGCTGTGAAGAGGAAGGGGACAATCTGTACTCTGCCTCTAGGAACCCATGGGGGCCCAGCACCTCAGTTTACCCCAGAGATCTCCCTTGGGTAGTTTTGGGCCTATAGAGCAGGGGTCCCCAAACCCTGGGCCTGGACTGATACCAGTCCATGGCCTGTTGGGAACCAGGCCTCACAGCAGGAGGTGAGTGGCAGGCAAGTGAGCATTCCCGCCTGAGCGCCACCTCCTGTCAGATCAGTAGCAGCATTAGCTTCTCATAGGGGTTGAATCCCATTGTGATCTGTGCACGTGAGGGACCTAGGTTTCATGCTCCTTATGCTAATCTAATGCCTGATGATCTGAGGTGGAACAGTTTCATTCCAAAATCATCCCTCCACCCAACCTGGTCTGTGGAAAAATTGTCTTCCACAGAACCAACCCCTGGTGCCAAAAAGATTGGGGACTGCTACTATATAAGACAGATGTAGGTTTATCGGGGCCTGAAGTTTATATAATGGGATGAGGACTTTTAAGAAAAATAATACAAGGCCAGGTGCAGTGGCTCACCCCTGTAATCCCAGCACTTTGGGAGGCTGAGGCAGGTGGATCACCTGAGGTCAGGAGTTCAAGACCAGCCTGGCTAACATGGTGAAACCCCGTTTCTACTAAAAATACAAAAAATTAGCCAGGTGTGGTGGCACGAGCCTGTAATCCCAGCTACTCAGGAGGCTGAGACAGGAGAATCGCTTGAACCTGGGAGGCAGAGGTTGCAGTGAGCTGAGATTGCGCCATTGCACTCCAGCTTGGGCAACAAGAGTGAAACTCCATCTTGGAAAAAAAAAGAAAAAGAAAAAGAAAAAGAATACAAAATTACAAAATCGTAAATGCAAATTTAGTTATAAAAGTGAACATTTATTCAGAATGAGGAAAGAAATAACAAATTTCAAGCTTAAAATAGCTTACAAATACAACAAACTTCAAAACTCCAGAAAAATTACATCAATTTTACTGAGGAACATTCTTGTGACTATTTATTTTATACCCACAAGTTTTGGCCACATGCTCGCTCCATCTCTCCATAAGATCCTAATTTGGCAGTATTTTCCATCGAGACAATCTCTCATGGTTGGTCAAAGCTTGTTTTCAAGTGTTGACATTTGAAAGAAGTTTCCCTTTTACTGTTCATTGTCATATTATATAAATTATGAAACAGTTGTCAAATTTGGGAAAACCTCATCAAATTACTTCTATACTTGAGATGTGCAATATCAAGGCATTTCCAGGGCTCTTGGACATAACTCATGTTGAACGCTCCTTGAATTGATGACATGCCTCAACCAGTTGGTCATCAGTGTCCTTGCTGTGTTGAATATTGTGAGCTTTCTACTCTCTTCAGTGATGTCAAATTGTTTTGGGTTAAATCAACAGGAAATTTAAATATTTTCCTAGAGTATTCGTGTGACCCATTTATTAATGGAATATCTAATGATCCAAGAGTTTGTTTATTAGTTTGATTTAACATTTATTTCTTTTCCATATTGCTCGTCTGGTGGCTGAAGGTGCCACCAGACACCTGGGTGTGATCTGCTATGTGACTGCTGCATCTGCACAGCCTGTTGTGAAGGCGGCCAGCAGGGAGCACATTACATTGCATTTCTGTGCATCCTTCCTTGGCCCCTTCCCTTTTTCCTCCATCCTCATCACCCTGGGTTTCCACCTCCCAAATAACGTGTTAGTTCCTTAATTTGTGCTTCTTTCTGTGGGCCTGGGGCTGGGTCCAATGGGATGCCTTTCCCCTGTTCCTGGTTTTCATGAAGGAGAATGTGTCTGTGATGTATTCCTGCTTTTCACTGCTCCAGGAAGGTGGATGACTCCCATGATAGGCAGATTTGGTAAAAATAACAGACATCTTGTCCTAGCTGAGACCTTCCCCTTGAGAGAGGCTGCCAGCAGAGGCCAGATGGGGAGGCCTGGCCTGGCCAGGGCTGCTTGGAGCTGGGTAGGCACGTCTTCCTGGACCACCACTTCCTGCTCATTCTCAGCCACATTCACTACCCTGGCCTCCACCACTCCGGAGGTGAGGTTGAGGGATTCCATCTGTTGGCTCCTATTTTATTTCAAAAATGTTGAGCCCTGGGCCAGCTCCTACTCTCTCCAGGGCCTAGTATGGAACCCAGGGTCTGGAGCAGAGGAGGAGTCCTGGGACGAGGACTGTTGTTGTTGTAACTTGATGACAGCCAAGGAGAGGCTGTTTTGCACAGCAACCCCCAATGTGCATTCTACCATCCCAGGGTCTAGAACCCCCCGCCAGAAATCTTCAGCAGGTCCCAGGAAGCAAGAGACCTCAAAGAACTGGCACACTTTTCGTCCCCTTTGGCCACACCAATCTGGAACCTTCAAAGTTGCTGTCAGAACCAGAGGCACCCCTTACCAGGCATGCTGAAAGAGCCCTTAAGGGCAATTCCACATTGGGCAGTCATGAAAGGGTCCGTCCTGGCAGGGGCCCAGGCCAGGAGTCACTGACAGTGGGGTGTGCATTGAGAAGCAGCCCCCTGGAATGTGCCTCTCGTGTTACCAGGGCCCCAAATGCATGGTGCTGGCCTCCACGGGGCCCCACTCACCTGGCCTAGGACTTCGCCTATATACAGCCACGTACATTATTTGGGGGTGATCCCAGGAAGCACATCATGGGGGTAGGGAAGGGAGACAGAGAAGGGATGAGAGCCAGGAAAAGTGCATTGATAAGGGAGTGGCCTCCATGGACAACTGGAGCTCAGCCTCACTGGGCACTGGGGGTCCTCAGAGAGACGGTGCAGATCCCTCCCCTGACCTGTTCCTACATGGGGCCTTCCTTCACCCAGTCCTCTCCAACACTGATTGAGGGTTGCTCTTGCAAGGACACTCGCCCTAGCTTTTCTGGCCTGCCCTGCAAGTGGGCCAGGCTGACTTCCATGACCAGAGTGAGCTCACAGGCAGGAGCCTCAGGGGTACAGGGGAACCGTTCAGCAACAGAAACTGAAGCCCTAGGTGGGCCAAGGGGCTGCGAGACACACAGACAGCCGGCGTCGTAGGGAGGACAAGAGTGCCAGGTCACCCAGGCCAGATTTCCCACTTCTGGGGGTGTCCCGGGCAAGGGCACTGCTCTTTCTGAAGCTGGTTTCCCCCTGAAAGGGCCACAGCCTGTCCCATTCACTCATTTAGAACCTGATGGTTGGTGTGGGGAAGGGGATGTGGATTTTTCTCCTCTTGCCCCAAAGACAGTTCCCAAGATAGAGCGACTTCTGAGCAGAGCTCTTCACCCGCTGCAAAACTTCATGGCTGTGCGATTCATAATTGGGACAGTCATCTCTGACCAATGCGATGAGGCTGCTTCCAAGAGCTTAACCAACCAATTCGTCCAGGGGGAAGGAGATGAATGCTTTCCTTAATGTGTGGCTATCTGGGAGCCGTGGCTGGGCACTGCCTGTGTTATTAACGGCAATCAGACTGTTATTAATTTATATTCCACCTCTTAAAGGAAAATCTATGTGTGCACAGACCATGAGGGAACACCTTGCTGCTCATTTGCTTTCCAAATCTATCTGAATTATTCAGGCCGACTAATGAATTTGTCTTGTCCAGGGCTCTTTCATATTGTCTAGACAGATTTCAGAGAGTTAATAGCAGAGTAAATCCTGCAGCCTGGCCGGCCAGACAAAAATAGTTGCACATAATTATGTCGTTTCCTAAAGAGGCAATTTCCTGGCTGAGACCTGGGGTGTGTGGCCAGGACGCGTGGACATTTGCATGTTTCTCACCGGAGCTGACACACTGGGCAGAGAAATTCTGACTGAAGTCATCTGCGTGGATTTTTTTTTTTTTTTTTTCGAGATGGAGTTTTGCTCTTGTCTCCCAGGCTGGGGTGCAGTGGCGCTATCTCAGCTCACTGCAACCTCTGCCTCCCAGATTCAAGTGATTCTCCTGCCTAAGTCTCCTGCATAGCTGGAACTACGGGCGCCTGCCACCATACCTGGCAAATTGTTTACTTTTTTTGATAGAGACAGGGTTTCGCCATATTGGCCAGGCTGGTCTCGATCTCCTGACCTCAAGTGATCCGCCCACCTCGGCCTCCCAAAGTTCTGGGAGACATCCCCGAGGAGCACAGAGGAGGATGAGAGCCGTCAGGTGTCCAGAAACAACTGCAGCAGCCCGGGTTGAGGGTGCTCCCAGCTTGGAAAGACATCTGCTTGTCCTCAGTTTCCCCATCACATCAAACCAACAGGCATTCATTGTGCAGGCACTGGGCTGGATTCTGGGGACGCAGAGGCCATAAGGTGAAGGCGCCATCACTGTATTGTCGCAGGAGGTTCCGCTCAGGGCTGCCTCGGTATTGGGTGGTAGCCGCATCTCTGAGGTATCTGGAAGCTTGGAGGGGAGGTCAGGATGCGGGAGCCAGGAAGGGCTATTCTTGACCTCAGGAGCAATGGGACCTGGAATGAGCTTGAGAGATGTGTCCAAAAGGCTCACGAATGTGGGTGTTTCAGGCTGAGCTGTGTCCCTCCAAAATATGCATGTGGAAGTCCTAACTCTCAGGACCTCAGGATGTGACCGTATTTGGAGAATGGGTTTTTAAAGAGGTGATTAAGTTAAAATGAGGTCACAAGGGTGGGCTCTGATCTAGCCGGCCTGAAGTCCTCATAAGAAGAGATTAGGACACAAGCATGCCCAGAGAAGATCAAGGGAGGACACAGGGAGACTGTGGCATCTGCAAGCCAGGAGACAGGCCTCGGAGGAACCAGCAGCTCTGCCTCCTGGCACCTGGACATCAGGCTTCCAGCCTCTAGACTGCAATGGTGCACTCTGTGGCGCAGGCCTCCCCATCTGCAGGACTGTGCCATGGCAGCCCTGGGAGATGCGTGCCGTGAGAATAGGAAGCCCAGCCCTGTGGCCTGGCCGGCGCATTCTGCCTCCTCTGTCTCAGCCAGAGCCCTTTGGGCCCACCCAGACTGCAGTTCAAACCCAAGCGTGTCTCCACCTGGACTTATGCCCGCCCTCAGCCCAGATGACTTAGGGGCTCCAGGATGGCGAGACAGCTGAGCGTCTGCCTCCCTCTGCACAGTGTGGTGATTTCGCCCTGGTTGTTAAGTGGAGCGCTTAGCTCCTAATTGCTGTAATGGTGCTCCAGGAGGGCCCTCGTGGTGGGCGGATCAGGTGTGACCCAGAGTAGGCCCAGTGGGTGGAGTCAGTGGCCAGCTCCACCCCCTCCCCGCCCCGCCTGCAGCAGCAGAGGAAATACAGCCTTGCCACAGGCCTGCAGGTAGGGCGGAGAGAGTGGGCTGGGCTGCCAGGCCAACGGTGGCCACCTGGCACCTCCACCCCGCAGCCAGGAGGCAGAGGGTCTCATTCACTCACTCGCTCATCCACCCATTCATTCAGGGAAGACACAGGCTGGGGCTGCTGTGAGCTCCACACGCTACAGACCACTTTGCACAGATTGACTCAGTTTATTTTTCGATGGGCCATGGGGACATTCACTTCATGTCACAGCTGATGCAAATCAGGCCAAGGGAAGCTAAGTCACTTGTCCAAGATCTCCTGGCAAGAGGAGCTGGGACTCAAGCACTGGCAGCCTGGGTGGCTCCAGACACTGTGCTCCCAATGACCAGGCAGCACAGCCTCAGCCGGGCAGGTGAGGCCCTCTGACGGCCTGCAGCAGCCCGGCCTCTGTCCCGTGAGGCTGGAGCTCAGGGAAGTAGGAAGCCAGGAGGCACCCAGGAGCCATGCCTAGAAGTTCCACCTTCCAGTTCACGGCCCACCTCCTGCATGTTCTCACCTGGGCCCGGGATCTACTGGCGTTCCCAGCCCCAGAGAGGAGCAGCTGTGGAGGGCTGGGCCCTGGGGCTGCACTGGGAGGCCTGGGTGCTGAGTCCCCCAGCGATGGTCCAGCCTCAGGGCCTTTGGCCACGCTGCTTCCCCTGACTCTCTCCCTGACTGCCCGCTGCAGCACTGCTCCCTCCGAAACCATGCACCCAATGTACTGCTATGTATTTCTTTGCTTACACATTGCTGTCTTTCTCCTTTCGAAAGCACGAAAGTTCTGCCAGAGCACAGCTGCTGCCTGCCTCGTTCTCTGGCATCATCAGGCCAGGATGGCACCCGGCCCAGGATGACACCCAGCACAGCTGCACGGTGCAGACTCCCGTCCCGTGTGAGTGGTGGCAATGGTCCTAGCTGTAGCACGTCCCACCTTATCCTGACTGACACAGGGTTGCTTCCTAAGGTGGGGAGCTGAAGGCGGTGTCATAGAGCAGAATCTGTACATCGAGAGACACAGTCAGGCTGTCGTCCCCAACACCTTCCCAGGGAGCCGGGCCCTCACCCTGAAGTCCGTTGAACAAAGCTTTCAGCCTCCCAATAGGTGTTTGCTGATCTCAAGCTCCATAGAGCGGTGCTTTCCCCTCCTGGCGAATCATAATTCCTTTCCTAGCACTGTGAAGGCCCTTTGTACAGAATTAAGTGAATAACATACGTGTTTTGAAATGTCTTGGACATCCTCGATGCCAGCCAGGCCTTCCATTGGCGTCTCCCTCTACGCTTGCTGTTAATGAAGCCGGCGAAGTGGCCTTCCAGTGTGGCCCTGGCGGGGCACCCAGTCTCGGTGAATTAGCAGCAGCAGGCAGACACCGTGCCAGCTTCCTGAGCAGTCTCCAAACCGGCATCTGCCTGTTTTACCTCCTGCTGCTGGATTTAGGAGTTTAATCAAGGTTTTCTTTTTTCCAGGTTTTCAGTTACCTCTCCTCATTGTCTCGAGCCTCTAAACAAAATTTAGAGCTAAACAAATTACAAAGTTTTATAAAAGCCCTTTTTGAACATTCCTAAGCATGAAAGGATGGAGGGAGAAAAGGAAGAAGCACAGGGAAAGATGTCTGCAGAAGGAAGAGGGGCCTGTGGCCCGCAGCACCTCCTGGACGGGCCTGCGCGGGGAAGCCCAGGAAGACCCTGAGAAGGAACCCAGGGCAGCGGGAGTGTAGAACCGCACATGTCACCCCCCTCTGAAGAGGCCCCAAGAGTGCACCTGAGCTGAAATTGATGGGGCATGGGCAGCAAGGGTGGGACAGGGGCCAGCAGAGCCCGAGTGACCAACTGCGGGGGCTGGATGGGTCCTATGAATGCAGGCTGGGCAGGGGGAGGGTGGAGTGGGCTGGGGCCTTGGGGACTGGCTGATGTGGGCTGGGTTCTCCGGTCGCAGGAGCAGAGGGTGGTCTTGCAGTGAGGGCCGAGCCTTAGGAAGAGCCTGCAGCAAGTGCAGCTGGAGCTTCAGAAACAGGGGCACTGGTGGTGTCCTCTGGCCTCACCTCTCCCCAGCTCTACAACACCTTCCTTCCCAGCCAGGTACAGTGGTCCCCCTGCCCCCGACCCAGTCCCTGATGGGGCTGGAGTCCTTTGCAGGCCACAACTCTCGCTTATGTCTGCCTTCCTCCCAGGGGAAGGGAGCGAGCACAGGTCAGGCCCTCTGTGTGCTGTACCACCCGGTAGGCGCAGCCGGCCCCCACAGCTCACAGGGCTCGGGTCTCTTGCTGGAGCCACTGGATCCAAATCCAGGCCTGTGAATCCGTGCCTGAACTCCGACTCCCATCTTGCAGGCGCTCAGTAAAGGCTGAACGAATCAACAGATGCACCAGCAGCGTGTTTTCATGAGGGTCGTTGTGAAAAGCCGGTCTTCTTTAATTAATGACTCGCCCATAAGTGCCATTCTAGTGCACTGCGTGCTGCCGTCTGTGATGGGCTTTCTAGACAGTTTTGGCGCCAGCGGCCTAATGTGGGCACGCTGTGCCTGCGCACCCAGGGGCCCGAGTGCCCCATCCATCAGCCTGCCTCCTGCAGCCCCGGCCTCCCGGATCAATACCCTCTCCCACACCCAGGCCAGGCCTGCACCCTGAGTCAGCCCCTCATGGTGGGCCACCCTCCCTGGCACACGACGCTCCTAGCTTGTTCCCAAGGTGCTGGCATTTCCTTTGTGCTGGACTAGGGGTCTCAGAAAGGGCCCGCCCTTCGGCCTGGTCAGGGGCCAGGCACATGGCCCCTCTGCAATGTGGCTCTTCTGCGACCTGATCCCCGTGGACGTCCTGGGCCTGCCTTCCCCCAGCCCCCTCCCCTTTCCACTATGCACTCCACCTCCTGCTTGCTGGGCTGCCCCAGCCCCCACAGCTCAACACTCTGCTCTGTCCCTGGGGAGCTTGTTCTTCCACACTCGGCCCCTTTCATTGGAGGTGTCTCCCAGGGAAGCATCCTCCTGTCTCCAAGGTGAGCCCTGCCTTGCCAGCCCCGGAAAGCACTCAGCACTCCCCCAGATGCCTCTGTGGCTTCGGCCTGTCTGGGTCCCCAGTGCCTGGAACCAGGACTCAGTGTTCAGGAATGACTACAGCAAGCCAGTGTGGGCAGGGGTTGGGGTGGCCACAGTCAGAACCCACGGATTCGTCCTTCAGCAGCACACACTTGGCAGGTGAAGGGAGTCCCAGCAGACAGCTCTGTTCTTGTCCCCAAAAGATAATTGTGTCTCCCCAGAAGAGATCTTTAACTCCCTATACGGAAGAATGTGATCTTATTTGGAATGATAGTCTCTGTAAATGTCGTCAAATTAAGATGAGGTTGCACTGGATGGTGTCCTTAGAAGAAGAGAAGAGAGACACACAGGAGACAAGTCCGAGTGAAGGCAGAGGTGAAGGCTGGAGTGGTGCCGCTGCCAGCCAAGGAGTGCCAAGGATGGACGACCACGCCCAGGTGGGTGACATAAAGGAGGAGCCCCCCCACAGCCCGTAGAGGGAGCATGGCACTGCCAACACGGTAATTTTGGACTTCAGACCCTCAGACAGTGAGAGAATCAACATCTGTGCTTTAAGCCATGCAGTTGGTGGTCCTTTGCGAGGGCAGCCCAAGCAGGCTAATCCCCTCCCAGTGCCCCGCCCCAGCCAGGCAGCCCCAGACCCCACACCAGTCCCCTTCCATCACCACCAGCATCACTATACCCCCTCCCAGTGCCCCACCCTGACCAGGCAGCCCTGGACCCCACACCATTCCCTCTCCATCACCACCAGCATCACTATACCCCCTCCCAGTGCCCCACCCTTACCAGGCCACCCTGGACCCCACACCAGTCCCCCTCCATCACCACCAGCATCACTATACCCCCTCCCAGTGCCCCACCCTGACCAGGCCACCCTGGACCCCACACTAATCTCTGTCCCTCAACATCAGCATTACCATACCCCCTGCCAGTGTCCCGCCCCAGTCAGGCAGCCCCAGACCCCACACCAGTCCCTCTCCCTCACCACCACTGTCACCCTACTCTGGGCTCTGGTTACTGGCTATAACATCCATCTCTTAACCCAGCAGTCCCCAACCTTTTTGGCACCAGGGACCATTTTCTGGAAGATAATTTTTCCATGGATGGTGGGGAGTCGGGGGGCGGGGGCATGGAGGATGGTTTTGGGATGATTCAAGCACATTCTATTTCTTGTGCACTTTATTGTAATATAGAATGAAATAATTATACAACTCACCATAATATAGAATCAGTGGGAGGCCTGAACTTGTTTTTCTGCAACTAGATAGATGGTCCCATCTGGGGTGATGGAAGGCAGTGACAGATCATCAGGCATTAGATTCTCATATGCTCAGCACAGATCCTTCACACGTGTGGTTCATAATAGGGTTCACATTCCTGAGAATCTAATGCCACCCCGATCTATCTGACAGTAGACAGAGCTCAGGCGGTAATGCAAGCAATGTGGAGTGGCTGTAAATACAGAGGAAGCTTTGCTCACTTGCCTGCCACTCACCTCCTGCTGTGTGGCCCAGGCCTGGTCCATGGCCCTGGGGTTGGGGACCCCTGTCTTAACCACGCTCCTTGACTTCACACCTCTGCCATCCTTAAAACCAAAAGTATCTTCCATTCTCCAACTCCCTGGGTCATGAATGCACCGAGTCCCTCTCCAGCCCCATCTCCCCTCACATCTCTTCCTGTTTTTGCCATTTGGCTATGCTTCTTCTGGTATCCTCATCATGCTGTCCCCTCTGCCTGACACGTCCTTCCCATTTTCAACTGCAAACTCCTACTCATCCTTCAAAACCCAGCTCAGATGCCACCTCCTCTGAGTAGAGCTAACGAAGCAGGAGCACAGTCTTATCAGCTCTGTGAATGGGGTGTCATCTCATCATATAGTTTGACGTCCTAATGTCAAACCCAGCAAATTAGGACCAGTCCCTGTGCCCCATTAAGCCTCATAGTCTTCTTAATACCTGTTTAAGGAACAACTGGTTTGAACCACCTGCTGGGAGGTTTTGGATCTCTCTATACTAAACATCTTGATTTACTTCTCAGAGTCCTTCATCCCAGTAATGATTTTTAAAAAAATTTAGCCCAACTTTTGAGGGAAAGAAAAGACATGAAAGAGTACATGTTAACATCCAGGCATAGTGAATGAGCAGAAACCTACTAGGAAGGATCCTAGGGTGGCCAAAGTCTGTCCAATCCCGTTTCTCTAGTCTAAGATAGAAATCGCTGGTTTTGTTGCTGTGTAACTGATATAGTTTGGCTGTGTCCTCACCCAAATCTAATCTTGAATTGTAGCTCCCACAAATACCATGTGTTGTAGGAGGGACCCAGTTGGAGGTAACTGAATCGTGGGGATGGGTCTTTCCCACACGGGTCTCATCATAGTGAGTAAGTCTCATCAGACCCGATGGTTTTATAAATGTGAGTTCTCCTGCACAAGTGCTTTCTTGTCAGCAGCCACGTAAGACGTGCCTTTCACCTTCTGCCATGATTGTGAGGCCTCCCCAACCACGTGGAACTGTGAGTCCATTAAACCTCTTTTACTTTATAAGTTACCCAGTCTCGAGTATGTCTTTATTAGCAGCATAAAAATGAATTAATAAGTTGCAGTGATGATGTAAACTTGAACTTGGCTTCAGTTATTTAAAGTTGGCCCTTGTTTACTTCTTTTTTTTTTTTTTTTTTTTGAGGCGGAGTCTCGCTCTGTCGCCCAGGCTGGAGTGCAGTGGCCAGATCTCAGCTCACTGCAAGCTCCGCCTCCCAGGTTTACGCCATTCTCCTGCCTCAGCCTCCCGAGTAGCTGGGACTACAGGCGCCCGCCACGTCGCCCGGCTAGTTTTTGTATTTTTAGTAGAGACGGGGTTTCACCGTGTTAGCCAAGATGGTCTCGATCTCCTGACCTCGTGATCCGCCCGTCTCGGCCTCCCAAAGTGCTGGGATTACAGGCTTGAGCCACCGTGCCCGGCCAAAGTTGGCCCTTGTTTACTTCTTAAACAGGTTTAATAATACTCATTTATTCAACAAGTATTTACTGGGCACCTATTATATACCCGGTCCTAACATTGGTCTGTTAGTCAGCCGTGAACAAAACAGAACTTCCTGCCCTGTGGAACTTGTATTTACTGCAGGAGGGAGACACTGCACAAAGAAATAGGTACCATGTGTGTTCTATTGGATGGTGACAGGCCAGGGGGAAGAAGAACGAGGCAGGAAAGGGAGGCAGGGCAGGGGCGGGCATGGAATTTTAAGTGGGATCCTTAAGGAAGCCTCATGGAGCAAGCAAGGGAATTTCAGGGAAGCCCCTAGATGAGCATCTCCAATGTCACTGTGAAGATTCAAGGAGGTCATTTTTGTGAAAGAGTGGTAAACCATGTAAATAAACCAAATTATTGCTAAGTGTGGTGGTTCCCGCCTGTAATCCCAGCACTTTGGGAGGCCGAGGCAGGAGGGTGGCTTGAGCCCAGAAGTTTGAGACCAGCCTGGGCAACACAGGGAGACCTTGTCTCAGAAAAAAGAAAGGGAAGGGGAGGAGAGGCAAGGGGAGGGGAGGCAAGGGGAGGGGAGGCGAGGGGAAGGGAGAGTAGGGGAGGGGGAAAGGAAAGAAAGAAAAAGAAAGAAAGAAAAAAACCCAAATTGTCAGAAACAGTTGGCGCAATTCATTAGCTTAAGCCTATCTGCAGTTTCTGCATGGGGTGGAGGAGTCTGTGGCAGGCCCAGTGCACAGTCATCTGTCTGAAGGCACAGGAATGGCACAGAAGCAACAGGACCAGGAAGGCTGTGATCTCCAAAAGCAGAGGCCTGTGTAATGGACAGGTCACCACCTCCAGCACGTTTTCCCAGGGGAATTTGCTGATTCTCAGCAGAAGCAAGATACTGGGAAGATGTCCCAGGAGGGAGGCTCTGCTGGGGCGGATAGGGCCAAAAAGCCACTAGAGCTTCTGGTGTGTGTGCAGAGGCAGTGACAAAATCAAAAGCATTAGGGCTTCACCAGCACAGACAGTTCCCCAGTCAAGCCATTTGCCAGGTTCCGAAGCTGCTTGGGGAGTGGGCAGAAAGGCTGAAAAGCCAGGCCAAGGCCTCTGAAAAGCAAAATGGAATTTCCATCATTCTTGAGGTTAAGGAAGCAAAGATTGACCAGGATGAGTGAATCAGTGAACACAGCAAGCTCTCAGGTGAAGACTCAGAGGACTACTCCAGGAGAAAGGGGTGAAACAGAGGCAGACTGAACCTCACCAAATCTGGAACCCAGCCTAATACTTAGCCCCTAAGACTATCCGCTCCACGCTCTATCTGCCTATCAGAGGAAATGAGGAACTCTTTCTGGTAGAAAATAAAGCCCACATGGAACCTCTATAGTTATATAAAATATCTGCCAATAAATAAAAAGTGGAATGATATGAATGAAAGCTGAGGAGGGAAATATAATAGAAACAGACACAACATTTATCCTGATACTGGTGCTGGCTGTCAAGGACTTTAAAGTAACTATCATTAATATATACTTGAAAAGAGTTCATTATGGAACAAATAGATTTTTAAAGGGATATTTCAAAAGAGAATTGGAATCTATAAAAAATAAATAAAAATTTAAAAATGAAAAGTCTAAAGTTAGTAATTTGATAGATGGATTAATAGCACGGTAGACACTGCAGAAGGCAGGATTAGAGAAATGGAAGACAAGTCAATAGAGAATACCTAAATTATTTCACACAGAGAAAAAATAACAGAAAATGCATAAAAGAGCATAGGGGACATGGAGGACAATATACAGATGTCTCATATACTTGTAACTGGAGTTCCAGAAGGAGAAGAGACAGAGAATAGGTGCTACTGACTAGATTGTCTCCCTGCCCCAGTTCACATGCTAAAGCCTTAAGCCCCAATGTGATGGTATTTGGAGATGGGGCCTTTGAGAGGTAATTAGATCTTAACGGTGGAGCCCTCATGATGGCATTAATGCCATTATAAGAAGAAACAAAATAAATCTGTCTCTCCCCACCATGTGGCAATGCAGCAAGAAGTCAGCCATCTGCAAATCACAAGAAGGGCCCTTACCAGGAATCAAATTGGCCAGCATCTTGTCTTGGACCTCCCACCCTCCAGAACTGTGAGAAACAGATGTCTGTTAAGTTATCTAATTTATGACACTTTTGTTACACCAGCCAAGCAAACTGGACAATCATGGAGAGGAAAATTTGAAAAAACATTGGCATAAAATAGAAAGTTAGTTGTAAGAAATAAACTCACAAATTCAAAAGGCTCTGCAAATCCTAACCTTTTTGTTTTGGTATTTCCAGGAGAAATACAAAAGAACAAAATGAAACCAAATACACTTAGACACATCATAGTAAAACTGCTGATGGGTGAAAAAGACAAAAAAGGCAGAGAACAATCTTTTTAAAAAATACAATGAGAAAATCTTAAACACATCCAGGAGGGAAAACAATACATTATACACATTACCTTTAGGAAAACAGTTATGAAAAAACAAACTGATGTCTCATAGAAACTAGAAGACAACAGAATGACCTTTTAAAAGCACTGAAAGAAATGACATGTCAACCTTGAATTCTATACCCAGACAAACTATCCTTTAAAATAAAAGTGCAATACTCTTTTAGACAAACAACAATTGTTGTTTTCTTTGTCACTGGCATATTTGCATCAAAAGAAATACCAAGGCCAAGTGCGGTGGCTCACACCTGTAATCCCAGCACTTTGGGAGGCCAAGGCAGGCAGATCACCTGAGGTCAGGAGTTCGAGACCAGCCTGGCTAACATGGTGAAACCCCATCTCTACTAAAAGTACAAAAATTAGCCAGGCATGGTGGCAGGCACCTGTGATCCCAGCTACTCAGGAGGCTGAGGCAGGAGAATCACTTGAACCCAGGAGGTGGAGGCTGCAGTGAGCTGAGACTGCGCCACTGCACTCCAGCCTGGGTGACAGAGCGAGACTCTGTCCAAAAAAAAAAAAAAAAAAAAAAGCACCTAAAATAGGTACTGTAGCCAAAAGAAAAATAAACTGGCTAAAGCACAGAAGTGTTGGAAGGAATGAAGAACTAAAAAAAAAAAAAAGAGTGGGGTGGACTGAGCACAGTGTCTCATGCCTATAATCCCAGCTATAATCCCAGTACTTTGGGAGGCTGAGGCAGAAGGATCACTTGAGTTCAGGAGTTCAAGACCAGCCTGGGAAAGTTGGTGAGACCCTATCTCTTCAAAAAATTTAAAAATTAGCCAGGCGTGGCGGTGCACATCTGTGGCCCCAGCTACACAGCAGGCTGAGGCAAGAGGGTCTCTTGAGCTGGGGAAATTGAGGCTGCAATGAGCCATGTTTGTGCCACCACACTCCAGCCTGGGTGACAGAACAAGATCCTGTCTCAAAAGAAAAGCATAATAAATATGCTTATGAATACTGACTGTTAAAACAATCATACTAGCCCGGGGACAGTGGCTCACGCCTGTATTCCCAGCACTCTGGGAGGCCGAGGTTGACGGATCACTTGAGACCACAGGAGTTCGAGACTAGCCTGGCCAAATGGTGAAACTCCGTCTCTACCAAAAATGCAAAAAAAAATTAGCTGGGCGTCATGGCTGGTGCCTGTAATCCCAGCTACTCTGGAGGCTGAGGCAGGAGAGGTGCTTTAACCCGGGAGGTGGAGGCTGCAGTGATCCGAGATTGCACCACTGCACTCCAGCCTGGGTGACAGAGCAAGACTCTCTCAAAAGTAAACAAACAAACAAACAAAAAACCCAAAAGTAATCATAATAATTTAGTATAGAGTTTTAAACATATATAAATAAAAGGCAGAAAAGTGATCATGTAAAAGATGGAAAGGGTAAATAAAACTAAAGTGTTTCAAGGCTCTAACAGCATCAGGGAAGTAGTAAAAGAAATCATTTCTATTGGATTCTTATAAGTGAATAACATGTATCTTTATC
This sequence comes from Trachypithecus francoisi, assembly GCF_009764315.1. Lineage (NCBI taxonomy): Eukaryota > Metazoa > Chordata > Mammalia > Primates > Cercopithecidae > Trachypithecus > Trachypithecus francoisi. The sequence continues at coordinate 4,156,731 of NW_022681454.1, read as the reverse complement.
TCTAGGTTACCACTAATACTAGCAAGTTAATAGAGGAAAACAATATAATATTTTTAAAAAGATTGATTCAAATAAGACAAGGAAAGAGAGAGAAGGGAGGGCAAATAGAAAACAAGTAGTAAGTTGGTAAATATAATCCAACTATATCAGAAATTACATAAAATGTAAATGGACTAAATTTTCCAACTAAAAGTACAAGATTGTCAGACTGGATAAAACCCTTTACAAACCACATATCCTGTATATGACATAGGATATAGTTCCTCTTCTTTAGCAGAGATGTCAAGTTCCTGCTTATTATGGTCTCTTTCCACCTTAAGTCCTCCATAAGACACTACCTTCCTTGCATCTTGTGCACCAGAAATACCAAAATGCTCACAACTATGTAGAACATCAGGCCTCTTTATCTTTACTCATACTGTTTCCTTTGCATGGAATATCCCCCTCCCTGACTTCCACCTGCCTCCAAATACATCCACATACACTCCCATATCCCTTGCCTGTTTCATGATTTAAGGCCCAGATGAGGAGAGCACACACCTCCACAAAGCTTTTAGTCTCCCTCCTCTGCTCCGCACCACCCCAGGCTTGCCTTCCCACAGCCATGACACTGTTGTCCTGGTCTGTTTGCTCTTCTCACTGTGAGGGCTGCGAGGGAGCTTCTCAAGAGAAGTGACCACAGTGGCAACTCCCTTCCTGGGATAGCACTGTGCAAACTTGACAGACACCATCTCTGCTAAGAACAGTACCCGTGACAACCGCTAACATCGGTGGGCCCTAGCTGGTGCCAGACACTTTACTACGGGCTTCTCATGCATGATTTTATTTAATCCTCACAAAGGCTCTGTGAGGTAGGGGCTATTCTCCTGCCATTTTACAGATAAAGAAACTGGGGCTTCCAGAAGTAGCCTGCCCTGGCCTCTAGGCTGGGCAGCCTTGGCAGGGGTGCACAGTCAGGTAAGAAAGACATGGGCAAAAGAAGGGAAGGGGGATAAGCAAAGTGTGGAGGCTGCAAGGGACCACATGGGGACACCTAGTCCAGCCTTGGGAGTCAGGAGACTTCTCTGGAGAGCAGCATTGAAGCCGTGACCTACAGGAGGAATGAGCAGGAGCCAGAGAGATGAGGGTGCAGAGCTCCCAGGTGTCAGGAGTGATGTGTGTGGTCCCAGCACAGGTCATGCTGCAAGACCTATGCGGCCAAGTTCAGGAGGAAGCGAGGTGGTGCCCCCTCCCTGGAGTGGAGTCTCAAGTGGAGATGAGAGAGGAAGGCACCATGAGTGTCCTCGCACCCAGGTGCCTGGCACATGGTTGGTGCTCTGTAAATTATCTTTCAGCCAAATTGAACTCGCTGGCGAGTGACCTAGCAATTGAAAAGTGAGCTTTAGGTCGGATCAGAATCTTTGACCTCACTTCTGGGAATTTGGAATCATGCAGTAAGGCCAGACCACGTGAGGAGGGGGTGGGGAGGCACTCCCAGGGCGCTGACCCCCTGTCATGCTCACTCCACTCCACCAGGCAGCGGGCGCTGGGGCCCCGGACCAGCCTTCAGCTGAACCCCATGCCCAGCCTGCACCTGCTCACCAGCAACATGGCTCCCCAGGTTCCAGGCCCACCCTGGCACTAATGTTCCCCACCTCCACGGTGAGGTTGTCTCTCCTTCTGGGCCTCAGTTTCGCTGGCTGTCAAGAGGATTCACTAAGATGGTCTCTCAGTGCCATCCAGCTCCCACAGGCCCTGATCTTCTGCGGGCGCCTTTTGCTCTTTCGGGACTTCTCTATGTGTCCTTTATTTAGAGCTTTGCTATGAGGCCGTTTGTATTTTCTGAAGCTGTTGTCTCCCCTGAGCAAACGTGCTTCCCTCCTGCGCCATCTCTCCCCTGCCTCCAACTCACGGTATTGATATTCAAGCAAAAATAGCTCCTATCCCTCTGCCCACATCACCAGATGCATAGAAATGCAGAGTTACTTCCCGAGGCAATTAATCCCATTAACGAGCAATAATTCACAGCCTTCAACCAGGAGGCCGCCTTCATTACAGAGCGTTAACCAAGATCTTCCTTAATCCCATGCAAGGGGTGTAGGCTGCTGCTGGGACACCCAGACACCAGCGGTCCTGGGATTAACTGCTGCCCCCACGCCATCACAGCACCTCACATCCGCACACAGCCCTTCTCGCGTCCCTGGGTACCGACGCCGGGGCTGGGCACATGGCAGCTGTACGGAGGTCCCCTCAACATTCAGCGGATGTCAACAGCCCACTCCTGATTGGGAGTGATTGTTTTCAGCATGGAGTCAGCCCGGACTGGATTTATCAAACTGTTAACTGTGCTTATCGCAAATCACTTTAATGATGTGTTAACATTTAATTAGATCGCTACCGAATGCTTCAGATTACACGTACAGCCGGCGAACCTGACCATCAGAGCAAAAAGAGCCACAGAAAATGGGATCCTTGCCCCCAGCCCCAGCTGGACAGGCGGTCCTGGGCTTAGCAAGCCAGCCCGTTTGGGGGACGTTTCCTGGCATCTGCTTTACGTCTCTGATGAGGCCATCAGGCGTGCGGTGGGCACTGTCATGGGCACCGTGCACATCCTGGAAAAGAGAGGTCTCCTCAGGTTCACGCTGCGTGGCTGTATTACGTATCCGCTGTCTGCAAGGCATAGAGTTGATGCTGTGAGGGACGCTGAAATGGAGAAAGCATGGACCCACCCTTGAGAAGATGGGCTCACAGAGCAGAAGAAGACACTTCCTGTTCCTGCACCCAGGCCCGGGCTGAGCAGGGGGCGGCCCCCAATCCTACTGCTCAGCTAGGAAGGCGTTGTATCTGCATTTTACAAACAGAGAGATCAAGGCTCAGAGAAGTCATTGTTTACTCCGTGTGGAGGCTCCACGAGGGCAGGAGGAGAAAGGTCTTGGGTGAACAAATGCTCTCTCGGCCAGGCTGGAGCCAGCGCTGCAGGTCCGGGAACCAGAACCAAGGAGCTTGAAGCTGTGCTGTAGGCAACCACAGAGGGGCTTTGAGGCAGGGGTGGGGATGACGCAGTCCAACTCACATTTTCAAGATCCTAAGAAACAAAATGTTCATAATCCTCACAATTTGGAAATAGGAAATCCAGGTCTGTGCTATGACCCCACGGTGTGTCTGACGCTCTGTGCAGCAGGTTGGGTGTTGGCCCGTGAGTGTCAAATGCCTCCCCTTCTTTGAGTTATTGGTTGATTGATAATTATTGAGTTATTGAATCATTGATTCACTTGCTGGGAATCTGCCTGGCATGGACGGTGCCCACGATAAGCTCTCTCTCCGTCTCAAACACATATGCACACCATGCACATATGCACATGTGGGTCCACACACGCATGTGTGCACATACATGTACAAATTCACACAATGCACACATTCACATACACCCACACACTTGTGCACACACATGCACACAATACTCCTGTGTACACATTCATTCACATGCACATCCACACAGTCCACACGTGTGCACACATGCACATACATTCATACACATGCACATACTTTTATGCACATGCACACTCCACACACATGCACACAGATCCATGCACACACATATGTACATGCACATGTACGTTCATGTACATGCACACTCCATGCCTGTGCACACACATTCATAAACACAGGTGCAGGCAGACATGCATGTGCACACACATTCATACACACAGGTGCAGGCACACACATTCATACACACATGTGCACACATATTCATACGCACATGTGCACACACATTCACACAGTTGCAGGCACACACATGCAGGCACACACGTCCACACACATTCATACATACGGGGTGCAGGCACACACATTCATACACACGTGCACACATTCATACACACAGGTGCAGGCACACACATTCATACACACATGTGCACACATATTCATACGCACAGGTGCAGGCACACACATTCAGGCACACATGTGTACACATTCATACACACAGGTGCAGGCACACACATTCATACATGTGGGCACACATACACACAGCTGCAGGCACACACATTCATACACACAGGTACAGGCATACACATTCAGGCACACATGTGTGCACACATTCATACACACAAGTGCAAGCACACACATTCATGCACACGTGTGCACACATTCATATAGGTGCAGGTGCACACATTCATGCACACGTGCACACACATTCATACACACAGGTGCAGGCACAAACACGTTCCCCAACACACGCGTTCACACTCACAGTGCCAGCCTTTGTATGGTTCAGGCAATCATGAGCCATTCCCAGCTACTTTCCACGTTTCCATCTCTGGAAATGCAGAAGCCAGGGCAGTGTGGAGGGGCCGGTGTCCCATTTGGCTTCGCTCTCCCCTCCACCTGAATGACTTGGGGAAATGCCCGTTTTCAAAGGACATGCCGATGGCCCCACAGATCTGCCCCCACGGGGCCGTGGCCCAGCACCTCCGCAGCAAGGCCTAGGCAGCAGCTGTGCTGCAAACACCACCCCGGCTGTGCTCAGAGTCGGCCGGCCGCCCCGAGAAACCCTCCATGATGTGACGCGACCAGACAGGCGCAAGGAACAGGCCCCGCAGTCATGGAAAATGCAGGAGCGCTCCCATCCCGGACGCCGGCTGACCAAGCGGCAGCGCAGCAGTAAGCGCATCCCAGTCCCCGTTTGGGGGCAATTTAACCCGGGCCCTTGCGTAACAACGGCCTCATTATTCGGAGGAAGCCAGAGGCTCAGGCGTGTTCTTTGAATGGCACAGCCCTTGTAGGGGGTGCGGGAAATCGTCTGGGATGACGCCACGTGGCCTCCCAGAGCTAGCCCAGCCCACTACCCAGATGGAAGCTTCCAGATGAGTCAATCCGTGGGAAGAGAACAGGAGTTTGTTCAGCAAGCTCCAAAGCCTCGGGCAGCCTGGGGGATGATTGACCTGGAGTAAAATCGTGCATCCTTAAACTGGCAAGCCCTGGGCTGCCCGACAGATTCCACGTACGGGTCACCTCCCAGAGACAGATTAAGCTCCATGGTACCCCTCTGCCCAGGCGGGGGGTGGGACGGCCCGGTCCTGCGCCTGGATGTGCTGTTGCCTCCCACATGGTGTGGACAAAGGAGAAGGTAGGAAAGGCCGAGGCATTGGGGCCAGGCTGGCAGGCTTGAGACGTGGCTGGTGCTGAGGCCCTCAGGGTGAATGCCTAAACCTCTCTGCACCTTGGTTTCTGCACCCCAAAAATGGTCTCATAATAAGGGAGACCACCATGCAGGCCCTGCATAGGAGGCTGTCACAAGGACCTCAGCATTGCTCTCTGGACACTGGGCAGGTGCTGGAGCACCATCCCAGGCACTGCCATGAGCAGACAGCAGGGTCCTTGGATCCAAGCCCACACCTGCTCAGAGAGGAGACTGAGCACACTCACTGGGAATTTACGACGGCACGTTGGTAAGAAGTGTCCAGCAGGAATGGCAGACAAACTGGTGAAGGCAGGTACAGGCTGGCAGGACAGGGCAGACTCCTGCGGCTGGAGAATTTGGAGGATTCCCCATCGTCTAATGACTCTGTCTCTACAAACCCCACTGGATGCTCACAGAAAAGTCAGGAAAAGTCCCCAAGTTGTGTCCACTGTGATGGACCTCGGGGAGGGGTCAAGCAGTCACGTGGAAGGGGTGTGAAATTCCAGCCAGGCCCTTCTCCCCTCTGTCTATCAAGGTACAAGAGCCTGAACCTGAGCAGGACATCAGTGAAAACGCATTGCAGCTAAAGGAGACTGGGGAAAGAGGGCTTTACTCCTCAGGGAGGATGACAGGATTGAGGACTGAGCCCACAACTGTGGCTAGAAAAAGAGCAGAAGATCTGAGAAGGCCACAATCCCAAGAACCAGGGCCAGAGCAAACCTAAGACTAAGGCTTATCTAGAGCCCTGGCAGGCACACTCGCCTCCACCTCCTGCCACCAAGCTAACAAGATCTGCAACACCAGAAACAGCAGAACGGTGCTGGGAAAGGGCAAGGAGAGGGGAAGAAGCATAGGAAATCTCTCTGAAGCACAGCGCAAAAGAAAAACCTAGAATTCAGAGTCAGACCTTGCTAAACACAAGCTATCTATACAGCCACTTGAAGCAGTTAGAGTGATCACAGTAACACATCTCAGACCTAGCTCAGCTCCTAATCAGATTAACTTAAACCCCCCACAAAGGGTCCAGTAGGAAAAGGGTGTGCCCGTATAAGATGCCTGGCTTTTAACACAAAACTCTGATGCATACAAAAAGACAATGGAAAAAAATCACACTCATAAGAGATAAAAAATACACGTTGGCAATACCGGGCAGGACATTTTAAATAACTATGATTATTATGTTGAAGGCTGTAATGAAGAAAGGGGACAGTGCATGATCAGATGGGTTATTTCAACAGAGAGATGGAAACTGTAAGGGAGAATCAAATGGAAATACTAGAAATGAAAAACAGAGACAGAGAGGAAGAGTGCCCTCGATGGGCTCATCAGTAGATGGTACACAGCTGAGAAAGAATCACTGACCTTGAATATGAGTCAAAAACAATTACCCACACTGGAAAAAAGAGAACAAAGAATGAGCATCAGATGGAATAGAATATCCAAGAGTTATGAGACTATGTCAAACTCCTAACATATGCATACCTGGAATCCTAGAAGAGGAAGAGGGAGAATGAGCAGAAGAAATATTTAAAGGAATAATGACCAGAAATTTACTGAAATGAACAACAGACAATAGAACAGAGATCCAAGAAGCTCAGAGAACACCAGCTAGCATACACAACAAAACACAGGCAAACAAAGAACCACACGCCAGCTAGCATACACAACAAAACACAGGCAAACAAAGAACCACACGCCAGCTAGCATACACAACAAAACAAAAGCCAACAAAGAACCACACATAGGCATGTTATATTCAAGCTTCTAGAAGCCAAGGACAAAGAGATAACGCTGAAGCCAGCCAGACCAGGGCAGGGTTGGGGGAAGAATTACAGAAGAGTAAAGGTGCAATTTGCAACAGAGTTCTCATCAGAAATCATGCAAAACAGAACACAATGGAGTGAATTTTTGAAAGTGCTGAAGGACAAAAAAGAAAAAAACTGTTAACTCCAAGAAAAATATCTTCACAAAAATGAAGGAGACATAATAACTTTCTCAAAGAGAAAATGCATTTCCAGCAGACCTACTCTAAAAAGAATGCTAAAGAAGTTCTTCAGGTAGAGGGACTATGATAGTAACTGAAACTTAGTTCTACACAAAGAAATGAAGAGTGCTAGAAATGGAATAAATGAAGGTAAAATTAAATTTACTTTTTTCTAGTTTCTAATAGCTCTAAAAGAAAAAACATTTAAAACAAAAATAGTTACACAGTATTGTGTGTTTATAGCATATATAACAGTAAAGGTATGACAGCAACAGCACAAAGGCTGGGAAGGAGAAATTCGGATTGTGCTGCTTTAGGGTCCTTATACTATATACAAGGTGGTACAATATTATTTGAAGGTAGATGCTGATTAGTTAAAGACGTATATTTGAGCCAAAGGTCAACCACTAAAAGATTTTTGAAGAGGTATAAATAATAAGTCAGGAGAGGAGATAAAATGGAATCATAAAAATTGCTCAGTTGACGAAAGAGAAGGCCAAAAAAATGGGAAAAAGAAATGAAGAAAAAATAGAACAAATAGAAAATGGTATGTAAAATGATGGATTTTAATCAAATCATATCAATAATCACATTAATTGTGAATTGTATAAACATACCAAATAAAAGGTAGAGATTGTCAGATTTGATTGTTTTGATTGCATGCTGTACATAAGAAACCTGCTTGAAATATAAAGAGAGAATAAATGTGTTACAAAAAGTGAAGGAAAAGAAAATACAGACCATACACATACTAAGCAAAAGAAAACTGGAGTAACTATATTAATATCAGACAAGGTAGACTTTAGAGAAAGGAATACTGTCAAAGATAAAGAGAAACATTACATAACGATGAAGGAGTCAATTCTCCAAGAACTTATAACAATCTTAAATGTGTATGCAACTAGCAATAGATTCAAAATACATGAGCCAAAAACTGATGGAACTGGAATGAGAAACAGATGAATCCACACAATTATAGCTGGAGATGTCAACTCTGTCTCAGGAATGCACAGAAAAGTAAACAGACAATCAGTAAGAACAAAGACTTGAACAACACTATTAGGCCTAATTGACGTACACAGACTCCACCCAATAACAGAAGAATGCATCTGGACTGTAAAACAGATTTCAGCAAATCTAAAAGAATATAAACTTTTTAATATTTTTTGTTTGTTTGTTTGTTTGAGACGGAGTCTCTGTTGCCCAGGCTGGGATGCAGTGGCACAATCTCGGCTCACTGCAAACTCCGCCTTCCGGGTTCACTCCATTCTCCTGCCTCAGCCTCCCAAGTAGCTGGGACTACAGGTGCCCGCCACCACGTCCGGCTAATTTCTTGTATTTTTAGTAGAGATGGGGTTTCACCATGTTAGCCAAGATGTTCTCGATCTCTTGACCTTGTGATCCGCCCACCTGAGCCTCCCAAAGTGCTGGGATTACAGGCGTGAGCCACCATGCCCAGCCTAAACCTTTTAATTTTTAACTATAACAGTAAACTACAAATCAATAACAGAAAAGTAGAAGAAAAAATACTTAGAAACTAAACAACACACTTATAATAACCCATAAATAAAAGGGCAAGTGTCAAGAGCAATTTAAAAATATTTTAAAGTGAAATTAAAATGAAAATAAAATACGTCAACATTTGATGGATACAGTTAAAGCAGTGCTTAGAGGAAAAAAAGAAAACTTCAGTCCCAGATGGTTTTGCTGGAGAATTCTACCAAACATTTAAGAAAGACACAGTATCAATTCAACACAATCTCTCCCAGAAAATAAAATAGGAAAAACATTTCCCAATTCATTTTATGAGTCCAGCAATACCCCAATATCAGTCCACACAAATACATTACAAGAGAGAGAAAATTACAGATCAATATTTCTCATGAATAAAGGTGTGGAAACCCTCAATACAATATTAGCACAATCATGTTTTATCCCAGAAATACAAAGGAGGTTACAAAATTTTGACTTAACCTGATACATCATATTAATAGACTACAGAAGAAAAATCATGTAATCTCAGTAAATGAAGGAAAAGTAATTGATAAAACTCAAAATCTATTGATGACAAAAAAAATTCTCAACAAACTCTAAGTAATAGGGAGCTTCTTGACGTGAAAAAGAACATTGACAGCTAATATTAAACTTATAGGCGAATGTTTTTTCCCAATATCAGAAACAAGGCAAGGATGTCCTCTCTCACCATTTCTATTCAAGCATTTCTGTACTGGAATTACAGGTGCACAGCACCATGCCCAGCTAATTTTTGTATTTTTAGTAGAGAAGAGGTTTCACTACGTTGGTCAGGCTGATCTTGAACTCCTGATCTCAAATGATCCACCCACCTCAGCCTTCCAAAGTTCTGGGATTACAGGCATGAGCCACCGCGCCCAACCGAAGTATACATTTTTAAGTCTGCATGCTGAAAACTGCAAACATTGATAAGAGAAATCAAACAAGAACGAAATAATGAGTGAGATTTATGGCAAGGAAGACTGAGAATTGTTAAGACGTCATTTCTATACAATTTCATTTATAGGTTTAATGCAATGCCAGCAGGCTTGTTTTTTAGATAATACTTTGAATCAAAACTGTCTGTGGAAAAGCAAATTAACTAATAGAGCCACTAGAAGTTTGTGAAAGGAGAACAAAGTTGGAGAACTCACACCACCTGATTTGGAGACCTGCTGCAAAAGCTATAATAATCAAAACAGTGTGGTCTTAGTGTAAGGACAGACATACAGTCATCAGAACAGAATAAAGCTCACAAATAAAACCAGAGAAATACTGTCACATGATTTTTGACAGAGGGGCCGAAGAAATTGAATAAAAAACATGGCAATTTTTTCAACAAATAGTGCTGAAATGGTGCATTCACGTGAAATTAAATAGCTTAGTCATTAATCCTTATAACAAAATCAAAGTAAATTGGAACATTTGTAAAATGTATAAAACAATAAAACTTCTAGTAGAAAACATAGGAGAAAAGTTGGTGTGGCTCTGAATTGGACAGAGTGCCTAGAGAAGACCAAATAACATCATGCACCAAAGAACAGTGCTGATAAGTTCAATCTTATCCAAATCTGGAGCTTCTCTGTAAACAATTGAAAAAAAAAAAAAACTATTAAGACATGAAAAAACAAGCCACAGGCCAAGAGACTGTATTTTCAAATCACATTTCTGACAAAACACAATATCCAGAATACAGCAGTGCCCCCACCTTCTTATCTGAGGGGGATACATGCAAAGACCCTCAGTGAATGCCTGAAATCATGGACAGTAACAAACCCCATATACGCTTTGCTTTTCCTCTACATGTGTATCTACGATATAGATTAATCTGTAAATTAGGGACAGTTAGAGATGAACAACGGTGAGTAGTAATAAAATAGAACAATTATAACAATATACTGTAATAAAAATTATGTGGATGTGGTCTCTCTCTCCCCGCCCCCTTCCTCTACTACCCCTCCATCCCTCTCTCCTCTCTCTCTTTCTAAATATCTCACAGTACTATATAGCATAGGCAACTGAGACCACAGAAAGCAAAACCGCAGATAACGGGAGACTACTGTAGTTTTTTTTAAAAAGCTCTCAAAGGTCAAAATGAAGACAACAAACAGAGCTTTTTAAAAGGGGGAAAGATTTCCACCAACAATTCATTGAAGAGGACGTACAGATGACAAATAAGCATATGAAAAAGTGCAGGAGAAAAAGAACAAGGTGAGCCTAGAACATCTTAGGGTGCTAGAATGTACAGAATGGGTCTGAAAAAAGAGACGGCACATGTTAAAAGAGAGCACAGGAGCGCTGGAACAATTTAAGCATCAAAATTGACAAAATACTGGATTTGAACCCAAAGAATAAAATGAACAACCCGAGTCCATAATGATATCAAGAATAACGAACTAAATAAATAAACGAAGTAATAGATGGAGAAGTGACCATTCTTTCTTCCAGAAGAATTCCAAATACGAGATATAGAAAGAATTAGGAAAATAGACCATCACCATTAGAACATCACAGTCATAACTACTACAGGGAGGTCCACTGCTGAATGCCAACATTAGTAGGCAGAAGTGTTACTGGTGGAGGGTCTTGACTACAAGTTGTCCAGGTTCTTGGCGTGTTGAACAAAGAATTGGACAAAATACACCAACAAAACAATGACAAAACAAAGCCACAAAAGCACAGATTTATTGAAGGGAAAGCAGACTCCACAGTGTGGGAGCAGACTCCAGCAAGTGGCTCAAAACCCCAGTAGCAAAATCTTCCGGGCTTTAAGTACCCTGTAGAGGTTTCCTATTGGTTACACCCTATGTAAATGAAGACTTGGCCCTTGACCAATCAGAAGCTGAAGTGATTACATCCTAGGCAACTAAACTTGGCCCACAACCAATTGGAGGCTGAAGTGAAAGGCTGCCTGTTTCCAGACCCTATTTTCCTGCCTCAGAAGTTTCAGGAGGAGCAGGACACTTGCATAGCTTCAGAATATCTCTTCCAACATATCAGAGAGTGACAAAGGAAAAACAGTTAACTGTACAGAGGAGAAACCTGGCAGCCACCACCTTACTCAAGAATCACAGTGCGTATCACCAGTGATAATGAGGCAGGAGGTGGGGCTTGAACGCCAGACCAAATTGAGGACTAGCTAAAACAGGGAGGACAGGGAAGCAAGCCACTTACCATAAGACACGCCCACCAGTGCCATGTCAATTTATCATTGCCATGGCAACATCCAGAAGTTACCACCCCCTTCCATGGCAGCAACCTAAGGATGAGGAAGTTATCACCCTTTTCCTAGAATACTCTACATAATTCACCCCTTAATTTGCATATAATTAAAGGTGGTTATAAATATGAGTGCAGGGCCGGGCACAGTGGTTCATGCCTGTAATCCCAGCAGTTTGGGAGGCCAAGGCGGGTGGATTGCCTGAGTTCAGGAGTTCGAGACCAGCCTGGCCCACACAGTGAAACACCGTCTCTACCAAAAATACAAAAATTAGCTGGCCATGGTGCCATTTGTAATCCCAGCTGCTTGGGAGGCTGAGGCAGGAGAATCATTTGAACCCGGGAAGCAGAGATTGCAGTGAGTTGAGATCGTGCCATTACACTCCAGCCTGGGTGACAGAGCAAGACTCCGTCTCTAAAATAAAATGAAATAAAATAAAATAAGTAAACTAAAATAAAACAAAGGTGAGTGGAGACCTGCCTCTGAGCTGCTGCTCTGAGCACACGGCCTGTGGGGTAGCCCCGCTCTGCAAAGGAGCAGTACTTCTGCTGCTGCTGTGCACTGCTGCTTCAATAACTAACTGCTAACACCACCGGCTTGGCCTTTAATTCTTTCCTGGGTGAAGCTAAGGACCCTCCTGGGCCAAGCCCCAATTGTGGGAACCCCCTGCCTTGCATCATCAAGAAACATGGGATGGCCCCGGCTGTCGGGTACACCTCTTCTGCAGCTCTTCCCAGTAATTCAAGGCGTCAATGTTACCATGAGAAAACGTCAGTCAAACCCAAGCTGAGAAATTGTCTACAAAATAACTTCCAAGTCTTTTCATAAAAGACAAGGAAAGACTGAAGAACTGTCAGAGGTTGGAGGAGACGGAGGAGATTCAAAAGCTACATGTAATGTGGAATCATTCAATTCTTGAACAAAAAAGAACTTTAGTGGGAAAACTGTTGAAATCTGTACTTTAGTCATAATAATGCATCAATGTTAATTTCTTAGTGTGATCATTATACTGTGGTTACATAAGGTGTTAATGTTAGGGGAAACTGGATGAAAGGTGTCCAGGAAATACCTGTAGGATTCTCACAACTCTTCTGTAAATCTAAAACTATCTCTATACAAAAGGTTAAGAGTAGGAATTGATTGAGAAAAACAAAGGTGAGGTACACACACTACCTAATTTTTTTTCTTTTCTTCCTTTTTTTTTTTTTTTTTTGAGACAGAGTTTTGCTCTTGGTGCTCACGCTGGAGTGCAATGGTGCAATCTCGGCTCACTGCAACCTCCACATCCCAGGTTCAAGCAATTCTTCTGCCTCAGCCTCCCAAGCAGCTGGGATGACAGACATGCACCACCAAGCCTGGCTAATTTTGTATTTTTAGTAGACACGGGGTTTCACTATGCTGGCCAGGCTGGTCTCGAACTCCTGACTTCAGGTGATCTACTTGCCTTGGCCTCCCAAAGTGCTGGGATTACAGGCATGAGCCACTGAGCCCAGCCTATACTACCTAATTTTATAGTAAGTAGTCACTGTAAAGTTACACAGTCAAATCAGTGTGGCCCAGAGTAGAAGGTTCGGGAAGACAGCCACTCGCACATATGGCCAACTGATTTTTGACAACAGTGCAAAGGCAATTCAATCGGAAAGGATTGTCTTTTCAACATATGGTGCTGGAACAATTAGAGAAGACATGCAAAACCGGGGCTGCCACCACGCCTCACACCTCATACAAAATTCACTCAAATAGATGACATACCTAAATGTAAAATGTAAAACTATAAAAATTTTAGAGAGAGATAATTGGGAACCTTGAGTTAAGTGAACTTTTCTTTTTTTTTTTTTTTTTTTTTTTGAGGCGGAGTCTCGCTCTGTTGCCCGGACTGGAGTGCAGTGGCTGGATCTCAGCTCACTGCAAGCTCCGCCTCCCAGGTTTACACCATTCTCCTGCCTCAGCCTCCCGAGTAGCTGGGACTACAGGCGCCCACCATCTCGCCCGGCTAGTTTTTGTATTTTTAGTAGAGACGGGGTTTCACCGTGTTAGCCAGGATGGTCTCGATCTCCTGACCTTGCGATCCGCCCGTCTCGGCCTCCCAAAGTGCTGGGATTACAGGCTTGAGCCACCGCGCCCGGCCTGAACTTTTCTTATATACACCCACTGAAGCAGGGGTCCCCAACCCCCGGGCCACAGACCAGTACCTGCTCGTGGCCTGTTAGGAGCCAGGCTGCGCAGCAGGAGGTGAGTGGTGGGCCAACGAGCATTACCACTGGAGCTCCACCTCCTGTCAAACCAGCGGCTGCATGAGATTCTCATAGGTGTGAACCCCGTTGTGAACTGCGCACGTGAGGGATCCAGGCTGTGCACTCCTTATGAGAATCTAACTAATACTTGATTATCTGAGGTGCAACAGCTTCATCCGGAAACCATCCTCCTACCTTGGAAAACTGGTCTTCCATGAAACGAGTCCCTGCTGCCAAAAAGGTTGAGGACCACTGCACTAAAGCATGATCCATAATAGAAAACAATGATACATTTAATTTATTAACGTTTACCTGGCAAAAGGGCATTGTTATAGAGAACAGAAAGACAAACCACAGACTAGGAGAAAATATTTATAAACCACAAATCTGTAAAAGGATTTGTAACCAGAATATATAGAGAACTTTTTTTATTTAAACAGGATCTCACTCTATCTCCCAGGCTGGAATGCAGTGGTGTGATTATGACTCACTGCAACCTTGACTTCCTGGGCTCCAGGGATCCTCCTGCCTTAACTTCCTGAGTATCTGGGACTACAGGTGTGCACCACTATGCCTGGCTAATTTTTGTATTTTTTTGTGGAGACAGGGTTTCACCATGTTGCCCAGGCTGGTCATGAACTCCTGGCCTCAAGCGATCCATTGTCTTGAACTTCCAAAGTGCTGGGGTTACAGGCATGAGTTACCGCACCTGGCCATAAAGAACTCTTAAAGCCCAATAATAAATATATTATCAATTCAATAATAAAATAGGCAAAAAGTTGGAAAAGACACTTCCCCAAAGAAGATAAAAGCACATGGCAAATAAGTACCTGAAGATGTTGGAGTGGAGGCGGTGAATGGAGACACTTCCACGCTGCTGGTGGGAATGGAAACTGTTACACCCGCTACAGAAAACAGTGTGGTGACCCAAAGAACTGAAAATGGAAAAACCACTTCATCCAGCCATCCCACTCCTGGGCATCTACCCAGAGGAAAAACAGTCATTGTACAAAAAAGAGACTGGCCCACGCATGTTTATAGAAGCACAATTCACAGTTGCAAAATCGTGGAAACAACTCAAATGCCCATCAATCAATGAGTGGATAAAGAAACCGTGGCATACATATATATATACACACAAGAGAATACTGCTCAGCATAAAAAGGAATACATTAATGGCATTCGCAGCGACCTGGATGAGATTGGAGACTATTATTCAAAGTGAAATAACTCAGGAATGGAAAACTAAACATCTCATATTCTCACTCATAAGTGGGAGCTAAGCTATGAGGATGCAAAGGCATAAGGAGGACACAGTGGACTTTGGGGACTCAGGGGGAAAGGGTGGGAAGCGGGTATGCAGTGTATACCGCTTGAGTGATGGGTGCACCAACATCTCACAAATCATTGCTAAAGAACTTACTCATGTAACCAAACATCACCTGTTCCCCAGTAACCTATGGAAATATTTATTTATTTATTTATTTATTTATTTATTTGAGAAGGAGTCTCACTCTGTCGCCCAGGCTAGAGTGCAATGACGTGATCTCGGCTCACTGCAACCTCCACCTCCTCAGTTCAAGTGATTCTCCTGCCTCAGCCTCCCAAATAGCTGGGATTACAGACATGCGCCACCACGCCCAGCTAATTTTGTTTTTTTGTTATTGTTTTGTTATTTTTTTTTTTAGTAGAGATGGGGTTTCTTCATGTTTGTCAGGCTGGTCTCAAACTCCTGACCCAGGTGATCCGCCCACCTCAGCCTCCCAAAGTGCTGGGATTACAGGCGTGAGCCACTCCCGGCCAGAAATAAATTTTCTTTTAAAAAATAAGTACTTGAAAAGCTGCTCAGCATTACGCATTAGGAAAATGAACATTAAACTCCCAATGAGGTACCACTCCACACGGGTGAGAAGAGTTAAAATTAAAAACGAAACAAAATCCCTGACAGTACCAAATGCCAGCAAGCCTGCAAAGCGACTAGAACTCTCCAGCGTTGCTGGTGAAAATGTGTGAAAAATGGTTGACGGTGTCCCATAGCATTCCGCACGCATTTGCCACAGGACCCAGCAGTCACCATCCTGGACACTTACCCAGGCGAAATGAAACCTGTGTTGCCACAGACACCCGAATGTCAATGGTTATAGAAGCTTTATTGACGATTGATTGCTCAGACTGGAAGCAACCTGAATGTCCCTAAAGTGGAGAGTGGATTCATAGACTCCGACAGTCACGCGGTGAAGTGTCACTCAGCAAGAGGAAAAGAGGACGCACCAGTTCACGCCACAGCGTGGACACTTCTCAGAGGGATTACGCCAAGCGAAAGACGCCAGGTCAGAAACCGCCCACTGCGTCATCCTGTTCGTGTGACATGCCGGAGAATGTCATGGACACGATTGGGATGGAGCACAGATCCCGAGTGCCACAGGTTAACAGGCAGGGGCGGCTTTCACTGCACTGGAATTGGCGTGGGCAGGGGAAGGGATGAAATGGTTCTGCATTTCGATTGTGGTAGTGGTTACATGACTATGCATTGGTCAAAACTCCATGCAAAAAAGTTAATTTTGCTGTATGCAAATTAGAAAATAAAGTTGTTTTTTTCTTAATGTCAACACTAGTGCATGGTTAGGATCTGTCTCTCACTGTTTCCCTCTAACACAAGAGCCGTGTGTCCCAAATGGGGGCTGCTTCCTCAGCCTGGATCCGGGACAGAACCAACGACTTCTGGAGACTTGGGATTGGTGTCCAGAGCTGGGTGCTGCCCAGGAGCAGGAGAGACAGGGCCCACCCAGACCTCTTGCTCCCTCTGTCCTATCTCAGAGTCTGGCTGAGCCCCTCCCCGATGCCCCTGGAGCCACAGCCTGTGTTGGCCTGGACACTGCGGTTTGGTTTGCCCAGACCCCTCCCTGCTTCTCCCTGTGGTGAACGCGCTCACTCGACTTTGAGAACACCCTCTCCCCTCTGGGTGGTTCCACTGTGGCTGCCAGTCCTGCCTCCCATGCCCCTGCCAGAGAAGACGCGTGACCTGGCCAATCAGAAGCCCCCTGTGGATGTTATGCTGGCATTGGAGAGCGAGAGGATGTCTCTCTTTCTGTGGATTTGAGCTGTCAGAGTGTGACCTTGAGTAGTTGAGTAGTTGGTGGCCACATCCTTTACCATTTGAAAATGTCCAAGTGACCACCAGAGATGGCGAAGGCACTGGTTCCAATCTTAGGGGCGTGCTCCATCCCCACGGCTGCCGGCCAGGGCAGCCAAAAGCCCTCCATTTGTCTTGACTCCTCCTGAGACTCCATCTGGAATCCTGAGTCCCTGCTGCTGCTCCTCTGGGCTGTGTGATGCTCCCAGGTCTGCAGCTCTCTCCTGGCAGCACCCCAGACTCAGAGCCCCAGCAAGCCTCTGTGCCCATATTGGCCTGGGCCAAGCCCACGGCCAGGGCCAGCAAGCAGAGAGCACCAGAATGGCCCGTGCTGTTGGCAAGAGCTGGCCTGGAGCACAGAGGCAGCTGCCACCCTCCCTAGAGCCCTACAACAACTCCCCTTCCCGACCGCATTAATTGGGCCACATCTGGTGATCACAGATCACTTCTGGCTTCCGGGTCACTCTAGAGGCCCCCACACGCCCATTCACCATCCGGGCTCCAGCCAATGAGGGCTGTGCATCTTGCAGCCAAATGGCTCTCCCCTTGCAATGACCAGCCTTGGTGCAGCTCGCCAACCTGCTCCCCTCTGTCCCAGCCCACGAAAGCCCAGCTGTGCAGGCTGCCCCACACGTCCAGGCTGCCCGGCGAGGCACACACTTACCTGGATGGGCAGTGACTGCACACGCACACCCACACCCCTCGGGACAGACTCTAGAGCCACTCTTCCCTCCAACTGCTCTCTCTTCCACCTCTCCCTGCACCAGCACCAACACCCAGTGCACGGAGTGCAGACCCCACATCCGCCCACGCTGAGCTGGGGAGGAATCCATGCGGAGGAACCCGCTCTGCCTTGGAAGCTCACAGCCTGGTGGAGAGGAGGACGAGTTCATAGATCACTGCAACCCAGGGACACCGCAAGGGCCTCAATAAAACCAAGAAATAACCAAGAACTGGCCACAGGCTTTGCTCCAGTGAGCCCAGCAGAGTAAACCTCAAAGGGCAGGAGTCCTTCCAGGTGTCTAGAGAGGCATCTGGCAAGGAGGCAGTGCCTGGATTTTAGAGCTGAACTGGACTTTCAGGGAAAACCAGGGGAGATCCCCCAACTTCGTCCAGGGAAACCTCGGTCAGGTTGGGTGGCAGCACAGACGAGCAGCTAGGAGAACCGAGGTCTCACCAAGGGAGCCACCATCAACCGGTCCTGGGGTCTGAGGCACTGTCATTTGAAGGGCAGAGCCACGGACAAGGCCCTCGGGGGTGACTGGGTATGCTGGGGAGGGGCTCCATGGACAAAGAAGAAGGGGTCCAGCAGGGGTGAGGTGGGGGATCGGGGTTCAAGGCACAGGGCTGGAGGAGCCGTGGGCAGGAGGCAATGTCCCTGAGGGACCTGGGCTGAACACCGAGGCCTGGGCCATAGTTGGGCTGGTGGCTCCCGCCCAGCACTGGACAGCACATACTGCTCTCACTGAGGACTTGTCCCCCTCCTCACCCCTCTCCCTGGCTTCACTCCCCATACAGTGAAATCACTGAATTGTTGCCACCCAAATATCATTTTCTGATACTTGGTTCAGACTGGAAAGAGCCTTCGCATCCATCCCTTGCAGTTGGCTTGCCGCGAGTCCCAGGCTCTCCCTCCGCCCTCCAGCCACAGACCCCTGGAGATGCTGCCTTTCATCAGTGGGCCCGGGGACCGGCACTGCCTGGCAAGGGATCTGCTGCATCTGGGAGCCAGGACGGGGCTCCAGGCTGCCCCTCGGACCCGGTCACAGGGTGCCGCTGCCCAGGCACTGGCTCAACAGTCACTAAACACCTCTTAGGGATGGCAGTTCTGCTCCGGGCATTGAGCCACAGACAGAAGAGGACCACACCCTCATGGAACATTCTAGAGGGAGATGCAGAGAACAAATGGGAAAACAGGAAGGGTGTGAGGACAGTAACCCATGGTGGCTACAGTGCGGCTTCCCAAGCTGTGGACTGGGCACATCGGGCTGTGTGTGTGTGAGGTCACCCGTCAAGGCAAGTCACCTGTACAAATAGGTCACCTATGCAGATGGCTCACTTGGGAATAAAGGTCACCTGTGAAGGAGGGTCACCCATGCAGGTGGGTTGCATGCAGGTGGGTTGCCTGTGAAGGAGGGTAGCCTGTGGAGATGAACCACCTGTAAAGGAGGGTCACCTGTGAAGGGGGGTGGTGAGGTATTGGTCTTCCCCACCCACTGCAGAGGCTCTGGGTCCTGGAGGAGGTGAAGCCCTAGGCTGGTGGCCTCCTGTCCACAGCAGCCTTGGCAGCGGCTCCTCAGAAGGTGCCTGAGTGGCAGGGTCAGAGGACAAGCCCTGTGTTCCCCGCAGATGATGACCACGACAGCCACATCAGCACTGGTGCTCAGGGACACGGGAGCCCCTCAGAGGCTCTGCCTCCCGTTACCAACTCCAGCAGCCCAAGCATCCACTTGCTTCGGGCACGGCCCATGCCTGGTGTCCCAGGGTCAGGGTGGGGCAGCAGAGTGAGTGGCCCCTTGAGGCTCTTGGGGCACAGCTGCAGGCAGTGTGCGTCACCAGCCCCTCACCACCGAGGCCAGCTGGGCCACTCAGGCTGGGGAGTTGGCATGTGCGGGCTTTGCCGTTGGCTTTGAAGTTGGTGAAGTGAGAGCAGCCAGTCACCTCCAGGTTCTCTGCGATCACAGGACATTGCAAGATTACATTTTTCAATGAAATAAAAATCACAGAGCCAGCCGCTGGCATCCCAAAACACAGAGCCTGCTGCTGCCAGCTTCTGACGGCTGCAACCCTCGTTGAAAATGTTTACCCCCGTCAGGTGGGCTGTTTGTCATCCCCGCGGTGACCTGCAAGAATTTGAAAAGAGAATTATTTAAAGCCCCGATGGAGAATTCCTCGGGCCGTCTTACCCATGAAGCGCTATAGAAAAATGCCCGTGTTTCTCATGAAGTGCTGCAAACTCCGGTTTCTCATTAAAATTTAGGGAAAGTTACTTGGAAGTTTTATACAAATTCAACATGAAAAATTGTCCTGATTATAAAATACAAAGAAAGCATAGTGCATTTCTTTTCTCCAAGTCCCCAGGCCAACTCCATTTTACTCATAGTGTCATGTAAATGATACCATTTCTTTACATGGTGTGCCGAGGTAAAGGGTGGGCAGGCTGGGGAAGCCTCGCACAGGCTGCGAGGAGCCCTGGGGGAAAATGGGGTGCAGGGGTCCTGGTCAGAGCAGCAGGGAGGTTGTGGGGCCGGTGCAGTGGCCAAAGAGGTGGTGGTGGAAGCTGAGGCAAGATGGTCCTGGGCCGCTCCTTGGAGACCAGGCTGAGCGGCTGCATCTGACCCTAGGATGGGTGAGCGGTGGGGGATTTCACAGGGGGCCACAGTCTGTGAGATGCAAAGCCCCATGGGTGGGAGGCCAAACCTGCCGACCCCTCAGTCTCTGTACACTGAGATGAGACCTGCGTGCGATGGGGACTAAGAGCTCCAAGTTCCGCTGAGGGCAGGTTGGCAAACTTGTTGCTGCGCGGCCCCAGGGCCCTGCACGCTGGCCACGGGACACTTAGCAGGGAAGCCAGAGCCCTTAGAGAGCCATTGAACACTTCTGAGCACTTTGCAGAGGCGACCCCCCACTGGCTTCAGAGACATGCCCCTTCCCCAAGATGAGCCCCTTCCCGGGGGGCTAGTGAGGAAGGCTCTGGGCACCTGGGAGGCGCAGCTGGGACAGGGAAATTAGCACAGCACATTAACACAAGGACATACGAGGCTAATGCGCTCTCAGGAAGGAGATCGATGGGCCCTCTCCGGGTGCCTGAAAGGAGTCCAAGGCCAAAGGGCTTCGGGCTGTGGGCTGCCAGCAGCCAGGCTTTCAGTGAAGCCGCGCCCCAAGGAAGGCAGTGCTGAAGTTGCAGGTGCGAGGCCAAGGCCTCCCTTCTTAGGCATACGCAGGGCTTCTCCACCCCCTCCCTCACCCCGTCATCCCCACCAATGCCCCAGGATCCACTCTCTTGGCCCACCCCACCTGTCTGGAAACTGTCACTTTGCCACCTCCCATGCCCCCCAGCTCTGCCTTGGGCGAGCTCCCAGAGGGCCTCGATGGCACCCGGTGAGGTGGGCCTGCCTTAGATGGGACGCACACACTCTGCTAAACAGGAAAGCACCTTTGCCATGCGCCCCAAGAAGGAACGGATGGAGCTAATTTGTGCCATCGAAAACACAAGACAAACCATTTGCCGGCGACTATCTGTGTGTCCAACGCCAGATCACAGGGTCACTCCCGGTGTCTTGCCCAATCCACGGCCACCTGGTCACTTCCATGGTGTCATCTCCATCTTGTTGACAAGGGAGAGGAAGCACCCCCGCCCCGGATGGTGTAGCCAGTCGGGCCAATCCGTCTCCCCACAGCTGGGTTCTGATCGGATGTGACCCATGGGCTTGGCCTCATGCTGCCAGACGGAGCGGCCCTCCAAGACAGCCCGTGCTTTGCTCTGCTGAGACAATGAGAGGCTTCCCCATTATGCTGTGGTCACACAGAGAGGCCCTTGGCTGCAAGGGCAGGTCTGCCATGAGCAATGGCCCCCAAACACCGCCATCCCCAGCTATTTGCCCAAGTGGTGGTTAGGCAGAGGACGGCTGGTATGACAAGGGATGTACCTGTGTGCCCTGAGACAGCCCAGCAGGAGAAAGGCACAGGGCACAGCCAGATCGGAGACAAGAGTAGGAAAGGGCTTCAGGAGATAGGAGGGGGGCTGACCTGTCCTGGGCTGGGGCAGACACATCACAGGAGGGTCATTTGATGAGAGCCAGAGAGAGAGAGAGAGTTACGGTGGGCCGGGGGGTGGGGCAGGGAGAGGAAGAGGGAGTGGGAGCGGGAGAGGGAACTGCCTTGTGTGCCATCCATGTGTCAGTGGGCCCTTGCCAGCCACACACACAGGAGCCGGCCCTTGCCAGCCATACACACAAGCCCTACATGCTCCTGTTATTCACTCACTGACTCATTCACGCACTCACTCCTTTCATTTTGCAGACGTTGACTGAGCCCCTGCGAGCCGGGACCTGGGAGTGGGTGCGGCCCTGTGTGAGAAAAGTGTGCTGCCCACAGGGCTCCCCATCTAGCGGAGGGAGCAGAAATGAAGGAACCGGACAGCGTGAGGAGGAGCCTGGCCCCAGAGCCCAGAGGACTTGCTGTGAATGCAGCAGAGGAGGGGCAGGGCCTGCACAGTCCACACCTTTGTCCTCCTCCACTTGTACCAAAAGAGGTGACGTTGGTGAGGGCCAGGACATGTGGCCAGGCCTTTGGTGGCAGCATTACCTCCTCACCCTCATCAGCCCTGGCACCCTCGGTAGTGACCCCCCACCCCAGGCTCTCATGGTCCTTCCTATAGAACAGGATGTGCCTTGAACCTCCCAGGAGACAGTGGGTACTGAGAAAATATTCCTCCTGCTGGTCTCCCATGCCGGTCCCCGAGGCCACCAAGCTGACCCGGAGTTTCCTTCTGTGGGTGTGTTGAGGAAGCATGTCATTGCTGGATTCCACCTGCCTAAGTGCTCCGAGTACACATGTGGGGCTCTGAGATGTTCCTTGACCACAGGCGGGGTTCCGAGGTGCTCCCTGCCCAGAGGCGGGGTTCCGAGGTGCTCCCTGCGCTGCACACAGGTGGGGTTCTGAGGTGCTCCCTGCCCACAGGTGGGGTTCTGAGGTGCTCCCTGTCCACAGGTGGGGTTCTGAGGTGCTCCCTGCCCACAGGTGGGGTTCTGAGGTGCTCCCTGCGCTGCAAGCAGGTGGGGTTCCAAGATGCTCCCCAGCTTACAAGTGGGGTTCTGAGGTGCTCCCTGCCCACAGGTGGGGTTCTGAGGTGCTCCCTGCACACAGGTGGGGTTCTGAGGTGCTCCCTGCCCACAGGCAGGGTTCCGAGGTGTTCCCTGCCCAGAGGCAGGGTTCCAAGGTGCTCCCGGCTCACAGACGGGGTTCTGATGTGCCCCCACCCACAGACAGGGCACTGAGGTGCCCCCACCCACAGACAGGGTTCTGAGATGCCCCCACCCACAGACAGGGCTCTGAGGTGCTCCCGGCTCACAGACAGGGATCTGAGGTGCCCCCCCACCCCCAGACAGGGCTCTGAGGTTTGTGGGTCCTGCTGCCACCCTCCCAGAAGACAGACAGGAACCCAGCTGGGTGAGTGATCTGGAAGAAGGAGGGAGCATCGCTGGCCCCTCTCAAACAGGAAGGGCAGGTTTGCTGGGCATTTTGCTAAATACCCTGCACTCTGTAGGCATGATCCTGCACAAAACGGATCAAAAGCCAGGTGATCGGGCCATGCCTGTGTGAGCCCCTCATGACCTCCCAGGGAAGGCCCTTGGCGCCCAGGACAGCGCCCCGTCCGTCCACATCCCCTCCCTGCTCCCCCGACCTGCCCACCCTCACCTTCCCCTTCGTCCTGTTCTGGCCACACAGGGTCTTTCCACTAGGGAGTCTCTGCTGACTCTCACCGGGACTTGCCCCAACTTCTCAGCTTGCTCCCCAGCTTACAGGCGGGGCTCCGAGGTGCTCCCCAGCTTGCAGGTGGGGCTCCGAGGTGCTCCCTGCCCGCAGGCGGGGCTCCGAGGTGCTCCCTGCCCGCAGGTGGGGTTCCGAGGTGCTCCCCAGCTTACAGGTGGAGTTCTGAGGTGCTCCCTGCCCACAGGTGGGGTTCCGAGGTGCTCCCTGCCCACAGGTGGGGTTCCGAGGTGCTCCCTGCCCAGAGGCGGGGTTCCAAGGTCTGTGGGGTCCAATAATGCCTGTGGAGGACTTTATGGGCAAGAAGGATTATTTGCTATTTAATCAGGTTTTAACTTAATACACAGCTTATTAAAATAAACATTGAAGTTTCATATTCAAAAAGCCAAGTTCTCTTAAGCCTTAAAGCTTGACTTACAAATCTCATTGTACTGTTTATAAAGCTAGTTATTGTTGAATAAGAAAAGTATCTTTTACGTGTTCTTTCAGTAGTGTCTGAGTCCCTGAAAATAAAGACCTTCGCTCCCTGTACTTCATGTGTACACTCCACACACCTAATTAATTACACCTTTTAGATTGCATTCATAAAATTAATATTTTTAGAGGTTTTTTTTCTTCCCCTAAGAACTTCAAAGGCCTGTCAGGGTATTCTTACAGACCTGACATAAAAACCTTGCCAAGCACTTGAATAGCCCCTGGGAATAAAATAAATTGTAGCCATTGCTATGCTGAATATGTTCATTCCAACCCTCTCCTTCATTCTGTTTAGAATCACTAACTCTCGGCCTTGCCTCTAGAGTGGATGTGGGTTTTTATTTTGTTTTGTTTTGAAATGGAATCTTACTCTGTCACCCAGGCTGGAGTGCAGTAGCACGATCTCGGCTGACTGCAACCTCCACCTCCTGGGTTCAAGCAATTCTCCTGCCTCAGCCTCCTGAGTAGCTGGAATTACAGGCACCTGCCACCACACCTGGCTAATTTTTGTATTTTTAATAGAGATGGGGTTTCACCATGTTGGTCAGGCTGGTCTCGAACTCCTGACCTCAAGTGATCCACCTGCCTCAGTCTACGAAAGTGCTGGGATTACAGGCATGAGTCACCATGGCTGGCTGGATGTGGGTTTTTGTGCTGAGCTCATAGCCTCCTCCGGCTACCTTCCATCCTAACTCCACCCCCTGGCCTCTGGCTCAAAACTAACCCCCAGGCTGTAGGAGAGCCAAGGATGCTCCCCGCTCCCTCCATGATTGTCACAAAACCTTCTGGGCACCTCCTGCCTCTGTGCCTTGCAGCGGCTGTTCCCTCTGCCTGAAATGCTCTTTCTCCTATGTCTGCTCAACCTCATGGCATTCAGACCTCGGCTGGAAGGTCCCCAGGCCAGGGAGGCTGTCAGGGCCCTGCCCTGAATTGAACCCAGCCACCCTCCCTGGCTTTACTTTCCCACATGGCATTTACCACCACCGGGCCCCACCCATGGGTCTGCTATGGGTTTGCTGTCAGCCCTCCCTGGAGGTCAGCTCCTGGAGTGCAGCACCTTCTGATGCTCACACCTCTGTCCCAGGCCACCCTGGAGAGTCTCTGGAATAGAGGAGGCATCAGCAAGTGTTGACTGGATGAATGAATGAATGAATGAATCAGTCAATCAATCAATCAACCAACCAGATCAATCGCCCTCACAAAGATGATCCCTTGCGAGAGGGCCATGCTGCTCTGGCACTGTTCCACACAATGTTCCTTCCTGTTTCTTTCCTTCCCAAGATTAGAACATCACCACCGAATAGGGAGGGTGGGGACACGGTCTTCATGTCGGGCCAGCTAGGGTCGCTGCACCAATGCCCAGGTGGTCAGAGAGCCGTGGAACCAGGGCTATGTGCTTCGTGATGTCTGTCCCAGGTCACCAACTGCTGAGCCCTGGCCACCCTCGCAGCTGCCTCCACTCCAATCCTGGTTCAGGCCCTTAGACAGTCAACAGGACTCGCACTCCTTTCCTGGGTGGTGTTATCCTGGCCACGAGGCCGAGGTTGCCAAAAGGTACTGGTGACCCCCCCGTTCCCCTCCTGCTCCACACACCCACACATTCACACCCCATGGCTGCCCCTGGGCCATGTCTGTCTCTGCCCCTGGGTTGCTGGAGACCTCTGACTCCCATCCCACCCTCACGTTTGGGTAAACAGAGCCTCCTCTCTGGGAAAGGAGACAACGGCTGGGCTCCTGGTGGGGATGCATGGACGTGGAGGCCAAGGAGCCCGCAGGCCACCAGCACCACAGGGGAAGGGTGCTCTTGACGCCTGGCCGTTTGGACCCGGTGTGGCCATCACAGCACTCCTTAGGAATGTGTCATCTATTGTATGACACTCTCTCCCCAGTGCGGTGTGTGACAGCATATTAAGGACTGCTATTTCAATTATTATGAATAATGGAGCAGCCTGGGGAACTGACTGCCTCTCAGGCCCTGGAACCAGGAAGCCACAGTGTTCACAGTCAGGCACCTTATGAAGCCAAGGACAGAGCTGGTTGGGGGTGAAGAGAGGTGGTGGGTGCTCCTTGGGTGAGGAGGTGGGTGCTCCTTGAGTTAGGATCTGGTGCTCCTTGAATGAGGACCTGGGTGCTCCTTGCATGAGGAGGCAGGTGCTCCTTGGGTGAGGACCTGGGTACTCCTCAGGTGAGGAGGTAGGTGCTCCCTGGGTGAAGAGGTAGGTGCTCCCTGGGTGAGGAGGTAGGTGCTCCCTGGGTGAAGAAGTAGGTGCTCCCTGGGTGAGGAGGTGAGGACCCAGATGCTCTGTGCATGAGGATGTGGGTGCTCCCAGGGTGAGGATGCTGATGTGTTTGGGTGTGGCTGTCTCCTGCAGACATAGGCATTGTCCTCTGTGTGCTCTGGATCTATGCAGTGTTAATGGTTGTAAAGTCTGCCCATCCTTCAGTCTCTCTGGAGGCCAGCTCTGTGTGAGGCACATGTCACATTCAGACATGTGTGGGCCCTCGCTGGCCCAGGCCACTCCCTGAGGCAGGGGTGCTGAGAGTGGGCCCAGGCCTACAGATGGCAGAGGCCACTTAGGGCCGATGTGGGCTGCAGAGAGTGGGTGTGGATAGCGCCGGAAGGTGCATCTCCACTTCTTTTTTCTGAGACTTTCTGGGAGGTTATCAGGCAGACTGCCAGGATGACATTCCCGCCTCCAGGATGGCATTCCCACTGCCAGGGTGGCATTCCCGCCACCAGGGTGACATTCCCGCCTCCAGGGTCACATTCCCTCTGCCAGGGTGGCATTCCCGCCACCAGGATGGCATTCCCGCCGCCAGGGTGACATTCCCGCCGCCAGGGTCACATTCCCTCCGCCAGGATGACATTCCCGCCGCCAGGATGGCATTCCCGCCGCCAGGGTGACATTCCTGCCTCCAGGGTGGCATTCCCACCACCAGGATGGCATTTCTACCACCAGGGTGACATTTCCGCCGCCAGGATGGCATTCCTGCCTCCAGGGTGACATTCCCCCACCAGGGTGACATTCCCATCACTACTAGCACGTTTTCCATTTCTGTATTCCATTTTCTCATTTTTTCCCTCATTCTCCCCCTTAGGATCCTGCCAGACAATTTTGCCTTTGAAAGAAGGGCCATGTTCATAAACTGGGGAGAGCCTTCAGGCCTCTCGGGTTCCTCCGCGCAGAAGAGGGACTGGGAGTGGAGTGCGCAGGGGTTGAGAGCAGGGACTTTGTGGCCAGAGGGCTGTGGCAAAAGCCCAGATGGGCCCTCAGGGACGCGTGACTCCAGGCCTGTTACTTAACCTTGCTGTGCCTCGGTTTCCTCACTTGCAGAGCAGGGACGATGTATGCCAATTTGCTGTGAGATCTCCTCAGTTTGCTGTGTGCGGCGCTCAGGTTGGGTGGCTCACAATGGGTGTCCAGAAAGCAGCAACGCTTTGGCTGTTTCCTCCTCTGTGCAAAGCTCCCTGAGTCAGCTTGCTCTCAGGGGCACAAGGGTGAGGCTGAAATAAACACCAGAGACCAGGGGAGGGACAGCAAGTCCGTGGAGAGCAAGGCCCCACTCCGTGCTCAGATGGGGAAACTGAGGCAGAAGTGGGCCCTCGTATGCAACAACAGAAGAGAGTGATATGGAGGGACAGAGCAAACGGGAAGACTGCCTGCCGGGGCTCCTCACTCAGCTCCCTGGGCTGTCAGCTGCCCTGTAAAGGGGAATGATATTATAGTAACAATAGTCAGGAAGTGGCTTCTGTGAAATGCAAGCTTCTCCTTTCAGCAGAAATTCGCTGAACACCTAGTTGGGTCTGAGCCTGTGCTGGGCCCTGGCAACAAGCAGGGAAGAGTCTTTGACCTGGGGGAGCCCAGGGTCCCGCAGTATAGGTGGGCAGGAAGCAGGCAACGGTGGCCCCATGTGATTGGCACCAGGAGGCAGAGGGCAGGGGCCACAGGGAGGCCTATGACCTCCCCCACAAGGATGCCGGGACCCAGGCTGGGAGACAGGGCCACGTGAGTGACCACCACCATTGGCGGGAAGCAAGCGCCTTCCTGCTGCTCAGCCCAGAACACCCCGCCTTGTGTGCGCTGGGGTGAAATCTTCAGGGAGCTGCTCCTGGTCGGAGCTCCGGCTTCTCTATACCTTCCTGGCTGGGAGCACTTCCCTGCCTCCTGCGTTCCGCAACTGCCTCAGCTGTAAAGCAACGGAATAAGAGGACATCCACTCCATGGCGTGGTCGAAAGTTCTCCCTGAAGTCATAGGGACGATTCTAGGCAGGGGAGAGGGACTGAAGTTTGTCAGAGGTCTCAAGACATAGAGACCTTCCAGAAAGTCTCCTCCCTCTTATGCTGGTAAATGTCTGAGTGTAATTGTGTTTGGTCCATGCCTGTGGGGGCACGGAGAGTTGGGCGGATGACTGCAATAACACCGCTGAGAGGTAGTGAGCTCCTGGTCAGGGGAGGTGTTCGATGGGCGTGTGAGTAATCTCCAGCCCTGCCTGGCTCAAGCACAGACCAGATGGTCTCCAAGGGCCCCCTCACTCCATCGCTTCTGAGTCCACAGGTCTGAGATTTGGGAATTCTCAGGTACAAGACTGCTGATTCCCCACACGGATTCAACACCTCCTGTGTGCACCCTGGTGGGGGAAAGCAGAGATCCTTCCTGCTCAGCTGCAGGGACACCGAGAAGAGCGGCAGACCTGTGGGGAGGAGACCACTGACGCATCTAAGATTCTGAGTCTGTGAGTTTAAGATTCTACAATGTGAATATCCTATTACCATTATGGTTCATAACAGTAGTTACTACTTATTGAGCCCCTACTGTATGCTATGCTGTGTGGCCTGTTCTGGGGGCTGCCTCTAAATTATTTACTCAACCCTTTCAGAGTGAGAGGGGTGCTCATATTTCCCCATGTAGAGATGGGGAAACTGAGGCTCAGGAGGGGAGGGCCCAGGGGAACTAGAATAGAGGAAGGCAGAGCTGGCTAGCAGCTCAGGCTGCAACCAAGTTCCTAGTTTTTAAATATAAGACGCGAAGACCCCTTAGGCGCAAAACTCTGTTAGTCTGTGATTCTCAACTTCTGACTATCTATTACTTTAAATTTCCATGACTTTAAGCTTACTTGGTCTGCGAACCCAGGCTCCTGTGGTTTAAAAGTGCCAGCTCCCAGGCGTTCAGGGCCTCGGTCTTTCTCCCCTGCCACTTCCCTCCTCGGGCCATCACAGGTCCCCCGGGCTATCACGCTTGGCTGTGGGAGTTGGCGAAATCCGGTTAATTGTTTATAAAGCACTTAGACACTCTCAGGCGACAAGAGCCATGTCTCACCAACATTATTTCATTACCATTCCTTAGAGACAGAACCATCAGCGAAGGTCTGAAAACAGGACTCTGGGCCAGCAGCCTGGGCCTCGTCCACCCAGGAGCAGCCCTCTGGGGCTGTGGGCAAGTCATTTAACTCCTTTTAAAACTCCCAGCTGGTTGCAGCTCAGGCTTCTAACCAGCTCCGCCTTCCTTATTCTAGTCCCCCTGGGTCCGCTTCTCCTGAGCCTCAGTTTCCCCATCTCTACATGGGGAAATACGAGCACCGTCTCACTCTGGGAGGGTTGAGTCGATAATTTAGAGGCAGCACCTAGTACAGGCCACACAATGGCATACAGTAGGTGCTCAATAAGTAGTGACTACCGTTAAGAACCATATTGGTAGTAGGATATTCACATTATAGAATCTTGGATTCACAGGCTTGGATGTTCCTGAGAGCAGAGAGAAGCGGGGTGTCCCTAGGCCAAGGCCCATCCTGGAGCAGCTGGAGGCCACCAGGCCACCCCGCACAGGTTGTCTGGGCGCTGCCGGGAGCAAGCTGTTCTCAAGTGCGCCAGACGCCCTGGAGCATCTTCTGGCACAGGTGGCCTCTGCCCACGTAGGATGCTGAAGGGCTTTGCAGACATGCAATGGGCTTTTGTTAGTCTCATCCATGACTGTGCATCTAAAACTGTGTTCAAAGCCGCGGCACCCACGCGGTACCTGGCTAGACATGCATGGATCAGCTCCATTCATTCCTCCACGCCTTCATTCATCCATTCAGCAGATGCTATGGGCCAGCCTTGAGCCAGACCTCGGTGACAGTGGGGCAGGTGAATGAGTGAGAGCCCTGGTCCCCAGCACCAGCAGTCTCTCTGGGAAGTTTAGCCCAAGACCATGACCGTGGTCTTTGGAACAAGTGCTGGGATGGGGTGCAGGGAAGGTACCCAGCCCCGCCTGGTAAAGGCCAGAGGTGGCTCCCAGGGAAGAGGCCGTGTGCCGAACTCTGCAGATGAAGGGGTGCAGTCAGCGGAGGGGGACATGGGAGGACAGCATGCGCAAGGCCAGAGCCCAGGGACGCGTGGGTGGAGTGACATCCCGCCCAGCCCCCGTGCCTCTGGGTAACGTGTGCAGAGCTCCTTGAAAAAGGTGTCTCCTGCCCACACCACCTCCCAGCGTCCGTCCTCAACCTCACTCTCCCTCATACCTAAAGGACTGAGTCCCGCCCTAGCTGCTTCTCACTTCCCCACTGAGGCCACAAAGCAAAGCAGATTCCCAAGCCTGAGAACAGGTCTGTGGTGGGCGGGGGGACGGCCCTGCAGCCCCCACCGCAGATCTTCCTTCCCCACTGCCCTGCCCCCTCCCTTCGGCCTCCAGGGAAGCAAAGCACTTTAGGATCATTTTCCTGCCGGTCTCCAGAGGCGCCTGCCTTCCTCTGGTCCTCTGCAGCCCCAGCATGGAGCCCCCCACTCCCTCCCCTTCTATTCCACGCCTGAAGGGGGCTTCAAAAGCCCTCCAGCACTCCGCTCTACACGGGATCTTCCCAGACCAGGAGCGATGGCCTGTGACCCCTGGAGGTGGGAATCCGAACACGGGGTTCCTTCGAGCTCAGTGCCCTTTGCTGGGGGGCATGGGGGCAGTCACTCTTCCTCCCCTCGGCTCTCCCAGAGTCTATTCCATTCCAGGCACCTGGAGATGCTGGGTGTGTCCTACAGAGGGGAGGGGATGAGGAAGGTAAAACTGTCACACAGGGCAGTGTGACACAGCCTGGCCTTGTCCAGCACTTCTACTATATACACTAAACATAAAATCCTAGGTCCCGCACCTCCTAAACAGACCTCCTGGTAACCAAGGGGACCCCAGAAACGCCTGAAAACAGTTCTCGGCCATGATGGGATGGGTGGCCAACCTCGCCTCATTCTACTCCCCTCCCTTCTGCAGTGTAGACACAACTGCCCGGCATTCATGTTAAAATAGAGACCATGAGACCAGCAGAACAGACTCTTGGTGGCAATACGATGCCAAATGATAAACAGGACCTGGGGTCCTGCAGGGCACAGGTTAAGCGGTACACTCTTGCACTTAAAGAATAAAAACGCCCTGGCCGCAAGGGTTTTCCTTTTCTCCAGCAGCTAAGCAAGCCCTGGCCTGAAGATAAGAAATGTAAAAACAATCACAGCTCATCCAGGTCCAGACGCCAGCTAGCTGACCCCCTTCTCCCGCAGCCTAACACCAGCTTTCACTGAGCGAGAGACCGTTTCAGGAATGTTCCTGATGAAGGACCAGCGACCACGGACTGGCTCTGGCTGGTTTCCGGAAACTGCACTTGCGCACCTCTGTGTCCTAAAGAGACCTTTCAACATATAGGGCCTGATTGTAATGCACTTATTTATTTTACTTTTTCATAAAATCAGCTCCTGCAGGAGTTGTAATATATTTAAATGTTAGGTCTCCACCTCAATATGAACACGGTCATATGTTACACACATGTTTCTTCAATATGCACGCATTAGGACCACGTTTGGCAATATCCATACCTCCTCCTATAACCTGCTCCACGTGTCTGTGTAGCCGGCCTGGTCAGCGGAAAGCTCCTGCCCCAGCCCCTCCTCCCTCGAAGCACCTGTTTCTCCTGCTTCCTGGATGGCCACCTCGCAGGCTGTGGCCCTTCGGAAGAAAGAAAGTCTCCCTCTCCTT
The DNA here is from genome assembly GCF_009764315.1 of Trachypithecus francoisi. Classification (NCBI taxonomy): domain Eukaryota; kingdom Metazoa; phylum Chordata; class Mammalia; order Primates; family Cercopithecidae; genus Trachypithecus; species Trachypithecus francoisi. Next base: position 4,124,535 of record NW_022681454.1, on the reverse strand, counting down.
TCCAAATTCATAGATATCATGGGTCTTTTTTTTTTTTTTTTTGAGACAAGATCTCTGTTGCTCAGGCTGGAGTGCAATGGTGCCATCTTGCCTCACTACAACCTCCTCCTCCCTGGTTCAACCCATTCTCCTGCCTCAGCCTCCCAAGTAGCTGGGATTACAGGTGTTGGCCACCACGCCCAGCTACTTTTTGTATTTTCAGTAGAGAAGAGTTTCACCATGTTGGCCAAGCTGGTCTTGAACTCCTGACCTCAAGTGATCCGCCCACCTCGGCCTCCCAAACTGTTGGGATTACAGGCGTGAGCCACCTCACCGGCTGAGTTTTTTTTTTTTTTTTTTTTTTTTTTTCAGTTAACAAGTAGATCATCTCATTTTGTCAAGATCCCCGGGAGTGGCACGTGCTGTGGCTCTGTGGGCCCCTCTCCTCCCTCTCTGCCAGCTCTGTGCCCGAAGCCCACCTGCACAGCACCAACAGGCCTTCCCTGAGGCCAGGGGAGTGGAGGAGCCTGCTTGCCTGAGACCCTGGGTTCTGGGGAAAGCTGCTCAGCACCCACCCTGTCTGTTGCTTGTAGCAATGGTGTCAGGAGCATGGGACCTGGTGCTGAGCATGTCCTTCTAAGCCCGCTGTCCTGGGTTCAGCCTCACCTCCACAGGCGGTTGTCCCTGCTTCCTGAACTGGGAACACAGGGCTGATGGGCGTGTCCAGGTGTCAGGCAGGCGTGTCTTCCCCCAGTGTGAGCTGAGCCCTGGGGAGGGCCTAGCATCCCCCCACCACCCACGGCTTCTGAGCAGGGCAGAGGTGCAGGAGTCAGCAGCTCCCATGAAGGTCCCCATCAAGGCCCCATTGAGGATGTGGAGATCCTTGCACGGCCACCATCAAGCTCCAGCACTGGCAGAGGCCACACGAGTCCTTTGTCAGTGTGTTTGCAAGGAGGACGGGTCAGGTCACCCCAGACTCATTTGGGAGGACTCAGGTGAAAGAAGAACCCTCTGATGGCCGAGATGGCGGGTCTGCAATTGCATCCCTACTGCGTGCTGGTCGAAGAGGAGGCTGGTGCATTTGGTGCAAGGGCCATGGGGAGGAGTGATAGGAGGCAGCCACGGGAGCCGGGGCACCTACCCACGGCCATTCCTCTCCCGTGTCTCACTACAGTTCACTGAGGTTCCCTTTGTCCTACACATGTGTCAGATGAGGAACGGAAGCTCAGGGGCCGATGGCTCACTCCAGTGTTCCTTGGGCCAAGTACGTGGGGAGGAGAGCAAGGGAGGGGGATTTCCTGCCAGGGATGCTCCTGGGGAGCAGGGGAGGGGCCTGTCCTGAGGCTCTGCCAGGCTCTGGGTGGGTGGCTACCTTCATCACCCACACACAGACCCCACATCTCCAGGTGGGGTCTGGCTGGCTTCGTGAAGAACCCTGGTCTCCCCAGACCTGCTCCCTTTTCAAACTACTAATCTTAGGAAATGACAACTCTAGTTCTAGAAATGCTCACCTTTTTTGGTACTAAAATCTGATTCCCTGGAATGCAGTGCTCTGCTGGTTTTCTCGAATGCCATGCATCGTGCTGGGGCTGCCAGCCTTTGGGCGCTGACTCTGTGCCAGGGGCCACTGCAGGCTACACTCATTCCATTTGGGCTTTGCGATGACCCAGCACAGATGAAGAAACTGAGGCTCTGAGAGGTTGTGGGGGATGTGAGGCCTGGATCGGGGCAGGTGTGGAGACAAGGGGCTGGGGACTGGAGGAAGAGAGGGCCGGGGGAGGTGACTTACATATAGGCACCAGGGGATGAGAGTGTCGCTCATTCATTCATCCTGCATTCACTCATGCAACAAACACTCACTAAGGACCTCCTGAGTACCAAGTGCTCACTGGGTGCTGCTGAGTACTGAGCACTCACTGGGTACCCCCGAGTACTTAGTGCTCACCAGGTACCCCCTGAGTACTGACTGAGCACTCACCGGGCACCGCCTGAGTACTGAGCGCTCACCAGGTACCCCCTGAGTACTGAGCGCTCACCGGGTACCGCCTGAGTACTGAGCGCTCACCGGGTACTGCCTGAGTACTGAGCGCTCACCGGGTACCCCCTGAGTACTGAGCGCTCACCGGGTACCCCCTGAGTACTGACTGAGCGCTCACTGGGTACTGCCTGAGTACTGAGTGCTCACTGGGTATCCCCTGAATACTGAGCACTCACTGGGTATCCCCTGAGTACTGACTGAGTGCTCACTGGGTACCCCCTGAGTACTGACTGAGCACTCACTGGGTACCACCTGAGTACTGAGCGCTCACTGGGTACCCCCTGAATACTGACTGAGCGCTCACTGGGTACTGCCTGAGTACTGAGCACTCAATGGGTACCCCCTGAGTACTGAGCGCTCACTGGGTATCCCCTGAATACTGACTGAGTGCTCACTGGGTACTGCCTGAGTACTGAGTGCTCACTGGATACCCCCTGAGTACTGAGCACTCACTGAGTATCCCCTGAGTACTGACTGAGCACTCACTGTGTACCCCCTGAGTACTGAGTGCTCACTGGGCACCCCTTGAGTACTGAGCACTTACTGGGTATCCCCTGAATACTTCGCACTCACCAGGCACTTGCTGTGTGCTGAGAACCAGCCCCCACAATGCAGAGGATGTGGCCCCGTCCTCAGGGCACTCAGTCTTGGTGGGTGGCATCTGACTAAACAAATCTGGCTGTGCCGTCTGGCTGTTCCGAGCATGGAACTTTTAGGAAGGTGGAGTGAGTCACTCGACCTGGAGAATGAGATCAGGGAGAATTCCCAGGACAGGCACAAGTCCATTTTCAGAGGGATTTGAGAACACCTGTGGCCTCAAAGGAGGCCAGAGCAGGAGGTGGAAGTTGAGCATGTACAGCAGCAGAGGAGGGACCAGAGGCTGGAAAAATGGCAACTCATCCAGAATCTTCTACTGATGCCCTTGCCACCAGTCCCAGGCCCTACCAGAGACTCTCCCTGGGCCCAGGGTGACCACTGACCATCTCCCTGTGTCCTGAGGCCCAAGGACACAGCCTGACCTCCATCGTCACGTCCACAGCCCACAGCCCCAACACCTGGTGGGGACTCGGGGACACACTTGAGCTTGGCAGCCCCCATGAAGGCCCCCTCCAAGGCCCCCTTGAGGACGTGGAAATCCTTGCACAGCCACCATCAAGCCTCTCCCCAGCTCCAGCGCTGGTGGAGATCACACGAGTCCTTTGTCAGCGTGACTGGAAAGTGAACTGGTCAGGTTGCCCCAGCCTCATTTCAGAGGACTCTGGTGAAAGAAGAACCCCCCAGTGGCTGTGATGCGTGGGCTGCAATTGCATCCCTATTGTGTGCCAGCAAAGGAGGAGGCCGGTGCAGTTGTTACGAGGGTCTTGAGGCTGAGTGGCAGGAAGTGCAGTACTAGCTATGCCACTGCATCCCACCCATTGGAACACACTGCACAGAGCAGACCTTTCATAATTTTTTAAAAAATGATTGCCTTTCTAGAGTGGTGAGATGAGGTACCTGAGCTCACAGAATGCCCACAGCCTCACCAGCAGGCACTCAGCTGCCGGCTCAGCCCCAGCTCAGTCCTGACTGCCTACTGCTAACCACCCAGCTCTTCAGCACAAACGGGAGCAGCTGCCATCACAGCTTTGCCCAGATGCGGATGTGAGCCACCTTGAATTAACATCGGGTTGGTCTGTGGCCTGAACCAGCTGTCAGTTGTCCTGGGCTCTGTGCTGATGCCTCCCTGACCAGCGTCAACAGGGACAAGGCGGGGGGGCGGCGAGAGGCAGGCCAGGTGAGCAGAAACTGGACTGTACCCCCAGTGGAAGCCACAGCTCAGAACCTTCACCCCTCTGACTCTCATCTGAAAAATGGGGAGCATCCTGCCTGCTCCCCGAGCAGTGTGAGGGGCAGGATGTCATCAGTTTTGGGGGTAGAGCTGGGACTGCCCGACTGCGAGCTTCTAGGACTGTCAGCTCAGAGACCAGCAGGGGGGGAGGAATCGCTTGATGACATCGGCAAGTGCAGTGAGGAGCAGACTGGAAGGGAGGGTTTATTCCAAAAGAGCCCTGTGTCCCGCTGTGTGTCTGCAGCCCCTCCCTTGCATTGTGCAGTGAGCACCTGTACACGCACCGCCCAGGTGAAGGATGAAGCACCCACCCAGCCCAGGAGCGCCCCTCCCCGCGCCCTCCCCGACCTCTGACCCTGCCCCCTGCCCCCTGCCCCCTGTGCTCAGCTCTGGCCTCTGAGCGATGACAGCCACGGAGCCTCACTCTTGGGACCCTCCTCGCTGCTCCTCGGAACAGAGGAGGTGGGGCCAGGATCTGTTCCCAGTGCCTTGGCCACCTGCACGCTGCCTGGCAAATCTCCTGTCTCTGCTGACTTTTCTCAGTGCTGTTCATTCGCTGTGTTCCGTAAACATTTATAGGACGACAATCCCAGCCCATGTCCTGGGCCCTCAAGGATGGGAGGGTCTCCCTCCACCCCTGCTGGATTTGAGGGAAGGAGCCCACCACCAAGTTCCCCGGGCAGAATGAACAGGGCACCCTGAGCAGGTGCTGCAGAGGTGAGGGCCACAGCCGGCTTCTCCTGCACCTCGGGCCAGGAGCCAGGGTGGGCTCCGGAGCCAGACTGACTCCAGCCGAAGTCCAGCCCCACCTCTGCAGGCACAGCCCAGGGAGCCAGCCCCAGCCCTGGCTTCCTTATCCACCCTACGGTGACCACAGCTGCTGAAATCTCACTGCGTGGCCACTGCCCTCACTGATCTGCTTCCTACCCAAGCCTTTGGGGATGCTGACCACGTGTGTGGCACTGGTCGTGGGCAGCACAGTCCCACGTGGAGTTCAGAGACAGTGGCAGGGGCAGCAGCTGGTGCCGAGGTACAGAGAAGCCTGGGAGCATTTGGGGCCGCTCCTCTGGCAGCTGGACACGCCTCCTGGCCAGCCCAGGGACAATAATTAAGAATCAGGTTTCATCAAAAGGCTGTATTGCTGGGAGGGGTTATAAATCAAGAAGACATTTTTATCACAGAGCAAAAATTAATTATTTAGCATGGGACATGTTTATGCTCTCTTAACTGCCAGCAGGGTGGCTTGACTCGGAGTGGCCAGACGGTTCCAGCACTGCAGGAATGGCTGCAGGAACGGCCCTCTCAGGGCTCTTGGTGCAAAGGGGAAACTGAGGCCCAGAGAGGGGAAGGGGGCCTGACTAGGGTCTCACTGCCATTCATAGCAACTCTTCCGGCCCTGGAGCTCTCTGCTGACTGTGCTGAAAGCCAGGTCCACCCAACCCTATCCACGAGGGACACACGCATTGTGCAGGCAGCAAAGCCAGTGGGTGGATGGTGGTGGGGGCGCCGCTTGGTTTGGGGGAGGCCCCAGCCCTGTGCTCCACACCTGCGCCTGTGCCAGCCACAATGTGCCCATCCCTTTCTCTCCTTCGTCCCCACGGCCCCGCAGAAAGCCCAGCCAGCTGGGTCCTGCTGTGGGACCCATCAGGAAGGGGCAGCCACGGCTCCCTCCAGCTGGCTCAGATCTGGCATTTCCCAGGAATGGGAGGTGGGCCTTGGGGGTGCGGGCCCGAAGCGGGGTATTCAACGTCTCCTGGAGGACCGTGGGTCCCCATCCCGTGAGCTTCCAGCCCTCCTTCCTCCAGGAACTCTGGCCTCCTTCTCCCAGCCACCCCTGCCCTGGCTGCAGAAACACTTGGAGCGTGGAGATGAATTCCTGTGTGAGTCACAGACTCAGGCCCCTGGTGGCTAACTGCAGAGGGAGCCCACCTGAGCATCATCCTGTGGTCGGAGGGACCCCAGGACCCTCTGAAAGGGGGATGGGAGGGGTCCCAGCACCTGCTGCTCGCTGAGTTATTCACTGGTAGGTGCTGTCAGATTTCTCAGAGCCACCGGGGAGCAGAGTAGACGAGGGTCTCACTGCCAGCAGGACAGGCAGCTGAGCAGACGCTCTAGATGGGGACGCTGTCGCCCCCTGAATGGCTCCTCTGGCTCTCCGACGGTCCATCCCTTCCTCTCCTGCCCTTTCCTCTCCTGTGCCCATCCATTCCCAGCCTGACCCTGGGCTCTGAGCCTGTGTGTGGCCAGCCACAGGGCCATGGAGTACAGTGGGAACCAGGCGGAAGTTCCCCCTGAGGGGCTGCTGGGCTGGGTTTGGGGCCAGCAAAGATGTGGCAGGGTGACCAGGCTAGGGCCACTGAGGAGGTTTGGGGGGAAGGGCTGGTCTTTGGGCAGAAAGAGTAACAAGGAATCACTTGCCAGTGGGTCTGAGCTGCAGGACCCCCGACCTGGGTGAAGGTGGGGAGACCTGCATCCTGAGCGGGGCCCCAGCCCATCTTCCGCCTGGAAGCTTGTGTCCTCATCTGTTAAATGGGGGGTCACCCCTCCCTCATGGACACATTGTGGATGTGGCCCATACAGTGGCCATGGACAGCTTCTGTGGGCGGGGGCCCTGAACCAGGCCGTGGGAGACGCTGGCTGACTAGCTTCCCATTCCCCGCATGCCAGGAGGAGGGAGCAGAGCTTCCAGAGGCCCAGGGCTCCGGGATGCAGCTGGCCTAGGGGTTCACAGAGCATGGCACCGGCCCCACAGCTGCTCTTGCCTGTAAGTAGGTACTGTGGGCAGCCTCTTAGGCCTGATCGTGAGCCCTGTCCCTTTCCACCAGCCCCGTCCACAACCCCCAGACTCTCCACCCTTCACCCCACACTCAGGCTTCCCTGGGGACAAGGAAGCTGGGAACACCCCTCAGCACTGCCCCCACAACTGAACCCCAGGGCCCCTCAAGGAGACCCTCCACTTCCAGGAACAAGAAATGAAACCCCATGGGCAGCTCCATGAAAGGACAGCTGCAGGCTCCAGTGAGTCTGACATTCACACAGAGCAGACAGGAGGGAAGGCCCAGGGCTCCATGCATGCAGGAAGGGCAGCACCCTGCAGGGGGCAGCCAGGTGGGAGGCCACGGTCCTGCTCCTCAGGGTTGCTGGGTGCTGCGGGGCAGAGGTGGGAGCTCAGGCTTCAGAGAGAGGTGGGGAGGTTCAGATGCCAGCACCTCCACTGCTGTGAAGGGATCCAAGGGGGTCACTGTGCTGGGTGGACCCAGGCAGGTCACTGGTCTCTCTGGGGCTGGGTCTCCTTCTCCACAAATGCAGGTTATCACAGTGCTCTGCAACCTGAGAGTCAGAAGAGGATGGGACAACCTAGCACAGCACCCGGTACAGAAGAGGATGGGACAACCCAGCACAGCACCCAGTACAGAAGAGGATGGGATAACCCAGTGCAGCACCTGGTACAGAAGAGGACAGAGACAACCTAGTGCAGCATCTGGTACAGAAGAGGATGGGACAACCTAGCACAGCATCCGGTACAGAAGAGGACAGGGACAATCTAGTGCAGCACCCTGTACAGAAGAGGATGGGACAACCCAGTGCAGCACCCAGTACAGAAGAGGATGGGATAACCTAGCACAGCACCCGGTACAGAAGAGGACAGGATAATCCAGCGCAGCACCTGGTACAGAAGAGGATGGGATAATCCAGCGCAGCATCCAGTACAGAAGAGGACGGGACAACCCAGCACAGCACCCAGTACAGAAGAGGATGGGATAACCTAGCGCAGCACCCAGTACAGAAGAGGACAGAGACAACCTAGCACAGCACCCGGTACAGAAGAGGACAGGATAACCTAGCGCAGCACCCGGTACAGAAGAAGACAGGATAGCCTAGCACAGCACCCGGTACAGAAGAGGATGGGATGACCTAGCGCAGCACCTGGTACAGAAGAAGATGGGGACAACCTAGCACAGCACCCGGTACAGAAGAGGATGGGATAACCTAGCGCAGCACCGGTACAGAAGAAGACAGGATAGCCTAGCACAGCACCCGGTACAGAAGAGGATGGGATGACCTAGCGCAGCACCTGGTACAGAAGAAGATGGGGACAACCTAGCACAGCACCCGGTACAGAAGAGGATGGGATAACCTAGCGCAGCACCTGGTACAGAAGAGGACGGGATAGCCTAGCACAGCACCTGGTACAGAAGAGGATAGGATAATCTAGCACAGCAGCCGGTACAGAAGAAGATGAGGACAACCTAGCACAGCACCCAGTACAGAAGAGGACAGGATAACCTAGCACAGCACCCAGTACAGAAGAGGACGGGACAACCTAGCACAGCACCCAGTACAGAACAGGATGGGACAACCTAGCACAGCACCCAGTACAGAAGAGGACGGGATAACCTAGCACAGTACCCAGTACAGAAGAGGATGGGATAACCTAGCGCAGCACCCAGTACAGAAGAGGATGGGATAACCTAGCGCAGCACCCAGTACAGAAGAGGACAGAGACAACCTAGCACAGCACCCAGTACAGAAGACGACGGGGACAACCTAGCACAGCACCCAGTACAGGGTGAGGTCCACAGATGCTGACTGTGGCCAGCAACCATGCCCCTGGCACCCCCAGCCCCCAGGCAGAGCAGCAAGGAAACAGGGCCACAGGCAGGGCTCTTGATCGTCGTGAGTGGCATCCTCGCCTCCTGTGGTGGGGGTAGGGTGGGACATGCGGCAGCAGGAGCACAGGCCTGGGATCACGGTTCTGCAGTGTGGCCGCAGCAGGCAGACGGGCAGGCACAAGAGGGAGTAAGGTGGACTGACTGGGTCAGCGGGGCCTGAGTGCCCAGCAGAATGGACTTTATCTGGAAGTCAGAGGTGGGATGTAGTCAGGTCTGATCTTCAGAAAGGCCACCCTGGCCAAGGGCGGGGACAGATCAGAGGGGGAATACGAGTAGGGAGGAGGGAGTGGAGGGGAGGCCTGGGGTGGGCAGAGGCCAGTGGTCAGGAGGGGAGAGCCAAAGCGGCTGTAAGGGTGCAACCTGGAGGGTTGTGTGGAAGAAGTGCCATTTCCACCCTTGACTTGTGGGAGTCCTTGCCTTGTTCATTGCTGCCCCAAAGATGGGGGCCATGGTGGGCATGCAGGTGGGCAGAAGAGGTGAGGCCTGCCACCCACCAGGGCAGAGCAGACCACAGCTCCGGAACTGCACAGCTTTGAAGCTCCCTGTCCCTGGTGAGAGGGGCAAGTGGGACCCCTCTCCAAAGATGAGAAAACTGAGGCTCAGACCATCTCTGCCTCCCCGAAGTGGGGCTTCTGGAAGCCAGCATGGGAGCAGCCAGGCAGAATCTGCACACGGCGTGGCCTTGCCCTGTGGCTGGAAGTCCCCGAGTCAGTTTCTTCATCTTTAAAATGAGGTCACATCCTCACCTCCCTCCCTCCCTCCCGGGTGTGGGGGTTGTGATTGGAGGGTACAAACTGCACCCAGAGAGTGCCCTGCACCCAGGTAGTGGATGCCACCCACCTGATGTCTACCGTGATGGATGCCAGCTGGCCTTTTCAAGTGACTTCAGACTCGAAAAGTGGCCTTTTCTAGTGACTGGCCTTTTCAAGTGACTTGAAGGGAAGACAGAACACCTGGGTTTGCCTGGCGCTCTGGTGTCTGAAGGCCCTGGCAGGGCCCAGGGCTCCCTGCTGTACGGACAGTCATGGGGGTGCTGAGATGGGCCCCTCACCATGTCGCAGAGGCCCCAGTTACAATCAGGTATTAATATTTCCAACACAGATATTTACAGACCTCTCCAGAGACTGCACTGATGGACTATTGGTGATCACGTTCAGCTAAAAAGAGTATATTGATCCAGGGGAAAAAAGAGGTCACTTCTTTTTAAACCCAAACCTATAAAACACTGAAATCCATCAACCCCCAGTTCCCAGGCTGCAGAGTGACATCGAACCTCGGCTGCGGTCTCCCTGGTCTGGTCAATACAGCTCCATTAGGGGCCACTCGCCTCATCCCCACCCAGGCCCTGTCCAACCCTGTGGCTGTCCAGATTAATATGCACCCCAGCTCTTTAATTCTCTGTCCATTAGTCTCACATTGCCAGCTGACCAGCTTGGCTATTGATCTTGAGGAAGGCCCGCTCAGAGGGTCCGGGCCCTGCGAGGTCAGTGGGGGACACCGTGACAGCTTTTGCCAGCCCGAGGGCAGAATCTGCAAAGTTTCCGGGAGTCCATCCTTCTGTGCACAGAATCTGGTGCCTCCAGAGCTGGCTGCAGGAAGGCTGAGGGGCCTCACACATGAGCCGGACCGAGGTCCTCCAGGCCCGTGTTACTCACCGTAGCTCGGAGACACCGGCGGGCCCCAGGCTGCACCATCCAGGGCCTGGGTCTCACCTTGGGACATGGGGGCCCAGGAGGGGCTGGGGGCTCAATACGTTGGGCAACTTCTCATGCCGGGCACCAGATAGGCCCCTGGTCCCTGCCCCCTTTTCTGCTTGAGAGGCTGAAATTTCCGAGCATTTATGTCCCCATGAAGGTCACCCGACTGGTAAGTGAGCAAGGTGGGTTTCACTCCCCCCGCCAGCCTGTACGCTTCCCACCTCATGATGAACAGAACAAGGGAGCTGCAAAAGACAGGGGCAAGGCCACCAGAGACGGGCAGGCACCAGGGGCGAGGCCACCAGAGACGGGCAGGCACCAGGGGCGAGGCCACCAGAGACGGGCAGGCACCAGGGGCGAGGCCACCAGAGATGGGCAGGCACCAGGGGCGAGGCCACCAGAGATGGGCAGGCACCAGGGGCGAGGCCACCAGAGACGGGCACCCACACTGCACCAGGTGCCGCCCAGCAGGGCTCAGTGGAGAGGTGGGTCCAAGGGAGCCACGCGGCTGCTGTGTGGGGAAGATGATGAGGCTGCACACAGAGGAGCCCGGACCCGCTCTGGGAGCGAGAGGGGGCACGATGGTGCCTCTCAGGGGCTTCTAGCCTGGGTGTGAGGCAGAGGACAGCCTGGATGGAGGAAGGAGACCTCAGGACTGGCCAGGGCCATCCAGGGGAGACATGACAGAGTCCAGACCACGGTCGTCCAGGGGAGACATGGTGGTGCCCAGACCAGAGCCTGGGGCCAGTGAGGGTGGAGCAAAATCGTCCTCAACAACCACGGAGCAGCGGACCTGCCGGTGACCCACAGGGGTGGCAGGTGCCATCCCCACACCCGCCCCCTCCCTGTTCTGCACTTTGCCCCTGATGTTACAAACCCCCAGCCAGCAGGGCAATGTCAGAGGCCATGACAACTGCTCACGTGCACGCCTTGGGGCTTCTCTGGGGCTCCTCTAGGAGCAGCAAGGGAGTTGGGAGGAGGCAGTGTGGGAGCCCACAGCCCGGGTGGGACCCAGGCTCAGCCTCCTGCCACTGCCAGAGCAGCCTTGGGCACGCGTACAGAGCTCTCTGAGCCTCAATTGCCTCATCTGTAAAATGGGGATAAGCACACTGACCCCTCCCAGGCAGGGAGGGCTACAAAGAGGCAAACAGACAGCAGGGACCCCACCAGAGCTGCTCCCCCAGGCCCTCCACCTGCCCTCTCCACAGATCTTCTGGTGGGAATTTCTTGAAGGCATGGACACTTTGCATTTTTCTCCCAAAATGAAGTGAGTTCTAATCCCTGTGTCATTGTCCAACCGTCTCGAATTTTATCACATTTTCTTACCTGAAAATGATCTCAGCGCCGTGGCGTAGGTTGGAGGAAGCAATGGGGTTGACTGTGAGCAAGGGGGGCTGGCATCTCCAGCTGAAACCACTCCCTGCCCAGCACCCTGCCAGGGTCCAGCCCCCGGCCCCCACCAGGTAAAGGCTTACTGAGAAGTGAACTGAACCCCGAGAAGGAGCGGCAGGAGCTGGGGAGGAGAGGCTGGGCAGGGGGCCTCCACCTGGAGCGTGGATGCTGTCTGCCAGCTCTGCCTTGGGGAAGAGGAAGGCACCGTGAGCCGGCACGTAGGCAGCTTGGCTTCCAAGAACACTGCTCTCACCTGTGGGGAGGACGTCCCCGTGGGTGCATAGTGTCCCCCAAACCCGTGTCCACCCAGAGCCTCAGAGTGTGCCCTCATTTGAGCACAGGGTCCTTGTCAATGTAGTTAGTTAGGTGGAGATGAGTTCACTCTGGATCAGGGTGGGCCTAAATCCAATGCCTGGTGTCCTCATGAGAAGAAGAGGGGACACAGGCACACGGGGACACAGAGGGCTGAATGAGCTGCGAGCACGGAGGCAGAGACCACAGGGATGCGGCCACAAGCCAAGGATGACAGAGGACGCCGGAGCCTGCAGGAGCCGGAGAGAGGCAGGAATGATGCCCCTCCCAGCCGCAGGAGGAGCCTGCCCTGCCCACACCTGGATCTCGGGCTTCCAGCCTCTGGGGCTGTGAAGCAACAACATGCTGTGGTTTGAAGCCCCTGGTTGATGGTCCTTTGCTTTGGCAGCCGCAGGACACTGGTCCTAACCCCAGAGCTTGGGGCCTGCCCTCCCGGCCAGCCGTCTTGAGTGAAACCTAGGAGGGGCTAACCCCACTGCTTACGCTCGGAGCTGTGCCAAGTTCCAGGAGAAAACCAAGTGCAGCAGAGGGGCGACACATCCGCAGCCCTGCGGTGAAGAATCTGTTTAGCCGTTCCTGAAGCCAGCAGGGCCCTGGGAGCCCAGGCATCCCCAACGAACCCCGCACGGGAGGCCCAGCAGACGCCACGGCCGGTCGCCTTGGGGTGTGAGTTCGCCACGTCCTCGCTCACATCCCTGGGGCTGGTAGAATGCAGGCAGCTTGCAGGGCCGTGCCCCTGCTCTGATCAGCCCAGGAAGATAGCAGCCAGGTTCCCACCACACAAGGTCACCTGGCCTCGAAAGTGAATCCCAGCAGCACCAGCCCCAGCCCACTCTGAGGCCAAGGCAGACAAGCACTCGAGAGATGGGTGCCAGTCAAAACATGCCCACTGCCTCAGCGCCTGCTGTCTGCAGCCCCTCAGGCGGGACGAGGCCAAGGCTGACATGGCCAAGGCAGGGATACCCCACCATGCAGAACTCGGCTCTTCAGCAGTCTCACTTATCCAGGGCTCTATTTTAAACTCAGAAGGGGTCAGAAAGATTTTCTGGGTTGCCAACCTACACGTCTAAAGCTCCTGTGCTAACAGCTACTCAAAGTGCCCATGCAGATCCTGCCACCTGTTACCCCGGGGTTATAGTGACCTGTTTCAGAGCACAGAGTAGGTTAAACCTCTAAATGTGAAGAGGAAGAGGATCTCGCCCAAGATGCAGGTGAAAGAGTAGCCACCACTTGCCAGCAAAGAAAATGCAGATGGAGGTGCAGGAACCCTGGCGTCCGCCGCCCAGCCCTCCGATGCAGAAACCAGTCTTCCACACACGTTGGCAGCCCAGGCACCATCCTCCCCGGGGAGGATTTACCTACAGTTCTAGGCTGGAGGCTGCAGAAATGGAGATGATTCTGGAACATCTCCTGCCCTCAAGGGGTTCTCTGCTTATGTAATAAAACATTTGATGATGGTGTAAGGACTGAGGTACAAATTGGCTGTTGTTTCAGAGGCTTAAACACCGTAGGGCCAGGAGATCAGGGCTCGACAGGCAGCCCCTCCTTGACGTGGTCAAGTGCGTTGCCCCTCTGTGAGGTTTCTGGGACAGCCCTCATCCACTCCTCACTCCAGGGAGTTAAGGGAAGGAGAGAGGCTGACCTTCCCCCGGCAGGCCCAGCCCCGAAGTACTGCCCCCAGCACTCCCATCCCACACCTTGGCATGTGGTCTCCTGGGCACACTCAGCTGTAAGGGAGGCTGGGAAATGCAGGCTTTCTTCGGGTGCCTGAGAGCTACAAATCAGAAGTTCTATCGCTGTCAAAGACAGGAGAACAAGTACTGGGGGTGGATCGGAGTTGCTACCACTGCAGTCCTACAAGATGCCAACTAAGGACAGATCTCTCTGGAGGGACACAGATGGCCTAAACCCATGCCTCTCCTCCAGGTTCCTGCCCCCAAGAGCTGCCCTGCTGCCTGGTGCTCAGGGAACTGCGGACTTGAGGTGTGCAGTTGGTGACATCAAGACCTGTGCACATCTGCTCTACCTGCCCCAGCCCAGGGACCTGCAGTAAAGAGGCTGGCTTGGATGAGGTGGTGTGGGTACAGCTGGGGCCCAGAGACTGCACTGGGATGGCAATTGACCAACTCCATCGTGAAAGCATTTGGGAAATAGACAGCCATGATGGCTTCACGTGGATGTAATCAATGCCACTGAAACATACACTTAAAAATGGTCGCTGGGCCGGGCGCGGTGGCTCAAGCCTGTAATCCCAGCACTTTGGGAGGCCGAGACGGGCGGATCACGAGGTCAGGAGATCGAGACCATCCTGGCTAACACGGTGAAACCCCGTCTCTACTAAAAATACAAAAAACTAGCCGGGCGAGGTGGCGGGCGCCTGTAGTCCCAGCTACTCCGGAGGCTGAGGCAGGAGAATGGCGTAAAACCCGGGAGGCGGAGCTTGCAGTGAGCTGAGATCCGGCCACTGCACTCCAGCCCGGGCGAAAGAGCAAGACTCCGTCTCAAAAAAAAAAAAAAAAAATGGTCGCTGGGTGCAGTGGCTCATGCCTGTAATCCCTACTTTGGGAGGCCAAGGCAGTTGGATTACCTGAGGTCAGGAGTTTGAGACCAGCCTGGCCAACATGGCGAAACCTCGTCTCTACTAAAAATACAAAACTTTAGCTGGGCGTGGTGGCGGGTGCCTGTAATCCCAGCCACTTGGGAAGCTGAGGCAGGAGAATCGCTTGAACCAGGGAGGTAGAAGCTGCAGTGAGCTACCTGCAGTGAGCTGAAATCACACTACTGAACTCCAGCCTGGGTGACAGAGCGAGACCCTGTCTCAAAAGAAAAAAAAAAAGGTTAAAACTGCAAACTATATAGATGTAATCACACACACACACAAGTGTAAAACACCAGTAACACCCGTATGGTTTTCTGGTGGAGGGTACCTACCACCCCAGGAGAGGGCTGCTGGGAAAGGGTGTGGTGGGGCTTGTGGGTGGGGGGTCTCTGTCCCTAGGGTAGAGCTAGAGTCATCAGGAGACAGGCAGCAGCTGGTGGAAGGAGGCCTGGGGAAGTGGCTCCAGCACCGGCAGGAGGCTGCAGAGGAGAGCAGGGAGGGGCCAGGGCTCTGAGTGCAACCGTGTGGGCACCAGGCCTGTGGGGGTATCTTCAGACCTTGCCTCATGCTTCCCTCTGGAGCTGGCACTGGCACTCCCATCCCACAGATGAGGAAACTGAGGCTCAGAGAGGCAGAGTGAGTTCGGCAAAGCTGCGCTGGCAGCAGGACTCATTTATTTCCTGGCTCCTCATGGGGCTCTTCCCTCTCCTTCTCACAGCGTATCTGGGTCATCGGCTCAGGAATCCCATAAGGCAGGACAACATCCTCCCAAAACGGAACTCAGTCTCCAAAGGAAGTCTCCTGTCTCCAAAGGAAGTTGTGGGGCCAGAGGAGTCCGGCCTCTCTAGATCTCGCCTGCCCTGGTCCTGCCACAAGGAGGACACTTGCTGGCCAAGCAGGCAGAGGTAGAGACAGAGACCCGCAGGCCAGGAGGAGGAAGAGACAGAGGTCCACAGGCCAGGAGGAGGGAGAGGCGGAAGCCCACAGACCGGGAGGAGGGAGAGATGGAGGCCCACAGGCCGGGAGGAGGGAGAGATGGAGGCCCACAGGCCAAGAGAAGGAGAGATGGAGGCCACAGACCGGGAGGAGGGAGAGATGGAGGCCCACAGGCGGGAGGAGGGAGAGATGGAGGCCCACAGGCCAAGAGAAGGAGAGATGGAGGCCCACAGACCGGGAGGAGGGAGAGATGGAGGCCCACAGGCCGGGAGGAGGGAGAGATGGAGGCCCACAGGCCGGGAGGAGGGAGAGATGGAGGCCCACAGGCCAGGAGGAGGGAGAGATGGAGGCCCACAGGCTGGGAGGAGGGAGAGATGGAGGTCCACAGGCCGGGAGGAGGGAGAGGTGGAAGCCTGCAGGCCAGGAGGCTTTTCTCCCGACCTTGGCATCTCCAGATAATGGTGATGATCATGGCTGTTTGCTGCAGAATTCCCGTGTTCCCACCTGGCCGTCCTGAGGACCGAGAATGGGATCGTGAGGAAGGAAGGGAGACTGGGCAGTGTGGAGGGGCTGCTGGGCCGGGAGCAGATTACAGCATCCACTGTGCTCACCTAGGGCTACAGTGGGGGCTGCCCGGTGCTCCACCCGGGCCTCACTTCCAGCGGGAGCCCACGTCCTCCTTACCTGAGAGCACAAATTATCTAATTAGCCTCCTAGAGCCACAGAGCATGGGGCTCTGGGCTTGGCAGTCACTGTTGTGTGCACCTAAATGGCTCAACGTCAAACTTCTTTGACAAATTGAGAACAGAATGTCAGTCAACACTCCCTTTCTCTAGGGAGAATGTAAAGACACCCCCACTTCTAGCTTCTGAACCCCAGCATGTAATTGCCCCTCCCTGCTTCGTAGCACAGCCTTGGGGTCTTCCCCTGACAGACTGCCAGGCAGCTGAAGCCCCCTCACCCAGGATCACCGATGTTTGTAGCCGATGGATCAATAAGTCGCCCGAGGCCCAGGGGAGGCCCGCATCCCTGCTGCCCCTCTCTAGTTGCAGAATTAAAAGGCAAGCTTGTTGTTGGCATTGTAATGAGCTATGTCCCCAGGGCTCCTGTTACAAGTTGCTGAGAGCCCGTTCCTCCGTAGGCCGGGGTCAGAGGCCTCTTGCTCCTTCCTGAGATGAGTGGGTCTCAGGATGTGGTGGCAGCTGCCACGGGTCCCCTTCCTTCTGTTGGGGACCAGGGTCTAGATACCCAGGGCATCCGAGCTACAAGAGCCCCCTCACTCCTGGGCTTCACATACAGATGGGAAACCAAGGCCCAGGTGAGGACAAAAGGTTTGCCCTGAGCCCGTAGCAGGCAGCTGAGTAGTTGTAATATTATTAACTTTTTTCAAAATTCTTAAAATTCCTAAGCTTAGTACATAAAGTCCTTCATGTGGGAACTGTTGCTTTCCAAGCCGTCAGGAATCACTAACTACACACACACACAGCACACATGTACATACAGCACACAGGTGCACACACACACACACGTACACATGCACACACGGCACACAGGTGCGCACACACATACACACAGGTACACATACACACAGCACACAGCACACAGGTGCACACACACATACACACAGAGGTACACGTGTACACACGGCACACAGGTGCACACACACATACACACAAGTACACATGCACACTGCACACAGCACACAGGTGAACACACACATACACACACAGGTACACATGCACACACAGCACACAGGTGCACACACACAGGCGCACATGCACACACAGCACACAGGTGCACACACACAGGTACACATGCACACACGGTACACAGGTGCACACACACATACACACAAGTACACATGCACACTGCACACAGCACACAGGTGAACACACACATACACACACAGGTACACATGCATACACAGCACACAGGTGCACACACATGCACACACAGGTGCACACACACACAGGTACACATGCACACACAGCACACAGGTGTACACACATGCACACACAGGTGCACACACACAGGCGCACATGCACACAGCACACAGGTGCACACATACACATGCCTTCTTCATTCTCATGATTGGATCCCTCACTTCAGTTCTCCAAGGGCCTCTGCCCTGGCCGTTCCCTGTGCCTTGAGTAGCCTCGCCACTCCCCTTATTTGTTCAGCCAATCCCTGCCCTTTCACAAAGCCCAGCTTGGGTGTCAACTTCTCTAAAAAGGATTTCCTCATCCCCCAACCTCGGGTGGGCGGGGGCCTCCTCTGGGATTCCACAGCGTCCACGCTTCCCTCTGTTCCGGTCCATGCAGGCCCGTGTGGACCCGTGTGGTCAGCGCCTCTGGCTACCCCGCAGAGCTGTGACTGCCTCTGGGGCTTGGCGGAAGCTCTGTGGTCCCCAGCCCAGCACACCAGAGTAGCTGCTCAGTGAATACTAAGTGGATACAAAATTCCTCCACTTCCAAAAAAAAAAGAAAAGAAAAGAAAAAGAAAGAAAGAAAATAACAATAATTCCTCCATTTTCTAAATTAAAAAATATCCTCCAACTCCTGTCAAACAGTGCTCTCCAACCCAGATGTGCTGACCATTGCCTCCTCCACGGGCTTCAACGGAATCACGCACTTTCGCTGACCCAGGAGGCTGGCCCCAAATCCGGTGTCTCAGGTGGGCCTGGGTGGGCTTCAAACTTGAAGTCTCTGAGTGCTTCGGGAAAATCCCACCAGGAAGGTGTGTGCTCCCTTCTCTTCTCACAGTCAGGGAAGGGCCTGGGGCGGTGGGCAGGCTGGAGAGACCCATTTGGGGGACAAGTTGTTGCAGCGAGGACTTAGAGGAACCTCAGAACCCCTACCTGGGCCCGCTTGGTGTTCGGGCTTGGGTCCAGCTTCTCAAAGAAGTTTCCAGGGACTGGGGAGGAAGGAGGTGTCTTTGTTTAGTGAGTGCAGAGCTCTACTGAGGATCATGTCAGTCCGGGGTTCTTCAGGGAAATGGAACCAATGGGAGACACACACACGCACACACACACACAGAGGGAGACACACACACGCACACACACACACAGAGGGAGACACACACACGCACACACACACACAGAGGGAGACACACACACGCACACACACAGAGGGAGACGCACACACGCACACACACACAGAGGGCGACGCACACACGCACACACACAGAGGGAGAGGCACGCACACACGCATACATACAGAGGGAGATGCACCCGCATGCACACACACACAGAGGGAGAAGCACACACGCACACACATACACAGAGGGAGATGCACACACACACGCACACATACAGAGGGAGATGCACCCGCATGCACATATACACACAGAGGGAGATGCACACACACACACACACACAGAGGGAGACGCACACACACAGAGGGAGATGCACACACACGCACATACACACAGAGACGCACACGCCCACATGCACACACACACAGGAGACGCACATACACACATAGGGAGACACACACATACACACAGAGGGAGGCACACACACACGCACACACACACAGAGGGAGACGCATACACAAGTGTGCACACACAGAGGGAGACGCGCACACACACGCGCGTGCACACACACACACACACACACAGAGGGAGACGCACACACACAGAGGGAGATGCACACACACGCACATACACACAGAGACGCACACGCCCACATGCACACACACACAGGAGACGCACATACACACATAGGGAGACACACACATACACACAGAGGGAGGCACACACACACGCACACACACACAGAGGGAGACGCATACACAAGTGTGCACACACAGAGGGAGACGCGCACACACACGCGCGTGCACACACACACACACACACAGGTGACATTATTATAAGGAATTGGCTTTCTGGAGGCTGGCCAGCCCACACTCAGTAGAGTCAACGTTCCTGCTGGAGTCTGCGGCCAGGCGCTGCTGGAGAGCCATTGTGAGCTGGCCCGGCTCACACAGCCAGGCAAAGGAGTGCCCTCTGCCCAGGGAGAGGCAACCCTCTGTTCCGTGCCGGCCTTCGACGGGTCAGATGCGGCCCACACACTAGGGGAGGGCAACCTCCTTTACTCAGTTTGCAGGTTCAAATGTGACCCTCATCTGAAAACACCCTCCCAGAAACAGCCAGAATAATGTTTGGACCAAACATCTGGACATCCCATGGCCCGGTCAAGTTGACACATAAAATTGACCAACACAGGAATAATGGAAAGGGCCTGGGGAGAGACAGTGGTGACGGGTACATGGCGTGGTGAATGTCTTTAATGCTATTGCTTGTGAATCGCAGTGATTAAATGATAAATATTATGTTAGGTATATATTACCACAATTGAGAAAATCACAAGGTAGATATTTAGAGATACCACATCTTACCAGATTTTCTTTTAAAGGCTATAATTAGCAAAACCCTTCCCATGAGGTTCAGAACCAGGGTGAGCAAACTTTGTAAAGGCCTAGAGAGTCCGTGTTTGCAGCTGTGGACCGGCCAGGAAAGCAGCCGAAGGTAACAAGTACAGGAAAACATCATTTATGAACATGAAAATTTGAATTTCTTATCATTTTCATGTGTCACAAAATATTTGTCTTCCTCTGATTCTTTTCAGCCATTAAAAACATAAAAGCCCTTTTGAAATCACCAGTTGTATAAAAGCAGAGCAGATTCAGCCCAGGGGCTGTTGTTTCCCAAACCCTGATCTAGACAAACAGTATCTGCGGCCAAGAACGCCAAGGTGGGCGCCAAGCGCAAGCCAGCACAGCCCCAAGGGCTCAGCCAGGCCGGGGCCACTGGGCATCTGCAGTCCAGTCTCGCTGTGTGTGCTGCTTAGGAGCAGAGCGCAGGCTTCCCAGGGCTGCGTGGGGATGGCCAGAGGACAAATAGGGGAGGCAGGTACCCAGGGGACCCAGAAATGCCAACCGCCAGGCTGCTCCAAGCAGGGACACCCCAGCAACCCTGAGGCAGCGGGCATCTACCCTCTCAACGTCCACCCCCAGGTCCTCTCTGCCACCCCAGCAGAGAGCATCCTGGCAGCGCCAGCTCCTGCTGGATCCTTGCCTGCTCCCACATCCAGGGAGACACCTTGCTGGAGGCCCACCCCTCCCAGGCCAGCTGCTCCAGAAAAGCCTGTGGGCAACAGACCATGGGGACCACTGGGGGTGCCTGGGACTGAGGGCTGTCTCAGGGTCCATGACTTTCAGTGGTGCACCTGGTCACCCTCCATGCCACCCATATGGTCCCAAGGCCCCTGACTGGTCCAATCAGCAGAGGGAGGGCTGAGATGGGAGGGACAGAGGATGCCATCACCCAGTGCCCCTGCAGCCGGCATGGTGCCGGGCACACTTAGCAGCTCAAGAACTAGAAGGAACAGGTGAGGGGACCAGATGACTCTTATCGTTCAGATTCCCTTTTACAATGTGTGGTCTACGCGCCCAACAGCAGGGAGCAGGGCAACCCGCGCCGCAGGCAGCACAGGAAGAATCTCCCTGACAGACGCGAGCGAAAGAGCCAAGCCTGGGTGATTCTGTTTCCCCAAAGTACAAAAGAAACAAGTAAAGCCAGCCCCCATTGTTACCTTCGGGGAGTGGCTGAGGGGTGCTTCGAATGGCCGTGCTCTGGTCCTGGCCCGGTACCGGTCCCCCAGCGGGGCTGAGAGGTCGCCCACTACGCACTTAGGGTCCATGCACCTCGCCACGTGTTCCTGTGTGCACCGAAGCAAGTGCTTACGGAAGGAGAAGGTGCCTCCTCACAAAGCATCTCCCTCTGGGCTCTGTGTGACCCACGAATGAGCCGCTTGACCAACCTGGGCCAAGTATCTCCACCAGTCTGGGCAAGTGCTGGGCCCTAGGAGGGGAAGCTCCCTACTTGTGTTCAGAGTCCCCCAAGGGCAAGGCATTCTTACCCCTCATTTTACAGATGAGAAAACTAAGGCCAAAGAGGTGGTCAGTGGCCCAAAGTCACCCTGCGTGCCAAGAGGCAACCCCCGTCTGCTAGAGCTCCGAGCACTCTGTCTTCCCTCTCTGTAACATCCTTTCCTGTCTTTCAGGAAAAGGAGTTCCCATACCTGCCTTCCTGACCAGAAATCCCAAACTCACAGCCCAGACCCCAGACCTAGGGGGATCCCCCCTCCCCTGCTGGAGGCGCTGCTGGCCAGGCATTTAGTCTGCAAATACCCTGACAAGACAGGTCATCAATGTGAAATTATCGCCATCAGCAGGGCCAGGCAGCCCGGCCTCCCATTATGACCAAATGAATAACTCCGTTTAGAGAAGTCGTTTAGGGCGCTGCCCCAGACAATGACTCCTGTCAAAAGATTTACCGAAGCTCAGGGGCAATGTGGCGGGAGGCCCCGTGGGCCTGGCCTCAGAGTTTATCAGCTCATGCAGAAAACAAAGATTGCAGCGTGGACCATTTCGCCGCTGAAATTCATGCCTTTTGACCCCAAATGAAGAGATAATCCTGGGGCTTGTTTCCACTTGAGCTTAGAGACATTGTAAACAGCTGGCTCTGAAGCAGAACCTCACATTGGCCTTGGGTAGAAAACAAGTCATCAACCACACTGTTGGGGAAAGCAGTTCATTACTTCATTTTACTCCACTCTCTTGGAAGCACCCCCTAGGAGAATTCTATTTTTAAATTGAGTGCTTGGTAGAACTCTCGGTAAAGGAACATGCTGGAGGATGTGCTTCCTCCAATCCCCTACTGAAGACTGTAAACTCAATCATGATGTAAACTTAACCTTTTTCTCCTTGGCTACCAGGAAGCTCAAAGGCCAAGAAAAGCTTAAATCCGTCAGCAAGGCTGGTCCTTTATATTATGACATGTGCATTCTCCTTTACTTTCCTGTTGTGGATTCTATTTAGATTTAACGATGTTTGTTTAAGGAGCTTCATGATGTCAACAGCTTCATATCCTTTGTTGAAAGAGTGAGGGCTATGAGTAAATGATGGTGGGCTTCCAAGAAGGTGGAGTGGACAGCCAGAGGCAATAACAGGATTCACCAAGGGACACCAGGTAGGAAGACCCATGCAAAGGCAGCTTGGGATGATCCACTCGCCCAGCATAAGAGGGGTGCCTGGTTCTGCCTAGAAACTCAAGAAATACTACGTGAATGCACGAATGATGAACGGATAACTGAGCACTGAGTGAGTAGCCAGCAGGCCCCTGGACGCAGGCACTGTGCTCAGCCTCTGCTGCTTGGGAGTCCTCTCCTGCCTTGTGAGGCCAGCCAGCACCTCTCTCACAATGGGGAGATGAAACCACAGCGGCGACCTGGCGTGTGCATGGCGCAGTCTACGACAGCTCCTCCGCCTTCTCCTCTTTTCAGGGTGAGGTCAGGTTTGACCAGTGCAAGTCAGATGGCAGATGCCAAGACAGTGTGCATGCTACGATTAGAAGCTAGAATGTTACAAAGGATGATAACGGCAGCTCCAGAGCCTTTCCTGAACCCCAGGCGCTGCCCTAAGCAACCCGTGTGGACTAACCCCTGTGATGCCCACACCCTCACAAGGTAGGAATTCTCATTGTCATTTTACAGACGACAAAATGGAGGTGTGGCAACTTTAAAATGTGTCTACAAATTCTTGGACCTCCTGGCATGGAGAGGCAGGTCACAGACCACACACACGCACATGCATGCCTATGTTGAAACTGGCTGACTGGGATTGTGACTCTTTTGTAGCCAATATCATGACAGTGAGGTTAGTTGAGACAATGTGGTGGTGCCAACAGTTCCGGTTTCTGTAGCCCAGGCACCAAAAATGTGAGCAAAGTGAGATAATCTCAGCGCCCAGGCACTGAGTCCCCCAGAGCCCCCAGTCTTCCCAGCAGGGGTCCCCCAGACTGTGTGGAGCAGACAAGTCATCTCCACTGGCTCCTTCCACAAAGAGGTTGTGGATTTATTTTTAAGTTTGAGGTGGCTTGTTATACATTGACAGGACAGAGATTTGGTGTCTGGGCAGATCCCAAGCATTAACTCTGGTCCTGGGCAGTGGATAGAAGCTAAAGCGGCCTTGAGAAGACTGCCAGTGAGGGCTTGAGGAAGACCAGGAAGAACATTATTGGAAACCAGAGGAAAAGGGAGGTCAGTAACCCAAAGGAGGCCAATACTGCCACAAGCTACAACGTGGAAAGCAGGAAATGTACCTAATTAACTCAGTGATGTAGCAAGCTTTCTTCTGTAAAGGGCCAAATGGTAAATATTTCAAATATTGTGGAGAAGATGGTCTCTGTTGAAACTCCTCAAGTCTGTAGTTGTAGCTCAAAAGCAGCCATCAACAATACACCAATAAATGGGCATGGCTGCATTCCAATAACACTGTTTATGAAAACAGGCAATAGGCTGGATTGCTCACCCCTGATCTAGCTAAGATGTCCAGGAAAATATATTGAAAGTGTCACTTTCTTCTCCTTGCAGCCTATGATAAGATGCAAGAGGAAGGAGGTGAGCTGAAGAGCAAACCGCTGAATTTTCAAGATAAATTTTCAGAAAATTTAAAGGAACCAGAGTTTGCTGGGTGATTATGTGATAATGATGATGGTGATGGTTATGATGATGATGGTGATAGCAGTGATGATGATGGTGGTTGTGAGGGTGATGGTGGTGGTGAGGGTGATGGTTGTGGTGGTGAGGGTGATGGTGGTGATGGTGATGATGATCGTGGTGGTGGTGGTGATGGTGGTGGTGGTGATGATGATGGTGGTGGTGAAGGTGATGGTGATGGTGGTGGTGATGGTGATGATGGTGGTGGTAAGGGTGATGGTTGTGGTGGTAAGGGTGATGGTGGTGATGATTGCAGTGGTAGTGGTGGTGGTGATGGTGATGGTGGTGACAGTGATGGTGGTGATGGTGGGGGTGGTGATGGTGGTGGTAGTGATGGTGGTGATGGTGACGGTGGTGGTGATAATGATGGTGATGATGGTGATGATGAGGATGATGGTGGTGATGATCATGGTGGTGGTGATGATGATGGGGATGATAACAGTGTTGGTGATGATGGTGGTGGTGATAGTGGTGATAGTAATCATGATAGTGATGATAGTGGTGATGATGGTGATGGTAATAATTATGATGGTGATAATGATAGTGGTGATGATGGTGGTGATGACAATGATAATTATGATGATTATAGTGATTATAGTGGTGATGGCGATAGTGATGATGGTGATGATGGTAATTGTGATGATGATGGTGACAGTGGTGATGATGGTGGCGATGGTAATGACGATAGTGGTGATGGTGGTGATGGTGATGATGATAGTGGTGATGATGGTGACAATGGTGATGGTGACAATGGTGATGGTGGCGATGGTGATGATGATAGCGGCAATGGTGATAATTATGATGATAGTGGTGATGGTGATATGATGATGATCGTGATGATGGTGGTGATGATGGAAGTGATGGGGATGGTGGTGATGGTGATGACAATGGTGGTGATAATGGTGATAGTGGTGGTGATGATGATGACAGTGATGATAATTGTGATGATGGTGGTGATTATAGTGGTGATAACATTAATGATGGTGATGATCATTAGGGCAAAGGGGAGGGAATGCAGTGTTATATGTGGTACAGCTTAGAATTTCTCAGTGGCCAGAATTGTACGCTGCATCCATCATTGCTATCTTCTGTCCCCGTCCAGCTATCCGTGCTTAGCAGTGTTAGCTCTTTGAAGGCAGGGTCATGCCTGATCCTTTCCTTCTCCATCCACCCCAAAGCTGGCCATACACTGGTGCTCCTTCAACAGGAGCTTAAGGATGGTGAGTGTGGCGGTGGGGGGGGATCTCTTTGGAAGACATGAAACCACAAACTTTACATTTCCTCTCTCCTGTTCTATTATCCAAATGTATCTCCTGTGGCTCCCTTGCAGTAAATTATAACAGAATTTCTTTTTTAAAAAAAACTCACTCACCTGGTTCCATGTTCCTCTAAGATATTATTTCATTTTCTGACTCCTTTTGCACTAGAAGCCCTTCAAAGAGGGGACATATCCTTCACATCACATTCTCTCTTGACCCAGCCCTACCCAACAGGCTGCTGGAGCAGGCTTACACTGACTTGCAAGAGTAGTTGTTAAGTTGTCAGGAAATTTCCCAACCAGTTGGTAAACTGTCATGCTCTGCCATGGTGGGATACACTTCAGAAATCAGCAAATGCTAGAAATTGGCTTTCTGTACCACAGAACCAGTTGTTAAACATTTACCAACATGCCTGTGTGGCCCCTCCACTGAGTCTGCTCTTGTCAAGGTCATGGCAAAGTCACTGGAGATCTCCAAGTGGCTGCAGTAGTGGCCAAGTCTCCATCTTTGTTCTCATTATCCTGGACCTCCCAAGGGCACGTCTTTCCCCATAGATCACTTCTATTTGTCTCTTGGCTTTTCCTCCCAGCTCCTCACCTAGGCAGACTCTTTCCCGCCTCCACCCACCTCTGCTTTTGGGGGTGGGCCCTCCACGTCCCTCTTTCCTTCTCCTTCCTATTGACACCTCTTGTGGGTGCTCTCCCGCCCATGGCCTTAAATACCATTGGTTTACAATGAAGGCCAAGTTTCTGCCTACAGCCCCTTCCCACCCCCGCAGTGCCTGTATCTGGCTGTGCCTGTATCTGGCTGCCTCACCAGCAGTGTATCTAATGCGTATTCATATCCATCTCCTGGGCTAAATCTGTCCTTGTGTCTTCCAGCTGCTGGTGGCTGCTGGCAACCCATGGTGTTCCCTGGCTCGTAGATGCATCCTCCGCCCTCTGTCTGTGGTCACATGGCCTCCTCCCCGTGTGTCTCCGTGTCCCTGTGTCTCTGTCCAGATCTCTTCCCCCTTATCTTATAAAGATACCAGTCACAGAATTAGGGGTCCACCCTAGTTCATTACGACCTCGTCTTACCTTCATTACAGCTGCAGAGACCCTATTTCCACGTAAGGCCATGTTCGCAGTACTGGAGGCTAAGATTTCAGCTTCAGTTTTTGGGGGGCACAGTGCAACCCAGAGAGCACTTCATGCTTCACACAAAGCAGAACTCTGATGTCCTCCCAGATGGGCTGCTTCTCCCTCCAATTCTGCATTTTCTCAAAAGACACCATCGTTCTATTGTTCAGGCTACAAATGCCTCATCATTGTGCCTGATTGCTTCCTCTCTATTCTCCACACCCTAAACCCTTCCAAGCACAAGGGGTATCCTGCCCCTTAGCAGCCCCCACCCACCTGCTGGTCCAAGCCACCACCGTCTCCTGTGCACCTTCTCTTTTGAGAAAGTTGCCTCCTCAGTGCCGTCTTCCTCCCTGGACCCCGTAATCCCCTCTCCACAATGAGAGGTCTCTGTCACCCCAGAGTCCCTGCTGGGACTTCCCATGAGTCCTTGTCCTGGTCTACCTAACTGGCCAACTTGCCTCTGTGGCTACATACGTGGCTGCCCAGAGGCTCCGCCTTTTTGTTCCACAGGCTCAGAAGCTCTTCCACTAGGTCTGCTCAGAGACTCCGGCTTGCTGTTTCCCAGATTCAGAAGCTCTTCTACGGGGTCTTCCCCAGGCCAGCCCTGCTCCTTGTCCACTCGGGTCTCTGCTTAGGACTGTCACTGTCCCCGTGTCCAGAACAGGACTGGGTGCACAGTAGGTGCATAGATTGCTGGTAAGGACGGAATGACAGCCCTACAGTGTGGACCAACTGCCCCTTGACACAAAACTGCATGGACTTCCGGGCTGCAGAGTTGCTGGGTGGTCGATGCTTGGGGAGCAATGCCCATGGCAAGAAGCCAACTCAGCAGGAAGGCAAGGAGGCCCTGCTGAGTGCTGGAGGATTCCAAGGCTGTAGGGGCCTCAGGTTACAGTGCCTCCCCCAGGCCTCTCCCCAGAGGCAGCCCCAGGTGCCAAGGCAATCTGTCCTCTTACCCCACCCTGCAAGCCCCTGGAGGCGACACCTTTGAGCCCTCACTCCTGTAACCTGATCAACAATGGGACAAGGCTCTGGGGCACAAAACAAGAGACATCTTAATTGGTGGCTCTTCCGGAGCAGCCAGAGCCCCAGACATCTCTTAATTTGTCAGGTGGGTGTGAGCTGGAAATCTGGGCTTCCCATGTGACCATGGGACATGCTGGCAGCTCGCCTGGGTGGCTCTACATGCAGAGGGATGCTGACCTCTCATGTGGGCTTGTGTCTCTCACGCCTCAATTCAGCCTGTGTCTGGTTTAAGACAAGCAGCACCTCCCTTCTTTGCATGCAGAATTGAGCTCTGGTCCCCAGAGGTGGTCCCTCCAGTAGGACACTTGGCAGGGAGGGCAGCCTGCAGCGTCACGCGGGGAGTTTCAGCAGTGTGGTTCCCACCCCTGCCAAAGATCAGAACCTCCTGGCAGCTTTGGGCAGCACCTATTCCTTGGGCCATGGCCCAAGGAATTGGCTTGGGGAGAGCAACTGGTTCTCAGCTGGTGACTGACTGGGTGAGGTGACCGACACAGCCCTTCCTAACCGTTTGTGATGCGCCTGGCAGGGGTGTTTCAGCCTGGCCTTAATGCCCAGGTGGGACTCGGGCAGGCAAGCAGAAGGAACAGCCTGAGGAGAGGCCTGGCCACAGGAGCACGTGGGCCTCAATCAGGGAGTTGTGAGTGCCTGGCAGGGCAGGGGTAAAGGTGACGGGAGGAGGGGAGCAGGCAAACAAGTGGCCCAGGTGGCTCGCTGCGGCTCAGGAAGCTCTGGACGGAGCTTGGGCTCAGCCAAGAAAGTGGATGGCAGGGCAGCCTCCCAGTAAGAAGGCAGAGGGCGGGGCAGCCTCCCCAGTAAGAAGGCGGAGGGGGAGGACACCCTCCCCAGCAAGAAGGCAGAGGGGGAGGACACCCTCCCCAGCAAGAAGGCGGAGGGGGAGGACACCCTCCCCAGCAAGAAGGCGGAGGGGGAGGACACCTTACCCAGCAAGAAGGAGGAGGGGGAGGACACCCTACCCAGTAAGAAGGTGGAGCGGGGAAAGCCTCCACGGTAAGAAGGTGGAGAGTGGGACAGCCTCCCTTTCAGGGGAACCACCTGTAGCCCAAGAGGGAAAAGGGGCAGGGTCTGCAGCCAGGCCCAGCCTTCAGGCCTTCAGGGCTGAGGCGGAGGTTCCAACAGAGAAGGGGCCTCAGCCCTGGAGGAAGTTCGTTGGGGCCTCAGCCCCAGCGGGAATCCTGGACGTTGCTGAGCGACCCACTACGGCCAGCCCCGGGGAGGTGGCGCTATGCACAGCTCACTCTTTCCCTGCTGGCTGCAGCCTTGTGTCCCAGTGATCCGGTGATCCAGTGACCTCAGGCAGAGCGCTTCTGAGCTTCGGGACTTTTGCCTCCTGTGAGGCCTGCGGAAGGCCCCCGATCCCAGACACATGGCCAGTGAGTGAGCTCCGGTGAAGATGAGCTCGTGGCCTCCATGCTCTGTGGATGCCCTGCTGGCACCAGCATCCCTGGCTGTTTCCATGGCCAGCGGAGGGCAGGTGAGGGGCTGAGGGCCCTCTTCTTGAGGAGCAGTGGGGAGTGGGGTGGACTGGAGAAGAGGGGTGGGTGGGGGTGCAGTCGCTGGGGGTCCCGTCCCTGAAGGCTGTGCTCTGGCCAGCAGGCTAGGAGAACAAGTGCCAGAGATGAGGGAACTGTGTGGAAGGGAGATGTCCCCATTGCTGGGCACTCGACTGACCCTTGCCTTGGGGAAGCTGCGGAAGAGCACCTCGTAGGGGTAGGGGGTGGTGAGGAGGGTGGGGGAGTTGGAGCTGCCCCCTTGGACCCTAAAACATGCTCCTGGAGGGCCTGCCTCTCTCAGGACAACGCCATCTGTGCTCCCACCTCGCCAGCCTGGCTGCACCCTGGGGGGCTCGGTGGGACCTCTCGGGCATGCTGAAGTCACGCCCCTTGCCCTGTCCAGATGGGCCTGGGCCGGCTCCGTCCGCAGCAGGCGAGGACAATGGGCCCTGTTGTTGGCCAGCCGCCCTCGGCCACATTCTCCAGGGACCTAGTGACCCTGAACAGGACGGTGAAGAGGTCCCCGCTGACTCAGCGAGATGTCCACTCGCTAATGAAGGGCCGTTGGAAAGGGCGTTGACCTTGGTCAGCAGGCTGGGCTCTCCATCCAGGGGTCACTGCAAGGACACACAGGAGACAGTGATGCCACGCCCGCCCCCACCCCAAACACTTGCCAGCAGCTCAGAGGACAACTGTCTGGCGGTCAGCCTATGCCAAGACCCGTGGGGCAGAGCCCCGACGGACAACCAGGTTCAGAGGTTTAAACCAGGTGCCAGCCCTGCTGCCAAGTAAAATGGCAACAACCACACAGCACCATCCAAGCCCTGACTGGAGGAAGTCCCAGGTGCAGTGGAATGGTAGATGGTCCCTAATCCAGCATGGAGATCAAGGAAGGCTTCCTGGAGGAGGGGATATGGAGCCAGGTCTTGAAGGATGGGTAGCACTGGCCAGAAATCACTGAAGGAGAAGAGAGAGCTAGACAGGAAACAGCACTGGCGGCGATTTTTGGGCGGAGAGGTGGAACTCTTTTGCATAACTGGAGCATGGGCTGCCAAGGGGAGGGAGGCTGGAAGTGAGTGAGGTGGTGGGAGGTGCCGAGGGGATGAGACAAGGAGAGGGGGTTCAAATTGGTTAGAAATACCCCCTGTGATCCTGTGATTGCAGCAGGCAGGCAAAGGCGTGGCCGGATAATGCCCTAGATTGAGAGAAGTCCAGGGGGGCTCAGGCTCCACAGAGTGCTGAGCAAAGTCACGCTGACTTTGCAGAAACCCCAGGGGAGGCTATTCCACCCCGAGCAAAGGCCCGGAGGCCAGAAAGCAAGGCCCATGTGGGAGTGGTGACAGGCCAGAGAGCAGGGAGCGTAAAGGGGGAGGAGGACCTTGGAGGGAAGGCTGGACGGGGCCAGGCCGAAATGATGTGGGCTGGAGAAGGCAGTTCCAGCAGGGGCCCAGCTTCAGCTAAGGGAGGGAGGCCAGAGGGGCGCGATGAGGGTCTGGGGTTGCAGATGTGAGAATGTGCGGCAGCAGACATGGCACTGTGACTGCTGGCCTGCCTCAGGACCAGGGCCCAGTGCTCATGGCAGGCAGAACCCACACACCCTCCCATGCTGTTCCATGGTGTTCAACACTGTTCCATTCAGCACCATCAAGGTGTCCCACAGCAACAGAAGGAAGGCACTGTGCTCCTCCACAGGGACTCATCACCAGGAAGGAAGGCGCTGTGCTCCTCCACAGGGACTCATCACCAGGAAGGAAGGCGCTGTGCTCCTCCACAGGGACTCATCACCGGGGAGCTGTGGAACGCAGGCTCATGGCTCTCCTTCTCCAGCCTGAATCCCTCTCCTATAAAATGGGGCTACTATCTGCCCTGCTGCCCTCCCAGGATTGTCGGGACCCACTTGTAAGGGTATAAAAAAGCCCCCTGTGCTGCCCAGCGCTGAACATGGTGAAAAGCAGTCTCCACGGTGATATGACGGCATTTCCTTCTGCAGGAAAGTCTGAGCTCTCTTTCAAACACAGGAGCTCCACTTACAAAACTTGACAACCTACAGCTCGAAAATTAAACCTCAACAAATTTCGAAGAATGATTTTCATACGGAGTGTATTCTCTGACCACAATGTGATTCATTTAGGAGGTAACATAAAAAGAAGATTAAAATGCACATCCGTATAGGTTTAGAAGATTGACACATGCTCCTAAATAACCTGTGGGTTAAAGAGAAGATTGCAATGGAAATTACAAATGATTTAGTCCTGAATGGAAAAAAAAAAAACGAGGGTGGGGGGCATTATATAGCAGTTTTCTTGGTTATAGCAAATTAGTTTTTAGAGGTATGTTTGTAAACTCTGCATTTATTACAAAAATAAGAAAACTTACAAATAAATAAGGTACAATCTTAACTAAAAATAGAAAACTGACAATAATTCTAAAGAACATAGAAGAAAAGAAGTAAAGCTATGAGAAGAAATGGATTAAACAGAAAATGAAGAAAAATATAAATTATCAACAAAAGCAAAATTCTACCCTCAGAGAAAATAAAATAGAAAAATTTCTAGTAAGACTAACCAAGAAAAAAGTGCTATCAACAAATTACATTA
Organism: Trachypithecus francoisi; assembly: GCF_009764315.1. Classification (NCBI taxonomy): domain Eukaryota; kingdom Metazoa; phylum Chordata; class Mammalia; order Primates; family Cercopithecidae; genus Trachypithecus; species Trachypithecus francoisi. The sequence goes on along the minus strand of NW_022681454.1, from coordinate 4,093,004 downwards.
GGAATAAAGAAGGAAGCAGAAGAGATTTAGAAGAATTGTTAAAGGATACCGCAATCAACTTTATACCAATATATTTTAAATTTCAGTGTAATGAACATTTTTCCTGAAGAAAAATTAATTACTAAAAGTCACTCAAGTTGAAATAGAAGACACAAACAAAGCAATAACCGGTGAAAAAATAGAATTGATTAGCAAACATTTACACACCCAAAGAAAACAAACAAAAGTCACCAAACCTGGGTAGTATTACAGCGAGAGCCAGCAAATCTTCAAGAGACAAATGATCCCTACTATATGCACACTATTGCAGAGAATAAGGGGAAAAAATGGGAAACTAACCAATTCACTTTATGAAAATAGTGTAATCTAATGACTAAAGTTAAATGATCATTTATGAAAAGAAAATATGACGCCTATTTCAACTTTAAACATAGATTTTAAAAATCTTAGGGGAAAGTCTGGCAAATCAAATATTGCTGCATATTAAAATAATGACAGCTCATTTTAGTTTACCTCCAAAAGTCAAGGAGAGTACTTATTTCAAAAATTTAGGAATAGGCTGGATGCAGTGTCTCACACCTGTAATCCCAGCACTTTGGGAGGCCGAGGTGGGTGGATCACTTGAGGTCTGGAGTTCGAGACCAGCCTGGCGAACATGATGAAACCCCGTCTCTACTAAAAAAATACAAAAATTAGGCTGGGCGTGGTGGCTCGCCCCTGTAATCGCAGCAGTTTGGGAGGCTGAGATGGGTGGATCATGAGGTCAGTAGTTCAAAACCAACCTGGCCAAGATGGTGAAACCATGTCTCCACTAAAAATTAGCCGGGTATGGTAGCAGGCGCCTGTAATCTCAGCTACTTGGGAGACTGAGGCAGAGAATTGCTTGAACCCAGGAGGCAGAGGTTGCAGTGAGCCGAGATCACGTCACTACACTCCAGCCAGGGCTATAGAGTGAGACTCTGTCTCAAAAAAAAAAAAAAAAAAAGTTAGCCAGGTGTGGTGGCACGTGCCTGTAGTCCCACCTACACAGAAGGCTGAGGCATAAGAATTGTTTGAACCCAGGAGGCGAAGATTGCAGTGAGCAGAGATGGCACCCCTGCATTCCAGCATGGGTGATAGAGCAAGGCTCCATCTGAAAAAAAAAAAAAAAATTAGGAATAAACAATGACACATTAAGAGAAGAGAAGATGAGAGAATCCAACGTTATCATCTTAATAGAAACTAAAAAAGCATTCAATAGAATTCAGCATTTATTCAAGATTGAGTTTTTCAAATTCTTAGTAAACTATGAATAGCATGAGGTTTTCTTATCTGGATACATTTAGACAAGGTAGACAGATGCTAAGCTGCTCAAAAAAGGGACACCAAAACAGAGTGGCTGAGATGGAAGCGGAGTTTGTGAACAAAGGGACACAAAACCGGATGGCTGGGATGGGAGTGGAGTTTGTGTCTGTGAGATGTGACAGTGCAGAGGAGGTGGGAGACAGAGGCACTGGAGACACAGATGCCTCCTATCATGATGTTTTACACATTCTAGAATGTTGTCCTCATCCACACAGTCAAAGTGCATTCCCTATTATCATTTCCACAGAAAGACAAAGAGGAAATGTGATATATAATTTGCACACATCACTTCTCCCATGACTATTAATGAGAACCTAGTCGTGCGGACACACCAGGCTATAAGGGAAGTGGAAATGTACTTTTCACCTAGGTAGACACGTGTCTGTCTACAATCCAAAGGAGATCTATTACTAAAATAAAAATAAATAAGGGAGAAAGAGTAAGAAGGGTCCATTTGCAGGCTCTGCTACACCGGATAAAGAGTGTCTATCTAAAATATAGAGTAAACGTTATACTTAATTATTAAAGTTTAAAAGTATTCGCACTAAAGTCAGGATCAAGACAAGGATGCATTCCTCATCACTATGTTCAACATTGTACTTGTAGATTTAGACAACGCAATAGGACAAGGAAAAATTCAAAGACGCAAACGTTGAAAAAGTCTATGATTGTCCATGTAGGAAATCTAAAATAATCTATGGACAAACTGGTATAAGTAGTATAAATATAATACAGGTATAACTAATAACTAGTAAGTTTGCTGGATACAAAAGCAATAGAATTTATACATGCCACTAATCATCAATAATAAAATAGAGAAAAGATTTCCAATCATAAAGGCAATCAAGACTTTAATATTTAGAACTGTGTGATATGTTTACTGGGAAAAATTATGAAATATACCATATGCATGGATAGGAAGACTCAATATCAGAAACACATCAGTTTTTCCTAAATTAGTCTTTAGAGTCAATGTACTTTGAATCAAAAATTCTAACAGAGTTTTCCTCATAGGAGATGGAAAGCTAATATAAAAGAATAATGGGAGGAAAAAATGACCAGAATAACATAAAATTTTAGAACATAAAAATATATAAAGGATTACTTTAAAATTAATTTGGGAAGACTTCAGAAAAAGGAAAGTTATAAGGAATAAAGAGGGTCATCACATAATGATAAAAAATTCAGTTCACCAAGAAGACATAACCATTCTTAATATTTATGCACCTAATAAGAAAACATCAAACTATATTGAGGCAATAACTGATAGATCTGCCCAGTGAAACAGATAAGTCTGCTATCATAGTTGGAGACCTTAGCACACCTCTATCAGAAATGGATAGATCCAGCAAGCAGAAAATCGGTAAGGACAAAGTTGAACTCAACAGCACTATCAATCAACTGGATATAATTAACATTTATAGACTACCTCATCCAACAGCAAATTACACATTCTTCTCAAGCTCTCATGGAACAACTACCAAGATAGATCACATTCTGGGGCATCAAACATACCTTAACAAACTGAAAGCATAGAAATCTCACAATATCTGCTCTCAGACCACAATGAAACTAAATCAGAAATCAATCACGAAAAGATGCCTAGAAAATTTTAAATCACTTAAATATTAAACAAAACACTTCTAAATAACACATGGGTCAAAGAATAAATCTCAAGAGAAATTTAAAAATATTTCTAACTAAATGAAAATGAAATACAACTTATAAAAATTTGTTGGATGAAGGAAAAGCAGTGCTTAGAGGGAAATTTATAACTTTGAATACATATATTAGAAAACAACAAAGATCTAAAATCAATAATCTAAGCTTCTACCTTATGAAACTAGAAAAAGAAGAGCAAATTAACTCCAAAATAAGAAGAAATAATAAAAATTAGAGCAGAAATCAATGAAATTGAAAACAGAAGATCAACAGAGAAAAATCAATGAAACCAGAAACTTCTTCTATGAACTATCAACAAATCAATAAGCCTCTAGCCAGGCTAAGAAAAAAAGAGGACAGTAATTGCTAATATCAAAAATGAAAGAGAGGATATCCCTACAGATCTCATGGACACAAAAAGGATGTTACAGAAATACTATGAACAACTCTATGCTCACAAATTTGATAATCTAGATGAAATGGGCCAATTCCTTGAAAGTCACAATCTGCCAAAACTCATGCAAGAACAAAAAAGCAATTTAAACAGGCTTGTATCTATCAAATAAATTGAATTAATACTTAATAACCTTCCAAAAGAGAAAGCCCAGATGGGTTCATTAGTAAATTTTACCAAACATTGAAGAAATAAATTATACTAATTCTTTACAATCTCTGTTAGAAGATAAAAGCAAAGAAAACACACCCCATCTCATTCTCTGAAGCCAGCATTTCCCTAATACCAAAACCAGACAAAAACATTACAAGAGGCTGGGCACGGTGGCTCAAGCTTGTAATCCTAGCACTTTGGAAGGTTGAGGCAGCTGGATTGCTTGAGCCCAGCAGTTCAAGACCAGCTTGGGCAACGTAGTGAGACCCTATCATGGTGACATGAGCCTGTAGTCCCAGCTACTCGGGTGGCTGAGATGAGAGGATCACTTGAGCCTGGGAGGCAGAGGTTGCAGTGAGCAGTAATCATGCTACTGCACTCCAGCCTGGGCAATAGAGCAAGACTCTGTCTCAAAACAAAATAAAACAAACAATGACATTACAAGAAAAGAAAACTACAGAACAATATGTGTCATGAACATAAACGCAAAAATTAACAAAATATTAGCAAATAGAAATCAACAATGTATAAAAAAGAATTATACACCACAGGATTTATCCCAGGTATTCGAGGCTGGTTCAACTTTCAAAAATCAATTCATATAATACATTGCATCAATAGGCTAAAGAAGAAAAATCACAATTATATCAATAGACACAGACAAAGCATTTGACAAACTCCAACATGCATTCATGATAAAAACTCTCAGTAAACTAAGAACAGAGAGGAACTTTCTCAACTTGATAAAGAATGTCTACAAAAATCTTATAATTAACTTCATACTTCAGATGAGAAATTCTAAACTTTCCCACTAAGATCAGGAACAAGGCAAGGATGTCCTCTCTCACCACTGCTTTTCAGCATCATACTGGAAGTCCTGGCTAATGCAGTAAGACAAGAAGAGGAAACAAAACATATACAGAGTGGGAATGAAGCAATAAAACTGTCTTTGTTCACAGTTAACGTTATTCTTTATGCAAAAAATCCAAAAGAATCTACAAAAAATACCCCTAGAACTAATAAGTAACTATAGCAAGATTGTGGGATACAAGGTTCTTACATAAAATTCAGTCACTTTCCTATACAGCAGCAGTGAACAACTGCAATTCAAAATTTAAAGCACGATAAACACAATACTATTCACATGACCACCCCCGCAAAATGAAATGCTTAAGTATACACTTAACAATATATGTATAAGATCTATAAAAAGAAAACTACAAAACTGATTAAAAAAAAAAAAGAAAAACTAAGTAAATGAAGATATATTCCACATTCAGGGATAAAAAGACTTAATATTATCAAGATGTCCATTCTTCCTCACTTGATCTGTAGACTCAATGCAATCCCAATCAAAATTCCAGCAAGCTACTTTATGAGTATCAACAAACTAATTCTAAAGTTTATATGGAGAGGCAGAAAACTCGGAATAGCCAACACAACATTGAAGAAGAAAGTTAGAAGACCAACACTACTTTACTTCAAGACTTACCATAAAGAAAACTATAGTAATCAAGACAGTGTGGTATTGGCAAAAGAGAAGACAAATAGATCAACATAACAGAATAAAGGGCCCTGAAATAGACCCATATAGTCAATTGATTTTTGACAAAGGAGGATTGGCAATAGAATGGGGCACAGATAGTCTTTTCAACAAATGGTGCCAGAATGACTGAATATCCACATGTGAAAAGAAGAAAAAGAAATGAATCTAGACACAGATCTTATACAGTTCACAAAAATGTAACTCAAAATGAATCATAGACCTAAATATAATACTCAAGACTATAAGATCCTAAAAGATAATATAGGGGAAAATCTAAACAATATTGAGTTTGGTAATGATTTTTTAGATACAATACTGAAGGCAGGATCCAGGAAAGAATCGATAAGCTGAGCTTCATTAAAATTGAGATATTTCTGTTCCATGAAGGCACTGTTAAGAGAATGAAAAGGTAAGCCATAGACTGGAAGAAAATGTTTACAAAAGACATACATGATAAAGGATATGATCCAAAGTGTACAAAGAACTCTCAAAACTTAACAGTAAGAAAATAAACCCAACTAAAAAATGGGCCAAAAACCTTAACAGATATATTACCAAAGAAGATATACAGACGGCAAATAAGCATAAAAAAGATGAATCACATCATATGTCATTAAGAAATTGCAAATTAAAACAGCAATGAGACACCATTATACACCTAGTAGAATGACCCAAATCCAGACTACTGACATCATTAAATGCTGGCAAGGATGTGGAGAAACGGGAACTCCCATTCTTGGGTGGTGGGAATGCCAAATGATATGCCTGCTTTGGAAGACAGCTTAGCGGTTTCTTACAACACTAAACATACTGTTACCAAAGATCCAGAAATTGTTCCCTTTGGTATTTATTTAACCAAGGGAGTTGAAAACTTATATCCATACAAAAACCTACTTATGAACATTTAGAGCAGTATTACTCATAATTGCCAAAAACTGGAAAAAGAAAACCAAGATATCCTTCAGTAACTGATTGGATAAATACATTGTAAAACTGCTAGGCAATGAAATATTATCCAGCACTAAAAAGATATGAGCTATCGAGCCGTGAACAGACATGGAGGAAACTTAAACGTGCATTACTAAGTGAAAGAAGCCCATCTGGGAAAAGTACATATTATATGACCCCAACCATGTGGCATTCTGAAAAAGGCAAAACTATGGAGATGATTAACAAAAATCACTGGCTAACCCGGTGAAATCCCGTCTCTACTAAAAATACAAAAAATTAGCCGGGCGTGGTGGCGGCGCCTGTAGTCCCAGCTACTCCAGAGGCTGAGGCAGGAGAATGGCGTGAACCCGGGAGGCAGAGCTTGCAGCGAGCTGAGATCGCGCCACTGCACTCCAGCCTGGGCAACAGAGTGAGACTCCGTCAAAAAAAAAAAAAAAAAAAAAAATCAGTGGCTGCCAGGGATTCGGGGAGAGGGAAACATGAACAGGTGAAGTACAGAGGAGCGTCAGACAGTGACACTATGCTGTATGACAGTAAAATGGAGATACCTGTCCTTGTACCTCTGTGTAAACCCATAGAACCCACAACACCCATAGTGAACTCTCATGCAAACTCCGCACTTTGAGTCCTAATGGTGTGTCTGTGGAGACTCACCAGTTGTGAGGAGTGTCCCACCCTGGTGGGGATGTTGGTACAGAGGAGGGCTATGCATGTGTCAGAACAGGGGGGAAATGGGAAATCCCTGTACATATCTTCTGCCCAATTGTGCTGTGAACCTAAAGCTGTTCTGAAAAATAAAGCCTACTAATTTAAAATGACAGTAATTAGGAAAGTGTGTGAGTGGGTCATGACGCGACAGAAAGACAAAGGAAGCCGGCCAGAAAGCATGGAAACAACACGTAGGAGTGTGGGAATTCCATTTTCCACAGAAACAGCAACACGAATTGGCACCAAGAGGACAGACCAGCGCCTTGTGGTGCTGGGACAGTCAGTTTTCCACAAGGAAAAAGAGAAAGTTAAATCCCTACCTCCCTGTACAGAAAAATCAATTCCAGATGGATTAAAGACATAAATGTGAAAAGAACTACAGAACTTTTAGGAAAAAAATATACAATAATATTTGTATGACCCCAGAGTAGGAAGGAATTTCTAAACACAATGCCAAAATATGCACACTGTGAAGGGAAACATTGGTCCCGAGACTTCATGAAGATCCATGCCTTCTCTTTAGGCCTCGGCTTGCAGTGGCCACGCTGTGACTTCTGCCATGTTCTATTGGCCAAAGCAAGTCATGGGCCTCTGAGGCACAAGGCTGGCACCAACTCCACCCTGAAGAATCACCTGGCTAAGCTGCAGCTACAAAGAAGAGTGAAGGACTTGGTCACTCTCGCCACCAATCTTCCATGCCCCAGCCTGGTAGTCAGGGAAGACCATGGAGAGGAGCCCTATTTATGTAAGATGATGGAGAAAGTACAGAAGTCTGGGGGAAAATTAGGAAAAAAGAGTAACTCATTGAGGTGTGACCCAAGGAGGGGAGTCTGGGCGTCCCCACTGAAGCAGAAAGAGATTCATCACAACTCTTTCCAAAGTGACTGACGTTGGAAACCTTTTAAAATTCATGTGTTTGGTCCAGGAGGTCCAGCAAGTATCTGCCTGTCTCCCTCCCACTCTGGTCCCCCAGAACCTGGCACGTGGGGCACAGGGAGTAGTTTGAGAAGGGGACAGAGAGCTGGCACCGAGGCTGACCAGAAGAACACCAGTGGGCACTGGGAGGCAAGCCCAAGCGTGGTAACCGTGGTCAAGAGAAGCCCGCAGGGAGCCACCTGTCACCTTTGACCAGCTGGTCTGCAGAGATGAGCTTCCTAGAATGAAACACAAGTGGGGATTTATCTCCAGAGCTTTGAGGACAGAGCCTTCATTAATCATTCCCTGCAGTGGCTCCGCTGGGCACGGGGGCACATCTGGCCCAGATTCAGGTCTGACTTTCCTACACAGCCCTCCCTGGACTCAGGGGAGATGTGGGAGGTATGCAGGGGTGTCAGGGGCACTCTAGGGTGCAAAGTCTTTGGTCCCAGATATCCAAAGGGCTTTTCAGAGTCAGCCAAGGAGCTGATGTGCTGCAGAGGGCCAGGCTGACCGCAGAGCAGTGGGCGTTCTCATCTTCAAAGACTCTGCCGGGGTCTTAGAGGTTAACTTGGGGGGACTGCAGTGTTTTTGATGATGCCTTTTTCTTGTCCCTGCAGCTTCCACATCAAATCTCTCTGAACTCCCAGACTAGGGACTAGGAAGTCAGCCTCGATGCCCGCCCAGGTTCCCCTACCCCCATCCAACGTCCCACCAGGCACCAAGCCCTCCAGTACCACCTTTCCTGTCTGTCCACCCCCCTGGGTCCATTGCCACTGCCTGCCAGGACTAACACTCCAGCCTACCTGGATCCTAAAGGACCTCTTTGTGGTCACCTGTCCCAGACTCACCCCCGGCTCTCCCTCACCGCTGACGGAGAGCTCACAACAGAGTAGGATCAGTTCCTTCCCTGCAGACAAAACCCCACAGGCTCACCATTGCCTCTGGACAAAGTTTTCTTCTGAACCAGAAAGTCAAGGCTCTTGTAGACTCCTGACCACATCCTCTGTCTCAAGGGGGCCTGAGGCTGAGCCCCCTAGGTCCCTGAGGGCCACACCAGCTACTCCTTCCTGTTCCTCTGTTTTCACTGCCCCCAGGACCTTGTGCATCTAGCAATTTTCACTTTAATCTTTATGAATCTCTGAAGTGACACCACCTCCAGGAAGCCTTCCTAAAGGCACCAAGCAGAGTTGACATCCTGCCTTTGTGCTGTAACTGGCAACAAGACAACCTCTGATTGAGGACAAACAGTTCCCCTGAGCCAGGTGCTCTCTGATGGCAGGACAATGTCCGATCCGTTTACATGGTCTGATCTGGTTCCATGGGGATGGACTAAAGGCTTATCCTAAAAGAACCCACGAAAGCTGGTGAAACAGAGATCAACCCGGATCCTGGCTTGGCTCTGACCACCTCCACACAGGCCCAGTGGCCTTGACCATTGAACAGAAAAGGCGAGGCATGGCGGCTGCTCTCCCTGGGCACCTCAGAGCTTTGCAGCTCAGGAAGCTACTCCAGCCTCGGGCCTGACAGATCCGGACTGAGGCTGCTGAGGGCTGGATGGAGCTCAGCTCCCAGGCCGTAGAGGGTGGACGAACTGGCAGGGCCTCGGTGTCCCCTGGGCGAAATCCTTCACATCACAGGAGAGGAGGCAACAAGCCACACCGCCGGGGTATCCCTTGCTGGGCCCAGAACTTTCCTCTGCCTCCAGGGTAAATTCAGAGTCACCCGCCCCCAGCTGCCACCTTAAAATCACCCCCTCTTCCTGTCTCTGTCTGCCCCTCCCCATGAGCCGGAGCCCTGAGAACTGAGGCCCAGGGGAGAACAGCGACCATCCCCATCACAAGCCGGATGGGCTCACCAGAGCGTGGGCTGGGGGCCGGGAGGATGAGGATCTGGGGCAAGAGAAAGGGCGCAGGAAGGGAAAACGGGGAAGCAAAGGCCCACAGGCCTGGGTTGGACGGAGGCTGTCACAGAGAGGGAGGGGCTCCCACCAGCTCTGCCCAACCCTCTCTCCCCAAGGCCTGCATCCAGTGGGCGGGGCCTTTTTAGAGGTCCTTTCCTCCTCCTGTCACCCCTGCCAGGCAGACAGGGACACACCACCCACCCATCTGGCAGGCAAGGCACAGGCCGGGGAGGTTTACACACCCCAGAGCCCCAGAGCAGGACAGGAGACCCCATCCACCCTCTCTTTGCCCCTTAGTTTCAGCATTTGCGGAATGGAACTCCGGCAGCCCCTCTTGCCGGGAGTCTGAAGGATGATGCCACCGCACTGCCTTGGGTTTTTGGAGGCCAGGACTCTCCCACATGGTAACTCTAATGGTGACACCACACATGCCCTGCCCTGTCTCTGGCCCACCACTAATTGAGTTTTTCCGGAGGCCTTGAAGTGTTTTTTGAGCATTGCCCACTAAGTCACAGGTGATGAGCTGTGATGTTTCAGCCACACACTCCTGGCACCCCCTAGCCGGAGCATGAGCGTGTTCCTTACGGCTCAGTCCTGTCCGGGGCTCCATTAAACTGAGCTTACAATTAAGGAAATGTGATAGGAAAATTAGCTGATGTGTGAAACCAGAGCCTCGGTACAGTTACAAAAGACAATGTCTTCCAAGCCCTGATTAGCCACTCAGCCTGACATGAGGTTAAGCTAAAGAACGCCAGATTAATCCAGATGGACAATTATGACGCGTTCTTCTCCGGCGTCGAGCCTGTTGCTAAATTTCTGCTGTGGCTCCCTGCCAGGAAGGTATTGTGTTCTGAGACTAAAATACTTTTCATTTTTTCTACAATTTCTGCTTAAAAAGTTCCAAATGTTCAGCCGTATGATGTGAAACTTAACTTCAAGAAAATCCTGGGGGGGGTTGACGGTGGGGAAAATATGGGGGTCTGATCCGCTGACCCCACGCCGGGGGAGGATACGGTTTCAAGCCTTTCTTCTGGCCCCACTCCTCTCTCCTAGCCCTAAGGAGACAAGTGAGCCGGGTCCTCCAGGAAGACGGGAGCGCCTCTGATGAAGGCGGAATCCGCCAAGGCCCCCATCCTGCAAACTCCTTCCCAGTGCGTGGGTTTTCAAGGGCCGTGCGGCAAAGTCTGGAAGCCCAGGCACCTGGGTTCCAAGTTCTGCTCTGTCAGCCTCGGTGTCCTGGGCTTCTGCAGCTCAAATTAAATTCCATCAATAATCCTGCAGGTTACTCTTCTAGAAGCACAGTCACCTCATTTAAACGTCACAAAAACTCCATGTGGGAGGGCTCTTACCTCCACCTTACAGATGGGCACACTGAGGCCCACAGGGCTTAATAACTTGACGAGACAAGCGAGTGGTGGAGGCCGAATTCCAGCCCATGTGATGTAAATCTCACGATTTGATTGACCAGGTGTCTGCAAGTGTCAGCTTGGTGTGAGGGGCTGCCCCAGACCCCTCTAGCTGGGACGGGTGACTTTCTATTATGAGAGTGTTGGCTCCTTCGTCTGAGTTCTATACAGGGGAGGAGAGAAGGGGAATGGCCTCAATGCCTTGGTCCTTGAGGCTGTGTCTCTCGTAGCCCCTCTAGGATGGTGCAGTCACCTCTGCACCTCCAGTCCCAGGCCCAGTACCAGGCATGGAGAAGCTCAAGGCACAGCCGTCAAGCTGTCTAAAATTAATCACATGGGGCCATGGCGAGTGATCGATAAAGATGTGCATAGTGCATTGTTGGGTTTTAAAACCCGAGCAGGGCCTAGCAGTAGGGTATCCACTCTGTAGATGATACAGGAATTAGGTAAAGACCCAGGAAACTCAGATTGTGAGGCCTCATCAATTACTGCACGCCTAAGGATTACCAATCGTGTCGATTGGGATCAATTACTGTGCCTAACACAGAGCCTAGCCCAGAGGAGGCAAGTGAATGAATGAATGAATGAATGAAGCCCTCCGGAGCCCACAGCCAGGAGCCTGCTGGGGCCGAGGCTGCCTGCTTTACCTCGGGGTCCACCGTGGCTGGGTGAGCAGCCTGGAGCAGGTGCAGAGTGGTTCTGATTTCCTTTGCAATCTGTCTCTGTGGCTTCCTTTTGTGCACTGCACAGGAGGCGGCATTTGTAATATCAACCAGGCAATAGAAGGGGTGATGGGACGTGACCGCACCATGAGGCGCCCCCAGCAGGGACTCCCAGCCCGAGGGTCCCAAACTCCAAGGACAAGCCAGAGAAGCAGAAGCAGCCCCAGGCAGCCTGTGGTCTTGACTGTCTCCTGAAGCATCCCAACCCCAGACACAGTTGCCAACCTACCTCCCCGGGAAAGGGGCACGTCACCTCGCCACAGCAGAACATCGGAGGCTCGGGGAGCCTTCGGGACGACATAAAGGAGGAAGCAGGACTTGAACTCCCAGCCCCCGGGCCCACGAGCTCAGATGGGCCGAGGTGTGCAGGTGGCCCCTGGCTGGGTGTGAACGCAGTTCCTTTTCCTCGGAGACTCCTCCCGCAGGCTTCTGCCCAGGGCACTTCCCAAAGCATGAGCTGCCGGCTAGACACAGGCCCCCCAAGCTTTTCCCCACCCCCATCAGGGCAGTCTCCTCTCTGCTTTTCATAGCAGTCAGAGGCCCCAGGGACTCCGTGGACTAGCGGCTCCTCTTCCATGAAGGCTCTAGGCCGCCAGTCAGCAGATCATTCAGGCTGCAGCCAGGCTCTTCCCTTCAACGTCGCCCTCACTAATTCAGACCAGGCCCGAGCTGCTGAACTCTACCTAGGGCGCCTCAAGGAGTCACGGATGCAATGCATCAAATGAGGAGCACGTTTCCAGCGCTCGGCCCCTGACAGACACATGGAATTCTAGACTCTCTGGGGTGGGAAAGATCTTAAAAGGCATCCTATCCAGCCACCCCCATCCACCACCACTGCTGCCATCCACAGCCAGGAGCTCCCCACACGACCAAGAAAATTGAACACAACATCCAGCCTCTTACACACCTCCAGGGACGGAGAGCTCACCACTTCACTGAGTGGCCTGCTCTTTCTGCCATCAGCTTCACCCTTCCTGAAATGCGTGTGAAACAGCTGCGCCCCCTTGCAGTCCCCAGCACTGACCTCAGGACTGTGTAGGGCGTGCGAGCCCCTCTTCCCAGAGACAGTGTTCTCAGGGTCTGATCCCCTCTCTTTCAGGTGTCACAGCTCAGTGTCTGCCATGACCTCACACTGTGTCCTGGGACCATCTCAGGCACTATCTAATTACCCTTAATGTAAGGTACCCAGCAGAGTCAGTGAACTGCCCCTGAGTGGGGACAATAGCCCCACACACTTCTGAACCTGACCCAACTGTGGGGCGGCTCTTCGTACTGGCCCTTCTGGGACTAGACGCCACACCCGTGGGGGGTCTCACTGAAGCTTCATACTGAACCTAACAGGCCAACACTGTTATTCCCATCATACAGGTGAGGAAACTGAGGCTCAGAAAGGTCATGTGATTCACCCAAGTCCACATAGCCGTCTGTGACAGACCCAGGTCTGCCAGCTCCTCTGAACCGAAGGCTGAATGGGCTGCTGCTACCATGCTCAGGAGACAGGCCGTCCCCGCTACAGCAGCTGCTGTGACCCCAACTGCCTACGGGCTGCAGCTGCACCCTTCAGCCTGGGGCCTGTGTGGCTGGTAGGCCCTTCTCTGCTGTGTGCAGGGCAGGCAGCCAGAAGTGCCCAGGGAATGAATGGCCCGTCCACCCGGAAGCAGGTGGGAGCCGGATAAACACCCCAGCGCCCACACCACTGGGTGTAACTCTCGGGCCCCTGTTCTACGCGGTGCCCCACATCTTCCCGACAGGATGAAGGTCCAGGTGCTTGCTGTGGAAGCACCTCTGACTCTAAGCCACTCACTGCTTCCTTTCCCTCCTTCCCACCCGTGTTTCCTGGGATCACCTCAAAAATAAGTCCTCGTCTCCGTGTCTGCACCTGGGGACCCAAACTAAGACACCAAGCACCTGAGATTGGAATACTCGGGGGTCCTCTGAAGATCGCCCCTGACTTCCTATTCTAAACGCCTGTGGCTTATTTTCGTTTGCTTGTTTCTGTTTGTGTTTGGACTTTGATACTCAGAAAACACTTTGGGGTCTTCCTCAACTTCTAGAAATGCACAGAAATGTACCAAAACCAGTTTGGGATTGGATGTGATGACATGGCTAATGGGAAGCCTGCATTGGAGGCAGCGAATTCCAGGGTGCTCTGCAAGGTGACATTAAAGTAATAATGAGGTAACAGCTGCAGCACGGTCCGGCCTGGACATTGGTGTCTGTGACTCACTTTATCCTGCAAAAATCAAGTCCAGGATGTGCCCCGGTTTTGGGTTTGAGCTCTTCCACTCCCTGGGACTAGACACAGAAAGGCCTGGGGCAGCGCCCTGCTTCTAGAAGCTCCAGGACCCAGCGTTGGGAAACGGCAGTGGCGTTGTGAACACTGTAGGGCAGGAAGGGGTCTAGTCCAAGGCCATGTGGCCTCCCCAAGCCTCCGTTTCCCTGTAGGATTCCCGGAGGGCTATGACGCAAAGCCCCTGTAGCACCTGGCACCTGGTGTGTACTCAGCAGACAGTGGTGACCGTCAGGAGCTGCACAGAGAAGCAGATGGGGACCTGGAGCCAGGCAAAGAGGCCTTCGGAGATGAGCCGGGAAAGCCCAGGGAGCAGTCACGGATTGCGCAAACGAGGATGGACTGGAAGATGCTGGAGCCCACGTGAAGCTCTGGCTCTCTTCTGTTAGAACGTGGCCTCGGCTCCCACTAGTGGGGTGGTTTGGGGTCATGCAGCAGAGGTCTGGGACGGATCAGGAAAAGCCGCTTCACACACGTCTACTCTGCCATTGCCCTCGTGCCGCGAACAGAGCTAACCAGCCAGGTGCCGCAGCTCTTGATGCCAACCATTCACGGACTCCACGGCCAGAAGCACCTACTATGTGCCTACTATGCACCAGGCACCGTGCCCACGCAGGCCCAGCCAGCGCCCTGCCCTGTCCTCTCAGCCAACACTTCCCCGGGCGCATCTGCCAGAAAGGATTAAGAAGTTGCCTTAGGAAGGCCTGGCTTTGTTTGGGAAATGTCCCCCAGCTGAGAAGGAGAGGCCAGAGAAGGGAAGAATGACCAATTATACGCTGTGCTGTCTCCAGATGAAAGGGTCTTTTTGTGGCCCTCCTCCATCTCCTGTTTGGGCTGTCAACAGCAATTTGACGAGGAATGTTGCTCGGCCTGACCTGTTTTTTCAAGATGGTAACCTATATTGTATATCATCTCAGCCCTGGAGATCACCAGCCGGCACCCTCCTCAGCACAGTTCCCCCAGTTGAACTTCACCTTTAAAACCAGGAAAATTGATTGGAAAAAAATTCAGGGAAATCTCCCACTAATGATATTTTGAGTTCAGGAACAAGGGGAGGGGGGGAAATTAAAGTGGCTTTAATCTGATTCTCAACATGGATTTCAGTGGTGAATGGTCAATTGTTACTAAATTCTAATTGGTTCTGGGTCACTCCCTTTGAAATAGTGGCTGTGTTCTGTTCATTTTTTCAATTAAATCTTAACAATTCACATCTGACAAAACTCAAAAATCTTGTCAAAAATTGTTCGGATTTGTATAGTAAGAATGTGCAAGAAGCAACGTGGAGCTTGGGCTGGGGGAAACTTTCATACGGAGGAACAGTTTAAGAGCTAATTACGAGAAGGCCGATTTATTGTTTACTGACTCGCTTCCTTAGAGTACAGAGAACAAACCTTTCTCATCAACTTGCAAAAACTATTTTGGAGGAAATCGAAGTGACCACAAATGGCTTTGCCTAAGCAGTGATTGTTCTCTGGATGGAGAAATTCAAACCCTTTTCACGTCTCATCTCTCATTGTGAGAAAGTTTTATTTTATCCCCCAAGTGAAACAGGAGACCACTTCATGGAGAAAAAAACAAGGGCTTTGCAACCAGCCGACTCGGGTTCAAAGCGGGCCTCTGCCGCCGAAAAGCTGGGTGATAACTTCCCTGCCGGGACACTGTCTGAGCCTCAGTTTTCTCACCTGTGAAATGGGGGCGATGTTTTCCAGATTTGTGATCATGAGTCAGTTCTGTTTGACACCTGAGGTGCTCCATAAACCAAAGGTGGCACTTAGATTATAGAAGGGCTATGGCTTGGTCCCAGGCTTTGTTTTATCTCTGAAGACATTCCAGAGCAGAGAGAGCCATGACTATCCCAGCGTAACACAGCCAATCCGTTCTGGAGCCAGAAAGAGAAGCCAATCCTTTTTCTCTCAAAGCTGCTTCCAGAAGGGTTTCTGGGTGACATTTCAGGACGTGTGCGTGGCTGTCTGGAGCTCACACCTGGCTTCTCAGAGTGTGGTCGCTGGGCCAGCTGCCTGATATCCCCTGGGAGCTTATTAGAATGCAGACTTTCAGGCCCTAGTCCAGGCCCTGAATCGGCGTTATCACAGCGGCCCAGCAGGATCCCGGGCACTGGAGGGTTGTAGGCATGCTGGTTTGTGTCATTTCATCAGACTCTGAGGACCTGAACACTGGAGCTGCTGCCACGTCCACGACGGCCCTGTATGCCCTCCCATCTCACAGCCAGGCCTGCTCCTCATGCAGGACGGAGAAGGCCAGGGGGATGCCGGTGAAGAGGACTAGCCAGGAGGACCCCAGGCCATGCAGCATCCCTGAGGGACATGCAGCCACGGGGGCATCCTCCATGACATCATCTACCCGTGGTCCTTGGTGGCAGCCTGCCCTGCTTAGCGCCTCTATGCGTTACTGCCCTGACCCTATAACGCAGCACCCCTATCACCCACACTGTCCAGCCCTGCCCTGCAGCTCCTGGCTAATTTCCTCTCCGCATTGTCCACATTTCTTTGTCCGAGGGGGTGCCAGGGAAATGAACACCCCCTTCCAGCGGCCCTCAGCCAGCACCCCGCCCCACTGCGGGATCACTCAGGAGGAGTGCCTGGAGAGATGGGGTGGCCCCCGGGTGGCAACTGGCTGAACCCTCCCTTCCCTACTTCGCCTCCCCCTCCCCTGCTGGGGGCCTTGCATCTCCTAAACCAATTCTTTGCATGCAGCCCCTGTCTCCGTCCCTGCTTTTGGGACACGCGCCGGTCAGATAAGTCCTTATGTCCCACCAAGGCATAAGGCTGCAGGCGCCAGAGTGGTCAGGGAGCGGCCCAGCCAGATCTGTGTGAAACCTCGGAGCTGGTGGCCTCGCTGGCTGCTGTGTGGAGGATGAATGCAGGGCCGGACAGGCATGGGGAGGATGAGGCAGGGAGACTGGGTAGGGACGGGGCCAGGACATGACATGGGTGCACTGGAAGGGTGTGGGGCTGGAACAGGCAGGACCTGGGAATCAAGTGTGGAGAGAGGGGAAGTGGTGGGTTCCCCAGTCTACTCTGCATGGTTGATCCTGACTCTCCATCCAGTTCCAGGCTAGGTTTTGGTCTCACCGGCTCCAGAGAGCCCTCCCTCACTGCTCCACCATGGCCCCCAAGAGCACAACCACCTTGTTCACATTGGTCAACAGAGCCCCCTCCCACCAGGGCCTGCCTGAGCTCAGCACGGCCCAGGGGTTCCCACATCGCTCCTCCAAAGAGATGCAAGCCCTGGTCACCCAGGTGTGGAGCCATCACGGATCATTAACCAGAATCCAGAGGTTCAGGGGCCAACCTGGGTCCTCCCGGGATGAGCTGCCTGGCCTCTCTGGTCTTGGTACCCTCACATCCCCCGTGGGAATGAGGCTCCTCTCCCAGAGACTCAAAATATGAGTGCCAGGGTTCCCAGGACAGCACCTCAGACCCAGAGCTGGGATCCTACCCACTGACCCCAGGGCAGAGGCTCCTGCAAGGGAGAGTCACCAGGAAGCAGCTGTGCAAAATCCTGTGTGTGGACACCCACGTGAGAAACCTGAACCCAGACCCCGACCTATACCGACAAAAGTTAACTCAAACTGGGCCATAGACAAACTAAAATACTCCTAGAAGGTAACAGAGGGGAAATCTAAGTGACCTTGGATTTGGCGATGACTTTTTATGCACCAAAAGCATCATCGATGAAGAAAAACTTGACAAATTAGACTTCATTAAAATGAAGAACTTAGGCTCTGCAGAAGACACCGTTAAGTGAGTAAGTACCAAGAACACATAGAATTCAATGGTAAAAAAACAACAACCCAAGTGAAAAGGGGCCAAAGATCTTAACAGGCACCAAAGATGATACCCAGAAAGTAATGCGCATACGGAAAGATGGTCCATGTCATATGTCATCAAGGAATTGCAAATTGAAACCACACCAAGGCTGGGCATGGTGGCTCATACCTGTAGTCTCAGCACTTTGGGAGGCCGAGGTAGGTGGATCACTTGAGCCCAGGAGTTTGAGACCAGCCTGGGCAACAGGGTGAGATCTTGTCTCCACAAAAAACAAAACACAAAAATTAGCCAGGCGTGGTGGTGTGCACCTGTAGTCCTAGCTACTCAGGAGGCTGGGGCGGGAGAATCACCTGAAATTGGGAGGTCCAGGCTGCAGTGAGCTGTGATTGTACCACTGTATTCCAGCTTGGGCAACAGAGCGAGACCCGCTCTCGAAAAAAAAAAAAAAGAAGACAACACCAAGACACCACTACATACCTATTAATGGCCAAAATCCAGAACACAGACTATCCTGAATGCTGGTACGAAACAGGAGTGCTCACTCATGGCTCCTGTTGAATGCGTGAACACGATCGTATGAACAACACAGAACGCCAAGTGGCACAGCTGCTCTGGAAGGCGGTTCGGCAACTTCCTGCCAAACTAAATGTACTTAAAATCTAATCCAGCAATTGCACTCCTTGATATTTACTCAACTGAATTAAATACTTATAGCCACCCAAAAACCTGCACATGACATTTATGGTAGCTTTATTCATGGTCACCGGAAACTGGAAGCCACCAAGGTGTCCTTCAGTAGGCAAATGGATACATAAATTGTGGTACAGACAGTGGAATGTGATTCAGCCCTTGAAAGGAACGAGCTATCCTGCCATGAAAAGCCATGAAGGGTCCCTGAGTTCATGTCACAAAGTGAAAGAAGCCTACACACGGTGAGTCCAGCTCAATGACATTCTGGGCAAGGCAACACCATGGAGGCGGTGAGGAGCTCAGCGGTTGGTGGGGCTGGGGGAGGGAGGGATAAAGAGGCAAGACTTGGAGGAATTTGAGGGCACCAGCGCTGCTCCGGATGGTGCTGCCGTGGTGGATCCATGTCATCGCGTGTTTGTCCAAACCCACATGTGTGCAACACCAAGAAGGAACCCTCGATGTGAACTGTGAGCTTTAGGTAATCGCGGATCACTGTTGGTCACCACTCTGCACCACACTAATGCAAGGTGATAGGAATCGGGGAAACTTGCGGGGGAGAAGATGGGAAGATGGGGATGTGGGGATATGAGAACATGGGAATATGGGGATATGCAAAGATGAGGATATGGGATATGCAAATATGGGGATGTGAGGATATGTAAATGTGGGAATATGGTGATATAGGGATATGGGAATATGGGGATATGGGAAGATGGGAATATGTGGATATTGGGATATGGGAATATGAGGATACGGGGATATTGGGATACTGGGATATTGGAATATGGGGATATGGGGGTGTGGGAAGATGGGACTATGTGAATATTGGGGTATGGGGATATGAGGATGTTGGAATATGGGGATATGGTGATATTGGAATATGGAGATATGGGGGTGTGGGAAGATGGGACTATGTGGATATTGGGGATATGGGGATATGGGGATGTTGGAATAGGGGGATATGGGAATACGGGAACTCTTTGTGCTTTTTGCTGAATATTTCTGTGAGCCTAAAACTGCTCTAAAAGTAAAGTTCATTAAATTAAAAACAATAATAACAATCCTGTGCCTCAGCTGCCCAGAGCTGCTGCGTGAGGCTGTGGGACATGGATGGGCACAGTCGGGCACCTTGGGAACGCCAGCCCTGCCAGGGCTGCATGGAAGCCTCCTCTGTGCTCAGGGAGACAGAGAGAAGAGTCGAGCCTACCCGGGGTGGTGTGGGGGGTATGAAACATGACGCCTTCGGCCCAGAGCAGGAGACAGTGTCTGAGGGTGACAAGGGTGGGAGCAGAGAAGGTGACATTATGAGGCCCCAGGGGCAGAGCAGGACGATTCCTGGAGGAGGGGCCAATAGCTGAAACTTAAGGGCGAGTGAAGAGAACTTCTTCCCTTGAGCCAGTCCCAGGGGCTCATCTTCTGTCACTCAAGGTCCAGCACATCTGTACCTCCTCCCCACACCTGGCTTGGCTCGGGACAGGCCCTTCCACCCTAGCTCTTGCCCGTCCCCTTTGCAGCCCCTTTTCACAGACTCCACCAGGGACTGTTCTACAATGCAAAAGGGGCCCAAGGCACCCTGCTCAGAGCCTTTCAGTGGCTCCCCCTTGCCCTCAGGAGAAAGTCCCGTGCCTGGCCCAGCTTCCAGGTCCCTAGAGACCAGCCCCACTCCCCTGTCTTCCACCTGGCCCAGTCAGGTACGTGAAGGAGGGTGAAGAGACAGGAACCATTCTGGGTGGCTGGGACTCCACCATCCAATTCCACCAGTGGCCTGAGCCACCCCAGGCGGCAGGTCTTGCAAGGAGCTTTCAGGAACATGGACCCCTCTTATCCCTGCAGAGAGGCAAGGTAGGCAAGTGGCCCCCCATCTACAGAGGGGGGACCGAGATGCCAGGAGAGGGTGTTCTCTCCCCAGGTCCTGCTTGACCCAGTGCTTCCTGGAGAGGAGGGGCTGAAATTCCCAGACAGCCCACGTGTGAGGGGGGGTTCTCGGCAGGGGGAGAGGGGCCCCCACACCCAGGGCCTGGATGAGGGACCTCAGGATGCTTGTGACCACAGTATTTGCCCACCTGGGTTGGCTTTTCTCAGTCCTGGGGAAAGGGCAGAGGCAAAGGAGGGGCGGTGCACAGCTGCGGAGGTCTGGGCTGCGCCCAGGAGAGGAAGCATCCCTGGAGCACTTGGCCTTGACCCTAGGAGGTGAAGGCCACCTCTGCTGTGGCCACAGCACTCAGCTAATCCATTATTGAGCACCTCAGCTGGTCACCAGGCAATTAGCGCCCAGGCCTCCGTCCTGACGCCTAATTGCACTAATTGATAGGGTTGGCCGTGGTCCCCCAACCCTTGCCCTTGTCCAGAATGGCTTCACGCCTGGGAGCCCAGCCTCTAGCCTCCCTCTCTCAGGACTTGCTGCAGCATCTTTTCCTGGAGGCCACAGTCTTGGGACCGCTTGGCCAGCCCTCCACGTTGGCCAGGATTTTACTCCAGTACCCGCCTCCCCTCACCTTCCCTTAGTCCCTAATACCAGGTCCTCCATTCACATATCTGTAAGATGGATGGGTAGGACTTGTTTAAGAGCAAAGGTCAGGTTCAATGGGTGCTATGGGGATGGGGGGTACGTGACTGTTCCTTTTTGAGCCTCAGGCCCAGTTTGTAGGGCAGCCAGGATGACTAAATTAGATGACAGTTATAAAGTACAGATTTCTGGACCTGGCCCCAAGGGAAGGGCTCAGTACACCTTCTCAGTGCCACCACAGTGATGATTGTGATGGTGGTGATGGTGATGATGGTGGTGGCGATGATGATGGAAATGATGATGATGATGATGATGAAGATGGTGATGACAGTGGTGATGGTGATGACACTGGTGATGGTGGTGAGGTTGATGATGGCGATGGTGATGATGGTGTTAGTGGTGGTGATGGTGATTAGAGTGGTGATGATGGTGATTATGGTGGTGATGATGGTGATTATGGTGGTAAGATGGTGATGGTGACTATGATGATGATGGTGATGGTGATAATGGTGGTGATGATGGTGATTATGGTGGTAAGATGGTGATGGTGACTATGATGATGATGGTGATGGTGATAATGGTGGTGATGATGGTGATTATGGTGGTGATTATGATGGTGATGGTGGTTGTGGTGATAGTGGTAGTAATGGTGGTGGTGATGATGGTGGTGATGATGGTGGTGGTAATGATGATGGTGGTGATGATGGTGATGGTGATTATGATGGTGATGGTGGTGGTGTTGATAGTGGTGGTGATGATGGTGGTGGTGATGGTGGTGATGACAGTGATAATGATGGTGGTGATGGTGATGGTTATGATGGTGATGGTGATTATGGTGGTGATGACAATGATGGTGATTATGGTGGTGATGATGGTGATGGTGATTATGGTGGTGATGATGGTGTTGGTGACTATGATGGTGATGGTGGTGGTGGTGATAGTGATGGTGATTATGATGGTGATGGTGGTGGTGTTGATAGTGGTGGTAACAATGGTGGTGGTGATGATGGTGATGGTGATTATGATGGTGATGGTGGTGGTGATAGTGGTGGTAATGATGGTGGTGGTGATGAAGTTGGTGGTAATGATGGTGGTGATGATGGTGATGGTGATTATGATGGTGGTGATGTTGATAGTGGTGGTGACGGTGGTGATGATGGTAATGATGGTGATGGTGATGGTGATTATGTTGGTGATGATGGTGATGATGATGGTGGTGATGATGGTGATGATGATGATGGTGATGATGGTGATGGTGATTATGATGATGATGGTGGTGGTGTTGATGGTGGTAATGACGGTGGTGGTGATGATGGTGATGATGATGGTGGTGATGATGGTGATGGTGATTATGATGATGATGGTGGTGGTGTTGATGGTGGTAATGACGGTGGTGGTGATGATGGTGATGGTGATTATGGTGGTGATGATGGTGATGGTGATAATGGTGGTGATGGTGGTGGTGGTGATGATGGTGATTATGGTGGTGATGGTGGTGGTGACTATGATGGTGATGATGGTGGTGATGATGGTGATTATGGTGGTGATGATGGTGATGGTGACTATGATGGTGATTATGGTGATTATGGTGGTGATTATGATGGTGATGATGGTGGTGGTGATGATAGTGGTGGTAATGATGGTGGTGATGGTGACAGTGGTAATGATGGTGATGGTGATGGTGATTATGATGGTGGTGGTGGTGGTGATAGTGGTGGTGATGATGGTGGTGATGTTGATAGTGGTGGTAATGATGGTGGTGGTGGTGATAGTGGTGGTGATGATGGTGGTGGTGTTGATAGTGGTGGTAATGATGGTGGTGGTGATGATGATGTGGTAGAGATGATGCTGGTGGGGCATATGGCCTCTTTAATGAGGGAATGACAGCCATACATGAGCATCCAGGATGTAGTGAGGCCCAGCAACATCATTGTTTGCCGCGAGCCTGGGAGCCCATCCTCTGATGCTCCACTCCTGGAAGATAACTATCCCTCCCTTGAAGATCCCCGATGCTTGCAAGAGGTAATAATGCTTCTTGGTACAACTACAAGCCCCCCTTCCTGTGTCCTCTGAATGGTGAAGGCTTCAATGCAGAGCCCCAACAGTGTGGTGGTGAAGAGCCAGAGCTTGGAACCAGATGCCAGGTCCAGGCCCTGCTTCTGTCTGTATTAGGTTCACTGTCTGGAGCCTCTTACTTGATCTCTGCATTCCTGTTTCCTCGGCTATGGCCTGGAGACAATAGGAGTCCTGACTTCATGGGTTGATGTGCAGCTTAAATGGGCCAATACGTACACTACTCTGGCATGGGACAGTCACCATTGTTATTAATTACCTGAAAATTAACGTAAATTAGTGTAAAGCTTTTTACTTCCAAGAACTCCATCCAAAAAGTAAAAAGATGACACGAAGAACAGAAGAAAATATTTGCAACACACATATATCATTTAGAACCTGTATCCAGAATATATAAAGAACTCTGACAACCCAATAATAAAAAGACAAATAACTCAATTTAAAAATAGCCCAAGGATTCAAATAGACATGTCTCTAAAAAGGATATAAAAATGGCAGATAAATAGATGGAAAGATATTCATTCTTATTAGTCATTAGGGAAATGCAAATCAAACTACAATTAGATATCACTTCACACCCACGATCACAGCTGGAATAAAAAAAGGCAGATAATAACAAATGCTGGTGAAGATGTGGAGGAATGGGAACCCTCACACATTGCTGAAAGCAGAATGGTGCAGCCACTTTGGAAAATAGGCATTTCCTCAAAAACAGAGCGTTATGACATGAGCCAGCAATTCCACTCCTAGGTGTCTGCGCAAGGGCACTGAGAACATCGTCAACTTAAAAAAGTGTGCATGTGTGTACATGGCAGCATCATTTATAATAGCCAAAAAAGTGGAAATAACCCAAATGTCCACCGACTGATGAATGGACAAAGAGGACTATCCACAGAGCAAAATATTATTTGGCCATAAAAAAGAATGAAATGCTGTTACATACCTTGACAACATTACGCAAAATGACAGAAGCCAGACACAAAAGGCCACTAAAGTGATTCAATTTACGTAAATGTCCAAAATAGGCAAATCCATAGAGATATAAGTAGATTAGTGGTTGCCAGGGCTGGGAGTAGAGAGAAAAGGTGGGTGACTGCTAAGGGGTATGGGGTTTCTTTGGGGGGTAATGAAAGTGGTCTAAGCCCGGTGCAGTGGCTCATGCCTATAATCCCACCACTATGGGAGCCTGAGGTGGGAGGATCTCTTGAGTCCAGGAGTTCAAGACCAGCCGGGACAACATAGTGAGACCCCCATCTCTAAAAATTTAACCAAATGAGCTGAGCATAGTGATGTGTGCCTGTAGTCCCAGTTACTCGGGAGAATTGCTTGAGCCCAGGAGGTCAAGGCAGCAGTGAGCTGAGATCACATCACTGCACTCCAGCCTGGTGACAGAGCAAGATCCTGCCTCAAAACAGAAGACAAAAGAGGCCAGGTGTGGTGGCTCATGCTTGTAATCCCAGCATTCTGGGAGGCCAAGGCGAGCTGATCACTTGAGATCAGGAGTTTGAGACCAGCCTGGCCAACATGGTGAAACCCTGTCTTTACTAAAAAACAAACAAAAAAAATTAGCTGGGCTGCCAGCAGACACCTGTAATTCCAGCTGCTTGGGAGGCTGAGTCAGGAGAATCGCTTGAACCAGGGAGGTGGAGGTTGTGGTGAGCCTAGATTGCAACACTGCATTCCAGCCTGGGTGATAGGGCGAGCGATACTCCATCTCAAAAAAAAAATTAATAATAAAATAAAAGAAAGAAAGGAAAAAAAAGAAAATGCTCTAAAATTAGATACTAAAATTTAAAATTGGAGTGGCGGTTACACCTCAATTCTATGAATATGCTTTAAAAACACTGAATTATATAATTAAAAGTAAGAATTTTACAGTATGTGAATTATATCTCAATAAAACTGTTGTTAAAAAAGAAGCCCCCAATAAATGTTGGTGGATCAATGCAAGAATTTTTTCCCAACTGGGAAATGAGGAGGGTGGAGATGAGTCTGTGATGCTGAGGGGTCCTGCCGCCTTGTGCCTGGGCTGGCTGTGCAGGGTGCCCCTGGCTGCACCACGCCCTGGGCTGGATGTTCATCCTTATGATGCCAGGGACAGATGGGCACAGCAGATGTGGAGGTGGGTGGAGAGAAAGGGCCTTCTGAGGCCAAGACCCCAACCTCACAGTGTTCCCCTGGACAAATCTAAAAGTAATGTCCCCTAGGCAGCAGCAAATGCTGCTTAGCGCCTCTTAGCAAAGAAGAGTCCAGAAGGTTCTAGCTATGATTTATCGTTATTATTCTCCTCGCCTCACCCCTTCCATCTGCTTGCTGGAGGTTCCACACGTCAGACATTGAACAGCCTGCCTCTCACAGTGTGCGCTGCCCCCGCCACCTCCCCTGGTCAGAGGCACCCTGACATCCCTCCCTCAGTGCTGACCAGAATGAGGGCTATTCTACGTCCTGTCTGCTTCCCCTAAAGGGAGCTCCTTGAGGCATACAGAGCATCCTATGCTCTCTGAATCTGCAGAGCCCAGCTCAGGGCCTGGGGATGGATGAATAGCTGGGTCACCTGGGCTGTTGTGTGGGTTGTGCACTGCTCAAAAGTGCCTGGTCAAGGCAGCGGGTCAAGGCTGAAATTCAGCTCACTCTCTGCTCACTACTCATCAAGCTGAACAGCCCAAAACTGCATGGGCTTGGAGGCAAGCCTTTTCTTAATTTCCAGAAAGATTGGTAGAGAGGCTAGCTGCCACCCAGGAGGGAGGGAGGGGAAGGAGAGAGAGGGGAAAAGGCAAGGGAATGTGATCTATTTTAAGCGCTCAAAATTTGTGTCCACAAACATTTAACAGTGTGCCCCCTGGGTCAAACTTCCCATTTGAAAGGGAATGAGTGTGCATTCAGCATAATAGGCTAAGTTACACAATAGTAACAAACACAATCCAGGTAGGTGCACACACTAAGGTTTATTTCTTGCTCACATTGAGTGCCCCCTGTGGGAACACTGCTCCACATGGTCACTCGGGGATCCAGGCTGACGAAGGCTCCACCATGTTGTGGCTGCACCATCCAGTCCCTGTGGCCTTCTCCACCATCCTGAGGCTTCCTCTGTCACTTCTGTTCACTTTGAATTTATCAGTGCCGGTCACCTGCCCCCTCCCTGCACTGCACAGGCTGAGGTGTAATCTTCTGTGTGCCTGCAGGGGAGGAAAACCAGGTATTGGGAGCACTAGTCATGTCTATACAAGGTGTCAGCTGATCCGGGATGCTCCACTGCCAGCCACATGGCTCAAAACCCAAACCTGGCCCACAGAGTGGTCTCCAAACTACAGGGACCTAGCACTCGCCTGGGAACTTGTCAACATAGGGGTTCCCACTCCCAGAAACTGGTGCAGTAGGACCAAGCTGGGAGCCCAGGTGTAACAGGCTCCCCTGAGATTCCAATGCAGTGGCCCTGGGGTGAGTGGCACTGACCACAGGGTGAAGTGTCACCTGCAGCCCCGTGAGTCCTGAGGAGGTCTTCTGCCTCTTCCACCTCTCACACTCCCCTGCCCACACCCCACACCCCAAACCTCTCACCCCTCACCCCAGCGGGCACTGAACCATACACGGAGCTCCTCCTGGGCTTGTGAATGCCCCTTTCATGTACCCAGAACCCCTCACCCTGGTCTCTAGGCCCATCCTTCATGCTCAGTTCCAATGTCTCCTCCTACAGGCAGTCTTCCTGGATCTGCTGATTGAAAATAATTGGCCGTTCCCCTGATCTCCAGCATGTTGTTGTTTTAGTGCTTCTTTTTAGCCCACGTTTTAATCAGTGGCCACTGCCAGGCACCCCCTGAGGGTAGGGTGCCAGCTAGGGGTTCCCTGTGTGCAAAAGTGACATGGGACACAGGAATGAGTAGGACTCAGCTCCTGTCTCAAAGTGCCAGGTCCAGGGTTGCTGACACACTGGCAAAGTGGGAATTCCCTGACCATTTGCATTGTCACATCAAGGGTTCTGAGAAAGTCTGCAAATAAAAGCACAAAGCCACTGAGCCAGGCATGGTGAGGGATGCCTGGAATCCCAGCCACTCGGGAGGCTGAGGGGGGAGGATTGACCCCAGGAGCTCCAGTCCAGCCAGAGCAACATAGCAAGACTCTGTCTTTAAAATTTTTTAATTAATTTAATTTAAAAAGCCACTGAGTTTCGTTTGATCTGATGTCTCCCAAGATTATCTTTGACTTAAGAATTCCTGGTTCACACCAGAAGGAGCAAGATGTTTCTGGGAATGTGGTTTGAGAAATGCTGTTCATGGTGAAGCCACATCTGCAAAGAGCTATTTCTATAACGGGATGCGGACAACAGACAGAAGCCACTGAGCCCTGCTCCTCAGAAGGTACTGGGCCCAGCAGAACTCCTGTCCTGAGAGCAGGCAGGCCTGAAGGAGCATCGGCCAGACACTGGACACGTGCACACTGCCCCTCTCTGTCCCCACAGAGATGCTTCTGTTCAGGGCCAAGGACTCCCAGGTCACAGATGTGGAAACAGGCTCCTGTGGAGCTGGCAGTGTTCAGATACGAACCTGGAACTGTGGTCTTTCCAGGATATGAGACCTGCCCTGACTATACTGCCTCCTACATTACATCCTGCATATAGTTGGTACTCTGTAATTGCTTTTTGGACACAAGAATAAAGAAACAGGTTTCAGAAACAGGGGAATGGGAAGGATAGGAAGAACTTCGGGGGAGGCTGGAGTGGCTCTGGAGAGGACCTGAGCTGAGAGTGACTGGATTAAGTTGACCTGGAATCAACGAGTTCCCTATACTCCAGGTTTTACGGTAACTGGAGCAGGCTCCGACTCCCTGGAGCGCCAGGTCCAGGGTGACATCTGAGCTCAGCGAACCGAATTTTGAATCTAAAACTCGACACTCGATTCAGTTACTGGACAATATTGAAGTATGTTTGGAACAACTTTGGTCTAAGAATCTGCTTTTTCAACTGTAAAGGTTACGATAGCTAAATTCAGATAAAGTATTTCCAGTAAAATTTCAGCATCTGAATTGAAATGTGCTGTAAGTAAAAAATGCACACTTTTGTGCTCTCCAAAAGAGTCTGAAACATGTAAAGCATCTTAATCTTTTTATATTGATTGCATACTGACATAATTTTGAACATGTTGGATGAAATGATTTACGCCTGTTTCTTCTTTAATGTAGCTACTAGAAAATTTATATCACGTATATGGTTCGCAGTCATAGTTTCTATTGGACAATGTCGCCTTAAAGCCTACGATATTTTGATAAAATGAAATACAGAGTTTGTGGAAATTTTATGATTTTTTTTACTTATCTGGGCAGAGTACTTGGAATGTCCTAATTCAATCCCTTTGTTTTACAAATGGGAAACCTGAGGCCAGAGAAGGCAAGTAAGCTGCCTGGGTCACACAGCATGTGAATGGAGCTGGGTCCATAGCTTGGCACTTGCTCCAGGCAGGCTTGGAGGTGCCAGCTGCTCTAGACCAACCTAAACCAGGCTCCCCAGTCCCCCTTTTCTCAGATATGCCTTGCAGGAACACAGATCTGCAGGCCACTAGAACCAAGCAAGATGCCACACCCACCCCAGGTCAGAAGATTACCCCAGGGCAAGTAGCAAGGAGACATCGTAAGGGCTTTTCCTGGTTGGCGAAGACCACAGGCTGCTGTCTGAGGGAAGGGCCTGGAGTCCCTGACACTTGGCCATCTGTGCACAGCGCCCAAAGCCTCACCTTCCAACTACGAAGAGAAAAATGTTCCCTCTGTGAAAAGGTGGGCTGTATCCAGCAGAGGGTCTCCTGTCCAGCTCATGTTACGGCAGGAGCAATTCCTCCTCTCTGAACAGAACGCAGCATTGTCGGGGTGGAGACCCGGCTGAGAGGGGTGGGCCTCCTCCCCCTGCCCGCTGCTCCATCGTGGACGTCTTCTCTCAGAGCCTGGATCTTCCCATCTGTGAAATGGGCGTATGAAGCACGGGACGGAGCCTTTTCATGAGGTTGTGAGACGGGTCCAACCATGGCAGCTGTCATGGGCTGAACTGTGTCCTCCCAAAATGTGTATGGGGGGTTCCTGACCGGCAGTACTTCAGAACAGGAGCTTATTTGGAAATAGGGTCTTCCTGAGGTAGGCAAGCTGAAATGCAGGCAGGGCCCTACCCCAAGCTGAGTGGTGTATGAGGACAAATGGAACTTTGGACACAGACTCACTAGAGGAAGGGCAGTGTGAAGCCAAGGAGAAGGCAGGCACTCGGCTGGCACCATGTGGCCTCCAGCCCCAGATTGCCGGCGACCATGAGAAGCTGGAGGGGTCAGGATGGGTTCTCCTCTAGAGCCTCCAGAGGGGCACAGCCCTGCTGACGCCTGGGGCTCAGACTTGTGGTCCCCAGAAATGAAGAGAAAACATTTCAATTGTCTGAAACCCACCGCCTGTGGCCCTTGGTCCCGGCAGCCCCAGGACACTCACAGAGACACACAGGGCAGCTCTCCTGGGGACTCCCGGCCCCAGTGTGCGGTCTTCAACTATCATCAGGCCCACATGGGTGCAACCCCCAGGGTTTTTCTCCCTCTCTTCCAAGCCTCTGCCCTTGCTGGGTGGGGCAAGAGGAAATGGGGACCCTCCCAGGAGGTCTCTGAGCTGGAACAGCCCCTACAGGCAGCGGGTGTGGTCTACCATTTGCCACTTCACTCCACCCTCAGCCCGCAGTCCTCAGATGAGGGTTCTCTGCCCTTGCTTCCTGTCAGGGGGACCCGATAGGAGGGACACAGGGGGCCAGGTGACAAAGGAAGTGGCCATGGGTGTATCCCAAGCCCTGTAGGTGTTGGTTTCTCTGGGCCTCCTTCTCCCACAGTCCCACAACCCCCTAAGCCCACCCATGTGCCAAAGAGTGTCTCACGTGGCAAGCCTGGCACCCGACGGGCACACAGTGAGTCTGTTGACTGAACCAGTGAAGGTAGACGACGGGGTGCTGGCTGGGGCTGGGTGAGGAGTGGAAGGGCGGGCCACCCAGATTGCAGACTGCTGGGAAGACGGTGGGGATTCCCAGGAGCCCCAAGCTCAGCCCAGCACTCTCCTGACCCTCACATTTCTACCCCCCAGGGCCAACCTCTGCCTGCACCCACCTGCCTGTGGGGAGCCTCTGCACAGTGTGGGAGTCCCGGGCACCACCTCGGGGTGGTCAGCTCTGCCCCGACTCCTTCTGGTGGGGTTCCTGGAGGTGCTGTCTCCATTCTGACCACCCCAGTCTGCACTGGCCCTGTTGAAGCCCCTGTGGCCCCTCCAAGCACTGTCCCTTACCCTGACCTCAGGTTGCAGGATTAAGCCCAGGCTCCTGGCTGGGGTGGAGGCTGTGCCCTCCTCCAGGCCTGGCCTCTGCTGCCCTCCCTGGCCAGTTGCCTGGACTCCAGGCCTCTCAGGCTCCCACAGCATCTGCACCTCGCCCCACAACACATGACTCATCCAGGATCACCTCCACCACACCCTATCCCACCTCCCACCTTTGTTCACACCATCCCTTCCGTTCAGAATATTCTTCCGGCTACCTGCCCCTCCGCCTCCCTGTAACACCAGTGTTAGCGCCTGCCCTTCCCCACGGGAGGGCGTCACCACTCCACTCACCCAGCCCTGTGGCTCAGTCTCCGCTCCTGGTCTGGATCTGGCATCGCTCCTGCTGGACCCAGGCTCCTCAGAGGCTGGGACTGTTGCCGCCAGTGTTGTCCGGAATTCTGGTCTCCAGGACGGTGCCCTCACGTGCTGGGTGCCCCAGAGAGTACACTGCCTCTCCAGACACAGCTGTCCCCTTGGCCGGACTGGGCTCTCCCAGGGCAGGGACCCAGGAATCCACTTCTGGGCCCCCGTGCCTAGCGCGGGGCCCTGGCAGACACTCTCCAGGCTTCTGGAATTCTGAACGGCATTCCCATTTGCAAACACAAAAACAGAGGCTTGGAGCACCTTAGCCAGCTGCCCAAGGAACCATCGTTACTGAGGATGGAGACCAGACCCTGTGTGTCTGACGGAAGCCTGAGGGCCCCCTTTGGTGTGGGGCCCTTACAACACGGGAAGGACAGGCTGGGATCTGAAGAGGGTTCGGGTCTTCGTGGCAGAACAAAAGACCTGCGAATGGCCCCCACTCCCA
Organism: Trachypithecus francoisi; assembly: GCF_009764315.1. NCBI lineage: Eukaryota > Metazoa > Chordata > Mammalia > Primates > Cercopithecidae > Trachypithecus > Trachypithecus francoisi. The sequence goes on along the minus strand of NW_022681454.1, from coordinate 4,061,768 downwards.
TCCCAGGCTTTCTTTCCCACAGCCTGAGCCCAGGGACCACCTAGATCCAGCTTGGGAGAGACCCAGGACCTTGACAGGACAGGACACAGAGGTGGACATTCCCACAGCTTCCCTCCATGGCTCCCAGTGGGGCACAACATGCCCCGAGGGGCAGCTGAGAAGCGAAGGCGGCCAGCACAGTACTGCCAGAAGGTCTCATGGTTCATCACCGGTCGGGACACCCTGTAAGCTCTGATGCCATCCAAGGGCCCTCTGTAGAACAAGCACAGACACATCAGCTGGATGCAAGACCCACTGAGGCCCACTCACGGATCACCAAAGGATCCGCGGGCCTCAGGCCAGGATGCCCTGGAAGAGAAAGAGGCGGCCTGGGACCCATGGTCATCTCAGGCACGAATCTGCCATGGGCCTGTGGGTCAGTCTCTGGGCCTCTCGGGGCCTCCATTTCGCCATCATAAAACAGGAGCCTGAACTCCAACCCCCAAGTCCAAGGACTCTCCCTCCTGCTTCCCAGTGGAGTGGGCCTCCCTGCCATCCTGGAAAGACCATCATTCCCACCAGCAGCCCAGGCCCGGGCACTGTGGGGACATATGTTCCTCCGCGCATGCCCCGAGGCCGGGCAACAGGCTGGAGACAGCTCCAGGCAGAGACAGGAGGGCCTTGAACCTGTGCCCTGTGTCAAGGAGGCACCAACAGGAAACCATAAAGGGCTCAAACTGGTTCCCAGGCAGGCAGCCCCTCTCGTCCCCAGACACTGTGGTGGGAGCGCAATCCAGGGTCTCCACCTCTCCTGACTCCTCCAAGCCCCGGCCCTGGCTCCAAGGGGCTGCGGTCAAGGAGAGCGTGATGAGTATTGACCCTGCATTCGCTGGGCAATCACTCACGTTATTTTGGGTAACAGGCCTTGGGTGAAGCCAACTGAGTGGCAATTTGTAAGAAAAATAACAGATGGGCTCAGCCAGCAAGGCAGACATCCAGTGAATGCGGCTGCAGGGAGGCGTGGAACCCACTGGAGCCGCCTGAAACCCAGGCCTTCACGCCCTGCATCTGCCCCATTGCACTTTGTCGCGGAGCAGCTGTAAAGACCTTGGCTATCGTTTTCTGAGCACCTGTGACAGATGAGGAAGTGGTGGATCAGAGAGGTTGGGAGCCTTGCCCAAAGCCACACAGCCAGGGAACCCCAGTCCTTTGCGCTGGGAGTTCCTCCAGGTTGGCCTGACTCCAATGCCCGGGCTCCCTGCTCTGCACCACACTGCCTCACAGGAGGCTGCACGCCCGGGGCCTGGGCGTGGGGGACAGCAAGCACCCCACCCCTGTGTCTGAGCTCAGGGGAGACGGGGAGTCAGCCTCCGGGGCTGGGGAAGAACCAGGGCACTGGTGCAACTGAAAGGCTTTATAAGTCCTGGTTTTGGTGCTTTGTGGCCAAAGCTAACAGCATTCTCTTTCGTGAATTTTCCCCTCTGTGCAGGGCTTCCAAGTTGCCTCCCAAGAAATACTGTCCCTTCTGCTTTAGCAACAAAACTCTTTGAAGATAGGGGTAGCCAGAAAGATGAAAGCGGAAATCAGTGAAAGAGGCTTTTGGGCTACCTCTAAAAGCTGAGAGGAGGCCCACCTTTGCCTCTTGCCCTTCCCCTTATTCCTGAATAAAACAGGAATGTGAGGGCTGGTGCTTCAGCAGCCATTCTGTGACCTGGAGGATGAAACCTATCCACTAAGGATGGCAAAAAAAAAAAAAAAAAAAAAGCAAGATAGAAGGAGTCCCTGGGTTCCTGGCCACACTAGCCCGGGGCTGCCCACCTCCCGCTGTGGCCAGTGCTCTGTCAGCAGCCAAACACAGATTCTGACTGACCCAGTTTACAAAGGCCTCCTGTATTAGGGTATTGACTCTATTTCTTAAATGGAAGCCAAGTCATGGTAGCTCACCCAAGACAGAAAGTTTTTTTTGTTTCTCACAAACAAATGAGTGAAGCTGGTAAACCGTCCAGCGGGTAGGACAGCTCTGCCCCAGGTCACCAGGGACCTGGCTGCTTCTATGCAAGGCTCTGCTTTACTCTAAGTAAATTGTCCTCACCTGACTATCACAGTCCCGTTCCAGGTAGCCAGGAAGGAGAGTATGAGGGTCACCCAACTTCCTGAGAAGACAAAGATCTATCCAGATGTTGCCCGCTGCACATCTCATGCCCACTGGTCAGAACCTCATCATGTGACCAGGCTGAGTTGCAAGGGAGCCTGGGAAATGTAGTCTTTAGCTAAGTGCCCAGCTGAAATTCAGAAGGGTTCAATTAGTAAAAGGCAAAAGGGGAGAATGTGGCTGGGTGTGGTGGCTCATGCCTGTAATCCCAGCACTTTGGGAGGCCGAGGCAGGTGCATCACCTGAGGTCAGGAGTTCAAGACCAGCCTGACCAATATAATGAAACCCTGTCTCTACTAAAAATACAGAAATTAGCTGGATGTGGTGGCAGGCACCTGTAATCTCAGCTACTTGGGAGGCTGAGACAGAATTGTTTGAACCCGGGAGGCACAGGTTGCAGTGAGCCAAGATCGCACCACTGCACTCCAGCCTGGGCCACAAGAGTGAAACTCCATCTCAAAAAAAAAGAAGGGGGAAGAATGGATCTCCCCTTTCCTCACCCTGAGATCAGATAAAAATGTATGAGTATTTTTAATCTTTTTATAAAGCCTTTTGATTTTGCCTTTACATCTTGAACCAGCCTGAGAGGAAGTGTGTGCCCGGAGCCCACCCATGGCCCCACCCTGCCATCCCCTCCTGCCGATCCCTTCACGGTGTGGGAGAAACAGCTGTCCATCTCCGCCCACCACTTCTCCCTGTCTTACCCCGCCTCGAATGGGTCCTGGAGGCCTGATGTGAAGGGCATATATCCCTGCCCTCCAGGAGCTTGCAGCCTGGCAGTGGGGGGTTGCCAGATCCTGCTACACCTCCAGGGAAAGGCTCAGGGGCTGTCGGCCAGCCCTGGAGGGTAACAGCTGTGCCCAGGGCTGGGCTCTATCCGCCGACAGGGCCCAGGCCCCACACAGGCTGGTGCCGGGGGAAACCTGAATGGGATGAAGAGCCTGACACTCACAGAGACTGCTCAAATCAAGGTACACATTTGCCATAAGGCCAGTGACAATATCCCTGCTGGGACATGCCTGTGTGTTTATATCAAGGAGGGGTGTTACATTTCACACTGAGGCCTGGACACCTGTGGTAGTTATGCTGTGTGCCAACTTAGCTGGGCTGTGATGCCCGGCTGTTTGTCAAACTCCAGTCTAGACGTCGCTATGCAGGTATTTCTGAGGTGGGATTAGTATCAATGTACTCTGAGGAAAGTGGATGACCGGCCATTGGATGGTTGGCCTCACCTAATCAATGGAAGGCCTGAAGCGCAAACACTGAGGCTCCCAGAAGCAGCAGGAATTCCCTTCCAGGTTGCAACACAAACACTGCCTGGGCTGCCAGCCTGCTCCCTGTGGAATCTGTCCTCAACACTGCCACATCAGCTCTTGCCTGAACTTCCAGCCTGCCAACCTGCACTACAAATTTTGGGCTTGCCAGGCCACACGATCATGTGGGCCAATTTCTTTAAGCTGCATATGCACTCCCTATCTGTCTCTCTGTCTATCTAACTATTCTATTGATTCTCTTTCTTTGGAGAACCCTGTTTCCTAAGTACAATATAAAGAAAAACATTCAAAACACGAAGTCTAAAGTAACAGATGTGAGTCCAACATCATCCAGCACACTTCAAACTATTTTGTAGCTATAATCACAGAGAGGGATACATTCTACCTCCTAAATTAAATCTGCAAATACAGAAGTGTGCAAAACAATTTCAGTGAACAACGGGAATCCTAGCACATGAGAAGCACTCAACTTCTTTCTTCCCTCACATCCTTCTTACGCACGAAACACAGGTGTCCTGCTAAGTACAGTGAGTCCCCACACAGCAGACACCAGCAGGCAACCATCTCTTAACCGAGAACAGGAGTGACACCCACACCCCACCGTGCACTTCCCCCAGTGCCTGGAGTCCCTCTCCCCCATGGACTCCATGCGGGTGAGCCTGTCAGGTTCCCGCTCCAGCCTCATCACAGACCAGGAAAAAACACGCTGTTAGGTTCATTTTACAGACCTGGATTCAAGCCGCAACTAACTGGCCATGCAAGGCTGACCTCCACCGAGCGGCGGCGGTGAGGATGAAGCTGCTGTCGCATTCACCCGTTGATCAGTGACGATGCCTCAGTGATGATGCCTACCTCTGCAGCCCTGAGTAGCTTGCTGGGATGGCACAGCCTGAATCTTGTCCCCAAGGAGCTCACAGTCTCACAAGAAAGTCAGACGACAAACAGCCATGATGTCAGGGAATGCAAGGGAAGCAATGATGGGTGGACCCGAGATTGTTGGGGGTGGGGGTCTCCTAGCAGAGCCTGGGGATCGCGGTGAGTGCCCTAGGCGGATGGCCAGCTGCCGGATGAGCCACCAGGTGCAGGAGTCCTGGCGGAGGTCCGGAAGGTTCTCTCACCTGGCACTTAGCAGGGCTTCATTCAGTGAGAGCCTCCTGGAGGCTGGTAAAGGATTCACCCTCCAGGACACTCTGCAGCCCGGTGATGTGGCCAGGACCCTTGGAGACTCACAGCCTGTGCTCGGGAATGCATCTGCCCTCGCAGGTGTGAACTGGGAATGAAATGTGACCCAGAAGTCGCAAAGAAAGGCTCAAGTATCTTTGGGAATGTCACCCACCGCAGCTGAGGAGGTTCACGTAGGGGCTGGGAAGGGCCTGGGGAGTGTGGGAGGCTGGGAGTGAGAGCCAAACTGCCTGCTGATCCGCACAAGTCTCTAGACTTGGTCTCTGAAATCGGGATCCAGAGGAAGCTAGAAATAGGAGGTTCCTGTAGGGGGCCGGCCTGCCCTTCACCTCCCCACTCAATGTGGTGGTGTCCCTGGGGATCTACTCCCTCCAGCCGACAGCAGCATGCTGGAAGGGAGCTTGGGGACAGATGAATGACAGGACCATAGAAAACCAAGGGGAAAAGGCCACTAGTATAGAACAAATGTGTGCTCACAGTGCACGCCCAGCTGTGCAGGCTGTTCATGGGAAGCCGCTGTGAGCGCTGGGACCCGTCTCAGCTCAGTCCAAGGGAGAGAGGGAGGGAAGGGCCCTGAGTGCTTTTGAGTGGCATGTGACCAAGTGAACTTCCTACCTTCCAGACAGGCCATAGGCAGTTGATAGATTCCTTTTAAAAAAGAAAGAAAGAACCGAAAAAATGTGTCAAACAATCATGGCAGAAGCGTCCTATTTAGAAATACAGAGGCAGGTAAGAACAGAAAGAGGTGGCGGGGTTGACAGCTGTGTCCTTTGGTGGGGGTGGAAGGAAGATTCTCTTCTGGTAGTGGTTTATGCTCTTTGTAGAAGTGGAGGACACTTTAAATTGTGTGCTGAGGAGCTCTGGTACAAATAAAGACTAGGAGGAGGAGAAGAGGCGGGGCAGGGGAAGGGGAGGAAGAAGGGGCACTAGGTCTCTGAATTTAAATCGTTCAGCCATCTATGTAGGCATTTTTCTTTCTTAAAAAATGGGGGATTCGGGTGGTGGCTACACAGGTGTGTACATTTATCAAAATTCCTCCGATTGCACTCTTAAATGTGCGCTTTTCTCCCTAAGTACATTCACCTCTCTTTTTTTTGAGGGGGGGGCGGAGTCTCGCTTTGTCCTCCAGGCTGGAGTGCAGTGGCCGGATCTCAGCTCACTGCAAGCTCCGCCTCCCGGGTTTACGCCATTCTCCTGCCTCAGCCTCCCGAGTAGCTGGGACTACAGGCGCCCGCCACCACGCCCGGCTAATTTTTTGTGTTTTTAGTAGAGACGGGGTTTCACCGTGTTAGCCAGGATGGTCTCGATCTCCTGACCTCGTGATCCGCCCGTCTCGGCCTCCCAAAGTACTGGGATTACAGGCGTGAGCCACCGCGGCCGGCCGCACCCGGCCATTCACCTCCCACTTTTAAGAAGGAGGAGAGGTAGCGTTTCCATCTTCTACCGGTTTTACGTTCGAATGTCGTGCCTTGGCGATGCATTGCCTGTTTAAAAAAATACATACATCATAGGGGAAAAACTTTATCAAAAACTCTGGTCGGGCGCAGTGGCTCAAGTCTGTAATCCCAACACTTTGGGAGGCCGAGGCAGAAGGACCACTTGAGCTTAGGAGTTCACGACGAGCCTGGAGTTCACGACGAGCCTCTACAAAAAAAAAAAAAAAATTAGCCGGGTGTGGTGACCGCGCCTGAAGTCCCAGCTACTCAGAGACTGAGATGGGAGGATCACTCGAGCCCAGGAAATGGAGGCTGCAGTAAGCCCTGACCGCGCCACTGCACTCCAGCCTGGGCTACACAGCAGACCCTGTCTCAAAAACAAACTGAAACTCTGGCTTCTCCAGGTAGTCGAACTTGGGATGCCTTTTGTTTTCAGTGCTTGTATTTTCTGAATTTTTAAAATAACGAACAGTCACCTTGCGACTTTAAACGCAGTGCAGCCGCCGAGGAGGCGTCGGGGGCAGATGGGGTTGGACTCCGTCCCCACTTCCTCCCCTGCAGCCGCCTCCAGGCCGCCAGCCTCGCCCAGTCGGAGCCTCAGTCCTGGAGGGTCGGGCGGCGGAGGCCTTCGCTGGGAGTGGCATTCCTTTTGCCAGTGGGACCCCCTACCCAGGTAGGAGGCAGGAGGCGGGGTCCGGGGCTGCCTCCCCTTCCTCCTTCCACCTTCTCCCGCGGCTTCCCTGTTGCACCGGGCCTCCCAGGTCTCACCCCGAGTTTCCGCACCCGGCGGGGCGCGGCTTCAGGCCCAGCTTCGCTCGGAAGTGACGGCTGACCTTGAGCCCGTCCCTGGCCTCGGCCCCGCACCCCCTGCCCACCCTCCCTCGACCTGTGGAACCCAAAGCCCAGAAGCCTGGAGCCTCTTTGCTAGCACGCAGGGGTCTCCCAGCTTCCGGATCGTTCCGCGGTTCTGCCCTGGGTCTGAGTCTGGAGGTTCGAGAAAAAACTTTGGACTTTTCTGGTTGGATTGTGTCTAAATCGTGCATTCTACGCGGCAGGGGACTCGAGGTCTTTGAGGATCCCAAACTGCCGCAGCCCCTCCCCACCCCCCCCCCCCCCCGCTTGCCCCTGCCCAGGGAAGTGCGCTCCTCCAGGGTCATCCACAGGCGCAGTGCCGAGCCCCGGGCCCCACTTCCAGAAGCCGCGTCTATACGGGCCAGTGGGTCCTGAGAGAACAGGGCTTCGGGCGCTCGGGGAGAGGCGGCGGAGGAGGGGTGAAGCCGAGGGGTGGCTTTTAACGAAAAAGAAGTTGAAGCATCAGCTAAGCCATTAGGGCTAATGCGATGTACTGTAAGACGGGGATCAATGCCGGGCCTCGGGGACCGGCGTGGGGGAGGGGGCAGCAGGCCGACCGCCCCCCAGCCGGGCGAGGTCCCCGCCCATTTGGGGGAAATGGATTTTCACGATTTAAGAAACAAACCCAAATCAAACGAGCGAGGCCCGGATGTGCTGACGCTGCGGTTACGCGCGCGGAGCTGGAGCCCCGAGAGCGCTCTAGAAAGGGCGCAGCGGCGACCACGAGAGGGGCTGAGAAGCCGAGGCAGAGAGGTCCGGAGAAGCAGAAAGCGATGCCGACAGGCAGAGAAAGAGGGAGACGGACACACCGAGGGGTGAGGGGGCAAAAGGAAGCAGTCTCAGGAAATTTTCGCAGAAGAAAAGAGGCCGGGGTGGCTGGGGATGCGCTTCTGGGCCAGGGGCGGCAAGACCCCAGGAACTCCCAGGACCCCAAGACCCAGGCGCCTATTTGAGCTCCTTTGAGTCTGGCAGGAGATCTAGGTCCATGCAGGACGGAGAGGCCCCGGCCCCTACCTTGACCAGTCCCCTCGCCGGGACGTCAGGCGGGGAGTGCTCCCTGAGCGCAGGGCCCCGGGCGTCCGGGCCCTCGCTTCTGGCGGCCGGGAGAGGTTGGCACCGTGACACGCACACATACACCAATACCCCGGGTCCGCAAGGGACGCTGAGTTCCAGGCAACGAAAAGCGAAGGTCCCGAAGTCGGTCCTGAGTGCATTCCTCCGCTGGGCCCCGCCAAGAATGAAACTCTCGGAGGATCGCCACTGGGAGGTCCTGGGGGGACACCGGGGTGGGCGAGCTTCTTCAAAGACTCGGTTTCCACTGGGCCCTCCCATTCCCTCCTCTCTTTGTCACGCGGGGCAGGGCGGGGAGGGAATAACCCCTCTGGTTCCTGAGGCACCCGTTGTGGTGGGGTGCGCCCTCCTGGCTGGACCCACCCCTTGCTGGGTGCAGGAGCAGTGGGGAGTCAGGAGGCCGGTGGCTTTGGCTTCTGAGTAGCCCACCTCTGCCTCTCCTGGGGCCACACTGGGCTTATCTGTAAAACGGGCACAGGTGAGATGGGGTTGGCCAAGGTCTCTTTTAGCAGGCTAAGGGTTTGCTGGGGAGGCGGCTTCACTCCAAGGCTGGCATCCCCCCCATCCCCACACCTCTTGACAGTGCCACCCTCCAGGATGTGAGGAACATCAGGCAAATATGGGGGACTCCTGTCTATATAAACAGTTTTAGTCACCCCAAATGTCAGCACCATCCCGTTAGCACGATCTCTCCAGTCCCGACTGACAGCCCTCCTGAAACCTGGGCCTTACAGGTCTAAGGGGGCTTGGAGCTTCCACCCCAGTCCCAGAAAAGGCCTGCGGGACTTAGAAAATTCCAAAAAATAAAAGGCACTCCACAGGATGGGGCCCTCTGAGGTGCAGCCTGGGGCCACAAGGGTACTGTCTCTGAGACCCCCATGTAGAGAGCCCGCTGGAAGAGGGAGAGGAGGCTTGAGGAAGTGGGGAGGGTGCGGGACCTCCGGAGCTGACACCCACCCCACTCACCCAGACCAGGGGCTGAGCTGGGCTCAGCATCCTCACCTCCTCGCCCCGTCATTGCCCCCACGGAGAAATGGGAACAGAGCCTCTGCCTTCTCTACACACGTGCGTGGTCTGTGTGACGTGGAGTCGCACTGGGACCGAATGGGGACATCCCCTCGCCCCTCTGTCATCGTGGAAATACCATGGAGCAAGACGGGCTGATCAGCTCCCGGCCCGAAAAAAGCTTCCAGGGGAGGCTGAAGAGCCATTAGTCATTCCAGAGCAGGCGCGGGCAGTGGCCCACGGCTCTGGGCCTGGGTCTGTGTCTATCTCTGAATACCCAGTTACCGCGACCAACCGTGTGGTTGGGAGCAAAGAGGCACAACTGCTCGTGGTGGGAGTGGAGGGCTTGGGTCCCCATTAGGGACGTAGCAACCGGCAGAGCCCCAACGGGGCCGACTGCGGTACCGACAGCGCGGACTGCGCCAGGGGCGCAGCGGAGTTCGTGGAGCGCCGTTGCGCACGCGTGTGCGGGCGAGCAGGGCTGTGGTGCCTGGACACCCCCGGGTGCGCGCGGTGTGGCTGCCCTGGTGCCCCAGTGAGAGGATGACCGCGCCGAACGGAAGTCGGGGCGTCCCCTGACCTTTCCTATGCCCAGGGCCAAGACAGCTGGGACCGATATAATGCAGGGGTCCGGGTACAGGCTGAGGGGACCGGCCCGTGCGTTGAGCGCCTCGGAGGTGCTGCGGGTCGTGGCGGGTACTGAGTGGGAACACGGAAGGTTATGTACACAGCAGCAAGCCACGAACCCTCGCTCCCGTCATTACATCGCGCCGCCTTCACCCCTGCTACGATGACCACTCCGCAGATGGGCAAGACGAGCTCAGAGAGATGAAGTGACTTTCCCAAAGCCACAGCGGGGCGGTGTAGGCACCGCACTGTCCAGGAGTCTAACCCTTCCCGACGAAAAGTGGGGAGGGAAGATCTCAACCCGAAGGGGCCAGGCGGCAGAGAGACACGCGTCCCCCGCCACGGGCTAAGACGCAAGGCTGCCCGCCTTGTCTCCACCTGCGCGCCTCGAACTTCGCTCCGCTCTAGCCTTCGGGTTAACACCGCTTCCTTCTAGAAGCCTAACGAGGCCCGAGCGGGTCAGACGCCTCCCTTCTCCGCAGCCCCAGGCCCTGCCCGCAGCCTGAGCTCAACGCCCTTCTCGGGGTGGCGGTGGGAAGACCGGACAGATCCGCTTTGCAGAGCCCGAGGGGGGAAGGGGCCGGGTAGGGGAGGGAAGCGAGAAGGGGCGAGGTGAGAACCGAGGGGCGGGGCCGAAGGCTGAGCCAGACTTCCAGACGCCAGAGAGACGCCAGGTGAGCCGGGCGGGGGCGGGCGGGGGCTCGGGCGCCAGCGGGCAGGGCGGGGGCGGGGCCGGAACCGCGGGGAGGGGGCGGGGCGCCCCGGAGGGCCGCAAGCCGGGAAGGTCCCTGGCGGCCAGAGACTGGGAAGAGGAGGGGCCGCGCCGCGTCCGCGGGGTCCCGGGCACAGCGGAGCTGGCGCCACTGCCCGGGTTCCGCTCCATCTAGCTCGGGCAGCCCCGCGGGCCCGGGCGCCGCTGCTTTCCTCTACCTGCTGGGAAGCGCAGGCCGGGCAGGGATGAGCCTGGCAACGGGGCCCCAGCTCGGCAGGCAGGGCCCGGACCGGAAGCCGCGGCGGCGACTTCCCACTGCCCGACCGGGCGACGCGGGGCACAGGAGGGTCGGGCAGGTCGGAATCAGAGTGCCGCTGCGCCCCGGAGTCCGCGCTTCCGGCGTCCTATGCCAAGAAGCCTCTCCGCAAAGAAATAAACACGCCCAGCCTCCCCGACCCCTACTCGGGCTGGTCGGAAGTAGGGAGAATCACGCCCGGGAAAGGAGGGATAGGGAACCACGGGAGAGCCGCGGCCACCAGGGCAGACGCACGCGCAGGCGGGATCCTCGAGCACCGAGAGGAGAGACCAGCAGAGGAGCATCGGGAGAAGACAGGCGAAGGGGACCGCGGAGCAGCGCAGGCGGAGCCCCGTGGACACGGCCGAGGCTGCACTTCAGGACTGTCCGTCAGGCGCCTTCCCTGGCGGCTGGCGAAACCCGAAGAGGCCCACAGGTCTGGCCTGGGGCGCCGTTGTTCCAGGGACCTCTGCGCCGCTCCCTGGCGGCTCTCTGGACCCTTAGAGCCCCGGGATCCAGGGCCCCAACCTCTTGCCAAGCGGGACGCACCTTTCGCGTGGATCGGGCGCTGCAGACCAGGCACGCCAAGTGCGTCAAGGAAGTGCCCGGAAACCAAAGACACGCACCCGGGACCAAGAGGAGGCCGCTGCGCGCAACCTCCCAAACCTTGCAGCGAAGTCGGAACCGCGTCCGCGTGGGTGACTCGGGCCGGGGAGCCGGGAGGCGGCGCCAAGTATCCGTCAGCCCTTGTCCGTCCTCCCTGGTCCGTCCTTGGCACGGTCTGAGGCCCCCCCATCTGGGGAGACGCCCAGGCGCCAGGTGCCCTGGGTGGGGGAACCCGGAGCGGGCACCAGGACCAGTGGAGAAGAGGCAGAGGCCGGGAAAGCTGCGTGGAAAAGAGGAAGGGTTAAGACTGAAATCGTTCTACACATAGCTCATTAATGGTTTTAAATGCGAACATTCTAGCTAAGCAGAAAAACAATTTTAAAAGCAGAGTGCAAGCTGGACCAAAGTGAGACCCCGATTGGGCAGAAATAAACCTGTAACCAAAACAGCCCCCAGGCAGAGATTCAGCCGCGCGGAGATTCACACACCCCTAATGTTTCTTGGTAGTCACTTTTTGAAACATTTTATTATGGAAATTTTCAAATAGAAAACAAAATCGAGGGAGCCTTCAAGTGAATTCCCATGTACCCACCCCTATCCCACAGTTCTTAACCCCTGACCAATCTAGTTCCCTCTGTTGGCCTCTTTTTATTTTTATTAACTTATTTTTGTTGCCTTATTATAAAGCAAACACAGACACATTTTCACTGGTGAATACATAAATGCATTTTCACTGATAATAACTTTCTCAAAAATAACAATACGGCTTAAGTCACAATTCCCAGTAAATCCACACTCAAAGGCAGTTGGCTTTTGATGTTGGACGTGCAGACGTATTTCCATTTGAACTTTGCTGCAATGTCCAGATTATAAAAAGCACTATTACTTTTGTAATAAGAAATAAACAAAATCTCAGCCCCACAGCTCCCGAACCTGGTGAGGGCCGTTTGCTCCCTAGGCGGTGAGGCTGGCTCCTCCACCACTTCACTGTTTTCGGGGCCCTCTTGGCGCCTGGTCCTGTGTGTCCTTCCGTGCATGACACGCAGAGCTTAGCTCTGTGAGAAGAGGGCTGTCCCCTCTCGGCCCACCTGTGAAGGGGTGTCCACCTCTCTGTTTCCCTCCAGGGCAGCCATTCATTGGGTGATCCGCCCTGGGGACCTGGTGATGGGCGGGTCCAGTAGACACTTCTGGCGAACGAATTTCCGGCGGCTGGGACCCCACTTCCTGGCGGGACCCTGGATAGGCATGCCCACTCTGGCTACCGGAGGAGCAGGGTGGCCAAAGGGTATGAAGCATATGAGTACACCGGCGGGGAGGAACAGCAGCAGCACCGCACCGGCGCAGGCGGGTGGAGGAGGGCGCCGGGGAGCCTCAGTGCCACCCTGCCCCAGAATTCCTGCCCCTCGCAGAACCCCGGTTTCCCTTTCCAATAAGTTGCAAGGTGGGGCGGAAGGCCACGAAAGCCTCTTGGGGGAGACGCACTGACAGAAAGGGAAAGAAACCCACCCGGCCTCTCCCATCTCCCTCCTGCTGCTCACCCCGCCAGGGTCCAGCGCCTTCTGCCTCCGCCCAGCTGGGTTGCCTTCAGAGTGGGCTCAGAGCCAAGGATCTGGGAAACCTCCCTGCACGCGGATGGGTAAGGGCACTGGGCACCCCTCCCCAGCACCTGATGAGGAGGATCTTCTCACGGTGCTCCCGGCTGAATGGGAGTCGATGGGCAGCGGAGTCCCATGGGGGCTCGGAGTGCAAAGGCCAAGCTGGGTGGAGCGCTGGGGGAATCCTCGCCTCCCAGGGCAGTGCCTGGGTGCCTGTCTGTCTGTCATTGTGGCTTTGGAGGAAGCCGGGAGGACAGAGCCCCGGTTGCTACCTGCCCTCTCGGTCAAGGGCCTGGAGTGGCCAAGGGCAGTGCGACCACCTGGGGGAAATGGGGCAGGCCCAGGTCGGCCTTCAGGATTCCAGCAGCTCCGATCCCTGTGGAATTTGAGCTAGGCTAGGAATCTCTGCTCGATAGTTCCCAAGGACAGGACCCTTAAGCCCAGACAGCACATCCCCCATGCCCAAACACCACCATAGTGGCCTTTCCTGGTGCCCCAAGTATGGACTTCGCCTTCGGAGGTCCCAGATGCCCAACACTGGGGGGGATGGGGAGCTGACTTCCTACCTCTCAGGCCAGCTCCAGTGGGGATTCAGCTTTTGTAGTCCTAGAGCACTGAGAGGCCCACAGGAGGTGGGTCACCCTCCAGTCCCACTACAGCGTGGGCCCTGGGAGCTGGAGAGGGATGTCCTGCTGGCCTCACTCAAATCACAGAAGGCCCAGCATTTACAAATTACAGACCCCAGTCCTCACCATAGGCGTGTGGTGGGGAAACCAAGGCCTGGAGAAGAGAAGGGACATGACTACCGTCATGGGGAAGTCGGACTGGGTCCAGCAAAGGAGTGTGTCCAGGATGTCCAGAGCCCGCTGCACCCAGTGGTGCTTGGGGCTATGCAACTGGAAGCCCTGAGCAGCTCAGAGTGGCTGGAATCCAGCCTCTGGTGCAGAGAGGGTGAGGTGGTGGGTGGAACCCGCCAGGGGGGAGGGAGCATGGCGCATGTGGTGGAGACAGATCGAAGCCATTCATCTTCTGCCAGCGATGCAGCCAACGCGCGCGCCCGAGGTGTACCCGTGATTGATGGCGCTGGAGCTTAGGATTCAGAGGGGCCAGGCTTACTCCCAATCTGGTCCTATGCACCCTCCAGGGCTCCGTGGGCTCCAAGTCCTACACTGCTTCTCTCTGGTTTGTTCTGCTTTCGGTGCCAGCGCCAAGACACCAGAGCCCCACGGATAACAGGGCAGAGCCAGGTTCCCTGAGCCCAGTTGGCCTAATCCAGCTTGGGATCTGCTTTCTCTCTTACAGAGTTCCAGGCCCCAGCCCTTCCCTGAGCTCAGCAACCGTCCACTCCTCCCACGCCGGCTCCTTCATGGCTCCCTCCTTCCCACCAGAGTGAGCCCTGAGCCGCAGCCCGTAAGACGCTCTCCAACCCGATTTTTAACTAATTCTATTGAAAGACACATCCACTCTCTGCGAATCTGCCCTGCATTTGAACTGTGTAGACCCTGCACCCTCTGATGCTGGCTGCCAAGACTAAGCTTGGTGACCGGTTCCATGGTTCCCCAGTGGCCAGAGTGGTCCATCTAAAACCAGCACCCACAGGGCCCTCACCCTTCCAGCTTCCTGGTGACCCGGAGTCAGGTAGCTCCCGGACTGCTTACAGCCACCTGTGCAGGGCTCCAGTGCTGACTGATCCGCCTGTAAGGGGATTTGCCCGCAGACCTTGGCGCCACCACTGCGCTCAGCGGTGCCCTGCAGTTGCCACTCGACCTTGGGACCACACCCACGTCGGTCAGAAGCAGTCAGATAAAACAGTTGCATCACAGCGATAACCTCTTTAGCCTGAGCTTCAATGACCCCCTTCAAATAGGGGGAGGAGGCAGGCATCCTCATGGTGCAAGGGCCCGAGACCTTGGCAGTCCCGAGTAGCATTGCCGACGGGAAGAACGAGGTGGTGCCACGGGCGAACAGTTCCTGGACCTCAAAAGGAGAGGCTGCTGCTGCCGCTTCTGCTTGCCAGGCCTATGTGGGGCTCGGAGGCTCTGCGGTGTCGCCGGCTGTGCCCTGGCCCCTTTCCTGGACTCACAGTGATGTGTCCGGTGACTGGATGAGGCCAGCACAAAATCGACAGAAGCCCAGAGGGTGAGGGTCCCAGAAGCCTGAGTCAGGGGTGCAAGGCCTAGAGGGCCCAGTGGGGAGAGGAGTCGGAAGGGGCAGGGGGTTTGGACTTTGCCTGAGTAGCCACGAGGGGCCTCTTGTAACACCCCTTGCCCCTAATGGCTGCAGTCAGGAGCTTTCATTTCATTTTATTGAGGCCTAACCTGAGTCCCTCCCAGATGAAACCGAGTGAGAACGGACTTCCTGCTTTAGCTAGGAAAGCAGTTAGGGGGCAACCCCAAAGCAGGGAAGGAGCCCACACAATCCTGGGAAGGGCTGGACAAGGCCCAAGCAGCAACAAGCCTGCAGGATGGGGACTGGGTTTTGGGGTAGGGCTGCTTCGAGGCTAAGGATGGCAGCCGCCTCTAAGAATCTCTCAAAATGCCCACCCCGTCATGATGCAGGGCCTGGAACCCACAGGTGTGGACCTGAGGGCCCAGAGGCTGCAGGAGGCCCCTTGGGCTTGCGGGAACCCTGGCCTTATAGTAATGAACCAACTAATGGGCCAGGGTGGGGACGGGGACTTGGAGGACATGATTCTGGATCAGGAGCTGGAGGGTAGAGACACACAGATGCACGGACCCCAGACCCACCACACTGTCTCCTCGGCCGTCTGGCGCTACCTTGATTGCCCCAGGCCCAGCGTATGGCCTGGCTGCTGCCCATCTCGCCTGGGGAGTGTCTGCACCCAAGTGAAGCAGGGGAGGGAGACAGGTTTTCTCAGGGGTTCAATTCTGCCATGGAAGTGACTTTTTCAGACCCGAACATTGTCTTTCTCCTAAGCTCAAACACACATCAGTGTGTCTCCCCCACCCAAGGCAGGGCCCAAAAGCAGCCAGCTTGGGGCTGACAGAGGTAGGGTGGCCCCAGTGGCCCAGAACAGGGAACAAGCTCTCCTTCACAGCCTATCATCACCAGCCGTGAACAGCTTTGCCCACCGCCTGAGTCCTCCAGCCGACCAGAGACTGCAGGCCAGGAGGAAGGCCCGAGGCAAGAGCACAGTGGCCTGACCTTGAGTGGCACGGCTTTGTTTTGGCCCAAAGAAAAATTCCATACGAGATAGGAAAGGGCTGTGCACACGCGGCGCCACACAGCGGAGCTGCTGTGACAAATGCCAGCGGCCTTCGGTCGGCTTCTCCCTTCACCTGCTCCTGCCTTTCGGTTTCAGTCAAGGCTCTAGAACTTCCTTCGGACACACCACTGTCACTTCTTCCTCCCTACTCCCGCCTGCTGGCCCTTCCCTGTGGCGTGTCATAGAAGAGGGGCACAGCGCCCACCACCTCCGACTAGGATCTGTCTTGCCCACCTGCACCTGGCCCAGCCCTGGGCTCCAGGTGTCCCCAGTCAGCACTGAAAGGTGCTCCCAGGAGGGAAGGCACCTACCGCAGCTTCAGCTGTCCCTGCCCTCGTGATCACAAAGCAGTGAAACTGTCCAGAAAATGTCCCTTTTTATTCCATACGCAAATAAGTAGATTCATTTAAAAAAACAACCGGAGGCCGCCACGTTTGCAGAGAGCCCCAGCCTGCCTGCTCCTGGGAGGGAAGATGGGACCCACAGGTCCAGGGTCCTTTCTCCACCAGCACCCGCAGGAGGGGCAGCACAGCCCTCCGCCGGCCTGCTGTCTGGGTCCCAGGAAAAGGACATTTAGTGTTGGGGGCAGTCTGTGGGGACAGTCACCGCGCAGCCTTGGACAGCCGGTTCCGAGTTTTCCTTTGCTGTGCTGGGCTTGGCCTGAGGGCAGCTGCCGCGGGTGGCCGTGGCCGACCGCTCCTTGCTGAGGCCGGGGTGGCCGTGGCTGCGCAGCCCAGAGTCTCTGCATTGCCCCCTGCTCGAGTGGGGATCCAGCCTGGCAACTGGGTGGGGCGTCCCATTACATTCTAGAGGCGCTCCCCACAAGGGCTGAGGCCCGCTCGGCCGCGGCCTGCGCTCCCGAGGTGTCTAGAAGGCCACAGGAGCGGCCATCCCTCCCCCTAACGCTCCCTGCGCCCCGTGCTTGCCGCTGGATCGCGCGTCCACACAGGTCCACAGGGTCGCGGGGAGAGGGCCCGGCGGGCGGGGCTCACACCAGGCCGGGCATCTGCGCCCGCAGAAAGGGCACGGAGGCGGCGGCCGGGAAGGCGGCCAGCGGGTAGGCGAGGGCCCCAGAGAAGCCGAGCAGCGGTGGGGGCGGCGCGGGCGCGGCGGGAGCCAGCGGGAAGGGCAGGGTGGCCGGGGGCCCGGCGGCGGCCGCGGCAGGGGGACTTTCGTGGTAGAGCACGGGCACGCGGACCAGGCGCTGCGCTCCCGGCGGGGACAGGCTGGCTGCCTCCAGCTCGGCCGCCAGCTGTCGCTTCCACTTGTTGCGGCGGTTCTGGAACCAGATCTTAACCTGCGTCTCGGTGAGCTGCAGGGAGGCGGCCAGGCCGGCACGCTCTGCGCTGCTCAGGTAGCGCTTTAGGTCGAAGGTGGACTCCAGCTGGAAGACCTGGCTGCGGGAGAAGACTGTGCGCGTCTTCTTCTTTCGGCCGCCGCCCACGCCAACGCCGCCGCGTGTCTCCCCCGCCGCCGCAGGGACCTCGGCCAGCTCCGACGCCTCTTCCGCGCCGGCCGCCGGGCTCCGCGCCGCCAGCTCCGCTGCCTCCCGCTGCACCGCTCCCGGCCCGGGGCCTCGCGACCAGGCGCCCTCAGCACGGCCCATCTCCTCGCCCGTCTCCGGTGAGTCCCGGTCGCTGGCTGCAGGGGAGAGAGGGGCACCACCGTTGGTTCCAGGGCACTGATTACCAGACTCAGTCACTGAGGCCAGCCGTCCCCACCTTGAGATCGCCCACAGCCACAAGCAGGGAGACTTTCCAGCACAGGGCTGGGCACCCAGCCGCTCTGGGGATGCACACAGAGGCAGAACCATAGGAGGCAGCCCAGAGACCAGGGAGCAGCTCCAAACCAACACCCTACAACACACACACAAATACAAACGCACACCCATGCCAGAGGACAACGAAGGATGCAGAGCAAAGAAAAGACACAAAAATACTACACACGAAAAGCAGGCTGACCCCGGTGAGCACTTCCCACTCCCAGCTGCACCACGGGTGGCCTGGAAAAACACACAAATCTCCCACAGAAGCCCCTGGACAAGAGGAAAGAAGTCCTTCCGAGAAATGTACACACCGAAAAACAAGCACAGGACACCCCCCTGCCACCTGGCACCCAGCCCCACGCCAAGGCCCCCAGACAGAGGAATGAAGAGCTCGCAGGCCTCTTCCCGCGCCCTCTGCCCGCTTGCACAGAAACATTCCATAGTAGGAGGACAAACAATGCAAAGGATCCCCAAAAGAGAACTCCCATCAGGTGAGGCCGTCACCCCCACACCGCATATTCCTGTAGCCCTGACCCAGTGCCCACAAGGCAAGTCCACACCAGCCACAATCATGCTCAAAGGGAACACGGGCACATGCCACTCCAAGCAACATGCAGCAGCTGAGCCCTGCCCCAAACACCTTCTAGACTGGAGGTTCGGCCTCATGGGTTTGGGGGTAGAGAAGCTCACGGGGGGGTGTCTGAGTTCATGTTCCAAGTACCAAGCTCCCCTACTCATCTCCCAGAAACAAGAAGAGACCCACAGGGCTGGCAAGGGATGATGTCAGGTTACAGATGCCAGCTGGGACCCAGAAGCACTTGCCCAGACTGAAGAGGGCAGCCACCTCCCACTGCAGGGCTCCGGAGGCTGACTCGGACCCGCTGCTTTTCTGCCTTGGTCTGGAGCCTCCGGTGCAAAGGGCAGGCCCTGGTTGACAAGTTAGAGGTGGAGGCAGAGTTTGGCCTGGCCCTGGGCCGTTGGAACGCTGTGCACTCGGCCGGGTGTGTGCTTGCAGTGTATTTGCAGCGTTTGCACGCTCATGCAAGGGGAGTACACACTGGTGGGCTTCTGTGCGTGGTTCCAGCTCTGTGCCTTGTGCCCAAGGAGTGTGCACATCCCACTCATGCCTGTGGCCAATCCTCATGGTGTGTGCCCTCACAGCGCCCACAGAAGAGTCAGGTAGCAGGTTATGGTGCATGCTACTAGATCTGGGGAGTCCCTGCCTCCCCGCAATACCCCAAACTCACAGAGGCCATGTTATGTCACAAGGCACTAGGCTGACTTGTCAGCTCTGGTGAGGAAGGGGGACCCTAACCCGCATGGCACGAAATAAGCGGAAGCCGCCTCTGCAGAGGTGCGGGGTGCCACCTGGTCTGCAGGAGGGGATGTCCTCTAGGGATGAGCGGATAACAAATTTCACCCTGAGAAGCCCTTTCCAGACTCTCTCCCAGAAGGGCACTAGACAGAGTCCCTTGATTTCTGGGAAACCACGGAGACCCTGCTCTAGTCCACGTGAAGGGGGTGGGGGCCTGGACTTCCTGAGTGTGAGTGTCGAGATGTGGGTCCTTTTGCAAGGGGACTCTCTACGACATGGAAAGGGTGGTCTAACGAGTGAGTGGGGGTCATAGGCCACTTACTCCCCAGCACACATTGATATTCACACAGAGGACAGCATGGATCCCAGAGCCAGAGCTTGCAGAGGGACCACGTCCTCAGCTGGCCTCAAGGTCCGAAGGCTGTGTTAGGGGTGGGGGGCTGGCTAAGCCAGGGCTTGGGAGGTTGGACTGGCTTTCCTGGCCTTCCTCCCAGGGGTCTTCCTAAAGGGCAGGTCCAAAAGGGAGGCAGTGACCCTGGAACCCTGGGGAGGGGAAGCAGAACTAACGGGTCAGATACCCAAGCAAAGGGGCAGAGGGGGTCTGGAGTTGAGAAGTCCCCAGCCCCATTCTGGAGCCCTCAGCAGGGAACAAAGGCAGGGAGGGGGAGGGGCAGAAAAAGAAGAGAGAGGGGTTGGACTGGGGGCTTCAGAACAGGCTCCCTTCTTGCCTGGCACAGCCCGTGCCCCTCAAGGACTAAGAAGGAGGCCCAGGCCCCTGCCCCAGGCTGTCTGCAGCGGGCACAGGGGAAACGGGAGTCTGCGGGGGCACAGCTGCTGTGTTAAAAGGCTCCCCTTCCCAGCCCCACCCCGACAACACTGCGCCCTCTGCTCAATGCCCCCGTTTATTTTTCCACGTCTGACGCTACTTTGTCTCCCTTTCCCTCCATCTCTTCTATCTCTCAGATCACCCTTGGGGTTCTTTTTCCTCCATCTTCCCTTCCCCCCACCCCACTCTCTCTCTCGAAGCACATTCCTTTCTTCCTCCATCCTCCCATTTTCTTTTTCAACCTCTTTCACCTTCTCCTGTATCTTTCCCTGTCCTCTTTCACTCTCCTTTCTCTTTTCTTTGGCCGCCTGTTGTCCCCTGTGCCCAGCCTCCCTGGGACCAGAGGAGCCCGGCAATGGGTGAAGCTATGGCCTGCAAAATCTCCTCGTTAGCGGAGCTCCTGCCCCAGAGTGTGGGCCTCCAAACCAGCCCAACCAGGGCTCCGTGGGGGCCCCACACGGCCCAGACGCCGTTCCACAGAAGGGCGAGGATGGCCCAGAACGGGCGGCGGCAAGCCCGAAGTCCCTGAGCCAATGCTCAGGGAGGAAGTCGGGCCCCGCCGCCTGGCCCACCCCTCCTCGCGCCCTCACTCACTGTCAGGACTGAGGCCGCCTCCGTAGCCACCGTGCGCCCGTGGGTACCAGCGCGCTGCGCCTCCGCAGCCCAGAGCGAAAGGCGGACCGGGACCGGGGGGCGGACGAGGACCTAGGCCCAGCGCGCCCGGCCCGAGCAGCGCCCGGGCCCGCGCCTCCCCGCCCGGCCCGGTGACCGCGAGCAACTGTCGCCGCCGCTGTAGCCGTCGCCGCCGCGCCTGCTCGGCGTCCTCGTCCTCGGGGTCGTCGTCTTCCTCCTCCTCGTCCTCCCGGCCGCCGTCGCCCTGGGCCGCGCGCCCTGCGCCCTTGGCCTCGGCTGCGAGCAGGTTCTCGATGAGGAAGGAGGAGGCGCGGGCCGGCGTGGCGCGCCCGGGCTCCGTCAGCTCGTCAGGCATCGCGGCCGCGGGCTTCTCGGGCTCTGCCGGGCTGCTCGGTCCCCGCTGGGGATGGTGGCGCGCGGCTCCCGGGCGCACGCGCGGGCCAGCCCTGGAGCTGCTACCCGGAGCGCTGGCGTCGGGCCCCGCGGGGCAGGCGGCTGCCTCCGCGCGGGGCTGGGCTGGGCCTGGAGCGAGTGCGCGCCGACAGCCGATCGGGCAGCCGCCTGGCTCGCCTTTCAGGTCGCGGTCCTGGTCGCCGCCGGGGCGGCCTCACTGGGGGCGGGGAGGGGGAGGGGCCAGCAGGGGCGGGGGGGTCGCGGGCTAGGCCGGGAGGGCGGCCCGCTGAACCCCGAGGACGCTGCGCGGGCCCCGAGCGCCGCTGCTGCCGGGAGACGCTGCCCAGACCTGAGCGCGCGGGCGGCGGCGCAGCCGAGGGCGGGCAGCCCCGGGCGCAGGCGGGGGGTCGCGCTGGGTCCGGACCCGCGTGATCAGTTCCCCCGTCCCGCGCCACCCGCTCCGGGGGGGCGGGGCCTGGGCTGAGCGGCCACCCATTGGCTGTGGGGCCCAGATGAGGAACTGGCTGGCCAATCACCGTCCGGCCAGAGCTGTAATTACCCCGCTGCGAGGAGGGTGTTGGACCCAGCGTGAGTAACTGTGTGTGCGCGCGCGTGGTGTGTGCTCGAGTGTGCGTTTGGCTGTGTATGTGTGGAGGGCGGCGTGGAGACCCCGGAGCTCCCAAGAAACTACAAGAGGCTGAGCCACATATTTTTATTAAAGACCTTGCGTGTAATTTAAAAATGGGAACACTGCCAAAACAGGACTGCGAAATGTGGCATATCTTAATATTTGCACTTAATGAAAGATGCTTTCAATGCCAACTGTAGTTCGGTAGAACTCTCCAGTTCCCGGGCTCAGTACCAGTATGTAAGGAAGTGCAACCACGGGGCTCCGCTGGCAGCCCGCTCGATGTTACGCAGGTCCTCACCGAGCCGGCACCCCCACCGCCCGCTCCCGGGGAAGCCAGGGCCTTAGAAGAGGGTGGGAGCTTTCTGGCCCAGGCTCTGCCCTGGGCGGAGGTCTTGGGGCCAGGCCCCATCCCTCGTTGTGCCTCCGTTTCTTCGCTCTAAAGGGGTGGGGAGTTCCTCCCATTTCTGCAGCGGGAAGTTCGGGAACAGAACGCACCCTGGAGCTGTCTCCGATCTGGGGTAAACTTTGGACTTACCTACATTAGGTCACTGCGAGGAAGTGCGGGTTAAGCTGGCTTCACCCGATGCGGGTTATTTCGGAGAGATACATCCATCCTCCCAGGGCCAGCCCCGGGTCCTGTCCACCCGAGTACCGCCCACGTTCCCGGAGGTGACCGCAGGCCTGGGGCTTCCGCTTTGCTTAATTCTGCCAAATAAGCACGGTAGAGGGAGCATCGCCCCCATTTTTCAGCGGAAAACACTGTCGGGGGAAGAGAGAAGAGACTCTCTCCCAAAGGGTAGGTGGCTCCGGCAAGCCTGGAATTCCTTCTTTCCCGGCCCGCCCCGCACCGATGCCCCGGAGTCCGGCTGCTTGGCGGGGCGGTGGGGCTCCAGGAGTAGCGGAGGCCTAGCCAGCAGGGCCCTCCCGGCCTGGGTTCGCAGAGACAAAATGGTGCGCCTCTTGGGAGCGCGTCCTGGGTGCGCTTTCTGGCGGGTGCCAGGAAGGACCTCTAGAGCCCCGTGGCTGCCGCGATCTCGAGTGGGAGGGCTTTTCCGGGGGCTCTAGGACAAGATGCTCAGCCCATCTCCTTTTCCCCGGCATCCTAGCCCAAGGGGGCAAAAATAATCAATGACAGGGACTCCACGGGTTGTTTAGCCTGGAGGCAGCCACACAGATGGGGGCTCCTCCTTCCATTTTGTTGACGAGGCCACTAAGCCGAAGTGGAGCGAGTTGGGATCTTAGAGAGGAGCTGAGGTCTCCCAAGCCCTGTTCCCTGGGATGTTCAGGGTCAGAGAGACTCCAAGGAGCAGAGGTACCCCAGCCAGAGGGGGCTGGGCCAAGGAAATTGGGACAGAGCGCCCGATTCGATTCGTTTGGAGCGCTAGCCTTGGAGCAAACACCGTCTACACTAGGGCGCTTTTGACAGATAAGGAAACTGAGGCCAGAGAGGGCCAGATAAAAAGACAATGGCTGTGGGGAGGACTGTTTTTCTGATAGCCATCCAATTCACGCAGGCTCCCCTGGGTCTGTGAGCGCGCTTGGACACTCCTGCCCCGTCCAGCGTCGCCTGCCCAGGTTGCTGGCGTTTCCGCTTCTCTCCCTCAGGCCTGGCGGGCTTCCTCTGAGTCTGAATTCTAATTCCCTCCGCTCTAGGGTTGTATGGCCCTGAAGGAGGCACCTCGCGTCTCTGATCCTATAACTGCGGACGATGAACGTCCCTACCGGTGCCAGGCTGTTGGGAGTAGAGGCTGGGCACGTCCAGGCGGGCGGTGGCTCTGAGCGCATAGCGCTCGCGGGTGTCCTCCCACTGCCTCTGGAGGGCGCGCGTGAGAGCGGCGCTTCCACCCGCTGCCATGTGGGGCCTGGACTGGGAGCGAAGCGGGGCGGTGGATCTGAAGCGAGGACCATGCGCCCTTTTCATCTGGGCGCCCGCTATCTGGGGTTTGCGGAGAGAGCGGGCGCCGGACGCTGGGCAGAGGCTGGCGCGTCCACACTCTTGAGTCTCCCACACTGGGTCCCAGCTACCTTCCCAACTGCAGCAACGAAGCCTGGTCCGCGAGGCATGGGTGTGAGCAGTTGGGCAGATCGTTGAAGCTAAGACGCAGGGTAGGACCGGGATGCGCGTACTGGCCGGACTGGTGCTCGCCCAGGCCGCTGCCTCTGTGCTCGGTGCTGGTGGTGGGGCCGGCCAGGAGCGAAATCCTGCGTCCAGGTGAGTGGCAAGGCCCAGTTTGGAGACAGAATTGCCGGCAGAGACGCAAACGGGAATCGCTGCCTTCGCGGCTTGACGCATTTCGATGCGCCGCAGGTCAGAGCGGCTCGCAGTTCACAGCCCAAGAACGGTCTCGGGCAGGGCAGGGGGAGGTCGGGATGCGCTCTCCTCTCGCTCGGGGGCTGACCCCGCAAAGTCGCCACCTTCATTCGGGGTTTCTGGCCCTGTCGGGACCACGGTTCAAGATTTCTGATCACTGTCGGGCACGTCCGAATTCTGGGACTGAAGGACTCCCCCATGCAGAAAAAGCAAAACGTCTCAAAGTGAATGAGTTGTCGCCTTCCTGTCTCCCCATCTCTGTGAGGGCACCCCCGACACACACACATCCCAACACACAGCCATCCTTCCATGCAGGCAGTGCGCCACCAAGCCCAACACCTCCCAGTCCACTATTGTCACTAGGCCTCCCTCCCCTCCTGCACCTGCGTGCCTCCTCTCTCTTGTGTCCTGACCCACCTGGCAACTTCCAGCAAACGCCCTCCAGGGAACCCAGTGCCCTTCTTAACTGGACAGGGAGCTGCCTGACAGGGCCTAAGCCTTCCTCACCTGCGTCCCCAGTGCCTTCCTGGGGGCTGGCAGCCAGATGAGTGAGTGGGAATAATCCACAGAGCATAGACTGGGAGGCAAACCACAGCCGCTGGCACAGGTTTGGTTTCCTTTTAATCAACTTTTTTCTTTTGGAAGTTTTAGAGAATGTCCATTTTAAGTTCAAGTTTTCTCCTATTTTTTTTCTTCTTTCATCCCTCATCTCAGTCGTACCTGTCCTGACCTCAACTGTGCTGCCCCACGTACCTGCTCTTGTGTCTTAATTTATAGAAACAGGGTCACGTTTCACACCTGCACTACTTGTCATTTTGAAAGTATATGTCTGAGGTCAATGGCGCGCAGGCCCATGCAGCAGTGCTCATTTCCTCTTTACGCTCTCTGCACAGCCCAGCACTCGCATGTGCCACGGTTCCATTTCTATCACATGTTTCCCCAGACCTTCGGGGTGTGGAACAGCCATGGATTCCATGCTCGCTCCCAGTCAGGGATGGCTTCTCTCCAATTCCTGAAATCTGGGTCTCCTCTGGAAGACTCAAAGCCAGAGGTCAGGATGCTGGACGCTTCTCAAAGCCCATTTGATCATTTATCCAAAAGCTGATGCTGGCTGTGCACTCAGGGACCCTTGCTTAGGGATTCCCTATGTGACCTGGGCCTCCTCACAGCATGGGCTCCCAGGACAAGTAGAGGAGGTCAGACCAAGAGGGAGAGAAAGAGAGAGAGACAGAAGAGAAGAGAACCCTCTGCCATACTTAGTGATTGGAGCAGTCCCAGCTCCCATCAAGATTCAAGGGAAGGAACACAGACCCAGCTCTCAGTAGGAAGAATGTGGAAGTCACATTGTCAGACTGAACAATGAGAAATACCGTTGCGGTCATTCAGCTCAGGTGCCACAGGGCAGCTCATCTCCCTGTTGGGAGATCTACCTGTAGGCTGCTTCTGACTCTCCGTTTTTGCAAATAACATTGGAACGAACAGACCGGTCCATCTTCCTGTAAGAGCCTGAGTTTTTCTGGGGATGAATGCCCGAGAATGGGAATCCTGGGGTGATGGATCTACACAGACCGATCTTCGTGAAGCACTTCAGAATCATTCTCCACAAGAGCTGTAACCCCTTCTGTTTCCTCACATCTTCGCCAGCACTCGGTCTCATCTGATTTTTATGTGCGTGACGCTGTGGCGGGTATGAAGGGACACCTGGCTGTTTGGGCTGATGGGTCTCTGCTCGCTGAGAGGGTGCAGAGCTGAGCATGTTAGGAAGCCAGAGGGCTGGGTTTATATGAGACAGCTGCTGGGAAGGAGGGGAAAATGATGAATTGGGGTCTTGTTTTGAAGATCCCTGCATGCCAAGCTGAAGAATACAGTTCGGTTCTTAATTTGCAAAGCAATGGGGAGCCACTGAAGGTTGTTGAGCTGGGGAGGCAGGGTTAAAGCTGGGCCCTAGGAAGAGTCATCTGAACGCCATACATATGCAGGGTGGACAGGAGATAAGGAGGTGCAAGCAGAGGTTCTTGACATGGTCCAGGGACAAGCAATAACGCCCCCTGAAGGCAGGGGCAAGCCGAGGCCCATCTCCGCTGTCTGTGAGGCCAGATCTGGTGTCGGTGGGTGTGGAGGGAGGGGGCCCCAGGCAACCCTTGGCTGTTGAACCTGGCTGTGTCTTATTTTCTCCCTTGAGTCCCTCACACCCAGGCCTGGGGAGCAGTACAGTCTCGAGACGTTCTTGTTGTCTTAGTCTGATCCCCAGCAGGAAGTGTCCTTGCAGCTGTGGAGATGTGGATGGGAACTAGGGCGCCTCACTCCAGCTCAGCCGCTGGCCCATTAAGGAGTGAGCAAGTCACTGCCCTTGAGGGATCTTGGTGTACCCCACTGTCGAGCGGGAACAGCAGGAATGCCCACTCCTGGGCTGGGATGTGGGGAGTGCAGATCACCGCACACACAAGCCTTCTGCATATGCTGAAAGAGACCAAATGCTTTGAAAAAGATCAAAATGTTCAAAACCTACTGTGGCTGCCTTCTGGGGCTCTAGCCATTCCTTCCTTGTGAAAGACTCTTTAGAAACTGGAAAGAGAAGGAGAATTTTCATAAAGCACCACACCCAAAGGCTGGGGGAGAGGGGCAGAGCTGGGAGAGGAGGGGAGAGGGGAGGTGAGGGGAAGAAGAAAGGGGGAGAAGGAGGTGAAAAGAGAGGGAAGGACTGCACCTGAGGAGGAGGAGATGGGAGGAGGAAGGAAGAGGGGATGGAAGGGAAGAAGGAGTGGGAGAAATGGAGGGGGAAGGAGAGAGGAGGAAGAAGAAGGAGAAAAGAGGAGGTAGGAAGAAGGGGAGGAAGATGGAGGGAGAGAGGGAAGGGAAGGGGAAGTGTGTGGGAGGGATGGGGAGAAGGGGAGGGGAAGCATGGAGAAGGGGAGGGGAGGTATGGAGAGGAGGAGGGGAGGGATGAAAGGAGGGGGAGGGGAAAGATGTCGACCTCGGTGTTTCTGGTTGCACAGGTCTTGCAGCGACGGGGTTCAGCCCTCTCGCTGCCTGGACTCACTCATTGTCCCGGGGAGCTGTGGTGGCCATGGGCACCATTCTCCCAGGGAGGGCCCAACCGGGATGCAGCCTCATGTGCGTGTCCCCCAAGCCTGGCTCCCTGCAGGCTGGTGACTCCCCTGGAGCCTGGAACCGCTAGGGCGAGCTGAGAAGCCGCCTCCGCCGCTGAAGTCCCGGGGAAGGGTCCCCTCCACCTGCCCATAGCCAGCCTGGGAGGGAGACGCGTCAACGTCTGGCCCCTCAGCGAGGACAGCAGCTCCAACAAAGCCACCCTGGGAGGGGACGCCGTGCCCACGGGGCTGCTCCTCCCCCAACCCCAGGGGCTGGTCCCAACACCTGCCCTGTGCTAGGGCCACCAAGCTGGGCTCCCTCACCCTCCATTCAGTGCAGGATTTCCCTTTTAACTTTCTTTCGATTTTGAAAACTTTCAAACACGGGCAACAATGAAAAGAACTGGGCAGAGAACACTTTCCAGCCTCCTCACCCAGGACCCCATTGTTCCCCCTACCCCAATTTCATAGTGCGTGGCAGGCCCTAGCACACCTGCAGGTAGACTGGCTTTGGAGAACCTCTCTTCTCAGACCACCATACAAAGGGAGAAATTCGTGAGTTTGGGTCCCAGCTCTGCCATGGGAGCAGCAGGAAGACAGCGCTATTCACCGTCCTGAGCACCGCTTCTTCCTCTGGAAATTGACGTAATAACGAGGCCCCATGGGAGTGGCTGTGGTGGCTGGGGGAGACAGTGACAGTGCATACCCAACTCACTCTGCCAGAGGGACCTCTGTCCCCAGGAAACCACCCGGAGGAGGGATGCTCTGGTGATGACTTTCAGAGGTGTTATGCCAAAATCAGGCACTGGAGGTAGACGGTCTTGCACTCAGCCACAGCCTGCTGGACGCCAGCCTCTCCAGGTCTCTGTGAAGATACGTGAAGCTGTGGTCACTTTAAGGCTCCGGGTGTGGGAATATCTGGTTTTAATATCGAGAGCACCTCGAGGTGGGTAGGTTTTGCTTTCCACAATGGAGCACAGATTTGTGCTCTGAGTTCCCCAAATCACAGGGGACCTGCAGCCAGCTCGGGCTGCCTGTGACCTTGATTAGAAGTGACTTGGGGTTGGAGGAACAAGGTTGGAACACAGGGTTGGGGCAGCCACGGTGGAGGGAGCCTTTTCCCAAGGACCCGGAGGGAAGTTTCTGGAAACCACAGCCGGCCAGTACAGGAGCCCCACCAGTCTGGATGCTTGGCCCTGTTGGTCTTGGAATGGCCGCTGTGACCTAACGGCACTTCCTTGCAGCGGGGCAGCACATGCTCGGGGTGCTGGGGAAATGTTTGCTACAGGCATCTCTGGTTAAGTCTGGAGGAAAATTCCAGGCTTAGTAATCCTTTCCGTAGGAGGGGGCTTGGGAGGGCTGCAAGAGGTGGGCAGGGAACAAGCCCCCCACCCCGACATTGGAGGTGGACGGAAGTCAGAAGCTTCAACAGGTTTGGCAACCACTTTCCACCTGAGCCTGGCTGTAGACCCCATGCTGGACTCCTTGTGAATGCTCACAAAACTCCACAAGGACTTGGGCCTGAAGATGTCCCCCCTCACCACCCCCTCTCCCCCTCCCCCCAGCTTATTCCCTGCAGCAGGATTTGTAATTTCAAACAACAGAAAGAGCCTTCATGCGGATCGGCAGCTGTGACGCACACAGGCGTTCATCATCACACTGGCACGTTATGCAGCTGGGAGAAAGAATGGTGTGCATTTGCTATGGGGCCGCCCCGAGGACCCACTGAGGTAATCAGACAAGTAGAGGACAGGAGGTGAGTAAAGGGTGGGGGCTAATGTCCATTGGCACCTCCATCAACATCAGAACCATGTGTCGACATGTGCATTTACGGTTGATGATGTGTGTATCTATCCTGGGTTGAGTTGTGTCTTAAAATTCACATGTTGAAGTCCTAAGCCCCAGGACCTCAGAAGGTGACCTTATTTGGAAATAGGGTGGTTGCAGATGTAATTAGTTCAGATGAGGTCATGCTGGAGATGGGTGGGCTCTGATCCAACATGACTGGTGTCCTTATAACAAGGGAAAACGTGGACACAGACACGCACCCAGGGAGATGCCATGGGAAGATGGAGGCGGAGGTGGGGACAGTGCTGCCACAGCCAGGGACCCACCAGAGGCTGCAGAGAGGCCTGGGCCTCATGTTTCCCTAGAGCCTCAGAGAGAGCCTGGCTCTGCTCACAGCTTGATCTTGGCTTCCAGAACCATGAGAGAATACAGCCCTGTGGTTCTAAAGCACCCGGCATTCCTTGGCTCCTGCAGCCCCCGGACATGGTTATCTGTGGGCAGGGATGACAGAACCTCCCTGCAGCAGAACCAGGTGCTGGAAACAGAGGTGGGACGACCTCTGCCTCTCTGCACTGTTCATAACTTCATGGTTTGAGTTTTGTACCAAGTGCAAGTATTAATTTTTTTAAATGCTGCTGAAAAAAAAAATGGAATGGAAATACTAAAAAGTCACCAAAGAGATAACTTGGAGGTGATCAGGGGTGTCTGGCCCTTAGTAGAAGCTCACAGAGGCTTGGGGTACGAAGAGGCTGCCCAGCTGTGGAAGGAGAGTAGATGATGTGGAAGAGAGGCATGGGGGTCCTGAAAGACTGGGAGGGCCCTCTGGGTTCACATGTGCAGGTGCGTGGGGGCAGAGCAGGGCAGCAGTTTCACATCCCATGGACCCACCGATGTGAAACTGAGGGAGAGTCAGGGCATGGCCATGGAGGCCCCAGGGTAACCCCCTTACCTACTGGAGGAGGCAGGAACGGTGGGCTCTGCACCAGGCCCACCAGACCCACCAAGTCTACTCTGCCACCCTGGGCCTCCACTTGGCCTCTCTGAGCCTCAGTTTCTTCATCTGACAAAGGAATGAACACGTACCCACACCAGCAAAAAAGACAGTTCATGCAGCACCTTGACTTGGGTACCCCCCGCGTCCCCACAAGCTGAGGTGGGGCACAGGTCACTGGCACAGCCCCCCGAACCCGACGTGTGTGAACCTGGCCCATGCCTCATGGTGCCCAGGCTGCCCCCGTGGGCCGTAAGGGTCTCTGCCTTCACCTCAACCTTCTTTTCCCACAACAAAAATGGCTTTTTATAGTATATAAATACAAGCTCAACACAGACAACTGGACAGATCCTCCACGATGCGGAGATAACAGGCCATCTGGAAAGCACCGCTCTGAGAGCCCCCATCAGCATTCTGGGATGGTCTCTCCCAGCGTCTCTTTAGGCAGACAAAGGCCTAAACACACACACACCCCACACTCACTGACACCCACAGACCCATCCCTTCGCACCCCCACACAGTCACATAAACACACCATCCACACCTGCACCCACACAGCCCCACCTGCACACACACCCACAACCCCATCCACACAACACACCCACACACACCCATCCACATCCACACACACCCATGCACACATACACAATCTACAAACCTATACACACAGACCCACACCCTTGCCTTAACACACACACATATGAAAACACATGCCTGCTCACACCAACACAACCCCTTATGCACACCTCATCCCATAAACCCCTCACACACTCCCCCATCTACACCGACACACATCCCCGTATACACACCTCACCCCATAAACCCCTCACACACTCCCCCATCTACACCGACACACATCCCCGTATACACACCTCACCCCATAAACCCCTCACACACTCCCCCATCTACACCGACACACATCCCCGTATACACACCTCACCCCATAAACCCCTCACAAATCCCCCCCAAAACACACACACACCATGGGTCCACATAGATGCCCATACAGCCCTACCCCCTTGACATGCCCCCACAGCCATACATCTTGCCATGCCACCCAGATGGACACCAGGTCCCACTCCCGCCCATGGGGTCACAGGCTCTATGTGGTCCATCAGGAACACATGCACTCCCATCCCATCCCCCCTCCAAAACCCACATCGCCAGCCCGCAGTCTTTACGCATCGCTCTTCCTCTCCATGCTCAGCGAATCCCGCAGAGACGCAGAGCAATGCAGGCCTGCGTGGCTGCAACGTACAGGCAGTTGGGTTTCGGGCTCACTGTTCTCCATGCATTCTATCCATGACACCCATTCTTCTGCCTGTTTCTTTCCCACCCAGTGGGCCCTGGAAACCCCTCTCTGTCTTCTGGTTCAGCCTCCACTCCCTGTTTAGTGGCTGCACTCATTTCCGTGGTGGTGGGGGGTGCATTTCTGCATCTCCCCATTCACGGGATTTACCCTGTCTCCAGTGCTGGTGACGGCAGAGCCCTGCAGCCGCATGCGCCTGGGAAGAAACCTGCTGCTGCCTCCTTAGGCGTGGGTGCTGCTGTTTCTATGGGAGAGACCCTGGGTGTACTACTGATGGGCTTAATGGGCTGGGTGTGTGCAGTCACTGATGTGACTCCAATTTTCCAGATTGCTTTTCCAAAAGACTGACCGTCCTGGGCCTTCCACCAGCGCCGTAGAGGACACGTCTCCCCCCTCCTCTGCCTATAGGTAGCACAGCTCCCTCTTGAGGCTTTGCCAGACTGAGGAGTGTAAGCGGTGGCCACTCTCTGGGGTATAAATTGGTCTTTACTCAAAGTCGGGGACTGGTGAGTTGCAGTGAATATGTCACTGGCACCCGCCCTCCTAGAGCCCAGTGTGGGTAGGTGGGCAACTCAGGATGGGAAGGGAGCCCTGCATCTGCAGTGGGTGTGGCAGGGAGGGTGGGGAGGGCACTGGACTCCTCCTCCTGCCTATCCACTCCTCCCTACCCCCCAGGCTCCTCTAAGCACCACACCATCTGCCACACCCCCTGCTGGCTGCCGAGATTGTCATCAGACAGAGGACAGAGATGTCATCTGTCTGCACCCCAGCTCAGGGCTCTGCGCACAGTAGGTGCTGGCGTTTGAGTGGGCAGAGGCAGTCGGCCCCGTCTCATGCCAGTGGCCTGTGGAGACCGTGACGTCTTCACTGCCAAGAGCTGGTCGTCCCAAACCAGTGAGCTTTTCAGCAGGTCCCAGAGGGGGTGGAATATTTGCCGGCTGGAGGGGTGAACTCAGGCCACATCATCGCCCACCCATCTATCATCGTCTACGGGAATCTCTGCTCCTCCAGAGCTGCTGGAACGCAGAGGCTTGGCCTGGGGAAGACTGGAAATGGAATCGTCTGCGCGCTACGGCACCCTCCCGCTGAGCCATTTCTCATGACAGGGCCCCGCAGAGCGCATCTATTCTGGCGTCTGCGGGACACGTTGGATAACTGAAGTGTGAGAAGAATTTTGAAGGAGACAAGGCAAGGATCAAACTTTCTCTCCCTGCCCCACTCAAACTCTCTTACGGCTGTGCAGGCAGGGTGGGGGGAGAGGCGCCCTCCCAGCATTCCTCATGCAGGGCCCAGACCCCAGGCGGAGAGTGGAGGCCCCAGACCTCAGGCGGAGAGTGGAGGTCCCCAGACCTCAGGCGGAGAGTGGAGGCCCCAGACCTCAGGCGGAGCGTGGAGGCCCCAGACCTCAGGCGGAGAGTGGAGAGGGTCCCTCAGACCTCAGGCGGAGAGTGGAGAGGGTCCCTCAGACCTCAGGCGGAGAGTGGAGGCCCCAGACCCCAGGCGGAGAGTGGAGGCCCCCAGACCCCAGGCAGAGAGTGGAGGCCCCCAGACCTCAGGCGGAGAGTGGAGGCCCCCAGACCTCAGGCGGAGAGTGGAGGCTCCCCAGACCTCAGGCAGACAGTGGAGGCCCCCAGACCTCAGGCAGAGAGTGGAGAGGGTCCCTCAGACCTCAGGCAGAGTGTGGAGGCCCCCAGACCTCAGGCAGAGAGTGGAGGTCCCTGAGACCTCAGACGGAGAGTGGAGGCCCCTCAGACCTCAGACAGCAAGTCCTGCTGGGTGGCTCTGCAGCTGCAGCCTGGGCTCTGGGCCAGCTACGATGCTGAGTTTTCTCTGTGAAACAGCAAAGACCAATCCACATACACCTGGCCTTAGTCCACCTGTCCTCGTAGAGTTCCACAAACTTGGTGGCATAAAACAACAGAAAGGTATTCCCTCCCAGTCTGGAGGCCACAAGTCCAAAGTCAGTAATACCAGGTTGAAATGAGGAGTCAGCAGGGCCGTGCTCCATGGGAGGCCCTCAAGGGGACTCCTTCTTGCCCCTTCCAGCCCCTGGTGGCTCTGGGCGTTCCTTGACTTGTGGCCACATGGCTCCAAACTCTGTCTCTGCCTTCATGCGGACTTCTCCTCTGTGTGTCTGTGGCCAGGTCTCCCTGCCTCCCACTCGTAAGTATACACGTGATTCCTTTTAGGGCCTACCTGGATACTCCCTGTTAATCTCAAAATCCTTACCTAATCACATTAGCAAACGCCCTTTCCTGCAAAAGGTAACATGTACAGGTTCTAGGTATTAGCACCTGATATCTTCAGGAAATATTACTATGGTTTGAATGTTTGTGTCCCTCCCAAATTCATGTTGAAACTTAATTCCTAGTGCAGGGATATGATGAGCTAGGGCCTTGGGGAGGTAAGAAGTGCCCTTATAAAAGGGCTTGAGGGGGCGAGTTCACTATTTTTTTTGTCCTTCTGCCATGTGAGGATGTTGCAAGAAGATGCCATATTAGAAGCAGAGAACAAGCCCTCCTTAGACACCAGATTTGCTGGCACCTTGATCTTGGACTTCCCAGCCTCCAGAACTATGAGAAATACATTTCTGTTCTTTATCACTTACCCAGTCTATTTTGTTATAGAAGCAAAAAGGGATGACAGCAGATAGTATTCAGCCCTAAATGCTCATTAGCCTCCAGTGCAGTAGCTTGGGCCAGGGCCCCTCCAAAGTTATGTAGCGTAGCAGCTGTTTGCTTCTTTGGCCTGGGTGACGCTACCCCAGGGACTGCAGAAAGTGCAATTTTGAGCCAGAGAACAGAAATGTTGACTCATCGAGGAATCAGCCTGGAAAACTAGTTCAAAGGGAGGTTCCCAAACAATGGCCCAATGTAGAAAACTCCTAACAGGGATCATTTTGCTGCCGCTCACATACCTGTCCTGACAGGGAACTCACTATTATACAAGGTTACTCATCTTTTTTGCTCCTACTACCCCCTTGACCTAAGCCTGTAATGATGTGCAGAAAGACTGTGCTTCTGAGATGCTAGAAAGGGACCCCAGGAGTGCAGAGGCCGCCTGTTTGAGAAAATGTGAGAGCTGACTGTGAGGAAGAGGCAAGTTCCAGGCTAGTGCCCATTCTTCAGGCTGAAGCCGGCTGGACCCAGGCTGACCAATTATAAGGACAAGAAGGTGAGTGGGGACCTTCCATGACAAGGGCCAGCAGAGAGCCTTGGGAAGAGACATGACGCGTCTAATGGGGTCTCCAGCTGTGCATTGGGGTCCCTACCTTTGACAAGACAACCTCCTCCCGCCATCTTCAGTGCATCGGAGAAGCCGTGGTGTGGCAGCATGGCTGGGTTTCTCAGAAGCCAACAGGGGTGGGCTCAGGGGATGGGAAGGAGGTGGTTCTGAGTGTCCTCTAACCCTGACCTTCAGTCTCCCTGTAGGCTGGGGGCCTAGCCCGAGCCTCTGTGGAGGTGTCTGGGGTGGGGGATAATCACGTCTCCCACATCTCGACTTCCTTGGCCTCTTCTCCCTGTGCCCCCTCTTGGTGGTAAGCCCACTTGGGGCTGGCTACAGCCCTCCTTGGGGACAACTGCTTGCATTGGCAGGAGGCAGGCAGGACGGGGGACCCCTTAGTGGGGGCAAAAGCTGGATGGATGACTGGGCTCCCATCAAATCTGACACACTCATCACCCAACTCCACAGAAGACCCAAAGCCTGTGCTGCCAGAGAGGACAGGGTGGCAGCAGCTCTCTGAACACTCCAGGCCTGAGAAGGAGTGGGTGAGTGGGGGTCTGGCTGCCAGGCCCCAGTCCAGTCGGGACCCCCGTTAGATTCCTCTAGCCCCTACGACAAGCCTGGAGACCTGCGCCACCTTTAGGGGAATGTGTGTGTTGCACTGCGGTCTCGGACTGCCCTCAGCTCTACACAGCCCGCATGAATCCCTGCGCTTGTGATTCTTAGCAACCGACGAAGTTTCATTTTGTCCCCACCAGTCTATTCTGAGCACCGCAAAAGGGATCATTTGGACGGGGCTGGGGTGGGAAGGGCAACCACCTCATGCGACATTTGCAAGGTGGCGCCTGGTTTTCAGTCCACGGTGCCCCCACCAAGATGAAGATGGGGACAGACACCAGCTTTAAAATAACCCCAAATAAATTTGCCCACAAACCTTAGTGTCCAAATCACCCTACATTACATTCTCAGGACCAGTAGAGGACGTGCTAAAACAACACAGCTCCTTGGACCTGAATTGTCCGGGCCAACCGTCTGTCAATGAACCAGATTTTGCTGGAATTCTCTGGCTTCTTTAGCACAGTGGAAGTATTCATCTAAGGTTAATTTATTCTGAAGGCTTAAAAAGGCAAAGTAGAGCCGCTCTGGGATGAACGTCCTGTCCCAAGGCCGCCACCTCCAGGAAGTTTGTGGAACTGACTTGAAATAACAACACCCTCCTTGGACAGAGATGCGGAAATGTGCATTTTCCCTCTTAAAACTCCCCTGTGCCTGTAATCCCAGCACTTTGGGAGGCCGAGGCGGGCAGATCACATGGTTAGGAGTTCGAGACCAGCCTGATCAACATGGTGAAACCCCATCTCTACTAAAAATACAAAAATTAGCCGGGTGTGGTGGTGGACGCCTGTAGTCCCAGCTACTTGGGAGGCTGAGGCAGGAGAATCGCTTGAACCTGGGAGGTGGAGGTTGCAGTGAGCTGAGATCACACCACTGCACTCCAGCTTGGGCGACAGAGCGAGACTCCATCTCAAAACAACAAAACAAAACTCCCCTGCACCTCCACACCCACACCGTTTCTATGATACACATGATATCTTAAAGTTTCCGATGGGCCTACGAAGGAGAGGAACTGAAGTGAGCTTTAAAAATGCTTCTTCCTCATTCCTAAAAATGCTAATCAGACCATCTCGAGGGGAATCCTACATGCACAGCCGCCCCCCTTCCTGTCCCCAAATATGCAACCTGAATCTGACAGCAATGACCCAGGGCTCCTGGCAGGCCCGGCAAGCAGGTGAGGTCGGGGGTGGCGGGGCGGGCAATACAGCACAGGGTCCTGTGCTGTTCACATAGTCCTCCCAGCCAGGAATGTATCATCCCCACGGAGGCAGTGCCTCTTCTATCCTCATTTCATAGACTACAAATTCAGGCGTGGAGGAATGAAGTCACTTCATTTATTTGCTCAGTCATTTGTCTGACAACTACTGATGTAATGTAGTCAACAGGCGAGGCCCTGTTCTGGCCCCAAGAGAGATCCCAGAAGGAGCACAGCCCTGTCCTTGCCCACATGGGAAGACAGGCCAGGCACTCTTTAGGGTCCAGTCACACACAAATGACAGGAGTTAGAATCCATCAAAGACCTTATTATTACCACTTCTGTGTTCAAGTCAGGCAGCTGCAAAATTTCAGTAGCTGCAAGGCTGCTTGTCCTCTGTTGTTTCTTTGCCTGCAATTAGTGCAGAAAGCCAACAGGGGGCAGCGACTAGCCTGGCTATCTCATGGGGACATCTGAAGTGGAAAATAGCTCACTTCCATTTAATCTTCGTCTAAAAGCATAAGCTGATGTGAAGTTTAGAGAACTAACCTAATTAGGAATCATTTGCAGGGTCTCTGGAGCACCAACTTTCTGAACTTCACTCTTCCCCACATATGCAAAGGGAGCACCACTTAATGAAACGGCAATTGAGGAGGCAAGGACTGGAGGAGGTTCACAATCAGCAAATGGAGATTCAGGGGTTGCTGAGACTTCAGTCCAACAGGGTGCCTCTACAGGAGGGGGAAACTGGGGTCCATGAAGGGCAGAGGATGATCTCAGTGCCCTCTGAGGGGCAGCCCAGGCAGGGAAGAACCCACTCCCTGGTCAACACCTGTAGGGTTCACACAGATGCTCTGACTGAATAAAGCTTTAAAGTGTAATTCCAAGACAAGGCTGTGATAGGCCCTTGACGGCAGCATCACTTCGGGGGAGCAGGTTTCTCTGGTCCACAGAGGCAGGACTTTCACCAGGAGGGGAGCTTCTTCAGGATGGACAGGGAGAGATTTTGCCTGCCTCTTATTCATTTAATGCCTGGGGAGGGGCCTCAGCCCTGCCCATCATCACAATTCTAACTCAAAGTCTCCAAAAACAACCGCAGCCTCCCGCCTTTACCAGGAGGCAGATGAATGGTTGCTGGGAGATACTGATGCCATAAGTCTGCCAACAGCCACCTACAGCTTGGTCCTGGCTCCCCAGGCTGCGTGCAGGTCTCAGGCCTTGGTGCCACCCCCACCTCCAGATTGGTAAATGCCAAGCCAAGCTCTGAGGTCCATTGTCTCTCTGATCCTCAGTTTTCTCAACAGAAAAATACACATAGTCACGCCGTAGTGAGGGTGACAGGAACCAAGACGATGACAGAGCCGTTCCCTCCCCTGCAGCATTGGTGCACAGGCCAGTGGTCCCAGACTGTCCATGCTACTCAGGTCCTCCCACCTCCGCACCCCACAGCTCACCCCCAGCCCTTGAGGCTGTGCCGCA
This sequence comes from Trachypithecus francoisi, assembly GCF_009764315.1. Classification (NCBI taxonomy): domain Eukaryota; kingdom Metazoa; phylum Chordata; class Mammalia; order Primates; family Cercopithecidae; genus Trachypithecus; species Trachypithecus francoisi. The sequence continues at coordinate 4,024,191 of NW_022681454.1, read as the reverse complement.
GCAACTGACGCGTTTCCCAGTGAGAGGAGGCTGCCCCTTCCCCAATACCAAAGGGAGAAGTCTGGGGTGGCCCGGCCATCCCAACGCAGAGAGCGCACCCAGCCTTGCTGCACCCAGCCCAGGAGGAACTGAATGCCCCAGGTGCATGTTGTACCAGGTACTGGGTGCCAGGTGCTGGGTACTGGGTGCGTGTTGTGCCGGGTGCTGGGTGCGGGGCCAAATGGTCTCCCTGCACCACCAGGCTGGATGCTTGGCGACCCCAACTGCTTCCAGGACCTTTTCTTGGCTAAGCTGATGCAAAATGATTGAAATCAAAAACCTCCTGAAAGCAGGCAGAGAGCTGGCACTGAAGGATGGATGGGAGCCAGTCAACTCCTGGTTACCCAGCACCCGGCCTTCATGGTTCCTTAGAGCCTGCCACCCAACTCCACTGTGGAGGAAAATTGAGCCCCAGAAAAGAAGGAGTTGGCCCGATTTCCCAGTGCTGAGGCCGAGCTGGGCGGGAACTCCCAGCTGCAAACCCGGCCTCTTCCATTGTGCAGGGAGATCGGCACCTGCAAGAAGGGGACTGGGCAGGTGCCTGAGGGCCGTGGGTGGAGTCCACCTTTCCTGCAGGGGATTTCGTTTAGATCTCCAGAGGATGTGATGTGCTGCGCAGGAGTAAACGCGGTGGAGAAAAGGGAAAAAATAAACCAGAAAGGCGAGGCCAGCAGGGGCCCTGGACTGCCACGCTCAGGGGCCACCCAGTAACTGTGCCCCGACCACATGCTATCCCACCCCACGGAAGTAGCTGTCTTTTGTTAAATTGCTACGAATTATCTCCGCCTCTTGCCTCTCTGGGATCTCAAAGACCCTCCCCCAACTTCTCAGAAGGACATTTCGCTGCTGCTCCAGGGCCCTATAGACCCCAACAAGACTCGGTCCTGAGCCACTGCCGAGCAAGGTTGGCGCAAGGAGGGAAATGGCGGGTGCAGTGCCTGCCCCGCAGGGCCCAGAACCTCCAGCATCCAGCGGTGATGTGCACCCTTGCTGAACTTGGCTTCCCTTGAAATCCTCGGTTGGGTCTAGTAAATGGTGGGGTCTCTCCCGCACTCATTCATTTGTTCCTTCATTCCCAATCTGTCTGTGCTGGGCAAAGTTTGATGAGTGAGGCTGTAGCTGTGAACAAGTCAGAACAGTTTGCGGACGTGATACGAACGAGCAAAGCAACGTGCAAGATTACGATCTATCGTGACAGGTAACCCTGGAACCAGGCTCACACCCAGGCTTTGCCAGGAGAAAGCAGAGGTCCCGGGAGGTGGTGGCACTCACCCAGGGCCACCAACCAGAGGAGGCAGAGGCTGGATTTACCGTAGGGGGCTCTAAAACCATCCTAACAGCTCCCAGGGCCAGAAATTCCTGTTCACTCCCCTGAAATATAAATATCCAGGGTCAACCCCCGGGGGGAAGGAAGGGTTGAGGCCAAGAGGACAGAGGCATCCCCAAGCCAATTATCTTCCAAAATGGGTAACACTCAGCCCTGCCTGGTGCTGTCTGAGTGCTCTCAGACACGACATCCTGCCTTGCTTTTCCCAAGTGTGGCTGCCCATTTTACAGAAGCAGCCCAGGCAGAGCCAGGGAGTCCAGAGACAGCGGATTATCAGTACTCCAGGGGACTTAAACTGTCTTCATGTCACCGGGTGGGGCTGCTCGGACCCATACTTAGTGAGCCAATTCTGTATCTAATCGCTTGCAGCAGCAAACCAAGCAAATCTGACAACTGCTCCAGCTGGCAGAGGCTCTCCCAGGTGCCCCTGCAAGCTCCACTCCCCAGGACCTGATCTGGCATTTTCACGAATTGAAGTAGGCCAGACAGTGCTCCCTGGAGAGTGGAGGAGGAGTGGGGGGACTTGGTTTTCCTCTACCCAGCCCTGGCACCATCCTCCCCAACCAGGTTGTTCTTTGGGGCTGGACCTGCAGCAGAGGTGGGGGCATTGCTGCACTTCCTCCTCCTCCCCAGCCTGGCTGTGCAGAGACTTGTTCACTCCGGGGAACCCGGTGCTCCCCACGCCGGCCTTCAAGCTTGTTCAGCCTCGAATGTGACCTACTGCTCTTTGAGCCAGTCCTGGCTCCAGGAGGGGTTCCATTTCCCCACTGTCCAGCTATCCCTTGGACTGGGAGGTGCATCCCAAATGGCTGACTGGCCTCCGAGTGAAGTGCACCCGCTTCACTGTGTTTAGTGGATTTTGCTGAGTGACCTGAGCCTCAGGTTCCTCTTCTGGAGAATGGGTATAATGATGATGATGATGATCCCTAGCCGTCTCTGGTGGTGTGCACCTGTAGTCCCAGCTACTCAGGAGGCTGAGGCTGGAGGATCGCTTGAGCCCAGGAGGTCGAGGCTGCACGGATCTGTGATGGAACCGCTGCAGTCCAGTCTGGGTGACAGAGCGAGGCCCCATCTTAAAAAAAAAATTACTGAAGAGCTCTATCTACCTCAGCGCTGCTGCTGGTACCAACACTGTCCTCCCCACCCATCCCAGGTCTGGTGGTTGCCGGCAAGGCGTGGCTGGCCCAGGCACAGACTCAGCCCCGCAGGCATCTCTGAACCCCTCCGCCAACGGGGAGTAGGGAGAGGAGGCCTGAGGAGGCCTTACTGGCCCTGAAGCGCCTGCACTGCCCATTCCAGGCCCCGGCTCCCCTCCCAACACCGATCCCATGTGCACCAAGTCCCAATGCTGTCCCGTCGCTGGGGCAGCAGGGACCGCTCTCTCCTTGTCTCCTCCTAGGAGCTCTAACCCTAAACTCCGCTCCTAGACTGTCCTCCAAACTCCAGGCGCTGCCTTAAAGCGCAGGCGTCTCCACTGGTCCCAGCACCGGGGAAGTGGCTTTCGTGTCGCTCACACCCAGTTCAGATGCCCAGTCCCCTCCCTGACCTCAGACCATACGGGAGCGTTCACTGTGCGCTTTAGGCCACCCCACCGCAAAAGCTCCCTGGGAGAGCCACTGTTTGCTTCACTGCTTCGCCTAAAACCGGAAACCCGCGGCTCCCAGACCCTCCATCCCATCCGCCGACTGAGAAACGAATCCGAGCCCGCGGCTGCACATTTGAAATCCGCAAAGCGTTTGAATCCCGCAAGTCCACTGTGAGCCGGTCCTGAGACCCCAGGGAAAGTCGGGATTTAGGGGAGGGATCCTTGCCCTGTGTGGGTTGGAAAAAGACGGTGGGAACCTCCGGGACTCTGGAGTGCTGGAATGACGGTAGAGGACACTCAACACCCCCGACTCACGCCCTTCAGAGCAGAGCTCTGACCTGGCCTCCTCCAGGCAGTCTTCCTGGCTGCGTCCTGCCCTATCTCCTCCTCCCCAGCTCCGCGTTTGCAGCCGCGCTGGGCTGCGCGCAACTGGAGCGCCAAGTTGCGTCCCCTGAGCGCTGTGCCCGCCGCGCCCGGTCTGACCGCGTGTGCTAACCCAGGCGTCTGCCACCGCGAAGCTGCGAGTTGTCTCGGGCCCTCCTGGAGCTGCGAGCGACTCCTTGAGAAACTCAGAGAGCCCAGGCGCACCGCGGGCCACACGGCTCATCCCTAGGAGTCCCTGTTAGCCCCATTTTATGGAGGAAGACTGAGGCTTTGGGGTGCATGGGACCCGCGCGCCGAACAGTCTGGAGGAACCACATTCACTGCATCTCCTCCACTGGGTTTCCGCATCCTCGCTGGCCTAACTGCGTAAATACGCCCTCCTCGGACGCAGGTCGGGTTCGCCGAGAAGTCCTGGCGGCGAAAGAGCGCAGGCAGCCAGCCCAGCACGGCCCCCATCTGCCTCCCCAGCCACGCCATGCCCTCCCTATCCCCACGCCACCCCTCCCCTCCCCCCACGCCACCCTTCCCTCACCCTACACTACCCCCCTCCCCCCACGCCACCCCCTCCCTCACCCTACACTACCCCCCTCCCCCCACGCCCCTCCCCGGCTGCAGCCCGCGCGGAGGCGCCCCGGGCCCCGGGTTCCCGAGAGCAGCGGGGGGTCCAAAAGCGCCAGCCCCGAGGGCGGGCGGCTTCCCCCGCGGGGTCCTCCTGGGTCCTCCGCCCGTCGCCACCCCTCGGCCCACCCCGCCCGCAGCATCTGAGCATTTTAAGCCGGATAAGGCTCTTCCTTCCCTGTTTGTCTGGGTTTCTTTCTCGGTTGCTCAAGGCTGTGGTGTAACCTCTCCAGGAAAGGACACCGATGGCCGCGCCTCCGCCCCACGACGCTGCGGATGGCGAGCCGACTCCCCCTACCCAGCCGCCTGCCCCTACCGGCGTCGGTGCGCGCTTTGGCTCCGGGAAACGCCTGCCTCCGGTCCGTCTAGCGGGGCGTGTGCGAGTGCAGCCCCCGCGGGGACGTGGGCGCCGACAGCTGGCGAGTGACTGCCGCAGCACAGTTCCCGAGGACCCATCGCCTGTCCCGAGGCCATTCTCCCAGGCAGGAATTACTGTCTGCCGGCCCGAAGCCCCCGCCCCACCCGCCTCCCCGTTACAAAGTTGGGGAGAGTCCACGCCGCGACAGAGCGAGTAGATTTGGACATGGCCGAGTGCCAGGTGCGCACGATTGGTCTTAAGAGTTTAGGGGAAAAAAGAACGGGAGAAACCACGCGGGGCCTGGCGCGCTCTCGTTTCCCATCACTGCCCCCCTTCCCGGGCACCCTGGGCCGCCTCTGTCGCCCGTCCCGCTTTCTTCTCGTCTTAGGGCCGGCCTCGGAGCACCGGGTTCCCCAGAATGACCTGCCGCAGCCTAGCCCCGGCGGTCGCCGGCTTGAGCTGGGTTTTGGGACGCGGTCTCTGACGCTTGGCCTTGCTGCCCTACCCGTCGGTTCCGGTCCCAAGAACGGTGCCCTCCTGTGCCTCGGGCCTTTCCCGGGGCGCAGGGCCGCGGCAGGAACGACCTCCCCTCCTGCACCGTGGCCTACCTGGGTCCGCCTTGCACCTCTGCTCGGGGCAGCCCTGAGCCTCGGTTTCCCAGACGGTGCAACTGAGGCTCTCGAGGTAACGGGAGACTGTGGGAATGAGGTCGCAGCCCGGCTCCCTCCTCAGTTCCGCCACCCACCCCTCCGGTAGTAACGCTGTTCTCAAAATGGGACCAAACACAGCCTGGACTCCTGGGCAGAACCCCAGCGCAGCAGAGGTGGCCGGAAGGCTAGGTTGCTGGGGATCCCGGCCTCTGCCCAACTGCCCCGGAATCTGGGCTTGGGGCGGACGGGCCGCGCCACTGGGGACCATGCTACCCCGCTGAGCTGGCGCTCCCCCTTGGCCAAGGACCAGGTGGCGAGATGCCCCCTGTAGTGTGGCCCAGTGCGTTACCAGCAAGAACAAAGTCCGATCGTAACTGCTCTAGGCGCGGCTTTTGACCTTGGGTCAGGGCTGCGTCTCAGCGCTCAACAGCCCCGCTTCTCCCCACGGTTTTAAATTACCGGAACGAAGCCACTGCCAGCGGCGCCTGCACACAGAGGGCAGGGAGCGCTCGGCGAGCATCGGGACCTCGAGTGCCTTCACCCTAGGGAGTGCCCGTCCCCAGCCCGGCCTCTGTGACCGCCCGGGCCCAGCCTGGGTTGTCTTCGTCTTACCGCTGGCGGCCCGGCCCTGCGATCCCGCCGCTCCGCAGCCATGTTTCTCCACTGCAGTCCTCTTCCGGGGCCAAGGGGCCGTGGCAGACCCGGAGCCTCCCGGAGGCGCTTCTGCCGGGGCGGATTATCTCCCCTCCCCCACCAGGCCCCTGCGGGGGGCACCGACTCTCCCCCAAAGCCGAGAGGCGTTGGAACTCCCCCGACTGGCCCCCTCCTCCGCTTCTGCTTGTTTAACCTTCCCGCCGGCGGTGACCCTGCGCCCCGCCAGGCGCTGCCATGGGGTCAGGTGGGGGTGGTAGGCGCCTCAGGGGTCCGGCGGCGGTTGGGAGTCCCCCGAGCAGCCGAGACCTTTCCCTGGCCTCCTGTTCTGCCCAGCGTGGGAAGTGTCCCAGCCCTGGTTGTGCCAGAGGCCCTGGGCGACCTTAAGCAGCGTCTTAACCTCCCTGGACTTTGACATCTGGGGACAAAACGCCCCGTCCCCAGGGGAGGTCCTGCTCTAGGCAGGTGCCCCTACAAAATCCGTGTGGCCCAGTGCGAAATGAAAGATGGCCCTTGTTCAAAAACTCAAGAAACATTGTGACTTTAAAGACAGCAAACACAGAGGAGGTGCCCTTCCGAACCCGGGCCTGTGCGAATGTGCAGGTTCCCCCAGCCCAAGGAGCTAACCCTGACTTCTGGACTAAGACTCCCACGAAGAGCCCCCACCCGCACCAGCCTCAGGCCTTTCTTCCCTTGTGCACCCTGAGTGCTCAGTCCTGGGCCCTGGGCAAGATGGGGCTGGTCTCAGAGGGGCTCAGGGAGATCCCTGCAAGTCAGGGCCGTCCTTGTCCTGCTGCCCCCAAGGCAGCTGCCTGTGGGCTGCCCTCTCCCCTTGCGCTGGGGAGTCTAGGGGCACTGATGGGGCTAGTGGTGCAGCCTCACTCTTGGCCTAGCCCTCTGCAGGAATGTTGAAGGTCTACCCTGGAGATCTGACCTAGCTACTCTTAGGGGGTAACAGGTAGGGGTGGGAGGAGGGTGGGGCAGGAAGAGGACTGGGAGGATGATGGTGACTGTGACTTAGAGGAGTCAGGGCCCAGGTTTCTGGAGCTGGGTCTGTCAAGGGCCGGGTCTTGGGGGCCACACTCTGCGTGGGTTTCTCAGGTGCTAGTTTTGCCTCCTGAATGGTGGGGATAATAACTCCCCCTCCCAGTGTGGGGCAGGGGAGGGGCGGAGAGGGGCAGGGAACGGGGTGCTGTGCGCACCTCGCACCTCGGGTGGGTTTTCCTGTCACCCGCAAGGAGGCCCAGGGCAGCTGGGTAAGAGGTCCAGAGTCATGCAGCCCACAGGCCCCAGGTCCACAGCAGCACAGGGTGGGTGCCGGTGCGTTCAGGCCAGAGAGAGCAGATTCTGGGCCACAGGCTTGGCAGTGGATGGGAGGCTCTGCCCTCCGCAGTCCCACAGCCAGGTGCCCTTACCAAGCCCAGGCAGAGATCAAGAAGCTCAGGGACTCTAGGGGCACTGACGGGGCTAATGGCCCATATCAAACTTGGCCCAGCCCTGGGTCTCAGAGCTCTCCCAGTGACAAACCTGCCCCAAAAGCTGAGCAAATGGCTTGCGACAGCCTCCCAAGGAGGCCCTGGCACGGCCCCAAGACCTCTCACTGCTCTGGCCCCAGAGAACGCTTCTGGGTTCTGAGGATTAGGCTTTGGAAGGAACCCAAGCCCTGTGGGAGAAACTTGGGCAAGGCGCTGGCCCCTATGGGCCTCCGTTTACCTAGCTGTAAGGAGTGGATGGGGTCTGGGTAGGGGCAGACAGGCAGGTAGAGCCACAAGATGAAGCCGACCTGGAGATAATTCCCCAGCCCCTCCTGGGAACGGTGGCCAGGCAAGCGCTCCTGGGCCTCTACACCCCATGCCCTGACTTGGGTGCCGCTCCCTTGTACGCAGCCGATGTATGACAAGCATGTGAGCACCGGAGACCCCTGGGCTCTCAGGGGCTCCGGGAAGCACACTAGGACTTTGACAGTGGCGTGTTCCAGGGACGGAGTCCTGGGAACCTGCAGGTGTGGCAGTGCCCAAGATCAACGGTTCTTTCCCGGCTCTGGAGATTGAACAGGTGGGGAGTGCTGAGAAGAGGCGCTGTTGAGAGACAGACGTCTCTGCTTCCTGGTGATTCCCTCAACAGGCCAACCTCAGTTCACTGAAGAGGAAACAGAGGCCCAGAGAGGTTAGGGAACTCACTTAAGGCCACACAGCAGCAGGAAGAGGTGGATTTGAATTTGGAACATGGCTGCTCTCTGCCATCTAGCCTCTGCACACACAAGTGCATGCATACACGCACACATGCTCACACATGCACACGTCTACAATCAGTGATTGAAACACAGATTTAGATCTCCGGCAGGCAGGGCACAAGGTTCACCTGAGAAGACGTGAACACAAATCCATTTCCTTCAAGTGTTGATTGATTTCTCTTCAAGAATGCCCGCATTATGCAGGGGTCTGAAGGTCAGCCGATTTAAATGGAAATGAGTTCGGGAAAAACAAATCAACACAGCTCCAGGTTCAATTCACTGGAAAAGCACATCGCCTTGAGTTACTCAAGGAATGACAGGGCCATTGTAGAGACAGCTGGAGAGCCTCCTCACCATGCTCCCGGGGTCTCAGCTTTGGAAGATCACCGTGCTCCCCGGGGTCTCAGCTTTGGAAGATCACCGTGCTCCCCGGGGTCTCAGCTTTGGAAGATCACTGTGCTCCCCGGGGTCTCAGCCTTGGAAGATCACCGTGCTCCCTGGGGTCTCAGCTTTGGAAGATCACTGTGCTCCCCGGGGTCTCATCCTTGGAAGGTCACCGTGCTCCCTGGGGTCTCATCCTTGGAAGGTCACTGTGCTCCCTGGGGTCTCAGGCTTGGAAGATCACTGTGCTCCCCGGGGTCTCATCCTTGGAAGATCACTGTGCTCCCCGGGGTCTCAGCCTTGGAAGGTCACTGTGCTCCCCAGGGTCTCAGGCTTGGAAGGTCACCGTGCTCCCCGGGGTCTCAGGCTTGGAAGGTCACCGTGCTCCCCGTGGTCTCAGGCTTGGAAGGTCACCGTGCTCCCCGTGGTCTCAGGCTTGGAAGGTCACCGTGCTCCCCGTGGTCTCAGGCTTGGAAGGTCACCGTGCTCCCCGGGGTCTCAGGCTTGGAAGGTCACCGTGCTCCCCGGGGTCTCAGGCTTGGAAGGTCACCGTGCTCCCTGGGGTCTCAGGCTTGGAAGATCACTATGCTCCCCGGGGTCTCAGCCTTGGAAGGTCACCGTGTTCCCCGGGGTCTCAGCTTTGGAAGATTACTGTGCTCCCGGGGTTCTCAGGCTTGGAAGATGTCTCTAAAGTTGCTGGATCCTCCATGAGTTCACTTATCCTGGCCGAAACGGAGGGTTACCATGGAAACCTGGAGGGACTTTTTCCCTAACAAGTCTTTTTCTTTTTTCAAATGAACACTTTTTGGAAGAGTTTACTGAGAAGCGTGGCCCGGGTTTTGTATCTCACATGGTCTAAGCAGCTCTATAGTCTCTGTAAAAGAACAACACATATTTCCTCCCTCTGTTGCTCCCTCCTTCTCACCCTCCCCTCCTCCTCTCCTGTCTGCCTTCCTTCCTTTTCTCCCTCTTCCTCCTTCCTCCCTCTCTTCCTTCTACTGGCCAGTTATCAGGCTGGTTTCTGGAACGGGGCAGGTAGCAGACAGCCAGGGCCATTCCCATGTGGCACGCATGGCCGTGACCTCACTCGTGTTCTTCAACTGGCCCGTGAGGCCACCCTGCTGTCTTCAGTTAGAAGTGCAGACACAGAGTCCCAGAGAGGTGGAGTGATTTGCCCAAGATGGCCCAGCAAATGGATTCCTGAACCTGGCAGCAGCCCCTCCGCCTCAGGCCTTCCCTCCTCTCCACCTCTTCTTGCATGCCGCTCCCTACCTGCTTTGTGGCCTGCAGCTAATCTGGGCTGGCTGACACCCCCAAGCCTCGGTGCCCCTCCCTGCCACGCTGGGACTTCCCTGCACCCTAGGGCACCGACTCTTTGTTAAATGATCTCTTAAACATTGTGGGCAGTGTGCACATCTCACTTGGAGATTCTCTGGCCTCCTTGGGCAAAATCAGCCACCCCTGCTCTGTCCCATCATGGTCTTTGGCACGAGTCCCCTCCGATCACCAGTCCCTGGTTTCTACCCCCACTCACCTGCCCCACTCACCTGCACTAGCCTGCAGCTGACCTAATTCAGGCTGGGCCCCAGCCTCCAGAGCACAGAGCCAGGCACATGCAGCTGCTGTCTTTCTAGGTGGGCCCAGGGAAGTAAAAGCATTTCAAGCCAGAAGGGCTGGGAAAAGAATGACAAGGGAGAGGAGGCATCTCTGCTGTATTGTGAAAGACGGAGGTGATAGGAGTGGAGGAACATCCTCGAGAGAAGAGAATACCGGGAAGTTAGCGGAGGATCCCCTGAGGCAGGAAAGGTCACACAGGCAGAGGAAGGAGGAAATCGAGGCAGGAGGAGCCAAACCCAGAGTTTGCCCAGAAGAGTGGAATTCTTCCCGATCCACATCATGTGTAGCCTGTGGTTTTGATTACTTCCTAGCACTCTGTAGCGCCCCTTAGGAGTGAAGCACTTGCCTTTGCATCTGCTGATCAGACATGGGGGGAAACTAAGAAGAATATGACGTCCACATCGTGGCTGGAGCATGCTTTTGGCTCTAGATTTGAAATTAGCATAATATTTGTCTAAAGCTAACAACAGTAAATTCTTCCTGTCTGGAAATGTGTGAATGATCTTTATATTTAGGAGAAAGTGTCTTCAGATAGAAAGCTGGCTCCCTGCACCAAGATGCAGTTTGCTTAGAGCGATTTTACTGTCATGTGTTTTCTTGGAGGAACCAGAGGGAGACATCTGGGTCCTTTATCATCATTTCTTTGAAATATCTTTAAAATACGTGCTTCCCGCCCCCAGGGCTGTTGGATCATGAGGACATAGAGGCCACACCTGAAGGCTGCGGACATCCTTCTCGGGTCATCGGTGGCTTAGCTCTTTGCTCTCTAACAGGCGAGAAATTATTCAGCCCATTTTACAGTCGTGAAGACTGAGCCTGAGGCAGAGTGACCTGCAGACCCAGGGTTACATAGCCCTGGCGGGGACTCGGGTGGGGCACAACTCACCTTGATTTTACTTTTTTTTGGGACAGAGTCTTGCTCTGTCACCCAGGCTGGAGTACAATGGCATGATCTCGGCTCACTGCAACCTCTGTCTCCTGAGTTCAAGCCTCAGTCTCCTGAGTAGCTGAGATTACAGACACACACACTACTAGCCTGACTAATTTTTGTATTTTTAGTAGAGACAGGTTTCACCATGTTGGCCAGGCTGCCCTCGAACTCCTGACCTCAGGTGATCTGCCTGCCTCGGCCTCCCAAAGTGCTGGGATTACAGGCATGAGCCACCGCGCCCGGCCTGAGTTTGCTTTTGTAAGCAGTCTCGAGCATTTTCTTGAGGCTGCCCCTGGAAGGGGGCCCAGCTCTGCTCGGCAGTTGCCCAGGGCCGGCTGCGCTAACAAACACCAGATCCAGAGCTGGGGGTCTCATCTTCAGTGAAATCAGCCACAACGAAAGGTGTTGGCGGGTACAGGTTTCCTGAAAGCCCAGGGTTGATAGGGAAGCAATTGCCTCTTGCTGAAAGCATTTTCTCTTGGAAATCTCAACCTGTCCACTCTCCTCCAGAGAAGTGGGGAGCGGAGGCCATCCAGCCATAACCAGATCTTGTCCTTCCCTGCTTCACCCCAGAAGGCATCCTGGGCTGGGAACCGAGCTTGGACTCCATCCCTTTCCCTGTTTCCATCTCATCTCGAGGCAGCCCTCTTGCTGGCCCGAGGCTTGCGTAGCTGTCAAATGGAGCCTCAAAGTGGCAGAGAGTCACAACAAACATCTGTGATGCTGCTGACTGCAGTGTGGGTTCAGTCACTCAGCCCTATGGGGTCCTCGTGGCCCCAGGCACAGGCTTCCTCACTTGAGAGAGAAAGGGCTTTGAAAGCTTCCCTGGCTCACAGATCCTCGGGGCCTCACCACTTGAGCAGAAAAACACTGAATGGCTTCAAAGCTGAGTATTTGGTGCTGATCTAACCCATCTCTTCTTGATGATCTGAGTTCCAAGGTGTTCTCTGGAACATCATTCCTGCAAGCCTTCTCAGAAAAAAGGATCCTGTGGCCGCTGAAACCTGGGCGATGCCGTACACTGGGCCCACCCCCACCACTAGAGATCTGTGTCAACCCTAAGCAAACGAACCTCCCTGACCTCCCTGAAGAGACGGCCTTCCCTACAGTGAGCCCAGCCTGGCATGTTCTGAACTCACGGGACTCAGACCCCTTTCCCCATCACTTTTCTTGATCAGGGTTCACTCAGGAGACAGAAACCACCCATGGTTCTAACAGAGAGTCCCGTGTAGAGAAGGGGTAGCTTGGTATTGAGGGATGGAAAGGCAGAGGGACTCTAAGATGCCATGGAGTAGCAACCTTGGGAAGCAGCTGTTCCAGGAAGGGCTCTAAGATTTCCAATGTATCTATTGTTCCTTGTACTTACCATAAATCTTGCCCTTAGAGCAACTGTCCTACACATCCCTTGTGGAGCACGTCTATCCTCTCCCTGTGGCATATAACCCCTGGATCTGAGGTCACGGTTCCGGGAGCCACCATCTTGTCTTGCGGCCCCCACTGAGACACGGATGTGGCTTCTGTTGATAAGTCTCTGTTAAACGTTCCTTTCTGAGAAACTGTGTATGTCACCCTCTCTGCTTTCTCGGATTTTGGGGTAGATTTGCATAACTTGCCCACTGCAGAGCAAGTTCCAAGAGGTAAATCTATCAGGTTGGGCAGTCATTTATTGCTGCAAGGTTTCTGACTTCTGGCATCCAGAACTATGAGACAGTCAAATTCTGTTCTTTGAGCCACCTAGTTTGTGGTATTTGTTATGGCAGCCATAGGAGGCGAACACAGGAAAATTACAGTGATTGAGGACAAATAAAGACCTGGATTATTGGTTTGCCTGTTGGGAGTTCCAACTATTGAAGAAACGGTTGTTAGACAAAAGTGTGAGAAAGGTTTCCACTCCAGCAGATTCACAGAGGAGCTATTCAGAGGACTGTCATTGCAGAGTTCCCAGCGGTAGGTGAATCACAGTAGATACGCTTTTAAATGCATTGCTGAATTTCTAGCAAAAGTATACACACACTCACCCTTTCACTCAGCAATGCCACTTCTAGAAATGTACTCCAAAGACACACTGGCAAGGTCACAAGGCAATTTCTGCGCAAGGCTGCTCATGACAGGATTATTTGTCTGAGTTCCAGCATTGTGAATGATTGACACATCCTCCTGAGTAGATTCAGGTTTTCACATCATTGGCAGGAACATCACAGGCAGGATGCTGTGTTGTTCTCATTGCACCTGACCATGTGGCTCACCATTGGGATTTGTCCCATGACTGGGGATATTAACTTTGATCACTAGATCAATTAAGGTAGAGTCTGCCAGCCATCCCCACTATACTCTTTTTCCTTTTTGTAATTTACAAGTAACTTGTAGGGAGGTGGACTGGGACTATGTGAATGTCCCATTCCTCATCCTACTTACAAGTAACCATTCATTAATTTAGGAAAGTAGGGGTCCCCTGGATTCCTATTTCCCCCATCAGTGCTAATCCATCACCAGCATCTTTTTCCTGCTTAAGTTGTCCTCCATCGGGTCAGCAGGAACCCCTTCATGGTGGCCTCTGTGTCACATGTGGCACATACCTCTCATTCCTTGAGCATGTCTTTATTATCTGTCTCTTACTTTTTTTTTTTTTTTTTTGAGGCGGAGTTTTGTGCCTGTCACCCAGGCTGGAGTGCATTGGCACAATCTCGGCTCACTGTAGCCTCCGCCTCCCAGGTTCAACCGATTCTCCTGCCTCAGCCTCCCAAGTAGCTGGGACTACAGCATGTGCCACCACACTCGGTTCATTTTGTATTTCTAGTAGAGACGGGGTTTCTCCAGTTGGTCAGGTTGGTCTCAAACTCCCGACCTCAGGTGATCCGCCCGCCTTGGCCTCGCAAAGTGCTGGGATTACAGGCGTGAGCCACTGCGCCCGGTCTGTCTTTATTACCTTTATTGTTGTTGTTGAGACAGGGTCTCCCTCTGTCTCCCAGGCTGGAGTACAGTGGTGCAATCTCTCTCACTGCAGTTTCTACCTCCCAGGTTCAAGTGATCCTCCCATCTCAGCCTCCTGAGTAGTTGGGATCACAGGTGAACACCATCATGCCTGGATAATTTTTCTATTTTTTTGTGGAGTCATGGTTTTGCTATGTTGCCCAGGCTGGTCTCAAACTCCTAGGCCCAAGGGATCTGCCTGCCTTGACCTCCCAAAGTGCCGGGATCACAGGCATGAGCCGCCTCACTGGGCCTGCGTCTTTACTTTCTAACACAGCAGGGCAAGTCCAATTTACCTTTGCCCTATCCCTGGCCCAGTGTCAGGATCAGACATTTCTCCAAGGCTCCTGGTTCTTTTTAAGGGAGGGCAGTGATTAGAAACCAAGATCTGGGGGCTAAACATGCTCATGGTTGTTGGGGTGTTGCTGCTCCAAGGCCTCTCCCTGAGCAGAGGTAGGAAACGTACATGTGTTTACTTACATAAGGACAAGTACACACATACATGCATTTGTGTGCACATGCATCTCTGTGTGTTTCAGCATCTATCTGTATTACAATCGTGACTTCACACCTAGGACCCTATTCAAATCCAACACTGCAGGGTGGTTCTTGTTTTCTCACACTGCAGGGTGGTTCTTGTTTTCTCAGCACTGCAGGGTGGTTCTTGTTTTCTCGACACTGCAGGGTGGTTCTTGTTTTCTCAGCACTGCAGGGTGGTTCTTGTTTTCTCAACACTGCAGGGGTGGTTCTTGTTTTCTCCCTTTCTCTGTGTCTGTAACTTCCTTTCCAGCAGGAAACCTGGCTTTCATTGTCCTCAACATATTTACTTATTTGGAATCAGCAGGAAGGAGCCTCAGGAGGGAGCACAGCCTTGCCACCCCTGGATTTTAGATTTCTGGCCACCAGAACTGTGAGAATCAAGTTCTTGTTGAAAGTCCCCTGGCTTGTGATACTTTGCGGTGGCATCCCCAGGGTACTAATACATCCTTAAACTTCTCCTCCTTGTTTCCCATTCTGGGCCCCTCCCACATAGGGCCAGGGCCAGCAGAGGTCCAGTCTGGGACTGGGGCAGCAGAAACCTAGGGGTGAAGCGAAGCATTAGGGTCAAGGGAGCTGGGTGAGCCCTTCATGTTGCTGGGTCTCGGTTTTCTCTCCTGTATAATGGACACACTCCTTCTCTCCACCTGGACAGATGCTGTGAGGCCATGGCTGTGTCAGCCTCTGTGCACCCCCAAGAAGAGGTCAAGCTGCCATCTGTGGAGTTCAGATCCCACCTCCCTATATCTCAAGGCTTTCCTGGCCCTAGGGTCTTCCTGGGTGGAACCGCAGTCTCCCTGGGAAGGTCCGTACTCTACCTCTTCCAGCTGAACTCCTTTTCTGCTCCCCATTCCCCAGCCCCACTCCTAGACTTCCAGATGCCCCAGCTATGTTGTGGGGAAACAGACTGCAAAAGAAAACCAGAGCACGTTTCCCAGAACAACGGGAAGGCCAGAGAAAGGAGCTTCCTTAGACAAACCTGGATGACTGTTTCAATTCCCAATTAATTCCAGGGTGGAGACGGCTCATGGCGCTGGGTGACGCTGCATGACACTAAGTGTGTTGCTTTAGTCACCTCCTCCGTACAGCGGTGGTTGGGGTAGGTGTTTGGGTGCAGCACGTGTGGTGCTGGCAGGATGACACCTGACCCCGTCAGGTACGTAACAAATATCTGTTCCGGTCCCTGCCACATAGCCTTTGAGCTTTGGTTTCTGCACAAGAATTGCAGAGGTGGTAATGCCCGTGGGCAGTGGGTGGCTGGGAAGATGGAACAAAATGAAGACGGTTTGTATAGAGGAAGCTGTCAGCAAATCAGCCATTCACAGCCATGGTGCTGACTCCCACCGTGGAGTGGACGCTTCATACGTGCTTAAGATTCTACAGGGATTTGTTTAATTCTTATGGCAACCCCCTGGGGGTGATGCTGTCACGATTCCCACTGTATAGACAAGGAAACGGAGGCACAGAGAGGGCAAGTCACTTGCCCAAGGCCACACAGCCAGCAAGAGGCCCAGGCTGGATGAAAGCCAGGCAGCCTGGCTGCGAAGCTCGAGCTCAGGACCACCGTGCTCGTCACGGAGATGTGCAGAGGGAGAACTGCAGAGTGGGGTTTTGTACAGCTGCCCCTGGCCACAGGCATCCGAGACCCCCGCAACGCAGTACCCACTTGTCCTCTTGAAGGCAGGGGTCAGACCTTCCTTGCAGAAAGAGCATCAAGCACCTCAACCACCACATCTCCCACCGGCTCTCCCCTCCTCGCATCTCTGAGAGCCCTGCCTTGCCAGGACTTGTGGCCTGGTGCAAGCTTTGGAGACAGGTGGGGGGATTTGCCGCTGGGTCACTGTCTGGAACGCTGGGGACCACAGAGGCCAAGGAAGCAAGGCTCAGGTGGTCCGGAGGTCAGGCCCCTCATAGTTGAAGCCCCCCAACACAGCTTTGTGCTCTGACCCACGCTCTGTGGTCTCCAGCCCAGCCTCTCCCTCTGCCCACCCTTCCAGGACCTTCCAGGATCCTGCAGCTCCTCAGACAGGTGGGCCCATCTTGTGCCAATCTGCGCCTGGCCGCCCTTGGGGCCCACCTGCGTCTTTGAAGGCCTCTATCCTCCGGCGGGTCGTGGCCCGGGCCTACGCTCTCTGAAGCACCTGGGGTTCTGTGGTGTGTCTCTGGTGGGCTGCGTTTGTTCTTTGATGCTGAGAGGAGTTTGGGGTGAGGGGCCGGGGCCGCCTGACTCACGGTGGACACCTGAGGGCCAACCGCTAATCATTCCCACATCCCTGCATTCCAAGTCAGAGGCTCCAAAAGCCCAGCCCACAGGGGTTCCAAAGGAACCTGCTAGAACTGGACAGGTCCACACTTGGCAGCAGTCTCTCCCCTCACCCTGGGCAGATGCTGGCCAGGCACCCTCAGGCCCCGTGCCTCAGCTCCCCGCCATGGTCACCCGAATTTACCGCAGCCTCCATGCCGTCCATCCCCCCTAAATGGGCAACACACCCGCTTTCCTCTCTCCCATCCCCCTTCTTTCTTCCCTCCCTCCTCCCTCCCTTCCTCGCTTCCTTCCTTCCTTCCTGTTTTGCTTTAAACACTGTATCTGTATCACAGGACTGCATGTGCCTGGTTCAATATTGGTATTAAGGCTCATAACGAAACACAGGCACCTGACCCTGCCCCCGCCCCGCACATCTGTGGTGGGCTTCCCTGTGGAATCGTTCCCCCACGGCCCTTCTCACCTTAGTCCTCCAAGCCTTCTGACTTCTGCTTAGGGGTCACCACCTCCAGAAAGCCTTCCTGCACCCTTCTCCTAGCCTCGAGAGCCCTTGTCCTGATGCAGCTTCACATCCCAATGGCTGGGGAGGGGTGAGGGCACAGAGCCTGGTGATTGCTGGGCCGTCTGGATAACCCAGGACCATGTCCTCACCTCATGTCCGAATTCGCTTCGCAAAGTTCCTTTTGCCATGGGAGGCACCAGGTTCCAGGGATTAGGACACGGATGTCATTGCTGGGAGGGCTTTATTGAGCCTGCCGAGGCTGCACGAATACATAAGTGGTTGAACGAATGAGGGATGAAAGGCGACATTTAGGGCCTGTTTTCTCCCTCCTTCCTGTCTTCCCATTCTGGAGCCTGGCTTTGCGCCTGGGGCTGCCGAGGAACCCTCCTCGCGGACAGCGCTGGGAGACAGACAGCGAGTGTCTTCCAGCTGTGGCCTCCACAGGCTTAAATTTCCAACCACTAGATGACCTGCAGCCAGAAGTCTCGAGGCCACTGGATTCTCCCCAGCGTGGCAGGCCTGGCCCTCGGGCCATGAAGGTGGGGTTGTGTCCAGCCCTGCCCTGCCTTCCCCTTTGTGTCCGGGGAACAGCCAAGCCAAGGGAGGCCAAGGGCACATGGCGGACTCACCCCAGGTGGTGGCCGCATGCCTCGGTGCTCCCAAGAAGCCCAGCAGAGCTGCGGATTGTGGCGTCTTCACGCACTTATGGGCAAGGAACGGAGCTGCTGGTCCCAGCCCCACCAGGCTGCCAGGAGGGCAGCTTCCTCATATGACCCCCAGACCTGCGCTGGAGGGCAGGCTGCCCCATTTGGGTGGAAGGCAAGGAACCAGCCAGTGCTCTGTGATCTGTGCTAGGATTCTGGGACCCAAAACAGCAGCCTCCAGTTTGCAGCCAAGCCTGTAGGAGTGCCAGCCACTGGACCTGCCTCCTTACCTGGCTGCACCTTGCTGAGCTCATGCTCTGAGCTACATTTCACGCCGGAGGACGATAAGAACAGAGAGGCAGGGGAGTTGCCTGGGGTGACCAGGCTGGGCGGCAGTACGACTAGGATTAGCACCCACGCCTGTTTTTCCCATGCCCGTGTTCCTTCATCATGCCGGGGACATCTCCCTCCTTTTTCCTTAGAGATCCCCAGTTCAGCATGTGCCATGCCCCCAAGGTGTTCCTCCAGAACGGGGTCCCCTGCTTGAGATCCCTTCCTGTGGCAGAAATGTAGCCGCCAGTCCCTCCACCCAGGGAGCAGGGTGCCCATGAACCCCAGTTGTTCCTCCTGGGAAGGGGGCCAGACCCCTGCCTGATGCCTGGCAGAACTTGTCACCTGGGTGGGACTGACACGGACGGGGCAGTGACGGTTACTGTGTGCCTCTGTCCTGCAGAAGGTATGAGTGTCCATGCCCTGCCGATGAAAACCATCAGATTTATTCAGCAAAGCGAAGCTGTTGAGGTCGGGCAGATGGCTGTGGACAGAGGTGAGGACCGAGGCTGCATCCTCCTGAGAAGCTGCCGCAGCGAAGAGAGGAGCCCGGCCCTGGAGAGGCTGCCAGCCGCTCTGGACCAGGCCCTGTGATGGGCGGGGGCCTGGACCCCGCTCCTGCAGAACTGCTCTCCCACAGGGTGGAGCACTTGGCCAACTCGGGTTCTTCTAGACGACTTGATGGATGGGATGGGACGCTCCACTCGCCACAGCTGCTCAGGCCGTGATGCTGCACGTGCTAGAGTTCCTTGGTAGGTGCTCCGACACCTGGGAGCCACAGACGGATGGACAGGATGAGGCAAGAGGCATTGCTTCACACAGCAGGTAGAGCGCCAGCGAGCCCTCTGCACTCTCATTCGCCCAGACAGTTTGGAGCGTTTCAGTGAATCAGGTGAGGAATCACAGACCCACGGCTTCAGTTCACATCAAAGGGGCTCCATTGTCAGCTTTAAATTTATCTCTTAAGGAGCCAAGAAAAAAGTCAGATAAAATGTCAAGAATGCACAAGAAAGGCAAGAAAAGGTGATTGAGGAAGCTAAAAGAAGCCATTCCCACTCAGAGAAGGGAACGGTCATGGAAAGAATGCGCTCAGATGGCACCTGGCTCAGCCGTTCTTCCGTGGATGGTTCTGTTTTGCTTTGTTTCTGTTTTCGTTTTTTTGAGATGGAGTTTCACTCTGTCGCACAGGCTGGAGTGTGGTGGCGCGATCTCGGCTCGCTGCAATCTCTGCCTCCTGGGTTCAAGCGATTCTCCTGCCTCAGCGTCCCGGGTAGCTGGGATTATAGGCGCCCACCACCACATCCGGCTACTTTTTGCATTTTTAGTAGAGATGGGGTTTCACCATGTTGGCCAGGCTGGTCTTGAACTCCTGACCTCAGGTGATCTGCCCATTTTGGCCTCCCAAAGTGCTGGGAAGACAGGCGTGAGCCACCGCTCCGGGCCCAGGGGACAGGTTTTGAACAGCAGTGAAGAACAGCTCCTGGCTTATGGAAGGAAGCACTTAGTAGACAGGATGAACCAAGTGAATATACTGGAAAACACAGAACAGTTTTCATGGCATTATTGGTAATGAGTTGTGAAGTCAAAACGAAAAGAAAACATCTTTAAAAACCCATCAGGAGTAAAAAAAAAAACAGCTTTCAGCCTCACGTAAGGGAAGCTGGAACTAATAATATCTTTCTAGTCTTTACACAGAGAATGATGTCACAGCACTGTCTCGTGAGGGCGGACAGAGGCACACAGGGCAGAGCACTGAGAAACCCACTTCACCACCTGCCAGGCAGGTAAGAAGCAGCATGTTGCATTTTCAGTATCCACACTGTTGATTTTTATAAATGTGTGACATTTTGTGATTCTTTCTACTTGTAAGTAAATGTTCACCTTTGTTCTCAATTCTGCACTCATAATTTTGCATTGTTTTCTTAAAGGGTGCCCCGAATGATATCTGAGTCAGTCTGCATGATGCCCCGCCAGCCTGTCTGCACTTTGGGTGTTGGTGTTGGTGGGGGCAGAATGGAAAGGACCCATGAGAAGTGTGGCTGAGATGCCCACGCGAGGCATCCACTGCCTTCCATGATGGTTGCTTTCCTCATGCTTGCGATACGGTCCCGGGCAATGGGACCTGACTCCTGCTCATGCCCTTGGCATCGAGTACCGCCATGGCCTAGCTGGGAGTGCTCTTCTGCCTGGGACCGTCTGGCTCACTCCAAGGGACTTGGCCAACGACACTCCCATCTTAGTGTCTTGTAGAGACGAAGAAAGGGGCGCAGAGAGGAGAAATGGCCCTCGTGCCACACAGCAGGGTGGGCCCTGGGCTGTGCATAGTGATCCCCTGCCCGAGGGTGGGCAGCCTACCAGCATAGGCAGTGGCAGGGCCGGGGGGAGCTGTATGGAGACCAGGGCTCTGAGCGCTTCAGTGCTGGCCATAAGCTGGCTGTAAGCTGGCTGTGTCGTGCTCATCCCTTCACCCTTCTCCTCTCCAGAGCTTACTGGGCACCTGCTGTGGCCGTGTTGGGACTCGGCACTGGGGAGACAGCCCCTCCCCCCAGGGGGCTTGTCATCTGAAAAATGGTTGCCCTAAAGATATCCTCGGCAGAATCCCTGGAACTTGCAAATACTGCCTGGTGTGGAGAGAGAATCTTTGTGATTAAGTGAAGGCTGTTGAGTTGGGGAGATTATCCGGGATTATCCAGATGGGTCCAAAAATGCAATCTCCAGTGTCCCTGTGAGAGGGAGGCAGAGGAAGAGGGACTCCTGCAGGAGAGAAAGCTGTGTGGCCACAGAGGCAGAGATGAGTGATGCGGCCATGAGCCAAGGAACGCCTGGGGCCACTGGGGGATTTTTCCACAGGAGCCTCCGGAGGGGGCGTAGCCCAGAGGTTTCAGCCCAGTGATGCCTACATCAGACCTCGGGCTCGAGAACGGTGGGAGGACACATTTCTGTTGTTTGAAGCCATCCAGGAATAGGGCTGTCACGGTACCCACGGGAAACCAATACACCCCCAGTTGTCTGGGCTCCCAGTTGGGGAGGGAACCTATTGCCTGCTGTTCCTGAAACACCTCCCAGGTCTCCTGCGGCAGGGCCTTGGCATCAGCTGTGCCCTCTGCCCAAGACTCTTGGCTCAGCCCCCACAGTGGGGTCCACCTCTCACTTAGGCCTTTGTCCCGATGTCCCCTACCTTGATCGCCCACCACACCCACCCCCATCTTCTCCCTAGCGATTTTCTCCTGCCTCTGTCCCACACCGCTGGCTCATTCCTCACCGTGGCCTGCTGTGCTCCCTGCCTCGCCCAGCACAGGGGGCCTGGCACACAGTCAATGCTTGTGAGATGCACTGACTTGGGAAGGGGTTCCTTGTTCCAAGAAGACCCACCAGAGGTCTGCGTCTCTGGTGCTGTGGTAGCTATTCAGACCCACGACAGGGAATGCCGCTGTGACAGGGAGAAAGGAGAAAGGAAGCTGCCATCAGATGCCTGGGAATCCCAGCTGGGCGTCAGTTCCTCTGATCTAGCCAGGATGGGGCAGGGCCAGGCCTTGTGTTTCAGGAGCTGCGTCACCGAGTCAGGGTGTCAGGTCTGAGCCGGCACGTGTCACCAGGAGGAACGTGTCTAAGGGCCACGAGAGTAGTGCGTGCTGTGGCCTTACACACCCTGGACGCGACCGTGATTGTGCCCTCTCTCCTAGCGTCTGTATGCTGGCCAACTGCCTGTCCTCTCCAAAAGCCCGGTCGCTGGTCTACAATGGAGATGTCATCCCCTTTGTTAGGCTTCTGTGGAGGCCCTGCAGGGAGTTGGCACATGGAAGCTTCTAGTAGCTGGCAGAATCGTCTTGTGTAAGGATCCATGTTCACCCACAAGTGCCCGTGGGCAAGTGAACTGGGCAGCTGCAGCCACATGCTCTCCCACTTGGGCTCCTGGGGACCATCTGTTCCCCATTATATTTGGGGAGCTGACAGGACGTATGGATGAGCCTCATGATCTCACCGCTGCTGGGAGGGTGGAGGCCGGCAGCCAATCAGCAGCCCAGATCCATCCGCCCCATGGCACTGGGAGGAGCAGAGCAGGCGGGAGCATAGTCAGGCTTTGCAGTCCAGACAGACTGAAGCAATCATCATTCCCGGGATTTTTACACCTGGCCTCCCACAGACCTGGGCATCCCACGGCCGGCTGGGCTGGCCTGGCCACAGGCCTGGCTGGGGAGGCCATGCGGGCACCTCTGGCCTCTGGGTTCCTGCCTAGGCTCTCTGACTGGGGACACAGAAGGCAGGAGTGGACAGGGTGCTGGGTGTCCCAATGGGGCCTTTGCCCAGTGCTCCCGGGAATGCAGCTTTCTCTTCCATGAAACAGAAGTGATGCCTGCCAGGCTGTGGCACGTGGCTATGAACTTCCAGTGGGGCAAAGAAGGGAGCAGTGTGATCAGAGGGCTGAGCTTCCCCGCGGGGGCTCAGAGCAACAGACTCCCAGCAGCTGCCCCCCTCAGCCTTGCACCATTTGGCTGTGACTTTACATGGTCCCGAATCCAACTTTGCTCCCATTGGGGCTTTACACAAATTCCTAGTTGTTGGCTGATCAGATTGAGCTTACATGCCTCTGGGGATGGAGGGCTCACTACCTCCTGAGGACTCTCTTCCATGTCTGCACGACTCTGACTGTTGTCTGCCTTCCCAGGGCATCCGTGCACCAGTCCTGGCTGTGTCCTGAGAGAGAGCCACAGGTGATGTCCCGGGGTCCCCGTCCCCACATGGCCGCCCTTCAGCTTTGTGCAGGCAGCAGCTTGGCCCCCAGACCTTCTTTCTCCCATCCCTCTGGTGACAGGCATTTGGGCCTCTTTACTATCACCTCCCTCTGGCTGTGCTCTGGTCCCACAGAAGATGTTGCTGGAAACGGCAGAACACAGGGTCCAGCACTTCCCGTGGTGCTAGTGCAAAGGTGCAGCAAGCCTCCACCCTCCCCCACGTCGGCCCCCACCCTCCCCCACATCGGCCCCCACCCTCCCCCTGCTGGTCTTCTACCCTCCCCCATGTCGGCCCCCACCCTCCGCCATGTCGGCCCCCACCCTCCCCCACACCACTGTTGTCCAGTGTCCCAGAACCCTCTGGCTCCCAGAACGAACCGCATGGGGGCTGAGCCTGTCTACACCTCACAGCTTCATTCATTCATTCATTCATTCATGCAACAAATGTTGTTCAGAGTCCTGCTATGGGCCAGGCAGTGGCCTGTCCTGGGTGTCATTCTCGACATGACAAAATGCCGTGGGGAGCCCCGGATGGAACTGCATTCTTGGTGGGGTGTTGTCATCTCAGCCGAGTGGGTGGGCCTGAGCAGGAAATGCCATGAAAATCATTTTTTCTATTTCTGAGCACACTTGTCAGCTTAATGGGAATTTTAAGTGGTTTGCTGAACTTGCACTGTGTGAAGAACAGAACTTAAAAAGCCACACGTTCACTCTACATCGATTCTTTATCTCTCTCTTTTGTGTTTTCTCCCAAAAAGAAATCCATTGCTCACCGCACAATTTACCAAGCTTCCCGCTAAGACCCTTTCTCCTCACGCACTGGTGCGTCTTGGGGGCCCTCCCTACCGCTGGCAGTAGTCTCCAGGAAAACCCACGGGCTTTGCTTGGACAGCTCCAGGTCCAGGAGTGCCCCAAGGATGCCAGGTGTGTGTGGACGTGTCACCTACAGGAGGCACTGCTTCCCCTTATAATTCGTACACTGAAGTCCTAATCCCCAAGACCTTAGAATGTGACCTGACTTGGAAGTAGGGTCATTGCAGGGGTAATTAGTTCAGATGGGGTCAATCAGAGTCAGGCAGGCCCTTAATCCAACATGACTGGTATCCCCGTAAAAGGTGGGCGTTTGGACCCAGCCACGTCCACAGAGAGAATGTCGTGGGAAGGTTACAGTCATGCTCTCCCAAGCCGAGGGACCACCAGGGCCCAGAGAGAGGCCTGGAACAGACCTTGTCCTTGTGCCTGCAGGGGAGTCGCCTGGCTCTGCCAACACCTCGATTTTAGACTTCCAGCCTTCGGAGCGATTCCTTGTGTCTGCTGCTCCACACCCCAGCCTGTGGGGCTGGTCATGGCAACCCTAGGAATCCAACACACCCACTCATCCAACAAACGCCGGCCAACAAATGCCTGGAAAATGGAGCTATCTGATGAAGGTTTACACTCCAGAGTGTCCACCAGGGAGACTATTATGGGGAGACCACCGTAGAACCCGGGAAGGCATGTGCTGCTGTGATGGGGGAAGGCGTGAAGGCTGGCATGTGCGCTGTGGGCAGGGGACCCAAGCTAACCTGGAGACTCCTTAGACAACAGGAATGAAATGTGCTGAAGATCATCTCACAGAAAACCAGCCCCAGATGTCGCTCTCCACCCACTGCTGCCTTAGGAAGGTAGAGTCCCCCTGGGGCAGGCCCCAGCCTTGTCCCCAGGACTGACGGGAACCGCTGGGGGCGGGGCAGGGGCGGGGACCGGCAGGGGCAGCTGCAGGGCGGCTCCTGATTCCTCCTCGCACAGGCTCACCAGACCCTAACCTCATTTGCTTCTTGGTTCCCCAAGTGCTGGGGTCCTACACCCCTCACCTGTGCCCCGGCCACAGCCTGCCGAGGCCTCCGAGGTCAGTTTCAAGGTGTGTGTGTGGCCCCCAGCGGGCGACCAGGCCCCCAGTGGGCTCCAGAGCCCCTCTGCCTTCTTCACCCTCACCCTCGTTCATGTTCTGAGAGTCCTGGGTGTCCTCAGGTGCAGCTTCAGGGGGCTCTGCTGTAGGAGGCCGTGTGCTGTGGGAGGCCGTGTGCTGTGTGCTGTGGGCCGTGGGAGGCCGTGTGCTGTGGGAGGCCGTGTGCTGTGGGGGGCCATGTGCTGTGGGAGGCCGTGTGCTGTGGGCTGTGGGCCGTGGGAGGCCGTGTGCTGTGGGAGGCCGTGTGCTGTGGGCCGTGTGCTGTGGGAGGCCGTGTGCTGTGGGCTGTGGGCCGTGGGAGGCCGGTGTGCTGTGGGAGGCCGTGTGCTGTGGGCTGTGGGCCGTGGGAGGCCGGTGTGCTGTGGGAGGCCGTGTGCTGTGGGCTGTGGGCTGTGGGCCGTGGGAGGCCGCTGTGCTGTGGGAGGCCGTGTGCTGTGGGCTGTGGACCGTGGGAGGCCAGTGTGCCGTGGGGGGCCGTGTGCCAAGTGCCGTGGGCCTCCTCTGAGAGCAGCCATTGTTTGTAACAAAATCGCCCTGTGTGGACGTCTTTGTCACAGCACATGCTCACCCGCAGCATCATGGGAAGCAGGCCTCGCCTCGGTGACGCCTCACTGGGTCCAGGTTCGGGAGCCCCAGAGTCCTGAGAGGCGGAATCGTCAGTGCCCGCGCATCGAGGGCTAGGCTAGGGTCCAAATCTCTGCCCGGCCACTTCCTGGCCCTGTGACCTCGGGCAAGGCACACAGCGCTCTGGGCCTCAGCTCCCTGCATCTGTAACACGAGGACAGTCGTGCCAGTCTCACCAAGCACAGGACTTGGGGAGATCATGTGAGGGGTTTCCGGCAGTCACCACCACCACGGGCAAAGCCATGGTGCCCTCCTTGCTGCGCTGGAGAGTGTCAGGGCCAGAGGATGGACTGCAGCGGCGCCAGCTCAGGGGCTGGACAGGGACAGGGCAGGCTGGGGCCTACTGGCGTTGCCATACAGTCTTCCTCTGTCTGCTCGCAGAATCTCACGGCCATTTGCTGTTACAGGACACTGACGCGAGAGACTCGAGAGACACCAGAACGACACCCACAATTGCTCCTTCCATCTGTTCAGAGAACTTGGGGGTGCCTGCTGAGTGCTGCGCCCTTGTCGGGTGCTGGGGATGCTGTGACGAGGACCCCCCCCAGGAGGGACAGGGATGCAGCCCTGGGCACAAGCCACCCGAAGGAAGCAGGTGGTCACCCCCACACAGCCTGGGGCTGGCAGAGGAGACCAGGGTCCACGGGGAAGGGAGTTGGGGGCTCAGCAGGCTTCGTGTCCGTGACGGGTAAGTGGGATTTGGACACCCAGGATGGGAAGACACAGAGGGTGGGGAACAGGAGAAGGGGGACTGGGCTCGGAAGTGGTGAGCAGAACCGTTGGGTGCACAGAGCCAGCTGTCGGGTGCCCACCTGGCGCTATCAGGGAACCGTTGGGTGCACAGAGCCAGCTGTCGGGTGCCCACCTGGCGCTATCAGGGAACCGTTGGGTGCACGGAGCCAGCTGTCGGGTGCCCACCTGGCGCTATCAGGGAACGTTGGGTGCACGGAGCCAGCTGTCGGGTGCCCACTGGCGCTATCAGGGAACCGTTGGGTGCACGGAGCCAGCTGTCGGGTGCCCACCTGGCGCTATCAGGGAACCGTTGGGTGCACGGAGCCAGCTGTCGGGTGCCCACCTGGCGCTATCAGGGAACCGTTGGGTGCACGGAGCCAGCTGTCGGGTGCCCACCTGGCGCTATCAGGGTCCTCACTTGGATTATGCCTGGTGGGTGGACTCTGGAGATGGCAGCTGTGCTGTCTACAGCGCCCTGTGTCCTAAGACCTGCAGCTAGCCGACAAGGCTGCGATGACGTCCTAGAGCATCTCAGGACAGAGGCGGCCTGTGGAGCTCACTCCCTGCCCTCTAGTCCAGGCCTGGCCATGCCCATCTTCATGCTGCCTTGCTGTTTCCTGGTCAGCCCCTGTGTCTGCCCAAGCCGTGACCAGGTGCAGGTCCCCGGCTATCAGCGTGGGAAGAGCAGCTTCCAAGGGATCTTCCTAGGACCTGGAGAGCTGTGGCAGGGTGGGAGGGTGCAGAGAGCAAGTGTCCTCTTAGGGTCGGGAGCCCCCTCTGACGCTTGTCGCTGTCCAGTCATCAAGTGGGCTGCCTGGGCTGGTGAGCTGCCTGTCCTTGAAGGTGCGGGCCAGGACCATGTGCTCGGCTCAGACAGCCAAGTTTTCTCAACCCAGGACTGCCCTGAGCACTCCTCCAAGTGGTCCCCACCCCTGTGCCAGCCTCGCTGTGCTGTGCAGGTCCAGTTCCATCACAGCAGTGCTTCCTCTGGATGGGGACGGACAGCCCAGCCCAGAATTATTCATGCTGACTCTTGAAGTCTCCAATCTTGACACTCTATTAAGGAAATGCGTGGTAAATGCAGTGATTTATGCAGGTACTTAAGGCCACAGTGGCTCTGCCCGACCGCCTGGAGGTGATCCAGGCCCTCCCCCTCCCCACGCAGGCTTCCTGGAGGTTCCTGGAGGGCTGGCAGTGCAGGTGGGCAGGACCTTTCCACTTGGGTATCGGGGAGGGCTGTGGCCTCTGCGGGGTGCCGCAAAGGGATCCCTCACCTGGAGTGCACTCAGAGCCCCCCTCTTCTGCCATCTGGGCCTGGGCTGAGCTCAAGGGTCCCAAGCAGAGGGAAGGTCAAGGGGAACACTGCAGAGGGATGCTGGGAAACCCTCTCATCAGCTTCTGTTCACTGCACTTCACAGTGACCGAGCCTGGGAAACAGCTCAGCCCACTGCAGTTGGGCAGAGAGGAAAACTGAGTCATGGGGTCATTTGCTCAGGCCACATGATCAGCCTTTTGCCCATCACCTCTAGGGTCAAGGCTAGTGGGGATCATATCTATATCCAGGCATCTCTCTGCCCAGGCTCAGCAATATGGACAATATCATTCATTCATTCATTCATT
This sequence comes from Trachypithecus francoisi, assembly GCF_009764315.1. Lineage (NCBI taxonomy): Eukaryota > Metazoa > Chordata > Mammalia > Primates > Cercopithecidae > Trachypithecus > Trachypithecus francoisi. The sequence continues at coordinate 3,996,514 of NW_022681454.1, read as the reverse complement.
CATCTGTTCCCAGCTCAGCCACCTACTTGCCTGAGGTCTTGGGGTTAGGAACTCATCTCCCACATGCCTGGTTTCCACGTGCAGAATGGAGAGGACAGCTCCTGCCTCGCATCTGTGGGGAGAAAGACGTGAGTTAGTGCAGGTAAAGGGCTGAGAACCGTCGGGTGCACACAGCCAGCTGTTAGGTTCACACCTGGTGCTATCAGGGTCCCCATTCTGATTATGCCTGGTGGCTGGACTCTGGAGATGGCAGCTGGTGCTGTCTACACGGCCGTGTGTCCTAAGACGTACAGCTCACTGACAAGGCTGCGGCGATGCCCTAGATCTTCTCAGGACGGAGGGGGCCTGAGGAGCATCCCCTGGGACGCAGTACATGGTGGTCGGTGCTTTTAGCAGGGCCTTTGGGTGGAGAGAGGGGTCTCCCTGCCACACTCCAGCTCCTGAACCCCTGTGCCCCAGGCCCAGGCCCAGTCCTACCGATGAATATTGACAGGGCATTGCTGTGTGCAGGCCCCCAGGCTCAGGGCTGGGCTAAGTCACCGCAAGAAAGCCATCGGCAGCCCCTCCACTGGGCGCTCTCCTGGGTTCCCTTGAATGGGGAGGGACCAGGACAGTTCCAGTCACAGCCTGGGGGAGCCATAGGGCAGGTGCCAGGTGGACCAAGGCTGAATGGAGAGGGAGAGAGAGAGAGAGAGAGACCCTCCTCCCCCAGGTAGGCCGACCTGGGGACAGCTGAGCAGGGGCACAGAAAGGCAGGGACGGATGGGGAGGAGGGCAGAGACTGTGCCCTCCCCTAGGTCCTCAGCGGCTTGGGTTACTCTGGCACTGACTTGACCCGGGAGGAGACAATGTCTTCCCCAGGAGGGCCCCCTGCTCAGGTGAGGAGCCCTGCAGCAGGGAAGCCCAGGCGGCTGCGCAGAAGCAGCCTGGGAGCGCAGCCCACCCACCCGCAGTGCCCGGAGAAGCAGGCAGGGCCCGTCTGCGGCACAATGGTGCCACCCAGTGGCCACATCCCCAAATCACATCTGTGCCAGGACCAAAGCTGGGCTGGCAACCCGTGAGAGGTGGAGGCACCCTGCGGCCTGAATATTTAGTAAATAAAAACTCCACAGGACACCCAGCTAAAGGAAGATTTCAGATGAACGTTGAGTAATTTCTTTAGAATGTGTCCTAAATATTGCAAGGACAAACTCACACTAAACAGCATTTGTCGTTTATCTGAAATTCATCTTTACCTGGGCTTCCTGTATTTTATCTGTACTTATTTACCTTAGCCCCAAGTGACTTCTAGGACACCAAAAGTTTACTTGGGGTAAATACCATTGGGCTGTTGGGCCTTGGGGTATAAAGGGACGGTTCTGCTGCCTCCTGCTTATTTCCTGGGGCTTAGAGCAAACTGAAATAGACAGTGGCGCTTCCTTCAGGCCAGGCACCCTGCTAAGCAGTCAGGTATTTAATCCTCATGCACAACCCAGGTGGGTAACAACATTGTGTCTTCACTTTGCAGATGGGGAAACTGAAGCTCAGAGAAGCAAATCGACTTGCTCCTAGTTAGAAGATGACCTGCTGTGCACTGAGTGTTTGCAGACTCCCAGTTCCTTCCTTCTTCCTTCCTTCCTTCCTTCCTTCCTTCCTTCCTCCCTTCTTTCTTTTTCTTTCTTTCTCTCTCTCTTTCTTTCCCCCTCTCCCTCCCTCTCTTTTTCCTTCTTTCCTTCCTTTTCTTCTTTCTTTCTTTCCTTCCTTCCTTTCTCTCTCTCTCTTTCTTTCTTTCTTTCTCTCTCTCTCTCTTTCTTTCTTTCTTCTCTCTCTCTCTCTTTCTTTCTTTCTTCTTTCTTTCTTTCCTTTTTTCTTTCTTTCTTTTTCTTTCTTTCAAGATGGAGTCTTGCTGTGTCATCCAGGCTGGAGTGCAGTGGCACAATCTCTGCTCACTGCAACCTCCACCTCCTGGACTCAAATGATTCTCCTGTCTCAGCCTCCTGAGTAGCTGGGATTACAGGCGCACACCACTGCATCCAGCTAATTTTTGTATTTTTAGTAGAGACGGGGTTTCTCCATGTTAGTCAGGCTGGTATCAAACGCCTGACCTCAAGTGACACCCCCCCCCAGCCTCCCAAAGTGCTGGGACTATAGGCATGAGCCACCATGCCCTGCCTGCTGCCCACCCCCATTTCTGTGTTGAAGCCCCGATCCCCAGCGTTAGGAGGGGACTGCAGGAAGTGATTAGCTTATCCCAGGGAAGCCCTCAGGGAAGGACTGGTGCCTTTATAAGAATAGAACAGAGTGTGTGCTCTCTTCCCTGCCTCCCACCACACGAGGACACAGCATGGACGGAGCAGGACAGCAGAGAGCCTCATCAGACACCACCATGCGAGCACCTTGACCTGGGCCTTCCAGCCTCTGGAAGCGTGAGGATGTCCACGCCTGCTGCTTCAGCCCTGCAGTCTGTGTTACTTTTATTACAGCAGCTCGAACACACAAAGACACTCTCTAAGGGCTCTGTTTGAGACACTGCCCCTCCCCTGCACAGAGACCATTGGGGGTGACCGGTACGTTGTATCAATCGGGAGGCCGGGAGAGTGAGATGATACTGCGAACAGTGCCAGAGCTGAGACTGGCTCCAACATCAGATGGGCCCTGCCCGAGGTCGGCAGAGAACGCGGCTTGTCTTTCAGGGGAGAACAAGCCATGGAGGAGAAGTGGGGGACATGCAGCTCCTGGGCCACCGAGCCCAGGCCCGGCCACTGCACTTCCCAGCAATGCTGTCCCCAGGAGGGTGTGCTATGGAGTCCCCCAAAGAGCAGAGACCGGCAGGGGCAGCTGGCCCGGCTGCAGAGAGCCCACGGTCATCACAAGGGCAGGTGCAGCCCAGGGCCAAGTCTCAGCTCCGGGATGGCTCCAAGGGTATGGGGAGAGGTCACCTGGTGCGTGGGCTCCCTCACCCTTCCCGCCGTTCCAAGAGGGCTTGGTGAACACCCACTGTTCCAGGTGCCAGGGCTACAGAAGGGTCCAGGCAGGCATAGCCCCAGGCCCTGTGAGTTAGCATTCAGACCGGGGGACTGGGGACAGATGATTCTGTGGTTCTCACGAGTAGGTTCTGGGGATTCTTAGAGGAAGAGGCTCCAACTCTCTGTGGGGGTCAGAAGAGACCTGGGGATGAAGTGCATAGGAAGGCGGGAGTCCGCCTGGCTGGGGAGGAGACCTCTGGGGCAAAGAGCACAGTGAGCACCAAGATCTGGGGTAGAAGTGAGTTTGGGTATCCTAGGAACAGCGAGGTAGCCCGGGCAGCCAGGTGGCCTCAGGGAGGGGACACAACGTGGAGAGATGAGTCAGAGGTGTCCAGACAGATGTCACCAGCAAGACCACCAGGAGCCACAGGCGGGGAACTGGGCAACCTCACGTATTTATGGTCAGGGAGACGCCGTGACATGGCTGCGGTAGGCGTCCAGGCCTGAGGGGTGGAGCCCGGGCCCGAGTGGGAAGGCTGGAGGAGAGAGAATGCCCCAGATTTGGGGTTTGTGTTGAACATGGCACCATCAGGATGTTCTGAGGGATTGATGTGGGGCACAAGAGAAACTGAGCCACAAGGACGACTGGAAGGCTCTGGATGGGGGAGATGCAGAAGACCTGGTGGGCTTCTGTGCATACTGAATGGGACACCTCAGTGGAGGTGGCAGGGATCCCTTGGACACGTGATCAGGTGGACGCTCCAGGTGCATAGGACGGAGGTCTGGGCTGGAGGCATGAACTTGGGAGTCGGCAGCCTGAGAGTGAGCCTGGGTGACCTTCTCTGGGGAAGTCCTGCTCACTGCAGAGGCCCCGGCCCCACCTGCAGTCACAAGTACCTGCGAGTGTCACCACCCCACCAAGGTCTGGAGACAGTTGTCCTGGCAGCCAAGGCAGACCTGTTGAGCCAAGTGATGTCCACTACCCCTGACAGCATCCTGCTCACTGGTGACTCCCAGGAGAGCAAAGGGAAAGGCAAAGGAAAATCAGCCTTTAAATGGGTGGGCCCCTTCTCTCTCCATACAGATGGGAACATTGAGCCCCAGGAGGCTAAGGGAGATGCCTGAAGGACAGAGTGTTCTTTCTGGTTCTCTAGAACAGTGTATTAGCTCCCCTGGCTGCCCTAACAAACCACCACAAACTTAGTGGCATAAAACAACACAGATGCGTTTTCTCACATTCTGGAGGTCAGAATTCTGACAAAAGTCTCACTGTGCTAAAGTCAAGCTATCAGCAGGCCCCCATCCCTTCTGGAGGCTCCTGAGCAGAGAAGCTGTTTCCCTGCCTTGTCCAGCTCCCAGAGGCCACCTGTCTTCCTTGGTTCATGGCCCTTCGTCCATCCTCAAAGTCAGCACCAGTGGGTTGAGTCCTCACATCGTGTCACTCTGGCCTCTGCTCCTGCCTCCCTCTTTCACAGTGAAGGACCCTGTGATGACACTGGGCCACCTGCAAGTACAGAATAACCTCCCAATTGTAAGAACGGCTGATTCTCAGCCTGACTTCCACTGCAGCCTGAATTCCCCTTTGCCTTGCAGCCTAAGCTATTCACAGCTTCAGGATCAGGACTCCTGCTCTCTGGGGACCCTTATTCTGCTGACCACAGTCTCCAAGCTCAGACCAAGTCAGGGCCGTTGCACCAGCTGCACCCTTTCCCTGCAGTGCTCTTTTCCCTGAACTTCCCCAGGCTTTCTTCCCCCATGCAAGTCTCCGTGCTCAGACATCACCTTCTCTGAAAGGCCTCTGGCTAAGTCACCCCATCCCTGTTATCCTCTCCCTTGCCTGGTTTTCCCCTTAGCACTGATCACTGCCTGGAATTAGGAAATACTTGTATATTACAGGTGACATCATTAAGATGGTGGAACATAAGATAACCTGCTCATATTCCTCCAAAAAACAATTCTGCATCCAACCACAGTCAAAAGTTTCTCTTTGAGAACCTCAGGATTCAAGCAGGAGTTTGTGAAACCCCAGTGGAACCCAAGACTGGGAGGGTTGTTTTGAGAGTGCAGACCCTACCTATCAATCATAATGTTGAAAGTAATGGACTAAATTCTCCAATTAAAAGACATAGAGTGGCCGAATGGATTTAAAAACAAGACCCAACTATACGCTGCCTACAGAAAACTCACTTCATGTATAAAGACACACATACACTGAAAATGAAGGGCTGGAAAAATATATTTCATGCAACTGAAAATTAAAAAGAGCAAGAATAGCTATAGTTTCATCAGATAAAATAGACTTTAAGCCAAAAAAAATTGTCAAAGAGACAAAGAGGGTCATTATGTAACAATAAAGGGGTAAATTCAGTAAGAGGATATAACAATAGTAAATATATCTGCGCCACAATTTATAAAGTGAATATTAATAGATCTAAGGGGAGAAACAGCTCAGAATATAATAGTAGGGGACTTCAACATCCCACTTTTGGCAACAGGTGGATCATCCAGGCAGAAAATAAACAAAGAAACATTGGAGTTAAACTATACTCTGGACCAAATGGGCCTAATGGACATTTGCAGAATGTTTCATCCAACTGAGAAAAATACACATTTTTCTCATCAATACATGGAACATTCCCCAGGATAGACCATATGTTAGGCCACAGAACAAGTCTCAACAAATTCAAAAATGTTGAAATCATATTAAGTATTTTTTTTCTGACCACACGGAACAAAACAAGGAAACAATAACAAAAGGAACTTCAGAAATGGTATGAATAGATGGAAATGAGCATGCTCTTGAATGACCAATGGGTCAATAAATAAATTAAGAAGAAAAATTTAAATTTCTTAAAACAGAGGAAAATGCAACATGCCAGAACCTATGGGCTACAGCAAAAGCACTACCAAGAGGGAGGTTTATAGTAGTAAACACCTGCATTAAAAATAACAGAGGCCAGTCACAGTGGCTCATGCCTGTAATCCCAGGACTTTGGGAGGCCGAGGCGGATGGATCATGAGGTCAGGCATTCAAGACCAGCCTGGGCAACATGGTGAAACCCTGTCTCTACTAAAACTACAAAAAAAAAAATTAGCCTGGCATGGTGGCAGGCGCCTGTAGTGCCAGCTACTCAGGAGGCTGAGGCAGGAGAATTGCTTGAACCTGGGAGGCAGAAGTTGCAGTGAGCCAAGATTGCGCCACTGCACTCCAGCCTGGGTGACAGAGTGAGATTCCATCTCAAAAAAAAAAAAAAAAAAAAAAAAAGACTTCAATGAGCAATCTAATGATACACCTCATGGAAATAGAAAATCAAGAACAAATCCAACCCCAAATTAGTCGAAGGAAAGAAATAATAAAGATCAGAGGAGAAATAAATTGAGACTAAAAAAATACAAAAGATTAATGCAAAAAAAAGTTGGGGTTTTTTTTGAAAAGATAAATAAAATCAGCGAACCTTTAACTGGACTATGAAAAACAGACAGAAAACCCAAATAAATAAAATCAGAGGCAAAAAAAAAAAGGAAATATTACAACTGATACCACAAAAGAATCATTAGAGAGTACTATGAACAACTATACACCAAAAGATTAGAAAACCTATGTGGAAGGAAAGGACGTCTTGGGGCCCCCAAATCACTAAGTTAAAGGGAGAAGTCCAGCTGGGAACTACTTAGGGCAAACCTGCCTCCCGTTCTATTCAAAGTCACCCCTCTGCTCACTGAATCATGTCTGGTGCATCGAGTGATCCCGTGGACGAAGGCGCCTCTATGAGTGATACGGGCATGACTCAAACACGAAGGAGATTCTTCAGCAGGCAGAGGGGTGAGACTTTGGGCCCTGTTAGATGTCTGAACTACAATATGGGTTGTGAATGTGACATTGAGCTGCAGACCCTGATGGAGAGATTGGCGTATGCAGGGTTACAAGGGGATGTGCTTGGTATCCACATCCTGGGAAGGAGGGGAGGAAACCAGAGAGAAACTGGAACTGCAATGAAGTCCCAATGAAGCCCCCACTGACCCCATGGCAACTCCGGAGCTGGGCGGCTCTTCTGAGTTGAATGGAATCAGGCTGAGCGGAGCTGGACTGTTGTACCTCCAGCTCACCAGCCATCAGCTGTCCCGGGGCGAGCAGTGACTGTGAGAGGCAAAGAAGGCAGACAGTGAGGGCGTATTCCTGCAGTACTTTGGTGGCCTCACCCCTAAAGGGGGATTTGGGCAGCACAGTAGGTGGTCCCTACAGTGTCCAAATCCACAGAAGGGCAGAGGGGCAGGAAAGGATTCCAGAAACCTGTTTGGAAGCACTCGGGGTGGGGGCGAGAGGGAGGGCATGCGGCAGGACAGGGTGAGTGGCACCCCTCCAATGCCCCTCCCAGCTGTGCCTGGCCTGGGCACAGGTGACGTACCCAGCTCCGACCGGCTCCCTGGATGGCTGAGGGCAAGTTGCCATGCATCTTTGGGTCTCAGTTTGACTACATCTGAGGCACAGAATCTGTTGTTTCTAAAATGTGTCACAAAACGTCCAGATGTCCCCCTAAAATGTGTCACAAAATGCCACAGATGTCCCCCTAAATCTGTTTTTTCTAAAATATGTCACAAAACCCCCAAATATTTGCTGTTCCCACTCATTCTGGCATTTGAGTCTTGAAATAAATTTTTATTCTCTTGTTGAATTGTGATGATCTGATTAATCCCAAAGGCGCATTGGACATCTGCCTCGAGGGACAGGATGCAGCCATGGCGCCCCCACCCCATGAGAAGTTCAGGTGTCCAGAAACAGGCAGACATGAAGCAGAGGGAAGCAGGCGTGTGGGGGCAGCAGTAGAGGGGGCAAAGCGGGGTCTTCCCGAGGAGGGCCAGGAGGAATTAGGAGTTCCAGGGGTGCTGTTCTTCTCGGGGATAAAAGTCTCATATCCTTGGGGCTTCTGCAATGTGGCCCCAGCTGGGACCCCTCCCTCTAGCCTCCGGATTCCATTTTGGGGCTGCACAGATGGAAGGCAGGCCCCAGACGGCACCTGCAGCTGTCACCTGACCTCTCATTGCTCATCTGTAGGATGGGCCGGGGACACCCAGCTGTGAGCCCCCTCCCACCTCACTGATGGTCCTGTCCTCTAAGGAACTCCACCAGGCAGAGAAGGGTGGCTGCACTTCCATCCCACCAGGTCCCCCAAGGCATGCCATCCCCCTCTTCTCGCACCAGCTGCTCTGTCTCCTCCCTGCTGGCCTGGGCGAGACAGAGCCTAGGGGCTGCCTTTCTGTCCCACACAGGCCCTCAGCCCCCTGGTCCCCAAAGCTCAGCTGGACACAGGCAGCAGCAATGAGACAAAACTCAAAGGGCCCAGAAATAACAGCAGGAAAAGCGCACAGAGAGACCCCTGGCTGACAGAGGACCTCCCCACCACGCCCTAGCCCAGGGACCCTACTGGGTCAGGGTGGTCCCTGGCTCTCAGCCTTGGTGGCTGTCCTTCCTCCAACTCCCACGGAGAGAAGCAGGTCCCCTTTCATTCTGGGCATGCCCTGGGACCCGCCTCTCCTGGGGGCTGTCCAAGGGCCTCACCCCCGCCAGCCCACACTGCCCAGCTTCCTCGAGAGAGTTACATGGACCGAGCACTGACCCGAGGTGTGGGGAGGAGGGGTCCGTGATGCTCCCGAGCAGCCCCCACGCACCTGCGGCTCCCGTCCCAGTCTCACCCTCCCCATCCCCTGAATCCTAAGGATTGTTCAGCACGGAGCTGTGAGCCTAACATTGTGCTGGTGCTTGGGGCCTCCCTGCTGGACAAGACAATCACTCCTCTACTCATTCACTCTCCGGGCTAGAGTGTCCTGTGCGCAGCGAGTGCACGTGGCCGTAGCCCTGAAGGAACCAGCTGTCCTGAAAGAAACGCCTGGCTCCCTCCTGTGGGAGGCCTCCAAGAAGCCAGGATGCTCGGGGCTCGGGGCCTCCGAGAAGCCAGGATGGCATCTGACGGGATTTCCTGGGGCCCTGGGGAGGGCACAGGAGAGAACCAGAGTGGGCAGGGGCGTCGGACCCTCTGTGCAGGGAGGCAGGGAGGGAGTGGTGGGCAGAGGCCCACTTCCTGAGCAGCGCTGTGGAAGTTTCCACTGGCCCCAGGCCACTAGGAAGTCCTGGAGCTGGAACCCCCTCCTCTGCGAGCCTCCCGCTGTACTCAGCCACCCAGGTGTGGGCGCAGCGATGGGAAGGCTCTGCAGACAGCAGATCCCGGGGGCTCAAGTCCATGGCCCAGAAACAACTTTTGAAATATATTTTGGCAACTGCCCAAACTGGAAGCCTTGTAGGAGGAAGGGCTTTGTGTTATTCTCCAAACAGCCGCACTGGGTTTGATGGGCATGCGGTCTACTGCAGGCCTCGCGACTGCAGTGTGACCATGCGGCCGTACACATCGTGAAGCTGGCACCATGTACAATGCTGACCATGTCCTCCTGGAGAACCTGGGGGCTGCCAGCCTCGAACTCTGTGGGTGTGGCAGGTGCTGTGGCTGGGCCCACCCCGTGTGGCCTCAGCAGACCCAGGGCCCTGGGAGTCCTCAGTTTACCCATCTGTGAAATGGGCTGCTCCCAGCGTCACCGCTCTGTCTCTGACCCTCTTGGTGACCCTGGGGTCACATTGGTCTCCACTCTGCCGTCATGTCATCCTCAACTGTGACTAGCTCAGGCAGAGGAGCTGGCGAGCATCTGTCTGTCCCGGGGAGCAGTCGCGTCTCACCTCCTTCCCCCCCTGCAGAGAAGGACCCACGTGGTCCCGTCAGCTGGGAACAGGAGGACAGCCCTGGCCTGTGCACGGGCTGACTTTCTATCTGACACAGAGAGCCTGTGCTGCCATCTTTGGTTCAATGTAACGCCAGGGGTGAGAAACGGACCACTTCTAGCCTCCAAGGAGACCCTGGGGCATGGCGGCAGATCCTTGCTGCACGGAAGGGGCTCCGGGTCTCCAGGACTCGGGCAGCCAGCAGTCGGCCCCACCTCTCCACCTTCTGCCTCTGGGAGCCTGGGTTTCCTCAGCAGGGATCATGACACTTCAGGACTGCTCTCATTCAGGGGGAGGCTTTGTCATCGCCACTTTGTAGATAAGGAAAATGAGGCCCAGAGACATTGATTAACCACCCAAGTTCACACAGCCAGAATCTAAGCCCAGGTCTGTCCAAGGCCTATCCAGCTCTTTCTTCCAGGAAGGCCCTCCCTCTTCCTTCCCTTCTCCCCGTCACCCATCTCTCTCTTCCTCCTGTCCTCCTCTTGCCTCTTCTTGCCTCCCCTCCCTCTTTCCTCCCCTCTTCCCCTCTCCTCCCTCAATTTCTCCTTCCTTCCTCTCTCCTCCCCAAGCTCTCAGGTGAACGTGCATCCCACCTCTTATGGCAAATGGTCGGCAGATGGCAGCAAACCCCGCCTTCCCGCACGGGAGCCGGCCTCAGCCTGTGAAACCGTGAGAACTGGGCTGTGGAGCCTGGGCTGGGCGGGCGTGAGTTTGCAAATCTGCGGGAGGAATCTCGTGCAGGCGCCTCCGGCAGGGGTGGAGGTTGGGGTGCTCAGGCTGGTGGAGGGGCGGTGCGGTGCGGTGCGGGGGGGAGGGGGGGTCACCTGCAGGCATGTGGCCGGGGCAGGGAGGGCTTCCAGCTCAGCATCTGGGCAGAAGAGCCGCTTGGGGGTTGGGAAGGATCCCCGCAGCGCCTCCTCCTTCTAAGTGGATATGCAAATCCCCTCCTCCCCCTCGAGAGGGAACTTCTGCGGACCCTCCTCAGGCAGCCCAGGGCAGCAGCCTTTCCTCTGGGCGCCATCCTCACAGCGCCCTGGCAGCCCAGCAGACACTTAGTGCGCACCTGTTCTGGACAGGGCCTCCTGCCAGGGGTGGGAGACAGCCGGATGGTGGCCACGGGTCCCTACCCAATATGGCAACGTGGTGAACAGAGCGCAGCCTGCCCACACAAGGGGCTGGGCCCTTCCTGCATCGGGGTCACCTTGCTTGGGTGCATCTTGAAGGAAGGTCAGAGAGACCCAAAAGGACTAGGCTGAGGGAGCAGCGTCCGGGTCCAGGGCACAGCCTGGGCAGAGGCCAGAGGGCAGCAGGCCTGAGTGTGGGATGCCGGTCTTGAGGTGGAGGCCCCTCCCGCCGGTGGGTGGTCATGGCTGATTTGAGCCTGTTGTTATTGTTGGCAAATTAACAATACACTGTTAATTGGATGTGGCTGAAAGTAAAAATTAATAACAAGGAAACAAGTGGGCCCTGCTGAGCTGCTCCGGCTGGGGCTGTGGTTCTCACGCCGGGGCTGTGGCTCTCGCGCCAGGGCTGGCTCTCAGGCGATCCTCCTCGGTTTCCAAACCAGAACACAGTTGTAGCCTCTTTGGATTCCTTCCCTGGTACTTCAGTGCTGAGCCCTAGCAGACTCCTCCTGGCCAGACTTTCCTGGGCTCCTCTGATACCTCATTGCCACCGGGCCTCCACCCTGGGCTTTGTGTTCATCTCTGCTGGTTTAGGGAGAACCTCTGACCTCTGGTATCTGCTCCCCGCCATGAATGATCGGGTTCCTCGTCCCCCACCTGTCAGGTCCGTCGCCTCGGCTGCCTTCAGCAAGAATCTCCTGCCCTTAACTTCTCGTCTCAGTGTTTTGCCATCCACTGAGGCCCTTGGCTATCAGCCCCCACTCTCCTTGTGGCAGGGGCTATGAACCCCCTCCTCCTTGACTAGAGACTCCCATTTGTCCTTGTGGTCTTCAGCGTTGAGCTCAGTCTCTCCCTCTTGTGGTCTTGCTGACCACTGCTGCAATAGTCCTGAATAGAGTCTTCCTCACCGTTTGAAGTGTCAGGATCGAGTTCTATGTACTCCCACCCCCGGCTTCTCCTGCCCCCTCAGCTGGCCTGGCATTCTCCCTGGGAGGCTTCATCACAGGTCAGTGGATGCCATATGTTTCTGAGCCAGGGTGTGAACTCTGTATCCATTCTTAGATCACTTGTTCTCCCCGTGACTTAAGTATGACCTTATAGTTTAATTTTCTTCCTCTATGGGGGACCTATTTGTGAGTGTAACAAGGGTTTTCTGCATCCCTGTATTCCAGGATGTATATTTCCAGGATACCGGGCTGCTTTTAAGTACCAAAATATTCATATTTTTGTTGCTATCATACCAATACTTCAGTATGTTGAAAGTTCTGAGACCTGATTCCATTTGCACAAAGTAGAACAGACAAAAGTAACCTGCACTGTGAGAGTCAGAACTGGTGGCACCCGTGGGATAGGAGGGGCCCGAGGGAGCTCCTGAACTGTTGGTTCCCTAGCGTGGGCACTGGTTACTCAGGTATCTTCCCTTTGTGCATTTTCCCAAGCTGCAGCCTTAGGGGAAGAATGTCTGACCTGTTTTGTAATCCTCTCCCTATCCCCATTTTTCTGCCCCCAAATGCTTTACAGACTTGACACTCACCCAGCAGTGCTTTTTTCCAATGCCCAAGCATAGCTCCCAAACCTCTGTCCCATGCATTTTCCTTTTGAGATGCTCCCCGGCCCCCTATGCCACACCACACTCAGGCTGCACCGGGCTCTCCAAGCCTGGGCACCATGTATGTCACCACACTCCCCAAGAACTGGTTCCTGGGTGAGAGCCACTAGCTCCCAAATTGTGAGCCTCCTCTCTGAGGACCCTCCCTCGCTGACTGAGTTACACCTTCTAGAGAAAGCTTGTCCAGCTGTGGCCCATAGACTGCATGTGGCCTACAGCTTTGAATGCAGTCCAACACAAATTTGTAAACTTTCCTAAAACACAAGGGTTTTTGCAATTTCTCTCTTTTTTTTTTTTTTTTTTTTTAGCTCACCAGCTATCATTAGTGTTCTTTTACGTGTGGCCCAAGATCATTCTTCTTTTTCAATGTGGCCCAGAGAAGCCAAAAGATTGGACACCCCTGCTCTAAGTCTCTCAAGGAAAGGAGCATGGAATGGAACTTGTAAATTCCACTTATTTTGACAATGTCTTGATTCATCCCTCAAACCTGATTGATAGTTTGGCTGGGTATCAAATTCTGGGCTGAAAATCCTTTTTCACTTGGCCCATCCAAGGCCTTGTACACTGACTCACAGCCTCCAGTGCTGCCCTCCAGGAGTCTGAAGACCTCGGAGTCACCCCTCCAAGGGAGACCCTTTCTTTTCTCTGTCCCTGAAGTGCTTGGCTCTTTTCTTTGTTCCTTCTGTTTTGAACTTTTACAATACCAGCGCTGGGGCCTTGGTAGGACCTTCAATCTGGCAACTTATATTCTTTAGTTCTGAGAAATTTTATTGAAATAATCATGTAGAAATTGTTTTCACTGTGGTTTTCTTTTTTCTCTTTCAGGCACTCCTGTTAGCTGTGTGTTTGGTCTCCATGGAGTCTCCATTTTTAACATGTTTATCTTTTCCATTTTCTATTACTTTGGGGATTTTCTTTTTGTCCTATGTTCTAAGATAGCCCCACATGTTTTATTTCTGTTAAATTTGTTTTCCTTCTGAAGTCCTCCTCAACTTTAGATAGAATAGATATTAATATATGTAATACATAAATATATATAATAGATATTGATAGATATACATTTTCAACAGCTCATATGTATTCTCTGCTCATTCCTTTTGCAGAGCACACTGTTCTTGTTCTATGGAGGCAAAACATATTCTCTCTCTGAGGTTCTCTTTTGCTCCCTGTGTTTATCTATTCTGGTCTCCGTTCCTCATGATATAGACATTCCTTGACTGTGCAGCAATCCTTGGTTATCTGTATTAGTCAGAGTTCTTTGGAGATTACATATGCCTATATAAAATAAGATTTATTATAAGGAAGTAGCTCATGCAATTATGGAGGCTAAATCCCACAATCTGCATTCTGCAAACTGCGGACCAAGGAAAGCCAGTGATGTAGATCAAAGGTCTAAGAGTTGAGAGCCAATGGTGTAGTATCCCATCTGAGTTTAAAGGCCTGTGAACCAGCAGCATCAGGAGCAGGTTCTTCTGCCCTGCTCAAACATTCAGGCAGAGTAACAGCGAACTCAACCTTCCTCTGCCTTGCTGTTTTGTTCTATGCAGACCCTCAACAGATAGGACGGTGCCTGCCCACGCTGGGGAGTGCAGTATGCTCACTCAGTCACTGTGCTAACCTCTTCCACAGTCAACCCAGAAATAATGTGTCACCAGTGAACTGGGCATCCCATGGCCCAATCAAGTTGACACATAAAATTAACCATCACACCATTCACAAATCCCTGCCTGAGGACAAGGCACCTGAAGGCAGAGAGAAAGGTGGGTGAAGAAGGACATTTGAGTAAAGGTAGGAAGACAGCGAGAGAGTGAGTCAATAGCTCTCTGGTGGTACCTATGAGGCAAGCACTGCTGTTCCCCATTTTACAAATGCTCAAGGTCACGCAGTCAGTAGAGAGTAGATCTGGTCATCTCTGTTAGTTCTAAGGTGCAGCCCTGGGGTGCCTCCTTTCACACCCTTGTCCGGCTAGAGCTTCGCAGTGTGCTTCATGTGCTGTGGTCACCCCACAGGGTTCTGAGAGCTCTGTAGAGCATGTCACATGCTGCAGTCACCCCACAGGGTCCCAAGAGCTCTGCAGTACGCTTCATGTGCTGTGGTCACCCTGAAGGGTTCTGAGAGCTCTGAGGTCACATCGGCTCTTACTTAGGAGTAAAGGTTTTTTTTGTTTGTTTTGTTTTGTTCCCCTGGAATTCACAGGACATTCCAGGGTCTACATAGGGCAGAGAAGCTGGCTCAGGGCTGTAGCTGGCTTGAGTCTCTTTGTGTCCCACCCTATCTAGTGGGATCTGTTGCGTCTCGGTGGCAGAGCTGTCCTTTCCATCCTCCAGCAGCCAGGTTCCTGCAGTAGAGGCGCCAGCATGCTTCCTCACTGTGGCTGCACACTGCAAAGCGGAGGCCACTCCAACAGCAAGACCACCAGAACGGAGCCCACATGTGGAGGTCTCTGTCTTCACATCATGGCCATTCTGGGCGGTGCCTTTTCTCACCATACTCTGGGTTCACAGCTTTCTCCACTCTATTCCTACTCCCCATCCTATGCAAATGCTAAACCCCTCCTTGCAGAGACCCTGGGGACAAGCATGGGCAGGGCAGACGGGATAAGCAGCTGCTTCTACTGTGGCCTGATATGGCAGAGGCTGGCAGAAGAGGAGCTGCTTGGTCTCAGCAAGCAAGGAGGAGGGCAGCAAAGGGGTGATGACTCCCGCTGTGCCCAGTCCTGTGCAAAGTCTACAGAATCACCTTAAACATGAATCATCGTGTGCCCAGATCTTGGGTTCTAAAACCATTCTCCAATAAAAAAAGGAAGCAAGGCTGCTTGGAGAAATGGCTGATTCTAGAACCGGAGCAAGGGGAAATACAAGAGGGGCCTGGGGCGTCCTTTAACCCCAAAAAGCAAGGAGGTAGGAGGTGCTCAGATGAAACCAAACACCCAAATCACACTGATGGGGCCTGTCAAAGGGACGGGAGCCAGCCCAAAGAGCTGCCAAGGGCTGAAGCTGGGGCTACTGAGCAACGGAAGGAAGCTGTACTGGATTATCAGGAAAAGCACACGACGGGTGTCCACGAACCCACATTGGCAGAAACAAATGGCCGAATAAATAACTAAATGGGGGCCGGGCGCGGTGGCTCAAGCCTGTCATCCCAGCACTTTGGGAGGCCGAGACGGGCGGATCACGAGGTCAGGAGTTCGAGACCATCCTGGCTAACACGATGAAACCCCGTCTCTACTAAAAATACAAAAAACTAGCCGGGCGGGGTGGCGGGCGCCTGTAGTCCCAGCTACTCCGGAGGCTGAGGCAGGAGAATGGCGTAAACCCGGGAGGCGGAGCTTGCAGTGAGCTGAGATCCGGCCACTGCACTCCAGCCCGGGCGACAGAGCGAGACTCCGTCTCAAAAAATAAAAAAAAATAAAATAAAAAAATAACTAAATGGGGGTGGAGGCGAGGGGACAAACCTCCATGCACAAGGATGCCACATAATACAGGTAGATGCTCCACCCTCAAAGAGCTGTGGCATAGCTCCCCACACCTTAAGCCTCGGCTGTACAGTGACTTCCTGCCACAGAGGACAGTGTGGAAACGGGCAGAAAGAAACTTCACAGTGGAGAAACCTGACCGACGCCCCTCAGCCAGGTGACCAGGCCTCGCATGACTCTTGGTCGCATCTCCGTAGGCTCTGCCTGGCTGGGGCCATTTCTCAGATGTTCCTGGTGTCCGATGACCTTGACAGTTTTGAGGAGGACTGGTCACGGATTTTGTAGACTGTCCCTCAGTAGGGACTGGTGTGATGTGTTTTCTGTGATTAGACTGGGGTTATGATGGGTTCTTGGTGGGGAAAACCAGAGAGGTACAGTGCCATCCTCATCACCTTGTACCAAGGGAACACTTAGGACTGTGGACTGTGCATTTCTGGCCTCCAGGACAGTGAGAGGATAAACCTCTGTCTGAGGTCACCGGCTTTATTGTGCCTTGTCAGCGACTGTAGGAAATTAAAGGCATGATGTCGAGTGGACCCACGAGGACCCGGCCACCACAGGGAGGCCGTCTGAGAAGCTGCAGGTCTCTCCCACTTAGTGGCTGCCTCTCCTCCCTCCCCACTGCCCTTGACACTGCTCTCTTCACCGCCCAAGGACACATTAGCCCTCAGATCCCTATCTCTGGTCAGCTCTGGGGAGACACAAACCCAGACACGTCATTTGCTTGCACTGAGAGGCAGTCAGAGATGGATGCCCGTGTTTGGTCTGCTGCAGTGGGTCATCTGGGAAGCAGGGGTGCATGGTCATGAGGTCTGCATTCCTTGTTTCCAGAGAACCTCTGTGATGTGGCATTCCCAGGTCACAGGGGCCCAGGCCAGGTTCCTATAGCAGGGGTGAAGTGCGTCGGACCGTTGGGCCCTGCCTCTAGGGGGCTGCTGTCCATCTACTTGCCACCGGTGTGAGCGCCTGCTTATGGTGAGAAAGTGAACTCTTCAGGGTCCTTGGGGAGCGAATCTGGGGACCCCAAGAAGGAGGAGACAGACTGGGGCATTCCAGGTTCACATCTGGGCCTGGAGACTGACCTGGCATGCACAGGTCTCAGCTGCCCAGGCCTGGGAAGAGCTGGTGTGATGACACCCACTGGCACGGCCTCGGTGGGCGAGCCTGGCACACAGTGGATGCTTGGAGAGTGTCTGCAAATGCTCCACTGACCCTATCAGGAGGCACATCTGGCGGTTAGGCCGCTGTCCTTGGTACTGAGAGTGCTGAGTCCCTGAGGGTGGCAGCTGTCTCTAGGACTGAGAGGGACGCATATTCCTTGGTGATATCCAGGAGCAGTGCTGGCAGGCACAGTTGGGCCTCCAAACCTCAGGGCGCAATTTGATCCCAGAGTGTTGGAGGTGGGGCCTAGTGGAAGGTGTTTTCCTCATGGGGTGGATCCCTGTGAGTAGACGAATGCCCTGGGCTGGGGGTGGGGCGTGAGTTCTGCTGTATGAGTTGCTGAGAAAGAGGCTGGTGAAAACAGCCCGCACCCACCTCCCTCTCTGACTTCCTCTCCCGCCATGTGAGCTCCACACACGCAGCCCCTCCCCCTCCACAGTCAGTGGAAGCTTCCTGAGGCCTCCCCAGAAGCCAAGGAGATGCCAGGGCCATGCTTCCTGAGCAGCACGCAGAACCGTAAGCAAATAAGCTTCTGTTCTTTATACATCACCCAGCCTCAGGCATCCTTTGCAGCGGTACAAGTGGACTGATAGGCAGCTGTCATTCAGCAGCATTTACTTTGTGACGGCACTGGAAGCCTTTCCACTTCAGCACAGAAGACTTCCCAGGGGCCACAAGAGGTGCACACTTGTGCAGCCAACAGCGGAAAGGCAGAGATGAGCTGGGCTAGTCACTGGGTGTCTTCCCCATGACGCTGGAGGCTTCTGGAAGGCAGGGCCAGCACCTTGTCATCTCTGTACCCAGTGCCTTTTCCAGAGGAAAGGGACGATGTTAGAGGTTCGATGTTTTCCAAGGCAGAAAGTTCCCGAATGTGTTGCAGGAGGCTTGGACTCTGCTCCTTAACAGTCAGTGTGTCTGGAGCAGCAGCTGCCCACAGGGCGGGATATGTCCCAGCCAAGGGCTGCAGAGTCCTCACAGCAGTGCTTCCTCGCCTCCAAGGCCTGGCTGGCAGGTCAACCCGAAGAGGCTTCTGGACTTCCCCGGGCAGGACGGACGGCACTGCCTGTTTCCATGCCCCTCTCACCTGGTACCTTGCATCCTGGTGCTGTGGCCATCGCCACAGCCAGGCTCACCCCCTGAGGGTAAGGGCCACAGCCCTTATGGAATCATCCGCACATTTGTGGAGCCTGGCTCTGAAGGTCCTGGGCCGCTCACCTCCACAGAGACCGAGCCTCCCTCCCACCCTGAGGCTCTGAAGGCCCTGGGCCGCTCACCTCCATAGAGACCGAGCCTCCCTCCCACCCTGAGGCTCTGAAGGCCCTGGGCCTCTCACCTCCACAGAGACCGAGCCTCCCTCCCACCCTGAGGCTCTGAAGGCCCTGGGCCGCTCACCTCCACAGAGACCGAGCCTCCCTCCCACCCTGAGGCTCTGGAGGCCCTGGGCCTCTCATCTCCACAGAGACCGAGCCTCCCTCCCACCCTGAGGCTCTGGAGGCCCTGGGCCGCTCACCTCCACAGAGACCGAGCCTCCCTCCCACCCTGAGGCCAGCGCAGGAGGCCCTCAGGCCTCCAGCCAGTGTACTGGGTTGATAGGGTCCCCCTCATTTCATGTCTCTCCTGGAACCCCAGAATTCGACCTTCTCCGGAAACAGGGAACTGCAGGTGTCATTGGTTCAGTTAAATGAGGCCCTGTTTGATTAGGGTGGGCCCTGAACAGACACAACTGGTGTCCTTAGAAGAGGGAAGAGGCATGGACAGGCAGGGAGTGTGCGGGGCCAATGCAGGCAGAGACCAGAGTCCTGCTGTAGCCTGCAGAGGCTGGAAGAGGCAGGAAGGAACCTCCCTGGGGACTGCAGAGGCACCATGGTCCTGCCGGCACCTGGATCTAGGGCTTCTGGCCTCCACAGCTGGGGAAGAAGTAGTGTCTGCTTTCTGAAGCTCCAGTTTGTGGGATTTGGTTTTGGCGGCCCCAGGACAGGAAGCTGGCCAGCCTCCGTCGGAACAAGTCTATATGAGCAGACAGAGTGACCCCAGCCTTGCTGCCGTCCGTTCCCAAAGCCCATTCTGTGTTCTGCCTCCTCACTCTCCCGCCATTTTTCTTCCCATCCCTGCTGTCTCTCACACGGGGGCGGCCACGCTGGACCACCGCCTTACCCTCCTGTATCCACATCCATGGTGATGGAGGTGGTTTACAGTGAGTCCCCATCTCGGGGAATGCAAGCTAGGCTGGAAGGGGGATGACTGAAGGCCCTTTGCAGCCTGCCAAGAGGGCTCTGAGAAGTCAGGCCCCGCCCTGGGCTCCCCATGGAGCTGCCCACTCCCCTCGGGGCTACCCTCCTCCTCACTGGGGAAGATAAGGCCTTGATCTCAGAGCGCCAGGGGCCCATCTGGACTCCACAGTGGGCCTAATTGTCACCTGAGTTGGAATCTTCTAGCCAGGATTCAGCCTTCCCCTTGCCTGTCCAGTTCAGCAGCCCTGCCTTCAGCCCATGCTGGGCCTGCATCACCCCCATCTCTGGGTCAGCCCAAGATGTTCCTGGCCCTCCTGATAAAATCTCCCTCTCTCAGCCTGGCATGGCTCTTGCCCGCCTGGGTGTCCGTGACTTCCATTTGGGCTGCAGGCATCACACTGCTTTCTCCACCTGCAGCACACCTGCCACCCATGCCCACCTGCATCACACTTCCCACCTTCGTCCACCTGGGTCACCCCTCCCACCTATGACCACCCCAATCACACCTGCCACCCATGACCACCTGGATCACACCTCCCACCTTCATCCACCCGGGTCACCCCTCCCACCAGCGTCCACCCAGATTGCCCCTCCCGCCCAAGTCAACCAGGGTCACCTCTCCCACCTGTGTCCACCTGGCCAGCTTTTGAAACTTTCTTTCAGCTTGGGAGCTGTCATATGTAAAATGCCTTCATGTCTAAATGAGCCCTGACTTGCCCTTAACACAGTGGCCTGCAGCTTGGGGAAACGACTCTAGGTGACCACGCTGGTGGGTGTTGGGCATCAGAGTGGCACTGTCTGCTTGGGGATAAGGCAAGCATCAGGGCAGGATGGGCCTCAGGAGAGGGATTTGAAGGACAGGCAGGCTACCTCCTGTGGAGCATGATGCTTGTTCTGTGTTGCCCGGACTGGATGCAGAGGAGAGTGCCCTGGGTGGAACACCTGGACCTGCCACCCAGCAGTCACAGCCACAGCCACGGCTCCAGCCACCACAGCCACGACTCCAGCCATCACAGCCACAGCTCCAGCCACCACAGCCACGGCTGCAGCCACCACAGCCACAGCTCCAGCTGTGTTCCCCCAGGGGAAGGGCAGGCAAACTCACTCCCTCCTTTCTCTTGTGGGCAGATGGAGCCCTGTGTTGCTGCAGCCTCAGTGAGTACCTGCACAGGAAGGCTTGTGAAGACCTCCCCGAGGCGGTGGGGTACTTCCAGAGCTGGCACAGGCTGCCCTGGAGGGAGAGGGGTGTCTTCAGGACCTGGAGCCTGCCCTGGCGAGGGTGGCCTCTGGGCCATGGGCTGCGGGAGCTGAGAGCCATGACGGCCCTCTCCCCACACCGGCACAGCCGGCACGGCCAGCATAGCACAACACTGCCCGGCAGCAGGGAGGCTGGAACCCCAACGCTCGTCTGGGCTGCTCCTGGACCGTGGCTACCTGGGCCCGGGCAGGGAGGTGGGAGGCAGAGACGGAGTGCAGACCCCTCCACAGGGTGGGCCCGGCACTCAGCTGTGATCTCCCTGGAGCTCAGGAGGCCACATCAACCCTAGAACAGGGACCCCAGAAAAGGAGAACCACCTGCACCCCACGCCTTGCAGAGTCCCGGCCGGGCCTCTTCCTGCTCCAGCTCGGGCTCCCGGAGATGGCCGCTGTAAAACCCAGGCTGTTCCCATCCTGCAAACAAGCAAACAAGCAGCACTCGGGTTTAGTCCCATTTTAGAGACCTGGAAACAGAGCTGGAGAGGTGAGGGACTTTGGACCAGTGCCCCCCGGGGAGGGGTAAGGGGTGACTCTGGTCAGAAGTGGGGTCAGGAAGGTGGGAGGGGAGACCTATGACCTTTGGGAACATGTGTCACCTGCTTCCTGGGAGGCCAGCAGGGCTCATGCTCTCTTTGGTTTTCAGGGGAAGCCATAAGGACCAGAGGGGTTGAACGGGTTGCCAGGGTCGCACATCAAGGAGGTGTGGGAGTGGGCAGCTCTCCTTGTTAAGGTTGTTCCCGGGCGCTCTGTCACACCCCTGTTACCCAGCCCAGAACCGCGGATGCCCATAGCCTCGGCCTCCCGGGGGGCATCCCTGTGCAGTCACAGCCAAGTGCAGACTGCTCCCTGAGTGGCCTGTGGGACAGGTGTCAATGGGGGTGGGGGACGGGGCTGACCCTCTTGGGCGAGCAGAATCAGCTTCGTCCAATCCGGTGGATTAATCACAGAAATGAGGGTCCATCTCCAATGTGCCCGGCCTCATTACTCACGTTGGACCTTGCGGGTGGGAGGCTTCTGGCTCCACATGGAGGTGTGACCCCCAGGGCAGGAATGGTTCCCACTCTCTCCCATCTCACGTGCAAAACCAGGAAGGCTGCATACCAGGCAGAGGGACCCCTGGGGACCTTGACACATGAGGACTCTGGGGTCCTGTGTCCCCTTCCTGCCCCACACAGAGGCGGCCTCCGCTTAGTCACAGCTGCCTGTGCCCCTCCAGCCTCATCCCCAGACCCTGCCCGCGGGGGCCCTGCCACTCTGGTGTAACTCTAACAGTGCGAGCTTTCTGGGGGTTGTGGCAAGGCTGTGAGGTGTGGACTCCCTAGAGATAGTTGCATTTCAGAAAAATCAGCTGGTCGCTTGTTAGGACAGCTACCATGAAAAAGACAGGAGATACGGGTGGTGAGGGTGTGCAGAAAAGGGGCGTCTTGGACACTTCGGCTGGGAATGTGGAATGCTGCAGCTGCTATGGCAAACAGAGCAGGGGTCCTAAAGAAATTAAAAAGATGACCACCCTGGAGCCCAGCAATCCATCTTCTGGGTGTATACCTCCCAAATGAAATCGCCACCTCGTAAACACGTCTGCACTCCCAGGTTCACTGCAGCACTGTTCACAATGGTAAGTGTCCATCGACGGACGGATGGTAAACTGAGGCGTATATTCACAATAGAGTGTGATTCGGCCTTAGAGAGGAGGAGACCCTCCCATTTGCCACCCTGTGGATGGACCTGCATGCCTACAGCTCTGCACCCTGCACCCCTGAAGCTCCTGCTTCAGCCTATTTTTATACTCGCCCAGGAAGTCACCCCCACAGGCACGTAGCCATCCAGTCTGCGAGGGGGGCTGGGAGCAGCAGAGGAGTGTGCACTGCCCCTTGGTCTCTCCTCCACTTGAGAAAATCCTTGACCCAACTTGGCAGAATGACTTGGATAGACGTTACCCTCTGGTCATAGCCTGCCCAGTGGCCTCTCCTGCTCTCAGACGGGCCCTTCCTGAAGTCACCGGCAGGGGATGGAGGACACCCAACTAAATCTGGCCCTGCTATAAGAAAGAGGGGTGGGGCCTGCTGGGACCTAGATGCCCAGGGAGAGTGCTGGCTGTGCCTGGGACACTGGCATTGGTGGAGGAAAGGGGAGCAGGGCGAGAGTGCTGGCTGTGCCTGGGACTCTGGCATTGGTGGAGGAAAGGGGAGCAGGGCGAGAGTGCTGGCTGTGCCTGGGACACTGGCATTGGTGGAGGAGAGGGGAGCAGAACCTGTCAGCCCTGCTGGCTGGGCCAAGGTGGGCCGCAGTTCCCAGGCCACCCAAGCGGGGTGGGGTGTGGGGACAGGGGAAGACTGTGCCAGCTTCAACCCCCATTGCACCCTCCTCACCCCCACCTTTTGCAACCTCCCATGGTCTTGGGTTCCTCGGCGAGCCACAGTCTGGGCTGTTCTCCAAAACCAGACTCATTAAAGGAAGTGTTCTCACCCGCACTTTTCCAGCCCAGACGGTGGCAGCTTTAATATCCAGCAGCACAGTCCAGGGGCGGGCCTGCTCCTGCGGCTGTGAAGGGCCTGCGTCCTACAATGGAGAGGAAATGAAACGCGAAGATGTTTCCCCCTCGGAACAATGGCCCAGCAAATCAACCATCAGCAGGGCAGAGGTGCACTGACCGAGGCAGGTGGGGCGGGTGGGCAGACCCAGGCAGACAGCAGCTCAGCCCAACCCGCGTCCTCCTCTGGGAAATGGGAGCAACACTGGGGGAGGAGGCGATGGCCCAGCCCCCAGCTGCACATCAGCTCCGAGTGCTCGAACACAGAACACATCGTCGGGGTGACTCCAGGCCCCAGGCCCAGGCCCAGGCTCTGCAAAGGGCAGCTGGGTGGGGGCTTCTCCTGGAAACTGTCCTGGCTGCCCTCTTGGTGGAGGAGGGTGCAGCTGGGAGTGTGTCCCTGTCCTTTCCAGGAAGGACGTGATTTCAAAGCTTCCCCCCACCCCGGGAGTACTGAGTCCCGAAAGGCACATGGTGGCAGTTCAGGCCAGCTGAAGTGGCTGACATAGCAGGCCTGGCACCCCGTGGTTGGCTTCCTCGGGATCTAGACCAGAGGGACTGTTCTAAGCCACAGTCTTCAGTCAGCCTTGTCAGAAGCAGGGCTGCAGGTCCTGTGTCCGACTTCTCCATGGCTCCCCTCTCCCACGGATCTGTGTCAGCTCACTGTTCAGACACCCTGCTCAGGCCCCGGGCCACTCCTGGATCAGCCTATGGGACAGGACAGACAGACCAGGTCTGCTTTTGGAGGATGTGGAGGACAGGAGCTTGCCATGTGGTGGAGAGCGGGGTCAGCATAGCTACCCCATCCCACCTCTCCACACCCACCGCCAGCTTCCACGCAAGTCCCTGCAGGGTGACAGGGACACAGGGAGGGGAGAATCTATTGTGCATCCATCCGGCCCAGCCCTGCACATGCAGGGGAGGCCACACCAGGACCGTGCTGGGTTCTCAGTAGGCGGGGAGGAAGAGGAAGAGGGAGAACGGGGAGAAGGGAGGAGGATGCAGGGAGCAGGGAGGAGGGAACGGGGAGAAGGAGGCAGGAGGGAAGAGGAGGGAGGAGGAGGGAACAGAGGAGCAAGCAGGGAGGAAGAAGGAGAGGAAGAAAGAGGAAAGAGGAGGGAGGAGGAGGGAGGAGGGAGAAGAGGTGGAGGGAGGAAGGGGGAGGAGAAGCAGGGAGGAGAGGGAGGGGAGGAGGGAGAGGAGAGTAGCAGAACAGGGGAACATCCCCTTGTGGCTGGAATTGGATGCCTTCCTGTGGCACCCTCCCTTGTGCTGGCCAAAGCCCAGGTGGGCAGGTGCGTGGCTCATCACTGATGGAGAAGGAAGGCATGAGTGAGTGATGATCACCAGGGCTGTTGGGGTCAGGAATGGCCAGGATTTCTGGAGCCAGCTCTGTGTCTGCTTCAACACTGAGGGGTGCACGGGCAGCAGTGGGGGCAGAAGGAGGAGGAACACTGGGTGGGCATCTGTCCAGAGGAAACTCCAGCCACCGTGGATCAGACAAGGGTCTCTGACCTGCAGGAGAATGTGTGGCGCAGTGGCAGGGGCCTGAGGTCAGAGCCCCAACTCAGTAGCCACTGGGGCCCTGGGAGCCTGCTGGTGCTCGGGCAACTGACCAGCGGTCGTTCTGCGTTTAGTGACTGCATGCATGTGAGTGTTAAGAATGTGTGTGTAAGCATGTGAGAGTGTAAGACTGTACGTGTGAAAGAGTGTGTATTTGTGAGTGTGTGTGTAAGGATGTGTGTGTATGAGTGTGCATGTGTAAGTGTAAATGTGTGTGATTGTAATAGTATGTGTGTAAGCATGTAAGTGTAAGCATGTAACAAACAGTGCGTGTAAGACTGTGAGCATGAGTAGAGTGTATGTGTGTGTATTTGTGTGTGAATGTAAGAATGTGTAAATGTGTAAAAGTGTATATGTGTGTGTGAGTGTAACTGTAAGTGTAAGACTGTGAACGTGTAAGACTGTGTGTATATGTAAATATGTACGGACATGTGTGTGTAAAAGTGTGTGTATGTGTAAGACTACGTGTGTGTAAAAAAGCATGTGTGTGTAAAAGTGTGTGAGTGCATGTGTATGAGTGTGTGTGTGTGTGTGTAAGACAGTGTGCATGTGTGAGTGTGTGCGAGTGTGCATGCTCATACAAACTCCACCAACAAGGTCAGAGGGAAGCCTGCTCCTCCCACCACACAGCTGGCCCTGCCACCTGCCGCATCCACACCGAGCTCCCTGGACTCCTCTCCCTGAGGCCTTCATCGCTGTCGGAACCCACACTCAGCCCCTGCTCACCCCTTCTCTGGTCCCAGGGCTCTCTGGGTCCCCACCTGTCTCATCCCCAGCTCTCCAAACCCTCCTTGAGGCCTCTGGGGTCCGTCCTCCATCACTGGCTACATTCCCAGGATCCTCCACCCCCTCACCTTCTTATGCCAAAAGAAACCTCCCTCAATGATGCTATCCCCACAAGCGGCACTCAGCAAACGGGTCACCCCAACCCCGGGTCCCAAACCCAAGGCCCAGGCACCGTGCTGGGGCCTCCCTCCCCGTTGCCCACTTTTGGCCTCAAGATGCTGAGTCCTTCTGATTGGGCTCCCCGCTGAGCACAGCCTCCACCTCTCCCCTCCACCCCCACACAGCAGAGGGAGGGACCTGAGCCCTTCGGGGTGGGGTGGCAGCCCCTGTTGACCCCAGGTTACGGTGGGGATTTCGGCTTTATTCTGCGTGAGACAGGTCCAGCGTTGGGTCTTCAATACAGGAGGTGCGATCCCACGGACATTGTACAGGATTCACAGGACTCCCCGGCTTCGGGGTTAAACAGCCGGCAGGGACCCCAGGATGGACACAGGAAGGCTGATCTGTTGAGACTCCTCAAAGCACAGTGGCCACTCCGCTGGCTTCAGGGTTACACAGTGGCTGCCCCCCTGGCTTCGGGGTTAAACAGCCGGCAGGGGCTCCCGGGTGGACGCAGGGAGGCTGGTCTGCTGTGACTCCTCAAAACACAGTGGCTGAGAATCACCCATCTACCTTAGTGGGTCAGGAGTTCGGGAAAGGTTCAGGGAGCCGGTTCTTGCTTGGGGTCCCTCCTGTGGTTCCAGTCAGGTGTCCAGTGGGGTTGTGGTCATCTGAAGTCTTGCCAGGGCTGGACATCCGCGATGGCATAGTCACGTGGCCAGCAGTGCTCCTGCTCATCAGATGGGAATTTGGTGGGACAGAGAATGTGAGTACCCACTCGTGGCCTCTGCCTGGGTTTCTCAGAGCTCGGGGGCTGGGGCAACACCACAGGAAGGAGCCTGGGAGCTCCATGTTCTCGAAGACCAGCACAGCAGCTGCCAGGTTTCTTCGGACCCAGCGCTGAACGTCACACAGCTGCTCTCCGGCTACACGCAACTGGTTCCAAGCCAGGCTTCAAGTCTGGCTCAGATTCAAGGGGAAGGGGATTAGACCACACCTGTCAAGGAGGAGCTGCAAGAAATTCAGTCACCTTTTAAAACTGCCGCGGGAGACTGGCAGCATCCCAGAGTGAAGAGGACACGCGTGTGAGCCAAGGAGGCAGCAGTGCAGGGGACGGAATGGGTCAGCGTCTGGATTTATTTTGAAGACACAGCTTGACTGCACCTGCTGATGGACCACAGTCCACAGTCACTGGTTCCAGGGACCTGTGTGTGTCCCAAGGCCAGCTGGCCCTATCCGTCTGTGTGGCCAGTGCACAGCCACGCCCTGTGGGGTGAATGAATGAGAAGGGCCTTCCCATCCCCAGGCAGGCCCCTGGAGCACAGTGCCAGGCACCCAGCAATGCCAGGGAGGAGTGCGCAACCCAGAGAGACAGGACCCAGCCTCCTTGCTCTGGGGGTGCGGGGAGCTATGGGGGGAAAGGGAGCTGACCCCGTGCTTTCGCCAGGAGCTCTTTCTAGAAGCCAGGGCCAACTCCACCCCAAGGTGTTTGCGTGTGAAATTGGGGATGAGGAATATTGAATAATAGTACAAGAAAGAGCATTACCAGCTTGCTCTTAGACCTTTAGCTGAACATGGGTGATCATCTGGGAACCGGCCACTGCCGCACAGAGAGGCTGCAGCTGCTTCACCTGCTCACTCCAGTGGGTAAACTCTGCGGCCCAGTGCCCAGCACATACCAGGTGCTCAGTCTTGTCAGCTCAGAAGACTGAGGCCAGTGCTTAGCGTGTGTCTAGTATATAGCAGGTGCCAGACGGATGCATCCCTCAACACTGAGCCCCAGTGTTTAGTGTGTGGCCAGTATACAGCTGGCGCCAGGTAAATGTATTCCTCAAGACTGAGCCCCAGTGCTTAGCCTGTGCCTAATCTACAGCAGGCGCCAGGTGAATGCATCCCTCAAAACTGAGTCCCAGTAGTTAGACCGTGCCTAGTACACAGCAGGCGCCAGGTAACTGTATCCCTCAAAACTGAGCCCCAATGCTTAGCCCGTGCCTAGTAGCCAGGTAAATGTATCACTTAAGCCTGAGCCACAGTGCTTAGACTGTGCCTAGCATACAGCAGGCGCCAGGTAAATGTATCCCTCAAGACTAAGTCCTAGTACTTAGCCCATCCCTAGTATACAGCAGGTGCCAGGTGGATGTATCCCTCAAGCCTGAGCCCTAGTGTACATGCCTAGGGCTCTAGTGTACATCCCTCAAGCCCATACCTAGTGTACAGCACGGACCGGTTGGATGTATCTTTGAAGCCTGAGTTCCAGTGGCTAGCCCATGTCTAGTACACAGCAGGCGCTGGGTGGATGTATCTCTCAACAGTGCCCCCAGTGCTTAGTCCCTGCGTAGCATATAGCAGGCACCAGGTGGATGTATCCCTCAAGCCTGAGCCCTAGTGCGTCGCCTGTGCCTAGTACACAGCAGGTGCCAGGGGAATTATCCCTCAACAGTGCCCCCTAGTGCTTAGTCCATGTGTAGCGTATAGCAGGCACCCAGGTGGATGCCTTTCTCAAGACTGAGCCCCAGTGTTCAGCCTATGCCTGGTATACAGCAGGCACCAGGTGGATGTATCCCCTAAGTAGCCCCAGGAGTGCCTCGGGCCCAGACAGTGCTGGAGCACACACAGTGCAGGTGGCTGCAAATTGCTCCCTTCACTCACCTGGTACTGGCTGTGTGTTAACTGCTGGCCACCAGCCACACAGCTGGGGCAGGCCAGACCCCCAGTCTAGTACCCCAGGGCCCTCTCTGGGCTCCCCTGAGCCTCTCTTGCTCTGAGCACTGGTCTCTGTTGAGGCAGGTGCAGATCTGAAGCTGTGGGGGATGGGAGCCTTCCTAGTCCTGTTGTGGAAATTCACCTGCAACTGAGCCTCTCCTGGGTGAGCAGGTGGAGGGAGCCACACACGTAAACAAGAAGGTACCTTCAGAAAAGGCTGTAATGGAGGAAAACAGTGAAAAGAGGCAGCAATCAGGAGGGCTTCCTGGAGGTGGCACTGTTCAGGAAGGAGCTGTAGGACTGGAACGGCAGACAGAACAGCATATGCACAGGCATGGGAGGAGGAAACACTACTGGGTGGGAGTGGGGGAACCGGGGGGCTGAGGTAGTCAGGGAGATGGTGGTACAGACACACAGAGGGCTGGCCTGTCACACAGGAGCACAGCACTGATGCAGAGGCGTGGGAATTGTGCAGTGCCTGAGGCTGGGGGCTCTCTGCCACCCCAAGCTGTCCTATGAAAAGCAGACAGCTGTTGAGTCTCTTTCCACCCTCCGTCCTCTTAGTTTTGCTACACTGAGGTCAAGCCGATTTACTGAATTAATTCCCCAAATTACTGAATCAATACCTAATTACAACCAGACACAATGCTGACAGCCCCGGAGCCACACTCTGTAATCACCACTTTTACAGCAAGGGGCTGAGTCTCAGGGAAATGACATCACTAGCCCAAGCAGACGGCACCAAGATCTGTTTCCCAAGATGCTCAGCAAACCAAGAGGACAGAGGTGAAGGGTAGGAGGGACATGGGGCTGTCAGTTCGCAGTCCCTGCACCCCTGCACTGCTGCATCTCTGCACCCTTGCTTCCCTCTATCCCTGCAACTCTGCATCCTGCACCCCTGCATCTTGGCACCCTTGCACCCAGCACTACTTCACCTCTGCACCCTGCACCCCTGCACCCTGCATCCCTGCACTGTAGCCCTGCACTCTGCACCCTGCATGCCTACAGCTCTGCACCCTGCACCCCTGAAGCTCCTGCTCCAGTCTATTTTTATACTCGCCCAGGAAGGCACCCCCACAGGCACGTAGCCATCCAGTCTGTGAGGGGGGCTGGGAGCAACAGAGGAGTGTGCACTGCCCCTTGGTCTCTCCTCCACTTGAGAAAATCCTTGACCCAACTTGGCAGAATGACTTGAACAGATGTTACCCTCTGGTCATAGCCTGCCCAGTGGCCTCTCCTGGCCCTGCACCTGCTTGGTGACCAACTGCCTCTCAGCTAGAGAAGGTCAAAGGAAGACAATGAGAAGGAGCCTGCCTGGGAGAGCTGTGGGCCTCTCGGAAGGGGACCCCAGCGGCTGCCCTTCTACCTCTGCTGCACCTCCCAGAGGAGAAGGATCCAGCAGGACTGACCTGCTGTGGGGCTGCTGCTCTCCTGGAAGTCCTTGCAGAGCAGCAGCGGTGATGGGGCAGGCCTGGTGGCCCCGGACTTCCTACCTCTCTTCCCTTGAGCCCCAGGATTCAGGCAGGGGGGAGGAGGAGCTGAGGCGTGTCGGTGGGGAGAACCGGAAGCTGGCTTTGGAAGGGACAGCCTCACCATGAACTCTGGCTGAGGCTGTGCTGCTTTAGGGAAGGCGAAGGGTCCAGCCCAGCTCCCCAGAGCCATGTGCAGGGACAGAGGACTCAGATGGGCTCCCAGCCTTCAGGGGCTCCCAATCTCAAAGGTGAGCGATGATGGTGGCCTGGGCCCTTCACATATACAGACAGACCTGGCTCTGCCCCTGTGGCAGCCCTGAAAAGGAGTGGATGATCACACCCATCGCAGATGAGGAAGCAGAGGCACTAACACTCCAAAAAACTTGCCTGGGTCCTGCAGACAGGGCGTGACTTTGAACCCAGGCACGCAGCTGCCTCACTCCTGCAATAAGTGCCTGGGGTGATACTCATTGTCCTTTGACTCTAGAACTCTGTCCCATGTTGTTTTAATCTTGCTAGAACGTGGGCGTTTTCGGGTCCTGGTGACTGATGATCCTCCACTTCCGAGTCCCTCTTGGCGTTTACAGATGCAGGGCACCTGCCTGGGCTCATCTCACACACCACACTCCCCTCCTTACATTTGCCTTCGTCCGTGTCAATATTTTTTCCAAAAGGGAGACTGTTCATCGAGCACTTACAATGCGCTGATGTTGTTCTAGATACTTGAGAGATAGCAGTGAACAAAACAGGCAAGGCAGCCTGCCCCACGGGACAGAGGACACCCCGAGAGCGGGGACACAGTGGGCACTATGGGGTCCTGGGCAGGGGTTGGGCTGGGGAAGTGTGGGCGCTGGCACAGCAGGAGGTGGCCCTGCCAGGGCAACAACTGAAGGGTGAGAACAAGGGCATCATGGGGCTGTTGGGGGCAGCAGAGGCGCAGGTGCAAAGGTCTTGAGAAAGCAACACACGCCTGGTCTGTGGGGGAACTCCTGGGAGGCCAGTGGACGGGAGCGGAGGCAGGACGGGGCGCAGACGCCGAGGTCTGAGCACCCCTCTAATGGGAGGGCACTCGGCAAATGGGCACTCACGTTTGGCCATGCACTGCTTTGAGAGTGCAGGAGTCTGTTTGGAAAATGTCCCTTTCAGACACCACTAAGGACTCCTGAAGGAGGAAGGTGGGTGAGGAGCCAAGCAGGAGGGCCTGCCAGTGGAGAGGGTCGGGGCTCTGAGGCTCCGTGACCTGGAAAAGGTGGTAAAAAATTGTGTGCACCCATCTTGCACCCCCAGGGCTGGGCACTGGGCATTGGTGGCCTTTCATTGATTCTAACTTCAAACCCAGGCTTCAGAGCCGCTGTGTGATTTACCCTCTGGGCTAGGTCAAGATCACACCGCTGAGAAGTGGCTGGATTGGGATTCAAACGATCTCCACCTGACTCCAGCACCAGCTCTTCACTTGACTCTGTCCACTGTTCAGGGAGAAGTCCCACCAGCTCCCTGGGCCTCAGTTTCCCCATCTGTAACAAGAAGTGAGGCCAAATACTCACCAAGGTCCCTTCCTCTCTGGCAGAGGGAGCAAGTAACCACATTGTGGAAGAAGAGAATAAAACACGGGGTATTTGGTCTCTCTCCCTACCCGACGCCCGCCCGGGGAGCAGCCCAGCCCACTACAATCATGCATGATTCAAATGCAAGCCTGCAGATGCATGGGAGCCTCGCAGCCTGCCAGATTCTGCAGCCGGCGCTCAGCACGGAGAGAACCCACTTCTCTCTGGTTCCCGGCTGTGCACACATTTCTATTTTGGTGTTTATTTTATTTATCTCATTAACTCGGCTCCAACACCACAGCACAACCCTGGGAAGCGTTGCCCTGCTGTCTCTTAGCAATAAGTGCTGGGCTGTCTGTGTAGCCGAAGCCAAGCTGGTAGACAGGTGAGACTAGCTTCCCTCCCGCACGCTAGTGGCACGGCTTGGACAGAAAGCCCACAGTGACTGGTGCTGGCTTCTGCTGCTCCTGAAGTGAGGTGTGGGGGCCACACCTCTGTGGGTGATCAGGATCCCCTGGCACCTCCCTGGGTGATCAGGACCCCCTGGCACCTCTGTGGGTGATCAGGACCCTCTGGCAGTCTGTGCAGGGTGGGATGAACCCCTCATTTTACAGAGGGGGATCCGAGGCTGAGGACCCATGGTCCCTGCCCCAGCTCCCAATCTGGGCAGGCGAGAGCCAGGACTGAAGCCTCGACCCTCAGGGTTCTTCCCCAGAGCTCCTCTTCTCCCTAAACTTGGGGTGCCATGGCCAGAAGCCTGACTCAAGGACAGAATGTCTTGGTGCTGTCCTTCACAGACTGTCCCCCCATGCCAGGCTGGAGCACCATGCAAAATCTCCCTCCCTGCTCTCTATAAAACCACCGTTTTGTTTCTGATTTAGAAAGTACCATGTTCATTGCAGAGAATACTGGAAACACACATAAATATGAGAAAGCAAATAAAAATCACCTGTAACCCAACCCCCTAGAAATATCTGCTCTAGCTCATTTAGTTTGTGATTTCCAATCTTTCCAAATGCTCAGATCTCTAAGAAGAGAGATGCGTGCACGGCTAGGCATGCAGAAAGTGTAGACACCCTGGACAGTTCCCTACAGGGGAGCCTGCGCTGTGGTGTGAACCACCCTTCAGCGTAGTGCTAGTCCCCAGTGCCCTTTGAGGCTGAGAGGCAGGAGGGCTTATGAGACCTCATACACTCCTGCTCATCATTGCTGTTGGGAGAAAGAATGACATTCCTGCAGAGAAACAGATGCCCCACACCTCTGTCCGTCTGCTGTGTCACTCAGGAGATGATACGCCCACCCTGCCAAGACCAATAGGCATGGAGTGAGGTTGTGTAGAGAACAGTGCTGGCACCGGGCACGTGTGGCACAGAGCAGGTGCTCAGTAAACATTAGCAGGAGGTGTGGCAAGTGAGGAGCTGTGTGAAGGAGGCAGGGGCTGAGGGGCTGGGGGCCGGGCAGGGCACCAGACCTCCCCCACCAAGTTCCTGCCCTGGGTGGGCAGGTGGAGATCTGTGCCAGTGTCCGTGACCTGGGTAGCAGAGGGGACTGTGTACCAGTTACCTACAGGCATCATAATGCTGCCTAACAAGCATCCCTGAACCCCAGAAGCATAAATACGCCTTCATTCAGCCCCTGAGTCTGCAGGAATCTGCTGGCCTGGGCTGGGGTCAGCTGTAGGTTGGCCTGCAGGAGAGAGAGTTGCAGAGACCCACTTCTGCCTATCCTTGAGCCAGGCCAAACTTAGTCCATGCTGGCCTCCAGTTCAGGTCCTCCAGTATCTCTTTCCTACTTTCCCTGCCTGAACCCCACTCTCTGCAGGGTCCTGTACCCTTGGACAGCCCCAGATACTCTGACCGGGGAGAAAAGTGGGTGAGCGGCTCTGTTACACATAAACCCTGGGGGTGATGGGAGAATTAACCAACTCATAATCTAACTCCAGGTAGAGCCCTACTTCTTTTTATCTGACTTGTTCTTTTGAAAAATTTCAAACCTATAGAATAAATGCTATCTACTCTTCTCCTCAATTCATGGATGGAGAACGTGTTGCTACATGGCTTTCTACCTGTCCATACACATTTTGAAAGTGAGTTTCCTGTAAGTATCCGCTAAAGCCCAGGACACTCTCCTACCTAACTCCACTAACCTGAAAATTTCTACTTTAGTTTTCTGAAAAATCCCATACCTGAAAAATTTAACATTGATACTGTCAACTGAAGAATGGTTAGGTTCCTAAGTTTGGAAAGGAGAGCTTTGTTTCTCATAAATGGTAGCAGCCAGCTGGGCAGCCATCCTGACAGGCTGGGAAACATAGTCTCCGGTCAGAAGCAGGAAACAGACGATTCGAGAGTGGGAAGAATTAGACAAGGGTTTATGCTGAGTAGGGTGGCCAAATATGCATATCCAGTAAACTACAGGAGGAGTCATGAATATTCATGAGAGGAGAAACATGTGCGTGTGCACTTGAGCTTCCTGCCTCTCCATGGCACCCATGCTTAAGACATGGCAGTGTCAGCACAATCTGAGGGTGGACTTTTCTACCCTCTGATGTGAAAAGGTGAAGTGAAGGGCACGAAAACCCTCACCATGCATCCCCTGCAGACTGACCAGAAGTTCTCTGTGGTCTATGGTCTCCTGTCAGGAAGGAACAGAGGTGAGTTGATGTGTCAAACCTGTAAGGGGTATGGGGCGGGGTGGGGGCAGGTCAAGCATTGGTTGGAAGCAGGGCGGAGTCTTTTGGAAGAGCTGGTTTCTCTGCAGCCCTTAGGGAGGAAACCCAGTGGCAGTTAATGAGGGAGGGGGGCATACAATGAGGCAGGTCTGACTTCCTGTCCCACTGTGGGTGGGAACTCAGCTCCCAGGTTTTCTCTGTGGTCCCCTTGGCCAAGAGGGGGTCTGCTCAGATGGTTGGGAGGCTTAAGATTTCCTTTTCGTCTCAATTCTCTGTAATTGTTAGGGATTGAATGTGTTGAATTCATATGCTGAAGTCCTGCCCCTCAGTGTGATGATAGCAGGAGGGGGCATCTTTGAAGGTGATTAGGCTTAGACGAGGGCATGAGGGTGGGTCCCATGATGGGATTAGTGCCCTTATAGGAAAAGAATGAGACCAGAACTCTCTCTCTCTTTCTATCAGTGAGGACTGGGTGGTTTGGAAGCCTGAAAGACAGCCCTGCTGGAACCGAGCCCAGCTGGCAGCTGGCCTCATCTCAGACCTCCTGCCTCAGACTCGGAGAACTAGGTGTCTGCTGCTGAAGTCCCAGCCCTGCTATTCTGTCATGGCAGCCTCAGCTAAGACAGCAATGATCTAATATTCATCCATGTTCTAATTTCCCCAATTGTACCAAATTGTATCTTTTAGATAGAATTAACCTGTTTGTTTAAATCAGGATTTAATTGAGGACCACGCATTACGTGTCATTGTTATTTCTCTTTAGTCTCCTTCAGTTTAGTTTCGTCTGCTTTCCTGACATTTTTTGGTCATTCAAGATGTTCACAGGCAGTGCCCTCCCCCTTCTAAAGACAAAAGAGAATGAGCCAAAAGCTGCTCCCGCCCCCATATCCCTCCCCACCCAGGAAAGAGGGGACCCAGTGCCTGCTGGGAGAGCTTCTGCAGGAGAGGGTGTAGCCTGGGGCTACCTAGAGCTCTGGAGAAAGCGACTGAAAAGAAGACGGTCAACTTTAGATAAAGGCATGCAGCCAGACATCATCTCCTTCCTCTCAAATGCACTCAGGGCACCATTACAGTCGTGCCTCTCCTGCTCCCAGCAGCCCAGACACAAACAAACAATGGGAAGAGATGAAGGAGCCCTGAAGACCTGGCCTCTGCAGCCTCCCAGCAGCTGGGAAGCATTTAATTGCCCACAAGTCTTGTTATGCAAATGAGTCATTGGCCGCTCTAATCTCGCACAGATGTCTGATGAGGCGGGTTCCTTGGCTCAGTCCTTTTTGAAACAGAATTTATCTGTACCCTCATTTTACAGATGAGGAAACTGAGTCTCAAAGAGGGTAAGTATTCACCCAAGGTCACCTCCTTTAGTCTACAGTTGGTATTCATCAAGTGCTGGCTGTGTACCAGGCTCCATGATGGGTGGGTGACCCAGAGATGAGTCACATCCAAGCCCTGCACAGGCCATCTGCAGAGAATGCTCCAGGAATGTTTGTTGGGTGATCACGGAATCAACAAATGAATCAATGAATTAATGAATCAATTAGCAAATGATATGGGCTTTGACGTATGGATGAGGCTTTGCACAGTTGTGTAGGGTGAGGGTTGTGTGCATGGCCCTGGGACCTGGACTGAATGTGTTTTCCTGTGTGGAAGCAGGATCTAGGAGAAAGACCCAGCAGGGCCAGGGATGGGCATTCTTGGTTCCCCTGACCCCACCCTCACCCCCAGGAAAGTCACCACTCTCCTGCAGAAAGGAGTTGGGGAGAAAGCAGGGACAAGAGTAAGGGAGCAGCACAGCTCCCCCAAAAAGCAGAGGCTCCTGCTACAGGGCAGCAGGAGCTTGGGATGGCCTAGGCCTAGACATAGGGCATGACTAGCTCACAAGAAGCCTGGGCTGAGGTTTGGCTTATCTGGCCCAAGGCCAGGAGAGGGGAGGAGAAGAAGGAGATGTCCACAGTATGACAGGTTTCCATCTCATTCTGCTTATCTGTTGCTGTGCAGCAAGTCCCCCTAAAACTCAGTGGTGTAAAGCAACAGTGGCTGATGAGTCTGCGGTTTGACTAGGCTCAGCTGGGTGGCTCTTCTGTCTTTGCAGTTGAGGTCTCTCATGGGGCTACAGTCAGTGGGCAGCGCAGTCTGGAACACCCAAGATGGCTTCACTTAATTTCTGGGGCCTTGGTAGGAACAGCTGGTGGTCTAGGCTCTGAGGTAACAAACGTGCCTCCCCTCTCTCCATGTGATCTCTCCAGCAGGACTTCTTACCTGCTAGCTCCCCGCTCCCAGGAGTGGATGTGTCATGCTTTCTTAAGGCTTGAGCTCAGAGCTGGTGCAGTGTTGCTTCCTCTCTTTTCCACCAGTGATATGGATTGGATATTTGTCCCCTCCAAATCTCGTGTTAAAATGTGATCCCCAATATTGGAGGTGGGGCCTGGTGGGAAGGTGTTTGAATTATGAGGGTGGATTATGTGTGAATGGCTTGGTGCCCTCCTCACAGTAATGAGTGATTTCATCACTCTTTTCTGCCATCTCCCCCTCTTGCTCCCTCTCACATGTGACACACTGGCTCCCCCTTTGCCTTCTGCCATGATTTTAAGCTCCTGAGGCCTCACCAGAAGCTGAGCAGCTGCTAGCACCATGCTTGTACAGTCCACAGAACTGTGAGCCAAATAAACCTCTTTTCTTTATAAAATATCCAGTCACAGACACCCTTTTATAGCAATGAAAAATGGATTAACACCATCATCACATCATAGGGCCAGCTCAGATTTGACATAGGAGGGAACTGCCAATGATGTCAGTACTGGGAGCATGGCTCATCTCAGGTTACAGGTTGATTGTGAAGGGCTTTACTCTCCATGCAGAAAAGGGAATGGTTGAATCTTCAGTAGTGAGTGTGTTTTGGAGAGGACATTTGGTGGCACAGAAGTGGAAGCAGAAGAAGCAGAAGAAGTTGGGAGGTTGCTGCTAGAACTCAGGAGCATCCTTTATCTGGAGGACAAGGCTGGGTGGGAGGATAGAAGCACATTTGAGTCAGGAAAGAGCATGGGGAAGGGACATGTGGCAGGAAGGGCTGTGGTCATTAAGGAGGGAAATCAGAGCAGCTGGGCCCAGAGAGATGGGAGAGACTAAAGAGGGGTGGCCGAGGCCACTCTGCTGGCTGGAGGCCATGGGGAGGGGCATGGGGCTCACCCAGGAGGCTGATGAGCTCTACCCTCTCTTCCAATTCTTCCAAAGCACTAAACCCACCCCTGAGGGCAGCACCACCCTCAGGACCCAATCACTTCCCAAAGGCCCCACCTTCAAATACCAGTGCACTGGAGGTGAGGGCTGTAACATATGAATTTGGGGGACACAATAGCAGGTGGCCGATACTGACGGTGGTGGTAGCCTGTCTGGAGCAGAGGGACTCCAGCTGCTGTGGATGAGGTGCAGCCAGGGCTGCAGGCTTCGTGGAGCTGGCGGGGGACAGGGAACAGATGGGAGCCCCACCCCCTACCAAGTTAAAGGGGCAGGAGCCCCAAGCTCCCAGGCACAGCTGCAGCTGCCCAGCCACAGCTCCAGACTGGGGTATCTCTGTGCTGTTGGTGGCCCGGGAAAACCCCCATATACTCACAGGCTTCGAAGTGTCTGCTCCTGCTCCCTGGCCTCTCCCTGTGTCTGGCACCCACTCCAATTTCAGAGCAAAGTTGTGGCTGAGACCAGGCCCTGTCACAACTCAGTCAGATGTGCATACCCTGGGGGCAGAACCGACCACACCAGCCACTTGCCACCTCAGCCCCCTCCGGACTTTGGGTGCTGACTAGCACAAGAGGGAGATCAAGTGGGGACTGAGGGTGGCTCATCACAGGCCTGCAGGTGCCCCTTGGCACAAACAGCCTGGTGCCATGGATGACCTGTTGATGGTGGCTGAAGGCAGACAGGCTCTTGGGTGGAAAGGGGTGGGTCCCTGGTGAAGCCCCATCTCCAAACCAGAGTAGAGTCTGCCCCTCAGAGTGAGAACTTGTGGTGATTTTTCTGGGCCCACCCATGGTTGCCCATGGACCAGTCAGCACACACTTGCTCCCTTCTGAGCCCCTAAAAACCCAGGACTCAGCTGGACTCACACAGATGTCGGGACCACTAGCTGTGGGAAGGAACTACCCACTTCAGGTCTCCTGAAAGCTGTTCTGTCACTTCATGAAGCTCCTCTCTGCCTTGCACACCCTCAAGTTTTCCATGTATCTTCCTGGACATGGGACAAGAACTCAGGACCTGCCAAATGGTGAGACTGAAAGAGCTGTAACACAAACAGGGCTGAAACATGCCCCCTCACTCTCCACATCATGGGCAATGAGGAGAGAAGAGCTGTGGCCCTTCAGGGAGCCCAGGCCAGGGCTGTGACACCCTCTTTGGGGCTCTGTGGTTCCTGGTGTCTACAACCTTCCGGGCACCACCACATTTCCTTGTCCAGACACAGGTGCCCACAGCGGAAGCCACATGTGATACATCTGGTCCAGCCACATCCTCTCAGGGAGCCAGCAACTGTGTTGGCACCTGGAGCTGCCCACCCTGCCACAGCAGCCAGCATGCCTGGCTGTGTGCAGTGGCTGGACACGGCTCTGCGCTTACTCACACATCCCTCACCACTCTGCACCTGGCTCACCATTGGCAGGTGTGGGATCCAGGCTGGTGGCAGAAGCAGAGGCAGCAGCAGCAGCAGCAGCAGAAGGTACTGCTGACCACAGAAGTTTCCACAGAGGCTGGCAAAGTGACACCCCAAGGATTCCATGACAATATGGCGATCCCACCATCACCCCCATCTGTCATTCCCATTGAGCTGTGAGCACCACATCACCATCCCTGGTAACAAGCAAAGCACTCAACTTACAGGAGGTACTTGGTTCTGTTATGTGGTTAATGAGAGACTAAACCTTATTACCCCCTTCCAAATAAGGGGCTTAAACCAGGGCCTCTCCCATCTGGAAAGCCTTCTAATCAACAAGCACTGAATTGCTGCAGGCAGGCATTGCAAGTGCCTAAGGATGTGTATTGCACTGAGCTGAGACTCAGATGACATTCTGCTTTTCTGCTATCATCCTTCAGCCATGGGCCCTTGCATCTGCTTAAATCTTTTTGAATTCAAATAACTTGCCTTTTGCAGGGCCCTAAAGACAGTCCTCAGAGAGTGCCAGCCATTTTGGGGATTCTGTAACCAGTTTTAGGAAAATCTCATCTATGTTTAGGACCAATAATAGCTCTACTCCTCCCTCTCAAGTTATGCAAACTTCATCACATCTTCCTTCGTGCCTGGTTCTCCCCACAAGTGTTGAAATCATTTTTGTGAATCACGTTTTCTCTCCAAGATAACTCATTTGAGAAGATCTGTGTATACCCTATTAGGGCCAAGGAGACCTGAAGGATATTTTCTTCCTTAATCAACTAAGTTACAGGCATCCCATCAGATTCACTTCGCAGGCTTCAAATTAGTTTAGGAGTTTCCTGGATTTTGCTGAGCTCAGTTCATCCTAATTGGGATAATTTCTAAGCATCATGGAAACAGCTGGCTGAGAGAGATGAGAAGCCAGGAAGCCCACCCCTGCAGTGGGCATGTGTATTAGTCTGTTTTCACACTGCTGGTAAAGACATACCCTAGACTGGGTAATTTATAAAGAAAAAGAAGTGTAATGGACTCACAGTTCTATGTGGCTGGGGTGGCCTCACAATCATGGTGGAAGGCAGAGGGCACGTCTTACGTGGCAGCAGGCAAGAGAGTGTAAGAGTCAAGTGGCAGGGGTTTCCCCTTCTAAAACCATTAGATCTCAGGAGACTTATACTACCATGAGAACCGTATGGGGGAAACCGCTCCCCACGGTTCAGTTCTCTCCCACCGGGTCCCTCCCACAACTCGTGGGAATTATGGCAGCTGCAATTCAAGACGAGATTTGGGTGGGGACGTGGCCGAACCATATTGGTAACCAGACCTTTCAGGGTGCTCTCTGATGTATTTTCCTCGCTCTTGAATGTGCTTGTCATGCAGAGGTGAGCGTGGGTCCCACTGAGGGTCTCCTCCTCACATGGGCACCCTGAGGCTGGCAGGGTCAAGCGGCAGGAAGCCACAAACAGGCTTGAAAGATGAGCAGATGCCAGCACATTTCAGCCATGGTGGAATCTCAGAGTCACATGAGGCACCACTTGTAATGCCCCAGCCCACTGCTTGGCACATATTGGGACCCCCAAATGTTAGCTTCCTTGCCCTCTTACTTGAAGGACTGAAAGAGGAAAGAAAATGTATTTCTTGGGCAGATGGGGAGACAGGCCTGATTCATTTTCACAGCATCAGAGGCAAGCACAGGGCCTGGCACATAGGAAGTACTCAGTCAGTATTGCTGTGTGACCTCAGACAAGTGGCTTAGCCTCTCTGAACCTCAGTTTCCTCATACATAGAATGAGGTTGTGGTTCACAAACCAGTGTGCTCCATTATACACAGGCAGCAGTTGACAGTGGCTTATGTCACAGCCATCACAGTACCCACTGTGAACCTGGGGCTTTCCTTCTCCCCTTGAATTGTCTAAATTGTGCTTGACAGTTGAAGCAAGACTGTAACACTCTCTGTGGTTCTCAATGTATGTGGAGGAGCTATTTAAGACAATTACATTATAAATGGACTACGACAGAGGGACAAAGGGAGATAATGTTTTTATACTTTACTCAAATGGTAAAATGACTACAACAGTAGCCTGTGATAAGTTATGTATACATAATGCAATAGTTAGAGCAACCACTTAGAAACCCATACAAAGAGACACACTCAAAAGCACTATAGATAAATGAAAATGGAATCCTAAAAAATGTTTACATAGCTCACAGGAAAGCAGAAAAAAAAAAAAAAGTAAAAAGGGAGAAAAAAACAACATGGCCAACTTAAGCCCCACCATATTTATGGCTACATAAACACACTGACATGGTTTGACTGTGTCCTCACTCAAATCTCATCTTGAATTGTAACCCCTGTAATCCCCATGTGTCATGGGAGGGACCCAGTGGGAGGTAATTGAGTCATGGGGGCAGTTTCCCTCATACTGCTCTCGTGATAGTGAGTGAGTGCTCAGGAAATCTGATGGTTTTATAAGCATCTGGCATTTTCCCTGCTGGTTCTCATTCTTTCTCTTGCCACCACGTGAAGAGGTTCTTTCCACCCTGATTGTAAGTTTTC
Organism: Trachypithecus francoisi; assembly: GCF_009764315.1. Lineage (NCBI taxonomy): Eukaryota > Metazoa > Chordata > Mammalia > Primates > Cercopithecidae > Trachypithecus > Trachypithecus francoisi. The sequence continues at coordinate 3,955,385 of NW_022681454.1, read as the reverse complement.
TGAGGCCTCCCCAGCCATACAGAACTGTGAGTCAATTAAACCTCTTCTCTTTATAAGTTACCCAGTCTTAGGTATTTTTTCATAGCAGTGTGAGAACAGACTAATGTACACACCAATTAAAGGCAGAGACTGGGAGAATGGATTTTTTAAAATACCCAATATAGGTCATGTGCAAGAAATTCACTGCAAATATAATGAAAAGGTAGGTTGAAATAAGCAAATGGAGACAGATATATCATGCAAACATGAATGTAAAGAAAGCAGGAGTGACTGAATTAATACAATATTGTATACACAGTATAAATATCAGATAAAGTTAACTTCAGAGTAAAGAAAACACCAGAGACAGAGAGTGACATTACATAAAGATACAATATTAAAAAGATCACCCCACCAAGAAGATATAGCAATCCTAACCATGCATGCACCAAACAATACAGCTGCAAAATGTGTGCTAGAACAAAAAGAACTAATTGTGTGTTTCTGAGGTGGTTTCTTGCTCACTTATGTCTCCAGGGACTCTTTTGACATGTCCCAGTCATAAAGGTAGTTTTGTGTGTATTCTTTCCTTTCAAACTAAGACAATTTATTTTTACAAGACAAATACTATTTGAGGAAAAATAACAAAGTATTGTCACAGTCAATTTCAGGATGATTCATTACTCCTGAAGTTTTTCTGCTGTCTTTGTTGTCAGTTGTTCCCAAATGATTTTATTATGATGATTGAATTGACATAAGAAATGTACAATATAAAAAAAATTAAAGGGGTAGGATTATTTTGTGGAAAACAATGTTTGTCTCAAAGAACTGACCCAGGAAAATGGGAGGAACTGCAACCTCCCATGGGCACAGGTTTGTCTGGAGAAGGGTCTGGAGGGGCTAACACATTGACTGTCCGCATCTCCTAGGAAAGACTGCAGCAGGAGAGAGTTGGAGGGCATTTAATTTGGCTGGAAATATTGGTAGAGCTGTTCGGAGAGAAGAGGTAAAACATCCAAAAGGAAACTTTATTCGCAAGGGCTGTAAGATTTTAGGACCCTGGCGAACCTCAGTGGTGGGACTTCCCACAAGAAGATGTATTACCACTTCCACTTCAGTGATAACCTAACGGTCAGGTGTTCTTACTCAACAAACCATACAGGTCGTTGAGGAGGGATGTTTGCTCAGAGAAATCCTAATTAAACCATCCTTCTGTCTGATTTCTGCACTGGGTAGATACATCTTTGTTGTATCACATGTAAATGTGTTTGGAAGGTCAAACTTCCAGGGGAAAAAGAGCCAGTGTTGAGGTCCAGCCGACCCAATCATGGATCTTCGCTTCCCCACAACTAGTGTGTGCTCTGTGACGCTTGGTCTCCTCATTTGTTGAACAGAAATGGTATCCTTCCTATTGCTGGGACTTTTACAAGATCTAGAGGATGCGTGGGTGCCTGCCATAGTCTTTGGCATACAATAGATACTCAGGAAATGGTACTTTATTGAATGTTATAATCATTGATTTGATTTAAACATTATTTTTATACATTTCTTACTTCTATACTAGATTGTAATCCTGAAATGAAGTAAATGATTTAACCTATCACAGAAATACACTTTAAAAGGCAACATAATGTTCTAACCATAATACAAAGGAAAAATGGAAGTGAGTTGCGATTTTTTAAAACTCTATATGCCAGTGTGCAGATGCTGGCAGAACCACCGGTGCAGACGGTGCAGGCATGGTGCATCTGAGATGCAAGTGCCAAGCCCAGGCCAGGTGACATGATTTTCATGAAGTGCCCAAATAAGTAAGTTCTATCTTTCTTCAATTTACATGTGAGTTGCTAATAGATATAACGGGGGAAAAAAAACAAAGCATTTTTCCTACTCTCACACACCACTCAACATAACACTTCTGATGCCAGATGTGTGGGGGTGACACCAAGCAATTCTGCAGTGTCCTCCAATTCAATTCAATTCTGATGCTGTCTACCTAAAGTCAGGCCCCACAGTGAGGGCTCAGTCCCACAAGACAGACCCAACTTCAGATTCTGAGCACAAGTCCAGGTGTGGCCTGTGCTTCTGACCAGCTCACTGTAAGTTGGGGTTCCTGTGACCTTTCCCCACCTTGGGTTTGATTAATTCACTAGAGCAGCTCACAGAACCCAGGGAAACACTTTACTGATGTTTACTGGTTTATGATAAAGGATACTGCGAAGGAGACAGGGGAAGAGATGCGTAGGGTGAGGCACCGGGGAGAGCTGCCGAGCTGCCATGCCCTCCCTTCAGGCACGTCCGTGTCTCCAGCTTTCCAGAAGCTACCCCAACCCAGTCCTTGTGGGGGTTTATGGAAGCTTCATTATGTAGGCCTGATTGATTACCTCATTGGCCATTGGCAATCAACTCAACTTTCAGCTCCTCCTCCCTCTCCCCTCCCCAGAAGTCAGGGGGTGGGGCTGAAAGTCCTAAACTTCTAATCATACCTTGGCCTCTCTGGGTGACCAGCCCACCCTGAAGCTGCCTAGGGGCTCCCAGCCCCCAGCCATCTCATGAGCACACACAAGACACTCTCACCACTCCAGAGAGTCAAGGGCTTTAGGAGCTGTGTGACAGGAAGCAGGGGTAAAGACTAAAGCTCTATTTCACATGATCATAATTGCATTCCTAGAAAATCCAGCTTATTTTAAAACTGTAAAAATACTCACTGTTTGTTTGTCTAGTGAAGTGAAGATCTAGTTTTAGATAGCCACTGAGACGATTTTCATGCACCATAATGCCCCATGGTATTTGTATTTTATTTTACATTTTTTTAATGTTTTTTTTTTTTTTTTTCTTTTCTGACAAAAATGTCCTTCAGAAGCCCCATAGTATTTGAGAAGCTTTGCAGGATGCGGAGCGCGGCTTTCCTGTGGGGGTTTGTCCATGCAGTATGGGACACCCAGCTTCCCTGGATGCTAATTGCCAGGTGAAATCCCACCACTGGGACAACCAAGAACATCCTGAAGCCTCCCCAGGGAACAGCTCGTCCTGCTGACTTTACGGCCATCACCCTATGTGGCCCAGAGCCCAGTAGTGCTCAGTAAAAGTCTGCTGTTCTAAACCAACCCCTGCAGCCTCCTGAACCGTTGCTATGCACATTCGTAAGCCTGAGGACTATGCTCTCTCTCTCTCTTGTTTTTTTTCTTTTTTGGGACACGATCTCCTCTGTCATCCAGGCTGGAGTGCAGTGGGAGCGATCGTGGCTTACTGCAGCCTTGATCTCCTGGGCTCAAGTGATCCTTCCATCTCAGCCTCCCATGCCACCATGTCCAGCTAATTTTTATAGAGATGGGGTCTTTCCATATTGGCCAGGCAGGTCTCAAACTCCTGAGCTCAAGTCATCCACCCATCTTGGCCTCCCAAAGTGCTGGGATTACAGGCGCGAGCCACCAAGCCCAGCTCTGAGGAATATTCTTGAAAAAAGTAGAAGAAATGAAGGCAGCTCCCAGCGTTTCAGGAAATGGCCATTCCAGGAAAGCGCTGTCCCTGCCTCGCATCCTCCAGAGGACTCCAGTGCAAATGATGGGGCCACCACCACTGTCCTCAAAACAAGGTCGCTTGCTGAGTTTCAGGGCAGGTGGTCCCGGCTAGTTCAGCAGCTCAGAAAGACCATGGAATATGGGGCCTTTTCCCTCTCTCTGCTCCACTACCCTCCATGTCTGCCAGGCTGCCTTTTTGGCTGTAAGGGGCTGTCACCATCCTGGGAGCCCGTGCACACATGACCGTATCCCATGGAAGAGTCGTCTCCCTGTGTGCCTCTGTGTAGAAGCCCACAGCGTGCTCCTCACTTGCTGTGGGCTGGACTGAGGGGTGTTCTTTGACCATCACTGCTACAGCCCCTTCTGAGGCAGCAGCATGGAGACCCCCCTTCCTGGGGTGTACAGCTTACCTGGCTGCTTCCTTCTGATGCCCACCAGGACAAGGGTTAGGCGAGGCAGGCCCCGGCCTCGGGTACAGAATTTAAGGGGGTACCAAAAAAACCTCAGTGATCAAATTAAATATTTTGATGCAGAATTGTGAAAAACCAAATGCAAAAGAAAATCCGCGATGAAGGAAATACCAACCTTTTAAATAAAGACGAGATCTGGTCCTGCATAGCATGACTCCCCTCGCTCACCTCACCCCAATCCCTGTCTTGTCTGGTCCTCGTTGTTTGAAACCATGATATTTTGTTCATCATCTATTTTTCATTACTTTTTATTTTTAAGCTATGGCATGAATAAATGGTTTGTCTTGGGATGAGTGCTTGGAGGCCCCTTACAAGTGTGCCCAGGTGAACCCCTATTGGCTCCACCATCGTCTCAGCCCTGTCAGTGCCTCAGCCTGGCACTAAAGAGCTGAGCATCTGCAGATGGATGCCAGTCATGTACAGGGTTTCTTTGCCAATGCAGTTGCTTTAAAAGCTCAGCAGACATCTAGATTGCTGTGTCCAGTTAATGTCATGGGATAATGACCTCAGCCAAAGATTTGGACCAGACATAACCTTTGACTGTAGACATGCCAGCCTCCTAGGCATGGGCCCACTGGCGCCTCTGCTCCCTGTAGCCTGATTTTTGCCAACTGGATTGTTTCTATACTTAGCAGAGGATGCTTGACAGAGGCTTGGGAAAAACAGATTTACTTTTCAGTCCATTCATAGCTGCTGCTGCTCCTGAGCCTCTTGTCTTCTCCTTTGCTCATGTGTGGGCCATTTCTAGCCAAGCCACTCACCATTTTGTAAACCCTTCTGAAAGCCATTAGACTCACAGCATCTTGAAACCACCCTAGTCTCCCTAGAGCTACAGCTTCAGCAGACATGTTGTGTGCAGCCCAGGCTTAAATAGGTGACAGTTCAGTCAAATGGAAGATCAATTTTTCTGCTTTTCACCAATTCTACATTTTAGAGTTTATTACTCCTACTTTTGACATCCCACTTCTGGTACCGAATTCCATTAGTGGTCAGAGTTTTGACCTGAAAGCAACAGAAACCAACTTGGACCCACTGAAGTAGAAGAGGAATTATGAAGATGACTCTTGAGTCACCCAAAAATTTTCTAGGATTGGGAAGCTGGGTTCAGACCTGAGCAGCTGGGAATAATACTCAATCTTGCACTCCAGAGATGTTCTGGAGGGCATTGGATGCTGCAGCTATAGCTCTGGGCCTGCATCTTGCTGCTATGGCCACCACCCATTAATGTCACTGCCCCTGCTAAGGAATCCAGTGTTTTTGTAACTGCTAATGCTGTCAGAATTCACAGGTCCTTCTCTCCCCACACCCCACCCTACCCTTACTTCTTGTTTCTGATTTGAAGTCTGAGGATGGGGGCTACCTGATTTATCTACTCTGATGGAGACAGGCTCTTCCTCCTGCCAAGAGGCACATGGAGGTAAATACTCTGCAATAAATATTTAAAAGTATGTAACCTTCCTAAGAGGAAGGGCAAATGTCAACTCCACTTACCCTAAGAGATGGGCCAATGTCAGCCCCTTCTCAGATCCTCTTCCCTGGCCAAGGGTGAGCACCACCTTCAGGGTCTTCCTTCCCTTGGCCGCAGGTCCACTGGTCTCTCTCCACCCTCCTCTCTGCCTCTTTTTCCTCCTGTCTCTCACACAGGTATCTTTCCCTGGGCTCTCATCTCCCCTCACAGTGCCCTTTCTCCCCTGGGGACTCACCACCTCCCCTGGCTCCCCTACCTGCACTATTTTCATTTCTAGCCCTACCTCTGCCCAGGCCCAAGACTCCCATTTGCTCTGCTGGCTGGGCTGTTCTGTTTAGTCACCCCCACAGGTATCACCTGAACTCAATCCAGAGCATGGATCATCTTAGGGCGAGGACTCCCAGGCCACTTTTTCCTGCCTCTCCTTGTTAACAGGTAGGCACTAGACCTCACCACAAGCAAACCACCCTGGTGCTGAGTTCAGAGGGACTCCACGCTGCACTGTGGCCCTGACATGAGAGGGGCTGCACAAGGAACCCTCCCCAGAACAAAGGAGGTGGCTGGCCAGGTGTGGTGCGGCCATGTAGGCTGCCCTCCTAGAGGCCCTGGCAAGGCACCACCTAGTGTCATGGGGAGGGGACATCCATGGTGTGAGGAACTGAAATTGACAACACTTGTGTCAGGCACAGCCACGGACTCACCCTTGGATACTGCTGGCTACCAAGTGCACCCAGGACATGGCTGGACCCCTGAACCTGCAAGAGGGAGACTATGAACTCCACACCAATGCTTGGCCAGTGGGACCCAGGGAGACTCCTTGTCACAGCAGACATGGAAACTGCAGCTGTGTGAGAGGCTGGTAGTACAACCTCACAGTGCAGGGACTTACCCCCATTCCCCTTGGATGAACTTTGTGTAACAGGAGACAGAAGACAAGGGGGTTCTTTGCCCTCCTCCCTCATGGACTAGCCAAGAAGTCCTGCATGACCAGGCAGGGAGCCAGACCAGCTTGCCAACCTGGCCCTTCACTTGCTTTCTGTCCTGGCTTCCCTCTGTCCCTCACTCTTGCTGCCTTGGGACTGCACTCACCTAAAGCTCTGGCAGGAAAATGTGACCTTGGCACAGAAGGCAGACTTAGGGTGGCTCCCATGATCCTGTCTCCTGCTGTCCATGCCCATGAATGTGGGTGAGACCTGCGGCTCGCCACTGATAGAGGATGGCAAAGCAGATGGCAATATCCATGGGCACCTGCCATCCCATGAGATGCCATCTGGTTAGCACATGCCATAGGGACCCTCCTCTCTCACTTGATGGTCTCCATGGCCTCACTGGGGAGGTCCAGTGACAGCAACTGCAGGAGGCCTCCAGGAGCCAATGAGCAGCTGGAACCTCCAGACTTACAGCTGTGAGGAGCAGATTCTGCAACAACCTGAGAAGCTTGGGAAGCTGATTCTTCCCCAGTTGAGCCTCTGATGAAAATACAGCCTGGCCAGCACCTGTCTGCAGCCTGGGGAGACCCCAGTGCAGAGAACCTGGTAAAACAGGGAGGCAGTGAATGTGTGTGGTTCTGAGCCACTTCATTCATAGTGGTTTGTTACACAGCAGGAAGCTGACACACCAGGCTCTGTTCTCAAGGGAACCTAGACTGTGACAACATCCAGCCCCTCTGATCCTGCACTTCATCTCCAGGAAGCCCATAACCTCACACATGCTTCATAGGAAAGAAAATGTGTACTCCCATCCCAAGGAAGGAGGTGAGTGTCGTGACAACAATGAATGCACATGCCGGAGAGGGAAGCAGCACGGTGGCCCCTGTTTTACAGATGAGGCAGTTTGGTGACTTGTCCTGAGGCAGCAGCTGACCCCAGGCACCCGACTCCAGAGCCCAGTCCTGAGCCCAGGCCTCTCTATCCCTTAATGTCGGGGATGCTGCCCCGTGCCCCTCCCCACCCCAGGCTTAATGTGGGGGACACTGCCTCACGTCTTTCCCCATCCTGGTTGGGAGTTTGGGCCCACAGGCACTGTCCTTGACCACACTTCCTCTGGTTGTCACTAAGAAGTTTGGGGTAACTGATCTGTCACTGACCAGTGCCCTGTTCCTACACTGGGGAGGCCTGCCTCTCCATCCTTATCCATGCCCCCTCAAGACTGTAGAACCAAGAGAACCTCAGGGGCCTTCCCTGGTGGAACCTGGATATAGTGATGGAGGAAGCATTGTGCTGAGTGCTGGGATGGGCACTGGGCCTAATGGGAGGTGCCATAGAGAGGGTGATGCAGGTAATGCCAGGCCATGGTTATGATGGGGGTAAATCACAGGAATGCAGAACAAAGGGGCACCACCCAGGAAGGGCCAGGAGGTGGGTGGGATCAGCAGGAATCAAAGCAACACTGTGGCAGGGCTTGGGGGAGTGTGGCCAGCAGGGATCAAAGCAACACTGTGGGAGGGGGCATGGTCAGCAGGGATCAAAACAACACCTTGGGAGGTGGAGCTTGGGAAGGGGCGTGGTCAGCAGGAATGAAAACAACACCATGGGAGGCGGAGCCTGGAGGGAGGCATGGTCAGCAGAGATCAAAGCAACACTGTGGGAGGGAGCATGGTCAGCAGGGATCAAGGCAACACTATGGGAGGTGGAGCCTGGGAGAGGGCGTGGTCAGCAGGGATCAAAGCAACACTGTAGGAGGCGGGCCTTAGAGGTGGGCGGGGTCAGCATGGATCAAAGCTACACCGCAGGAGGCGGGGTTAGGAGGTGGGCGGGGTCAGTGGCCCTGGATTGGGCACGTGTGGTGGTGGGAGGGCTGGAACCCACTCACTGACACAGGCTGGTGAAAATGGAGAAAAAGTCAGAGCTCAGCAAAGTTAGAGCTGAGATGGGGGCGTAGACATTAATATGCTCTTAAAATAAGAACGCCCAGAAGAGGGGACTCATCAGCTGCCTCCTTCCAGATGTCAAAGCCTGGTTATTTTTAAGGCAACACCATCAAAGCAGAGCGTGCTGGAGCCGTGGGGAGGCGGCTGTCGCTCAGCAGCAAGGGGCTCAGGGAGGTTGGGGGGAAACGGTGCTGCCCAGGAGATGCCCTCAGGGCTGTGCTCACTGCTGTCCGGCCAACTGGAGGGCTGGGGGGCACCCAGGCTGGGAGTCTCAAGCCCCCATTTCCAGGCCAGCTCCATGCTAGGCAGCCTGGATTAGGTTGCCCGGCCCTGCCTGCCTGCACTTCCTCCTGCAAAACCGCCAGGCTCTTCTCACCCTGGGGCCATACTGGGCCATCGTGAAAACAGCAGCAGCAGTTGTGTGTCCCCTAGGAGCAGTCCGCTAGGAGCCGGGCTCTGCACCCAGCGCGTTGCAATGTTCTTTCAAGTCTCACAGCGGCATGGGAGGGAGGTACGGAGCCGTTCTGCACCGTAGTTTCCTCGTCTGGAAAGGGGAACAGTGACAGCTCCTTCCTTGGAGGGTGGTGGTGAGGGTTAAACAGGCAGCATCCACACGGGGGTACTCAGAACCCCAGCAGCAGTGCTGGGCAGACACTGCTGTTCTCAGTGATTATCACTTCCTTTTGCATGTGAAGAAACAAGACTCAGAGAGGCTGAGCTGCCTGCCCAAGGCCACACAGCTGGGTTTCATCTGGAGGCTGATTCGGGGCTGGCACCCCCATAACCACTGCTGCAGTGCCAGTAGAGCGACAGGAGATGAGTGTCTATAGCAGGTGTCTTCCAGCTCAGCCTGTATTTGGGGCTAGCATCTCTTCTGAGTGTTGGAAGCTGCAGGTTTGGGATAAGTTGGGGCCTTGCTCAGTGTCCCTGGCTGTGAGATCCCTGTTCCCGTGGGGCCCCACCAGGAAAGTCTGTGGACAGGTAGATGTGACAGTGTGTGGCCTGGTGGCGCCCAGTGGGGCCAGGTTCCCTCCCGGTGTGGAGCCTGCCAGCCAGGCTCTGGCCAGTCCGGTCCCCAGGGGGCCCAGGAGGTCTGCTTCTTGCTTCGTCCCTCTGGTTTTGAAAATCGCCCTGTCTAGGGCCGCGGGCTGCTCCCCAGGCAGGTCTTGGGCTGCAGGTGCCATCGTCAGCGGCTTGTGTCTGGGGCCTCATGGGGGCACCCTGGCGCTAGTTCAGGGGCAAATGTCTGTGACTTTTGAGTTTCGCTGACTACACACCCTGTCCGTTCTTAGGTAGGGATTCGGAAGCACTACAGCGCACTCTCACCTCCACCTCATCCTAATAAGTCCTTGTTTAGGTACAAAGGGACACAGGGAGGAGGCTCCTGGGAACCTCACACAGACATCTGTCACCAGAAAGGGGAAGGCTGGGCTGAGGGTCGGGTGGTCTCTGGTGCAGCTGTAGCCAGCTGTCTCCCTCTCTCTCTCTCCCTCCTTCCTCTCTCCCTTCCTTCCTTTCTCCCCTCTTTCCTCTCTCCCCTACTTTCCCTGTCTCTCTTTCTCTTCCCTCTTTTCCTCTTCCCTCTCTCCATGTCTCTCTGTCTCTGTCTCCTTCCCTCTCTGTTCTTCTCCTCCCTCTCCCTCTCTTTTGTCTTTCTCTCTCCCTCACCCCTGCCCTCTCCCCATCTCTCCCTCCCTCTCCTCTCTGCTGTGCTCATCTCAGGAACTGGCCTCTCTCTTGCCTCCTGCACACAGACTCCCTCTCCCTACGGTGGGAACGTGGCCACCCCTGGTGCACTCCCTGACCTCAGTGTACCCCTTCCCCTGTAGCTGGCCTGCACCTGGCGACTGGGCCGTCACCTGGCCTGACCTTGGATGGATGGCTGCGTCCCCTGCAAGCAACCCCACAGACGCAGGTCATATGTTTACGCTGTGCCAGGTGGTAGGGACATTTTGATCAACAGCCACCATAAAGCCATGGGAAGGGAGGTGTGAGGAGGATATATTTAAGGGAAGGAGAGCATTTACTAGAGCAGGGGACAGGAGGAAAGGAAACAGCCACTAGTGCTGGTACTCCCGCTTGGCCCATAGCTGCCCCCTCGCCACGCACCTGTTGGTTTGGATGCTTCCTGGTTTTCTTGTGTGGGTGGATGGGGGGTGGGAGGGGAAGGCAGGAGGGTGCCTGAACATCCGTGATCTGGGTCAGAAGGGGACGGGCTCCAGCTGGGTTTGGAACTCAACAAAGTCCCTAGTGGTGGCACCAATCATCACGGAGCAGCACGTTTACCGAGAACTTCTTGAGTTTTGCTCAGCAAAGGAGCAGGGAGCCGTTTCCGGGGCTCAGGAGCGTCTGGTCCTACAGCTGAGGAGCTGAGCGTCCAGCCTTCCCCATGCCCCGTCCAGGAGTCGGCGCTTCATCAGGGGCAATAGGGAGCCAGAGAAGGATGCAGAGGGGACAGTCACCTGTCAGGGATGCACTGTAGAACCAACTCTTTGGCTGCTGGTATGGAGAAGGTGTGGGGGCAGGGGGCAGGGAGAGCATGAGGAGCCTCGTCCCAGGCTACAGAGAAACATGGAGGCTGGCTGGGGACGTGGCTGGGAGGTGGCACTGGCCGAGCGCCTGCAGGACTCTGCGGCTGCTGAGACTGTGGGTGTGGAGGGGAGGAAGCCGAGTGGGGACGCAGTGCCAATGGCTTCAGAAGCTACTTTGTTAATAGATCATCCAGGAGAAGAATGATTAGAATGAGTAACCGAGCAGAAGGTGGGTGGTGGGTGAGAGGGCTCACTCGTGGAAAATTCCTGGCTGCTAATCTGGCTGGAGAAGGATCCGGAACCTTGAGTCAAAGGCTGTTGCTTTGCAGAGTTCTCGTGCCAAATCCACCAGTTCCTGGAGCCATGATCCACCTGCCAAGAGGACACACCCAGGCCACCCAGGGCCACCAGTGATCGCTGGCACGACCTTGAGTTTGGGTCCTGGGCCATTGCCTCCCAGAGCCCCCTAACCTGTAGGAGGCACATGTGTTCCCACACCACTGGCAGCTGCAGAGTGTCTCCAGCATCCATGCTGCAGACCCAGGCCTCCCCTGGGCAGACACAGAGTCCTTCCAATCCGGCTGCGCTCCGGGACCACATGGTCAGATACAAGGTGCTAGGGCCCTATGGGGACAACGTAGAGGGCAGAGATGGAGGAGCCCAGAGGAGAGGTCTGGTGGGCTTCCTAGAGGAGGTGGTGTTTGCATGGAGGTAAGGAGGAGCACACCGGTGGGCCTCAGTGCAGCTAGTGCACATCCATACCACATGCATGTGTACACAGATGCACACGCCTCATGCCAGACTTGGCTGCCTCTTACTATAGAGGCTGAGGTACTCCTCACAGTGACGTGCCCCACCCAGACAGGCCAGTTCTCCCCCTGTCCCAAGAGCACCAAGGAGACCCAAGAGGCCTCTGGCCCAGCTGGGTCCAGGGTGAGGAAAGGCCTCCCACAGACAGCACTTGCCTTGGGAATTGTTCTCCCTCGAAGACACCGTGTGGGTGACAAGCCCCCTCTCCCCACCCACAGGCTGGTTCTGAAAACCCAAGGGTGGTGGCCCCTCCTCCCGAGCCATTTCCTTACTTCATGTGGTGCTAACATCATTTCCAGAAGCAGGTCTAATCTCTCAGAATAGCTCCTTCTGGATAACACAGCCTTAGCCTGGCCTCCCTGAGCACCAGGACGAGGTGGGAGTTGCAGGTTGGCTGGATCAGGACCTGGGCCAAGACAAGAGGGCCCCAGCCACAGATCCTGGACTCCCCTGCAGTGCCTGTCTCCCTGGCACCTCCTCGACCCTGCCTATCTCTCACCGGCATTGGGGAGGCACCCAGGATGTGGACAGCTCTCTGCTCGCCTGCTGTGGATGAGTCTGTTCTCACGCTGCATACCTGAGACTAGGTAATTTATAAAGGAAAGAGGTTTAATGGACTCACAGTTCCGTATGGTTGGGGAGGCATCAGGAAACTTACAATCATGGCAGAAGGCAAGACAGAAGCAAAGGCCCATCTTACATGGCGGCAGGAGACAGAGAGTGTGTGTGCAAACAAGACAATCACTCCTCAGATCTTGTGAGAACTCACTATCACAAGAAGAGCACGGGGAACCACCCCCACGACCCAATCACCTCCTACCAGGTCCCTCCCTCAACATGTGGGAATTATGGGGATTACAATTTGAGATGAGATTTGAGTGGGGACACTGAGCCAAGTTAGATCATGCTGTGTGGCCTTGGGCCCATTACTTGACCTCTCTGTGCTCCAAATCCCTGACTCCTAAAAATGAAGAGGCCTACCTCACTGGGCTCTTGTAGGAGGAAATACATTGACAGCTAGGTACACCCACCCCATAAATTCTGGCCCATAAGAGGTGTACAGCAAACACCGCTGTCATTGTTCCCAACTCTGCCTCAGGGTAAGTCAGCTTTCTTTAGTGCATGCCTCGCACGAAGCTCTGTGGCTGCTCCCCACACTGGAGGCCACCTAGTTCTATGGCTGCGGAAACTGAGGTACAGGCCTGTCGGTCAGGAGCAGTGTCAGGCTTGGGACCGGCAGACCAGCAGCCGAGCAGCGCCAGGCATGTGCTCTGGGCCTCAGCTGCCTCCGGGGATCCACAGATGAATGGCTGGGTCCGTGTTCTTGAGTGGGGAAGTCAGGCACACACACACACGCATGCCACACACATACCCACACCGCCCATGCACAGGACAGGTGCTAGTACAGAGGGGTTTATAACGTGCTAAGGGGGCAGGAGGAGGTTTGTCACCGAGGATGGTGCTTAACTAGGTTTTGAACTTCAAATACTTTTGAGGCCAGGAAATAAAACAGGGGGCTCCCAGCAGGGCATAAGCTGTGCCAAGACCCAGCGGTAGGGAGGTACCTGAGCGCGGGCATAGTGGGAGCAGGACTGGGAAGGCAGATTGGAGCCTGGGGCCATCAGGGATCTTGATGATCCCTGTACAGTCCATGGGGCTGGGGCATAGGGAGGGGTCCCGGGCTCTGCTTTCGCCCAGATGGTGCTGTGGGATGGGCTTTGGGGGCAAAATTCTGCCGGGCTGGCCAGGCCTCTCAGGGAGGCAGGGGCAGTGCTGGGACCTGCTTCCTGCCACACCCTCCCCCACTGTGACAGGTCACGGGCCCTGCCTGGGCCCCTTCCTGCCTGCTCATCCTTCCCCAGGGCTCATCCTCCCCTCCCTCCCCAGGGCTCTCTCTTGGCCACGTGAGGGCAGCGTGGAAGTGCTGGGCTCTTGTGGGGGGTGGAATTGGAGGATGACTCTCCACCACCTTTGCCTTTGGGTGGGGTGACAGCGGGCATGCTCTCCCGTGGCTCGGAACCTAGTGCCTGCTCACGGCACACCTGCAGCGGCCCCTCCCCTTCCTGGTCTCACCATCCCCGCTCCCTGCCCTGCCTCCTGTGGCCCTCAAACAAGCTGATTGCACTGGAATCCCAGTCTCAGGGTCTGCTTCTGGGATCCCAGCCTAACAGCCCCTCCTAGCAGATGACAGGTGCCCTGGGTGTTGGGGTCAGGGACATTGGCACAGAAGCAAGGAAGCCTGGAGAGCCAGGGAGGCCCTCGGGACACCAAGGGGCTCTGTCTTCCGGGCCTAGCCCAGCCCTGAAGGGCCGTCTGGTCTCACTGCCTGGGTGGGTGCTTTCCCTGGGGCTGCCCCTCCTGTTACACCAGGACTCATGTACTGCCTTCTCCTGGAAGCCCCTCTGATTGTATTCCCTCCACCCGGAGCTCGCCATGGGTTTGCTGTGTTTCGGTCCCACTCCCTGGGTGGAATCCTGCAGTGTCCCTGCCCCTTTCCTCCAGCTGGAATGGCGTTGGCTTTCCACCCCTCCCCTACTTCCTGGAGAACACAGGCTTGGGCATCCTCTGCTCCTGGGGAATAGAGCAGAGAACTGTCGGCCCCTGAGCCTCTGGCTGGCCCAAGGACGGGTCCTCCCTGGCTCCCTGGCCTGACTCTTGATCTCCTTGAGGGCAGGACCAGCTGTGAGCGCCCTTGACAGCTACAGGGCTGGGGCACAGCCAGGGTGCAGTCTGGGTGCTGAGACCAGGAGATGGCACCTCCCACTTCGAGGTCACCTGTCCTTGACCAGAGGGTGAGAGTAGCCAGGGGTGGCAGGTGGGGCCGTGGACAGGGCTCTGCTGACCCGTGGCACATGCCATCCTTGCTTCCCCAGCTGACCGGCCCGTGTGTAGAGGTGTTGGTGGGGCAGGTCCTGAGGGGAGGAGGGAACAGGAGGATGAGATGTCCCACCGACCGAGGCTGAACAGAAAACCAATTAGCCACGGTCTCCTCTGGGCTCCACCCCAGGGATTAAAAAGACAAAGGCAGACGGGGCGTCCCCAGCTGAAGGAAGAAAGGCTGCCATTGTGCGGTGCAGCTGCGGGGACAGGGCAGCCTCCCACCGGGGCCTCTTGCCCATCTCCCTATCCCAGGCTTCCAGAATAGTCTCTCTCATCCTCACCTGCACTGCGCTCCCCCACCTCTGGCCACACCTGTGGGGTGGGGGGCAGGTGCCTCAGCCCCTCCAGCTACATGCCCTGCCCCTCCCAGCCTGGTGGTCCTCCTTCAGGTCACCCCCACACATCCTTGGTTCACCTGGGCTGTCCCTGGACCTCTGGGGATGGCCCTGGGTGGCCCCTCCTGCCTACCTGTCCGATTCCCTCATAGACGGTGAGCAGGATGAGAGCAGAGACTGTCGATTGATCTCCATGCAGCCCTTCCACGTGCCCAGTGCAGGCCTGGCATCTAGCTGCATGTGGCACCCACTTGCTGAGTGTCCATGTCCACAAGCACTTTCCAGTTATTAGAAGAAAGCGCAATGGAGGGTCCCGCGTTAGCTTGCAGGGACCATGTTTGCTGGCATGTTCTGTGTGTGCCTGTAAGTGCTGTTGGTACCTGCGTGTGCACATTAGTATCCATGCATGGGCCGTGGGAGGCCGTGCATGCCACACGTGTGTAAGTGCTGTGGGTGCGTGTGCACATTGCACACGCACACGTGTGTGAACGAGTTCCATCTCAGTTTCACAGTCACAGTGCTGCAAGCTGGCACAGCCACAGCTCTGCCTCCAAATTTCCCCATCTGGGCAGAGAGCTGGGTGGCCCAAGCCCCCTGTGAGGCTGGTCCTCCACCATTGGAAAGTTCTGGGAGTCCCAGATGCCAGCCTGCTGTGTGATCCTGGTCCTGACCGTCCGCCCGTGAAGTTAAGGTGACACATTAGATTACGGTCCTCAAAGTGTGGTCATGCGAACAGCCTCTGATAATTCCCTGGACCTGGTTCAAATGCAGACTCCTGGGCCTGTCCTGGGTCTCCTGGGTCAGAGCTTGCGGGAGCAGAGCCCTGGAACTTAGCCCGTACCCTCAGAAGCATCTGTGCCTCCCAGGGGCTGTGCTGGCTGTGCTGTGGTTTGAATCATTCTCGCTACGTCCCTGCCCACCATGTTGTATGGAAGGAAAAGTTGTCTCCAGAGCTGGAGACTCCTCTCAGGCCTTCATTCGTTGTCCCTCGATGCCGCCAACCACAAGTGCCCTCACAACTTAAGGCAGGACTCTGTGTCCTCCTGGTACAGATGAGGAGACTGAGGCCGAGGACCCAGAGGGCACACTGGGGAAGAGCCAGGCCCACACTCAAGGCAGCCTTGCAAATGCCAAGGAGGCGGCTTTTCATGCCCTGTGGGAGAGAGCCTGCCAACCGCCACGTTGATGGAACAGCCAGTCTCAGTGACAGCGAGCACCCTGTTGCTGGAGGTATTCAAGAAGGGCCTGAACAACCACCCCCCATCCCAGCAGCCCTCAGGGGAATTTCAGCACTGGGTGGAAAGGCCCTTCCAAAGCCAGGACCCGGGCACCAAATGGACGCTGCTGGTTTGAGTTTTGATCTTGTGTATGCTCTCCGGGAAGTGGAGTAAACTGGGATCTTGGGGAGCCACATGCGCTCGGCCCTGCTTCCATGCTGGAAGCTCCGCAGTGCCTCAGCAGCTCCTCATCACAGTCACCCATTTGGGGTCTGGGGCAGGGCCCGGGAGTCTGAATTTCTAATGCATTCCATGGGGCTCCCAGGGCTGGGGAGCAGGGCCTTGGGAAACTGGGTCCTGGGGAGCCGCCGGCTTTCTCTGCCACACATTAGGCAAGAACCCCAACCTCCATTTCTCGCCCCAGTGGACAGGGGGCAGTGGACAGAGCCCGGGGGGCAGAGCCCAGCAAGCTGAGCCTGGAACACTGCTCAGTCCTCCTGCAGAGAATCTGAGCAGGCCCAGTGGCCTCGCCGGCAGGTCTGCACTCTGAACCCAGCGCCAGCCTTCCAGAACAGCCTCATGGGGTCAGCAGGCCCAGCGGCCTCGCCAGCAGGTCTGCACTCTGAACCCAGTGCCAGCCTTCCAGAACAGCCTCATGGGGTCAGCAGGGCAGCCTCCCTGCACAGCACACAGCCTCACCGAGGGCTGGGCCTGCAGCCAGCTTCCCAAGCAGCTCTGCCACGCATTCCTCCCTGATGGCACACTGCCCGGTGGCTCAACTTAGCAGCATCTTTCCAGAGCTGACGAATGGAGCTGCCGGAGGTATCGACAGGCCAGGGGTCTGGCTCCCCGGGACCCCCCAAATGGGACTAAGCCAGGCTCCAGACAACCCTGGCTGACCTTCCTCTGGAGCTTGCTGCCAAGGGACTCGTCCAGCCGGTCCCAGTGACCTCCACTGAGTTGTGCCCAAGGCTCCCAGGTCACTGCAGGACATTCCTTGAGAGTTGCCAGGCCCCAAAGCCCAGGAGAAGTGGGTGGAGGCCAGTGGCCACACAGGGTGGAGCCGCCCCGGCTCGGCTTTCCTTGATCTCAGGAGCAAACCAGTGCACGACGGCGTGGCCCGTAAGAAGGCCCCTCCCATTCTGACTTGTGCACAACCCCCCGCCACCGCGAAACACACACAAACACACGCACACACACACGTGTCAGCTCTGGAACTCGTCAGGGAGGTTGGCGGGAAGGATGCCCAGGTGGCATTGTAGGCAGCCCCGTTGGACCCTTCCCTAAGGACATGCAGCCCAGGAGGCGGGGACACGTGAGCTTCCCTGGGCAGGTGAGGGGCAGGTGAGGGACAGGGGCTCGGGGAGGGTTCTGGGGTGAATACTGTCCCCACCATCCCATGTCCACCTGGAAACTCAGACGGTGGCCTCTGGAGGTTGGGTCTTTGTAGACATAATGATTTAAATTAAGATGAGGTCAAACTGGATTCAGGGGAGCCCAAACCCAGTATGACTGATGTCCTTAGAAGAGAAAAAGCAGAGGCACAGAGACAGGAGAGAGACCAGCCAAGCTGAGGAGCACTGAGGATGACCAGAAGCTGCACCTGGCCGGGAGAGCCCTTCCTGGAGTCCCTGAGGGGAGCACAGCCCTGCTGACACCCAGACTTTGGGCTTCTGGCCTCTAGCAGCATGAGGTAATGAGCTTCTGTGTCTGACGCACGCAGGGCACGGTGACTTGTAACCCCGGGGGGCGTTGCTCACCCGAGACGTCAGAATCAGGACACCGTGGCCTCTGCACTACATCAGTCCACGTCCTCAAACTTGATCGAGTTTTCCAAGCCCCACCCATCCAGGAAGATGGAGAAGTGTGGTCTTTACCTTCAGAGTCAGATGCGGCCACAATTTGCTACCAGGAGCCCTGAGAAGAGGCAGTGTCTGTGGGAGTTGGAGCCAGACAGAGGTGAGTTGGGATCTTGGCGTGGCCCTTCCTGGCCCTGGAGGAGCACTGAGGCCTTGACTCCTCTGGGCCTCGGGTTTCTCGCCTGTAAAGTGGGGCCATGACCAGGCTGCTGTGAGCAACAACAGAAGGCTTGTAAAGTGCTTAGCAGGAGGCGGGGCCCACGGACATCACGCCGTAAACGTCATCACGCCGTAAACGTGAGTTATTATTTTCACAATTCCCCAACAAAGAAGTGTGTGAAGCACAGAAGCCAGGATCTTGTGCCGGGATGTTCAATGCATCTTTTCCAGGACTTGGCACCTGGTACTTTGCTCTCAGCCTTGACGTTTCAGCCAAGGACCCAAAGGCTGAGAGCAAAGTACCAGGTTCCAAATCTGCGAAGCTGGTGCAGGGATTGTAACGGGGCCTCCTGTGCGGGGATTGTAACGGGGGCCTCCTGTGCGGGGATTATAACGGGGGCCTCCTGTGCGGGGATTGTAACGGGGGCCTCCTGTGCGGGGATTGTAACGGGGGCCTCCTGTGCGGGGATTGTAACGGGGGCCTCCTGTGCGGGGATTGAACGGGGCCTCCTGTGCGGGGATTGTAACGGGGGCCTCCTGTGCGGGGATGTAACGGGGGCCTCCTGTGCGGGGATTGAACGGGGCTCCTGTGCGGGGATTGAACGGGGGCCTCCTGTGCGGGGATTGTAACGGGGGCCTCCTGTGCGGGGATTGTAACGGGGGCCTCCTGTGCGGGGATTATAACGGGGGCCTCCTGTGCGGGGATTGTAACGGGGCCTCCTGTGCGGGGATTGTAACGGGGCCTCCTGTGCGGGGATTGTAACGGGGCCTCCTGTGCGGGGATTGTAACGGGGCCTCCTGTGCGGGGATTGTAACGGGGGCCTCCTGTGCGGGGATTGTAACGGGGCCTCCTGTGCGGGGATTGTAACGGGGCCTCCTGTGCGGGGATTGTAACGGGGGCCTCCTGTGTGGGGATTATAACAGGGGCCTCCTCTCCTTAACGAGTCAGAGAAAATGCAAGGACAGCAACCCAGAGGAGATGATCCTGAGGAGGGGTCTGACAAAATTGTAGGTCCCATGTCTCAAAAGTGGCACTTGGGCAAGAGCTGGAGTGAGTAAGGGCACTGGGCATACGAGCCCCCGGGGAAGGAGCATTCCAGGCAGCGGAAGGAGCAAGTGCCAAGTGCCTGCACCCACAGGAGTGGGCCAGCCTGTGGGTGCAGGAGCCCCAAGCCCTGAGGTGATGAGGTCAGAGAGGTCGCAGGTGGGATCACGCTGATGGGGTCACAGCGGATCCTGAAGGCCACAGGAGGGATTTTGGGTGTTACTAAGTGGGTGGAAGTGTAGGAAGGTGCTGAGCAGAGGTGACCAGGACCCCTCTGGAGGTTCTGTGGCCATGGAGACAGCAGCGAGGAGCCACAGCGGCCACCAAGGCCAGGAATGGTGGCTTGGAACAGGTGGAACCACGGTGATGGGCAGGTGCCTTCCATTTCTCGGTACATTTAGCCAACAGGAAGAGCTAGTAGGCTTTTCTAATGGTCCAGACATGGGGCATGAGAAGAAGAGAGGAGACAACCATGACATGAGCTTGGGGCCCCAGCAAGGTAGAGCCACCACTAGTGATGGAGAAGCTGGCGGGGAACGGGCCAGGAGGGGGATGGGACGCCGTAGGGGCATGCTGAGTTTGAGAAGCCTCAGAAGCAGGCAGGCTGGCGCAGATGGTGCGGAGGCAGCTGGGTAGTGGATCCAGGGATCAAGGAGCGAATCCAGGCCGGAGATGGGCTTTAGAGTTGGGACAGAGGTGGAATTTGCAGGCCTGATGGGAATGAGGTCACCGGCAGGGAGGGCAGTGGAGAGGAGAGCCCTGAAGACAGGGGCCAAGGTGGCTGGCAGGAGCGGGGTAGAGAAAGCCTTTTAAGGAGCTGGTGAGAGAGTGCCATGGAGAGTGCTGAGGGGGGTGAACTGGGGGCTGAGAGCTGCCTGGCTTTGCGGGGAGAGGGGGCAGGTGCTTCCCTGCAAGTGGGCATTTGAGGGGAGCCTGGGAGGATGGCAGGGGTGTCCAGAGGCCAAGACAGGGAGGTGTGCGTGGGACAGGTCAGCCAGGTGCAGGAATGAGTCCGGACAGGACGCAGGTGAGTGGCATGCGGGGTGCAGGTTTTTTTTTTTTTTTTTTTTTTGAGGTGGAGTCTTGCTCTGTCGCCCGGACTGGAGTGCAGTGGCCAGATCTCAGCTCACTGCAAGCTCCGCCTCCCGGTTTACGCCATTCTCCTGCCTCAGCCTCCCGAGTAGCTGGGACTACAGGCGCCCGCCACCTCGCCCGGCTAGTTTTTTGTATTTTTAGTAGAGACGGGGTTTCACCGTGTAGACCAGGATGGTCTCGATCTCCTGACCTCGTGATCCACCCGTCTCGGCCTCCCAAAGTGCTGGGATTACAGGCTTGAGCCACCGCGCCCGGCCAGGGTGCAGGTTTAAGACAGGCTCAAGGACGAGCAGGCTGAGAAAGCAGGTGGGCCCAGATCCCTCAATGTCCTGGGGCAGTGAGAGGGTTCTGAGGACTTCAGGTGCAGCAGTGCCGCCCAGGAGCAGGGGCCGCTGCTTCACCGCGCATTGGCTGGAACTCCGCGGGCGCACCGTGCAGGGAGGTTAATTACTGCTGCTGTCAGGAGGCTTCCTTGCCAGCCTTCGAGGTACTCAAAAATAACTTGTACAAAATGAGTCACTTGATCCGCCAGGCCGCCGAGTCGCAGGCTTGTCTAACTGCCTCGGTGCTCCAAGGTAGGTGGGATCTCGTCACACGTGGCGTCGCTGCATTTAGCATCTTTCTCTGGGTAACAGGTCACAGTGGGGTGTGCCTGTCTCTGGCCCTTTTTCCATGGCCTGAAGCCTCCACCTCTGGGGCCAGCATGAGTGCTGGCCTCTGCCCACACTGGAAGGGGCGCCTGAGCATGCCTGGATGCCTCCCAAGGGCCAGGGATCCACAGCATCACCGGTGTCATCTGCAGCCTAGGGTGCAGATGGTCTCCTTCCTGCCGACAGGTTCACATTGGACTCTGGATTCAGAATGGGAGATTCCAGTCCAATTCCAAAGCGGGAGGCTGGGAGACAAGGCGAGCTGGGCAGACGGTCCACAGGGCAGTCTGGTCCACTTCTCCCCCGCAGTGACAAAGTCAGACACAAACCCCATGATCACAAACACAGCAAAGGCCAAGGAAGTTGAGGAAGAGTTGGCAAGATGTGCTTGTTTGTTTTGTTTTGGTTTTGGTTTTTTGGTGATTGTTGTTGAGACAGTCTTGCTCTGTCACCAGGCTGTAGTGCAGTGGCGCAATCTCGGCTCCCTGCAAGCTCCGCCTCCCAGGTTCACACCTCCTGCCTCACCCTCCCGCATAGCTGGAACTACAGGCGCCTGCCACCATGCCCGGATAATTTTTTATATTTTTAGTATAGAGGGGGTTTCACCATGTTGGCCAGGATGGTCTCGATCTCTCGACCTCGTGATCCACCCGCCTTGGCCTCCCAAAGTGCTGGGATTACAGGTGTCAGCCACTGCACCTGGCTGGCAAGATGTGTTCTTAAACCTTAAAATGTTCTGTTCCTTTTAACCCAGGAATTCCACACGTGAGGCAGGAATCACAAGTGAATTGTCCAGTCGGCCTGTGGCATCACATGCTCACTAAAGTGGTCTTGATGACAATGACATGTTGGGTACCACATAAAGACGCAGTGATGGGGGTTGAAGGACTGGCAGTCCTCTTGGGGGGCTGAGGGACAGTCCCCAAAGATGCCCTAATCCCTAGCAGCTGTGACGGTGTCACTTTTCCTGGTGAGAGGGGCTTGGCAGAGGGAATTAGATTAAGGATTTTGGAATTAGGAGATGATCCCAGACTTCCCAGGTGGGTGCAGGGCCAGCGCTAAAGGAGGGGCAGGAGGAGCAGGGGCAGAGAAGGGTACATGTTGGTGGCTTCAGGGAGAGAGAGAGGGATGTGAAGACGCCTCGAGGCTGGCTTTGACGGTGGAGGAGGTGAGCCAGGGAATGCAGGTGCCTAGAGAAGGTGGAAATGTCGAAGAAATGACTCTCCTTGAGCCTCCAGGAAGAGCGAAGTCTGCGGGCACCTTGCCTGCAGGACTTCGGGCCTCGGCAGCTGGGAGGCCACCCTTGTGCTGTCTGAAGCCGCCATGTGTGTGAGAGTGTGTTGAGCAGCTGCGGGAAGCTACATGGCGGGAGGTTATTGGGCCACACCCCCTCAAGAATGTTCCAGGCTCATGCTGAGTGGGGGAGGCAGGCTGCAGGCTGGTGCGGGGCGATTGCACCTCTATCCGTTGGTTAGGGACCTATGGGGCATTTCTTGGGCACTGCCAGGCTGGAGGGGAGGCCGGGAGTGGGACACTGAGCCAGGCCAGCTGGGAGGCCTGGATGTGGCCTTCTGAGGGCAGGAAGACCAGATGGAGAGGGGGACGGGGCGTCTAGGGGGTTGCGGGGAGGAGACCCCAGGGCAGCTGAGGGAGAGGCAGCCTCCCTGGGGTCCAAGGGAGGAGTAGCAGCTTCAGCCCAGGCCTAGGGGGCTGAGGCATCAGGCAGGACCTGCGTGGAAGTGTCGAGGCTGCGAGAGGTGGGCTTTGAGGTAATCCAGCTGGTATTTTTAGTTAGTTCTTTCCTGTTAGGAAGCCGCTGAGAGACCACAGGCTCCGCCAGGGACTGGGCCTGCTGCACCCCCTCACCAGGCACTGGGCACGCACCCAGGACCTCGTGAGTGAAGAGTGGCCACTTGGCCTGGACTTGGGGGAGCTGCTGATGAGGTGGGGGAGGGACCCTTCTGAGGCAGCAGGTGCCTTTGTCAGACTCTAGGCCCCTGAGCCAAAGCCTGGTCACTGAGGACACAGCCCTGCCTTTCCCTGCCCCGGGGGGCCCACACCCCACCTCCTGCATGGGGGTACCACCCCAGTGGCCATCCTGGCCCCTGCTGAAACTACATCAGTGCCCCTGCCTGCCCCAGCCCTGCTGAGACTGCGCCAGCACCCCTGCCTGCCTCAGCCAATGTCGCTCCATTAGCCAGACCTGCCCACAGCCTCTCCTGCCCGCTACGCTCCAGGCCATGGAGTGCAGCCTCCACCATCCACAGCCTCTGAGGGTGGCCTCGGGTTCAGGCCTCTGCTGTGTCTGCTGGGTTGGTCCAGCTCCCTCCCACAGGCCGCTCCCCAGCATGCCTCACTGACACCACATGCTCCACAGGCCACACTGAGCTCACCATCCCCAGATCCCGCCCCAGCCCCGTCGTGGCTGACGCTTCTCCATCCTCGCGCTGTTCAAGCCAGGAATCTGCCTCACCCTCCGCCTCACACCATCCATCTGCAGACAGCACCCATGATGTTCCTTAAACGTCTCTGGGCGGCCCTAACCCCATGCCCAGTGCCTCCACCCAGTCCAGGCCTTTTCAACCACCACCCAGCACATCTCTGCCTCCTCCTGATGCCACCATCAGTTTCACACCCAACCTACCTTCGTGCTTCTGTTGGACGTGATCCAGACCACCCCTGTCTAAATTTCTCTATGGCTCCCCAGCATCCTCAGCAAGCTTCGCACCCCTGGTCCATGCTTGAGCTTTCCATGTCCTGCCCCTGCCGGCTCTTCAGCTTCCTGAGGCTGTCCCGGCTATGACCTCCCTGCAGTTCTCCCAGCACACCTGCTGTCCCTTTCCTCCAGCATCCCCTGTCCCCTCTGCTTGCTGGTTATCTGGTTATCTCCTTATCGTTGACAACCCTCAAAGTCTTGGCCTCCGAGAAGTTCCCTCCTGGGTGGAGCTTACCTTTCTGTGCACTTCCAGGACCCAGGCCCCTCCTGTTGTGCCTGTACTGAGACTGAGGGGGACTGGCCTGATCTACCCCCTCCCAACATGCCCCACACATGCTGGGCCTAGAGACGGCGGCTCTGTAGATTTGGGTCCTGATGGACCTGTGTCCCTGGGGCCTTGAACTAGAGGAGCAGCCGATGGAAACGGGAAGGAACAGAAGCACGTGCCAAGCACAGAGGGTGGGTGGCGCTAGGGCCAGTGAGTGCTCAGGGTCCCACAGATGAGGGAGGGCGTGGCTCAGAGGGCCATGGCACAGGCATGCACAGCTACAGGTCTGCCTCTGGAATGGGAGTGCAGAGACCCCACCCCAGCCCCAGCCCAGGCCGCTCACAGTCTATCCCATCAACTCCTCCTTTTATCTCCTTAACATAGACCTTGGTTTGTGCTGCATCCTTTGATCCCTGGGGAGTCGATCGTCTCCCCTGACCCCTGCATCCTTCCCCGCAGGAGTGTTGCTAAGGTTGATGGACTGGTGGGGGCCCAGGACCTCCCAGTGCTGGAGGCAATGCCAGCTTCCACCCAAGAGAGTTCCCCCCATGACCCCTGAGGCAGATTCACCTGACGCTGCTCTGCGGACTCGGCCCCCCAGCAAGGATTCTGAGGGTGGAGGCGCAGTGTTCCCACTGCACGGTCAGTTTTGGGGCCAGGTGGCTGCTGAGGAGGAATCACAGCTTTGAGTCTCATCCATGCTTGATTTAGATTATATTTAGACATTCTCCTTGGGATAGCAGGTGCCCAGGGAGAGGGGTGCATAGGAAGGGCAGGGACCTGAGAAAGCTGCTGTGGACTGAATTGTGTCCCCCTAAAATTCACACGTTGGAGCCCTAACCCCTGATGGGATGGTGTATGGAGAGTGGGGTGGGATGAAGGAAGGCTGTTGGGTTTTTTTGATGATGATGCTATTTAGCTGCAAATGTGGGCCATTCTTGAAGAAAGAAAAAATGACCCCAAGGGAATTTAGAGATCATCTGGCCACTGCCTTGATTAAGCTGGCCAGGTGGCCTTGGGTGGGACTGCCTTGCAGAGTCCTGAGGATGGAACTCTGGCCCAGCAAAGCCACAGGGGCGGGGCCTTTCAGAGACCCATGTGTCAGGCCTGCCTGCCAAGTGATGCGGTGACGCTGCCCCCTCAGTGTGCCCGGAGAGCTGAGTGTTGAGCCAGAGGGGATTCTGCAACCTTAATAGCGGATGCAATTGGCCTTGCTAAGTTGTAGACATGCGTGGCACCCATCACTTCCTCTTTCTTTCTGATTTCTCCCTTTTGGAATGGGAATGTCTATCCCATGCCTGTCCCACCATGGCGTTTTGGAAGCACGTAACTTGTCTGTTTTCACAGGTTCACAGCTGGAGAGGAATTTTGCCTTAGGATGAATCACACCCTTGAGGCTCATCCATGTTTGATTTATATTATATTTAGATAGGGACATTGGACTTTAGTTTTTAGAGTCGATGCTGGAATGTGTTAAGACTGTTGGGACTCAATAGAGTCCATATGTTTTGTATATGAGAAAAACATGAATTTCAGGGGACCAGAGGCAGAATGCTATGGACAGAATGGTATCACCCCAAAATTCCTAGGTTGAAGCCCTAACCCCCCAGCTGATGGTATTTGGAGTGGGGCACTTGGGAGATGATCAGGTTTGGACGAGGGCCTGAGAGTGAGGCTCTTATGATGGGACCTGTGTCCTTTCAGAGGAGATGCTCGAGCTCTGTCCATGTGAAGATACAGTGGAAAATCAGTGTGGCCATGAGCAAGCCAGGAAGAGGCCCTCCCCAGAACCCGACCGTGCCTGCACCTGGATTGTGAACTTCCAGCCTCCAGAACCATAAGAGTGAATGTTGGTGTCCAAGCCTCGCCTGTGGTGTATTGTCATGGCAGCCCAAGCACATGAATACAGAGGATTCCTTGGGCTTCGTCCCCTGGTAGGAAATGTCTCTGGTCTGAGGACAGGAGGGCCGAGATCCCCCCTATCCTGAGCAGCCACGGTGGGTGTCTCAAATGACTCTCCAGTGACCTCCTGTATTAGCCTGTTCTCACGCTGCTCTGAAGAAATACCTGAGATTGGAAGATTTATAAAAAAAGAGGTTTAATTGACTCACAGTTCCACATGGCTGGGGAGGCCTCAGGAAACTTACAGTCATGGCTGAAGGCACCTCTTCACAGGGCAGCAGGAGAGAGAATGAGAACCAGCAGGGGAAATGCCAGATGCTTATAAAACCATCAGCTCTCCTGAGACTCACTATCATGAGAACAGCATGGGGGGAGCCGCCCCCAGGATCTGATTCCCTCCACCTGGTCCCACCTTTAACGCCTGGGGATTATCACAGTTCACGGTGAGATCTGGGTGGGGACAAGGAGTCACACCATATCACCTCCCCAGTTCCATCCACAAACACACGTCTTTGAACTATAGGAGCCATTACAGATTGCCAGACCATTGACCTTCAAAATGTTTAAACATTTTTTCAATTAGGTGACAACATTTAAGAATAGGGTAATTTTATATTCAGCAAGTTTAGATTTCTAGCTTCCCTTGGGAAAATGTCAGAGGACTCCCCACCTCCAGTGGGCAGGGGCAGAGGGGCGGCCACTCCTCAGGGTGCAGTGTGCTCTCCCCACCTGAGCGCTGCCTGCCCTTCACTATTGCTCCTGACCTACGTGTTTCTACTGCGGAATCTCACGTCCATGTCCTCCATCAAAGGTGGGATGATGGCAGAGCCTGGGTAGGTCTCTCTCTCTCACTTGGCAGCCCCTCTCTGGGAAGCCCAACCCTGTGGGCATGAGCCTTGGTGGTTCTCGGGTCCTCCAGCCTAATCAGGGGGTCACATGCCCTGTGATATGACAGACATGAGAGGTGACCACGCACCCACTGCCCTTTGAATAGCAGTGGTAAGGACCAGGCATACATGAAAAGGTGTCCAGAAGGCGCATTCAGGGTGTAGCAGTTGATACGGGAAGGGACAGGCATGATACTGTGTGATCTCTGTGTGTGTGGGCGGCGGGGGCATCATGCCTCTCCTGTGATCCATGGATCCCTTTGTTCACTAACAAATGCTGTGAAAGCACTCGCTGCACACCAGAGCCTGGACAGGGCGCTGGGACTTACTGGTGAGGCCTGAGGCCTCCGCCCCAGCTGCGGCCTCTCTAGGCCTCAGTTTCCCTGCCTGTGATGCAAATGGGCTGGATTAGGAGTCCTGGGGGATTCCAGCCATGCTCTCCTGGGAGGTCAGGACATAGAATGTAATAAAATGGGGTCTCAGGCCTGCACCCAGCATTCAGGCCAGACCGAGATTCCTCCCTGTAGCTGCCTCCACCAACCTGGAGAGAAATGTCTAGAACCTGTGGTAGAGATTCCTGTGCTGGCAATGTCCAGACCTCCTTCTCTTCCTGGGCACATGGGAGGAAGTTGCAGGAGTCTCTGTGGTCAAGTGGGGCCATGTGACCAGCTGCAGCCAATGGGCTGTGAGTGGAAGGATGGGCTAGGCAGGTAGGAGTCGGTGTGGATTCTCTGCATCCTCCCTCATCCCCTGATAAGCAACCCCAGAAGCCATCTGCTGAGCCCCTGGAACCTGCAGCACAGACTAGGGGTGCAAGTTGCCAAGTACCTACAGCCCTGGTCTGCAATGGCACAGCCTGACGTGACAACATTTAAGAACAGGGTTCATTTGTTACCAAGCATAACCTCACCTGTGCTGACCAAAACATCATGGGGCTTCTCTTCCACACTTCCCCCAACACCACCTTGAGGTAAGGGTTCCCCTTGGGAGCAGCTCTGAGGAACTGTGGCTGCTGCCTTGGGCCCCCTGCCCCTCTATTCATGGGGCAGGGTCCAGGTTTTCAGCAGCGTGTCTTCTGCACTGTTTTGAGCCAAGTGCATGCTCAGCGTCTGGGTAGATTTTGCAGATGAGACCAGGAAGACCTACAGTAAGTGCAGGCACTGGATTGGAGTCCACAGAAGCAGGTCCACATCAGAGATGGGAGCTCCTTGTGTGCCAGGATCTCATCAGCAAAAGCGGGTAATAACAGGACCCACTTTGCAGAGTGGAGTGGGGAGCAAGGGGTCCGTGCCATACCACACTAAGCAGGGTCTGCACTGACAGGGATGGGAAGGCTGGTGGCCTTGGACCCAGTGAGACTAGGATGGCCAACCCAGAGCCACTCGCTGCTGCTCCTGGGAACACTGGGTCAATGGTCACTCAGCAAGCCTGTGCTGGACCCAGGGGTGGTCCCTGCCTGTCCTCCACTCCTGTGACCAAGGGACCCCTGCTGCCTGCAACACAAAGGCCACATGCCCCAGGCTGGCCCAGTAGGGTCCCTTTTCTGTAGGATGCATCATGATGTCTGTAACTGCCCTTCCACAGGACAGGTGGGACTTTTCTCTGCGAGTTTTGGGGCTTCCCAGGCCCACATCCATCCCGGCCCCTGAGCACTGGCTCAAAGGCAGGAATAGAGGCCAGGAAGCCAACGGGCTGCATAGGAAGAGCGAGGGCCAGAACCAGCTTCACCACATCCTTGTTGTGAAACTCTGGCAAGCTGCCCCATCTCCAGAGGAATTAGGCCTTCCCACCAAAAATCAAAGAATACGCCCATGGGGCAGGGCTGCTGTGAGGATGATGAGATATGGCACAGAGAGACAGAGGGCACAGAGGTCACAGAGGGGCAGGGGGCGCGACTGGCCTTCATAAAGCAGGTGCCTCAGTCCGATGTGCCCTCAACCCCGAGGAGGGGGGCACCTCTCCCCCAGGCAGGCAGGAGGGACCATCTTACTTATTTCTCCCACAAACACTAGGTACCACATGTTTGGGTCAGCCTCCACTCTAAGTGCTTTGCAATACTAGCTCATCCCATTCCACTTATGCCAGATGACAGGTCAAGAAGGAAAAGTGGGATATTCTCATGTGGTATGACGTAGTGGAGTATGGCATACTGTAGTATAGTGCAGTAGACTGTAATAGAGTACCCTATCAACTGATGGAATGGGTAGAGTACAGTACAGCCTGATGGAAGGGGTATAGTATAGTAGAGTATAGTAGATATTAGTACAGCCTGATGGAGTGGGTACTGTATAGTATAGTGCAGTATAGTAGAGTGTAATACAGCCTGATGGCGTGGGTATAGTATAGTATAGTAGGGTATAGTAGAGTGTAGTACAGCCTGATGGAGTGGGTACTGTATAGTATAGTGGAGTATAGTAGAGTGTAATACAGCCTGATGGAGTGGGTATAGTATAGTATAGTAGAGTATAGTAGAGTGTAGTGCAGCCTGATGGAGTGGGTATTGTATAGTATAGTGGAGTATAGTAGAGTGCAGTACAACTTGATGAAGTGGGTAGTGTGTAGTATACTTGAGTATAGTACAGTGCAGTAGAGCCTGATGAGTGGGTATAGTATAGTGGAGTACAGTGCAGTACAGCCTGCACTGTAGTGCAGGGTAGTGTATAGTATAGGGTAGTATAGTAGAGTACAGTACAGCCTGAAGGAGTGGGTATAGTATAGTATAGTGGAGTATAGTAGAGTGCAGTACAGCCTGATGAGTGGGTATGGTATAGTGGAGTATAGTATAGTATAGTATAGTATAGTGGAATATAGTGGAGTAGAGTAGAGTGTAGTACAGCCTGATGAGTGAGTATAGTATAGTGGAGTGCAGTACAGCCTGATGAGTGGGTATAGTATAGTGGAGTGCAGTACAGCCTGATGAGTGGGTATAGTATAGTATAGTGGAGTATAGTAGAGTGTAGTACAGCCTGACGAAATGGGTAGTGTATAGTATAGGGGGGTATAGTTGAGTGCAGTACAGCTTGATGGAGTGGGTAGTGTATAGTATACTGGAGTATAGTAGACTGCAGTACAGCCTGATGGGGTGGGTGTAGTGTAGTATAATGGAATTGAGTGTCTCACAGTATAGCAGTGCTTAGTGTAGTGGAGTGTGATATGGTGTGATTTAATGTTAATGTAGCATAGTAGAGCATAAATGAGGAAGGCATAGAATAGCACGAATTATAGCATGATGAGCAACCTGAGGCTGGAGAGGTTAAGTGACATCCCCAAGGTCCCCAGCTCCTAAGTCTCAGAGCCTGCATTCTAACGCAGACCTGTCAGGCTCCAGGGCTGTGTTCCCCACTGTGTCTTGCAAGCAAAGAGCCTTCACTCAGGAAACAGACCTCACCAGTCCTGACAAGTCAGAGGCTGACCAAGCATGAACTGATTTCAAGGGGATGCTTTTGGGTCTGCCGGTTGGGGGCTCAAGAGGACCGTTCAACATCTGTGCTGCCTCCAGGTGTGAAGTGGCCAGGGGTGCAGTGGACAGGGCCTAGGGGTCATAAGGTTCTAGACCTTCGACTTTGGTAGTCTCTAAGCCTTGAGGCTGGAGGACACCATGGAGACCGAGGTTAGACAGCTCTGAGTCTGGGAGCATGCTCCAACCAGAGGTAGGACCATGTGAGGAGAGAAGGGGAATGCCATGGATTTGGGGGAGAGGAGCTCCTGGAAGCCAAGAGAAGGATGTGTCTCCTGGGAGGAGGCTGATGTCTGAGGCTGAAAGGCCAAGTGCAAAGCATTCTGAGAACCCATTGCTGGATTCAGGAACACAGGGGCACTGGGGACAGGTTGTGAGTGGCTTGGGGGGTGAAGGAGAAAGTGGGGCCAGGATAGGACCATCAGGGACGTGAGCACATGCATGTCTCTGCCTAGCTGGCAGTCTGTCTTCCCAACAAGCAGGCCCTTTCTGCCCTGGCGTCACGTTGTGTTCTAATCATAATAATTATCAGAGCATGATGAGCTCTTACTGCGTGCCCTGCGTGGGGCTCAGATATCTGGGCTGGTGCAATGTCCTTGTGAAGTGCTGTTCACTGAAGACCTCCCCGAGGTGTGCGTGTGTGGGAGCACGTGTGATCGTGTGGCCCTGGAGCACTGGACCAGGAATCCCACGTGGGGCTTTACGCTCCAGCCCTGCCCCTCACCCTCACCCACTAGCCACTGTGTGGCGTTGTAGGATCCTAGGGAAATATCATTTTGAGAGCTCCCTGTCGCCTCCAAGGGCCCTGGCACCAGCCACAGCACTCAGCACGCGCCCGGGTCGCTGCGGGATCACGGTTGCTTATGTGTCCAGAGGCAGAGCTGGAGGTGGAGCAGCGGGCTGAGTTCCACTTCCAGTCCCTTTGGGTGCCTGAAGGAAATCATCTCATTCCCACTGAAAGCCTCAGTGTCCTGGAGTCAGGCAGAGGTAAGTGAGTCCCCGTGGGGACGTTCTCAGCCAGGCGATCGTCATCCCAGCCCACACAACCACCCCGGATCCTCGGCGCCTCTCTCCAGCTTCCTGTGCTGCTGTCCCCAGCTGCCTGGAGCTCAGCAGCTTCGCCACAGTGCGAGTTCATCTCTTGTAGCTATGGAGGCCAGAAGTCTAAAGTCAAGCGGTCGGTGGGGCTGGGTCCTCCTGGAAGCTCCCTGGGAGATTCCGTTTCCTTGCCTTTTACAGCTTCTAGAGGCTGCCTGCATTCCTTGGGTTGTGGCCCCTTCCTGGAATCACAGCAGCCTCTTGTGTCCATCATCCCATCTCCGACTCTGACCCTCCTCCTCCTGTGAGGATGCTTGTGATTTACGGGGCCACCTGGATCACCCAGGACCGTCTTCCATCTCCAGATCTTCCATGCATCCCTTCGGCAGCTCCTTCCCCCTGCAAGAGAACATACTTCCGGTTTCAGGGGTTAGGGCCTGGGCACAGTTGAGGGCCCTCTTTCCTTTGGCAGGACACCCCCACCTGAAGGCACACTGACTCTGCTAACTGCCTTCGGCATCTGTAGCACTGGCCTTGGTCTCAGTGACCCACACAAGTTCCGGATGTGCTGAAAACAGGAGCAGGAGCTGCCTGGCCTCAGCCCTCCCGTCTTTTGAATGGGGTTGACCCAATAGCATGTCACAGAGTTGCTGTGCAGGTCAGAGGATGTGGTGTGTTGAAATAGGTGACACACGACCCCGCCCTACAGATGCTAGCTGCTGAGGGTGACAGCATCAGGGTCAGTCTGCCACGTCCCCGGGAGGGCCATGGAGGGAGGCCCACAGGGACCTCAGACTGCACACAGGCAGTGGCGGCTGCCAAATCCGGACCAGGGGAACGCCACCCAGCAGAGCTCAGGTGAGCAGGGCCTCGTGGGTGGGCGCTTTGCTCATCACTGAGGTTGCCTGCTTGGGGGAAAGACACTTTTCCCTGAAGTGCCTGCTCCCAGGCTGGCTCCTAAATGTCAGCTCAGCCGAAGCAGAAAACACAGCGCTGCACAGAGCCCGCGGGGTGCTGGGAAGAACCTCGAGAGGCTCTCCTGACGCTGACTTCCCATGCATCTGAGGGGCTCCCACCTCTGAGTGGGGCTCAGAATCCCCCTAGGAGAGATCAGGCCATTGAAGAAATCCCGGCGTGGCCAGGCGGAAGCCTCCCAGGAGTGTAGGGTGGGGCCACGGTGTCTGGCTGGTGGCATTCTCACCAGCGACGGCTTCATTCAAACTCACAGTAAGTTCAATAGAGGAGTCTTAATTCCAGAGCAAACCAGATGGGGCCACTCCTCTGCTTAAAAACCTTCTGTGCCCCTCATCAGAAGAGAATTCCCAAACACCTTTGTGGGGAACCCTGAGGCCCAATGCCCCACGTCCTGCCTCACCATGGCCCTCAACACCCAGGCATCCATGTGGGCCACCAGCCTCTGGGGAGACTGATCCCTTTGGCCTGGAGTGGCCGGCTCTGGCTCCCACTGGCATGCCTGCAGGCAGCTCCATCCCGACAGGCCAAACCCCAAGAAAGACCCTCAAAGGCTTCCCCCGACCCCCGTGCACCTCACAGGAGGCTGCTCACCTGCACAGTTTCCTGAAATGCCACAACGCCCTCAGAGGTGGGCCCTGCAGGCGAGTCAGGCCTGGGCAGCTGCATCCACTCAGATCTGAGCAGGGCTGGTGTCCAGGGGCAGCTTCCTAAACACCACACACAACCGCCCGCACGGAAGCCACACCAGCACCCCTCCCTGCACTGAGAACATTGTAGACGCTGCCTGTCTTCCTCTCCACTGCCCATGGGGTAGACAGATCCTCTCCTGCTTCCACAGATGGGGAATCAGGGGCTTAGAGGACCAGCTCCATGCTCTAGGCTCTATGCTCCACGCTCCACGCTGCACGTGGTACATTCCGTTCTCACCACGACCACCAGGCAATCCAGGGTGCACAGCACCACGACAGCCCTCCAGCCAAAGCCCCAGGCCAGGGGGGCTTCTCCAAGTCACAGAGCTGGGAGGGCAGAGACAAGGCTGAGAATGGTGAAGAAACGGGCCAGGCAGCAGATTGGTGTGAGTGTGGCAGCTGTGCCCAATGGGCGCTGAGCGCCAGGCTCCAAGGCAGGGCTTGCTACCACACCCCGCAGCTACCCCGAGGGTCCACATCATCGCCCCGCTGTGCGGTGAGGAGCTCAGAGAGGTCAGGGCCTCACACAGATTCATGGCCCCGTGTTCGTTGCTGCACCTGCTTGCTGTGTGACTACCATGGCTTAGATGTCTGTCCCCTCAGACCTCACGTTGACATTTGATCTCCAGTGTTGGTAGTGGGGCCTCATGGGACTTGTTGGGTCCTGGTGGGGGAGAGGGGTGAGTGCGCACCCATGGGAACTGGCTGTTGAGAAAAGCCCAGCAATTCCCTCCTCTCTCTCCATGTGGTCTCCGCACACACAGGCTCCCTTCACCCTTCGCTGTGAGTGGAGGCATCCCAAGGCCCCCAGCAGAGGCAGGTACTGGCTTCTGCACATGGTTCCTGTGCAGCCTGCAGAACCACCAGCCAAAGAAACCCCTGCTCTCTCTGTCTCGCTGAGCCTCAGGTGCTCCCTGATAGCAACACAGACGGACTAAGCCAGCGACCTTGGGAAAGGTGCTTAACCTCTCAGCGCCTCCCCTCCAAGATCTGTTTGGATCCACTCAGGGTCCCAGCTCTGCTTCAGGAGATGATGATCCACCGGGGTGTCTGACCAACGGTCAGGAGAGACCCCGTGGCAATGACGTCTCAGGCAGGGACGGCGGGCAGGACCATGCCTCCAGGGCTACCAGGCAATGAGCCCGCTCTGCAGTTCGGCAGGGGGGTTGGCAAGCATGCTGGACCCTGGGCCATGCCAGGCTGGAGGAGTGAGGTCTGGCCCTGTCACTCACCCATCTGAGACCTTCTGGGACTCCCAGTCACCTAAGCTCAAGAGGTATAGCCTGGCAGCCACATGGCCATGTGACTAGGCCCTAGCACATGCCTGGCCCTGGTGTACTCTGACCCATGGTGACTCAAGCCTCCAGCCTGAATATCCTTCCCTTCTGCCTCCATCACTGTACCAGGAGGCCCATGAGACTCCAGCCCCCTCACACAGGTCCTGCCCCTCCCTACACAGGGGGAGCTGGCGTGTGGGAGCCAGAGAGGGCGAAAGCACACTCACGCTGAGAGCTTCTGGGGCGCAGGCACTGAGTGCTCATGGCCAAGGTGCTCACCCTCACACACACCTGTGAGCTATGTTGGTCCATTTTGAGGTGGAAAATAGAGGCCAAGGGAAGTCAAGATGCTTGCCCTGCCCCCCACCAAGTAGAAAGTGGCAGAGCCAGGTGCAAACCTGGGTTGCCGGTCCCAGGGCCCAGCTCCCAACCCCTCCACTCTTGGCTGGCTGTCCATCCATGCCTCCTGCACTCTGGGAGGCCCTGGTCCAGGCTCACAGTCTTGTCAATTCCACCCCTCTGCTGATGGCGCCTGGATCTGCACCTCCAGCCCCAACATCGCCCTGGAAGACCAGGCTTATATATCAGCGATCTCCATTTGATGGCCAAAAGGCATCACATAAAAGCCAAATCTTTTACTTCCCAGCTCAAAGCCTGTTCTAGTCTTCTCCATCTCAGCCGCTGGCCAATCCATGCTTCTACCTCTCGGGGCCAGCTCTGATTCCTCCCTCTCCATCTCCGTCTCTGCCGGCTTCCAGATGGCTGGTGAATCCTGTCAGCTCTCCCTTCAGCTGCCATCCAGAGCCCAGCCTGGTCTGCGCCACCAGCCTTGAGCATCTGCTTCTCCCTGGTGCCCTGGTCTTGCCCTTACCAGCCCTTCCCCACACAGCACCAGGGGCACCTCTGCAACAGAAGGCGGAACTTGTCCCTCTTCTGCTCAGAACCTTCCAGTGAGCTCTGAGCCACTCAGAGTCTAATCTAAAGTCCCTCCACAGCCTCTGAGGCCCAAGGGATCTGACCTCCTGCCCCTTTCTCCCCTCCTCTGGTTCACAACTCTGTGCTATACCTGAACTGCACAGCACACCTCTGCGCTACGCCCCAACAGCACCGCAGGCCTCTGCACTGCGTCCTAACGGCACCATACACCTCTGTGCTAGGCCCAGACCGCACCGCACACTTCTGCGCTATGCCCAGACCGCACCGCATGCCTCTGCGCTACAGCCTGACCGCACCGCACACCTCTGCACTGCGTCCTGACTGCACCACACACCTTTGTGCTATGCTCAGACTGCACCGCACACTTCTGCGCTATGCCCGGACTGCATCACATGCTGCTGCCCGGGTCCTGCCTCCTCCGGGGGAGGCGCTGCCCAAAGTCTCCTGGGTCTGCTCCAGTGCCCCTTTCTGGGGAAGGGACCTTCCCTGACCCCACATATATAATGAAAACCCCCCACGGTCTCTCTCTACCACACTTGCTCTACATTCGTTTCCTTCTTAGCTCTTAGCTCCACCTGGCACATGTGCTTCCGGGTTTATCGTCACTCTCTCCCACTGGAATGGAAGCTCCTGGGTGTGGGTCTTGGCACCTTGGTTTTCTGCTGTATTCCTCATGCCTAGAACAGACAGGCACATAGATATTCGCAATAAGCATCTGTGGAATGAACCTGCCATCATTTGGGGGGATATTTTTTATTGCTATATAATACAAGAGTTGTACATATTTTGGGAGTGCATGTAATATTTTGATACATGTATACAGTGTGTAATGATCAAATCAGGGTAATTAGGACATCAGTCACCTGCAACATTCGCCTGCCCACTCATTCTTCTTCCTGGGGGTCTCCTCTGTGCCAGACACCACCGCGAGTGCCAGAACCAATGAACTCAGAGACATTCCATTTCACGTTTGAAATCTACATCAAGGGTAAATCTCCAGGGTTACAAAAAGATCAGTGAAATTCATTCTCAAGGACCCAGATTAAATTTAAATAGAAAAGCACTATTTATCCAATCCAGGAAAACATTTATATAAATGTGCTTATATAATGCATAAAAATGCCAAGAAAAGCTACTTGTGCGGTCACATCAGTATTTCTCACGCGGAACACGGCATATGCTGAAACCACTGAAATCCGCTCTGAACCTTCAGGTCTTAAAGCTCTGAGATTAATCCTACATGCTTTTCCCCTTAAGAAATATGTCCTTTCTTTGTTTTACTCCTAAGTGGCTGCAGGTTTTGCGATTTCCAAATGAAATGAAGCCATCCCAGGGGGTGGTGAGCCCAGATCTTTATGATAAACATTCTTCTTTTGTTTTTCTCAAATTTGTGAAGACTTGTTGGTCTCCGTGGGGGAGACGTCAGGTCCTGGAGGGGTCAATCCGATTAGTGGCTAATCTCTCCGTGCTAGGAGCCCAGTGCAGGGGACCTTCCTAGTGCCTGAGCTCAGCTTCCAGCGGTTTTGTCCCTGCCTGCAGCACTCAGAGCTTCCTCAGAACCTGTCTTCCACAGAACCTTTTGTTCTAGAAATAGCACGTGATTGACAATTCGTTCCTCCGAGTTGAAAAATAGTTAAATGAATTAAGACAGTCTCAGAAACGCCACATTTGAATTGCGGGGTGTTGATTCAAATACTGGAAGAGAAATCATTTTGAATTTTTAAGAAATGATGGAATATGTATTTTTTTCTTTTGTAGTTTTGAGGTGGGTGACAGAAAATCAGTGAATTTTTTAAAACCTGGAATTGTTTAAAAAATATATCATGTTATGTGTGACAAATTTCCTGGTCCCTGGTTGCAGCAGATTTTATTTGGAGGAAATTTTTCGAAAGCATAAATCTATTATCTTCCCACTCTCTCATTAGCAACTCCCTGCTGCCAGAAGGAAATGTTTTGCTCTGGGCCATCCAGTGACCCCCTTGCATTGGATCCTGGAATTCTGTGTTGGCAACCTGTATGTGTGTTCCCAAGGAAAACGTGGAAAGG
This sequence comes from Trachypithecus francoisi, assembly GCF_009764315.1. Taxonomy (NCBI): domain Eukaryota; kingdom Metazoa; phylum Chordata; class Mammalia; order Primates; family Cercopithecidae; genus Trachypithecus; species Trachypithecus francoisi. Next base: position 3,918,309 of record NW_022681454.1, on the reverse strand, counting down.
GCTTGTTTAAAAAGAAACCAGTAAGGCGCAGTGGCTCACGCCTGTAATCCCAGCACTTTGGAAGGCCAAAGCAGGCAGCTCACCAGAGGTTAGGTGTTCAAGACCAACCTGGCCAAAATGGTGAAACCCTGGTTCTACTAAAAAAATACAGAAAAATTAGCTGGGCGTAATGGGGGCGCCTGTATTCCCAGCTACTCAGGAGGCTGAGGCAGGAGAATTGCTTGAACCCAAGAGGTAGAGGTTGCAGTGAACTGAGATCAGGCCACTACACACCAACCTGGGCAACAAGAGTGAAATTCTGAAAGAAAAGAAAGAAGGAAGGAAGGAAGGAAGGAAGAAAGAAAAAGAAAGAAAGAAAGAAGAAAGAAAGAAAGAAAGAAAGAAGAAGAAAGAAAGAAGAAGAAGAAAGAAAGAAAGAAAGAAAAGAAAAGGAAGGAAGGGAAAGAGAAAGAAAAAGAAAGAAAGAAAGAAAGAAAGAAAGAAAGAAAGAAAGAGAGAGAGAGAAAGAAAGAGAAAGAAAGAAAGGAAGGAGGGAAGGAAGGAAGGAAGGAAGGAAGGAAGGAAGGAAGGAAGGAAGGAAGGGAGGAGAGGGAGGGAGAAAGGAAGGAAGGAGACACCATAATTGATACGAGCTTCATTTGAGCAGATGACAGGATCAGGTTGATTAGAAAGAAAATTTAATCTTCAGTTACATTAATAGGAGCAGAGTGTCCAGAATAATGGAGGTGATCATTCGACTGCACTAGGGGCTGATCATACCATTCTTTGCAGCGTTGTGGTTGGTTCTGGATCTTTAGGTAATCTGCGTCTCCACCGATTAGAGTGGGCTTATTAGCAATGACGGGGTTGGAAAGTCAATCTGAAACTGGGTCCTTAGAGAAATGTCTGAAGGCATCAGAGCTGTTTCACTGAGAGAACAGACTCTGTGGACCCGGGAACTGTCTGCGGATTTCTGAAGGACTATCATGGGGCATGCAGAATGGGTTTCATTGGCCCTGAGACCAGAGTCAGGATCACGTGGTATTCTGTGCATCTATTATTGCATTAAAAAAATGCGGCCATGTGCAGAGGCTCATGCTTGTAATCCCAGAACTTTGGGAGGCCGAGTTGGGTGGATCACGTGGTCAGGAGTTCAAGACCACCGTGGCCAAGACGGTGAAACCCCATCTCTACTAAAAATACAAAAATCAGCCAGGCATGGTAGCAGGTGCCTATAATCCCAGCTACTTGGGAGACTGAGGCGGGAGAATCTCTTGAACCCAGGCAGCAGAGGTTGCAGTGAGCTGATATTGCACCAATGCACTCTATCCTGGGCAATAAGAGTGACATTCTGTCAAAAAAAAAATCTTACTAGTGTAAAATAACAATGTAACAGCAATGTATCATTATGTCTTCCAGTTCTGTGGGTTGGCCAGGCTCCCCACTGGGAGACTCTAACTTGGGTCTTACTGCTGGCTGCAGTGGGGTGTCTGCCAGGGCTGCTGTCACCTGGGGGCTCCCCTGGGATGCCCTCCAGGCTCATCACTCAATGCTGTGGCTGAGGCTGGCAGTCAGCTGAGGGCCGCACTGGGGCTGTTGAGGACAGGCCCACACGTGGTCTCTCCATGTGGCTTGGGCTTCTCCCCGATGGCGGCAGGGCTCCAAGAGGGAGCGAGTGCTCCGAGATGCCCAGGCAGAGGCTGCTCAGTGTCTTCTGATCCAGCTCAGAGTCCCAGAAAGTCACTGCTGCCATTTTCCACTGGCCAAGCAAGGCCCTATAGCCAGCCTGGATCCACGCAGGAGAAAGTTTTGATGAGAGAGGAGCACGCACCGCCAATGCCAGCCTTCAGCAAGGCCAACCACCAAACAAGGAGACGAGGTTCACAGGGAGACCTGCAGAGGGGCACCCTTCTCCTTGTTTATTTCCTGGCATTGGCAGAGGCTATCAGTGACCAGTCCTGAGGCATTGCAGGGAAGGAGATTTCAACAAGCCTCAGGCAGACAGGCCCAGCTGCCAACCAGATCCATCTGTTCGGGCCACCATAACAAACTAGCAAAGACCAGGGGCTTAAACAACAGAAACGGATGATCTCACAGTCCTGGAGGCTGGGAGTTCAGCATCAAGGTGTGTCATAGTCCATCTGCATTGCTGTAAGGGACACCTGAGGTTGGGTAATTGATAAAGACAGGTTGATTTGGTTCCCAGTTCTGTAGGCTGTACAAGAAACCTGGAGCCAGTATCTGCTCGGCTTCTGGGAGGCCTCAGGAAGCTTCCCCACGTGGCAGAGGAGCTGCCTGTGCAGAGCTCACATGGTGATACAGAAGCCAGTGAATGGGGAGGTGCCAGGCTCTCTCCAACAGCCAGCTCTCACAGGAGCTAACACAGTTGGGAACTCACTCATGACTGCAAGGAAGACACCAAGATATTCATAAGGGATCTGCCTCCATGACCCAAACGCCTTCCACCAGGCCCTGCCCCCAACATCGGGATCGCATTTCAACGTGAGACTTGGCAGGGTCAAACCAACCCTATCTAAACCACCGCAGGATGTCACCAAGGCTACAGGCTCAATAATCAAGGCTTGGTGTCTCCCGAGGCCTCTCCTTGGCTTGGAGATGGCCACTCTCTCCCTGCAACCTCATGGGGTGGTTCCTGTCTGTGTCTCCATCACCTCTTCTCATGAGGTCTGCAGTCACACAGGGTTAGGGCCACCCTGGTGACCTTACTTTACCTTAATTACTTTTTTTTTTTTGAGACAGAGTTTGGCTCTTGTTGCCCAGACTGGAATGCAATGGCACCATGTTGGCTCACTGCAACCTCCACCTCCCAGGTTCAAGAGATTCTCCTGCCTCAGCCTCCCGAGTAGCTGGGATTACAGGCACATACCACCACATCCAGCTAGTTTTTGTATTTTTAGTAGAGACAGAGTTTCACCATGTTGGCCAGGCTGATCTCGAACTCCTGACCTTGGGTGTCCCCCACCCTTGGCCTCCAAAAGTGCTGGGACTCCAGGCATGAGCCACCGCACCCAGCCACCTTAGTTACTTCTCTAAAGGCCCTGTCTCTACCTACAATCCCGTTCTGAGGTCCGGAGGGCCAGAACTTCCACATGAGGCTTTTGTGGGGACACAAGTCATTCCATAGCATCAAGGGAGTGCATTTCCTCAGGAACAAGGAGAAAGGCCCATGTCACAGAGGTCAGAAGAACTGTCAGCCAGGAAAAGTGAGATGTGGACATTAGACCAGAAAAAGTTTCAGAGGGTTCCAGGAGGAGATGGTTGCAGCGGAGACTGGAAGAGTGAGCTGGAGTCAGCTGGCGGAGGGGCAGGGGGATGAAGGGAGATGGAGAGGGGCCAGGAGCATTTGGGTGAACAGGAAGAGGAGGAGGCATCCCTGGCGAAGGGCCTGCAGGGACACACCTGGCAGTGGGATGTCTAAGGTGGGGGCTATCTCAGGCCAGGAGTCCCAGAAGCCGACCTGAGACAAGGATGATATCAGGGAGGGCTCACAGAAAACCCAGGAGGGCATAACGGGCAGAAGCCCCTGAAAGAGTGTGAACAACCAATCCTGAGACCCTCCCCACACCTGCACAGGCCCCTGCCAGGGGTGGAGGGTGGCAGCGGTCACTGGCCGGGCAGGAGAGTGGGCAGCCGAGAGCCCACCTGAGAGTGGGGGAGGGGTGGGAGGCAGGATCACCCGTGAACCAAAGCTCCAAACTTTCCATGGGATGTCATTCATAAAATCCATGGGATGTCATTCATAAAATCCAAACAGAAAGTCAAAGATAAACTCTTTAGGAGTTTCAAGGCGGAGACCTAAGAGCATAAACCCCCGGAACGGGGCTTCTGAGCGAGGGGAGGGGTCCTGGGTGAGTGCACTGGTCTCACAGAGAGCAACTTTGGAGAGACTGCAGTGCCCATCCCCAGGTGCCCTGATGGGGTCAGGGAAGGAGCTGGGGCATTTGCAGGGCTCCCATCGTCCAGCCTGCCTGGGTGGGGGGCTGGGGGAGCAGGGCAATGTCCCGGGCACACCCTGCTGTGTGCACACAGGGGTGTGGGCTTTCGGGCACAAGGCTGTCCTCGGGCAGGGGAGGCGGGGCTGGCTGTCTAGAGGCTGCACTCCAGGATGGGGCATGCATGAAACAGTTCAGAGCCTTGAGAGCATCTGCCGTGTGGCCACAGGAAGTCCCAACATGGGGGGACCCTCAGTCTGCGGGGCACTGTCCTCCTCCTGTTTTCATCCTAATCATGGTCAACCCCATCATCAAAGGAATCCTGACCAGCCCAGACTTGAGCCCTCGGCCCCACTCCGCCTCCCAGCCTTGGCCGACCCTGAGAGGAGATCCTCACACCCCCAACCCTGAATCAGCCCTTGCCACCCAGTGCTGCCACTGTCCCACCAGGCCAGGCATGTCCGGTCCCTGGTGTCCCCAGCCTCCCAAGCTAACAGGACTCTCTGCGGCTGCTGTTTAGCTCAGCTTCCTCAACAGGGAGGTAGGGACAGCCACAAGTCCAGGACCCTTACAGGAAGCCCCGGGAGCCAGTGGGCTTCAGACTTCAGCCTTACAAAGCCATGTGGTGCCTATTCTGTGTATTTCACCACACCCACAGGGGGCTGGACCGGATCATCCTATTCAAATGAATCCACTGTTCTGCAGCCTAGCCATGTCCAAGAAATAGATGATAAATCATCAGGCCAGGTTTTGTCACCAAACGAGTTATTAAAGAAAAACATCAAAAAGATATACTCAAAGTGGTCAGAGCTGTGACACACTCTCCAGCCCCGTCCTCAGGGGTCAGCCCTGGATTAAAAGACCCTGGGTGGGCCAAGTTCTGAGCACCCATTTGGTGCTCACAAAAGTCAGGGACGTGACAGAATGTGGCTTGCAAATGGCTTCAGGCTACAGCTGTCTAGGACAGAAGGCATGAGTGGTCCCTGCCTCCCCTACCCGAGTCCAGGACAAAGGTGCTGCTTTGAAAAGGCCCAGGAGGAATGCAGAGGGAGCCCTTATTCTATTCCTGCCTGTGGGCGTGTATTTGGTAAAACTAAGTGCCTGGCACGGGTCCTTTGCCACCTTTACCGCTGTTTTCATTTGTTCTTCTCCCGTGGAGTTCAACCACCCCCGTTAGAGGCTTGTTTATTGTTGAAGCACAAAGGAGTGGCAGGTGTGACTCAGAGAGAGGCCCAGCCTCACAGCAGGTGGGGAGGGGCCTTCACCTGGGGCTCCTGTGACCCCAGAAAGCCAGGGCTCAGGGAGTATGCAGCAAATCCACACGTCTCCAGGCTCAGGGAGCTGAGGAGGGGGTCGCAGAGGCCTCAGCATTGGGGTGTGCCCGTGGCCCATCCCTGCAGGGTGATGCTGGGTGAGGTGCTCCCCCCGCTCTGAGCTTTGGGGTCCTCATCTATAAAAAAGGAGAACAAGAATAAGAGGAATAATACATATCATCCTCCTTGGGTTGCCCCAGGGTTAAGAGATGACACAGAAATGGGAAGAACCATGCAGCAGACTCAGACTCCAGGGCTCTGGGACTGAGGGCTCTTCACCACCATCACCTCCATTGACAGGCCAGTCAACTTGGGGTCTGGGAGGAACACAGGACGTGGGACACTTCTGCTCCGCTAGGGAATGTTAAGCAACTCTCGAAAGTGGGGGGTCTTCACGGAAAGGCTTCTCCACTGCCCTTGCTAGGGCTGCCAGAGAAAATAAAGGATGCCCAGTTAAACTTTAGTTTGAGATGGGCAATGAGTAATCTTTAAAAGAAGTATTTCTTAATATTGCATGGGATGTATTTATACCAGAAATGTAGACATTGTTTATCTGAAATTGACACATAGCTGGGTACCCCGGATTTTTATCTGCTAACTCTGGCCCACTCATTGTCCAGTCGGGAACTCAGGGGCCCGCGGGGTCCAGCTTCCAGCTACCACAGTCCCTGCACTGAGAAGGGTCTCGATTCTGGGGGGAGTGGGCAAGCAACAGTGTCCCAGACCCCCACCCTGCCCCATGTCTGGCTAATCAAAATTCAAAGATCAAGAACAGAGTTTCGGGTGACACTGTCTTAGGGCTGGGTTGGCTACTTTAGCTAGGGGTCCCCTGGCAAGTGGCTCAACCTCTCTGGGCCTTGGTTTCCTCATCTGCTTAAAGGAGGAAGTGCTGACCTCACTACCATGCTGTCAGGATGAGCAGTGGCACAGGGCTGTCCTCAGGACCTGGAACTCACGAAGGAGCACACGGGGTTCATCTGGGGACCCAATGGGAGGACCCAATGGAAGCCATTGATGTGATGACATCATCTTCTTGTAGGATCCTTGTGAGGATGAGTGAGTCACCTGTGCGTAATTCCTGGATAGCAGTTTTGAGTTGTCACCCCCAGGTAAAGCGTGATGTGTGTCATTCATTGCTCATGCACCAGCTACTGGCTTCAGGCACTGGGCAGCTCCAATGCCTGGTCATTGTTTTTGACTGGCCCTTTCCCTGGCAATTAATTTTCGTGAGAGGCCAGCAGCCTGTTGGCGACAAACCCTGATAGGAGTAAATCAGCGTAGGGAAGATGATGGAGCCTGGGGAAGGCAGGCTTTCCATTCAGATGGAAAATCATCTCCCACCCTCCACTCCAGCGCCCTGCCTCTGCCCCTTGGCCCCTCCACAGGATCATGCTCAGGGAAGGGAGGGCACGGCCTCACCCTCTGTTGGGGCTACCTGCCCCGACACACCTGCATGGCCCACCAGCAGCACAGTGCCTACCTGAGGCCCACAGAAGTTTCAGGGGCTCAGGAAAATGTTCGAATTTCTTAGAAGTCAGAAGAATAAAATGAACTTTTTAGTTTTAGTATGTTTATTTTTAATGTGATGTTTTCTGTTTTAGTGTATAATGTGAATATGCACATCTTTCTAAGCTGCTCCACTGTGATAGACCAGACTTGAGCTCCCTGTGGCCAGGGACATCGGCCCCTCCCTGTGGAACCCCCAGCCAGGGCTCTGCATGCTGCAGAAGGGCATTGCATGCGTGAACGAGGGGCCTAAAGCCACTCTATCAATAGACCCCCTTCTTGCTGACGTGGCATGTGGGAGAACCACTGCCCTGAGCAGCTGGCGGAGCTGTGGCCATTCCATGAACTCAAGTCCATCTGAATCCCTCTCGCCCTCACGACGGAACTGGGAACCCAGGGATGAGCCTGGCATCGTCTCCAATGTCCCCTGACCTGCTTCCCCTGAGACTGTGACACCTTCAGGAGCAGTTGGTGGCATCCTCTCCTCCCGCCGCCTGTGCCTGGACTGGGGTATAAACTGAAGCACCTACATCCCTCTTTCCCTTTTCCAGACGGGGCTCCACATCCTTCCAAATCCACGATGTCTTGCTGGAAACTACAAGTCCTGCAAGGGACATTCTGAAAACCCGACCTTTCGTTGCTGTTGTTGTTGAGATGGAGTTTTGCTCTGTCGCCCAGGCTGGAGTGCGGTGATGCAATCTCAGCTCACTGCAACCTTCACCTCCTGGGTTCAAGTAATTCTTCTGCCTCAGCCTCCCGGGTAGCTGGGATTACAGGTGCTTGCCACCACGCCTGGCTAATTTTTGTATTTTTTTAGTAGAGACGGGGTTTCACCATATTGACCAGGCTGGTCTTAAACTCCTGACCTCAGGTGATCTGCCTACCTTGGCCTCCCAAAGTGCTGGGGTTATGGGCGTGCCTGGCCTGAAAACCTGGTCTTTAGAGGAGGAGCCTGAGGTCAGGGAGGCAAAGCAACTTGCCGCCAAGCTCAATGATTTTAAGCTCTGCTCACAAAGTAAGGCTAATCATATTAATAACACGGCTTCACATCTGTGTAATTCTGAGTCGCCCACGAGGCCTTTGTGTGGTACATATGCATGTGAGTGGCCTGCGTCAGCGAGGGTCTGGGGGCTAGGTGTGCGGGTCGTAGAGTGGAGGCTGGAGTGTCCCTGCCATGATGCTGTTCTCTGAGCTGCATCACTGTTCACTCTGTGCCTCATTGTCTGTGCCTGGAAGGTGGGGCCTGGTGCACGAAACGCCCGGTGTATGGATGGATGAGGCTGAAATCCATGTCTGGCCAGGTGGGGCCAGAGCAGAGGTGTCCTGGAGGCTCCTTCACCTCTGGGTGTCCCTGGAGCACGGGTCAGGCAGCCTGGGGAGCCCTGTTCTTTCCTTTTCTCTCGATTTTTCCTGCTCATTCATGCACCTGCTCTCCCTGCCCTGGATGCCTCCCTTTCTGCCTCTCTTGGCTCAGGAAGAGTTTCTAGAGAGATGGAGAAGAAGTCTGTGCCCAGTAGGAGGTCCCAACAATCCTGGGAGAGTCTTGTGCTTACGAACCAAAGGGCATCCTTGGGCATCTGAGTCAGTGAGTGGTCCCGATGGTGAAAGTTGGGAGGAGAGAGGAATCCCTGAGGGCTTCCTGAAGGAGGCAGGCTTCTCAGTTTTGGAGTGGGAGGGAAAAGAGTGGTCATAGGATAAGGAGTGCAAGAGTCCACATGAAGTTGGAATGGTCTCCAAAACTCTGGCCAGCACATTTAAAACCATCTTTGCCAAGACTACGTGCCCAGGGACTGTTACACATTTCTGTGAAGATAAATGTTTATGAGTGATTCACCCAAGGCCCATCTGGTAGCTCAGCCCCTAAGGTCTGAGCTGTGCTGGGGGGTGGTCCCCATAAACCCACGTGCACAACCAGCAACCACAACGCAAGCCCAGGCAACTGATCAGGAAAATTCTCCAGTCACCGCCAGGCTCTGGCCAGGCAAGAGCCCAGAGGCTCATGCAAGCGAAATGGATGTGTCTAGAGACCAGAGAGTCAGACCACTTGCTCACTGGCATGGAGCTGGCCCAAGCGGGAATTAAGTGGATGCATAATTTATCATCTGCCATGAGTGGAGGCAGCTGTCTGAGAACCCCACAGAGCAGGATGAGAGTCGGGAATTGGGGAGCATCTCCCAGCCAGGAGCCCAAAATCCAATTTCTATCTTGTCCTAAGGACAAAATGCTTTCTGTAAACAGCCACACCGAATTCTCAGATCCAATTAACCATGGCCCGGGGGTCTTGCCAAGAGCAAGGGAAAGCCAGGCTTCTGAGAGTCCAGTGGCCTCAGTTCTGGGCAGCAGAATCAGGACCAGTCCCCAGAGGTGGACGCCCCACCCTGCCTCTGCCCCACCAGCCCACAGCCCAAAGCCTCCATGAACTTCTGCATGCATCACATCCCTGCCTGCACACCGCTCCTTCCATCCCATCTCCCAGACAGGGCTCCGTGTGCCACAGGGCCCCAGTCCACCTGACACTCCTTCTCCTCCACCTGCAAAAGACCTCGGTTCTCCCCTCTCCTGGGCCCTGCCGCTCTTCCCGGTCACTGCCTCTCCTCTCTCCCTCGCTACCCCGGGGCTTGTTCAGAAGAGCAGCCCACCTTTGTGGCCTTTCTCTCCCGCATCCGTCCTGGCTGTCTGCCCCTCTGACTCTGGACCCTGAGCTGGCCCAGTGCCCCCAGTCCCTGCATGTTGAAGGCACTCCTATTCTTCAACATGATTCTTGGCTGCACAGGGCAATACCCAACCCCAACCGCCCCTCAGGCTCCTGGACCTCTCCCAAAGCTGCTCTGCAGCCTCTGCGGCCCTGCAGGAGTGAAGTGGCTCCTCTGGGCTCTCCTGGGCTCCTTGCCCTGTGACTTTGAAGTCCCTCTCCATTATGGCTTCATGCCCCTCCAAGCTTCTTTAGTGCTAGCTTCACCCCAAATACCCCCGCCAAAGTCAGAAAGCCCCCGGGGCCCACTAGAGGACCCCTCCACAAGGCATTGCTGGAAAGCCCACCTTTCCCAAAGTCACCCCACAGGACACAGCCCTGGGTGAAGTTAATCACTGTGACACACATGTGCATGCACACACACATGCATGCATGCATGAGTGTGCACATACATATTCAAGGTCAAACGTGAGGGGAAACTGTCTTTTGGAGATTCAATGGTGCATTAGCAGATTAAAGACTCTGAGAAGTCTAGGAATTAAATACAACTGTTTAACTTGGTTTAACCCAGAATTTTTTCAAACGCAGACATCTTTTTGATGGCACATCTATTAGCACCTTGAGAACGAGTGCTCTATGGGACTCCAGTTTGGAAAATTACTTTACAACTGGGATCTGGACTTAGGAAATCGAGGCTACAAGTGAGAGAAAACAGCAGATGCTCATATTGTGCACGTTTTGTGCTAGGCACTTTTCAACATGCTTTACCTATAAGAAGCCTATTAATCTTCACATCCACCCCAAAAGGTAGGTGCTGTCATTATCCCCTCTTTCTTGTTGAGGAAGCTAAACCATAGATTGCTCAGGTAACATAGGAAGCCAAGTGTATCAGTCAGCTTGGGCTAGGTGATGCTGTAGTAACAAACATCCCCATACCCAGTGGCTGATAGCAATCCATGCCTACCTCTCACTCAAGCTGCCTATCTGCTATCTTCACTACAGTGTCCAGGTGAATTGGGCAGCCACCAGGTGGGGTACTGCCCAGAGGAGGAGCCTTGCAGAGAACCTCACCCTTCTCAAGAGACACACATCACTTCCAGTGGCTTTTCATTGTCCAAAGTCAGTCACATCTCTACTCCTGAGTTCAGTGGTGAGGAGTTATAGTTGGGCAGTGAACTTATGCAAATGGTCATGTAGGCATTTGAGCCCTGGTTGTCTGACTGCAGCCCCTGTTCACATCCAGCATGCTCCACAACGCTGGCTGTTAGGTAAAGGACTCTGGTCCTCACGGTGGGAGAATCCCAGTGAGTGACTCTGTGCACCACCCCCCCCATTCCCTGTGTGGGGCTCTGTTACATGGTCCACACCATTGCCCTCTCTTTGAATGTCCTCACCCATCCCTCCCACCAGCTAAAATCACAAGCACCTGCTCAGGTCAATGTGAACACAGTCCCTTCTACAAAACACTACTCAGTTCTCCCATTGGAGGAACCCACTTCCTACCCTGAACTTCTGCATCAGTCTGCTTGGAGTTTCCTTTGTGCTCTGACCATTGGTGGTCTAATTTAAACCCTGCCCCCTCTCCTTCCTTAGCCATCAGCTGTGATTCCTTGGTGACAGGGCTCTATCGAGTCTGTCTGACTCCCTGCCCTGTGGTCCTTCCTACTGCAGTGAGGAATCCACCTGACTATGAGAGTCTAGGAGCATGGTCACAGCCTTGTAAGACCAGGGGTAGCTTGTCTGTGGGTTCAATGGGCCCACATACATTGCAAAATAAGTAATTACTGGGCACCTGTATGCATAGCTATCTTTAAGGAACATACAACCTAGTTGAAGTAACTAAAATATCTAGAAAGTATTCATCAACTTAATAGAAGAAACAGGACTATGGGGCTTATAAGGACCGAGGCAAGCCAAGGGTCTGGGGAGGCCAGGGAGCTTTGCCAGGCTAGAGCTGGAGCTGCAAGTCAGGGCCAGTTGCAAAAGGTGGACAGGAGGAGAAGGGGCTCCCCAGGACAGGAAGCCACTTGGCTTTAAACCACATAAAGGCAGTGGCAGTAACAGCAACAATGTTGTTAAAACTTGACCTGGGTGAGGGAGTCTATCCATGCCTTGCTCCTGATCTAAGGGGAAAAGAATTCAGTCTTTCACCATTAAGTATGTCAGCTGCAGGCTTTTCGTAAATCCCCTTCATGGGGTTAAGGAAGTCCCCTAATTCCTAATTTGCTAAGAGTATTTTTTTTTTCAATCAGAAATGGATGTTGGGTTTTGTCCAATGCCTCTCTGTATCTGTTGAGATGATCATGTGGTTTTTCTTTTGTAGCCTGCTAACATGTTGAGTTACATTAACTGATTTTTGAATGCTAAACCAACCTTGCATTTTTGGGATAAAACCCACTTGGCCATGATGTATCATCTTCTTTACATATTACTGGATTCAACTTGATCACATTTTGTTAGAAAATGTTTACATCTGTGTTAATGAGAGATATTGGTCCCTAATTATCTTTTCTTGTAATGTCTTTGTCTGCTTTTGGTATCAGGGTAATATTAGTCTCATAGGACAAGTTGATATGTAATCTCTCCTCTCTTATTTTCTAGCAGTGTTTGTGTACAGTTGGTATTATTTTTATTGAAATGTTTGGTACAATCCAAACATTGTTGAAACCATCTGGGCCTGTAGTTTTCTTTGTGGGAAGGTGTTTTACCACAAATCCAATTTCTTTAACACTTACAGTGCTATTCCAGTTACCAATTTCTTCTTGAGTAAGCTTTGATAGTCTGTATTTTTTAAAGAATTTGTTCATATCATCTAGGAGTCAAAAGTATTGTAAAGTTGCTCATAACTTTCCCATATTATCCTTTCAATATCTGTAGGATCTATAGTGATATCACCTATTTCATTCCTGAAACTGGTGATTTATTTCTTCTCCTTTGTCCTGTCAGTCTGCTAGAGATTTATTAATTTTATTCATTTTATCAAATAACTGGTTTTGGTTTTATTGATTTTCTTTGTTGTTCTTCTGTTTTCTATTTCACTGACTTCTGATCTGCTCTTTATTTATCTTCTCCTGTCTACTTTGGGCTTAATTTGCCCTTCTTTTGCTAGTTTCCTGAGGTGAAATCTAAGAATATTGATTGGATACCTTCTTATTTTCTAGTCTATGCATGTAGTGTTATGCATTTCCCTCTAAGCACTGTTTAAGCAACATTCCACCAGTTTTAATATGTTGTGTTTTTATTTTCATTCAGTTAAAAATATCTTCAATTTTCCATTTTGATTTTTTGTTTAGCCCATGGGTTCTTTAGAAGTATATTGGCCGGGCGCAGTGGCTCAAGCCTGTAATCCCAGCACTTTGGGAGGCCGAGACGGGCGAATCACGAGGTCAGGAGATCGAGACCATTCTGGCTAACACGGTGAAAACCCGTCTCTACTAAAAAAACACAAAAATCTAGCCGGGCGAGGTGGCGGGCGCCTGTAGTCCCAGCTACTCCGGAGGCTGAGGCAGGAGAATGGCGTAAACCCAGGAGGCGGAGCTTGCAGTGAGCTGAGATCCGGCCACTGCACTCCAGCCCGGGCGACAGAGCGAGACTCCGTCTCAAAAAAAAAAAAAAAAAAAGAAGTATATTAATTGGTTTCCAACAATTTTGAGATTTTCTTTTGAGATATAATTCTGTTATGGATTTCTGACTTAATTACATTGTGATCCTAGAACATATTTTGCATGATTTGTATCATTTTGAAGTTAGTAATACTTGTTTTTATAACACAGAATATGGTCTATTATCATTGTTCAGTACACACTTGAAAAGAATGTACATTCTTCTGGTGGTGGTAGCATGTGTATAAATGTCAATCAGGTTACATTGGTGATAGTGCTGTTCAAGTCTTCTATTTCTTTATTGGTTTTGGGCTTACTTGTTCTATTAATTATTGAGAAAGGCGTGAAATCTCAGACTATTATTTGTGGAGTTTCTATTTCTCCATGCAGTTGTATCAGTTTTATTTATTTTCACTTTATTTATTTTAAGTTCTATTGTTATGCACAGAAGCATTTAAGATTGTTCTGTTTTCTTATCGAATTGATCTCTTAGTCATTATGAAATGATTCATTATCGTGATTCATCTTTTCATCTCTGATAACATGCTTTCCTTTGAAATTTACCTTGACATTGTTTTCAAAACTGATTAAAAATACCCTAGCAATCTGTGATAACTTGATGCCACTTTCCTGGGCAGTCTAATGGTGCCAGCTCCCTCTCCATCCAGGCACCCCTAAGCAATGACCTTAGGGCTCCCTTAGACTCCTTTTCACTTGCTTGGAGGAGATGGAGGCAGGGCAGAGAATGCCACTGTGCTCCCATGAGGCCAAGGGTCTCCCAGCTGGAGCATTTGTCTGGCCCTCTGCTCTTCTGAGCTGGTTGGGGTGGTTGGGATGGGGATGCAGATACTTGTTTGGCTATTTTTTGGCAAGAGTTGCAGAGATGTGCTCCCTGGAGTTGGGATGCACAGAGTGGTATACATGAACCTGGTTTTGGTACCTACAAGAAGAAGGGACAGCTGGACAGTGCTCTGCAGGGCTGGGCAGCACCAAGGGCAGGGCAAAGGGTGGGGTCCATGATATCCAACTTTGTCATTTCCTGATGCCCCTGAAAAGGCTGATTTTGAGATGAAAGGAACTTAGGTGGACCTGGGGCAGGAGCCAGGCTTTCCTTTTGTCCCTGTGAAGCCCAACACCTATGTTTCTTGGTGGAAATGGGGCAGAGGCCCCTTTCCCATTTGCCAGGCCCTGACTGAGGCACGAGAGTCTGAGAGAACATCCTTCAGTTCCATTCATCCCACAGGCTCAGAGCCACTGCCTGATGCCACAGTCGAGAGCACCAGGCACTAAGAGTTAGCCATAGGGCCCCTGGTCAACAGCAGACAGTGCAGGGAGTCCAGATGGCTGGTGTCTGCATGGTACAGGGTGGCACATGGGAGGGCCCCTTGTGCTGGACACTGAAGGATGAGTGAGGTCACCAGGCAGAGGGTGGAGGAAGCAGCACATGTCTGAGAGAAGGGCTGCAAGATGGGTCTAGGAATAGTGAAGGCTTTGGGATGTCACATGTAACCAAGGTGACCCTCGCCTCTCTTAGCCACACCCACAATGTCCAAATTGGCCTCACCCAGCACATAGCACTCATGTCACCTCCTCCTCTCCCTGCCCTTGGCAGACATCACTAGTTGATTGTGACATTATTCCCATAGACCCCAGTGTGTGCAATTGGACACCTATTGAACACTGCTAGACTGAACCCTTCCCATCATAGCTGACTGTGAAATTAATCTTCACCTGATATTACAGCTATGGAAAGTTAGAGACAAACGTGAAGGTTTTCCCTGACTGTTTTACCTCCCAGAGCTGGCTCTGGCCCCAGACCTCACCAAGCCCAGATCCAAAGGGCTGATCTGATACTGCATATCTATGCCAACTCCTGCAAAAAATAATCAGGATGCAAGAACTGAGGGAGAGGCAGAGGGGAGGAAAAGAGCAAGGAGAGAGAGGGAAGGAGATGGGGAGAGGAGGGTTGGAGAGAGAAGAGTGAAGAGGCCCACAGATGCCTTTGGACACCCCCTATCTGACACTCAGGAAAACCCAGCAGCAGCTCTCATGAGGTGGTGGAGAGGAAATCAGCTCTGTTGTGCTGGGGACATGAATTAGGCCCTGCAGCCTTCCCCTCCAGGCCTGCCTTCCCATGGCAAGCACTCTGCAGTTCACCAAGAGAAGTCTTTATTTGTGTTGGTCTTTTTGAGAAAAGTAAAAACTGAAAATGCTCCCTGCATCTTGCCTTTGGACATGTGACCCGAGGAAATGCTTTATTTATATGTCTAGATGTATACCTGTGTCCACATACGTGTTCTACAGCACACACATGTGTGCATACCACAGGAGCGGGCACAACACACACCCCAATGGACACCCACACGCACATTCCTCCTCCTCTGATCTGCTGTCCACGACTGCAACCCTGTATCAGCTCACAGCAATCTCATTTCCTACTGAAATTGAAGGGCTATCCCTGTCCATGGTTGACTTAGGCTAAGCCAGGATTTATGTTGGAAGGAACAGAGGCATGCAGGACACAGGCATTTTCAGAATCACATGTACCAAAAGGGCCAGTGGAAGGGTGGGAGCAGACAGTACTCACCAGCCATTCTGCCAGCTCACACCCATGTTTGCAGCAGGCATTGGCAGGGTGGGAGTCTTCCTCCATGAACGGGAAGCTGAGGTAAAGGGTGGTGGGAAGTCTCCTGAATGTGGAGTTGGGGTCTGGGTTGGCTTCTTGGTCACCCTATGGTGAGCAGTGCTTCCCCCACTGCTGTGTGCACACTGGTCAATGGGGAGAACAGTGGCTCCCTTGTGGGATGGTGGGCCCCCTGACTTAGGAACCCAGGGTGTGAGGGGCACCACCATCACACCTTCCATGTCTCTGCTCCAGCTGAGCCCAGTGATGCCAGTGGCTGCCTAGAGCACCCTTGCCTGCCCTCATGACCTGCTCCCAGGGAGGCCAGGCACGCCTGTGCCTTCAGCACCACCCCTGCGCGGACAGCTCCACTCAGCCTTCTGCTAAGAAGCCCACCTGCCGGCTTGCTTGCCGGCTTGCTGGCAGCGCAGGCACCTCCCACTCAGCATGGCAGAACCAACTCCAGACCTCTGCCCATCCTCATGTCTCCCTCCTGCAGCCCCCCATCTCCCTAAAGGGCACCCCCACCTGCCAGATGCTGCAGCCATGAGACGTCATGGGCACTTCCCTCCCAACCCCTCTGGCTGCCCCTTCAAGCCTTCGGAGTGTGTGGAAGCTGGGGACTGGATGGTGAGGAGCATGAGCAGAAGGGAGGAGTCTCTGAGATGCCAACATGTCAGTGTCGGTGGCAGAAGACTCCAGGGGCTGAGAGGGAAAGCAAGGGCAGCAGAATGTTTAGGGGAGACCAGACTTTGGACTCAGCTGCCGGAGGGGCTCGTTGGACACCCAGGGAGAGGTGTCAGGGAGGCGGGTGGAGGTGCGGGGATGGAGATTGTTCCCAACAGCCAGGGCCAGGCACACAAATATGGGGCCCTTGTATGGTGTGCAGGGGGTCTCAGGAGGAGCAGCACTGAGCCTTGGGTTCCCAACCCCCAGAGAAACCAGCAACTGAGGTGGGGGAAGGGAGGGCCACAGGGCCCCAGACACATGGAAGGAATGTATGTGGGAGGACGGGGCGAGCGTCCATGTGAGGGCTTTCGAGACGCCAGCACGCGGAGGAGCCAGGCGTGGTTGTCAGGCTTGGCGGCCCAGGGTTCTTGTGGGCCTTGGTAAGAGTCTGGCCAGAGGGTACCAGGGAAGGTGAGGGCAGAGGGGGCTCAGACAACTCCCTTCTCTTTCAGGAAGACCTGCTATGAAGAAAAGAACGGCAGAGCCTAGGGGCCACATGGGGATGGCTTGTCTGGAGTCCTGCACTCCCTGGACACACTGAAGAAAAGAACCGCAGAGCCTAGGGACTGCATGGGGATGGCTTGTCTGGGGTCCTGGACTCCCTGGACACAGCCTCCTGGGTGAAATCCCCAAGAGGGAGCCTGGGCGCCAGAACTCTGTGCCTCAGTTTCCTCACCTGGGAGTGTGCAGTAAAAGCTTCGTGTGGGGCTGCAGTTGGCATCTTTAGGGTCTAGGAAGAGCTGATGGGGAGATGAAGATGGACAAATAGGAATGGCGGTTATGGGAAGGGAGGGTGCAGGAGCTAGGGAGAGGGATAAGCAGGGCATGGCCTTTGAGAGCGGCTGGAAGACAGGCCCAGACTGTTCCATCCAATGGCCTCTGTCCTCAGGAAACATGAGCAGGAAGGTCAAGACCTGCACGTGCAGACGGGAGAGGACAGAAGTATTATTTTTCCTGGGAGACAGGAGAACTGTGTATATATGTGTGCATGTGCAGGTATGCATGCTGTGTGTGCACATACGTGTGTGTGGGCATGTATGCATGTGTGTGCATGTGGTCCTAGGTGTAAAGTGAAGCCAGCTAGCAGGGCAGGGCTGGGCTGTGTGCATGAAGAGAGAGGGACAGGGAGGGAACAAGGGAGAGAGGAGAGGTGGGAGTCAGGAGTGCGGAGCTCCAGGTGGGCGGCTGAGGATGTAGCGAAGGAAGCCATTATAGCATCATGATGAGGTAGGGGGAGGGACCCCACGCCTGCACTTCCTGGGCCTGGAGCCTTGGTGTGCTCTGTGAGAGACAGAGCCTCCTCCACAGAAACTGGCAAGGCAGTCAGAGGTCACAGCAACAGGCGTTCTCAGGTCAGGTGGGGCTGGATCAGTTCAGAGGATGAGGGTTCTGGGGACTTCACCACCCTGAGAGGACAGTGTGATTGCTGAGCAGGGACACTAGGGGCAGGATCAGGTGCCAGCCTCATGCCAGGTCTATGCCCAAGCTGCCATCTCCCTCTATGGGTCCTGGGGTCATCTCAGAGCAGCTGCAGGAAGCAAAGCTGGCCTGGTCTGGCCAGAAGGGTACTGCCCAACTTACGAGAGCTCAGACTGAGGTCAGAAGCCAGCCAGGTCCAGCTGTGATGGGCCAGTTACCCCATCTCCAAGTCCAGGCCCCCTGACTGGAAAAAGGAAAATTGATCCACTCCTGGACGCGTCCATCACAGGCACTGCGTCAGGCGCGAGGACACAGCTGTGGACAAATGACCCGACCTCGAAGGTCATCTTGGCAGAAAGGTTATCATCGTTATTTTAAATGCCTTTAATTTTAGATTCACTTCCTCTTTGACTCTGAGCCATCTGGAGAAGACTTTGAGATGGAGAGATAAGGATGGCCACTCCCGCTGTGCACAGGCTGCGGTGTGGACGGCTATGGCTCTAGAAGGCAGCAAGCCAGGGATGGGGGCATGATGGGGGGTGGCAGCCGTGGGGAGGGGGGAGTAGGTCTGGGCCCTGAGGAGTGGGGTGGTGCAGGGCCTGGAAGCAGCAATGAAGAACCAGGAGAGCCCTGCCAGGGCCCCAAGGGGGTGCGGTGCAAGGGTGGGCAGGCCTGGCTGGGGTTGGGGAAGGGAGGAATAGAGGTGAAAAGGGCCGGGACAGTTCTGAGCAGGGCTGGCGGTGCTCACCAGGGTCTAAGGCGGAGCAGTGGTTGGGCTCAAGTTAGGAGAATGCATGGAGCAGGGTTGGGGGGACCCAAGGTGTCAGGGGCTCCCGGGAAGCTACCGCCTGCCTCTCCAGCTCCTAGTGGGTCCGGGCGTTCCTTGGCTTGTGGGCACATTGCTCCGGCCTCTGTCTCTGTCTCCACGTGACCTCCTCCCCTCGTCTCTGAGTCTCTGTCTTGTCTTCTTCTTATAAAGACACCAGTTGTTGGGTTGAGGGTGCACCCTCATCCAGTATAAACTCGTCTTACCTGATTACATCTGCAGAGAGCCAACC
Source organism: Trachypithecus francoisi (assembly GCF_009764315.1). NCBI lineage: Eukaryota > Metazoa > Chordata > Mammalia > Primates > Cercopithecidae > Trachypithecus > Trachypithecus francoisi. The sequence goes on along the minus strand of NW_022681454.1, from coordinate 3,899,435 downwards.
TCCACAGAAGGCCACAGTTTGAGGCTCCAGATGGATGTGAATTGGGAGGGGACATTATTCCCCCCACTACGGGGATGGAGGAAAATGGTGACTGGACAGGAAGGAGGAATCTAGGACAGCCTCTTAGAGGAGCTACTGGGCCAAGTGGCCACTCTCACCCCCTTCCCCTGACCCCATGCCCTTGGCTCTCTGTGGAGTTTACACAGCTCTCCAGGTGGCCCCCAGCACCTCCCCGCTCTTTCCTTTTGCAGTGCCTCAGAGCATGTCCAGGACACTGTGCACAGCCTGGAAGGCCCAGGCCAATGAGAAATCAGCAGAGAAACACCAGCTCCCTGACCCAGGTGGGAAGGTTCAGAGGCAGCCTCTGCCACCTAGAGACCAATCTGACAGCAAAGTCGCATCCTCCCGCAGGACAGGAATGAGACTGAAGGACGTCCACTTCAAGCAAGGCTGAAGCCTCGGTGCCACCCTCAAAATGCCAACTCTCCTGCACTAAAGGAGGACCCAGCACTTCCCCAATTGCCACTTTACCCCACTGCAGCCCTCCTTCCCTGCAGACGCGAGTGAGTAGGTGCCCATCACAGAACTGCCACTTCTGATCGCATCCGGTCTGAAGACAACCCTGCTGCTGCCTCAACCCTCCTCACATTGCCCAACCAAAGCCCAAACCGTACAAGTTCTGACACCCTCTTCCCATCACATCCCACAGCACGCTGTCCAGTGGCACACGGAGGAATGAACCTGACCTGTGCTTGGTGTGGCCTCGGGCCGCCTTTCCCCTGCCGGGACCTGAGCCCGAGTGTCTTGATTCTCTTCCCAGCTCACTGTCCTCCCTCCCTGCCTGTGCCCCCTGGGGCCACCTCCCAATAAGCTGCCTGCTCCCAAGTCCTCCAGGGTGAGTCCTGGTGCCAGGCTCCAGATGAGCAGCGCATGTGGTGTCCACACCACTGTGACATGACCTGAGTTCCTCCTCTGCTGTGTCCACCTGAGCCAGCAGGAGGGGCGGGAACTGGAGGGCTTGGGTCAGATGGAGCCCCCGTGGCCAGTGCTTTATGTGATCTCAGAAACACAGGGGGCATACGAAGCCAGCCCGTGGCTTCCACTCAACAGATACAACCCCAGCCCCCTCCATCCCCATTCCCTGTGGCTGCCCACCCTACCCCAGCCCAGCTCTCCAACCTCTCCCCCGGGAAGCTGAACCACGTCTGATCTGCCTGGAGAAAGCCCATCCTCCCTAACGTGGTTCTTGACGCCCGCACAGTGTGGGCGTCCCACATCCACCCTTTCCCCGCTCTGCACTACCCACCACATGCATGCTCACCTCAGGCCTCTTCCAGGCTCTGCTCTCCCTTTCCACCTGCCCGACACTGGCTCATTCCCCGAGCTCCCGACACTGCCTCCAGGAAGCCCTTCCTGAGCCCAGGCACAGCCTCCTCATCACCCTCCCCAGACAGCAGGCCCATTGTCCAGGGCTGTGTCCACCCTGCCCGGGGGTGTGGCCTTCAGGGACTGCCCCTGAGGACTCTTTCTTCTTCAAGTCTCCAGGCCCACAGGGAGGTCCTGATAAGGCAAAACTTAAGAAGAGTTAAAAGCTCGTGTCTGCACAGAAAGCTGCACTCGCCTTTATGGCAGCTGTGTTAGTGATTGCCGGAACTGGGAAGTAACCATGATGTCCTTCAGCAGGTGAGTGGATAAACAAACCGTGCTACATCCCGACAATCGAACGTAATTCTGCACTTTCAAGCCGTGAAGAGACAGGAGGAGCCCTAACGTATGTTGCTAAGTGAAAAGAGCAAGTCTGAAGAGGCTACATTGCAGGATTCCAACGAGGGGACATTCTGGAAAAGGCAGCACAATGGAGACGGTAAAAAGATCAGCGGTTGCCAGAGGGGAGGGGGAGGGAGGGGTGAGTCAGCAGAGCCCCATGGGGGACAGTGATGTTTAGGGCAGTGTCACTGCTCTGCAAGGTATTATAACAGCGGATGCATGCTACTGTATGTGTGTCCAGACCCAGAGAATGACCAACACCAAAATCAACTCCGATGTGAACTGTGGGCTTTGGTTAATAACCCCACGTCAGTGTCGGGTCATCAGCTGGTGCCACCTCAGTATCAGATGCCCATCATGAGGGAAATGGGGACCAGGGCACATGGGAACCCTCTCTACGATTTGCTCGTTATTTTTTTTTTAAACCTAAATCTTCTTAAGACACAAAGTTCATGATTAATTAAAACATACAAAAGTTGGTTGGTAAAGACATGAGGTTTCGCTGCCTTGAGCATAAATCGGTTTGCATGTAGCCAGGCAGAAAGTGGCCTGAGGTGAAGCTGGCCTGATCCCCTGCCTCTGGGTCCAGCCCTGACTTTCCCGAGAGTTCGTGGGGAGGCTGCTTTCAGTGCGTATGTGCTCCAGGTGGGAAGAGGCCAGCTGGGCCTCCAGGCATCTCAGCTTGCTTGGTCAAGGCTGCAGGAGGCCCCATCCCTCCCTGCGGCTCTCTCCTGAGGGCAGGCAGCTCTCTCCCACTCTTCAGGGATGGCACAGAAGAGGCTCGGGCCCTACTTGTGGAGCCCTGACCACCCTCCTCTCTCTCTCTCTGCTTGGATGTTCAGAAACCCACTTTCCAGGAGGGACCTGGCACACAGCACCGCAGTGGTGGAAACAGGCCAGGCGGTGGCTGTGAGATGGCACAGCTGAACCTTTGCCCCTAGTCCTGATTGGCTGGCAGCCTTGGCTGCAGCCAGGCCCGGCAGGGTGAAAATGCAGAAGGCTGTCCAGGCGGCACCAGCAGGTGACCACTCAGCTCTGTGCCCAGCACGTCGCCAGCCCTCTTTGTGACCCTGGGCTGCCGGCCTGGGTCTGCGTGGCCTCTGCTTTTCCCGGGGAAGGGAGAGGCTGCCTAAACAGCGGCATTTCATTTCTCGGCACTGCAGATGACGCCAATCTGCGGGAGACCCCATCTGTGCTCAGGGCTCCCAAAATTCTCTCTGGGCTGGGCTTCCCTCCGAGCTTCACACTCAAAGCTCAAGAGGCCTCCTCGCCTTTCTCCCAAGCCCAGCCCTTCCTGCAGGAGTCCGGTCATTATCCCAGGGTTGGTGGGCAGTCTCCATCTCTCTCCTCGCCCTTTCCCTTCCATCCCACCCTCCACAGAGTCCTATTCACAGAGCACAGGGATCATGGCTGGCCCTGGCTGCCCCTCCCCAGCCCCGACCATGACCAGTGCTTTGTGGGAGCTCAATCTATAACTGCATTATGGCCAGGTGCATGGCTCATACCTGTAATCCCAGCACTGTCATCCCAGTACTTTGGGAGGCCGAGGCAGGAGGATTCCAGGAGCCCAGAGGCTGGAGACCAGCCTGGGCAACATGGTGCAAACCTATCTCTACAAAAAATATATATATATAAAACTTAGCCGGGCATGGTTGCACATGCCTGTGGTCCCAGCTACTCAGGAAGCTGAGGTAGGAGGAGGGTCACTTGAGCCCCGAAGGTTGAGGCTGCAGTGAATCCTGATAGCGCCACTGTACTCCAGCCTGGGCGAAAGAGCCAGACCCAGTCTCTAAATAAATAAATAACTGAATTGGGTACTTGGGCAAAGGTGAATGCCACAGCCACTTGCAGTGACCTGGGTTACTGCTGGGGGAGCTGTCCTCACATGCCTGCTCAGGCTGATGAGACAGGCCCCCACACGCGTAGAGTGGGGCCCACAAGTATCGCTGTCTCCCTGGCTTTGCTGATGAGGCCACAGAGTTGCCGGGGTGCTCATATCCGAGACAGAAGCAGGGCTGGCCCTGCCCCCGGCTCCCTCACCAAACCTCTGGAAATTGCACCAGGGTCTAGGTGGGTGACGCCCAGTGAACCGAGAATCAGGCCCAAGCAACTGGGCATCAACCCCAAATCCCTCCTTCTCAGGGCCTCAGTTTCCCCATCTTCAGAGTGGTGCTGTCCTTGCCCCAGCTGATCATGTTCCACATTTGCAGCAGCTGAAGAACTTTCTAGAGGAGATGGAACAGCTGAGACACAGCTGAAGCAATACTGCCGCTTACCACAGAAAGAGCAGGTTCTCGATCTCCTGACCTCGTGATCCGCCCGCCTCGGCCTCCCAAAGTGCTGGGATTACAGGCTTGAGCCACCACGCCCGGCTAACATGGTGAAACCCCGTCTCTATTAAAAATACAAAAAATTAGCCGGGCGTGGTGGTGTGCGCCTGTAGTCCCAGCTACTTGGAGGCTGAGGCAGGAGAATGGCGTGAACCTGAGAGGCGGAGCTTGCAGTGAGCCAAGATTGCGCCACTGCACTCCAACCTGGGTAACACAGCGAGACTCCGTCTCAAAAAAAAAAAAAAAAAAAGAAAGAGCAGGTTCTATCCACAGAACTTTCTGGAATCCACACGAATGAGGCCTGCCTGAGAAGCATGTGCAGGATTGGGGTCTCACCCCCGTGACAGTGCAGGACCCAAACTGGGCCTGTGTGGAGCTTCCCAGTGCCCTGAGCTCTGAGCCGGAGCCCGAGCCACATTTACTCTTTGAAGGTTTGCTAGAAATCTCAAAGGTCAGCTGTTCTCATGTTTCCAGAATTTATTGATTTTGTCTGGGCTGGAAAGGCAACAAAAAGGCTTTTATTGCTGTTCCTGTGGCTGCCCTGGGGAGCAGGAGAGGATGCACTGCCCCCTGCACCTGTCCCAGAGGCCCGTCGGCCAACATTCAGGGACCACCACCGCCTGCCCCAGACTCACCCCACCTCACCTGATGGGCCTGTCCTATTGTGTGTCCTCACACCCCTGTGCCAGCTGAGACAAGCCCCCACACGCAGGAGCAGGACCTGCGACACTGCCTCCCTGGCTTTGTTGATGAGGCCATGGAGTCACTGGGAAGGGCACATCCGAGGCCGAAGGAAGGCTGGCCCCGCCCCCAGCTCCCCCACCAAGCCCCTCCCCACTCCAAAGCTCCACGGAGTGCAGCTCAGCCTCCTGGAATGAGGGGAGGCTCAGGAGCACCCTGAGTGCCTCTGAGAAGGGGACAGCCTGTGACGCGGGTGGGAGAGGTGGAGATGAGAAAAGGAAGGCAAGAGCACTGGCAGGCCGAGTGCAGGGAGCTCTGAGGGAAGCTGGTGCACTGCTGGCCATGGCCCGAACTGTCATTCATTCCCTCATTCATTCTTCACTCACGCATCGCTCCAACCTCCTGGACTGAATTCCCCCTTGTGTGCCCAGCCCCGGCTGGTGCTGTCCACCCTGGGAACCGTCAGCAGCCGTCCCGGGAGCCCCTCATCCATCATGGAGTCAAGTCCTCCAGGTCTGTGTCCGAGGAAGCCGGGGCCCATCCTTCATGGGGTGGGCAGGCTGCACCCGCAGTGTATTCTAGGCTTGGGACCCTATTCTAGGCGGGGGTAAGGAGGCATTGCCTTGGGCCAGCTGGGGTCCCTCTTCACCGCCCCAGGGTTGTGCTTGCTCAGGTTGCACCAATTCTCACCACCCAGGGCTGGGAGGTGCTGTGGACTGTGTGTGGGCGTCTCACAGGCTAGTGAAGCTGCAGTGTTCATCTCCTACCTGGACAGGTCCCCTTGATCCCCAAGCCTTGCTCCTCTCCTGTAAAATGGGGGTGCTTCAGTCCCCACCCTCGCTGTGCACTGCTGTGGGGCCGCTGAGAGGCTGATCCCCTTGGGCTGCCACAGATTAGACATGTACCACCAGCCGGTGCCATCATGCCGGGTAGGTGGCCTTCCCCATGGAGGACAGAGGAGCCTCACTGTGGCTGCCGTGGGGACTTGTGCAGAGGCAGCTGGTTGCTGAGGGGCTTGCCCCAGCGCTGCTTTTCCCAGGGGGGGGTCCCAGCTTGGTCCCAGCTCCCTGCATGGGTGGCCCAGACTTTTGCTCAGCTGCCAGCTGTGGTCTGAGGCTCCTCCCACCCAATTCCTTTCTCCTTTCAGGAGTGTCAAACCTGCATCGTGGTCTTGTCACAGCCAAGCCGGCCCTGAGCTCCATCCCCCCAAAAGGGCAGTCCCTCCCCAAGCCCTTTCCTTCCTCCCAGCCCTGGCACAGGCCTTGGCATGTAGTAGGTGCTCAGTAAACACTCATAGATGGAGATAGCAGGACAGACGGGAGCTCTGAGTCTCCTCCCCTGCAGTCTTAGCGATGAGCCCCTGCAATGAAGGGGGGCTGCACTGGGAAGTAGTGAGCATCCCATCCTCAGAGGCATGCAAGAGGACCAGGATAACCATTTGACAGAGACTTTGTAGGCACAAGGGTGAAACATGAATCAGCACAAAGTATGGCTTCTGAAAACTTCCTTCTTGGCCCAAAACAACAATAAAGCCCTATGCTGGGCGCTCCAAGTTCCATGGGAATGCTGCAGGTTGAGCAAGTGATTTGGAAACATCGAAGTCAGCAAGCCACCGTCTCCCAGTGCGCACCTTCTCACTGAGTTCTAAATGAAAGCTGTTCATTAGGGCGACAGGTTTACCATCTTGCAATGAGAATTGCTGGGAGGGTTTTCCCCCTGAGGAGGAGAAATCATGGTTGAGTAGTGAGCACACTTGCAGGGGACAATGTTTTCGTAGCTGTGGCTGTGGGAAGAGCTTTATTTGGGGATTTTTCCTCTCCGTGTCAGCAGTGCAGGAGAAAATGACTCCAATGAGCTTTGCTGCTGCAGTTTTACGGCACCACCAGTACGCTGGGTCCGAAATTGTGCCCATTGCTCAGAGCTCAGTATCTGTTTCTGGCAACTGGGAGGCAGGGGTTGCATCAATGTGGTCTGGAGTTCCCCAGGTTGGGGGCAGCACAGGCCTCTGGCCAGCCGTTTGGCCTGGACCCCTGGCTTCAGCAAATCCAGCCCTAGCACAGAGCACAGCAGAGCCTGGGCTCAGGGGAAAAGCCAGGGTGGGGAGCTAGGGAGGGGCCCACCTGGGGAAGTCTTGCTCACTCACTCGTTCAAGCAGGGGCAGGGCTGGGAGAGGGCCCTCAGGGCAGTCCTGAGCAGAGGGCACCACTGCCACCAGGGAGCCAGGCCAGAGGCCGGAGGGAGAACTTTCTCCATACAAGCCAGGTTTGAAGGTGGCACAGAGGCAGGCTGGGGTTCAGCAGCGGAGAGCTCCATGCTCCAGGGGCAGAGACCCCTCCCCTCGAGGCTGTGAAGGCCAGGGTGTGGCAAGGCAGTGCCGTGCAGGGCAGGACACCTGGAGGCAACTATCAGTGCAGGCCCAAGAGACACCAGCCTTCAGTTGCCCAGGAGCCAGGTGGGCTTCAGGGAGGAGGTGGGCAAAGCAGCCTTACCTCCCCGACAGGGCCACCTCCCACCTGAACGGCCTCCAGGCGGCAGTGTCTGATGTCCCTGTGCAGTATCATCTCTGTCCCCACCTGAGGCCCCCAGGGCCGAGTGGCTTCACTGCAATTTTGGGAGTGTGTGGGATCTGCCCTGGGACCCCCTCTTCCTGGGGCTGCCGAGCTGGGGTGTCACGCTGCAGCTGCTGGTGGTCATCCCACCACTTTGTGGGGGCTCATGAGAAGCAGGAAAGCAGGTGGCCATCAATGAAAAGAGACTGCCTGGTGACATCCACACACCTGGACGCAGCGGGGGACTCCCAGCCCCAGTATCGTGTCACAGTGGCCGGAGCAGTGTGATGTTCCTCCCCTTAGTGCTCCTTCCCCAGCCCAGAAGAAGCTTTCAGGGCCTTCCTTCCACTGCAGCCTCAGTTTCCCATAGAGGGCCAGCTACAGGCTCACCGTGGTGCCCCGCGCTGGCCCTGAGCAGGCCCGAGGAGAGGAGTTTCATGTGGGGGGAGGAGTTTCATGTGGGAGGAGGAGTTTCGTGTGAGAAGAGGAGTTTCATGTGGGAGGGATGAGTTTCGTGTGGCAGCAGGAGTTTCGTGTGGGAGGAGGACTTTCATGTAGAGGGAGGAGTTTCGTGTGAGGGGAGGAGTTTCATGGGGGAAGGAGTTTCATGTGTGGGGAGGAGTTTCATGTTGGGGGAGAAGTTTCATGTGAGAAGAGGAGTTTCATGTGTAAGGGAGGAGTTTCATGTCAGGGAAGGAATTTCGTGTGGGGGAGTAGTTTCATGTGGGAGGAGGAGTTTTGTGTGGGAAGGAGTTTCGTGTGGGAGGAGGAGTTTCATGTGAGGGGAGGAGTTTCGTGTGGAAGGAGGAGTTTTGTGTGAGGGGAGGAGTTTCGTGTGGGAGGAGGAGTTTCATGTGAGGGGAGGAGTTTCGTGTGGGAGGAGATTTTCCATGTGAGGGGAGGAGTTTTTCGTGTGGAAGTATGAGTTTTTGTGTGGGGGGGAAGTTTCATGTGGGAGGAGGAGTTTTGTGTGAGGGGAGGAGTTTCATGTGGGAGGTGGAGTTTTGTGTGAGGGGCGGAGTTTCATGTGGGAGGAGGAGTTTCATGTGAGGGGAGGAGTTTCGTGTGGAAGGAGGAGTTTTGTGTATGGGAGGAGTTTCATGTGGGAGGAGGAGTTTTGTGTGAGGGGAGGAGTTTTGGTGGGGAAGGAGTATTTGTGTTTGAGGGGAGGAGTTTCGTGTGGGGGAGGAGTTTTCATTTGATGGGAGGAGTTTCGTGTGAAGGAGGAGTTTTGTGTGAGGGGAGGAGTTTCATGTGGGAGGAGGAGTTTTGTGTGAGGGGAGGAGTTTCGTGTGAAGGAGGAGTTTTTGTGTATGGGAGGTTTCATGTGGAGGAGGAGTTTTTATGTTATGGAGGAGTTTCATGTGGGAGAGGAAGTTTTGTGTATGGGAGGATTTCATGTGGGAGGAGGAGTGTTGTATGAGGGGAGGAGTTTCATGTGGGAGAAAGAGTTTCGTGTCTATGGAGGAGTTTCATGTGGGGGGAGGAGCTTCGTGTGAGGGGAGGAGTTTCGTGTGTGTGGAGGAGTTTCATGCCAGGGTAGGAGTTTCGTGTGGGTTCTGTGGTGCCACCTGTTGAGGGCATAGGTATGTGTCCCTCCATTTCCATTCTCTGCCCCGGCCCGGCTCAGGCCACGTCCAGAGAAGCCACAGAAACTCCAGTAACTACATGTCAGCTGAGACCCCAACCCAGAGCTGTAGGTGGCTCAGGGCTCTGGGAGGCAGATTTATGGGGCAACTCCCTGCCTCCCTACACAATCCATCCCCACAAAAGTCACAGCCCGGTTGGGAGGGGCTCCCACTGCGTCATGAACGCTGGTCCTCAGCTCACCGCATGTCAGAGGCACCTGGGGATGGAATTCCAGCCTCGGTCAGCCCTGTGGCAGGTACGGGCCACCCTCTGCTCCCAGCCTCGGCCTCCCTGATCCTCGGGGATGACCAGGCGCCTCACCAAGCTTTGGGAGAGTGGGTCCTGGTAAAGGGTGCACAGCGTCTCCAAGCTGCACGACATAGCAAGTGCTAAGGAACTCAGCTGTTGGCAGGGTTTGTTAAGAGAGGTGCAGGAATGCGCTGAGGTCCTACAGTGGGGACAGGACAGATCCAGGATCTGAACCCCCTCAATGATAGGCCATTCTAGACTCCTGGCATTGCATGTCACAGACTGGGTGGGGACCTGGCAGGAGTCTAGGGCCAGCCCTTAGTGGGGTGGAGCCACAGAGCCTCTCCTTCTCCAGGAGCAGAGGCGTCCCATCCTCCTGCCGGCTGGCCGAGGCCTCCGGCGTGCCGATGGGAGATAAGAGCACTGGCTGGAGCTATGCAGACAGGCTGGTAGTTTTCCGTCATCCCCGCAAGTGACAAACCTTGCAGACGGCCAGGTTGGGCTGGAGGGTCCCTCCTCCTCACTTCTGAGCAATGTGACCAGGCTTACCTTTCCAGAACCTCTGGGCTAGGCTTGAGAGCCAGTCTCTCCCACCCTCTGCAGGTCCCGGTGGCTAGCCAGCCACCCCCATGGCTTACTGAGCCTAAGAATAAATTTTAACCGGGGTGCTGCACTTTACAGTTTACAAAGCACAACCACACCCACCTCTGGGAATCTCCTGCCACCCACTGTCCCTGTGAAGTCCACATCAATATCCGCGTCTACAGATGGAGAAGTTAAATAACACCAAGAGGACAGAGGGGACTCTGTACTTGCTGCTCAATTTTTCTGTGAACCTAAAACTGCTAAAAGAAAAAAAAAGTCTATTAAACAAAATGTCACATAAATGGAGCCCGGGAGCACGTCGACTTCGAGGCGGGCTTCTCTGGCTTTGCGACTCACCCAGGCCTTTGCATGCAGCTGCAGCTCGCCCTCTTCACTGCTGAGTAGTATTCCATTGTTTGGAGGCATCTGCAGTTTGTTTATCCATTTACCAGTTGTTTGAGGTTGTTTCCAGTTTTTTGCTCTTATGAATAAAGCTATCACGAACATTAAAAACAAAACAAATAATGGCTAAGGGTTGCACAGGCGGCAGGCTGCAAAGCCCATCTCAGCAGGGAACCAGCACATGCAAAAGCCACGTGGCTGCCTCCGGAGTCAACATGGCCTGGCACCCACTCCCCAAGGAGCCAGCGCCTGAGCTGGCTGGCTGCTGCACAGCCATGTGATGGCCACATAATGGCCACCTCCTCCCGAGACTCCCTCAGTGCAGGCCCACAGGAGGCGTGGCCTTGGGAGGAGCTAGGACATGGATCACAGTCTTGCAGCTCCACAGACTTGCTCATGGGACATCCCTCATGTTCCCAGATGGAGGGAACTCAAGCACCCCTCTCCACGCCCAGAGCCACAAACAATCTTGGTTGCTGCATGCAGTACCCTCGCCAGCCCAGGGACATGAGTGTGGACTGCCCAGCCCTGCCCCTCCCCAGCTGGGGTACCTGGTTGTTGCTTGACAGTCCCAAGGCTCACATTTCTCAACTGCAGGGGCATCAAAACCCTCCCTGTAGGCTGGGCACAGTGGCTCACGCCTGTAATCCCAGCACTTCGGGAGGCCAAGGCACGTGGATCACCTGAGGTCAGGCGTTCGAGGCCAGCCTGGCCAACATGGTGAAACCCTGTCTCTACTAAAAATACAAAAATTAGCCGGATGTGGTAGCACGCACCTGTAGTCCCAGCTACTCAGGAGGCTGAAGCAGGAGAATGGCTTGAACCTGAGAGGCAGAGGTGGCAGTGAGCCGAGATTGTGCCACTATACTCCAGCCTGGGCAACAGAGTGAGGCTCCATCTCAAACCAAACCAAACCAAACCAAAACAAAACCTTCCCTGTAGGGTCAGAGTGAGGCCCCAGCACAGTTACTGGGGGAATGGGCCTTCCCTGACCTGGCTAGCACCAGGCGCCCTGCCAGCACTTTCCATGGGCTTCTCAAAATTGCCCCCCACACAGCAGGTGCTGTTATAGTCCTTGGGCTACAGCTGGGGAAATCAAGGCAGAAGAAGGAGGGAATTTGCCCCCGTCACACAGCCCCACGTGGGGAAGGAAATGGACTCAAAAGGTGTTATGGGCCAGGGTGTGTCCTCCCCAAATTCCTATGTGGAAGCCCTGATCCTCAGGACCTCAGAATGGGACTGTGTTTGGAAACAACTTCTTTAAAGGGGTAATTAAGGTAAACTGAGGTCATGGGTGGGCCCTAATCCAGTCTGACTGGCGTCTGGTAAGAAGGGAGATGAGGACACAGACAGACACAGAGGGAAGACCAGGTGAAGACATGGAGAGAAGATGGTGTCTGCAAGCCGGGAGGGAGCCTCAGGAGAAACCACCCCTGCCAACGCCTTGATCTTGGACTTCCAGCCTCCAGAGCTATGAGATGGTAAGCTTCCATTGAAGCCACCCAGGCTGGGGTATTCCGCTAAGACATCCGCAGCAGACTCATGTGGGGGCTAACACCAGAGCACCTGCTCCCAGCCGCTGCTGCTGCCACAGCTGACTCGATAACCTGCCAGGAGGCGGCTGCCCTCCCCAACTCACCTTCACCACCCCACCCCACTCAGACAGGGCAGTCCTTGTATAAAATTGCTACAGTTTGCAATTTTGTACTTGCTTATGTGGTCATGTAGCCGTTGCCTGCCCCACCACCTGTGCCCCATGCACAGGTCATGAGGGCAGGGCTGTCTCTGTCTTGCTAACCTGGTGTCCACTGTGCTGTGGGCACTTGACATATGCTTTTTAGAGTAGTGATTATAAATGTGCATTGGCTTTTGCCAAAATGACAGTGAGAATTATAGGAGGGCTTTAAACCGTTGCAGGAAATCGTGGAGGTTCTGTGTTTTTCTCAGTGTTCTCACGAGCAGCTGATGTTGAATAAATGCTTCTTGAATGAATGAAATGGATGATGGATGAACCAATGGATGGATGGATGGATGGATGGATGGATGAATGACAAACTTCCTCTGGGAGAGCAAAGCCAAAGAAGCAGAAGCAGAAGGCTCTGCGGACGCCTCACAGATTCGGGCAGGCTGTTGGGGACGCAGTCCCACGGGAATTCTCTTCCAATCTGGGGTTTCTTCTGCCTTTAGAGAGAAGTCCGGTTAATGCTTGGAGGAGGGCCGGTCTCACGGTCAGCTGTGTGTCAGTGAGATTCCGTGGGGTGCTGTGCTTAGAAGGGTGCCACGCTCAGAGGGCACCCACTTAGGATTTCGTGCTCTCCAGTTGCCTCTTGAAATTCTTAACATCCTTGGCTTTGAACTTGTGCTTTTTGAGGGATGTGTGAAGGGACCAGACCCTTGGCTCACATGTGGTCTCCCCTCTGGCTGACCCCAGGACAGCTGTCATGCCCACTCTCTGCCCCTGAACACCTTTCCTGGTCTCCTCTCCCCGACCTCATCCTGCAAACACTGTCACCTGCCACCCCGGAGGGGCCCAGTGAGACCAGGCAGGCATCCCGTGGCATCAGGGCAGGGCAAGGTGGAGGTCATCCCTGGCACGGGTTGGCATTCAGTCCACTCCCCATCCAGACATCCAGCACATCTGGGAATTGAGTTTCCCTCCCTGGGGACCTCAGGGCAATGGGCCTATAGGGAGGGGAGACTGGCCTCCCTGAGCCGGCGCCCCAAGCTTTCATTTTGTATGAAGCCAGCCCTCCCTCCCTGCTCCTGCAGCCAGCGGGCCCTTGGGCTCTGAGTGTGCCCATGTCACAGGCCCATGGTAGATGCTGTGTACCTGGCCCAGCTCTGTGGGTTCTCAGGGAACAAACCACAAAAGTGCCCACTCCCTGGGAAGCTGCCTCTGCCACTCTTGGGCTTGGGAAACCCACATCCCTCTGGAGGCACCGTGGAGAGGGGCTCGGGCTGCCTGCTCTAATTCTGATGTCTGGCATGACCGCTGAGCAGCCTGGGGACTTGGGCAAACCAAATCACTCAGCCTGGCTGAGCCCCCCCTGGCCCGGGATAACCAGAGTGGGCAGGAGCAGGTGCCTCCCCGCCGAGGGGCAGGGACGTCGTTCCTTGAGATGCCCCTCAGTGGTGGGGAGCACTCAGGACACTGGGTAACAACGCCTGGCCTTGCACTGCAGCAATCCAGCCATGCACGTTCCCTGACCTCAGGTCATACTCTCAGTGCTGTGTCTAAAGCCTGTTCCTGCTCTAGAGTGGCTAAGCCAGGGCGGCAGTCCTGGATGCCATGGTGTTGTTCTTCTCCGAGGGTCACCTGAGGCTGGGTCAGCCTGGGGAATGGACCTTCAAGGGGTTGAAGGGGCCCTCGTCCTATCCCAGGAGCTGGGTGACCAAGGACTGGCCAGGTGACCAAGGGCCCGTGCCTCAGCGGCCAGCTCCTGCCCGGTAAGTGCCAGAGGAGGTGGGTGGGGCAAACACCCTTGGGTCCTGGTGGAGCTCTGCGGCTGGAAGGGTAGTCAAGGGACCGGTAGTTGGGGGACTCAGGTCAGGACCAGAAGGGTGCGTGCGGCATTGCAGAGGCTGGCCAGGCTGCCCAATTTTTGCTCCTGGGTGACTGTGTTGTCCTGAGTCCTGTGGTCATTGTGTATCTGTGGCAATCTGAGCGATGTCACCTTCCCTCCCCAGACTGTGAGCTCCATGAGGACAGGGTCTGTGTGCCCACCCACATACTCCGTTCTGGCTGCAGGGCTGACGAGCCAGAGATACTTAAGGACCGACACCAAGCTCTGTAGGACTGCAGCCTCTGGGGAGTCGGTGCTGCAAGCAGAGAAAAGAATCAGGTGCATGGTTCACCCATCTCCCGCTTCACTGACCCCACATGCCGGTGGGGGCAAGATCGTATCCCCCTTTCACAGAGGAGGAGACTGAGGCTCAGTGAAGCCACCCAGCTTGTTAGTAGTAGAGCAGGCCTCAGCTTTCTTCCCTCCCTGCCATGAGGGCGTGAGAGCTCAGAGTCAGACAGCCTGTGGCACCCAGGGGCCTGCGAGAAGCAAGCCCAGATGGCCCCACCATGGAGGCCAGGAAATCCGGGCTCTGAGGACACTGGTGGCTCCATATGGAGGCTCAGGGACCCCATGAGTCTTTGACATCCAGGTGATCACATCCACCTTTGATGTCCATGTGACCTCTTTCATCTCTGAGGCCCAGGTGACCCCACCTCTGATGCTCAGGTGACCTCATCTCTAAGCACTTTCTCTGTCTGCTCCTGCTGGTCAGTTGCCCTGGGTCTGAGACCCCAACAGCTGGCCAGCTCCTCCCTGGGGTCCTGACTAGCACTGGTGTCCTCACTGACTGTGGGCTCCCAGTGCCTTTCCTGTTCTTACTCCCGAGATCAGTGCAGGGCACAGCATGGACACAAACACATGTTGAAAGAGAGAAGGAGGCGGGGGGAGTGACATGCATGCAAGTATAGCCCTAAATGTTTCTGTGGAAGTCACCCTAAGACCTAGGGCTGAAAGTTCACGGAGGCAGCTTCCCTCTTAGTAAAATGAAAAACTCCCGAGAGTCAGGGCGTGCTCATCCCGACTGGGTTGTCCTGGGGCTAGGACTGGGGGTGGTGAACTCCCCGTCACTGGAGGTGTGTAGGGGGTGGGCAACTCAGCCCCTGCTGGAGACTGTCCAGATGGCTGGGGCGTGGCACCCTTGCATTTCTTCCAGCCTGAAGCCTGTGCTGTTCTATTGGAAACAAAGTCCCCACTCTCTGCTGTGGCCACCTCTCCCGAAATGCAGAGGGCCCACGGCATGGCCGGGCGGCACCCCTCCAGGCCCCACTGCCCCCGACTCTGCAGCTTTTCTGGTTTTTTGGAGGAGCCAGCAAGGGGAGCTGGGAGGAAGATGATCCTAGTGGCCCCAACTTTATGCTCTGAGTGGACAGTGATCTTAGAGAAGCCTCTCTGAGCCTCAGTTTCCCCATCAGTAGAATGGGTCTAGGCAGTCTCTAGATGCTTTGAGTGAACCAGGGGCATCCCGTGGTGCTGGAGGCACCCCTGCTCCGTGGACTGAGTAGAGGAAGAGGGAAGGAGCATGTCCATTACAAGCACGGATCTGATCTCCCAGAGGACCCAGACCTGGGAGCCTGGCATCATCAGCTCCATCTGATAGAAGAGAAAGTGGAGGTGCGGAGCCTCCGTCCACGCTATGTCTGCTCTGAAGACGCTGTCCTGCTTCCCCAACCGGGTCAGAGCCACCTTGAGAGCAGAACTGTGCCTTTGACACATTCACATAAATTCTTCCAACATTTATTAAGTGCCTGCTGTGTGCAGGCCTCTGTGTGGGGCCTGGGAGTGAGGTGAGACAGAAGCAGGCTGCCTGGAGGAATTTCCTCCCATTCTAGAACAGGGCCTGAGCACCCGGGCTGTGCACAGTTGTCCAGGAAGCCGCTCCCCTCCAGCCAGGACCGTCCTCCCAGTGGAGAGGAGGCCTGTGAACCTACCCCACCTCCACCTTGCGATCCGGGCCTCTGGAAGCCCCTCATCTCCCCAGGTGGCCAGTGCCCGCAAGGTCGAGTGGCCACCCACCTGGAGGGCCTGGCACAGGCCAGCTGGGGCTTTTGGGGTTAAGACTGGGCCTGATCTGCCCAGAACCAACGCCCTGCAGAGCCCAGCTCTTAAATGAGTGTGTTTTACAGTTGTTCCTGGGGTCTCCAGGGTCCTCACTGGCTCTGCACAGAAGCTGTGGGAAGTCAGCGGGGTGGGTTTCAGCCCATTTTCCAGAGGACGCAGGCTCAGGGCACCACATGATTCAGTCAGGTTTCAAGCCTGAGTCGGGGCCCAAAAGCCTGGGGCCTGCATGTCCAACGTTAGCAACCTTGAGAAACCTACAGTGCCAGGTGACAGAGGCGCCACCCACAGTCATTCCTCATCCCATCCTCATAAGGGGGTCCCCGAAGAGGCTTCTTCGTCACGAGGCTCTGAAACAGACAGCCCTGAGCTGGTCCAGGCATATCGATATCCATCAACTGGGTACAGCCCTCCTGCCCTCTCCCGGCACATGATCAATCGTCTGTTTATTCCCAATTTGCAAGTTACGCCCCTGCATTCAGCAAACCCCACCTTGCGGGGAGCCCCAGCCGTGGCGCTGGTGACTACCGGGCTCCGTAGGTTATTGAGCGGTATCGGTATCAAGAGGAGAGAATCCCTCTATTGTTTGCCTCCTATTTGAACCGTGGCGGAAACAGCAGCAATCAATTTTGAATAACAGCTTCATTTGGACCAATTAGAAAAGGACTGATTTTGCTTGAAATTCAATTTGCAATGGCAGCACACTCTAGGAAACGGGTAACTGATTTTTCACCACAAACATTTTGGTATTGTGTATCCTGGGTGGGGTGATCTTTAAAAGCAGCCTCATTGTTCTGAATCGTTTCTAAGACGACATAATAAACACAGAGCCAGGCCTTATTCCCATTGTGAAGGGGCACAGTTCTGCTGTTTTTGTGGAGCTGCCGAGGTTTAAGAGTACGAGTTATGTCAAAAATAATGAAGCAAGTCTGGTGGAGTGCGATTCTTGAGCCCTGTCTGATCCCATTGGCTCAACGTGTAATCTAAGCATTGTTTGCAACGGAAAAGGCAGAGCGACAGCTCAAAGTTAGGCGGCGTGGACGCCGGATGCAGAAGATAGAAGACAAATTGGAGAAGTCACATGCACATTCTGAGCCGGTTTTCTCATCTGTAAAATGAAGCTAATATCGTGGATGGTGATGGCTCGCTGAGGGATCCCCTGTGGTGGGGTGAGTACGGAGCACGACCCAGGATCTGGCTCTGAGACAGCATCTCTCTATGGCAGTCCCTTTCTGGAGCTTAGTTTTCTCGTCTGTAAAATGGGTGCATCGATCCTGCCTGGCAGAATCTTGAAAGGCACATGCACAGAGCGCCTGGCCCAAAGCCTGGCACGTGGTGGGCACAGGTCAAACGCTAGCTGCTGGGGTCACTGTATTTCTGCTCTTTGTCATTATTATGCGTGAAGCCACCCCTCTCTGGGCCTGTCTGCAGAGTGGGAAGGGGGCTATTGAATTAGGCGGCCCCTCGGGTGTCTCCTTCCCCAGCACTTGCTGAGCAGTCTAACAGTCGAGTTGGGCTTCTAAAGGCGGCATGGAAATGTCTGTTTTCATCGATGCTGCGGTCAGTTAAGAGCTGATGAACCGAGGAAAAAGCCCGTCCCCCAAGAGCAGCACAGACACCGCAGCAGCCAGGCTGCGGCTGCACGTGAGGTGCAAAACCGTCCCCTGTGGCACCAGCCTCCAGCTCCCAGCACGCTGGCCTCTGGCTGCAAGAAGTTTCTCACTGACAGCCTGGGGGGCCTGTGTCCTGGCACAGTGGGCACGACAGGGGTGACTCGTGGGTTTGGAGTCCAGAAATGATCCTTTCAGGACTTCCATGTAGGAGAGGATGGGTGGCTCCACACCCTGGGGGAGGCCTGCTCTGCCCAGCTGCTGCCTGGACGGGTTACTCACTGTCCCTGTGCCCTGCTGGGCTCCCTGCACTGAGCGGGGCAGTGTCTAGTCCAGCCTCTGGGACCTGGGGCTGGGGGAGGGCAGGGTTGGAGGCTCCACGGGTGCTCTGGAGACAGGGCCTGGTCTGAGTCGTGAAGGCCATGTGTGAGGCTGTCATGTGACACCAGGCAGGAAGGGCACTCCTGTAGGACAAAGCATTAATTCACAAAGGCGTGGGGCATGGCCACGCCACAGCAGGAAGCAGGATGAACGGAGGTGAGGACGGAGGAGCGGCAGCAGATTGTGACCTGCCTGGGAGCCCTAGGAGGGTGGGATCATGCTGGGCCAGTGGAGGCTGCACAGCCACAGGGCCAGTCTGGGACACTGGGCTGGGAGCCACTCCCCCATGGCTGTCCTCCCCCACCGCCTCCCCAGTGCACAGCCAGGGCATGGCGGGAGTGTTGCTGGAATGAATCATAAAATGGCCCAGTCTGGTGCAGCTGGACATGGAGGCTAGGATGGGGATTTGACCATCCCCACTCCAATAGGGAATCTGGTATGAATGTCCCTCTGGGGTTCTCTGCAGTCCCCAAAGCCCTCCCCTGGAGGCAGAGTTTCCAGAGTTGTGGAGGCCTTGTGGGACTTGTGGTCTTCTAGGTGGGTCTAGCTGCCAACCCCTGGTCTACAGACTTTCCTGTCAACCATGCATCAGACGGTGAGAGGGAGTTCCTATCCTTTTTCCCTTTTCTCCATGGCTGCCAGGCAGCTCTGGGCATGTTTTGTGCTCGGACATAAGGGCAGAATGTCTTTAACTGAGCTTTCTGGGCCAGCGCCCCACCTCTGCCTTGCCCGGTTTGATTCCTTATCAGGACCATCACAACACTATTGTACCCAAGGCTTTTACTGGGAGCAGCCAGAAACCCTCTTGGCAGGAAGGAAAGGCATTTTTGGCCCCCAGAGCTTTCTTTTGGCCCAGAGTTTGCAGTTGACTCTGCTTCCCAGGCAGATCTCAGAGGGGTGGCACTGAATCCTGCTAGAGTAGAGGCCCTGGCCTTGGCAGGAGACACTGCAGCCTATTTACACTGGTGGGTCAGGCAGGGCATGGCCCCAGGGAGCCTGTCAGGTCCTCAGTCTCCCCATCCTCCTCTACTGCCTGCTGCAATCCATGCTCTCCACGGTCCTGCTGGGTTGCAGAGGGTGCGGACCCTCGGGAGTGGGGCTGGAGGTCCCCTGGCCACTCAAGGCAAACCCAGTGGGAGGACAACGGGGACCTCAAGACGGAAAAGCTTCCCCTGGGCCTTGAAGACTTGGGTGTCTCCCTCCTCCGCTCCTCAGCTCTAGAGACCCTCCCATCTTTGTCAGGCCCCAGCCCACATCCATGTTATGACCCGCAGATCTCCCCTGGCACATAGCGGAGGCTGCCCATGCCTGCCCAGGGATGGTGGAGGCACCTGCATAAAGGGGTGCCTGTGGCACTCCACACAGGGCCCTCCACACAGGGCTGCTCCTCCCCCACCCTTTGCATGTGGGGGCCACCATGGGCTGATGGGAGTGAGAACATGGAGGGGCCGTGGCTGTCCAACCAGACCGGAGATGGACCTGCAGGCACCGTGTGTTTTGATCTGACGCGGCACTGGAATATTTGAGCCCTGCCGATGGATGTGATATAAAAATGCAGCCGGCTGCCAGCACAGCCGGGAAGGGCGGCTTCCTCGCCAGCAAGTGCCACGGCAACGTGTTCCCCCCACCTCCAGCCCCCACCCCCGAGTCGGGGGCAGGATCCAAAGCCTGGAGCTGCTTCTATAAAGTACGAACATTGCTGCCTGCAGCAAGGAATATTTCCTTTTGAATTCCATACTGAGCTGCAGAGGAATAATTTGGATTTTTTCTTTTCCCTCCTTTCCTACCAACTCAGCCATGGGATTAACATACAGGAGTTAATGAAAACATATGCATGTCTATGTATATCTGGTAGCAGCTGCATCTGTGATAGGCTCGGGCCAGGTACACAGGAACCCTGAGCAGGACGGCATTCGAGCTGGCACCCTCCACGCAGGGCAAGCCCTCCTCCGTCGGTAGTGGCTGCTTTATTTTATTTTGCCTGAAATCTCCCAAGAGCCCAAAGGGGAGCTCTGCACAGGAAACCGGTCGTGGAAAACACTGCTCTGTGGCCCGGACGAGGAATGCATCCCATGCTACCTATGGCACTGGCTTGGGACGGGGTGGGATCAGAGCCCAGGCTCTCTGCAAAGGGACCTTTCTGGGTCCACAGTTTGCCTCCTCACCCCTACGGGTCCCTGGCCACATAGTCACCTCTGGGCCTCAGTTTCCTCAACCACAGACAGGGGTTGACATCAGGCCACTCTGGCTCCATGAAGTCGGCATGAAGAAGTGAGACAGGCCCAGGCTTCGTCCGTGGAGAGGAGAGCCACTCAGGAACGCAGGGGCCGTGGTGGACAGGTCAGCAGAGGGGAGGGCCCTGCTCTGGGCATCGAGAAGTCCCCTTGGTAGGTGGTTCCCAGGCTGGGTTTGGGGACACTCGGGGCTCATGTTACCCTCGGAGTGGGTGTCAGTGCCCCCTTCATGGATGAAGACACCAGGACTCAGAGCAAGGTGACATGTGGTCCTGCAGTAGGCAGGGTGAGAAGCCAGGCTTCCGTCTCTGTTTATCCAGCTGAAAAGAAAGTCTCTCCAGTCGGCAATCAAGACCGAGGGGTGAACATCTGCCGGCTGCAGTCCCGGCCACAGCCCTGGAGGGTGCGACTGGCGGGCTCAGGACAGGAAGAGGAGGAAGGTTTGCTGACATTCTTCCCTGAGCGTGTACCAGGCTGCGTGCCCTGCTGTGTCCTCGGAGTTAATCCCCCAGGAGCCCTGGGTGTGGCAGGGCTGTGGTTATCCCCTTGCAGGGAGGAGGATCTGCGGTTCAGAGATGACATGCTCAGTAGGCCACACTTCTAAGCATGTGACAGGGCAGGCTCCAGCCCTGGGAGGCTGGGTTTCCTCTGCAGACCTCACAGCCCCCAGGGGCTCAGATCAAAACCTGACACTCTGTCCAAACACCCTCCCACCGGCTTCTCCCCTGCAGCCTGGCACACGGCCCCTCTGCCCAGCCTCCTGTCTGTGTCGTCTCCCCCTCCCCATACTGGCACCCCATTTCCTAAAACATACTTGCAGCTCCTACCTCCAGACCCTTGCTCATGCTGTGCCTCCACGTGGGGTCTGCCCTCAGCTGTGGGAAGTTGCCCATTCCTGAAGACCTCCCGGGAGGCAGTAGGAGCTGGTGGAGATACTCAAGAAATACTTGTTATCTGGTTGAATTTGGGGTCAGGAAACCTGGGCCCTGTCAGGTCTTATCACCAGCTGTGTGACCTCAGGCAGGTTAATCCACCTCTCTCAGCCCCATGAAATGTACAAATTATCACACGAAATGCTGGTGCTCTGAAGGGAAGGGTGCCCTGGGTGGGACTGGGGGTCTTGAGTGCTGACAGATGGAGGGTTGGGGGTCTGCCCTCCCATCTTGCAGTTGTGAATTTTGGGCTCCTCCTGCCAGCTTGGTAAGGTGCAGATTCTGGAGCAGAAATCCTGAGCTCTGGATCTTTTTCATGCGTGTGCAGTGATTCCCTCGCAGCCCCAAGGCCTGCCCTCGGAGTACCCCTGGGTGCAATGCCAGCCATAGAGTCTCTGAGGTGGGGTCTCCTGTGGTCCCAGGTTCAGGGGATGGATTGTCCCACAGATTGGCAGGCCTGGCAGGGCCCAAGAGGGCTCCCAGGACCCCCTCCACTTCCCAGGTAGGGCACCGAGGCCCAAAGAGCAGGGATTTGTTTGAGCCAGTGCAGCAGCTCCAGGACAAGCTGGGCCAACAGCTCAGGACTCCCTGCCCAGGCCTGGTCGGGGAAGGTCAGGGATGTCCTCATCGGCCTTGACTGGCCACGTTCTCCACCCCTCCCCTGGCCCCACTGCTGTCTGAATCTTCCCACCTGTGTCTGAGCCTAGCACACAGCAGGTGCCAGCGTTAGCACGTGCCAGCTGTGGACATGGCTGGGAGAGTTCTTCTCAGCTGGGGCATCCTGAAGACGCATCATCTGGAGTGGAAGTCAGGCAGCTGTGGCAAGGGGGTTCTCCAAGGGCCAGCTCTGGCAAGTCAGGTCCCCCTGCTCTGTAACCTGACTTCGCGGACGGGGGCTTGCAGAAGAACGCAGGACCCAGGGCTGACCCCTCCCCAGGCAGACCCTGGCCCCCCATGCCAAAGAGAGCGAGGTGGGTATCCAGGATGGGTCTGGGCTGAGCTCAGCAAGCAGGGTCTGGGAGGGGAGGGTACACGCAGGGAAGCACAAGGGGGCCTCCCAGGGATGGGAAGGGGGACGGGAATCGGGGATGGATGGTCACAAGCAGGAGGCCTGACACAGCCCCTGCACTCCTACCGAGCCGTCTGTGCGTGTGTGTTGGGGGGAGCCCTGCCCAGCTCCTACCAGGCCCAGGGTCCACTTCTGCCCGTCCACCTCAGCCATCCTGGCAGCTTCCAGGCCCTGTGAAACGGCTGAGTCTGAGCAGTCCCTACACCGTGAAGGCCCAGCACCAGGAAGCCCACCTCAGTATTCTATCCCCCACCTTCCATTGCCCTTCCTCAAGCAGCATTGTGGACAGTGTGGACACCTGCTGGGCCTGACAGTGGAGCAAGGGGGAAAGGCAGGGCTGCACTGGGGAGACACTGAGGGCACGGCAGGAAACAGGCCGGCCCCAGGCCCCTCCCCAGCCACTGCTGGCTTGTCCCACTCCACTGCTCTGGGGCCTCAATGACTTTCAGTTTGTTGCGGAAATAAGAAAGTGCCTGTTGTTCAACCTGGCTCTGGTCAGGCCTCTGGTCTAGAATGACGGTGTGGGGGTTTGCTGGCCTCATGCGCACCCTCTCCACCCAAGAGCCACGACCACAAAACGTTCAAAGCCCAGAGGACTAGCTCAAAGCTACTCCGAGGCTTGGACTGGAAGAGCCCCACCTCTCTCCACCAGGAGGCTCCGAGTATCAGAGCGGGGAAGGGCAGGGATGGGAATGCGGGAAAGACAGTCCCCCAGAATCTAAACTTGGGGACAACTTGGGAGTTCTAGGCTCCTTTCACCTCTTCACTACTCTCAGTACGGGAATTTTGAGTACATATTTTCCATGTACATAAAGGGTTAGCCTGAGAAAAAGCAAGACCCCCTCCTTCTCATGCAAGAGGGAAGTTGTAACCCAGAGGCC
The DNA here is from genome assembly GCF_009764315.1 of Trachypithecus francoisi. Classification (NCBI taxonomy): domain Eukaryota; kingdom Metazoa; phylum Chordata; class Mammalia; order Primates; family Cercopithecidae; genus Trachypithecus; species Trachypithecus francoisi. The sequence goes on along the minus strand of NW_022681454.1, from coordinate 3,876,515 downwards.
CAGGGTGCCCTCCGTCCAGCCTTGCGGGGCTGAGGAAGGCGGAGGGTGTCAGGCAGGGTGAGGTCTGACTGGGAAGATACTCCCAGCCCCCAAGCTCAAGGACTGACTGCGGCACCCAACATTAGATTACAAAGGTTTATTTAGAAAATAGTTTGGTTGTTTTGGCTGTTGTTTTTGGCAAACATTTAAATACTTTCAGTAATCAAAGATTGTTGGTGCTTTCTCCTTGCCCCCTGGCAGCCACCCCCCGACTAGGTCCTGGAGAAGTCAGCCCTTGGTCAGACGAGGATGGGGAGTGGTAGTGTGTTTGGGGGGCTCCTTGCTCGCCCATTTAGGAAGCTACCTCTGCCACTGCTCTCTAAAACCCTGACCTCACAGCCACACCTCGGCAGGGCCCCCAGAGCTGGATCCAGGCAGGGAGCCCCAGAAGCAGCCCCTTGCTGAGGCGGGAAGGCAAAGGGGTCTCCCCCTCTCTCCTCCCCACTCCCTGGAGCCCGGCTATCTCTCTGCCAAACTCCTGCCCTGCCGCACCCTCCCCTGCGTCCTGGAGGCCAATCCATCCCGGGGTCTCTGGGAAAGCTCCCGTCTGGGCCGCCCTTTCTGCCCAGCCCTGAGCGTGGAGCTGTCCAGGATCCCCAGGCGGGCGCGAGTCACTGCCTGAAGCCCCTTCTCCTCCGTCGGAAGAGGATGTGCTTGAAGGATCGCCGGAAGTCCTGGTTGAAGACCGTGTAGATGACCGGATTGAGCGAGCTGTTGCAGTAGCCGATCCAGAAGAAGAACTTGAAGAGCGGGACGGGCACCTGGCAGGCCTCGCGGCAGATACCGTACAGGCTGTAGGTGAAGAAGAAGGGGAACCAGCAGAGCACGAACACGCCCATGACCACGGCCAGCACGAAGGTGAAGCGCTTCTCGCGCGCCTGGGCCACCTTGCGGCGGCACACGCTGCTGCGCGCCCGGCGCCTGCGCGACAGGAAGAACTCGACGGAGCGCGAGCTGGCGCGCGACAGGCGGCCGCCGGGGCCCGGGGACCTGGAGGCGGTCAGCGCCCCCGACTCAGCCGCCCCCGGCCCCGCCCCCTGCCCATCGGCGCCGCCCGCGCCCCCTTCGGCGCCCGCGCGCCGCCGCCCGCCCCTCCGCAGCGCCCCCCGGCGCCGCCGCCTCTCGGCCGCGGCGCTGCTCTCGTCCGGCTCCACGTCGGCGCGCGGGGGCGCGCAGTGCCCGTTCTCGCCCGCGCCTGCCGCCGCGCCCAGCCCGTTTTCGGTGGTCGGGGACGCACCGTCGGGGCCCACGGGGGCGCGCTTCTCGCTGAGCGTGCGCGTGCGCAGCTTGGCCACGCGGTAGATGCGCGCATAGACCAGGCCCATGATGAGGCAGGGCGCGAAGAAGGAGCCGATGCAGGAGGCCAGGATGTACCAGGTCTCGTCGTTGAGGCCGCACTGCGGGTAGGCGGCGCCGTCGGGCTGGCGGTAGAGCGAGACCAGCGGCGGGAAGGAGATGATGGCCGAGATGAGCCACACGGCCACGATGGTGGCCTTGACGCGGCGTGGCGTGCGCTTCAGGTTGTACTCGACGGCCTGCGTCACCGACCAGTAGCGGTCCAGGCTGATGGCACACAGGTGCACGATCGACGAGGTGCAAAACAGCACATCGAGCGCCAGGTACACGCCACACCACACCTGCCCGAAGTACCAGTAGGCCATTAGCTCGTTGGCCAGCGAGAAGGGCATGACCAGCGTGGCCACCAGGATGTCGGCCGAGGCCAGCGACAACAGGAAGAGGTTCTGGGGCGCACGCAGCGCCCGGCTGGTCAGCACGGCGATCACCACCAGCACGTTGCCCACCACGGTGAAGACGATGAGGAAGCCCACCACGGCCGCCAGCCCTGCCACCGCACCCGCCGAGTACTGGCCGCGCGGCGGTCCCCAGGAAGCCCCCGAGGCGTTGGCGCCGCTGCCCCTCTCGCCCGCGCCGCTCGCATTGGGGCCCGCAGCTGCCGCCACCGCCAGCGCCGCCGCCAGCGCCGGGGACGCCATGGTCCTCCCGCGAGCTACGCGGTCCCTGCTGGAGCCGGGCAGCAGCCGCGGCAGCTTGGGCGCCCCCCAGCCGGGGTCGGCGCCCGCATCGCCGCCTGCTGCTCGGGCGCACCCGCCGGGGACCGCGGCGCCCCGCAGCCGGCCCTCGGCCGTAGTGGCTCGGCGGGCGGCGAGCCGGAGAGCGTGGCTGCCGGGCTCCCCGCAGCTGCCGAGCGCGTAAGTGCAGAGCAGGAGGCGCCCGGAGCGAGCGGCGACGCGGCGGCGGGGGGAGGGGGGCAGGTCCCGGGGTCCTCGCGCGGCCCCGCCCTCGGCCGGGCTCACGGGGAGCGCCCCGGCGGCGAGCCCACGGCGACGCGGCGCCCAAGCGGGCGTGCCTGAGCGGCGCCGCGGCCCCGGAGCCCGGCCGGGGCGCAGGCGACAGGCGGCGGCGGCCCGGGCGCTCTGCCTCCCATCCGGCCGGCTAGGGCTCGGCGCGCCGGGGCGCCGGCCGCCGCTCCTCCGGGCCCCCGCGCCCGCGCGCTCCCTCCGGCTCCAACTTTACTTTCCCGGGCGGGGCGCCGGCGCCGCCGCGAGTCCTCCCGCTGCTCCCAGGCGCGGGCGCCCCCCGCGGTCCACGCTCGGCCGTGCGGCAGCCGCCTCGCTCGCCGGAGCTGCGCCGCCGCCGCCGCCGCCTCCTTCGCCGCCTCCGCCCTGCGCTGGGCGCGAGTGCGGCCGCCTGGCCTTGGCTTCCAACTTGGGTCGAGTTGCGCAGCGGGGCGGGCGCGCGGGGCGGGGCGGGCCGCGGGCCCTGGGGAGCGGGCCGGGAGCCGGAGCCCGCGGCCGCCTGGTCGAACCTGCCCGCGCGGCGCCGGGGAGGAGTCCGGGGCGGCGGCGCGGGGCGCGCGCTCGGCGAGGGCGCCCTCTCCAGGGCCGCCTGCAGACTGAGGGACTGGGCCGAGCGGCGGCCGGCCTGGGCGGTGAGTTCCAGAAGCTGCTCTTTCTAAGACGGGAGCGTCCTTCGCCTCCCCCGGCGCAGGCATGGGCGCAGGCGGGGGCGCGCACACGCGCGCACGCAGCACGGGCGGCTCGGGGTCCATGGCCTGATGGCAGAGCAACCTCTCGCAGCCTGGGGGAGGACGGGACGCTGCCTGGGTGCGCACAGGTCCTGCCGAGCTCAGGGTCCGGACGACATCCCGGATCGGCGCTCCCCGGCAGAGCCACCTCCGCACCCACCCCGGCCTCAGTTCCTTCGGCCCCCTTCCCAGCGCTGCTGGAGCATGAATCATAACTAACGGCGGTGACTGTGGAAGCCCTGGGCAAGCTCCCAAGCTCTGCACCCATGTTAGCAGTGATTGAAGTTTAATCCTTAGGCTCTCAGGCCCTGCTTTTAAAGGATGGAGAAGTGTTCAAAGTCACCATCTCTGACAAACACCCAGAACGGAACTGCCTGGATGATGAGCTATTTGCAAGGGTGGGCTCGGGGGAGAGCGGCCGTGGAGGTAGCACCCGTGTACTCTCGCCCCAGTCCGTGCACCTCCGTTCTGCAGATGTGCACTGTCACTCTGTGGCCCATGTTGGGTGCTGGCTTCTGCCTCCAGTCAGCCTGGGGTCTGTGGGAGAGGGACCTCGAGGGACGAGGTGGTCCAGGAGGAGAGCTGGAGTTCTCAGGCCTGATGTGTTTCTCTGCTAGGACCGAAGGGACAACCCTTCCCCCAGACGTCCAGAAACGCACCCCTGCTGGCTGGCCTCTCCCCGCATGGGCCCGCAGTGGAGAGGTAGGGAAGCTGTCCATCCTGTATCTAGAGCCAGCGGGGAAGGGGTGCTTCTGGGTGCCCAGGAGGTCATCATGAGGAGGGGCTGGAGTGACTGCCCCCCGCCCCCGGGATGCCTATCCATGCCCGTGGCCTGGGGCAGCTTCTCTCTAAGCTCCTGAAAGGCGCCAGCTTTAGTCTCAGAGCCTGTGGTGTTCTCAGCTGCTCAGCCTTACTGAGGAGCCTGTCTGTCTCCGCAGAGACCCTGCCAGGAGCTACAGCTTCGTTCTTCACCATGTTTGTCACCAACGGGGCCTGCACTGGGGGTGTGGAGGCCAAGCCAGGGCCAGGCAGAAAGCAAATATTTCAGTTGATGGGCCTGCCAAGCAGGAGTACACTTTGGAGCCAAAGCCTTCCATGCCAGTCCTGTGCTAGTCTGGGGCACATATGCCCTTTGGGGAAGAAAAAGGCCATGGCTGTCCTGTGGGAGGTGTGTGACCCAAAGAAGGTGGAGAGTCACCATCCTTGCTAAAGGCACTCCTGGTCCTGGTTGCCTAAAAGGTGCCACCTGCCCAGGGCACCTGGAGGTACATTTTTCAGGGAAGCCCACACACACCTGCTTCCTTCATGGTTGGCCCACTGGATCCCTTGTCTCTATTGAGCCCCCTGCAATGGTACAGAGTGAAGGGGGCCTGGCCTCAGTTGAGGCGCGCACCATCTGTGGTGGACGGTGCCACCCACTGAGGTGAATGCACTGATAACCATCAGTGCCCTGGGCCTCCTCCCCCAGCCTAGGAGCAGGGTTGTCAAGGAAGTCTTCCTGAAGGAGGTGACCAAACTGTGCTTAGAGAAGGAGGAGGTGTTATGAGGAAGGGGGAGGCCTCTGTAGGCTGTGCTTCCTCCAGTGGGGGTGGGCTTTGTACTGGGGGCATGGGGAGACAGGAGGACTCAGGAAAGAGCAGTGGCAGGGGCCAGATGAAGGCTTTGGAGAAGGGCTCTCTCCCTTGGTATCTACGTGCCCCCCACCCCCAGCATGAGGGACTCTCATTTTGGGAAGTGCTTTGGGGGATGCACAGGGGTATGGGGATGTATTTAGGATCCTGGCTTCTGTGTTCCCGAGAGATGGCAGCCCAGGCACAGGAATTTGGAGGCAAAAGGGCATGGAGCACCTGGGGCCCTGAGCTAGATGAACTCTCCCACTGCTCAGGAGGGCTGAAGGCAGGGGCCACTCACAGGCCAGGCTGAGGGCATCTGGAGTGCCTGGCCAGTGAGTGGCCCAGGCCCTTGGGGATGGCAACCAGCATGCTGGCATGCTGCTGGCAACACCTCCTGGCATGACCAGGGAGGGAGCAGAAGAGTCCGGTCCAGGGTCTAGATGGAGCCAAGGGGCAAAAAGCTGGGGCCCAGTCATTAGGGGAAGCGAAGCCCTGGGCCATGCATAGGGGTTGCCTTGCACGCAGGCCTGCCTGTGGTGGGAGGCCCTGGAGACCACAGCTGTTTGCAAGGGAGCTGGAGAGGCCTCTTCCCCCAGACCTTGAAATTAGGCTTGAGGAACTGCTCCAGATTGTCCGTAACAAGCAGAACAGCATGCACCCAGCAAGGCTTCCTGTCCTGAAGAGGCACGATGCAGGCTCGGCACGACTAGGAGCGGTGAGGAAGGAGGGTGCTGGGGTAGTCAGGCTGCACTGGCGGGGGTTGTGGGGGATGTGTGTACATGTACATGGGGGTACATAGTAGAAGTGGGCATATTTCAGAAGGGAAACCTAGAGGTGTTTCCTAGAACTGAGAACCTAGAAGTGGTGTGTCCTGGAGCTGCAGAGGTGAACCTGCCTGTATCTCACCCGTGATGCGTGGGGCCCAGGAGGACAGGGTTGGTCCAGCCAGGGCCATGTAGCCATCGGACTTTGGGCCCCGGCTGCTGTGCCAGAGAGAGCTGGGGGCCGGGCAGACCCTGAGAAGGGATGTGGGTGTGCACCTGCAGGGTGCCTGCCTGGGATGTCACGCCCTGGGCTTCATGAGCAGCCTCAGCTCAGGTGGAGGAGAGCTTGGCTCCTCGAGCCCTCTCCCTGCACATATAGGCATGCATGCACATACATACATGTACAGTGTCCACACACACATATGTATCCACACACATCCTTGTGCACACATAGATCCATGCACACACATGAATACACCAAGGCATATGTGTGTGCACGCACACATCTATGTGCATGCAAGCATGAACACCCATACATACACGTATCCACACATGCATGCAAGCATGCAACCTATTCATGCACGCATGCATGCACACATCCACATACACACTGTCTACATATACTGTATGGATTCTACAGTGCATCCATGCATACAGAATATGCACACATATATGCACACATACATGTTCACATGCATGCCTATGTGTGCACACACATGTCCATGTACTATTCACATGCAGGTGCATACATACATATGCATTAACATACACGTGCTCTTTGCACATGTATCTCTACACATGCATATACATGACACTGGCATATGCAGAAATGTTATGTACCCATGCTGTGCACATACCTGTGCATACCGCATGCATGCACACCCTTGCCTATGCAGATAACACGAATCCATGCACATTGCACACACGTGTGTATGCCTGTGCTGCACACATCTGTCCCTATGCATAACCCCAGTCATGCATGTGCACACATGGGTTCACACATATGGATGTGTACACACATATGTGGCACCTGTGGCCTTGCCCACCCTCCTAGGCTGAGGAGAAGATGTATTTCTGGGTTTCTGCTGCAGCCAGCTCTTCCAGGGCTGCAGCTGTTTTCTGCGTCGCCTCCCTTGTCTGCACAGCTCCACCTGGCTCTTGCAGTCAGCCCTCCTCTCCAGACTGTGAGGACATTTCTCACTACCTCCTGTGGACCCTGGGCCTGGATGTGCTATCCACAGGCCTGGATGCCCTCTGCCCCATCTTTCCTGGGGCTCTCTTTCTTCAAGACTTGTCCCATGATGTTCCTCCTTCAGGAAGCCTCCCTGACCTCCCAGGCTGGATCTGGGCCCCTTTTGCTGGCCTCCTGCATGCCCTGTGGGGTGTGGCCATCATCAGTAACCATGCGTCTCAACTGTGTCCCATCCCCACTGCCTGGTTCAGGGCCGGGCTCTCAGTTCACAGAAGGAGCTGGATGAAAGCCTGGTGGCGGGATGGGTGCCGTGAAGGGCAAATGGGCTTGTGGGCCTGGCTCCAGCTTCCTTAGCCACGCTGATGCTTGCTGGGTGCTGAGTGCAGGGGGTGCCTTCACCTGGTGGCTGCTTGTGCCAGACCCAGTGCCCCTGGTCAACAGGGCCTTTTCTTGGTTCCGTGGTGTTTAGGGTCATCAGATGTGGCTGCTCATTCCCTTACTTATTGTCTGGCAGTGGGGGAGCCTTCTGGCTTCCTGGGCCTCAGTTTCCCCTGTCTATAAAATGGGAGCATTGGACCAGAGCATTCTGAGGCCCATGCCAGCCCTGAGCCACCCCCTCCCCCAACTTGGCTGTGAGCTCCTGGGGGTGGGGGTGCCGCCTGCCTGCGCATCTCTGCCCTTGGTTGGTGTCTGCAGGGGAAAGGGAAGAGTCTGGAGTCTGGGAGAGACCGTTCTCCACTCAGCCCTGGTGGGTGTGAGAACTGAGGGAAGCCAGCCCTATCTTCTTGTCTCAAGACCAAGAGGACATGTTTTCTCCCTGGAGCTGAGCTGAGCTGAGCTTTCTTTCCCTGTGTTTATTTGAAATTTCATTTTTAAAGACGAGTCAGGGAAAAATGAGGCTTGCTTCTCTCCCTGCCCCTCCCTGAAGAATTCCAGAAACTGATTTGTCTTGTCAGGATGTGGCAGGGAGCCGTGGCCTGGGCTGGCTCTCTGAGCTGTTGCATATTGATCAGCATTGATGGGTTTGGCACAGTCGAGTTCTTACAGAGCTGGCGGAAGTCCCTCTGGAGAAAGAACTGCTTCGGGGACTGGCTTTGATTTGCAATGAGTGTAATAGATTAAAGCAGTGGGTCAGCATGTCTTATTGAGCACCAGCTGTGTACCTCAGCCCTGGCCCTGCTGGGGTCCAAGCTCAGATCCCTGCCACCCCTCACCCTCTCAGCTGCCACGCGGCTTCCTGCGAGCCCCACCTCTTTCCACCCGCTGCACCTGCTTCAGTCTCCACCTGGCTCCTCCTGCTAGGGGCTGTCTGCTGCCCTCAGCGGCTGCTCCCAGCTGCCTGAGCCTGACATTCAGGGCCCTTCAGTGCCCAGCCTCAACCGACAGTCCTTCACTGGTTCCGTTGTCATGCAGTCTGCAGACACCAGGGAGCATCCTCTGCATGCAGCCCTGGAGATGCAGAGGTGACAAGGGCAGGGCGGCCTGGAAGACGTTACCTCTTGCTCCACCATCCTGGGCCTGGGCCTAGCAGGGAGGCTGGCAGTGGGCCTGCTGCCTGGATTCTGGGTTCGAGCTGGCTGGGTTTTCCTCTGTGACCTTTCCCAGCCTTGGTGGCCACTGTGCATACTCCCCAGAATGACGTCTGCAGAGGTCTCAGCCCAGAGCCACTCCAGGGCCTGCCCGTTGCAGGGTGGCTGCAGGAAGGAGGCCACTTGACCCTGTCCCAGCCAATGAAACCTGCCTGAGGACAAGGGCGAAATGTGTCAGAAGGCCCACAGCCTGCCTTTCTGCTTGGTAGGGCACACGCGAGGATGTGATGCCCCGAGCAGCAGCAGCTGTCATGTGACCAGGAGGAGCTAAGGATGAGGATGAAAACCATGGAAGGAAAGAGGGTGTGTCCCCAGTGCCATTGTTCTTGAGCCTCCAAGAACCCACCCAGGACCCCCACTTTGGCCAGACTTCCTCCTGCCGAGGGAGGTACTAAGTAGACTTACTGTTTTACCCTTTTAGGGAGGAAGGTTCCATAACTTGCAGCTGAACATGTCCAAGCCATGAGTTGTCCCCCGAGCTCGTGAGTTGTCCCCAGCTCAATTCTGCCTCCTTTGGAGAGTGATGTCCCACAGACCCATGCAACTCTGCATACCAAAAGGACTTTGCAGACGTGACTGAGGACCTTGCATTTGGGAGGTGATCCCCATGACACCTGTGGACCCAGTGTCATCAGGGTCCTTGTAAGTGAAAGAGGCGGGAGGATCCCAGAAGAGGAGGTGTGATGACAGAAGCGGAGGTCAGAGCGATGTGCAGACGGGACCACTGGCTGCAGGACGCAGTGCTTCTGGGAGCTGGAGAGGCAAAGAGACAGACTCTGGCCTGGAGCCTCTGGAAGGCACCGGCCCTGCAGACCACTTCAGACTTCTGACCTCCAGCACTGGGAGTGGAAGCTCGGTGTGGTTCTAAGTGGTGGCATTTGTGATCATTTCTCGCCGCAGCCACAGTAGATGGATGCAACGCCCGCGGGTGTTGGAGGGATGGATGAGTGGAAACGTGTGTGGTAAAGGCGACTGCACCGTCAAATTCCAGACAGTCGCGAGGAATGCCCGCTGACAGCCCTGCCTCGGCCGTTGAGTCATTATGTGATCTTGGGCAAGTCTGAGCCTCTGCTTCACCACCTGTGAATCGAGGGACAGGACTCAGTGGTCTTTCTGGGTCTTTCCAGGCCCCCAAGTCCTGCAGGGCACTGTGGGAGTGTGAGGTGGAACCCGGGAGTCCCGCGGATGGGTGTCAGAATGCCAGCCCTGCTAGATCTAGGCGTGATGGAGTCTGGTGTGTGGGCACAGGGCCTTGCACAGGCCTGGGCTGGGCAGACTTGCCCAAGAGTCTCGGGCCACTGCGAGAGGAGGACGCATGGCCAGCAGGTGCCACCAGGAGAGGAGAGGAGGGCCAGGCTGAGCTGCATCTCAGGACTCCAAGGAGAGCTTGGAGAGGCAACTGAAACTCTGCGCCACCCCCAACCTCTCACCAGCTGTGGGTCTTGGGCAAATTGCCTCATCTCTCTGAGTCTCTAATACGCAGCTTTCAGTAGTAACTGGGGTACTGTGTACCAAGTGCGTCTGGCAACCCATCTGTACTGGGCAGCCCTGGGTACCTGGCTTGGGGGAGGGGTGGGCCTGAGGGGGGACTGATGCCACATTTCTCTTTATCTGTCCCTGTATTGTTTAATTTGTTCCAAGTGCTTGAGTTACTTTGGCAAATAAAAACAATTCTAATAAAGAGGACTAAGACCTTAGGATCCCTGGCATGTAGCAAGCTCTCGGTAAATCACAGTTGACCCTCCTCTTCCTCCTCCTCCTCCTCATCATCTTCATCACCATTATCATCATCACTGTTGGATCTGCTCCCAGCTGACATTTGAGTCCGCCTTGTGATGTGCCTCAGGCCGTTCCCAGTCTCTGCTTGCACACCCGAGGTGATGGGGAGCTCACTGCTTTCTGAGCAGCCTGCTTCCATCTTAGGACAGCTCTGATTATTACACAGTACACAGTTCTGGTGCTCCGCTGTGTCAGGTGATGTGCCGTGCTTGGGGTCACAGATAAATCAGTCTTGGGCAGTGCCTGGCCACAGGAGCTGAGGGTGCTGCTTCCTGTGCTGGCTTGGGGCAGTAGGAAGGGCTTCCTGGGGAGGAGCTTCTGCCCTGGCCTTGACAGCACAGGGAAGCCTTCCTGGGCCATTTCTCCACTGCTATATGGGTCACCCCTCCCCACCTCAGCTGGGCTGCCAGAGTCCAGGACCCTGTGGCCAGTGCATCCTCCACTGACCCACCGAGCCTCACCCCAGACCTCCCTAACATGGGTAGCTGTCCTTTGGAGACCTCCAGTGATTTCTCAGGGTGTTCAACAGAATTTGAAAGCCTTTTGTTTTATTTCACCTTGATATCACCCCTGAGGGTTGAGTGCTATGGTTTCCCCACTTTGCAGATGAGAGAGCGGAGAACGTGGAAACAGATGCAGCTGGCTCCCCAGGTCTCCAAGGAGTGGCTGGTAGATTGGGGCTTGTGCCCAGGCCTTACCCTATCCAGTCTCCACCCACAGGGACCACCCTTGCGGTAGCCACCCACCCCAACAAAGACCACAGAGGGGCCCCGGCAGGACGCTGGGGCTTCTTTCCCTAAGGTGGTCACCTCCCTGGGGACCCCCGTCAACCACACTTTCCCGCTGTCGGAGGCTGCTGTTTCCCATGTAGCCTGTTTGGGATGCGCACCCCAGTGCTAATCAACCCTTCACCCCAGCACCCAGCACGGCGAATGAATGAAGGAACCCCTCTCTCCATGAGGCAGGCAGTTTTCCTTCAGTTAAGACACTGAGACCCAGCAAGCAGCTGTGCCCAGCTCTCACCCGAGCCACTCTGCCCTGCGTTGCTGCCTCTCATTTGCTGAGCCCTGAATATGTGCATGGCTCCAAAGGGCCACAGAGTGACACAGCTTCTGTCCCCAGCTGTGGCCAGATGTTATGGAAACCACAGACACCACGCACCACCTGCTCTCGTGCCTGCGTGGAAAGTGTGGGCAGGACCATAGGTGGTGGGTGCCCACGTGTGAGGTGTGACGTGCTCCTTAAGGCCACCCTTGCCATCCTCAGGTTTGAGACCTTGTATTTCAGCTGCTTCCAGGTAGAATCCAGAGAATGTTCTGGGTAGGAATGGTTAATTCAACAAAAGTAATTTATGCCCACGATTTGTGACTCTGACCAGAGCAGACAAGTCTTCAGAGCTGGAGGGAGTTCAGAGATTTGTTTTGTTTTGTTTGGCTTTGAGGTTTTTTTAAATAGGAAAATGAAGAAGAATCCTTAACATGTTTGGGAAAATAAACTAAGAATGCTCACATTTGCCCTGACTCTGGGAGCTTCCTCCAGCTTCCTGCGTCGATCCCGATTCCCAAGTATTTGTGGAAGGCAGGGATGCAGGCTGAGCCGTCCTCGCCACTGCCCACAGCCCTGGAATGTTTGTTTTGGAACCTGGACACCTTGGGCCCAAACTCAGCAAGATCTGCTATGTTTTCTTCTCGAGTTTTCTCCTCCCAGAAAGTTTCTGATTTAAACCAGAAATTTGTCATGGGAGGCTATGGACCTGGACTAAGATTTATAACTGTGAGCAAGTCAAGGTACAGGTGATGCTGCTGTAACAAGACCGCAAAGCACAGCAGCTTGAGCAAGATAAAAGATCCTTTCTGTCCCACATGGAAGTCTGGGCAGGACTTCCTGGCCCCTTCTGCCTTTTCCCTGCCATCCCCAGTGGGCAGCTGGGGCCCTGGCACCATGTCCATGGCCTCACAACGGTGGGATGGGGGCCCATGGCCCTTCCATCACGGGGCAGCCTCACCTGGAGGTTGTGTTCCTCCCTTATGCTGATGCCCCATTGGCCAGAACTTGGTCACATGCCCACCCCAATGTAGGGGAAGCTGGGAAATGTAGTCTTTACGTGGCAGCCATATTCCCAGATCAATATCCTATCACTGTAGAACAGGGTTTCTCCACCTGTGCATTACTGACGTTTTGGGCTGCACTCGTCTTTGTCATGGCGACTGCCCTGTGCATTGTAGGAAGTTTGGCGGCATCCCTGGCCTCCACCCACCAGATACTAGGAGCACTCCTCAGTTGCGACAACCGAATATGTCTTCAGATATTGCCAGATAACCCCTGGGGGGCAAAATCACCCCCAGTTGCAAACCACTGGGCAGATCAAGGGCCTGCAACTCCAGGGCTGCAGCACCCAGGCCAGAGGAGGGCTGGGAGGGTGGTCTATGGCACACATCCTATCAGAAGGAAACAGCTACCTTGCAAGTTCACCCTGCTAGTTCTCACGCAGGAAGAGGGACAGAGATCTGGATCTTCATGGGAAATATACTAATTGTTTTCTGATAGCATGTAATTAACCAAAAAGAGAAAGAAAGCTGTCATTATGGAATGAATTGTGTCCCCCCAGAAAGCCATGTCCCTGTCCTAACCCCCAGCACGCGTGAATGTGATCTTATTGGATTGGGGCCCACCCTAATCCAGTATGACTGGTGTCCTTATTAGGAGAGGAGACACACAGGGAGGGAGGGGGAGACTGGAGAGATGGGGTCACAGCCAAAGAACTCCTGGAACCAGGGAAGGATCCCCCCGTGGAGCCTTCGGGGGCAGCACAGTGCTGCCAACACCTTGACCTCAGACTTCTGGCCTCCATTGCTGTAATAATAAATTTCTGTTGCTTTAAGCCACTAATCGAATTTGCTGGAGACAGAACGAGGCTCTGCACACACGTGCTGATAGGCGAGTATGCACGCCCAGCCACCACTGACGGACATGATCACTCTCCATTCATCCAACAAATGTTTATGAAGTGCTCACTCTGTGTTGGACACTGTCTGAGGCCTAAGGATATATCAGTGAACAAAATGGACTCCTAGAGCCTAAAAGGTTGTCAACTGAAGAATGACAAGGTTCCTAAGTTTGGAAAGGAGAGCCTTATTCCTCATAAAGGGATGCAGCCTGTAGGGCAGCCATTCTGATGGCTGGGAAACGTAGCTTCAGGAAAGCAGCTGGAAACAGACGTTTTGAGGGAGAGGCAAAGGGAACAGGAAGGCTCCCTTTGCTGAGCAGGGGAGCCTAATGTACATATTCAATAAGCTATCAGAGGAATCATGAATATCCATGAAAGGAGAAACACGTGCATGCACTTGAGCTTCCTGCCTCTCCATAGGACCCACATTCAAGACATGGCAATGGCAACATGACCTGAGGGTGGAGTTTTCCACCCTCTGATGTGAAAAGGTGAAGCAGAAGAGACGGAAACCCTTTCTGCACATCCCCCACAGACTGGCCAGAAGCTCTCTGTGGCCCGTGGTCTCCTACCAGGAAGGAACGCTGGCTGGTTGCTGTGTCAAACTGGCACCCGGGAGGGGCAGGTCAGGCGTTGGTTGAAACCAGGGCAGAGTCTTTTGGAAGAGCCAGTTTCTCTGCAGCCCTTAGGGAGGGAGCCCGGGGATGGTTAGCAAGGGAGGGAGGGGGTACAACGAGGTAGGTCCTACCTCCCTCCCATCATGGTGGGAACTCAGCTTCCAAGTTTCTCTGGGGTCCGCTTGGCCAAGGGGTGGTCTGCTCAGTCTGTTGGGGATCTTAGGATTTCATTTTTGTTTCTCACGATGAAGGACGTGAGAGTGCTCTGCAAAGGATGAAGTCCTTCAGGGATGTATTTGCCTTTTCTCTGGTTGGAAGGTGGTTGGAGTTGGGGTCAGGGCTAGGGTTGGGATGTTGATGGGGGTAGGTTAGGGTTGGAGTAAGGTTGGGTGCTGATGGGGTTAGGTAGGGTGAGGATTAGGGTCAGGGTTAGGGTGCTGATGGCATCAAAGCACAGTGGGATTGGAACACAGACCATCACCTGTTCCTCCTCCTGCTGCCAGCCTCCCGCGTCCCTTTCCTTACTTCCCTCTGCCCAGCCCCTGACCTTCTGCCTCTTACCTTGGTCTGGTGCTCTATGACCTTCTGATGCGCCAAGGGACTCACCCCAGGACTCAGTTTATCTCGCTGACAAATGAGTGGGTTGGCTCTGATTTCTTGAAAGGCTCTCCCACTTCTAAAAAGTCTAATTTGATAAGATCTTCTTCTAGTGAGCAGGAACTATCAGTTCTTGTTATGCAGGAACACGGGAGTACAAAGGTACTTTCGAAATGGAGCCAGAACAAAAGATGAGGTAGACTGCATCAGGCTCGGTATTATACTTAGAGAAACTATTTAAAAACCAAAGTACTGTTTAGTGCAGTGTTCATTGGAATTGCCCTGGGAAACCGTGTTTGACTTTAACAAAAGCTTTGTATCGACAGGATGTGTTATCGCTCAATTTCTAGGAAAGAGCGGTAATTAGATGCCTCACACCAGATATTGTTTCAATTACAGAAAAAAAAAAAAAATACAAACCCTGCGAGGAGGCACATTCCTCCTTTTCATGACCAAGGAGGCACACTTCCCGGTGCCAGGTCACAGGACCCTCGCCTGGCTGCCATCTTGGAGTTCCGCCCCTGCCCCTCGTAGCTGGGAGGGAAGGGAGAAGATGAAGTGCAGGTATTTTTGGGAAAGTTACAGCACCAGCTGCAAGGCCCACCGGTGCCCAGGAGGGGCATTCCACCGCCCCCACTCCCCACCAGCCAGCCCTAAGCACCAGGCCCTGGGGGGCAGAGGGACCACAACTGCGTGCCTCAGGTACCATTCTGCCTCTGCCCCCTGCCCTCCCCCAGTGTGTCAGGGGGCTGGCCACGGGGCATTCGGCCTCAGGGGAGCTGCCTGAGCCCAGGCCAGATGGGCCTCACCAGGAGGGACCTGCCAGAGATCTCCCGTGTTGTTTGGGCAGGAGTGAAGCCCAGCCAGGAGCCCCCAGGGTGGCTGGGAGCCTGTGCCCCTCCTCACGCCCCCTACCCCACAGGTGCCACTCCAGGAGACCAGGCTCTGCTCTGTCCCCGTGCTCCCAATGCCCTCCCACAAGGATGCCTCAGCACAGAATGTCTGTCCCCCTCTGGCCATCTTGGCCTGCTCTTTAGCCCCCAAGAACAGCCCAGCCGTCTCCTCCAGGAAGCCCTCCTGCACCCCTGGAAGGGTTGGATAACCCCTGGGCTCCTCAGGACGCCTGAGGGCTGCCAAGGCCCCAGCATGGGGATGAGGGGACATGAGCTCATTCTTTGGGTGCCTCTTGTGCCTTCCGGGATGACTCAGGGCAGAGATCTGGGACCAGGCCAGGGTGGGATCCTCAGGAATGGCTGGCAGGTGGGTGTGGAGGTGGGGAGAGTGAGCATCCTCAGTCCTGCTGGCTCTCGGGCAGGTTCTGGGCTGGGGGTGGCCAGGCCAACCCCCTCCCGTCTTGGCTGGCAGATTCAGCCAAAGGCGACCTGCAGGAGTCCCCCAGGTCAAACTGCAGGGTGTGCTGAGCCTCGGCGTTCCAGGGTACAGTGGTGGAGGAGCCCTGGGCTGGGACATGAGGTGACCGGCCTGGTGGGAGGGGACAGGGACAGGGTAGCTTGGCTCGGCTTGCTTCTGGTCTCTACCTGGGCCTCCTTTTCCCAGCTGTTCCCCTGGCTGAGATTTGAGGTGTGGGGCAGAGGTGGGGTGCGGCCTCCCTGGCGCCCTCCCTGCCAGGCCGGGCTCAGGCAGGGCTACCACCCTCTTGGGAGGCCTCTAGCACTGCTGGCTTCCCCCAGGCCCCGGCGTGGTGCCGGCCCTCACCATTGCTGACTTCCCTATGGGATCGCTTCTCCCTTGCTCCACACAACCCACCACCTTCTCCCAGGACCCCACAGAATCCACCCCGAGTGGAGAGTGGTGCAGGCCCCTCGAAGGGTTCTTGGAGACACCAGGCACCTGGCTGCGTTCCTGCTGCACACCCTTACTTTGGGAACTGAGCCAGCCTGCCGTCCAGCTCTGGTCCTCAGCAGGCATGCTCTGCAGGTTCAAGCGGGGCCAGTCCCCGGAAAGGAGGGAAGCCCCCGCCGCCCAAACCCAGTTCACGCTGGTGTGGTGGCATTCAGTCGTTGCTTCAATTTCATTATCAGTCCTGCCAGGGAGCACTCTCTGGTGGAGGACTCTTCCCAAGTAACCATCCTGCTCCCAGGGCGGGAACCCCATACTGTTGAAGTATAAAGAGTGGAGCGTGCATGAGGAAGGCCAGCACTCTGGGCCGCCTGTGGGGAGGCCAAGGTTGCGGGTGCTATCTCCCCACATCTGTGCCCGACTTAGTGGAGCATTTCCATTGACGTTCCGCCTTGGTGACTGCCCTAGCAGCTGGCTGCCTGCAGGCCTGCCCACGGCTATGCTCTGTTCCCTGGCCAGGCATCCCACGAGCTCTTGGAGTTCCTAAGAAAGCTGCAAAGGGACAGGATCGTTTCTGAACAAACATGTGTGGCAGGACCCTCCTGCTTCCACCTCCGTGTCCAGAGTGGCTGCCCAAGGCCTTATGTGTGCAGGTGCAGGGCCGCCCTGGGCCGTGGTCAAATGGACCATGGGCCCCGGGCGACATCGCTTCTTGCTGGATTCTGCCAACCAGGAGCACTCAGGTGGGACTCAGGAGGTTTGGAAGCTGAGGGTGTGGTCCTGTGACTGCTTCTTCACCAGAGGGGGGCAGACACGTAGGCATGTCCCACCGGCTGTGGCCCCCTGAGATCTACTCTTGCTGGTGACGAAGGTGGTGGCCAGGGCCCACCTTTCCTGCAGCCCCTGACCCTGGCCATCATTGCTGGCCCCCCGGACAGTCCCGGAGCATCAGGTCCATGGGGACCTTTCCTGCAGCCCCTGACCCTGGCCATCATTGCTGGCCCCCCGGACAGTCCCGGAGCATCAGGTCCATGGGGCACATTCTGGTGTCAGCTGGGAGAGGGACAGAAAGTCAGAGACCAGTGAGGAAGAGGGGAAAGGACGGGTAAAATAGAAAGGCAGGACAGGGCTAGACAGTGCATGGCCCTGACCCCTTTCAACAGTGCCCAGTGGGCAGGGCGGGGCAGGTGTCACACACACACACACACGACATGGCTCTGCAGGGCTCAGGGCCATGGCAGCAAGGACCAGGGCTCTGGACTCATGTTTGCTACAGGTGACACTCTTGGCATGTAGTGAAACCAACCAACAGGTGGAAGGGAGGGAGCGCGGTGTGCAGGGCGATGCAGGGCACAGGCCCTCTGACTCTGCTGGCCTCGGGCTGGGGTTTCACAGACCTTGCCCATCCACACACGGTGACGACTGAGAGCTGTTTGCTGAATCCTCACTCCTGGACCACAGCCCACTCTGTCTCTGATGTTTCCAGAGGGAGCTGAACAGGGCCCGCCCCGTGGGATGGGGGCACTTCCCATCGGGACCAGCATTCATGTGGGTTTTGGAAAATCTGGGCCCTTGTCTCATTAAGCCATTAGGAATGGGTAGCCATGGAAACCATGGTACTCGAGTATTCAACACGAATGAATATTTATTCAATTAGCAGGGCTGGGGTGCTAGGCAGACTTGGCTCCAGCTGTGACTGGATGGTGGGGGCTCCCAGGAGCAAGAACCACCTTTTAGAGGGTCCACCACGATCGGGAACTTCACCTACATGATCTGATTAATCTCTGCAGTGACCCCTTGAGACAGTCACTGCTGTCCTGTGGTGTGGAAGAGAAGGCTTGGAAGAGCCAAGCAGGACATGAGGCCCAGAGGCTCTGCCCAGGAGACACAGCAAATGGCCCTTCCACCTCTGGGGTCCCTGAGCTGGCAGCTGACACTCTGTGTCTTGGTTCCCCTGCTTGATGGTTGTGGGTCCTCGAGCAGCTGATTTGAACTCCCCGTGCCCTCATGGGCCATCTGGGCTGGGCCCAACCTAACACCTGCTCAGGTTGCTGGTGGAACTGGAGGGGCCTGTGTGTCCTGCCTGGCCCAGGGCCTGGCACACAGTAGGAGCTCAGCCAGTGCCAGCTCCAGTTGGAAAGAACAAGGAGAGCCCAGGGCACCCAGGAGCCTGGAAACATCCCTGGAAGCTCTTCCCAGTGGCACACGGTGGTGGGGGAGTGGGGGCAGCCTCTCATCCCCCTGGTCTGAGTCTGCACTGCCAGCTGGTGCTTCTGGAAGCCTTGGGGACTCATTTGCATGCCCTGCATGTAGGGGCATGTGTGGGTGTGCACCCACGTCTCCATTTGTTGCTCCAGAAAGGCAAGGCCAGGGGCCACCTTTCTTATGAGACACAGATGGCTTTGCAGATACTGGTTTTTCCGTTCTGTCCCTGCTACTGGAGCTGGCAGCAATGCACAGCCTGTGTCTGTTGTTTGCATCTCCCTGCCTCCTGCACACACGCAGGGCCACAGCCTTTGGGGGTCAGACCCTCTGGGTCCTCTGCCTGGTGCATCTCCCACCCACAAGCCGCTAGAACTGCTGGGCCCGCCACTTAGTTTTGTAAATAAAGTTTTATTGGAAAGCAGCTGCACACGTTTGTTCAGGAACAGTGCTGTCCCTGGTTGCTTTCCCACTGCAAGGGCAGAGCTCAGTGGCCGCAGGGGAGATAGCATAGCCATACAGCCGAAAGTTCTGAGTGTCCGGCTCCTTCCAGGTTTTAGCAGTGCAACCTGGTGACCACGGAGGATTTCATGAAATTCTACGGCAAGTCACTGATGTCCTTTCAGTGCAAAATGAAATCATATCTCACACCCACTAGGATGGTGACTAGAACAAAGGAACAGAAAGTGACAGGTGTTGGCCAGGACATGGGGAAGTCGGAGCCCTGGGCAGTTGGGAATGTCAGATGCTGCAGCCGCTGTGGAAAGCAGTGTGGGGCATCCACAAAAAATTAGCCGTGGAATGACCACACGGTCCACTCTCCTGCTTCTAGGTATGTAACCAAAGAATTGAAATCAAAGTCTTGAGGAGATGTTCTTTACACACACGTTGATAGCAGCATTGTTTGCAATCGCTGTAAGGCAGAAGCCACCCAGATGTCCATCACCAGGTGATGGATAAACACAGTGAGGTCCATCCATACTGCAGAATATTATTCAGTCTTGAAGAGGAAGGACATTCTGACACAGACTGCAACATGGATGACCCTTGAGGACAGCATGCTCAGTGAAATCAGCCTGTCACAGAAGGACAAACACCATCCAATTCCACTTACGTGGGATTCCTAGAGCAGTCAAATTCGTAGAGACAGAGAATAGAAGGCTGGGTGCCAAGGAGGCCTGAGAGTTGTTTAATGGGACGGCTTCTGTTTTACTGAAAACGTCCTGGAGAGGTTTGGTGGTGGTGGCTGTGGGACACAGTGTGGATGTACTGAACACTCCTTAACTGGTTTAGATGGTAAATGTTATGTTCTGTGTATTTTACTGCAATTAAATTATTTTTAATTTTGAAAAAGGAAGGCCTTCTGCATCTCAGGTGGCAACTGGGTGCTGGCTCAAATGCACTCTCTCTGAGCCAGCTTCTGGGGGCTCGCTGATAGCACAGCCACCCTGCCCAGCTCGGCCCGGAATGCCAGGGCCCTGGAGCACTTGTTAGGAATGGCCTGCAGCCAGGCTCCACCAGGCGGGCATCCAGGGGATATGAGGGGCCACAGCCTGCCCACTCCACTCACCCACTGGAGAAAGTCTGCGAAGGGTCAGTGTGGGCAGCTCCCCTCATCCCGAGCGGTGCTCAGTTTGAGCGTCCATGCTCCCTGGGCAGTGCTCTGAGCTCTGGACCCAGCCACCCAGGGCACCAGGCACCAGGGCCGGGCTCCTGCCTCTGCCTGCCCTTTCTGCAGCTGCACTCTGGGCTGGCTTCCCTGGGGGAGCTACAAGGGAGGGTCCCAGGCTCTCCGGAGCTTTGGGGACAGCCTCCAGGAATCTGCACGGCAACAAGCTGGGGGACTGCCATCCAGGTGGGCCGAGAGACCACCGTTTGAGAAGCTGCTTCAGAATTCCCAAAGCTTTGTCATTTTCTGATCTCACTTCATCCTCACCACAGCCTGGCAAAATAGGTATCAAGATTCCCTTTAAAAACTTGACAACTTTATTAAGGCATAATTTATAAAGCACACATTTCACTTGACTGCCATGAAGATCTAATGGAGTCTGGTAAATGCTTTATAAACTGTTAAGTGCAGTGCACACAGAGGGGTTTGTTATTATAGCAGATTATTACTGTTATTACTGTACAAGCTTTATGATGATGATGGTGGGGTGTTCTTGCACCATTTATCTCAAGGGTTCCTGGAGGGGTAACTAGGTAGGGGGCATGAGTTGGCTGTTTTGCAAGATTTTTGCAAACAGCAGCGATTTGCTTGCATACAATGTCTGTGTGCCTCACTGAGACACTTTGGTGGAGAGCAAGGTTTTCATTGTTGTTGTTTGTTCAGCATTTTGTTTGGACATAATTTCAAACAACAGAAAAACCACAAAAATAAAAATAGTACAAGAACACCAAGACCTTTCACCTGGGCTCAATGACTATGCCCAGCCTGCCCTGTTTATTTTCTCATTGGCTTGCTTGCCGGTGCGCTGCGGGTGACTTTTCTGAACCATTCGGTATTAAGTTGCAAGCATGTATCATACCTCCTTGCCCTTAAAGAGACGCTAGAGACAGACAGCTCTTTCCGCATCGTGGCGAGCTTGCCATCACAGCCGCATCCGAACACAGTCCCCTCTCGCAGCCGTGTTCCCGTCTTGCCAGCTGACCCCAGAATGTCCTTCGCAGCACTTATCTTCCAGCATAGGGCCACTGTGGGGTCAGGTATTGCATTGATGTGTCTCGTCTCTGTGGTTCTCTTCCATCTGGAGCATTTCCATGGTTTTGGTCATGTACGCTGCTGACATTTTGGAAGAACACGGGGCTTTTTTTTTTAATAGATAGGTCCAGGTTTGGGGTTGTCTGGCAGTGCCTGGGACTGGATGGAGGGTGCACATCTTCGGCTTCAGCGCCACAAGAGTGTGTGTCTTTCTGGGGCACAGGATGTCCACCCGCTTCTTGCTGTGCATGTTGTTTCGGATGCGTTGATGGAGGAGCTGTGGAGTGATCTGCTGGACATCCGCTCAGTGTTTCCTCCCAGCTCAGGGGCACTACTCTCGGGAGTGGCAGGGGTGGGGACGCTTTCCCACCATGGACACGGTCTGCTCCTCGCCAGAGCTTCCCCTGACTGAGCGTCCATGAATGACGCCGGCCAGAATGTCAGCTTTTGAACCCGGCACTTCCCCCACATTCACCAGTTAGCAGCTGGCCTTCTGAAACAACAGCCTCCCTTCTCACCTATCATCCATCAGTCACCTACCGTATCTATCTATCCATCTATTTCTCAGTCTCTCGTCTATCAATCATCTATCTGTGTAATCCATCTACCTACCTATCTGCCTACCTGTCACACACCTATCTATCATCTGTCTTTCTACCTATGGCATACCTACCTATCTTGTACGCATCATCTACACATCATCTACCTATCAATCATCTATCTCTCTGGCCATCAATCACCCGTCATCTACTACAGTATGTTCTTGTGGATCCTCATTTTTTTTTTCAAGGATTTGTGATTCATTGCTGTTCTTCCATATTTTGGTGCTCAAATGGTTCCAAATTTGGTCAGAAGGCACCCCTCTGTGCTGGCTCTGGAGTCTGTGACATGCCACCTTTGTTTGTGTGTGTGTGTGCCTCGTCACTTTCTGGCGTAACAAGATGTTCCAGGCTATTTTTGTACTTTTCTTGCACCAGCCCTAAAATCAGCCACTTCTCTGAGGAGCCCTGGTAATTTAATGGGTAATATATTGGCAACCAAGGTCTGGGTGCCAGTGTCAAAGATACAAAGGTTTTAGGCCTTTCAGCAGACAGACCTAAGAGATACACACAGGCACACCACCCAGAGACACACACACACACACAGACATCATAAAGACAGGCACACAAGGACACATGTCTGCACATGCTCACGCACGCATGCGTGTTTCTGAAATCATGACTCACATTGAAGTGCAGTCCCTGCCTGAGGGGTTCTTCCTGGCCCTCCACATTCCTGATGCTCTGTCTCTTCTTCCAACGACATGGATGTGTGCCCTGGTGTGCACGGCTGTGCCAGCGTGCATGTGATGCCTTTAGTGTGGCCGTGTTCATTCCACTACAAGAGTAAAACCCGTGCCCCCGGGAAGCTGCCCTGGGCTGGCTCGCACTCCCCGATTACCTTCTGACCTTGCCTGAGGCGGAGGCTGCAGGACAGACACTGTGTTCACAGCTTCTTGGATTAGTTCTTCATTTCTTTTTGGTTTTCACTGTGGTTATGTTCTTCATTTGAGATGTCATTTGCCCATTTTTCCCGTTTTCTGTCCATTTTATTTTTCCCTTTCTCATGCTTCCTGATTTAACATGTAGAACACGAACATGCTTCTAAAAGTCAGACGTGCACAAAAGTTGTGCTGGGTGGGCTCCCGGAAGAATCCCTCCCCCGCCCCTGCCCCACTCCCTGCAGGAAGCTAATCTAATTGTTTTCTTGTTTATTCTTCCTGTGCTGCTTCTTGTAAAGACAGGCAGTCGTACTACACTCTGTGCAATAGGCAGCGTACTACTGTGTTGTTTGGCATGGTGCTTTCTTTTACTTATCAATATCTTCTAGAAATCTTATAGAAAAAAATCAGCAAACTGCATGAACACACAGTTCCCAAGCAGGGATGTAAAAATGGCCCTTAGGCCGGGCGCGGTGGCTCACACCTGTAATCCCAGCACTTTGGGAGGCCGAGGTGGGCAGATCATGAGGTCAGGAGATCAAGACCATCCTGGCTAACACAGTGAAACCCCATCTCTACTAAAAATACAAAAAAAAAAAAAAAAAAAATTAGCCAGGCATGGTGGCAGGCACCTGTAGTCACGCCCAGAGAATGGCATGAACCCGGGAGGCGGAGCTTGCAGTGAGCCAAGATTGCACCACTGCACTCCAGCCTGGGCAACAGAGTAAGACTCTGTTTAAAAACAACAACAACAACAGCAACAAAATGGCCCTTAGATGCATGAAAAGGTGTTCAACTTCCTCATAGAAGAGAAATGCACATTGAAGCCACACCAAGGAAACGCTTCTCTGCCATCACACTGGCAAAATTCAAACGTCTGAAGACACACCTTGCCGGTGACGCTGTGGGGAAGGAAGACACTCGGGCTTGTGGGATGAGAGCAGAGCAGCTCTTAACACTTTGCATTTGTGCTTCTTCACTTTGAAAAGTTCCTTGTGTAGTGGAGACACGAGCCTTTTCTCTATGAAGTGAGTTCCAAATATTTTCTTGATTCATTTGTCGTTTCGCTTTGCTTATTTTTTTCCTTGTAGAAGCCGCTTTCATTGGCAATTGTATGAATATTTTCTTGGATTACACCTGGATTTTTAGTCACAGAAAGCCCTTCTTCATTGTTCTTATAGAGGAATTCATAAATGGTTGCTTCTAGCATTTTTATATTTAAGTTTCTGTGTTTAGATCTCCCATCTACTTGGAGTTTATTCTTGGGCATGGTGTGAGAAATGGAGCTCATTTTATCTTTTTTCCAAACGGTTTTCCACTTGTCCCAGTAACATTTTATGTGAAATACCAAGACCGTTCTAGTGATTGGAGCGCCTCCTCCTCGCACACGGCCTCAGCGGGGGGCCTGTCTCTGTCCCTGCTCTCCCACGGCCCTGTGTATTTTTGTATCATTAGGCACTGTTCTCATTAAAGGGGCCCCACTGCGTGTTTTAGCATCTGGTAGGACTGGCCCCGTTCACCCCGCCCCACGGCACTTTCTTTTCAGCTTTTCCCTGGCAAGGCTTGTTTATTTTTCCATGTGAATGTTAGTATCAGTTCTAGCTTTTTTTGAAAGAGAAGCTCATGGGGTTGTTATCAGGATCGTTTTAAATTTATACCCTAAATTAGGGAGAGCTGACATCTCGGTGATGCTGGAACATCCTAACTGTTCTATTTCGGGTCTTCTTTGTGTCTTCGGGAGTGTTTTATGATTGCCTTCGTACAGGTTGTGAGCACTTCTTGTTAAGCTTCTCTTGAAGGGTTAGAGAGCACAGGTTTGGCTATGTGCTGGTTATTCTCTGTGTTCCCCCCAGACACCCCCATCCAGCCATACCCTTGTCCCTTATGACCCTGTCAAGGGTCACCAGCTACTCATCGTGTGTGGCTAAGAGGAAGCTCACAGAAAATAACGGGGTGGGGCAAGAGAGATCGGGGTTTTATCCCCAGACCCCTTCCCCCGGGCCCGGGCAGGAGCACCTGCGTCTCCCTGCCACAGGCTGCTGGGCAGCCCGGGCCCTCCTCTGGGGTCTGCCTGTGTCCTTCCTGTCCCCAGGCATGAGTCAGCCCTGGCTCCCCAGCTGCCTTCCCCAGATTCTGCCCTGTCCTTTCCTAGTTCGCCTGACTCTACCCACACCGTAGAGACAGCCCCTTATTTAAACCTTCCGGACTCACTCTGCTGGTGTGCGCCCTCTACTCCTGCCTGGATTCTGCCCCAGGCACACGCCTGGCACCCTCCCCTTTTTGGAGAGAGCCCCTTGGGAGCCCACCCTTTTCTCACTCACTGTCCCTGGCCTTGCAAGGAAGCGATCCCTCCCAGCTCTTAAGGAAGCTGGGTCAGGAGCGGCACTCACAGCAGACCATCCCCTAGGTCAGAGGGAGTCTAGGGTTGGTTCACGGCCCCAGGCAATTCAGGGAGCTTCCGTGTGGGGTTTTATCCAGAACTCCCGAAAAGAAGGCATTTCTCCTCACCCTAGAGGGCAGGACCTAGGCTGTTCTTACCACCAGGAAACACAAGCCTCCCTCAGACTAAAGCAGAGCTGCAAGAAGAGGAGACTGCGTCCCGAGAACAGGGTTCAGCTCCTGGATTCCACCATGCCCGGAGCCTGGGATTAACCTCCAGGCTTTTCCATCACATAAGCCAATAAAGTCGCTTTTTTGTTTCAGCCAGTTTGGTTTTGTTTCTGTCACTTGCAACCAGGGTCCCCTGACCTGCACAGGCTTCCAGAGGAGTCTTGCACCCTCCGAGCCGGGGTGATGATGGGGAGCTCAAACACGAGAGGGGGCACCCCTCAGAGAGAGTCCCCACACCACAGCTCAGGCCACAGCAGGACCTGTTTCCGGCCCCAAACAAGAGGTGACCTGAGCATCACACTGTTCTTGGTTCAAGAGCCCCTCCAATGCTGCAGGGGCAGGCCCACCACCTGCAGCCCACCCGCACCCCGCCCCTGGGGGCTCAAGTCAAGATTCTGCAGGCCCAGGGCAAGCTGACCAGAGGAGCAGCCCCTAGAATCTGCCAGAAGGAGGCTGTGCCTTTGGGGTAGGCTGTGCACTGCACATGGTCACCCTCCCATCACTTATCTGCACATGGTCCTGGGAGGCACATCATATCAGCACCTCAATTTTGACAAAACCAAGCCTCAGAGAGGCTGATTGATTTGCCCATGGTCACCCAAGGAAGGGTCCAGTCTGCCTTGCAGGATGGGCTGGCCAGCAGAAGGGGCACAAGGCTTTTGCTTGTGGCCAGGGCAGTGCTGCAGGGAGTAGCTTGCACGTGGTCAGGCATAGCCATGAGATGTCACCTTGATGAAGAGTTGGATGGGGGAAGGTGGCAGTAGAGTGGAGCCAGGCTTGGATGGCCTCAAACACCAGGCAACTGAAGACTAATTCTATCACTGCCGCAACTTGTAAGACTCTGCAACTTGTAAGGCTCTGCCTCCTTGGCTACTGGGCTGGGTGGGTCTAGGACTTGAGGAGCACAGTGGATCACAAAAATGGCCTCAGCCCTTC
This sequence comes from Trachypithecus francoisi, assembly GCF_009764315.1. Classification (NCBI taxonomy): domain Eukaryota; kingdom Metazoa; phylum Chordata; class Mammalia; order Primates; family Cercopithecidae; genus Trachypithecus; species Trachypithecus francoisi. The sequence continues at coordinate 3,850,603 of NW_022681454.1, read as the reverse complement.
ACTCTTGAATGAGCTAAACAAATGGTTGTTGTAAACTGCTAAATTGGAGTTGTTTATTACACAGCAGTAGCCAACTGACATGGGGTGACTGAAGGGGGAAAATAAATGAATATGGTGACTACCGGGCCTGCATGGCTGGTCATCTGCCGAACATGATGGTGCAGAGTCCTCACCAATGGGGACTGGCAGCATCCTGTGCCACAGCCTGGTGTGGAGCACATCCACACAGGGCTCCGTGACCCAGTGTTTCCTGCCTGAGGTCTCACCACAGAGACTGAGTCCCTCCAAGCCTGCCTTTGATGTCTGATAGAAGGTAGTCCCACCAGGGCCTCATTTTCTGCTATTGACATCTTGGTGGGATGAGGGGCCCCAGAGCAGGTTTAGATGCACTGGAGGAGTTGACAGCTCTGGGGGTGTGAAGGGGGAGGAAGGAGATAAAGCTCTCCAAGGGCAAATGTGGCAGATAGATTGGGCCCCCCAAATTTATCCATACCCTAGTACCTGTGAATGTCACATTGCACATAATGTAATTTTGCAAGAAGGATTTTGTAGATGTAATTACAGTTACTAATCAGAGGTGTTAAGACAGGGAGATTGTCCTGGATTATCTGGGAGGGCCTGGTCTAAGCACAGAAGGCATTAGAAACAGGGAACTCTGTCAAGCTGGAGTCAGGGCAGTGTAGGAGGAGAAGTCAGAGAGATCCAAAGAGTGGGAAGGATTCCACCTGCCACTGCTGGTTGGAAGATGGAAGGGCAGTGTGACAGGGGATTCAGGGGGCCTTGCAGGGCTAGGGACAGCCCCCACTGGCCATCAGCAAGGGACAGGGACCTCAGTCCTAGGATGGCGTATCACTCAGGATTCCTCAGAGACACCGAACCCAGAGGTCTCGTGTGTGTGTGTGTGTGTGTGTGTGTGTGTGGTTGCAGGGGCTGGCAAGTCCAAAATCCGCAGGGCAGGCTGGCAGGCTGGGAAGAGTTGATGCTGAAGCTCCAGCCCAAGGCTGTCTGCTGCTGGAATCCTCTCTTCCTCCATAGGGAGTGTGGCCTTTTCTCTGAAAAGTCTTCACCTGATCAGATGAAGCCCACCCACGTCCAATCAGGTGAAGCAGATAGATGGCCATCTGCTTTACTCAGAGTCCAGTGATTTGCATCTTAATTTTTAAAGAAAAATATGACCTTCACAGCAACATTTAAAATAGCATTTGACCAAATAAATATCCGAGTACCATGGCCCAGCCACACTAGAGCGTAAAATTCACCATTCAAACTCAAGCGTCGGGATTCTGCCACACCCTGCACCAGCCCAGAAGCAGGTTCTCCCCAAGAGCCTCCAAAGCACAGCCAGGCCCTGGCATCTTGATTCTGGCCTGGTTAAACCTGGAGCAGAGGGACTGGCTGAGCCCGTAGGACTCGTGACCTATGCAGCTGTGGGAGGAGAAAGGTGCTGCTCAACACCATGGAGCATGTGGCCACTGGTTACAGCAGCGTGGGCAGCCCACAGGGTAAGCCCTTGATGGCAGCAGACCTGCTGGGGTGAGAGGGCTCTCAAGTGGGTGGGATCGAGATGCCACACGGCTGAATCTGGGCATTGACTCCGGCCTTTTGCCAAGTCCCAAGGTGGGCTGGAGTGAACTCTCTTCGCCAGCAGGGCAGGTAGATCTCTGCGACATATTGGGGGAGGGAGACCCACGGGCCTCACATCAGGGGTGTGCTGGTTGTTCCTCAAAGCCTCCAATGAATAAGCCACAGTCCACCCCTCCACGCTGTCACGTGGGACAGCACCTGTTAAGCCACGGTCAGCTTTACCCTGATTGCCCTGGGGCCATTAGCGGCCTGCCACCCCTCACCTGCCCTCCTCACCCCAGGTGCCTCCCACTCCAGTCCGTCCTCCAAGTGGCTGGGAGCCCAGGTGTGTGGTGCTCCTGGGACCTCCAGCCACAGAGCAGGAGCTGTTCCCTCCTCCCCTGCTTCATCCCTCAGGACCCTGCAAAGGACTGTGCTCTAAAACCAGCTTCTGCTCAAGTCATTGATAACCTCAATTTCCTGAGTGAGGTGACATGGCCCTGGGGGGGGTGACCACCCCAGACACAGGGACGATGGCAGAGACTCGGACCTCCTGATGCCCAAACCCAGCTCTTCCTCCATTGCATGGGGTGCTGCAGACGATGCTGGCATCCCACATGGTGGTGGCACATTGATCATTTTGAGGGACAAAAATCTTAAGTGACAGATCGTGAAGTTATGACCAGCATGATTAATCAACAGTGGAACTGGCCTCTCTCCTGTCACTAGCGGCAGAATGCGGTATCGTGCTCTTTGATGAGCGTTTACAGCTGTGGCTTGTGTGACCTCTGATTCTCAGGGAGAGGGCCCTGGACTGTGCGGCCCTTCGCAGTCTGGCTGTGCTGGGTCTCTGGAGGTGGAGGTTGCTCCCACGCCCAGCCACACCTTTTTCCAGCAAGCAGGGCAGGGGTGCTGTGGGCAGGGTGGGCTTGTTGGCAGACCGCTGTCACATTCACCCAGATAGCTGGGTTCTCCTCCTCACCCTATGGGGGGCTGGCCACTTCCCCAGGTCCTGGAGGGCCCAAGGACCAGGCTGAGGGAGGGAGGTCTCTTGGCAGAAGCTTGAGGGAGCCCACCTGTGCCCAGGTCTGGGGTCCAGGGGGATCCCAGAGGGGAATCCTCAGCTGACAGGAAACTGACAAGCTGGCAGTGACTAGAGGGTCACAGAGGTTCATGGGAGCTGCAGGGGTGCCTCACCCCACCCAGGGAGTCCCAAAGACTCCCTGGAGGAGGCCAGACAGCTGGGCCACCACAGTTGGTCTGTGACTGTAGTTTCAGAGGGAATGTGGTGAGAGCTGCCCACGCACCTCAGCCTGGTGGGATGGCGCTGAGGCCTTGTGTACCAGACCAGGGCATCTCAGCTCTGCGCTGAGCATCCACGCCGCCTGTGCAAGGGCCTCTGCCAGCTGCAGGCCACGTCCTTGCCTCATGTCCCTGGGACCTCACATCCCAGTCCCAGGACAGCTGTGCCTGCCACAGGCCAGGTCAGGACTGCCCTCGTCCCTCTGACCCTCGGCATCAGGCCTCCAGGGTGAGAGCATGAGGCTGTGCAGGATCCAGAACCGCAGCTGCTGATGGGACCGGGTGGAGAGAGGGAGCCCCGTGCAGCCAAGCCTCCTCGCCACACCCCGAATGTATGAGATCCCCAGGACTCCCGTAGAGAGTGCCACAGACTGGGGCCTAAACAACAGAAACAGAAAAGTCTCCTCTCCCAGCCCTGGAGGCCAGGAGTCCGGGTCAGGGTGTGGGCAGGGCTGGCTCCCCCTGAGGCTGCGAGGGAGAACGGTCCCATCCTCTGCCCAGCTCCCGGTGGCGCCAGCAGCCGCTGCCATTCCTTGGCTTGAGGAAGCGCCACCCCAAGCCCTGCCTTCTTCCTCCCATGGGACTCTCCCTCCGTGCCTGCGTCCAAATCTGCCCCTTTGTAAGGATACCAGCCAGACTGAATGACAGGCTTCCCTAGTCCAGGATGGCCTCATCCTAACTCATGACGTCTCCAACGACCTTATTTCCAAACAAGGGCACACTCAGGTCCTGGGGTTGGGACTTCAACATGAATTTTGGGGAATACAATTCTCCCATAACCCCACACACATCAGCATGGGCCCAATTTGCCCACTGCACGGGGCAGAACTAAAGCCCCACGCCGCCGCGCCCACCCTCTTTGCAGGGGGTCAAGGCCATGCAGAGCTCCCTGAGCCTACCCCAGGGAAGACCTGACTTCCGGGCCAAGCAACTCACCCAGGTCCCTCTCCGACCCCATCCGGAGCTCTCTTTGGCAAACACAGATCGCATCTTATCATCTCATGGTGTCTCCAGCCCTGTGGGGGCCGCCTGTAGGATGGCCCCGGGAAGCTGTTCAGTTTAAACCTGGGGCAGCCGTCTCTCCAGGGTAAGCAACAGTGAACCAGGTCAGCGGACAGGCAAAGCCAGGGATCAGCAGGGCCTACCCCTCCGTGGGTGGCGAGGGAGCAGCGCGTCTCACCTCCTCTACTCTCTGCTGCAGCAGCCACTGGGGGTCTGCAGGAGTGCCACCCCCACCTCACCAGAAATGCCCCACCTTCCTGTCTCCTTTCTGCTCACTGTCCTCACAACCTGTCCTATGCCCAGCCTTGCCTCAGTGGAGATGAATAAGCCACAGTCCACCCCTCCACTCTGTCACGTGGGACAGCCCTCTCAAGCCACAGTCACTGCCCTGGGGCCGGTGCCCTGGGGCCGGTGGCAACCTCACTGCCCTGGGGCTGGTGGTGACCTCCTTACTGCAAGTGCCTCCCCTATCCAGCCCATCCTCCAAGTGGCCTCCAAGGGCCCCCCTAAAATGCCTGTCTCATCGTACCCCTTCCTGGTTTATTCCAACCACAGTGGACTTACCAGGCTCTGTGCCCATCTCCCACCCCTCCTGAGACTCCACAGAAGCACAAGTGAGAGCTGGTTCATGCCAGGAAGGAGCTTGGGAGGGACATAGGCTGCCAAGTCGTGAGAGATGTCAACCAGTTTCCGGACCATGGAAAGGAATGGGAGTGGGCGCTCGGTGAACAGAAGAGAAACCCACAGCCTGGCATCTCCACAAATGGCCACAAGAGTGAGGCGGGCCGGGCTGCAGACTCAGAGCCCAGAGACGGCCAAAGGCAGGTATGAGGGAGGACTGGAGGGGACAACTGCCCCTCACCCCCAATTCCTTACTTAGAGTGAAGACAGGAAGCTTATACCCCAGGAAGTAAATTGGATTATTCTCCAGACAACTCAAATGAACTGCCTGTGGACACCGGCAGGCCGCCCGAAAGCCTTTCTCCTTCCAGTTCCTGGGACACCAAGCGGGAGAGCTGGCCACTTTGCCATTCCCCCAAAGCTGAGCTTCCAGGGGACACCTCGTCCTGCCCCAGGGGAAAACAGAGTGTCTCAGATAAGAGCAGAGGACGCTCACACCTGTCCCTGCCCAGCGCTCCCTCCAATGCCTGAAAGGGCAGCACGGACCTCGGGGGAAGCAGGGGCTCTTGAAACAAGTCCAAGCACATTAAGCTTAAAAACAAGAACTTCTAATGAAAGTGCTTGGAGGACTCATGAAAATATCACAATCATAGGAAGACACAAATAGAAACAATGAGAGAACAGGAGAGAACACTGGGAGGCTGAAATACAATTGCCAAAATACAAACTTCAGCAGAGAATAGGGAAAATAAAGTCAAGACCGTAACCAAAATTTAGATTAAAACAAAAGTAAAGGACCTAATATCGGACAGACAGAGTCCCAGTAAGAAACACAGGAAACAGGGGGACGATGACCAGGGAATTCACAGAACAGACGGTACAGCACTGATGTTACAATTTCTTCCAGCGCCTGCGGCCTTCCCTGGATGGTGGGCAGAAAATAACCCATAGCCAGAGGCATTGTTGCTGAATTTCCAGTCTCCAAGGATGGCTTCCAAATTTCCAGGAAAAGAAAACAGGTGAACCACAAAGGGAGCAGAATCAGAAGGACTTTTTTTTTTGAGACAGAGTCTTGCTCTGTCACCAGGCTGGAGTGCAGTGGCTCGATCTCACTTCACTGCAACCTCTGCCTCCCAGGTTCAAGCCATCTTCCTGAGTAGCTGAGTAGCCAGCCTCCAGAGTAGCTGGGACTACAGGCACGGGCCGCCACACCCAGCAAATTGACTTTCCAGATCTCACTGGCAACACTGGAGTCTGGGGAGAAGACGCTGTCTCAGTTTTGAGGCAAGTCGTGTTCACCCTGGCATTCTATACCCAGCCAAACTGTTTATCAAGTGAGAGGACAGAATAAAAACGTTTTCACAAATGCCAGAGCGCAGGCATTTGTTTTTCATACCCCTGTTGCTAGGAAGTTACTTGAGGATGTGCTCCAGCAGGAGCAGGGGGCAAAACCAAGACAGGATGATGCAGGCACTATGAGTCCGTAGATCTAGCTCTGTGTGGAAGGAAAGGAAGGTCAGGAATAGAGGAGCAGGCCTGGGGGCAACTGATCCACACTGCAACAGCCAGTTGGGGATGCAGGGAGGCTTCTGGATGTTATGATGGAGACACAACCATTCTGAGGGAGAAAATGACGATTAAATAAAGGCACACATCTAAAAACGCGGGTCATTAAATCTCCATGAAAACAAGAAAATGATACAGGAGACTTGGGACAAGATTGAAATGTGATATGATCTGGAACAGAGTGGAGAATGAGTAAAGAACCCATTTGGCTGGGGCCAGTGGCTCACGCCTGGAATCTCAGCACTTTGAGAGGCAGAGGTGGGTGGATCTTTTGAGCCCAGGAGTTCAAGACCAGCCTGGGTAACATGGCGAAACCCTGGACCATGCCCGTGGTCCTAGCTATTCAGGAGGCCGAGGCAGGAGGATTGCTTGAGCCCAGGAGCTTGAGGCTGCAGTGAACCAAGATGATGCCACTGCACTCCAGCCTGGAAGTCAGAGCGAGACCTTGTCTCAAACAAACAAAAGAAATAACCCACTTGCTCTGGAGTTACGCTCAAATTCCCAGGGATTGTGGGAGGAGATGTCACGGCAGGCCTGGCCCCGCCCTGAGTGATACTTACACAGTCATCACCACCCACACATTCCTCACTGATTTTTGAATGTCAAGGCATCTCAGGGCCAGGCCTAGCAGGGCCAGGCGTGGTCCCAGGACCGAGGACACCCCCAGCCTGGACGCTGTGGAGGGAGGTGGGAGGCGGAGCTGGGTCTGTGGTTGGACCCACAGCTCTTTGGGGTTCTGTTCATTTGTCCACTGGCTCCTCTGGCTTCCATTGCTCTCCTGCACTAGAACGTAAGCTTCATGAGACTGAGCCCGAGGCCGTCTTGTCCCCTCCTGCTGGGGCCTCCTCACACAGAACCTGGGGTCAAGTGTGCACTGGGGCCACATTCACAGACAACAGACTGAGCTCCCAGACCACCCAGCCCCTGGGAAGAGCCAACTGCCACAGTCACAACCTCGTCCCCAGGTCACAGCTGCTGCTGGGCCCTCACGCTCTTCCAGAATCCCTGGCCGTCCCCGTGCCACGTCTCCTGACCGCCTCGTCTCTGCCCCCCTGCCCCATGGGATGAGCCTTCTCCCCCAGAGCCCAGAGGCCCAGCTGTGTCCTCCAGGGTGCGAAGGCACTGCCTGGCACATAGGGTGCTCAAGGCCACCTCAATACTGTCTATAAAACTGGGTTTGCCCCACTAAGCACCATGGTGATGTCGTCTTTCCAAGCCACAGCCTTTGCTTCCATCAAGGGGGTGGTAATTAGGGCCAAGTGTTTAAGCCAAGTTTTATGAAAATGACTGGGTGAAACCTCCGTACTGCAATGCCTGCTACACAGTCCCCCACACCTTACCCCACGCGCCTTCACACACACAGGGGAATTAGCGTCTCTGGTCTCCAGGGTGGCTGATGGGACCTCAGGGGTGCCTTCCTTGGGGCTGTCCCACTTTGTGCCCTTCCCTCCTTCCTGGCAACAGACCTCTGCTTTTGCTGTCATCTGAGTGTGCCTGGTCCCATGGTCCAATCTGCCCAGGTCTCTCCAGGGGCACCTGACCTACGTGACCCCCCAGTCTGAGCCCACCCCTCAGTCCTGGGGACTGCCCCAGAGGAGCCCATCAGAACCTTCCCCGGGACACATTTCTAGGGCCAAAGGGCTGGGCACTTTCCTCTCCCTGGGACTGTTGAGCTGGGCAGACATGGTGACCTCAGCCATGCCTGGCAGCAGCCTCCAGCCTGGACTTGGACAGAGATACGGGCCCTGTGCATGTTGTTCGGTCCTGCTGTGTCTGGGCCCATCCTGGTCCCCAGACCCCATTACAAAATCCCGACTGGCTTGAGTCAGGCCGTGTGTGGTCCCTGCTGCCAAGAAGGCTATGTCTTCTGTGGCTGCTCCTTTCCCGCAGGGAGCCCCCCGTGTCTTCCTCCTTGCATGGGATCCCCCTTTTGCCTGTGATCACCCAGCTCTTTGGGTCCCTGGTTCCTGTCCCCGCCAGCAGGGCCTCATACTCAACAAGCCAATTGCCTGTCCAGTGGAGATCTCGGAATGTGAAGATGAATGAGGAGTGTGACCTCCCTGGTGTGGGGACCTACTCTGTGGCAGGCAAGTTAGCTACATCGTCCTTCACGCCACTTCGCCTTACAGGCTCCAAGAGTAACTCATGTGGGTGCAGCACTGGGCTTCAAACCCAGGCCGCCCGGACTCTGGGCCTGTGCCGCTTCACCTTCCCCAGGGACCAGCGCCTGCAGCCTTGGGCTTGTTTCCAGATCTCAAGGCTGCGAGGCGAGGACAGGGTTGACTTTTACCTGCGTATTGAGTGACAAGACTCGAGAGGCCTCTTTCAGAGCCGCTCGGCTCTGGTGAGGCAGCTCTGGGCACCTGGGCTTGCATCTGCCTGCCACAGGCAGCGCCTCCGAGCACCAGGAACGCGGGCCCGGTGTCTCAGTTTCCCCCAGAGGCCACTCATGACCAGCACTGCCGGCGGCTCCAGGCTCCTGACAGCATTTCGTTATTTGGAGAGATCCCCCAGAGGCAGACGAAATGCTTGAGCTGCAAAATTTCCCCCAGAAAGAAAGAAAACCTAGATTATTTTGAAGCTTTTAGCAAAAGCAAATATTTTACTTTACAAAACACGATCTTCCCTACATTGTTCGAGGGAAGGGTGTGCAGAGACGTCAGTGGAGGGAAAAGCTCTTCTCACAGGGCTCGGGGCTCCGCTGTGAGAGGTGCTCAGGAGGTGCAGACACTTGTCAATCACGGTCCCAGAGCAATTCAGAGAGAGGAGGCGGCGGAGGGCAGGCTGCAGGTGGCCCGTAGCTCACCTCCCCCTCTATCTTTGGGACAAGCCTCTACCTGGCTCTGGACGGCATTGTTTCTGAAGCTTCTAGCTGATTCTGAGCACACCTGTGTCCACACCTGGAGTTCCCATCACCCAGGCAGGAAGGTGAGGTCTCAGGGGTCAGTTGCCGGGGCCTGGCTCCAGTGTCTCCCCTCTTCCCCAGGACAGGCCATACTCCCTCAAGCTCTGCTGCAGACCCTGCAGGAGCCCACCCGCCAGCTCCAGGCTTGAAGCAGTATCTCTGCCCAGAAGCCCTGTGGAGGCACCTTCCCAGGAGAGCAGGTGTCCTCTGGGGTGAGCAGGTGTCCCACCATACTAAACATATTTACTGCGTGCCCACTGTTCACTGTACACACAGGTATGTTCCTTGTGAATTTCACCGCTTCTGTCCCTCTCACAGATGGCGAACATCTCACTGGGCTTGGCTAATGTCCAGTAAGCATTTTACCCTGGCGGTGTGTGTATCGGGCTGGGGAGGCTGTTGTTTGCATTCATTAACTCATTTGGCCTTCAAACCAGCCCTCTCTGGGAGAGATTATGATCATCCCAATTTTACTGCGAAGGAGCAGAGGCCCAGGGAGGTTCAGAAACTTACCTGAGGACACACAGCCAGGAAGCATCAGAGCCCACACTGACGCAGACAGCCCATCTTCCGGGCCTACTCTGTCTCATGCTGTGCTATCTCCTGAAAGCTCCTTGCTGATAAGTGGGGATGAGGCTGCTCCCATTGTAATCGGGGAGCATCAGTGCCAGAGGCCATTCTTTTTATCTCACTGTTCCCCGTGCTGCCTGGAGAAATGAGGAGTTCCTCCCATTTCACAGATCAGGTCCTCAGGGGTGAGTGGGGAGCCACACGTTCAGCCCTGGGCTGTGCTGCCCTTTGGTAAGAACACCAGCTCTGGTGGGGTCTGAGCTTTCGAGCTCCCCCGGACAGGGTGTGACCCCATCACCTGTGCAGCATCTGCAGCCCTGCCTGCCTCTGGGCCTTGGACCTGCACATGGGCAGCATGGTGAGTCGTTGCCGCAGGCCTGGACGTGGCCACTCCTGGGTGAGGATTCCCTTGGGTGGCAGCAACAGGCCTGGCCCCCACAGGTGCACTCCCAGCTCTCTTTTCTGCTTCTGCCTCTCCATCCTCTCTAAGCCCAGGGAAAAGAGGCTTCCTCCTCGTGCAGCGGGGATGATGAAAAACAGCCCAGCCGGTTGATGTCTGGAAAAGTGCAGGCGAAGTTTCCTTGGAAACAACACCTGCTTTTCTCCGGCGTGGAGATGCACCTCATCGCCAGGCTCCCCCGAGCCCCAGTGCACACAGGGCTCCTGTCGGGGCCTGGACCCAGCCCCAGGTTGCTGGCGAGTGTTTATCTAAGCCCCCGTCTGAAACTGGCAGCCGCAGCTCAGCGAGAAATGAGGGCATGTCCTCATTACTGCTAAATACTGCTTGAAGAAGCTCATGGCTTTCCCTTATTTGATAAAACAAGAGATCAATCATAAGCACTGCTCTCAGAAAATAAAGTGGGCCCTGGGAAGGGGGTCCAGGGGAGCAAGGCTTGGTCCCTTCCCCTGGGGAGCCTGCAGTCCAGCAGGGCATCCCAGCAAAGCAGACGCTGGTGGCTGAATCTCAGAATGCAAGAGAATGGACTTCCTCCACCCCAGCCTGCACTCTGGAATCACAGAATCTGAACACCTGAGGCCAGGGTACCCTGGAACCATGGGCTGTTAGTCTCAGAATCTGAGGATACTGGAGGCTCAAACCCCACAAACTCCTGAGTGTGTTTATCTCAGAAGACTAGAAACGCCTGCTCAACAGCAGGGCCAAGAGCCAGCAGTCAGGCACTGGGCTTAGCAAGCATCCTCCCCCACCTCCAGCTTGCCTCTGGGCTTCACAGGGGGCCCCTGGATTCCTGTGGAGGCCACCTCTGTCTCTGTCAGGCCAGGCAGAGGTCACAGGCCAGCCTAGGCCCAGCAGCCACACTTCGAATGATGTGGCCAGGTGCCATGGGGGCTGTGAGAGCCATTCTGCCTGAGTCTGACTCTCCACGGCCACTGACTCTCCAGTCAAAGTGGAAGGAGACAGCACTGGCCATGAGAACTTGCCGCTTGATAACATTTATGCCTAGTGTTCCATTATTGGAACGCTAAGCCTGTGGGAATTATTTATATCCTACTGCTCAAGGTCATCACCAAGGTCTAATTTTTTACTAATGCAAACATTAAAAAAAATTGCAACCTCAGGCATAAATGGGTTAAACCTAGAAGGGGCTTAGGGGTGGTGAGATGGGCCTTTGTGAGCTTCCAGCCCTGGGCGGCATGGGCAGAAGAGCTGGCCTGGAGATCCCGGCGGACATGGCCATGGTGGCCCTGAACCAGCAGCTTCCTTAAGAGTGAGAGGGCTGATGGACCCCCTACTCCAGGGCCAGGACCTGGCCCCCAAGAAACTCCAGGCCCCCAGCTCCCCCCTGCCAGCTCATCCTGCCACCTCCCACCTCAGGGCAGGCCCAGGAGGTTCTGTGGCAGGTGGTCTGTGCACCAAAGTCTATGGTACCCCGTCCAGCTGTTGGCTGTCATGGGAAAAGAACAATGTCACAGGGAACATTGGTGACAACTCAGGGTGCTGCAGGGCCGTGGACTGAGGGCGGGACTGCCCTGATATGCATATATGCACAAATACATAGTTATTTATTTGAAAATGTCTTTAGAGCACTTTTAAGTTCATAGGAAAATTGAGCAGAGGGTGCAGAGAGTTCCCAGACCCCTCATGCCTCCAGCCTCCACCAGCACCCGCCCTGCACCCCCAGCCCCAACAGCCCCTGCCCTGCACCCCCAGACCCTACCAGCACCCGCCCTGTGCCCCCCCAGCCCTCACTGGCACCCTAAATACCCTGCATGTCCATGGCACCCAGCATCCGTGGAATGTAAAACCGACCAGCTGTGCCCTGAATTCCTGGGAGCCAAGGGAAGGACCTCCTTGCAGGACACACTGGTGGTTTCTTGGGTTTGAGGTGGTGCAGGGGAGCATGAGAGCATCTAGGTGGAAGATGAGTGGGGCAGCACGCCCTTGGTCCCCAACCTCGGGAATAGAGGGACAAGCAGAGATGCCCCCAGGAACCGACAGCACCCTGGAGTCAGGGTTGGAGGGCGGGGCCGGACTGGAAACTCACCAGAGCTAGGCCCACTCCACTCCTCCCCATTTGTCTCTGGATAGGGGGAGGGTCTGGGTGTGTGCTGATCTTCCAGGACCACACCTTGGGGTGGGGCCTCGCCATCTCCCCTTGAGGTCAGGGAAAGAATTCCAACTTTCAAACAGGTGATGGCAGTTTGAAAGAAGGTAGAAAGAAAGCCCAGTTCCTGGGCTGGCAGCAGGTCCCCTCGGGGCTGAGAGGAGGCCCCCAAAGCCACCCAATCTGAGCCCCTCTGGGGCCCTCCACCACCCTCTGAGCTTCCTGGGGGTCAGGTCCAGTGGGGGCTGAATTTGGGGCATCAGTAATTGAGGTTTTTGCTGTACAAGGAGGAACAGGGCAAGAAGCATGCCAGCTGAACACTCTGGGAATGAGAGACTGAGCACACAGGAATCCCAGAGCTCCGAATATTCATCTGCTGCCAGGTCTCCCGGCATCCAGCCCTGCAGTGGCTGTTTGCCTGGGATTGATGTGAAACCTGGAGTCGTGCAAGGACGGAAATTCAGTCTAAACAGTCGTTAGCATCTCTACCCCTGAGATCGCACAGAGACTGGATGATCAATTTTTCAGTGACTTTAATGGAATATTATTTCCTTCTCCTTCGAAATCAATTTCACCAAGGCCAAAGCTCTAGTTAGGTTAAATAGCTATTGAAATGCAGGAGACAGAATCAACCAACAAGCTTTCTCAGAACTGAAGTGGAAGAACAGAGCAGATATAAAGAACTGGGGAGCCATGGATGTTTCTATGGTCTCAGGAGAGAGCAGGACCCATGATGTATTCATCAATCCCTGACAGGAGGGTGGTGAGAAAATGCTAGTAATTGCCTGTGCGGCCGTGTGAGTGAGCGGATGGATGAACGACTGGGTGTACAGGAAGTGAGCTTATTCACCCAATCCTGGGTGTGACAGTGACCATGACAGTGACAGCACTCGCTTGCCTGCCTCAGAGACACAAACTGAGGAGGAAGTGATGCCAGGGTTCCCCAGCTCAGCCCCCACGGCCCTCTGGGTCACCATCGGGGTTTCTGAACCCGGTTCAGTGTTGTTTCCCATGCTGGCCCAGGGACTGCCCCGGGTAGTGTTGGATCCTGGGGCCACATCTGCTCACCCTTCTATTCTGGAGGGCGGGGTCCAGGGACATGCTGCCCCACTCATCTTCCACGCAGACCCCCTCTCACGCTCCCCTGCACCACCTCAAACCCAAGAAACCCCCGGGAGACTGACAGGATGCAATGGCCAAGATGGCAAGCCAGGCAGAGCCCAGCATCGGGTCCTGCCCCTGTCCTGGGGAAGCTCAGCCCTGGGGGTGCCCATATGCACAGAAGGCCCCGTGCAGGGCAAGCAGCAGTGATGCCCACAGGAGGGGAGCAGGCCCAGTGCCCTGAGAGGTTCCCAGGGGAAAGCTGCTGCCCAGGCGATTTTTTTTCAGGCATCAGGAGCTGCTGCCCAGGCGATTTTTTTTCAGGCATCAGGAAACTCTTCGGGGTTTTCCTGATCCTCATCCCCTCCCTGGGGGTAGGAATGCCAGCCGAGGCCCGACCAGGTGCCCTGGGCTGGGTTTCCAAAGCTGGGCCAGAGGTGGGACCAGGTGAGGGAGCTCCTTCGAGGTGGTCAGGACCCAGCCTTGGTGTCTGATCAGCGTGGATTCTGATGCCACCACTCGTTGGAAGGCCCTGGGAAAGCCACCACCTGCTGTGAGCTACAGGGCCCCCTCTGAGGAGTGAGGGGGTGGCCCCACCTCTGGGACTCCAAGGAGGACAGTGGAGACAGAGGGTGAGAGACGCTTGGCACCACGCCCGGGGGAGTCCAGCAGTGGGATCCAGGGGTGACCGGCTGTGGGAGGGGCTTGGGCTCTCTCCTGCCGTGTCCCAGGAGGCTGACTGGGCTCCAAGGCTCCACGCAGGGGGCCTCACTCAGCCTGGGGGCATTGCGGAGGAAGGGATACTTGGACAGCCAGACTTGGGGGTAAACCTGTGGGAACCCCACCCCCACTGGCCTTCTTGCGGGTATGGCAGGATTCAGGTCCCTCCTCCAGGCCTGCAGGCAGTCACAGCTGGTAGCTAGTGCTGAAGTAGGAGCGGTAGCCCCCCACGGTGGGGAAGGGCTGGGCCCTGAGACCTGGGGAGCCCCAGTCCCTGTGCAGGGAGAGGCTGGGGGACACAGGGCTCCCCGCTGGGCTGTGCGGGGCCATCTGCAGGGAGAACGCTTCGTGTTGCTTCTTGCTTTTCTGATGACAGAACTTGACCGTTTCCACCATGGACATTTGGGAGAACGTAAGAAAAGGCAAAGCAAATAAAAATCGCTTGCTGCTGATCACCCCACCCCCGCTGAGTAATTTCAGGGATGCAATAGAGGTCAGGGGTCTCAGGGGCCTGGGACCTGAACTGCAGGGGTCATGGTGCTTTCTGTCAGCGCTGTTGATAAAACACGGGAACTGAAGGTCCCCGCGCTGTTCAGGCGGTCAGGTGGCCTTTAGGTCAGGCGGTCAGACACATGAATGTCAAAGTGGTGTGTCCCAGAAACCGACCCCCAGACTCATGCGAAGGTGGGGGCTCCAAGATGGGCCACAACCATCCTGGGGAGCGACCAGGACGGCCTGAGACCACCCAGCCAAGCAGCAACCGGCGCAGGGTGGGAGGAGCACACGGCCCGCCGAGGGCCAGCGCTGACCCTGCCGCTCCCCAGGGCAGCTCCCTGTGTGTATGGGGGCAAGCAGAGGTGGCATGCGTGGGGCCACCCACCAGCATCCCGGGCCCTGGCTGTGGGCTGAGGCTCCAGGGAGATCTGAGCGCAGTTTGTCTCTGCTTGAGACCCTCCCCTCAGTTGTGGGGAGATATGGGGGCAGAGGCTCAGAGGGGGACAGCCCTGCCTGATGCACTTGGCAACCTGCTAGCTGGAGGTGGTCCCCAAGAGCTGCTCAGCGCCCCCACCCCTCCACACCAGCTGCGCCCTACTGGCTCCGCTCCGTGGGGCCCTGCCGCAGCGTCCCCACACTGAAGGGCTCACGGTGGATGGGGAGGAAGAACTGCTGGTGTCACATGGCCGTGGGGTTTT
The DNA here is from genome assembly GCF_009764315.1 of Trachypithecus francoisi. NCBI lineage: Eukaryota > Metazoa > Chordata > Mammalia > Primates > Cercopithecidae > Trachypithecus > Trachypithecus francoisi. The sequence goes on along the minus strand of NW_022681454.1, from coordinate 3,835,496 downwards.
CCATTCCCTGGGAAAAGCGATGAGAAGCAAAGTAGCTGGGTTAGGGCTCCGGGCGGCGGGCCGGGGAGGGGGTGGGGGGGCACGTTTTGAGGAGTTTGCAGCGGTCAACACAGTCTGTAGCAGGACGAGAGCCGCAGACAAAACTCCTCAGACACGGGATTAAAGAAGGAAGAGGTTTTTTATTCGGCCGGGAGCGTCGGCAGACTCATGTCTTAAGAGCAGAGCTCCCTGAGAAAGAAATACTTGGCCTTTTTAAAGGCTTACAACTTTAAGGGGTCCACGTGAAAGGGCTGTGATAACTCAAGCAAGTGTGGGAAACGTGACTGGGGGCTACATGCATCAGCTAACAGAACAGAAAGTTTTACAATGCTTTTTTCATAGAGTGTCTGGAGTTTACAGGTAACACAAGTAGTTTAGGCCGGGGTTGATGTTATTATTATTACTTTGTTTAACTCCTAGGGCCAGGTGGTGGTGCCAAGGTTGTCTGGCTATTTATCTTACTTTTGTTTCTTTCTCTCTTTCCTCCTATCTTGTGAACTAGGCAAGGTGAGGGGGGCAGGGCAGCAGGAGTAGTAGTGGTCTCCTTCCTTCCTTCTCCTTCCCTCCCTCTCTCTCTCCTCTTTCTCCTTCTCTCCTTTCTCATCTTCGTTACATCCTGGGGTCAAGTTGCTAAGGAAAGGGACATTTTTTATTTCTCAGGGCCGTAAGGAGCCAGCTCAGGGAAGGGCAGCTGGGGGCCAGCCAAGATGCTCAGAAATGGCCTGAGACTCGACTCTCACCACAGCAGAACAGCCAGGGGAGGGCTGGGAGCTGGCTCCGGGGAACCCCACTGACATCATGTTCATCAAGGCAGGACGGCTTCATGGTTAGGACTGCGTCCCTTGACCCTGGCGGCCTGAACCATGAAGCTTTGCCATCTACCATGGGTTAGGTGCCCTTCATGGAAAGTTGAACCTCCCGTGCCTCAGTTTCTCCCTCTGTAAAATAGGGATGAGTATGACGCTTATTTCGTGAGATGGAACATGAAGCACCCTGGAGAGCCAGCACAAGGGCACATTATCCCCCCGTATCCTGGCCTCTGTTGCATACATCGGCCACCTCTTCCTTGCTGCAGTCGTGGCTGGGCGAGCCTTTGGTTTGGTGGAAAAAGACTTGGGTTAGAGACGAGGGGAGGACTTGGGTGCTGAGTTCAGCCTCTCAGAAGCAGCTTGGTCCTGCCCGCAGGGAGCCAGCCCCAGAATGTGCCCACTAAGGCAGCAGCGTGTGGGAGAGAGTGGAAGTGGCCCCTAGCCCCGGCGCCTGGCCCTGCCCACTGCCACCATGGCCTGCCAGGCACGTCAGCCCTGTCTTCCAGTTCCCAGGCAGGGACCACCAGCCAGGGCACGTTTATGTCAGTGAGGGTTTTTCTGGGGAGTGCGGTTTGGTAAGCCCCCCCGCCTCAGGGAGCATGTCTCGAGCTGCTCTGCATGGGGCTGAGGGGCACAGGCTGGTCCATGGTCCTGGGTACTGGAAAAGGCTATGCTGAGCCAGGACATCCTGCTCCCATTAAGTCCCCAGGCAAATACCTCAAGCTCTCCCTACCTCAGTTCCCTCCACTAAAAACGGGACCCTAGCACGGGGTGGCGCCTCCTGGATGCTTGGAAAGTGTCCCTTCCCCATGGACCCCGAGTACCACCCTCCACAGGAAGAGGGCCAGGCAGCCCCCCCAGCAAGGCCGGCAGGAACCAGCCCTCACGCACACACTGATTTTGCCACACTTAAAATAACTTTGAAAACATTTTCCTCCTCTACTAATTGTGTTCATTGCTTATCCCCTCCTACTGTCTTCATAAATCCCATGTAATTGTTTTTGGGTGATTCTTTAGAAACCTGTTGTTACCTCAGCTCCTCGAAGTGTCTGCCACCGCCAGCGAGGGGCGGGCACAGCGTGGGGGGGCACTCCTCGGTGGCTTGGGCAGGTGGGTATTTGGTTTTTGTCTGGGCTTTTGTGCTTTGATGGCACCTCGATGGATGCTAAAAGTTCCTCTAGAATTTGGAAGCTGGTATCCCAACCTCATCCCAGAGGCGGAGACGAACTGCCGGTAACAACAACTGCAGCCACCTCCAGAGGATTAATTCATTTCAAGCTCCTGTGTTAGGCATTTTACCTCATTTTACCTGCATTATCTGAGTTAATCCTCGCAAGAACCTGATGAGGAAGCCTCGTTCCCCATCTAATCACTCAGGAAATCAGGGCTCAGAAAAGTGCCTGTCACTGAGAAAATCGCTTTTTCTCCCTCCCGGCCCTCCCTCTTCCTCATCCCCGCAGCTGTCCCTGCTGGAGCTGCAGGAGGGGGTCCCTGGCTCTCCTCACTCTGTCAGTGAGGGAGCTGTCTCCTTGGCAATGGGGGCTTCCATCTCCTGGACAGGGCTGGCTGCATCGCCAGAGCCCCTTCCTGAGACCCCCTTCTTGGGGCACAGCTGCACCAACTGTGGGGGGGACGAAGGCCTCTGGGTGCCACTCAGCCCCAACCTCGGGGGCCGTGGGTGGAATTTTAACTCAAGAATATTCTTAAAAAGCATCATGCAGTTAGTTAAACCTCCTAAAATAATTGCAGTCAAGCAATTACCTCTTTGAAGGGCTTTCAGCGGTGCTAGGATCCAGGCTCATATATTTCATGATCAAAGCAAGTCATTCTGTGCCACGCCCGGGTGGAATTGCTTTGGGGGCTGATCCTCTCTGTTCAACAGGTGCTCCCGGATTCAGATTCGGGATACGGGGGAGTGCAGGGCAGCCTTTTGTGATGACGCCCCTCCTTCTGCCAGCCTGCACACCTCCAGGCCAGGGCAGGAAGCCTGAGGAGGAGCGGGGAAAGCCAGGAAGGGGAAGCGTCAGCGTTTCAGATTCCCAGCAGAAGAAAGAGCAAGTCGGCACAACACGGCATTTTGGAGAAGTGGCTGCCTCCCAAAGCAAGGCCTGGCTGGCAGGGCCCGCTCCTGCCCCCTTGACCGCCTCGGCCATCCTCTGCGGGGGGACAGAGCAGCTGAGAGGTGCAGGTGCAAGGGGCCTCTGTCTCACCCTCACCCTCCCTCCCTTCCTTGATTCCTCATGAAGCACGGTCCTGTGCCAACACCATAGGGCAGCAGTGGGTCCAGGCAGCCCTGACCTCGGGGAGCCTCCAGTCCTGAACTGGGCAGAGAGCAGGGACCACAGCCCAGGGTAGGATTACAGGGGACGGGCACGGGACTCGAAGTGGGTGCCTGTACGGTCCGGGGAACCAGGGGTGCTTTGTAAAGCAAGGAGGTGGAACGTAAGATGGCCACTCAGCAAAGGTCACCACCGGCCCCCACAGCACCACTGGGAAGCTGTCTGGGCAATGGGGTCGGAGGGTTGCCAGCGGGAGTATTCTGGGCCCAAGCCCCAGGCAGCTCTTGCCTCTGCCAGTCCCTCTACAAGTGCCCAGCCTCCACCATGGAAAGGGCATAACTGACTGGTCCCCTGCTCCTGGGAGCAGGGATGAAGCACATTGCAGAGGAGAACCCTCCGCCTGGAGCCCTGCCTAGCCCCTGCCAGCTCACAGACTCATGAGCAAGCAAGAAACACTTTCTGTTGCAAGCCATTGTGCTGGATGGTTTGTTATCCAGCTTTTCTGTAGATAGTACTGACCCATGCAAGGTGACTCTAATTCTGGAACTTTCAACCAGTAGGCCTGGGCTTTGGAGGATGGGCAGCCTGAACAAAGGGAATGGTGACCCAGGGAGGGGTACTGAGCCTGGAACCAGGACTCTGAGCCGATCCCCGGCTCTGCCCACCCTGCACACTCCTCCCCACCCAGCCAGGCCCCGAAGGACTCCCTTTGCAGCTGGAATCCAGAGGCCCAGGGACGAGTTTATCTGCGGGCCCAAGGGGCAGGGTCATCTGTAGCGTCAGCTAAGCCAGACTGAAGTTGCAGCAAGACCAGGGAGACCCTCCCACGGGCCCTTCACCACGGACTCCTCACCACAGGCTCTGCTGTGCCCATGCCCCAGAGCCCATCTCTCACCTGCACCTTCCTTTCAGGAACCCTCTTCTCCCCCAGTCCCTGCAAGAGAAGCCAGTTATGCCACTGGACTAACCCCAGGCTTCACCTGCCCCCACTTAATGGTCCACACCCCCCACCCTCCACCCAGCCCCCACCTGACCCTCCATCCAGCCCCCTCCTGACCCTCCACCCAGCCCCCACCTGACCCTCCACCCAGCCCCCGCCTGACCCTCCACCCAGCCCCTCCTGACCCTCACCCAGCCCCCACCTGACCCTCCACCCAGCCCTCACTTGACCCTCCACCCAGCCCCCACCTGACCCTCCACCCAGCCCCTCCTGACCCTCCACCCAGCCCCCACCTGACCCTCCACCCACCCCCTCCTGACCCTCCACCCAGCCCCCACCTGACCCTCCACCCAGCCCCCACCTGACCCTCCACCCAGCCCCTCCTGACCCTCCACCCAGCCCCCGCCTGACCTCCACCCAGCCCCTCCTGACCCTCCACCCAGCCCCTCCTGACCCTCCACCCAGCCCCCACCTGACCCTCCACCCAGCCCCTCCTGACCCTCCACCCAGCCCCCGCCTGACCCTCCACCCAGCCCCCACTTCTGGACCTGAGCCCCTGGTCTTTCCTCTGCCTAGGAGAGTGCTCTCTGCCATGATTCCCCCCTGCCCTCCTCCGTGGCAATGCCCCATCCTCAGGACCACAGTGGACAGCACTCCACCTGCATCTGATGGTTCTGGGCACTTTCTGCATGCGGCAGCTTGGTATCGGTTCATGTACCTGTGCATGGCAGTGAGCACTGAAGCCACAGGGGCCCTCAGACAGGTATGCACCTGGACTCTGGCAGTTGCTAGGATGCAGATTCCCAGGCCATGCCTCCAGCGAATCAGCTGCATTTGACTCAGAGGTGGGGCCCTGGAATCTGTATTCCTTGGGCCACACTGAGAAGCATTACCCCTGCCAGCCACAGGGCCTGGGTCTGACCCACCACCCTGCCCCCTCTCCTCCCAGGTGTGGAGAGCAGGCATTTGTCCCAGGAAGCTGGCCTCCTGTACCGCCAGAGCTCTGTGCCCAGAGGACATTCCAAGCTGTCAGCCGTGGAGATGAAGAAAAATGACCTGGTTCCCCCTCTGGAAGAAACACTCCATTTTGGCTTGCTCATTTGGAGAACGGGCTCCACGATCTTGGACCCCTGCCTGGGACCCAGGTGAGCAGAGACCACAGCCCCCTCCCTGCAGCTCCTGTAACTCTGGCAGATGGTGGTCAGCCCATCTCTCCCCGACACCACACTCCACCCTACTCCGGCCCTGGGGCACTGGCATTCCTTCAGGAGGCTGGACCCAGAGGCTTCAGGGCCCCTCCACTTTGACCAACCCTAAAGGAGACCTCTCCCAGTTCTCTCCCATTCCCAGCCCCCAGGTCCCAGCCCCACGGGAATGACAGACAGCAGGCATGGTCCTTCCCCTCCACAGCTGTCCTTCCATCAGGCAAGGTACCTCCTCTTAGCTCCTCAGACTCTAAGCTGTCACAAGAGTGCTGGGTGGCCCTCAGGACTAGGGTCTCCTGGGGTAATCACTGAACATGTAATCACTGAATGTGAGCTTCCTGTCTCTTCCCCAGGCCCCCACTCCCACCAGAACTTGGGCTGGACCATGGGGCACAGGCAGAGGAACCCCCCAAGACCGAGGCACAGGGCCCACCCCGAGACTACTCGGTCCCCGAACGCACGCTTCCTTGGAGCCAAGCAGGAGCGGGGTTCAGGCAGGAGTGGGGTTCATGGCTGCAAATAGGGTCGTTTCCTTTTCCAGGCTTTTCAACACAGAGGGAGGAGATACAGATAACACTGAAGAACAAAACTTGGTACCTCAAAATCAATGCTCTGAATAGCATTTGTTATTCAGCCGTCCCACAGCTCTCAACACCGTGAGTGGAAATTTCATGTCTTGGAAGTGAGACCTTTTACTCCCAGGGCTCAGGCAGAAAAGGCCTGAATCATCTAAAACAAATTAACTCCCAATCAGCCAGAGCATCTCAAAACAACCAAGAAAGAGCACTCAGTGGATTGCCTCCACCTATTTAAACATTGCTTTCAGCAATGGTGGGGAGATGTTTACCCAAATACACATTACAATTCTCAGAGGGCTGAACAATTAGTCTCTACTTTCCAAGGCAACCATGTACTGACTTGTTAAGGAAGGCACCAGTTTCTCAGATAAATAAACCATGTTTAAGGCGGCTGTAAACTGATTTTTATGTTTACTTAAATGGACGATGATGATTCCAGTACCTGCTTATTCCACCTCTTACACAGAAAAGAAGCACAAATTTGACCTCATATGTTGATTTTCCCGTTCCCACCTTCACAGGTACCCTTCCCTCTGTTCACTCCTCCTGGGAGACCCAGCATGTGTCTCCCGTGGATCTGCAGCCATGTGCGGCCCTGGGGACAGACGCTCGGAACCCGTCACCTGTCTCCTGTCTAAATGTATTGGCCTGTTTCAACCCCATCGAAAAAACCAGAAAAATGGAAACCGTGGCAATGCTCGCAGCACTGGAAAGCCTGACTTTGGGAGACCCCAGACCACGTAGCACCCCCGGGATGGAGCTGGGGAGGGCCCGGGGCAGGGTAGGCCGCCAGCCACCAGAGCCTCAACATGGCAGAGCGAGGGATGAAGTCGACAGTACTGCAGAGGCCCAGGGCATAACCTCACGGTGACTTTGGGGACAGTTGTGCACAGCATGAGGGTGGGTGGCCTGGGAGCTCAGGAAGGTCGAGGGGTTTTGTAACCCCACCAGGGTGTGTTTTTGTGAGCTGGTGGTGGCAGGTAGCGTGGAGCCGGCATGGGTTTTTAAGCAGTGAGGAGACTTTTGAGAGAATATTTTTTTTAATCCAAGATGAAAATGGCTTTATAAAGCCAATATCTGTTTCTAGTTAAAAAAAAAAAAAATAGATACTACAGAAAGCTATAAAGAAGAGAATATAAATCACCCGAAGGCTCCTGCCCGGAAATCACAGTCACAGGTCAAGTTTTGATGAAGACCCTTCCGAACACCAGCATCTGAACACACACATCCATCCCTTCTCGCAGCTGGGCCTGCTCCACGCTCTGTGACTCGCTTTTGCTGCTGGGTAATAGATCTCGAATGCCTTTTTCTGGCATCAGACTTAGACCTGGCCCATCACTTTCAGTTGGATGGAATTCCTGGTCAGGATGGACCCAAACGCATGAGATGGGTCCCCTATTGAAGCACATTTAGGCTGGTCCAGCTTTTCAACATCATAAACACCACTGCAAAGCACATTCACCCCGTGCACAGAGCCCTGACGGTGGGAGGAGGCCACAGTCGGTCCACACACAGCCTGCTTGGTGCCAGGCCCCACTGGGTGGGCTCGGGGTTGGGGGCAGCTCAGAGCCAGATGATCAGGCAAGTGTGTCACGGAGCCTGTCTCTTACATACAGTAGAGCCACAGATCACCAACGTTAGAGAAGACCACCGACATGAAAGACACTGACATCCAAATGAGAGAGGAACTGGGAGCAAAGACAGAGAGAGACTCCCTCGCCCAAGAAAAAAAGAGAGCCCCGAAGATCTGAGAGAAGATCATGCATTCAGAATATAAGACACAGCAGAGTCTCATAGAAAATGGACATTCAGCTCCCCAATGCCTGCATATTAATAAATGACTGTAGAGAGCAGAGCAGGGAAAGTGAGGACACACTGCGGGACAGCAAGAGAACTGAGAGACAAGCGCGGAGATGGACGGGGGAGGCGTGGGAATCGGAGGAAGACCCCAGAAGAGCCAGCAGTGAACAAAAGCATTTCTGAAGGAGAGGATGGTGACTGTGGAAGGAGGAGTGTTCACAGGAATAACTAACACCTATCCCAGAACAAAGACCACAAATAAGAGCCCCAGGACCTCCAGCATCCAGTACGAGGCACAAATACAGAGGCACAAAGGTGCATTCATGTGCAATTTTATAGCGCCAAGAATACAGTTTTCAGGGGTAAAGTGGACACAGGTCACAAGCAGGACGGAGTCAGAATGGATTCCAGCTTCTCAGTGGCCACCCTCTGTAGCTGGGAGAGAGGGGAGCTGAGAAGGTTCACGCCCACCCCCTCCTAGAATTCTATACCCAGCCCTGCTATCCACACAACACCAGCTATGAACAAAGATTCTCCATTTACTCAGAGTTTATTGCCCACACCCCTGCGTCAGGACCTCCTCCATGTTGCTCCTGTGATGTGCACCACCGCACAAAGAAGCAAAACAATATAAAGGAAGACACAAGGCCTAGGAAGCGGGGTTCATCATAGGGAAGAGACAGGACATTCTCCCAGGGTGACAGTGGAACAGCTTAGAGCAGGAGAAAGAAGACAAGTCCAAGACAGGGGCTCCCAGAGAGAGAAGCTGGCAGAACAAGCCACGTGCTGCGGGACTAGCCACCTGCTGTACCTGACATGAAAGAGAATAAGGTCACTGCTTTGTTGAAAAGTTCAGGGCTAGAAGTAGTAAGGGGAACACAGAGAACTGAGTGAGGAGAAGTGCAGGAGTACAGTGAGAGGACACACTTGGAAAGGAGCACCAGGGGTAGGGACTGTGGTCGGCCATGGGGAGCGGGTGAAAAATGTGATGGGTCACAGCAGGGGTTTAACTCGTGAATGGCTTTGTTGCTTAAACCAAATTTAAAAGATTTAATCAGCCCGCTGATGTATTGATTAATATGTGAACAGTAATTAGATCCCGAACATGGTTTTCCTGGATGAGGAGGTGGGGAGGAAGCGGGGATGAGGCTCTGGGAGAAGTCAGTGCTGTCTGCCGTAGTCGGACGTCAAGAGGTGGTATCTAAAATCTGAAATCAACAGCAGATTAAACATGCTACTTGGAAATATAGAGAAAAATACCAAACTAGTGGAACCAAACAAAAAAACAAAAACGATGAAAAGTTGAAAGGAGTGGTTCCCAGGGGAGTGAGCTCATGGTGGGAGAGGAGGAGGGTGAGAGACGGATGCCTTTTAGGATAAACCTGGGAGAAGGAGTTGGCTTTTTAAATTATGTGCTTAACATAATGTTTCCATGAAATAAAAAACTATGAGCAGGAACCTGCTGATTTGGAAATTGGTCATGTGGTTTCTGTCTGGAAAGAGCAAAGCATTTAGGGCAGGGCATCCCCAGAGCCCCCACCGCCCTGCACTCAGGCCCTGACCCACCACTGGAGGTCGATGCTGGGACCCCACTCCAGTTGGTGTAGGGCCAGACCTGCTCAGTGAGAGCAGAGAAGGAAGTTATCAGAGCCCTGCCTGGCCAGGGCTGGTGGAGGGAGACTGGGTCAGTCTAGCCAGATGGGGCAGAGCTGCCGTCTGGGCAGACAGTAGAGCCAGCCTGGGCCAGGGGTGGGAGGAAGGCCAGGTCAGTGCTGGTGGGACATCTGAGTCTGGAAGCCCAGAAGGATGGGGTCCGGGACGGCAACTCATTTGTTTAATGGACTCTGTCTGGTGTGAGATTCTGCAGGGCCCTCTCCCGCTCCTGTGAACCCTCTTGGATTCGGGGTTGGAAAGGAATCGCACCAATTGCTTTAAAAACGGGATTTTCCAAAAATGCCTTGTGGTCTCTGTCCCTGTGGAGGGAGAAATGCTGACTCAGCATTTCTGAGTCAGCGGGCAGAGGCCACTTCCTACTTAGGATGCTGAAAGCAGAAATAGCCGTTTCCCAAAACCCCTCGGCCAACAGCTGCTTGGCAAGCCCTGATGCCCACCTGGGGTTCACCTGTTGTCTGAGCTCCTGCCAAGGCCCAGGCCCGACAGGCATGGCACACAGCACCTTGTTCCATACCCCAGCCCTGCACAGCAGAACACTTTTGTTAACCAATACCCAGAGTATCTGGAGACGCGGCTACCAGAAACCCTTTCCCAGCACAGGGCTGCTCCTGGGGGCAGGGGCCTGGCATCCCTGATGTCCATCTGCCTCCCAAGGGCCCTAGCATCCCACTGCCCGGGTCCATAAATCACCATGGAGCATCCTGAGAATGTCCAGCCCTAACCCCTACCCAGCCCATTCTACAGTCGAGAGCCTACAGTCCTGACAGAGAAGGGGGCACACTGGGTCTCCCCAGGCTGCGGCCGGCCGCTGGACCCTCTTTCCACCTCGCTGGCTGCATCCCCGTGTCTTAGGAGGTGTCCTCTGGAGAAGGCAGAGTTGTTACCAAGGCTGGGGACCTGACCCCTGGGGATGGCCTGGCAGGTCCCCATTCAGAGTCTGAGAAGGTTTTGGGGTGGCTGGGCAGAGCCCTTGATGTACAGGGTGAGTATTTCAGAAACCCGCCTGCCCCGGGGCCTGCAACTCCTGGGACATTTGCCCTGAGCAGCCAGAGCTGGGCCCCGAGCTCCCGTTTCCAGGAGCCACTGAAGACAGGGATTCTGAGACAACACTGTACTTATCCCACGTCTCACCAGGGGCCCTGGCACATGCCTGGGGTTGTAGAACACTGGGCAGGACAGATCCTCTCTGGTGACAGCCACTCCATTGGCTTTGGGGGCTCTGTGTGAGACTCGAAGGGAAAGAGCCACTGCCCCCAGCACACAGCCCTACCCAGATGTGCAATGAGAAGCCCCCGCCGGACAGTTGCTGAGTGGTAAGCACAGCTGGAGCCGGCTCCTGTGGGCTCAGATGACACCCCAACCAGGTCACAAAGGAACGTCAGAGGGGGCGCCTGGCAGAGTCAGAATTCCAGGTTCAGGGGTGAGGGTGGCCACCTGTGACATTTGGAGTTATGGGTGCTAGCTTTGGTGAGAACCTGCAGGGCTTACCTGCCAAAATGCAGATTCCCAGGCCCCTGCTCCAGCAGTGCTTATCCAGGGGGCCCGAAGTGGGCCCAGGGGTCTGCATGTTCTTGTGTCTGTGTTCAATATTATTATGGCCATTATTAGTCAGGGTTCTTCTGAGAAGCAGAACCAAAGGGAGACAGATAGCTACAGAGGGGGAGAGAGAGAGAGAGAGAGATCACAGGGATTGGTTCACGCGATGATGGAGGGAGAGAAGTCCCACGCTCTGCCGTCTGCAAGCTGGAGGCCCAGGAGTGCTGGTGAAGTCCCTGTTGGAAGCTCTTTGCTCTCAGCAAAGACAGGGCAAGGGCAGGGAAGAGCAATTCAGTCAGAGGGAACAGGCTGTGCGTCCAGTGGGGAGACGCCCTCATGAGATATGGGAGCAGGCCCAGGCCTGGGATCAGTCATCCTAGCCAAATCCTGGCTTTGCCATTTCCGACCTCACCATGACAGGCTCTCAAGTCTCCCGAGCCCCAGTCCCCTCCGTACAGGAGGGGCGGCGATGCAGTGTCACCATCGTATGGGGTTGCTGGGCTGCCAGAGTGGATGGATCTGTCAGCAGCGTGGCTCGTGGGGAGGACTGGCTCCTGGGCCCTGCCCCCACTGGCCCCCAGACCCAGGAATGACAGCACAGAGATGTCCCCCACTGACTCCAGGAAGGGCAGCCTCCAAGGTGAGAAGCCCCGGCCCACCCACCTTTCCTGATACTTCCTCCAGCATCTATTTTAAAGCCCATGTGTAACTCGAGAGCCTCGTGCAGCATTCGTTTCTGATTTGCACTGGCCACGGCTGCCCAGAGCCTTTCCTCATTCTTTGCAGTTGTTTGGTGGCTTGTCGTTGATCAAAGTCAGGAAACTACTTAAAAAAAAAAAAAAAAAACAAGGCTAGTGAACTGGAAAATGTGGAGTTCAAGTTTGGGTCAAAATAACCAACTCTGAATTCAAGGTAAGCTTATGGCTCCAAGCAAGTCGTTCCAACCTGATCACAGCTATGTGCATTCATACACGGACGCACAGAGACACACACACACACACACACACCCTCCATAGACACAAGACACACACAGAGACACACACATTCACACATCACACACTCACACACACACCCTCCACAGATATGGCACACACTCACAAACACACATGCACACACACACAGACCACACACACATCCACACGTCACATACATGCACACACACATACCCTCCACAGACATGACACACACAAACACACGTGCACACACACATACCCTCCACAGACATGACACACACAAACACACGTGCACACACACACATACATCCCACAGACAAGATACACATCAAGACTGCTGGACATGTCCAGGCGGCACAGAACAGGGAAGGAGCTGGGCAGAGCCTGGGGTAGTGCCATGGTAGTCTGAGCCGGGTCTGTGTCCATGGCTTGCTGTGACCCCGGCCTCAGCTCTCACTGCTGGAGCAGTTATTCCTGCCATTTGCTGATCCCAGGGGTGCTGGGGCCTGTGCTGGAGTCACACAGTGTGCCCTTCACTGTGTGGCCAGGGAAACTGAGGCAACACTGCAGAGTGAGGCCCACAGCGGTGGTGGCAGCTTTCAATTTGGGTTTGTGAATGTGGTGGTTAATTTTACATGTCAACTTGATTGGGCCACAAGGTGTCCAGATATTTGGTCCAACATGACTCTGGCAGTATCTATGAGGTGTCCCTGGATAGGATTCACATTTGAATGGGTAAACTGAGCCAAGCAGATGGCCCTCCCCAGTGTGGGAGAGCAGATTGGCCTCAGTCAGTCAGTTGAAGGCCCAAACAGAGCAGAAAGGCTGAGTAAGGGGAGCTCCCGCTGCCTGACTGCCGAGCTGGTTTTTCACTGGCCTTCCAGCCCGCACTGAACCATTAGCCTGGGTTTTCATTTCCAGCCTGCCAGCTTCCAGGCTAGAACCGCACTGTCGACTCTCCCGGGTCTCCAACTCGCCAACTGCAGATCTCAGGGCTTGTCCACCTCCAGGGTCCGGTGAGCCCAGTGCTGACACTCAATCTCTTGCTGTCTCTCTATACATATCAGTCCTATTGGTTCTATTTCCTGAGAGCCCTGAATACAGGGAGTGAGGGGCATGTGGACTTTGAACCCGGCTCAGTGGGACTTTGCACAGTGATCACTGCAGCCCTGATATACCTGGGACACACACACCACACACCAGCCACAGCTCCGGGCACTTGGCTTGCAGCCCCCGTGACACTCATCTGTGGTTTACAGGGGCACACAGAGGACTGAGGCAACATGCCGGAAGCCATGCAGAAAGCAAGTGACCAAGCCAGGGTTTGAACCTGGGCGGGGGCCAACTCCAAGGCCTGTACTCTCGACCCCTGCCCCAAGTCATGCGGCCCTGTGACCAGGCAACTCTGGCCCTCTGGGCCTGCCCTGCTTTAACCACCTCAGGCCTGGGCTGGCCCGACAGTGGCTATGCTGCTCAGAGGCAGTAGCGGGCAGTGCTGCTAGGACTATCTTGGAGCTCTGCTTGGAGACAGGGACTGGGAGGTGGGAAGAGGAGGAAGAGCGGGAGATTGGACAGGATGATGGGAGCGAGGCGAGGGTCACAGGGGCCACAACTGTGAGAGGTCCTGGCTGATGTGCCAGTCAGCATTCTCCGCTGAGAAACAGAGCCGACAGGAGAGAGGTCCGTGTTCAGACATGGATTTTAGGGAAACGGCTCAGTAGTTGTGGAGGCTGGCAAGATCTCCGTGCAGAGCAGGCTGCAGACCCAGGCAGGGCTTCTACATTGCAGTCTCCAGGCAGAATTCCTGCTTCCCCCACATAGCCGCAGAGTTTGCTCTGAGGGCCCCAGTGGATTGGGTGAGGCTGCCCCAGGCTACGCGAGGCCGTCTCCTTTCCTTAACGTCAGCTGACTGCTGATGTATGCCACATCGCAAAACACTGGCACAGCAACCTGTAGACGTGTGTTGGGATCATGGGGAACCACGGCCTGGCCAGGCTGGCACATACAACCAAGCAGCGTGGTTGGGAAGGGACCACAGCAGGCTTGGAATTAGGGCCCCAAATTTCAGCACCAGCTGCCAGGGTTTATGCAACTTGGAGATTGTTGCTGTAGGCGTGGCCTCAGTTTCCCCATCAGTAAAGGGGGGATCCTGTCCCTCAGTATATCACATCCTCCCCGTGCTAGAGAGAGCAGGGGAGAGAAGACCTAGTCCCTACCTCGAGTCGAGGGTGGCCTGCTGGATTTTGATGCCTGTGTAGGAGTTTGCCGGGCACACCAGGGCAAGGATGTGCACCAGGGGGCCGGGCCATGGGGAGAAGCAGAGGGTGTTGGGGAGTTGAAGGCAGCGTGGGCTGGCTCTGTCCTTCTCCCTGCTACAGGCTCTGGTTTGGGGTGAGGAGGAAGAAACGTATCCACAAATATGACCCCGTCATTTCCCAGCTCTGGGACTGCCCTGTACAGACAACATCCGAAGACCCCAGTGTGACTCCCGGGCTGTGTTGGTCAGGGCACCGGCCTGAGGCCAGCTGGGATGAGGACCCACAGGGTAGGGACAGGGGTAGACGGGGCCAGCCCCAGACAGTCCCAGCCCTGGTGGCCCCAGGATGACCACAGTGAGATGCTCAAGTTCTGGGGTGTCCCTTAAAGCAGCAGCCTCGGTGTTGCCGTCATAGCTCAAAGTAGGTTTGGGGGTGACTTTGTGATACTCCTCATTGTACGCTCACCTCATTTCCACCGCTGGTGTCGTCAAGGGCCAGGTGGTGACGTCAAAGGCCAGGTAACAACGCCCTGTCCAAGGGCTGTGAGAGGGAGTGGTCTGAAAGCACCAACACCAGGAGCTGGCACAAGGTCTCACTCATTCATTCCTGCAGTCATTCATTGAACAAATAGGTCAGAACTCCTGCTGTGGGCCAGGCCCTGCCCGGGCTCGGGGGAAACCGGTACAAACAGCCAGCCTCACAGATCCCTGCCCGCTGTGTGGCAGACCTTGGGAGGGAAACAGGCAGCCTCTGAAAAGTCAATCCATGGCCAAGAAGCTCCGCAGGGGGCGAGGACGGCTGCACTGGGGATGGGCCGTCTGTGCGGGTCTCCTTCTCCTCTGCCCAAGGGGTTTGCTCCCACCTTCTTTCTCACCCAGCAAAGCACGCCCAGACCTTGATGGGCTCAAGCCTGCTCTTGACCACACGGGAGGGAGCAGCTCCACATTGGCCAGTCAAATGCTGCAGACAGCACAGGCCTTGCGTGTGGGAGACAGAGCAGCAGGCGTCACCACCGAGTACGTTTCTGATGCTCCTTTTCTCAGTTTTTTTCCCAAAATGTCAAACTGCTCTGCTGCGGGCTCCTGATAGAGGCATGACGGGGCCGTGGGAAAAGCATGGTGGGGTGCTAGGCAGCCAGGGAGCTCGCTGAAGACCCCGGCAGGACTCCTAGGGGATGCAGATCTGGAATCTTCCTGGCCACGCCAGGAGCTGCAGCTGAGGACCTGGCATGTGGGGTTGGGGACGCCGCCAGTGACACAGAGCGGGAGCAGGGACAGGCCAGGCTGGCCTCGTGTGACCCTGGACACAGGCCCCCTCCAAGCCAGGCCCCACACCTGCAAAATCGGGGTGGGCGGCCATTGCCAGCAACACGGTGAACCGGCAGCAGGACCCCCTTCACTCCGGGGTCCCCACTGCCACTCTGTGTCTGGAGCCCCCCGACAAGGAGGACCGGAACCTTCCGTGTACCTCCCCATACACCCTGAGTTAGAATTCCATTGGAATGCTGAGCGCGGTCAGACGTGACCTCCCTCCACACCTCCTGACAGGAGGCACGGCCTTCTCCCACTCCCCCACCGCGGTGTGCTGGACTCACAAATGCCAGAGCAGACAGGCTGTGGCTATGGAAACCTGGCAAAGCTCAGATTCCCCCGGACAGGGCAGGGCAGAGCCAGGAAGGGCCCGGCAAGGCCGCTGTGGGGGATGGGCGGGCAGGATTGTCAGCGGAGGGCCCCTGTGGAAGAAGCCCCGGAAGATCAGCTGCTTCCAGAGTTTGGACGAGCCGCCTTCCCGGCCGGTGCTTCCCGGGTGAGTGCTCCAGTGGGGCTCCTAGAAGCAGGGCTGGGTCCGGTCTAATCCCTGTGGGAGTCCCAAGTGCTGGATGCCTGGTTACAGGGCAGTGATGTGGGGCCACTCAGCTCTCCCTCCAGAGACAGCAGGTGCAGAGCCACCAGCCCCCAGTCCCCCACAGCACTGCTTACAAGATTTGCTTCAGCTCCTGAGCCAAGGCCGCACACCTCCCTGGCATCTGTGGGCAGTGTCAGAGCAGACAGGGGTAAAAGGGCTCATCCTCTCCAACCCACACTGGACTCATCTATGGCAGCCTTTACTTTGGAGCAACCGCCACTGGCTGAGACTTCCCCCAGCTGCACAAGGGTCTGAGCTCTCCTCATCCTCTCCGTCCTCCCCATCCTGCCTGTCCTCCTCGGCCTCCCCTCTCCCTTCCCAGGTGCCAGGCCCGTCTCACCATCTGAAAGGGTGTGCTCCCTCACCCTCATCATCTGAAAGGGCGTGCCCCCTCCTCCTCACCATCTGAAAGGGCGTGCTCCCTCCCCCTCACCATCTGAAAGGGTGTGCTCCCTCCCCCTCACCATCTGAAAGGGCGGCTCCCTCCCCCTCACCATCTGAAAGGGTGTGCTCCCTCCTCCCTCACCATCTGAAAGGGCGTGCTCCCTCCCCCTCACCATCTGAAAGGGTGTGCTCCCTCCCCCTCACCATCTGAAAGAGCGGCTCCCTCCCCCTCACCATCTGAAAGGGCGTGCTCCCTACCCTTCACCATCTGAAAGAGTGGCTCCCTCCTCCTCACCATCTGAAAGGGCGTGCTCCCTCCCCCTCACCATCTGAAAGGGTGCCTCCCTCCCCCTCACCATCTGAAAGGGTGCCTCCCTCCCCCTCACCATCTGAAAGGGCGGCTCCCTCCTCCCTCACCATCTGAAAGGGTGTGCTCCCTCCCCCTCACCTGCCACCCTTCCCTTTGTCTCCCACAAGCGTCTCCCCCAGGATGCCTCCCCGTCTCAGCATCTACTTCCCAAAACACTCAAACCATCGTCATTTGGATGAATAAATGAAAGAACAGGTGAACAAACATACCTCAGTCAGTGTTGACCAACTTGTCAGGTCCTGTTTTCCTAACATCTTCAGATCTCAGGGGACAAATTTCAGTAGAAGGAACCCCCAGCCTTGGAGGAGCAAGAAAACCAGCAGGGAGGCCATGGGTGCGCAGAGGAATCCCGCTGCCGAGAAATCAGAGCCTGGGACAAAGATTAAGTTACTGATACTCAGTAGGAGAAGCACAGCCTGGGAGAGCAAGGGGAAAGGGGAAGGGAGCAGGACCAGGAAAGAGGCAAGGTGATGCGTGTGACCTGCGCTGGCACCACGAGACGTGAGTGGGAGACACAGCAGAGGTGCTCGCCCAGCAAGGGCTGGGGAAGCCTCTCTGGGGCCTGTGTGGAGGGCACAGGTAGGGTGGTGCCCACCAAGAGAAAGAGGGAGGTACTCAAGGGGCTGAGATGGTGCACAAAGACTGGCTCCCAATATCCTGTCTTGAAGACAGGAGGGGCTCGGCCGCATTGAAGCTGGGTGCCCTGGGGCGAGTCACCCTGCCTCTCTGAGCCCCGTCTGCAACGTGGGTGCATGGAGCCTTCCCAGGGGGTGGATCAGTTTCCCAAGGCTGCTGCAGCCAATTTCACACACGGAGAAGGTGCACACAGCCCCACAGGTGTGATAACTCCATTGTTTCTCTGGGTAAAAGACTGGGGCTCAGACCTGCGTCCACCAGGACTGTGTTGTGGACCAGCAGGGATGGCAGCCGGAGGAAACCAGGCCCAGGTTGGTGCTTTCAGGGTCGGTCCATCCCCCAGGATCGCAAGGGGGTGTGTGTCACCTGGCAATAGTGGCCATGGATGTGTGGCCCTGCCATCCTCAGATGCCAGCTCTGGCACGTGGCCTGGATGCTGTGGCTGGTGACCGTTTCATGGCAGTCACTCATCATCTCTCCTGCTGTCTGCTCCCCGCACGTGAAGGGTGGATGCCCAACAGGGCTGGGCAGAAGACAGCCCGTGGGGACCTCCTTCTGGCTCATGTGCCTGGACACAAGCACAGGAGGACAGACACCTACTGAGGCGTGGGGACGGCAGCTCCATCCTGCTGGCCCAGTGGGACTCCCCAGTCTCATGACATCCTCCATGACCACCGGCCTCGCCCTCCAAGCTCCAGGCTCCTTATCTGCAAGATGGGGTTCATCTTGGTCCCACGGGGTGCGGCTCAGATGAACTGAAGAATGCAAAGGTTTCTGGCACAGCGTCCAGCACACGGTGGGCCCCATGGGAGAGCTGGCCATTGTTATCATGAACACTTTGGGATCCCTTCCAGTGTCCTGCAGGAGCGTGGCCTGCGTGGCATCTGGGGTGTCTGGGCAGCCAGTGTCTGGGGTCACAGAGCAGCAAGCCCGTTCAAGGAGGGACAGTCTGCCCTGGGGAGGCCTGGGACCTCTGAGGAAGGCCTTAGGCTCCAGCAGACAGGGGAGAGGCCCAGAGGGAGCTGGGGCAGACGGGGCCAGCAGGCTGAGGGCGGCCCCTACAGTCCAGCAGAAGGAGTGGGTGAGGGGCTGCAGTGACCAGGCAGTGGGGCCACTACAGGCTGTGATGAGCCACCCAGCACCGAGTGTACTCAGACGTGCCCAGAGGCCCACGAGGACCCACAGCCAGGCCCATCCCTATCCAAGCCAGCAGCGCTCCTCACCCGACGCCTCACTCTTCTTGTGTCCTGGGGCCGCTGCCACACAGGGCTTCCTGGGCACTGAGGCTTACTCTGTAAATAGGAAGGTAAATCATGGAGCTGCCATTTCACTCACTCAGTGAAGCAGGCTGGGAGGGCAGCTCACTCCCCTCGCCTATTCCTCTTCCCCGAGATTTCAGAACTCATCGCTGGAATTATCCTAATTGTGTTAGCCAAGACTTAAGGCTTCAGACAACTGTGAATCCACGCCTGCCCCAGTCTGCCAGCGTTTCGGGGGAGCTAGACCTGCACACTCCCATCTAGCGGACAGGGGAGGAGGGGGGTTGCGGGAGGGGGAAAGGAGAGGAGAGGGAGGGAGGAGAGGGAGGGAGGGGCCCCTCCTCCCAGCCTGGGCTGGCCATGAACACATGTTCCCTTGTCGAAAGTGCATGCGCCCTGTGGGGTGGGTGCTATTATTGTAGAGCTGAGGACAGGTGGCTCAGAGAGGCGAAGCCACGTCCCCAAGGTCACACAACTTGGACTCAGCACAGCAGAGATAGAAGTCCTGGTCCTTCTGACTTCCAAGCAGCAGACAGCCCTGAGGCATCCCAGAAATTAGCTCAACGTTCTGCAACTGGGTTAGGAAATCATCACCATGCAAACCCTGGAGCGGGGAACTTGGTTGAATAAAATTCAGGTCAGGACGGCTGGAGGCCTCTAGGCCTCCTCCCCTGGATGAGCACACTGGTGCTCCGGATGAGGCTGTGAGTCCGCAAGCCTTCGGTAGAGGATTCTGACTGCTTCTGGGTGTCTGGGGTGTGTAGTCCTGACCATGACCTGCAGGAAGCTTGTCCCCCTGCCAGGAGGGTTCCACTGGCCCAGGTCCTTGATGGGGTTTCACAGTACCTGCAACTCCCCTCACCTACTCCATGACAGCCAGAACAACCCCAGAGACCGCTTATTAATTTGAGCCCTTCTCACCTCCTGCTCCCCCCAAAATGCATCCAGACTGGGAAGGCTGTGGGAAGGGGCCTCCTTTTCACAGTCCTCCAAATACCTCTTAGCACAAAACAGCATTTTTGGGTACAGCCTTGCTCCTAGACCGTGGTGTGGACAATCAGCCAAGAGTGCAGCACCCCTCCCTGAACAAGCCCCATGATGGAGGTAGTCCTGAACACGTTGCTCCTGTTGAATCATCACCCCTAACCCAGCGCCAGGCACTGCAGGCCTCAGCATTTCCTCACTGAATAAATATCATGGAAAGTAACCCTAAGACCTGAGTGGAAACAGCTCATATATGTCAGAGCAGGTGTCTCTAGGATCCCTCCATTTCCATCCTAGAATTCAATGACTGCCACAACCCCCCATCCCCAACAGCTGATTTTAGCAGTGAAACCCTTGGAATCCATGTCCCAGTGGGAGTCTCATGCCACACATTCACAGAGGGCTCCCACAGCCAAAGTCTGGATATGAATTAGGATCCAAGAGCGTGATGTGATGAGCAGTTCTGAGGCCTGGATCTTTGTTTTCACCTTTGAGCATGTGAATCATGTAAGTCCGGGCAGCCTGGAGACATGCTGGCATGCCTGGGACCTGAGCTGGTCTGAGATGGAGCTGGTGGATGTCTGATAAATCCCATATGCCTGAATGTATGAGTGGATGGGTGAGGGGATGTACAGGTGGGTGGGTGGGTATGTAGCCTGAGGAATGATTGTGCAAGTCTGGGAGAGTGGATTGTGGTTGAATAATTGGATGGAGGGATGGATGGATGGATAGATGGATGGAAGGATGGATGGATAGGTGGGTAGATGGATGGATAGATAGATGGGTGGATGGGTGAATAGGTGGGTGGATGGAAAGCTGGGTGGGTGGGTGGAAAGTTGGGTAGGTGGGTGGATAGATGGGTAGGTGGGTGGATGGATGAGTGGATGGGTGAATGGATGGATAGATGGATAGATGAATGAGTGGATGGATGGATAAGTGGGTAGATGGATGAATGGATGGAAGGATAGATGGATAGATAGATGGGTGGATGGGTGTATAGATAGGTGGATGGAAAGGTAGTGGGGGGTGGATGGATGGGTGGGTGGGTGAATGGATGGATAGATGAATGGGTGGATGAATGGATGAATGCATGGAAGGATGGATGGTGGATGCTGGATGGGTAGATGATTGGATGGGTGAATGGATGGATGGATAATGGATAGGTGGATGATTGGATAGGTAGGTGGCTGAGTAGGTAAGTACATAGAATGGTATATGGGTTGTGGATGGTGGGTGGAGGGGGAATGTCAGTAGTTTACATAAGCTTTTCTTTTTTTTTTTTAGAGATGGGGTCTTGCTGTGTTGCCCAGGCTGGAGGGCAGTGGCTCAATCACAGCTCACCGCAGCCTCAAACTCCTGGACTCAGGCAATCCTCCACCTTCAGCTTTCCAAGTAGCTAGGACCACTGCATGCCACAATACGTGGCTATTTGTTTTTAGAGGTTGGGGTTTTGCTGTGTTTCCCATCCTGGTCTTGAACTCTTGGCCTCAAATGATCCTCCTGTCTCAGCCTCCCAGAGTGCTGGAATTACAGGCATGAGACACCATGCCCAACCTGCACACGATTTTCATATTCTTAAAACAACAGAAGGCTGGGCTCGGTGGCTCACGCCTGTAATTCCAGCACTTTGGGAGGCCGAGGAGAGTAGATCACGAGGTCAGGAGATCGAGACCGTCCTGGCTAACATGATGAAACCCCATCTCTACTACAAATACAAAAAATTAGCCGGGCACGGTGGTGAGCACCTGTAGTCCCAGCTACTTGGGAGGCTGAGGCAGGAGAATGGTGTGAACCCAGGAGGCAGAGGTTGCAGTGAGTCGAGATCCAGCCACTGCACTTCAGCCTGGGCGACAGAGCGAG
Source organism: Trachypithecus francoisi (assembly GCF_009764315.1). Classification (NCBI taxonomy): domain Eukaryota; kingdom Metazoa; phylum Chordata; class Mammalia; order Primates; family Cercopithecidae; genus Trachypithecus; species Trachypithecus francoisi. The sequence continues at coordinate 3,814,027 of NW_022681454.1, read as the reverse complement.
ACTCCGTCTCAAACAACAACAACAAAATCTAGTGAGTAACTTGAGGGAAGGGGTTGTAGCATCAAAATGGTGGTGGTGGAGGCTTGAACAGCCTGGGCTTCATGAGTAACGGAGAGCGCAGTGGCAGTGCAGTGACCCAAGCAACCACTGGCACATGGACCCAAGAAGGGGCTGAGAGGCCTGCGGCCCAGCCAGCTGCCAACAGCCTTGGATGAAGTCCTTGGAGGGTGCAGTCCCGGCATGAGGGTTGGGCATGGCTCCCCTGCCTGCCTGGTGTCCTGCTGGGGCACACAGGGATGCTGGAGGCTCCATCCTGAGTTTGAGACCACGGGGTCAGAGGCTCCAGGCAGCACCTGCGACATCCTGCACTGAGTCTTGCAGAATGGACTGGGATGCAGGTGGTGCGGGGAAACTGGCGGGCTGGGTGTTCGAGAGCGAAGGTGGGCTGGGGTACCTGCAAGGGCTGGCCTGTTGGTCCCTCCCTGGTGTGAACCCCCGCGGACCTCCATCCCTTCGGTGCTGGTGGGTTCATTCAGTTGCTCTGCAGTGAAGCCAGTACAGACAGGGAGATATCATCTTCCCCTTTAAAGAAGAGGAGCCAAGTCCCAGGAGGACAGAAAGGCTTCTGCGGGCCCTCCCACCCTGCAGAGGCCAGAGGCAGCCCCGGCCCCCAGGCCACCTCCCCGCTCTGTCTCCACGATGGTTTCAGGAGGAAGTGGGCGTCCGCAGAGGCAGCCAGATGGCCCTTGGCTTGGCTGTCCCCATCACCAGCCCCCGGTCCCCTGGGGCCAGGCTCTATTTCGGGAGTGAGAAAGGAGAGAGGCGGGGGAACCACAGGCTCCCCAAGGGCCTGCTGCCTCGCAGGAGTCATCCAAAAAATTCCTGCCGTGCAGCCCAGAGCAGATGGAGCCAGTGCGCAGCCAGCAGACCCCCAGCACAGTGGCTGGAGGAGGGAGGGTGTGTGGTGGTGGGGGTCTTGTGGGGAGAGCCTGAACTGGGAGCCAGAGGCCTGGGTACAAAGCCACCAGCTCCAGTGTGCTCTGAGAGAGTAGGCAGAAGCACCTCCCGTAGGCCTCGCTCTTAGCTCCTAAATTGGCTCACACTGGCCACAGCTCACACTTGAGGCCCCACAGCGGGCACTCGACTGCAGGCCACTCCTGCGTGCAGGAAGTACCGTTGGCCAGGACCTGAGTTGGATGGATCTGATCACCCCATCTCCAGACACGCTGCACTCACAGCCTCAGCTCTCTGCCCTCTGCTATTCTGCCCGGAATGACCAGAACCGCCCTGGACACACCCCTCCTCCACTGGCACTTACTGCTCCCAAACCCTCCAGCCTCCTCCAGAACCCCCTCCACAGGTATTCCAGACGTCGCAGTCCTGGAGCCTTGGACCCCCTCGGCCTGACACACTGATGAGTGAGGAAGAGGGTTGGGCGGGTGGGGACTTGGCTGAGCTTCCAGGTCCTGCAGCCTCTGGGGAATGTCCAGGGTGTGGATGGACACTGGGCCTGAAGCTCCAGGCTATGGTCAGCGCTGGGATGGAGGGAGGCAGGCGCACAGGGAGCAGAGGCTGGGGACACAGCTGACCAACCCTCTAAGTATGGACAGAGGAGGAGGTGCTGGAAAACAGATTGAGAAGGAAGGGAGGGAGTGGCCAGGGAGGGACTCTGCAGCAGCAACTCAGTGTCCTGCATCTTCATGGTGGCAGAGGCCCCATGCCCAGAGGAGCAGCGGCTGAGGCCCCCACGCCCAGAGGAACAGCAGCAGAGGAAGCTGGGTATGGCTTGGGGGGTGCGGTTCCTCCCATCACTGTCTGGGGCCATTTGTGCCGAGACCAGTGCACTGCCACGGCCCCTGAATCCAGCACATCCTCGCACCATGTGTCCCTGGACTGTGGTCCATCCCAGCCAGCAGCACCCGAGTTCTCTTAACCAGGCAGGAGATGAGGATGTGCCAGATGAGGAAACTGAGGCCAGGGCAGGTGGCGCCGACCTCACTCCAGAGTAGGCACGGACATGGGACCCAGAGCGCCCTCAGGCACCATGTTGGGAGCTGGATGGGCACTGAGGGTGAGGTGGGACCCCTTTCTGAAGGAGGGACCTGGTGCCTGCTCCTGTGCCCTGTGGTGGGTGCCCACCATCTTTCCTTGGACAGCCCCGCAGTGACCCACTTTCTCCCCAAAATGGGCTGGATCTGCCTCTAGGTGTTTTCTGTCTCGGGCCCAGGCTTTCCTGACACCGGCTGGTGCCATCCAAGCCTCCTGCAGGGTCAGCAGATTTGCAAACCGCAGGTTTCTCCAATTTCTTTGGAGAAAAAACAAAAAAGGAAAAAAGAAAGAAGGAAATAATTTTCCAAAGTATTATGTTTCTTCCCAATCGATCAAGGCCACCAGGCCTGGCAATGGCCCCAGCCTTGTCGAGCAACAGAGCTTGGTGACACCCTGGGATGGGCCGGGGAGGTTTGGGTGTCCAGCAGGGGGAGTAGTTCCTACCTGGGGCCACTGCCAGGACGGGAGCATCTCCAGAAGCTGCCAGGAGGGATCTGGCCCAGTGAGGTGGGCGGGGAAGCTCATGTCTACCCCTGCACGGAGGGCAGGGCCCCTGTCTTCACAGGGTGGGGAGGGATCAGTGCTTTTCAGGTATGAAGCCAGGGTCTGGAGACCTCTCTAAACCAGCTCGGTGGCCACCGTCAAAGTTCCTTCCCTTTGACCAGAGTTTCCGGAGCCTGTTAGGGGACCAGCCCCAGCAACCCTGCCCCACCCTGACCCCTGAAAGGCCCGGGTCCTGCACCACTAGTGTCAGGGACGGGCAGTCAGGGCCCATAGCTTTTCAGGAAGGGAAAGACACATGAGGAACACGGTGTCCATGAGGCCCCTGGGTTTGGGGCAGGGCCATGAGGCTCCCAGCCTGGCATGGGGCCCGCCTGTGCTGAGGACCTGATAGAAGGTAGCTGGCTATCCTTCAGGGACATGGTGGAGAACACAGGCATGACAGCACGGCTGTCAAACCCTATCTGCCTGTCTCACCACGGGCTGTTCGGCCAGAATCCCAGCAGGCAGGCAGGGCAGGGCTGCACCTGAGAGCCCTCCCTCGTGGGGACTCTGAGCACACCCATCTGCCCCTTGGTGCCCACCGAGCTCTGGCTTTCTTTGGTGCTGTTCTGGTTCAGCCAGGAACAGGACCTGCGCCCCATGAGTCATCCCCATTACAGAAGCCTTGCCACCCCTCTGTGTCCCGCTCCTTCCTCTGGGCACTCATCTGTCCCTACCCTGTCCCCCAGTGTGGGGAGAGGCACCTGCCCACATGGCCCTGGGAGGACAGTAGTGCCAGCAGCTGGTGAGGTCACGTCTCCGTGGCCCGTGACTGCTGCTCTCACTGACCTGGTGTCAGCTGCTGCCAGCAGCCACTCTTGGGCTCCACCCAGGACCCCTCTGATACTGGGGACTACAGGGCGGGAGTGCCCAGGGTCCTGGACCTGCTCTCCCTCAGCAGGTGGGCTCTGCACCTCCACATCTCAGCATCACTGGACAGACTCTGAGGGGGCTGTGGGACCCTGTGGGCACCTCTCTCTGCATCGTGGTCAAGGAGCCTCAGCTCGCCTGCTGCAGCCCACAGGGCACGGGGAGATGCCGGGCAGTACGGGAGCCCACCACTGCTCCTCACAGGGCACGGGGAGATGCCAGGCAGTACAGGAGCCCACCACTGCTCCTCACAGGGCACGGGGAGATGCCGGGCAGTACGGGAGCCCACCACTGCTCCTCACAGGGCACGGGGAGATGCCGGGCAGTACGGGAGCCCACCACTGCTCCTCACACTGCCCAGGCCATGCACCATCACCTGGCCCTTCCCTAGGGCCTGATGGGCAGAGAAGGCCCATTGCTTCTTCAGAAGCATCCCAAAGTGGGAACTCCAATCTGATGACCCTTCCATAGAGGAAGCAGGGAGGGAGGCTGGGCCCTCTGCTGCCCCAGGCAGCCTCCCTGGGCTCCCGCCTGCCTGCCTCTGTCTTTGTTTCTAAGGCTCTTGTATGCTTCCCAGTGGACGTTTAGGCTCCTCCAGAGACAGACAGACTAGCATCGAGCTCCCCTGGGATTTAGCCTTGCAGAATCCAATCACGGTGAGTGGTGGGAGTCACTGTAAGCTCTCCTCACCAGGATCCCTGCAGCTCCCACCCACCAATGGACACACAGGGGCAGAGAGGCAGTCCCTGGTCATAGCTTAAACCTCTGTGTCCTGTGGAGGTGGTTTCGACTGTCACCATCTTTATTGCTATACCTATTATCCCACAGACACAAACTCTTAGTAAATGCATGGCTACCTGCAGCATTTGGCCTGTGCCCACCTGTGGGAAGACGGTCTCAACTCACTTTGGTTCCCAAGCACCAGATATGTCACAGAATTAAGGAAGGAAGCACAGATCTTCCAGTGCTTATGATCAGGCCCCAACCTGGCAACTGAGGTTTGGACCTGAGGGCAGAAGAGGAGGGGGTTGTGAAAGGCTGTGATCTCCTGGGAGATGCCCCAGCGAGGGCTGAAATAGACATTTCACAGCCCCCTGGCTTCTTGCACCCCAAGGACTTTCTGAGCTCCCTGCGCTGACCAGCAATGATGCCACTGTGCCACTGCGCCAGGATGTATGTGCATGTATATGCATGGGTATGCAATGTATATGCACCCTACACCCTGACGTGTTCCTCAAAAGGTGGAAGAATGGCTAAAAGTAAAAAAGAAGAAAAGGAAAGGAGAGGAGGGGAGGGGAGGGGAGGGGAGGGAAGGAAGGGAAGGGAAGGGAAGGGAAGGGAAGGGAAAGGAAAGGAGAGGAGAGGAGAGGAGAGGAAAGGAAAGGAAAGGAAAGGTTGTATACAGATCTCTCTATATATATATTTTATATTTATCTATACACACTGAGAAAGAGCCAGAGATTTATAGATATTTATTTCTACTGTCTCTATCTATATCTTATTTACATGTACTTATATCTTTAGACAGATGAGACAGATGATAGATAGGTAGGTAGAGAGATGATAGATAGATAGATAATAGAAAGATAGAAAGATAATATCTTCTATCTTTCTATATATCTAATATCAGTCTATCTATCTCTACCATAGATAGAGATAGACTGATATTAGATATATAGAAAGATAGAAGATAGAGAGCTAGAGATAGTAGATAGATAGATAGATAGTAGATAGATAGATAGATAGATGACAGATAATGATGATAGAAGATAGATAATAGATAATATAGATAGATAGAAGATAGATAGATAGATGACAGATAATATAGATAGATAGAACACAGATGATAGAAGATAGATGATAGATAATACAGATAGATAGATAGATAGATAGATAGATAGATAGACAGATGATAGATGGTATAGATAGATTGATATTAGATACATAGAAAGATAGAAGATAGATAGCTGGAGATAGTAGACAGATGATAGATAGAAGATAGATAATATAGATAGAAGACAGAAAGATGATAGATAAAGATAGATGATAATGATGATAGATAGATAAAGATAGATAAATGATAGATGGATAGATAGATGATAGATAAATAGATGGTAGAGATAGATTGATATTAGATATATAGAAAGATAGAAGACAGATAGCTACAGATAGTAGATAGATAATAGCTAGCTAGATAGTAGAAGATAGATAGGTAGATCATAGATAATAGAGAGATGATAGATAGATGATAGATAATATAGATAGATAGATAGATGATAGATCCACAATGATGATAGATAGATGATTGATAGATACCATAGATAGGTAGATAGGTAATATAGATAGATAGATGATAGATAGATGATAGATAGATAGATAGATAGATAGATAGATAGATAGATAGATGATAGATAAATAGGAAATAGGTCTGCACGGTGGTTTTAACAAGGTGTGTCCACACCCTGATCCCTGAGCTGGTGAACATGCCCTCACACGGCCGCGGCTGTGAGGAGGCTCACATCTCATGCTGGCCACTTGGGACCACTTGCTGCCCTCGGCGCTGCTCTAGTTCACAGCAGCCCACTAGACAGAGGGAAGCTGCCGCACCTGGGGCCTCTGTCCTAGTAGGGAGGGCAGGTAGAGACAAGAGGGACACGTGGAGAAAACAGGGCATTATGTAGACGTTTCTCTGTGCCATCGAGGCAAATGAAACAGGAAGGGGCTGAGAGGTGTGGGGTGGGGGCCATCGCTTACAAAAGGTGCTCAAAAGAGGTCACATTAGAGGGGGGTGTAGGAAATGGGGTTGGCCGCACGTTTCTGGGGACCACCTTCCCAGCAGGGGGACAGCAAGAGCGTGGATGTGGCGCGTCAGGTGGGAGCTGCTTCCAGGCCCCACCTCCAGTCCAGGCCCTGTGGTGGCAAGACTGGAAGGACCCAAGCCCTGTCCCAGCTATCCCATTGTCAGTCACACAGCCTGAGGCTTGGCGTGGAGCCCGCTGGCTGCCCATGAGCCAAGACCAGCAGGAGGGTCCCCCCCAGAGGCTGTTTCAATAACCCAGTGGAAAGGCCCTGCGCTGGGACCCACACGGCCAGCCATGGAGGCAGCGAGAAGCTGCAGGGAGCAGGGTGGTTGGGAGCTCAGGGGTGGATGTGAGGAGTCTCAGGGCTTATCCCACATGTCACAGAGCTGCCAGGCAGGCAGATTTGAGATTCCAGCTTTCAGGGGAGCTCCAGGTGGAAACTAGAAACTGGAGCTTACAGAAAAGAGCTCTTACTTTAAGCCACGAGACTGGGCAGAGAGCCGAGGGAAGGAGGGGTGGAGAAGGAGGACAGGTGAGGTTGGCCTCCTGGGTCCCTCCAATACCGAGTGTTCCAGATGAGACGCCTGCGAAGGTGACCTCAAGGAGCAGCTGGGAGAAGGGGAACTTGGAGGGTGAAGTCAGGCACACAGAAGCAGGGCTTGGACCTGCTGAGGCTCAGGCCCAACAGGGGACTGGGCTTAGCCGGGGGTGGAGATGGGAGGTCCTCAGGTCAGGACCAGGGTGGTCAGCTGCAGGGGAGGGAGGAGGGCCCGAGGAATGGAGCCCAGCGGAACAGCTGCCTTGAAAGAGCTGTGCTCAAGAGCCACGGAAGGGAGGGCTGCTGACAAAGGCACCGGGTGACGACAGTGGCTCCCATTTGGTTTTGTCTTTTGACTGAGGGGAAATTCCCCTCAATGTAATATGAACAATGTAAAATTCCCCATAATGTAATACGAACAATTTTCTAGTGTACAAGTCGGTGGCATTCAGTGCATTCGAAGGGTGGGCAACTCCCACCTCTATTCCATTCTGAAGCATTTTCTTCTCCCCAGAAGGAGACCCCATCCCCATCAAGCAGTCACACCCCATCTCCCCGCAGCCTCTGGCAACCACCCATCTGCTTTCTGACTGTGGATTCCCCTGTTCTGGACCTTTCCTGGAGGTGGAATCTGTGACATGCGGCCTTTTGTGACAGCTCCTCTCACTCAGTGCAGGGCCTCAGGCTCCCTCCCTGCCGCAGGGGGAAGGGATTGAATTTCCTTTCTGGAGGTGGCCACCGTCCCTCCCTGCTGTCCCTGATGCAGCGGGCGGATTTCTACCTGGTGGTGGCCGCCATCCTGCCACACAGATAGGCAACGTTTCTCAGTCTGCTCACCTGCTGAGAGCCACGAATCATTTCTCCCCTGTGGTTACTGTGAGTGGTGCTGCTGTGAATTGCGTGGACGAACACCTGCTTGGGTCCCTGCCTTCCACTCCCTGGCGTGTCCACCACGCAGTGCGGCGGCCAGGTGGGACAGGGTTTCGGAGATGAAAGCACCAACAGCTTGTCTGGGGAGGAGAAAGGTCTGGGAGAGAGGAAAGTCCAAGGGTGCAGCAGAGAGGGGCAAGCCCAGAGGGTGGGGGACCAGGGTGGGGGCGCAGTGCAGGGGGCTGCAGCAGAGGCAGAAGTGTGGTGGTGTGGTGGGGAGGATGGTTAGCAGGGCTGAATGCCTTCCACAGCCTTCCCCATCCCACTCTGACCCAGTTGCTCCCTTGCCCACACCTGTGGCTGGATCTGGAGAAGGGAGGCCCTACCAAGTGGGGTGGGTCAGGGTCCTTCCAGTGCCCTCCCAGTGCCCGGCGGCTCCTCCCATAAGCAGCGCTTCCTCCAGGACCCTCCTTCCTGCCCCCTCCCCTTTTCCTCCCACCTGACTGCTCCCTTTCCGCCAGCAGCTCCGGGGCACTGGGGCTTCATCCCTGGGGCTCCCTGCTCTGCCCACAGGTTTGTGAATACTCTGTTCGATGCTCTTCTCACATTCAAGTCACCCACTCTGAATGTGCCCTCCCACCAGGTCCAGCGGAGGTGGTGAGATTGGGAGAGAGGGAGAGGCATCGGGGTTTTCATGCTGCACAGAGTAAATGGACCAGGAAATGAGGCTGGAGGCCCAAGCCGTGAGGGAGCAGGGGCAGAGGACCGGTGGTTTTGCCAGGTTTGGGGTTCAGCTGGTTCAGGAAAGTGAGAGGGCCGAGGGAGAGGCCAGCGAGTGCAGGGAGAGGCGACTGACTGGGAGTCTGAGCCGAGGAGGAGACAGTGAGAAGCTGGGGGGTCAGGGGCATTCACCTTGAGGTGGGGGACCAGGACGTGCTGTAGACCTGAGAGGTGGGGACTCAGCGGTGCTCCCTGAAACATAGGCTGAGAACCCCGACAGTTACAGTGGTGTCCTGGGAGTCAGTGAGCGATTGACTTGGGGTGGAGAACACAGCTCTGGATGAGGGATGGTCAAGGAATGCCAAGAGGACTGTCCTGTGGACATCGTGGTCGCCGACACTCGGGCTGCAGCCCGCCTACTGCTAAACACCATGGAGAGACAGGGCAGCCCCGGAGAGCTGGTTGGACATTTATAGCAGAGGGACCACGTGTTTCGTCCCCTAGTCGGCACCTGCCAACTTGGGGCTTTAGGTTGGAGAAAGGGGGCTTCCCCACCAAGAAGGCCAAGTGACTGGACGTCTCCGCACCTGGGGCAGAGATCATAACCCCAGGGCAATTTGACTCATTTACGGGAGAAAGGTCTCCCTCCCTCACCTCAGGAGACTCCCACTCCACCCACGCAGAATAGCAATTAAGAGTCCAGCCAGGAAAAAGAAATAATTAATATTTTCTTCAAAGCAGACCTTGTTTGAAGAGCTAAATATTACAGAGACAGCTTAACTGCTACCCAGCAAAATAAATTCTCTCTGGTTCTAATCTGCTCATGTCTGTTTCTTTAATCAGCACTATTAGGAGACATTTCTGAGAGCTTCAATGTGGGGCTGTGCTGGGTTTTTGATTTGCCAGAAATGATGATCAAGATGATTATACGCCCACATGAGAGGCGCCGGAGCGGAGGGGTATCCTGGCTTCACAGTCCACAGGGCTGGAGGCAGCGCCCGCCATGGGCACTGACTGGCCCGGTCCTCCCAGCAAGTTCCTTCCTGTCTCTGTGCCTCGTCTGTAAAATGCAGATTCCACTAATAATCTTTCTCTAAGTGGTTATGGGAAATAAGTGGCTTTTGACTTGCAGAGGTGATAGAAATAGCAATCTTTACTGCTGTCTGTTCGTAACAAGCGCTGGGTCTAAGCACCTTACATTTACTTGTTTGCTGAACCCCTGCAAAACCCCCACTGCTAGATTTCACCATGATGCCCACTTTACAGATGGGAAAACCAAAGCAAAAGGTGTAATTCACTTGCTGTCCTGCAGACTAGCAGCTGGGGACACTGGGGGCTCAGAGGGTCACTGGTTGAGTGTGCGGTGCTTGGGGGACACCCAGGGTGGACCTTGGGGAAGGGAGTCCATGTGGACATCCCCAGGGAAGAGGCTGAGGTGAGGCCATGGAATTGAAGGGAAGGGAGGTGGAAAGAGTGCCAGTCACATGAGGCTGGTGCGCTTGTGGTGGGGGTGCCCGGAGGAGGCAGACACAGGGCGTGGGGTCCCAGGCAGCTGTCCTGGAAAGCCCAGACACCCTCAGGAGCCTGTGCGTAGGGAGCCACCCTCCCCATTTGCCTAGGACTAGGGGAGTTTCCTGGGACATGGGACTTCCTGTGCTAAAACCAGGACAGTCCTGGGTAAGCCGCGACAATGGGTCACTCTATGAGTTGCTCACAAACCACAGAGGGTACGAAGAAGGCCGGGAAGCCACGAGCCATGGCTTCCCACCACCTGCTGCCTGGCCTCCCACCGCTCTGCATCCCGCCTTCTGGGAGGCTGTCTCCTTGCAGAAGTTTATTTTCACCCACCGACGGGATAATTACAGGGAAGAGGGGAAAAAAATGAAGTTGACAGAATCACAGATTAGAGAAAAATTCAGCCCACTTCCTCTGAGTTCCTCGCTGCATTTACAGAAACCTGAAATCATCAGTGCCTTTGTCCCTGCACAGCGCGCCCGCCGATAATGGTTCTGGCAGCAGCTCCTGTCCTTAGCTGGTCCCAGGGAGGCGGGAGAGTCCTGGGAGATTCCGAAGAATGAGGCCCAGCCCCGTGGCCTGTCTTCCCGTGAAGCTGGCATGGTGGCCCTCCTCTCCAGGTCTCAGGTGGCAGCTTGATTCTTGGTGGGGACCTGCCTGGTACTGAGAGAACCCAGCCAGGCCCCAACATCCCTTCCAGTGACCGGGAGCTCTCCCTGAAGTCCCCACCCCAGGCCTCACCACCATTAGCTGAAGAAAGCCCCCCACACCGACAGGCGGAACTCCCAACTTCCCCTCCCCATCCTCTCTTCTTCCCATGGTGCCAGATGGGGCCTCTGGAGGCCTGAGGGGTCCGGAGCCCTGGGCTGAATGTTCCAGAAGGCTTCTGCCCCCACCCTGCCCCCATCTCTGCTGCTACCGTGCCATTCTGTGCTTCTGTCTGGGACAAGCTGCAAATGGCCTTGGGATGGGGACAGCCACCCTCCTCCAGAGCCACCCGCACCCTCACTGCTGTCCTGCCACTCACCCTCCCTCCCTCCCTGTCTCAATTAATGGACTTCAGCGTTTAGAGCAGTTTTAGGTCACAGCGAAACTGGGCCTGAAGCACAGCACGGAGCTCCGCACACCTCCTGCCCCAACAGGCTCTGCGAGTGCCGCGTGTGCTGGTGCGGTGGGGGCGTCTGCTGCACTGAGGGGCCATATGGATGCGTCGTCATTAGCTGAAGCCCACGGTCGGCACGAGGGCTCCCCATCTGTGTGGCACCTTCTATGGTTGTGACAATTGTTCCACCCCCACTGTGACAGCATCACGTGCTCCTCCTGCCCACCCCTCCTCCCTCTCCTTGGAGGCCCCCTTGCCAAGCATGGGGTAGGGGGCTGGAGTCAGAACTCAGGGACTCCAAGGGAAGGCGCAGACCTGAGAGCCAGCGTGGGGTGGGGCCTCTCTGCGTGGGCCAGGCCTGCCCCACGGGGACAGCTGGGCCCCCTGATCTTGGCCAGCACCGAGGGCTGCTCCCCTGACCTGGGGCAGGCCCTGCGCTGAACCCCCTGTGGAGGCCTCGGCTCTGCACTCCCCACCCCTTCCCCAGCAGCCCCTGCCCCTGGAGTCAGCGCTGAGCTCCCCGCAGGAGGCTGGACCAAGGATGTTGCTGGCCTTAGCAGAAGGAGGGTCACCCCACAGGGAGAGATGGGAGCAGAAGAAGATGCAGGAGGAGGGAAAGGAAGAGTGTTGGGCACCCAAATGGCAGGTTCCCGGGAGGGACCTGGGCATTGTAATGGGCGCCATCCCATCCTATGGGCAACCTCTTATTTTTTGGATGGAGAAACTGAGGCCCAGCTTGGGAGAGGTTCACCCAGAGTGACACAGCCAGTCCGGGCTGTGGGAGGGGGTCACAGAGCAGGAGCATCTCCTGCAGCCCAAACGCCAAGCACCTCAGAGCCCTGAGGCCTGGGGAGACTGAGGCCAGCCTGGAGGTCCGCTCTGGAGCAGCACTGCCTGCTTTCAGGAGTTATGCAGCTGAGCAGGTGGCTCTCCGTCTCCAGGCCTGTTCTGTCATCTGCAAATGGGTCTGCTAATCATGCAAATACCAGCAGGTGGTCTGAGTTGAAGGGAGCTGAGAGTGCCCCACAGGTGCTGATTTGTGTTACTTGTTACCTCCCTTCCCCCAGGGAACCCACCAAGAATTCCCGCAGGCACAAAGGCAGTGGTGCGGGAGGAACCAGGGTTGCTGAGGCTGCTAACACCAGAGCTTGCCTGTTTCTATAGCAACCTGGAGCTGCGACTCGCTTCTGGAGGGGACGGTGGGGCTCCAGGTTGACCTGGGACAGGGGCGCACACTAAGGTGAAAAGAGGGCCAGGACCCAGCCTCCCCCACACAGCCCCTTGCAGTGGAGCCCTGATCTTCCCATTCCTGAAAAGACCCCATGATCAAAGCAGCTGCTGCTGCCTGGAGATGAACCCTCCTGGGCCCTCCGTGGGAGGGGCTGGGGCAGGAGGTTCACAGAGGGCAGGAAGGGGTGACCCCAGCAACAGCAGGGATGGCTCTTGTTTCCCAGATGCTCACCCTGCCTGCCTGGCTTCTTCTCAGGCCCCCGGGAGGACCACACCAGCATCCTCCAGCCTTGTTTTCCAAGGAGGATGTGGGCTGGATGTGGAGCCAGGTGACAGTTTCCTGGGCCCAGCCGGGTGAGACAGCCAGGACTCCGCCCTCTGTGGCTGCCAAGGCCCAGGGCACCAGCTGGGAGGGAGCAGGGCAGAGCTGGCATCTCCTGAGCTCCCGCAGCCTGCCCCCGGTGGAGCCCTGTCACGTGCAGGAGCTGTCCAGGGTAAGGACGGGCTCCACACCAGTCTCGGAGCTGAGCTACAGCCAGTGCAGGGCAGTGGCAGGCAGCCGGTCTGGGCTCTGAGAAGCAGTGAGCTCCCTCCCCATCTGTGAGGGATTCATGCACCTGCTGGCTGTGGGGAGCACCCACAGCACACAGGGTGGACTTGGCGACCGCCTTCAGAGGCTCCCCTAGGAGGATCCACCCTCTTAAAGGATTCGCTGAGAGAACCTGGCCCTGGGTAAACAGGGGCTCATAGACCAGGGCCAGAAGGGAGAGAAGCCATGGTTTGCCTCCAAAATGCAGAGGCCCTGGTACTCATCCCTCAGAAGAAGGGGTTCCTAGCCCCTGCTGGCATGCAGACAGGCACACTTGCTCACAAGTGCCTCCCCCACATGGAGGCACAACCCCCCACACACCCTGCACAGCCCCACACATCCGCATGCAGGCACACAGACCCCACACCTACCACGGCCACATGTCCGGGCCTTGCCACTTCCACGGCTCACTGAAGGTGGGGCAGGAGGGTGGCAGGGAGGGGACAGAGGTGCCGCTGGCAGCAAACCCCACCAGCACAACAATTGTCCCCAGGGTCATCGCATCAGGAAGGGTGAGTCCCACACAGCTGAGGGTCACTAAGGGCTGGGACGTTCTTAGATTCCAAACTCAACTCTGAGGCTCCCATTTCAGCAAATCCATCTAGCCTGGCTTAGACCAGCTCACCTCAAATCTAATTTAGTTCAGTTTATTTCATTTCAATTCAGTCCAGATCCAGCTCAATACAGATCCAAATTTATTTCCATTCATTTTAACTCAACCCAATCAAAATGCAGCTCACCCCAACCCATCTGCCCAGTCTGCAAAGAGCAGCACCTCCTATGAGGGACCTTCCAGAAATTTCCCCCAAAACCTAGTACAGACTGCCCACCTGTCACCTGCCCATCCATCCGCCTGTCGGCCTGCCCATCTGCCCTCCTGGGTGGGGCACGGGAAACCTGGCCCAGCCCCAGCATCCTGTTCATCCGTGCCACCATCCTCTCCTGCTCTCCCTCCTCCTTCCTCTCCCCCTCCTCCTCCCCCTCCCTTCCTCCCCCTCCACTCTTTCCCCTTCTCCTTCCCCCCCACTCCTCCCCCTTTTCCTCTCTCACCTCCCCCTCCCCCTCCCCTTCCACTCCTCCTCCACTCTTTCCCCTTCTCCTTCCCCCCCACTCCTCCCCCTTTTCCTCTCTCACCTCCCCCTCCCCCTCCCCTTCACTCCTCCTCCACTCTTTCCCCTTCTCCTTCCCCCCCACTCCTCCCCCTTTTCCTCTCTCACCTCCCCCTCCCCCTCCCCTTCCACTCCTCCTCCCAGCGTCATTATCACTCTTATCCTCTTTTCAGCAGCAGCAGTATTTTCAGCTTCGTTGTCGTCGCCTTCACCATCGTCTTCATCTCCACTGAGTCCTCCCTCTGCACTGAGGTTGCCTGGCCCATCCCAATTACAGCAGCTTCTATCCTCGCAAGAGCTCCAGGAGACAGGCTCCATCAACCCAGTCATGGGGGGAAAACAGGGGTGCCCAGAGGCACAGGAAGCGGCCACCACAGCCAGGAGCAGGCTGCAGGCTGGGCCCACCCCAGGCCCCACACCTCCCCTTCCAAGGCTCCTGCCTGGCACCAGGGCATCAGTACTTAGGAGTGTTGACACTCACTGCCCGGTGCTCCCCAGGCCCCCAGCCTTCTCCCCTCTGTCCCTCAGTGCTTCCAGCGCCCTGGGCAGCCCTTCCCCTCCCGTGGGTCCCTGCAGCAGCTCTGCTGCCTTCTGCCTGGCACCCAGGCCCTTCTGTCTCCCCCAGGGAGAGGAGCCCAGTGGGTCACATTTGGTGTGCCCATGGCTCTGTGTCTGCCTCCATCTCCTTCCCAGCCTGGCGAGCCCTCCCGGGCCCTCTCATGACTCTCCCACCAGGCCTATTGGAGGTTCCTGGGTTGGTTTTTATCAAAACCCTTAATAATTTCAAATACCCTAAAGAGGGCCATCTTCTCCAGCCTCCACCACAGCCACTTGGATCCACTGTGGCGCACTGAGATTTGGCAGATACTTCTATTGTCATGGCGTGGGTGTGGCCGGCCCCCCTGCTGGGACGGCGCACGCGCTCAGGGCAAGTGTGGCACCCGGGAGGGATCTGTCTGGTGAATGATACAGAAATGGATGAGCAGAGAGGCAGTTTGATTTTTTTAAAAAACAAAATTATTTGACGAGTGTATAAACACTCTATGTCCAATATGAGAATTTTGCAAAAATACAGAAAAGCGAACAGGAGAAAACCACAAGCCCCCAAACTCCCTAGAGAAAACTGCCATGGACGTTTTGGGGTTATTTCTTCCACACAGGCTTCCACAGTATGCACAGTTTTGTATGTTACCCTCTGCACTTAACATTTTACAGTCTATTAAATGTCCATTAAAAGCATGATTTTAAAAACCACGTCATTCCGGAATTTTTCCAGGTGCCCACCCCACTTCGACAATCATCAACATGCTGCCAACCTTACGCTGTCTATTGTCACTCCTATTTTTATTTCTGCTTTTGGTGGAATACCCTCACGGGTTGAATTGTGTTCCCCAAAAACATACGTTGACATGCTGACCCCTCCCCTGTAGACCTCAGGATGTGAACTGATTTGGAAACAGGGTTGCTGTGGGTGTCACTGGTTCAGTTGGTGAAGGTCATGCTGGAGTGAGGTAGCCCCTAACCCAATACCTGGTGTCCTTGTCAGTGGGAAGATTCAGAAAGAGAGACAGAGGGAGAAGGTCTCACACACACACACACACACACCTTCAATCCTATGACGGCCACGGGAAGGTGGAGGCAGGGGTTGGAGTGACAGAGCTGCAAGCCAAGGAGCACGGAGGATGGACAAGGTCACCACCATGGAAGGATTCTACTCGGAATCCCGGGGGGAGCTCCACTGACACCTTCGTTTCAGCCTCCAGAACTGTGAGACGTTAGATTGCTGTTTTAGCCACGCGGTTTGTGGCACCTTGTTACAGCAGGCAGAGTTCTCCCTGATGGGATGAAACAGATACAAGCACTAAAGCATGGCTGTGTCGTGCTTCATCAGATAGTGGTACCGTGCGACGAGATCATGAGTGGAGGAAAATTGTTGAAAAATGATGTACCAAGCCCACCATGAAAACGGACACCAGTGGAAGACAGGAAGGAAATGCATCAAAAAGTTCTTAATTATTGTTACTGAGGG
Organism: Trachypithecus francoisi; assembly: GCF_009764315.1. Classification (NCBI taxonomy): domain Eukaryota; kingdom Metazoa; phylum Chordata; class Mammalia; order Primates; family Cercopithecidae; genus Trachypithecus; species Trachypithecus francoisi. The sequence continues at coordinate 3,798,062 of NW_022681454.1, read as the reverse complement.
ATTCAAATATTTTGCGTCCTTTTCTTTGTTTAGTGTTTTTGTTTGTTTAGTTTTTTTGGGTTTTTGTGGGGAGGCGAGGTCTCACTATACTGACCCAGCTGAAGTGCAGTGGGATGGTCACAGCTCACTGCAGCTTCAACCCCCTGGGCTCCAGCAATCCTCCCACCTCAGCCCCCCCAGTAGCTGTGACTACAGACACACGCCAACACACATGGCTAATTTTTATTACTATTTGTAGAGACAGGGTCTCACTGTGTTGCCCAGGCTGGTGTTAAACTTCTGGGCTTAAGCAGTCCTCTCACTTCAGCCTCCCAAAGTGCTAGGATTACAGGTGTCAGCCACTGTGCCTGGCCTATATTGAGTCCTTACTCTGTGTCAGGCACCATACAAGGTATTGTACCTCATTTAATATGTCCAAGAATCCTATGAGGTGGGCATTTTGATTCTAATTTACAGATAAAGAAGTTGAAACCCAGATAAATTTTAAAACTTGCCTGAGGTCACTCTCCTGGTAAATGGCCAAGTTAAGGTCCAAACCACATGAGACCCAGCCCTTTCTCCATTCCTACCAGGGTTTGGATGGTCACATGTGTCCTCTGTATCTCTGTGGATGGTGCCCAGAGCAGACATTCTAGCTCAGCACCAGCTGGACCACTATTCCTTGACCTTCTCTTCTCCTCTGATACAGCCATTCACCCCTTCAGTGTCTCATCACCCTGAAAATCCCTTAGATTTTCTCATTGCCATTAAAGGCACACCCTACAGAGTCTTACTTTCAAGACTTGCCGCCTCACTTCTTTCCATCTCATCCCAGCAAGTACCCATCCCAGCAACATGACTGTCCTGGGACTCACAATCCTTTATGCCCATCACCCCTGTACTGGCCCTCACCCCCTTCACACCCTCATTTCCCTTATGCATCATTACTGACCATCACCCCCTTCATGCCCTCATTCCCTCACACAAACACATATATGTACACCTTCAATCATCTTGCCCCTCTCTCATCTTAGCACACTCAGTTATAACACCCCAACCCTGGTGACATTCAACTCTCCACCTAATCTGTATTTGCACTCAATCTAGAAACAAAGAGAGGATACTAATTGTCAATATCATGAATGAAAGAGGGGACATTACTACAGACCCTACAGACAAGAAGCGCATAATAAGGAAATATAATGAACAACTTCATGTCAATGAGTTGAGCAGCTTTGATGAAATACAAGAGTTGAAAGATAGTTTATCAAAATGGACTAAGCATGGATACAGGAATTGCACAATTTGGTAATGGATAACAGATAGTGGGAGCCAGATTTCTCTCTGGTGGGGTAAGGGGTTACAGAGAAGCAAGGGGAGGAGGCTAGAATGATCCATGTGATAATTGCTTAGGAATAGACATCAATGTGAACTCATGTCCAGCTTTGTATAGATACAGGGGGTTACATATAGAAATATGTATAAATACATGTATATACACAGGTTCCTATACATGTCTATTTCCTTGCTCTGTCAGCTGAGAGGGCTGAGAAGCAAGGACTCCTCAGTGACATTACTACAGACCCTACAGCAGGTCCCATTCTTGGTTTCTAATACTGCTCTCCAGTGAAAAGAACCAGGGCTCCTCAGGGAAATGGGTGATTCTAGGCCTGTGAAAAGAATGATACAAGATGAGTTTGGAGCAGCTTGCAGTGCTAGAAACTGAGAAGGTGCTCAGAAAAGGACCACATGCACACACACACACACACACACAGAACTGAGGCTGTGTCAAAGGAACACAGGAGCCAAGTGAAAGAGCTTCCAATGGCCCACACTAGAAAAATTTCAACAACAAAATAAGGCACTACCCAGTAGCCATGAGTTTACACTGATAGGAATAAATGATCAGATTCTGGGAGAGAAGAGCAAATCTCCAGGCAGGATTCCAAATAAGTTGTGGAGATATTTTGCCCTCAGGAGGGGAGCATGACTCCCCGCTCCTTAACTGTGAGCTGTGCACAGGGACTTCCTGCCAGAGAGCAGGGTAGGGAAGTGGGAGGGGCAATTTTTTGGTGACCAAGGTCAACGTCAGCAGTGATGAGCTCTGATGACACTGTGAACCCTTGAACCACGAATGAGAAGAGCATCTCACAACTGTGGTATTCCTCCCCAAACCCATAGACACTGTTTAGCAATGAGAAAAACATCAAATATATCCCAATTAAGGGACATTTTACAAAATGTTTCATCAGCATTCCTTAAACTCATCAAGGTCTTCAAAACAAAGAAAGTTTAAGAAATTGTCACAAGAGTATAACATGACAACTAAAAGTAATATGGGATTCTGAATGGGATTCTAGTGAAAAACAAAAGGCTTTAGGTAAAAACTAAGAACATCTGAATAAAATAAGGACTTTAGTTCATAATAACATATAAATATTGGTTCATTAATTTTGACATACATCATATACTAATATAAGATGCTAGTAATAGGGGAAGCTGATTGTGGGGTTTATGAAAACTTCTTGTACTATCTCTGCAATTTTTCTGTTATCTAAAACTATTATAAAATAAAACTTACTTTAAATAGTACATATTAATTAAAGAAGTTGAATTTAATTAAACTTGCATCCACAAAGAAAACTCCCCTGAGAATACTGACAAACACTTTAAAAGAATAATAACAACCCTGAACAAACTCCTTCAGAAAAAGAGAGGTAGGGAAAACACTTCCCAACTCATTTTATGATACCTGGCACCAAAACCAGGCAAGGACATTATAAGAAAAGAAAACTACAGACTGGTATCCTTCATGAACACAAGTATAAAACTTCTTAACAGAATATTACCAAATGGAATCCAGTATAAGTGATGAGGTATGTATGATAAAACTTCATGATTAAGTGGATTTCTTCCAAGAATGCAAGGTTAGCTCAACATTGAAAATCATTCTACATAACTCATGATATCAACAGACTAAAAAAAGAAATAAGATTGTCTCAATAGATGCCTGAAAACAAATGCATATGGCAAACATCAACAGCCATTCATTAAAAATGCTCTCATTAAACTAGGAATACATAACATCTGCTTTACCTGATAAGAGGCATCTGGGAAAAACAAACCTGCAGGTCGTGTCATACCTCATGGTGAAAGAAGAAATGGCTTCTCCAAAGCAAGGATTCTACCTTCACCCCTGAAGGTCCTAGCCAATGCAATAAAGAAAATACATGAATACATGGTCTAGAACCAGCACATGAGTTTAGCATAGTCACAGGATATGAAAGTTGTATTGTCGTCCTATATACTAGCAACTTAAAATTAGAGACTGAAGTTTTAAAATGCCATTCACAATGGAATAAAATACTTTCAAAAGTATTAGAAAGTGAAAAAGTAAAATACTTAAGGATATATCTAATAAAATATGCACAAGATTTTTAGGTTGAAAACTACAAAGCATTTCTGAGATAAATTAAAGACCCAAATAAATGGAGAGATATATTGAGTTTACGGGTGAGAAGACCCATTGTTATGAAGATGTCCTCAAAATTAATCTATCGATTTAATGTAATCCCAGGCAGCTTTTTAAAAATAGAAGTGGACAAGTTGATAATAAAAATTATGTAGAAGTGCAAAAACATCAAATGGTTAAAGTCATGCTGATGAAGAAGAACATATTTCAAAGACTAACTCAACCTGATTTCAATACATCATAAAGTTACAGTAAGCCAGATGGTATGGTATTGGTGTGATGATAAACATGTAGTTTAATAAAACAGCAGACAGTCCAGAGGTAAATCCACAAATGTATGGTCCATTGATTGTCAAGAAACATACCAAGGTAATTCAATAGGGAAAAAATAGAGTCTTCTTAAAAAGTGCTGAAACACATTTAACATCTATATGCAAAAGAAAAAAGTGAACCTTAATCTTTACACCATATACAAAATTAACATTAAATAGACCATCAGAACAACATTAACATGAAATAGATCATCAGACCTAAGTTTAAGACTTAAACCTATGAAACTTCTAGGAGATTACATAGGAGAAAAGCTTTGTGACATCTTGGTTAAGCAAAGATTTATGAGATCAAACATGTAAAACACAAACCATGAAAGACAAAGTTAATTGGGCTTCAGTAAAATAATAAAATTTCTAATCTTTGAAAAATCCCACTAAGAAAGTGAAAAGACAAGCTAGAGACTATGAAAAAAACATTTGCAATACATATGTCTGACGAAGGACTTGCTTTCAGAATGTGTGAAGAAATTAACCCAATAATACACACAACTCAATCATAAGAAAGCAAAAACTTTAAAATAAGCAAGAGATCGGAACAGAAACTTCACGAAAGAGAAGACGCAAATGAATAGTAAACATGTGGAAGGCGGCTCAACAGCATGGGTGATCCAGGAACATGAATGAGGACCACATTGAGACACGTCCACACATCCTCTGGATGGCTAAGGCTAAACAGACTGACGACGTCCAGCATGAGGCAGCATGTGGGACACCTAGAACTCTCCAGCATTGACTGCAGGAACGTGAAACAGGACAATCTCCTTGGAAAACAGGCTCATGGTTTCTTACAACATTACTATATGACGTGGTTTGGCTCTCTGTATCCCCACCCAAATGTCATCTTGAATTGTAATCCCCAACGTTGGGGGAGGGAGCTGGTGGGAGGCGATTGAATCATGGGGGTGGATTTCCCCCTTGTTGTTCTAGCACTAGTGAGTCTGCAAGAGATCTGGTTGTTTAAAAGTGTGTAGCACTCCCCGCTTCTCTCTTTTTCTCTCCTGTTGCCATGTGAAGAGGTGCCAGTTTCCACTTTGCCCTTTCACTGTGATTGTAAGCTTCCTGAGGCCTCCTCAGCCATGCCTCCTATACAGCCTGTAGAACTGTGAGTCAATTAAACCTCCTTCCTTCATAAATTACCCAGTTTCAGGCAGTTCTTTATAGCAGTGTGAGAATGGACTAATATACTATATAATCCAGAACATGTCTATGCAAAGACTTGTGCACAAACGCTTTTTATTCACAATAGTCCCAAACTGGGCACAGCCCAAATGTCTATCAACAGGTGAATAACCAAAGTAACATGGTCTCTCCATGCAACAGAGTCCTAGTCGGCAGTGGAAAGGGGGAACTCCCTGTACACAGACCCAGTTGGATCCTAAAAGCATGCTAGTCAAAGGAGCCAGGCACCAAAGCGTGCATACTGCATGGGTCTGTGTAGAGAAAATTCCAGAAGGATAATTCTAACCTGGGTGACCCAGAGCATGTGCCTGAGGCTAGGGGAGGATGGACAGGGAAGGGATGCAGAGGTTTCTGGGATGACGGAAATACTGCATATCTTGACTGTGGGGTGGCTCTGCAGGTGCACAAACTTAACCAAACTCACCAAATGGTAGACTTAAAAGCAGTGCATTTTATTGTATGTAAATGATAAAATTTAAAAACATGAAATTATATATTATCGTACAAAAATTATAAAATTTAAAAATTGTTAACTTCCCACCCCTCTCCCCATCTCCAATATGGGCTGGGCGCGGTGGCTCACACCTGTAATCCCAGCACTTTGGGAGGCCAAGGCGGGCAGATCATGAGGTCAGGAGATCGAGACCATCCTGGCTAACATGGTGAAACCCCGCCCCTACTAAAAATACAAAAAATTAGCCAGGCGTGGTGCGGGTGCCTGCAGTCCCAGCTACTTGGGAGGCAGAGGCAGGAGAATAGTGTGAACCTGCGAGGCGGAGCTTGCAATGAGCCAAGATCGCGCCACTGCATTCCAGCCTGGGTGACAGAGTGAGACTACGTCAAAAAAAAAAAAAAAAAAAAGAGCATTCTCAAACCAACAAGAAAATAACAGTGACACAGTAGAAAAGCCCAGAAAGACAGAAACAGGGTTGCACAGAAGAAGAAATACAAATGGCAACTAAACACTCACCCATTGTTACCTCAACCCTTATGGAAACTAAGAATTGCATATTAATACCACAATGAGGTATCCTGTGGGGTCTGCCGGGTAGCCAAAGGTAAGACATCTAGCAACAGCAAGGGCCATGAGGCAGGGACCTGCAGGGACTCTTCCACTCAGCCAGAGGCATATAAATGACACAGTGCTGGTCTGGGCAGATGAACATCCCACTCCCATAGCCCCGCAGCTGACCGCAGGTGAGCCTAAGCCTTCGAATGGCATTTGCCGAGCGGCTGCGGCATGCTGGATACTCTCAGCATAATTCACTCAACCATCAAAGCATTTTATAAGATGGAGAGCATCATTTTAGGAGGCCATGCAGAAACAAAGTGACCAGTCCTGGCTGGCCGGCTGCCTCACCCACTACTCCAAACCCTGGGATGTGGCTGTGGGTGCCCAAGAATCCCCTCTCCTGGGGTGATGCTGACGTGGGCAGGGCTCAGCGCCCTGGAGATAAGGCAGGCAGGTTCCTTACACGGGAGGCAGCATGGAAATATTCATGCTACTCAGCTATTCAAATTATTTTTCAAGTGGGTCAGAAACACCTGTTTCTTTATTATCATGAGGCGTAATCAGCCTAGTGCAAGCCATTCTGCAGGAAAGAAGCCTGCGCCCCGTCCGGCAGGGCCTGGCTCATCTCCTTGTCTTTAGAAGCTCCATTTTCCCCACAATGGAGTCGGAAGGTTCCTTATGATTATTTAACAGTTGACGCTGAAGCATGGACCCCTGCCACGGGCTCTGGGCAGCCAAAGAAGAAAGACAAGGCCAAGGCCTCCGAGCCTGACCCACAGGAAACTGGGTGCAGCCAGTGAGCAGGAGTCTCGGGCCGCTGCAGCTGTGAGGCTGCGTGGCGGTGGACCTGGAATTCACTGCCGTCCGGTGCCTCCCAGTTCTGGGTCAGCCTTCAGCTGGGCAGCCCGCCTGGAAGACACCGCAGCTCCCCATGACAGGGCCCTGGGGCCACCTCCCTCTGCGCTGGTCTTGGGCCGCATGTGGAGTGGTCATGTGTAAGGTCCCTGGAGCCAGATCCCGGGGTTTCAACCCCACTCCTCACAGGATGAGCCAGGGGCCTTGGGCATTGCCCTGGCTTCGCTGTGCCCCAATTCCATAGTGGATAAAACGGGGCGAGGACACAGCCTCCCTGATACTGCCCCAAGGACCCAAAATTAATACAGGTGAGACTCGTTCAGAAGGGCTCTGCACAGGGTGAGTACTGACTCGTGTTAGCCGGTGGGATTACTATGGCTTCACAGTGTCCACATGCAGAGGACTCTAGCAGTAGAAGTTTAACCCGGCCCTCCCCTACAAATCCCAACTCTGCTGCCAACACGTCCCCAGCAAAACTCCATATCCCACAAACCCAGCCTGCTCCCCTGCAGGAGGCTCACCTGCTTCCATCACCAGGGACCTCGTCCTGCCCAGACCTGGAAACCTCAGAGCCCGTATCAGTCAGGGCCGGCAGGGTCAGACTGCGGCAGCCTGCAAGCCGAATCTCAGGGACCAAAGTAGGAGCGCACAGCCGGCGCACCCCCCTGTTCACGCAGTCCCTTGAGGACGCAGGCTGACAGAGGCTTCACCGCTCTGGCTCTTCAAGCTGCCGCCCAAGAGGACACCTGTGTGCCCTCCTGTCCACGTCACTGGCCGAGCTCACCCACCCATGCCCTGCCCGGCTTCTGAAGCAGGGATCCTGTGGGTGGCTGTGGCCAGCAATGCCACCTCCCAAAGCCGTCCCTGATGCCACCGTCTCACACCCACCTCCGATGAGTCTTCCATACATCCCGCCGGCTCGGCCTCCACGTGTGCCTGGCGTTCCATCTGCTCTCACCACCTCTGCCGCCCCACCCACACCCAGGCCGCCGTGTCCTTCGGAGACCTGCTGTCCCTGCTCGGCCAGCACCCCTTATCTCCTGCCCACAATCTGGTTCAATCCCACGACCGGAGCTTTCAGAATTCAGGTTGGGCTAGGTCAGAGACCTCTTCCTTCCCACCTCACTCACCCGCTCCAGCCACACTGTGATTCTTGGGCACTGGTGGCCAGCCAGCACCCCAGCTCTGCGGGGCTGTCCCCTCGGTCCCAGCGTTCTTCCTGGGCAGCCTCACAGCCTCATTCCCTCACCTCCTGGGCCTCCCATGGCCACCTTGCCCCTCCCGTGTCTGGCTGCTCCCTAGCTGTGTTTCTTCCACAGACCCCATCCTTCTGCTGTAGCCTGTAAGCCCCTGGCTGCCTCCTGGCCTCATCACAGGGAGGGCAGGGATCGCTGGCTATGCAGGCCACTGCACACTTGGGCTCCAGGCCTGGCCTTGGTTCACACCTCCCTGCCGGGAGCAATGGGAGCCAGCTGCGAGTCCCCTCACCTGGGGCACATGAGGACCTCGGTGGTCCTTGGGGGGCCCAGGATCCTTTTAAGTTCCAGACAAAAGCTGTGGCTCCTTCCCCAGAAAACACACAACCTGCAGATACCCAGGTGACAGCAGCGTGAAGACCACTGCCACGGCCCTGGTCCCCACCGTGCAGCAGCAAGGCCGTCGGGGTTCCAGTTCAGGGCTGACAGCAACCACCCTGGGACATGAGCCCAGCCTGGAGACAAGCTGCCTGGTGTGACACAGACTGAGGTCCTGAGGCTGCTCGCCTGTCCCCACAGCAGGGCCCCCAGCCTCCTGGGGGCTAGCCTGGCTCCTCTGCCGCTTACAGCCCAGGCAAGTTTCACAGGCCTCCACCATGAACCCAAATCCAAACTCTCATGCCTTCCAGGTGGAAGCTGGGCAGCCGCTGCATCTGTCCTGAGAAGGGCATGAGCCATCTCCCCTGCACCTCAGCTCCCAACGGCCCCTCCCTGCACGAGGCCCTCTCCTCCACCCACTCCTGCACTGGACAGAAGATGACGTGGACTTCAGGAGTCACACTCAGCAGAGGCCACCCACCCTCTGACCTTGCCACACGCCTCTCCGAGCAGCCCAGAGACACCGCAGCTTCTCGTACGACATCCTGGAGGCTTGTCAGGTACGCGGATTCAAAATAACGTCCTCGGGTTGACCATTTCAAAGCGAACAGAGCCCCACGGACTCCCCCGCGGCCTCACCTGGCTGTCAGAAGCGTGGCTTTGAATCGCTTCGCAGAGTTTAAATTTCCTTGAATAACTGCGCAGTGTCAGACGCTGTCATAGTCCATCTTGTGCTGCCACAACAGAATACCGTAGACTGGGTCATCCATAAAGGAGAGACATTTATTTGGCTCACCGTCCTGGAGGCTGGGAAGTTGAGGTGGAGGCAGCCTCTGGAGAGGGCTTTGCTGCGTCCTCCTATGGCAAGGGTGAAAAAGCCCAAACAACTTTGGGAGGCCGAGGCGGGCGGATCACGAGGTCAGGAGATCGAGACCATCCTGGCTAACACGGTGAAACCCCGTCTCTACTAAAAACGCAAAAAATTAGCCGGGCGTGGCGGCGGGCGCCTGTAGTCCCAGCTACTTGGGAGGCTGAGGCAGGAGAATGGCATGAACCTGGGAGGTGGAGCTTGCAGTGAGCCGAGATCACGCCACTGCACTCCAGCCTGGGCAACTGAGCGAGACTCTGTCTCAAAAAAAAAAAAAGAGCCCAAACAAAAGGGGCGGAACTTACCTTCCTAACGAGCCCCCCACAATCGCCACATCAATGCACCCGTGGCAGCAGAGCCTCTGGGGACGCTGTCAGGCCACAGCGGGCATGTAGGAGTGTCTCGTGTTCTTCTACCAATAATAGAAGCCTCTGATGCTCCTGTTTCTTCTGTGATTCTTTTTTTTAAAATTGTTGGGATCACAGACTATCAGGATCATTTTTCACAATTTTCAATATTCCTTAAAGCAGTGCTTGCCACCTAGGTGGCCTTGATTCCTGTTCTTTGCGTGCAATTTGACAAACGTGGGCGGCTCCTCACTGTGGGGTGTGAGGGCTGGTGGTGAGTGATCCCTGATCACACAGCCAGAAGGGGCAGCACATGGACAGAGGCCTTCAGGGAGGTCTGACTGTGGCCTCAGAGCCTGGGCCGGGGGGTGGGCGTCTGGTCCTCTCAGGATGGCTGCACCCACCTGCACCAGCTTCCTCTCCCACCCCCCCAAACCCCCATCACCCCCACTGCCACTGCTACTGCCTGTCCTCTCGCCGCCTCTTGCTCACTGTAAGGGATTACACTTGCCCCGCCTCCTCATGGCACCTGCTCTGGGCTCAGAGAGCGGCTCACACACACTTCCATGGGGTGTTCCCCCACTGGTGGGTGCTCCCTGTCACCTGCACCTCCTCCCTCAGGGGATTAGGGACCCAGGTGGAGCTGGTCACATCTGCCTCCCCTCTCCCATCGCCCACCACAGCCACTCACACCCGAGAGAGTCGCCCTCCACACCTCTGCAGACCCACGTCCCCAGGGCCCATCCCAGGACTGCCCTGACCCCCTGCTGAGTCCTGGAGTATGTGGCAGGGGGCACAGCACGTAAAGCCGAACGGTAAACAGCACCCCATGCGGTCAGTTACATGAGCACCAGACATTTCTGTCACTCAAGACATGCAGAAGAGACAAATCAGGGAGCGCTCTGTATGACTCACACGAACGCAGCTCGACTGCCAATCTCGAGACCAAGCAGAGAGGTGAGCTCACCGCGCCCGAACGGTGCAGAACCCCGCGACGTGAGCCTGTCCTGTGCTCTCTCCAACCCCCGCGACGTGAGCCTGTCCTGTGCTCTCTCCAACCCCCGCGACGTGAGCCTGTCCTGTGCTCTCTCCAACCCCCGCGACGTGAGCCTGTCCTGTGCTCTCTCCAACCCCCGCGACGTGAGCCTGTCCTGTGCTCTCTCCAACCCCCGCGACGTGAGCCTGTCCTGTGCTCTCTCCAACCCCCGCGACGTGAGCCTGTCCTGTGCTCTCTCCACCCCCGCGACGTGAGCCTGTCCTGTGTTCTCTCCAACCCCCGCGACGTGAGCCTGTCCTGTGTTCTCTCCAACCCCCGTAAAGGGTTAGGTTTAAACTTCACTTCGTCATCAACATTTAAAAACTAGGACATTTTACCAACCAGTTTGCTGGTTTAGAATTCATTTTTTCTTGTTTAAATGGGCTGGAGGTTTGTTTCTGTTGGAGAGTGTGTGTGTGCACACCTGTGCCTGTGTGCGTGCCTGTGTGTGTGCACGTATGTGTATGTGTGTGCATGTATGTGTGCACACGTGTGTGTGTGTGTGTGTTGTAGGGTAAAGCTCATAGACCCATGTATCAATTCCTCTCCTAAAAAATCCAGAGCTCAGCCCACCCAGGACCTACACCTGCTCAGCACAGCTGGCTGGAAGCAGCAGCCCCCCAAAACCCCCTCTCCACCTCAACACCTCCCCCAACTCCTGCCAGACTCCCATCCACCCAGCCCCACCTCCAGATGGGCTGCGGCACCCAGTTCCCCCAGAACTTCCGGCCTCTCGGCTCATGCCACCACCTACCTGGCCCTGCGGGCGCTGGGTCCTCAACAGCCCTGCCAGGCATGCTTTGCAGTCACAAACAAAACCAGATGTGGCCCCGGAATGCACTAAAGACTCATGCTCTGCGTCTCCTGCGCCTGGCCTGGCTACATGGGGAAGATCACAGCGCTGCACAGACTGGGCCTGCTAGGGCCCCCTGGGAAAGAGTCCAGTCTCCATCCAGCTCCCACGCTGGTGCTTCTAGACCACTGCTCCGTCTTTCACGTGGCTCCTCTAATAAGTGGTGCTTCAGGCTTGATTCATCTTTTACGCTGGTTGCTGTTAAGGCCTAAGATCCTGCACCTGCCCAGCATCCATGGAGTCCCATCCTGCTGTCTCCATGTGCTCGGTACTTCCAGAACATTTTATTGTGTTTGAACCATTTCAGCTTTCTTTTCCTTTCTTTTCTTCTTTTTTTTTTTCTTTGAGCCAGAGTCTTGCTCTGTCACCCAGGCTGGAGTGCAGTGGTGCAATCTCAGCTCACTGCAAACTCCACCTCCCAGGTTCACTCTATTCTCCTGCCTCAGCCTCCCAAGTAGCTGGGACTACAGGCGCCCACCACCACGCCCAGCTAATTTTTTGCATTTTTAGTAGAGACAGGGTTTCACTGTGTTAGCCAGGATGGTCTCTATCTCCTTACCTCGTGATCTGCCTACCTTGGCCTCCCAAAGTGCTGGGATTACAGGCGTGAATCACCGTGCCTGGCCCGTTTCAGCTTTCTTGGTGCATAGCTGTATGGAGTAAGGAATGGATAATATTCCTCTCTCTAACTCCCATGCCTTGCACTTGGGTTTCATGTCAGATTACCCTGACCAGCCCAAAAGCATGTGGAATAATCACTGTGACATCAGCTCCAACCTGTTACTGACCTTAGTAGAAACATATGCAACGCTTCAGGCTCACAGTTTATTTGGCAACTGTTTTAGACACATGTTCTTTGTCAGATTAAGGAGATAGCCTTCTCTTTCTAGAATGCAAAAATTTGTTTGTAAATTAAAGAAGTTGGATTTAATTAATTAATGTTATCTTAGTCTTTCAGCATCTAGCAGTATCTGGCATTTAATAAGTGCTCAATAAATATTTAGGAATAAATGTATAAATGTACGAATCTAATAAAGCTGTAATTTATTTTCCTTATCCTACTCTTTTATGTGATTTGTTGTTTTCCTGAGTGTACAACCTTTGATTTTCTAGAATAAGCTTTCCTTGGTTACAGAAGATGAATCTTTTCCCGTGATATGATGCTGGATTTTATCTGCTAGTATTTTGATCGGATTCCGCGCCTATATTCGTGAGGCGCTAGTTCTATAGTCTGTGTGTCTGTGTATGTCATGTTTTACTGATTTTGACATGAACGTAGCTTCACAAAAATTAATTAGGGAGTTTTCCATCTTCTTCTCTCCCCTGGAAAAAAAATTTATAGAGCTCTAGTATCAGCAGCTCTTCTGATGTTTAAAAGAAGTCACTGGAAAAACCAATAGACCCTAAAGCTGCAGGAAGAAGCAGTGGTGAGACTTCTTCAAAATCTTCCTCACATATTCAGGTTTTCTTCTTCCAGTCTTGACATGATCTTGATCGTTCTCATTTTCCAAGAAAATATCCTTTTAATCAGAATGCGTAGATTAGTTACTCAGAACCTCTTCAGGTCTATTTTTGTGTTCCCTTTCTGTTTGCTGGTTTAGAATTCATTTTTTCTTGTTTAAATGGGCTGGAGGTTTGTTTCTGTTGGAGAGTGTGTGTGTGCACACCTGTGCCTGTGTGCGTGCCTGTGTGTGTGCACGTATGTGCATGTGTGTGCATATGTGTGTGCGCATATGTGTGCACACGTGTGTGTGTGTGTTGTAGGGTAAAGCTCATAGACCCATGCATCAATTCCGCCATTAATTAAACCTGCTGCTGACTCCACTGATCTCTGCTCTGACCTTTTTTATCTGCTTTGACTTTCAGTGCCTCAGATCAAAGTACCAGCAGGTAAAATCCAGAGGGCGCTGGTGGCTGGGGACGAGACCTGGGGTCTCTCTGTGCAGGGTGCAAAGTGACAACGTCAGCTTCATTGCAATCTTCTCAAGTCTTCCCCGCTAAGGTTAAGGCACCTGTTATCTCTTAGGAAGGGAAGATGTCCCGGGATCCAGGTCACATGAACCCATGGACATGCAACTGTAATGACTGTTTCAGAACTTGAATAGAGTGAGTTTCAAGGGAAGTCTGGGAAGAGGTGTGTGGCTGGACCCCCCAGGAGAGGGGGTCCCGGTGATGAGAGATGCCCTCTCATGTGGATATCTTCCAGCCTCACTCCGCAGCTGCCTTAGTGCGTACGAGGGCACATGTCTGAACGGTTATGTATGAAGGGTCGGGGCAATAGTGTGGGGCCCAAAAGCATGGACACCGCCTCACCAAGGCCAGCCTAGCTGCCCTCACTCTTGTATGTCCAACCTGTCGACAGCGTAGGCCAATGCTGACCTCCCACGAGGCACGGTCCCAGGCTGCCCCATTGGCAGGTGGATTCCAGCAGCCCCCTCTCATGACAGAGAAGCCAGTGGAAAGGCTGCAAGGAAGCTGGGGCTGTGACTCCCTCCGCACATGCACAGAAAGGCTGGACGCTTGTCCTCAGCCACAGATGCCCTTGTGGGAGGAGATGCACATTTGAGATGTGAATTGCCTTCCCCAAATCCCATTCAGTTGTCAGCACCGCTCTGTGTTCCTGCCAACATCTATTCACTCCCGAGGTATCCCGTCCATCACTATTTCTGACCAAGAAACTCAATTTACTCTGAAAGAAGTATAGCTCTGGGCTTCTGTCCCTGGGTTTCGTGGGCCTAACCCATACCCTATTCCTGGGCACGGCTGGCCTGAAGGAGGAATAGAAGGGCCTGCGGGAGACCAGCTCTGGAACTGGATTCTACTGGGGGAGGGGGCACAGGCTTTAAGTGAATGGCTAATGCCTGGCACCATTCCCCCATTTCCAGTACAATCCATTGGGAGCCACAGGCAGGAGGTGAGAGCAGCCCCCGAACTGTTACTCAAATAACCCATTAAAGAGTGTTCTACCACCCTCCGTGGCTCTGGGCTGGGCGACCTGGAGCATCCGGTTTTGGTGGGAGGAGTGCTGTCTTCAGGAAACAGCTGTGGTCCCTGCAGGTTAGGAACTGAGATTGCTCTCAGGCCTCCGGTGAGCTTTACCTCCCAGCCAGCAGACAGGAAACAGCTTGCCCTGGGTGCTGAGCAAATCCTTAGAGACATGAGGGCCAGGAGGATGCTGTGAGTCTCGGGGTGCCTGCCAGCACTCCCATGCTCAGTAACACAGGACCAAGAAAACGACCAGCACAGACAGGCCCCGGAGGCCTCAGATCCACAGCAATGGAGACGGGCCCCCTGGCCACCTAGCCGTGGTGGGGTGCAGGGTAGGGGGAGCCTGGGATGCAGTGGGCCCCTGAAGTGGGTGTCTGCCTGCACTGAGGTTAGCCTAGGGTGAGGATCTACGTGGCTTCAATCCCCTGGGGAGCACGAGCCGGACTGGGAAGGGTGGGAGCCCCAGGAGGGGGGATGCCAGCCAGTGCCCAGGGGAGGTCTGGGGCAGTGCAGGTCGGACATGGAGTGTCCCCACTGATGGGGGCAGCCAGGGCGTTCACACTCCTGCCCCCCTCCGCCACTGGCCCATAGCAGGGGTGCCTCTGGCCCTCTAGCGGGCAGGTGAAGCACATTCCCCACAAAGGCAGCGATGGCTGTGGGGGAGGCGCACGGACGAGGTCTATGTGCGGCGGCACCGGGCCCTGGAGAACACAGGTGGAGGACTGAAAGCCGCCGAAACCGTGGGTGAGAGGGAAACCCCACATGAACCCGACGCTGTGAGAGGTCTGAGGACAGGCATCTGAGGGCGCAACACCGTCCCGTCTTGAGACAGCAAGGAAAGGGGCGTGAGTGGGTCTCGGGGGAGGAGCGGCTGGGCCCCAAACATCAAGTTCTAGAGGCTTCCTCGGCGTCCAAGCAGGGTGTCAGGCATGTAGGCGCACGGTGCGTCTGGAGCTCTAGGCCCCGCCCGGGCTGTCAGGGAGAACCGCGGCTGGGGCAGGTGGAAGAGGTGGGGCAGCGAGGAGATGGAGGAGCAAGGGCAGCGGAGAGAGGATGAGAAGCACAGGCGCGGCCAGCACGAAGATCAGGGGCACGTGGAAACCTACAGACAGACTGAGGAAAAGGGCGACCCCACCTCCGCGGCTGGGAGAGCCACCAGCCAACCTCCAGGCCCAGCATGGGGCCAGTGGCCTTCGCTGTCCAGCAGAGCTGCAGGGAGGGGGCCTGACTGGGGGTCCCAGGGAGAGTGGGAGGTGGGGGGTGTGGGACCTGTTTACAAAAGGAACAGAGTTTCCAGGAAGGGGAGCAGGGAAGTGGGAAGTCACGGGACCACAGTGTTCTATACCCCGAGTCCAGGCCACGCCCCCAGCACAAGCCCCCGTCCCCCGATATCCCCTCCTTCCCTGTCCCCAACATCACACTTTCCCTGTGGTGTCTGGGTGTCTGTCTCCTTAGGAGGCTCTGAGCTGCAGCAGGACAAGGGTTGGGCCTTCTGGAGTAATCCTGCAGCTGGCTGGGGTTTGGAGGTGCTGGCAGAGAATCACCAGTAAGCGGAGTATGCACAGGGCCGGGCATCCCGCCCAGGACACGCACCTGTGGCCTCAGGAACCCTCTCCCTTCACAGATCCTCAGCATCATCCTCTGAGGCTGGTTCTCACTTTGCAGCTGAGGAAACTCGGGCACGGAAGTCCCATCATCTGGTCACCTCCCGGGTGACTGCCCAGTAGAGCAGATTCAAACCTGACCTCCCAGCTCCAGAGTCCAACTTCCACCCGCTGTGCTGCCGGCAATGGGTCTCCTGCACCAGAGTCATTTCCAGGAACAAAATAACAAAATGTCCCCTCCGTTACGATCCCACCCGCCTCATCCTGAAATCCCCGCCTGGGTGTGCTTTGGGAGACTCTCAAACCAGGGCTCACCTAGAAGAGGCACCGGGGTCTTTTTGGGCCCATTGTGACCAGTGGAGGGTCTTGACCACGAGTCGCCCGGGTTCTTGGTGTTTTGAACAAAGAACTGGATAAAATGCAGAAATGAGGCAACGAAAGAGTGAAGCAAGGAAAGCACAGATTTACTGAAACGAAAGTACACTCCACAGAGCGGGAGCCAGCTGCAGCAAGCGGCCGAAGAGCATGGCTGCAGAACTCTCTGCAGTCCAAACACCCTCCGGAGGTTTCCGGCTGGTTACTTGGCCACACCCCACGCAGACGAAGGAGTGGCCCATGACCAGTCCTGGTGGCCGGAGGGGACCCATCGGACGTCCCCTCCACCGTTCATCTGTGACGCCTGCAAAGGGAGCAGCCCCAATCCCTCCTGCCCACCCTGCCATCAACCTGGGTGTGGAGAGGTGGGGGCCTCCCCGCCACACTGAGTTCCTGGAAGCCAGCATGAACCAGCCCCAGGCTCCCTCTGCCTCCAGACCCCACTCTCCTGCCTCACAATGACTTGTTTTGGAATCTTACCTATTGGTTTTAAGTATTTACGTTTCTTTTTTTCTTTTCCAATTCTGCCTGTATTTGTGAGCCTGAGGCTGATTTTGGTGTTCTGGAAATTTAGGTTAGAACGTGAGGGCGTGCAGACGTGTGTCCAGGTGGGATTTCTGGGGAAAGGCTGGCATGGTCGCTGTGGCTCAGGCTCAGCAGGGGCCCAGAGGGCAGAGAGCCCCAGCGCTGGTCACAGGCAAGCCCCGGCCAGCCGCCGCTCCCCAGAAAGAGGGGCTGCCAGCCCTGTGGGCCAGGCTGATGAGATAGCTTTCCTGTAACCAACTGCGGGGCTTAAAACACCAGATGTTCATTCTGCCATGACCCGTGGCAACCTCCTGTTCTCTGAAAACATTGTTCAAAAGGCTGATTTTCGTCTTTGGAGGCCCAAAGACCAAAATGAAGATGCTGGCAGGCCTGTGCTCCTTCCAAAGCTCTAGGGGAGGCTCCATCCTGCCTCTTCCAGCTCCCGGTGGCCGTGGTCCTTCCTCAGCTGGGGCATGTCACCCAGTCCCTGCCTCCACCTGCACACACTGCCTCCCCTCAGGGCTGCTCCTCCTCTGTCTGTCTCAAATTCCCTTCCTATTTTCTCTTATTAAAAAATTTCCCCTGACATGTCACTGGGTGCAGGTCCCGCCCGGATAATTCAGGGTTGCCTCCTCGTCTCAAGATCCTCAATTACACCTGCAGAGACCGTTTCTCCAAATAAGGCCCCTGCACAACTCCAGGCACCCGGGCGCCTTTGCGTGGCCACTGTTTAACCTACGATGACATTGCTGGCCAAGCCTGTGAGCAAAGTGGGACAGGTGATTCAACCTTTCTTTGAAATCCACCCTTAGGGAGAGGGCGCATAACTCCTCACTCCCTACGTGCAGAAGAGAGGACAGTGAGGCAGGAGGGGAGAGAGCACCGTCCCGAGAGAGGGGAGTGGAAATGCACCAAGGCGTGGGGTCCCGGCAGGATCTGCACCCAAGGAAGGCACCGAGTGAGGATGGAGGGGATTGGAATCCAGCTGGGCTTGAGTTCACAATGATGCATGCATATCGGGTTAGTAGCTCTGACACACGCACCATGAGAACGGCACACGCTAATAATGGGAAAACTGGGTGAGGTGGGGCGTGGGCAAACTCATTAGACTGTCCTCTGCATTTTGATGAAACCTAAAACTGTTCCCAAAAATAGTCTATGAAGACTGAAAAATTGAGCTAGGCGTGGCGGCTCATGCCTGTAATCCCAGAACTTTGGGAAGCCAAGGCAGGTGGGTCACTTGAAGTCAGGAGGTCAAGATCAGCCTGGTCAATATAATGAAAACCTGTCTCTACTAAAAACACAAAAATTAGCCGGGTGTGGCAGCATGTGCCTGTAGCCTCAGCTACTTGGGCGGCTAGAGAATCAACTGAATGCAGGAGGTGGAGGCTGCAGTGAGCCGAGATTGAGCCACTATACTCTAGCCTGGGCGATAGAATGAGACACCCTCCCCAACCCCGCCAAAAAAAAAAAAAAAAAAAGACTAAAAAGTAGAAAAAAAGAAGGCATGCATAGGTCAGAAGTGGAGAGAGAAGCCACAGGCACCTACATCCCCGACCCCCAACAACACTCAGGCCCCCAGCCCCCACCTCCAGCCCAGCGAACCCAGGCCTTGGGTCCTGCACATCCCCTGTGCTCTGGGCACCCCCAGCTGTCCTCCCAGAGGCACGGGGCCCCGGCGTGGTCACAGGTGTGAACATCCGCCTCCAGCCCACCTCCAAGCAGGAAGCATGGAATCACTGCTCCCAAATCCCAGAATGAGGGGTTCTGCTACAGGGCAGGACCAGGACCCCCAAACCTCAAGCCAACTGCATATAAGTCTACTGAGCAAGCGGCCCGCCGGGACCTGCAGGAGACCCTTGCTGATAAGGAGAAGGCGGAGATGACTTACCCTCAGCCGCTGCAGCCACCGGGGCTGGGCGGGCCAGAGCAGCTGTCTCCCGTCATGCATGATGCATCCGCCCCGAATCCAACGGCTCGTGGCAACCTCCTGTTCTTGGAAAACATTGTTCAAAGGGCTGATTTTGATAAAAGGGGCTCAGGGCAGCCACTGTGAAAGAGATGTGTGTTTTGTCTAAATTATTTAGAGTGAGGGAAGCGGGCTCCGGGGCAGGAGGCGATGAAGTTCCTTCTGAATCTCATTTCAGTCAGCCAGGCTTGGAGCCGGTCGGCTGCTCCCGCAAGAACGCTTGTGGCTGCAGGCAGAGGGCTCCTCAACAAGGTCACCAGAGGTCCCAGGGCCCCCAGGACACCCCTAGGAAGAGCAGGGCCCCCCCAGAGCGACTCCCAAGGCTGTGGGAGGAGGGGGCCGAGCTGAGGGTTCGCAGGGCTGGGGTCGGGGGAGCTGGATCAGGTCTGAGCTGGATCACCTCTCCAATGCACCGAGATGAGGAAGTGGCCAAGCAATCCAGTCCAGAGCTTTTCTTCTTAAACAGCAGATGTTTGGCAAGGTGGGGAGGCGGGGGCGGGGGGTGGCGGCTGGTGAAATCTAACACAGGTAATGGGCAACTCGAGATGCTGTCTGGAGAAGGATGGGTCCCGAAACCACTGCCCACTCATCACTCATCACCTCCTCACCCCTCAGCTTCTCACCTCCTCACTCACCTCCTGAGTCCACGCCGCCTCCAACATCTCTGAACCCCACATCTCCATCCCCTCCATCATGGCCGTTTCTGCTCCATCCCCTGCACCCCAGGACTCCAGACCCCTCTGGCCACCCACAGCGGACACCAGGCAAGGCTGGACTAGGTCAGCGGGGATCCTGGGGCTCATCAGAACCGGTCTGGCACCCACGTATCCGCCCTGCCTGGGGAAAGGCCTTTCAGGGCACCATGTGACCCAGGCTCAGACTGTAGGGCAAAGTCCAAGGGGCCTGGGATTCGGAGGCCACAAAGCTCAGGTCCTGCCATCCCAGCACCAGGCCAGGGGCAGAACTGGGAAAGGATTGGGGTTCCTCTGCCGTGCAGGCAGCTTGAGGGTTTCAGGGGAAGAGCCAAGACGAGGAGCAGATACCCGGATCCCACAGAAATGGATGCAGAGGGAGCACTTGCCAGGTGCCTCACTCCTCATGCCTCACCCCTATATCCTAACCCCTCCGCTTCTCACCTCCTCACTCCTCACCTCCTCACTCCTCACCTCCTCACTCCTCACCTCCTCACTCATCACTCCTCACTCCTCACTCCTTACTCCTCACCTCCTCACTCATCACCTCCTCACTCCTCACCTCCTCACTCCACACCTCATCACTCCTCACCTCCTCACTCATCACGTCCTCACTCATCACTCATCACCTCCTCACCCCTCAGCTTCTCACCTCCTCACTCACCTCCTCACGCCTCAGTTTCTCACCTCCTCACTCCTTACCTCCTCACCTCCTAACTCCTCACTTCCTCACTCCTCGCTCCTCACCTCCTCACTCCTCACCTCCTCACTCCTCACCTCCTCACTCCTCACCTCCTCACCTCCTCACTCCTCACCTCTTCACTCCTCACCTCCTCACTTCCTCACCTCCTCACTCCTCACCTCCTCACTCCTCACCTCCTCACTCATCACCTCCTCACCTCACCTCCTCACTCCTCACTCCTCACCTCCTCACTCCTCACCTCCTCACTCATCACCTCCTCACTCTCACCTCCTCACTCCACACTCATCACTCCTCACCTCCTCACTTATCACGTCCTCACTCATCACTCATCACCTCCTCACCCCTCAGCTTCTCACCTCCTCACTCACCTCCTCACGCCTCACTTTCTCACCTCCTTACTCCTCACCTCCTCACCTCCTCACTCCTCACTTCCTCACTCCTTGCTCCTCACCTACTCACTCCTCACCTCCTCACTCCTCACCTCCTCACTCCTCACCTCCTCACTCCTCACCTCCTCACCTCCTCACTCCTCACCTCCTCACCTCCTCACTCCTCACCTCCTCACTCCTCACCTCCTCACTCCTCACGCCTCACTTTCTCACCTCCTCACTCCTCACCTCCTCACCTCCTAACTCCTCACTTCCTCACTCCTCACTCCTCACCTCCTCACCTCCTCACCTTCTCAGTCCTCACCTCCTCACCTCCTCACTCCTCACCTCCTCACTTCCTCACTTCCTCACCTCCTCACTCCTCACTTCCTCACTCCTCACTTCCTCACCTTCCTCAACCTCCTTTCCTCCTCACCCTCAGCTGCTATTTTCTACAGAGCCTGGGCTTCACTCTGCTGCTCCTAGCTTGCCTTTTCTTAGTCAACAGTGAACCACAGGCCAGCTGCAGCATCCTCATATTGTGATGTAACTCGGGGAAGGGCTGGACACAGAACTTGTACCATGCCTTCTGTCACTGAGAGCAAAACAGAGCTGTGGGGGTCTCGGCGTCCCCCACTGCACAGCAGCTCCCAAGCTGCAGGGAGAGTGGGAGTGCACGGGCACCAAACTGCGCCTCTCAGGGGTGTTGCAGCGGATTTTTTAATAAATGTTTTCTACTTCTTTATTCTAGGTCCCGGAAGAACTGGCCCTCACCCTCCATCTCTGGCTCTGTCTGCTCCCTCTACTCCCCAGGCCTTGCTGTCAGCACCTGCAGCAGAGCTGTCCCTGCTGTGGTCCGGGGAAAGTCCCAGCTGGGCCCTCCGTTGTACATCCATCCCTGGGTTGGGCATCCAGGGCATCGAGTCTACAAAAAATGCATCCATTTCACCTCCAAGTCAGCTCTGTGCACACCAAGCTGTGTACAGGAGAGGCCACCTTAGAAAGCCTGGGTACCCACGCAGCCTTCCATGAAGCCCCACCTACATGGCTGCTTTAGGTTCTCATCATCCTGTGCTCACCAGGAAGGCTGGCAGATCCACACCAGAAACCATGGGCTGGGGAGAAGCAGGGCCTTGGTGCTAGAGAGATCTGCCCAAGCATCCTTCTGCAAGCCCTGTGACAAAGGAGTGAGCAGCCTCAGGGGCGGGACAGGTGCTCAGGAGAGAGCTGGATGCGTGCAGAACCTGGAGAGAGCCAGAGGAGGGATTGGCCACAGAGAAACCCATCGCCTGCCAGCACTGACGTGGACGTTGGGACAAGGTCAACCCCCAGCCCAGGGTTCCTCCTGCTGCCCTCAGCCTGGCCTGCTGTGCACTGTTCGCCTGGGCAGGGCTACAGATGTGCTTGTGCAGAGGCGCTCCCTGGAGCCACCTCACCAGCCCTGGCTCCCAGTGCTCACTGGGTCCCCACTGCAGCAATGGAGCAGCAAGGAGACCAGTTTGGGGCCATCTAGATGCACCCCATCCTGCAGCATCTCAGTTGCATGCTGAATTGGGCACATTCTGCAAACTCTATGAGCCTGTTTCCTCGCCTGTACAATGGGGATAGCAGGATTCCTGGGGACAGCCCAAGGCACAGCTGTCCTTCAGAAAATGCTGGTAAACAGTATAAAATAGAGCTAGGAAAGATAAAAAACAGAGCCAGCATCCAGAGCAGGGCCTGCCCATCGTTGGTGTTTATGTCGCCGTAGCAGCGACCAGGCAGGTGACTTGCTCCTGGGGGCAGGCCCCCATCAAATGACCTCCCAGGATGAAGTGCAGATCCCACCCCTTAGTCCCCAGAACTCCTCAATTTGCAGGCCACTCCTCACACCAGGTCCTCTTCCCTGCAGGTTCCTACTGGTGGCCCAGCTCTCCAGATTCCTCACTCCCACGCCTCGGCCCGAGAATCCTTCTGGAAACACAAGGTGAGCACCTGTGACATGCAGATTCCGCAGGGTCTTTTCCACATCAGCCCCGTGCCCGATGCTGTGGTTTGCCTCTCTACAGGTGGGAAATGGAGACCCAGAGCGGTCAGGAGGCAGCTCCAGGGAGGCAGAGCTCCAAGCCACACTTGTGCCTGTCTGTCTCCAAAACCCAGGTGGCCTTTCCAGGGGGAGGGTGCCTGAGTGTCCCTGAGGCCCAGCAGGTGACTGTGTCAGGAGATCTGAGCAGCCCTGGCCCTGGGGTAAAGAAAGCCTGGGACTCTCTCACCAGAACCTGAGGGGTAGATTGTTGGCAGAGGCAGGGGCAGACACAGAGCAGAGAGGTGGCCCAGAGGCACCTGACACTTAGGAGCGTGGATGCTGACTCTGCTGGGGGCTTTGTCCCTGAGTGAAAGTCACTAAGCCATTGTCGTGTCTTAAAGCATACATCTCAGAATCTCGGGGTTTGGAGAAGACTTTGGGGACCTCAGTCCCCGCCCTCCCATGCTTCCTCCCCAGCTGGAGTCCCACCTCCGCACCTCCCCACCTCCTCGTTGTCCTCGGAGTCCTTGGCTGGCCTCTCTCAGCCCCCTGGGAAACTCACAACATTCGCAGCCCCATATCCCAGAACAAGCAGCTGGACCTGTCCCTGGGGCGGTGGGACCTATGCTGGCTCCACAGCTATGGGACAGGATCTGGGTTTCCGGGTGTCCGCCCTTCTCTGAAGAATATATACCCATCATGGTAAAACCATAAACTCCTCCCCATATGACAACTCTGATGGCAGCTGTGGGCCACCGAGCCCTTTCTCGATCCCCTGTGCCCACACTTGGCCCTGAGCATCACACCTAATCCTTCCCATAGTGTGTGCCGTTAGTACGAGCCCCGTATCATGGATAAGAGGCACAGAGGCAGAGTGCTGTTGGCCTGTGCCCTGGTCACAGCCCGGGGTTCCCTGGTCATCCTGATGCCAAAGCTTACCACCTTCCCTATGCTCTCAGAAAGCCGCCTGCAATGCACCTGTGTGTGTTGGGGGGGCGGCGCACGTGTGCCTGGGAGACGTGCCTGTGTCGCTGTGGAGGACATCGGAACTCACCCCCTCCTGCAGGAGGCAGCCTGAGACTTCTGGCTCATCTCTATTCTGGCCGGCAGGAGCCGGCCCTTGTCGAGGCTATCTCAGCTGCTAGAGCTGGGCTTCCGGTGTGAGCCTGTGCCTGGGACATGGGCAAATCCACAGCAGAGCCAGTGCATGCCCGGCCTCAGAGCCTCCTGTGTGATGTGAGTCCTTACCAGCTCCAAGAGTGGCTCAGCTCTCGGGAGAGGTCACCTCCGCCTTAGGCTCAGCTCAGCCAGACAGGCTAGCCTCTTACACTGCACACAGTAGGTGCTCAACAGGGAGTTTTTGGTTAATAAATTAATGATGGAAAGAGGAAGAGAAAGGAAGACAGGGAGGAAGGAAGGGAGGGAGGAAAAGAGGGAGGGAGAAAAAGAGGAATGGAGGGAGGGAGGAAGGGAGGGGGAAAGAAGGGAGGGAGGAAGGGAGGGAGGGAGGGGGACAAGGGGAGGGAGGAAGGGAGGGAGGGGGAAAAGGGGGAGGGAGGAAGTGAGAAAGGGAGGGAGGGAGAGAGGGAAGGAGAAAGGGAGGAAGGGAGGGAGAGAGGGAGGGAGGAGGAAAGAGGGGAGGGAGGGAGGGAGAAAGGGAGGAAATACTCTTTGTCCCAGCAGCCTTCTCTGAGCAAGGCCCTGGAAGACACAGGTCTCTGCTCTGTGGCTCTGGGCATGGCTGGGTCCATGGAGGTCCACAAGGGCTCAAGCAGGGTGTCCTGGAACCACAACAGCAGGAAGCGGGCTGTGACCAGGGCAGAGGCCCCTTGGACAGTGACCCTGAGGCAGCTCTCCAGTGACACAGGGTCAGGACAGGAGTCAGGATGAAGGAGGCAGTGCAGACAGGAAAGCTGGCCTGGACCCAGCCTCCTGCATATCAGTGCGGCTGCAGCCCTCAGCCTCCACCTCCCCGCAGCCCTCCTGTGCCACAGGCTCCGAAATCACAGCCTTCTCCAGGTCCATGTGAGAGGGCCCTAGTACTGGGGAAAAGAGCGGCAGCAGCATTACATGTGCAATTGGGAATATTATGAAAATTATTGATATTTATAAAAAGACAATTTTTTTCCAATCCTGTCTCTGTGAAAAGCCACGGGTCACTTTTTCCTGTGCCTGGAGTCTCCTCTGCATGGAAGAAGGCAAGGATCCTTGGAGGGCCGCCAACTCCACATCCTAGGGAGGAAATATCCAGAAACACCTGGAATATCCTGTTTTGCCAGAAAGCAAGGATGCTTTCCAGACACCAGGGGTTGTTCCAGAAGGAGAAAGCATCCTGTTTGAAGGCTCTCCCTCCTGCCAAGTTATAATAATCTGAGCACAAAAACAATAATAATTACAACACTGATTAATTAAATCAGTTGAGTTTCAGAAGAGCTCTGGGTCCATAAGGCTCCTCACAGGAGGGAAGTTAACACACAGGGTGCCACCCCTCATGGTGCGGGCTGCAGACTTCCTCCCTAGGGAGGAAACCGGGCCAGGGCTACCCCGCTGGACCCACCCCAAGCCCAGCCGGGAAGGTGCTCCAGGAATCTGTTCCAGCCTGTGCCACATCCAGGCTTGGATGGGGCTGGAGATACTGGCCTTGCATCCTTCTCACTCCTCTCCTCTCCACGTAGGCTGGACCTGCACCTGCCAGGTGGCCATGGCCTCAGTGTGGGAGCAACATGGGGAGACCTGGGTCCCTGAGTGGCCATGACCATCAACCTAGAACAGTCAGCTCAGGACTGTTATGTGGGAGCAGCAATCATCCAGCTCCTTTGAGCTGCTGCCTCCAAGGGTTCGTCATTCCATTATGGATACAGCCTCGGGAAATGGTGATGGCAAAGGGGCTCATACAGCATGGCCCATTTTTATTAATTTTAATAAAAATTTTATTAATTGAATATACATGGGTAGTTCATTTGTTGAACCAAGCTTCTATCTGCTTATAAAGATTGGATATACGTTTGGTTTTCTGTCTAAGAGGAGAAGAGTGTTTGTTTGCAGGAAACCGAGACAGCAGTGTCTGTGTTAAGAGTAGGAAGGCAAGGTCTGCTCCAAAACCTACTCCCACATCCCAGAGACCACGATGCCCCCAGGGTGGCCCATCTGAGCCCACATCCCAAAAGGCAGAGCTTGTTCACAGGCTCCGTCCTTCAGCACCCAAGACAGGACCCCTGCCAGTGCTAATGACCAGTCCTAATGACCCCTGCCAGTGCTAATGACCAGTTATCACACTGCCAATGAAGACATACCTGAGACTGGGTAAGTTATTAAAAAAAAAAAAAAAAAAGAGGTTTAATTGACTCATACTTCCACATGGCTGGGGAGGCCTCAGGAAACTTACAATCATGGCAGAAGGGGAAGCAGACATGTCCTTCTTCACATGACAGCAGTAAGGAGAAGTGTGGAGCAAAAGAGGGACAGCCCCTTATAAAACCATCAGATCTCCTGAGAGCTCAGTCACTATCACGAGAACAGCAGCATGGAGGTAACCACCCCCATGATTCAATTACCTCCCACCGGGTCTCTCCCACAACACATGGGGATTATGGGAACTATAATTTAAGATGAGATTTGGGTGGGGACACAGCCAAACCATATCACATGTATTGAGAGGTGAGGACTTTGTGAGGTGATTAGGGTCAGATGAGGTCCTGAGGGTGGGACCCCACAGTGGTCCCTTATGAGAAGAGCCTCCAGGGAGATGGCCTCTCTCCACCATGTGAGGACACAGCAAGAAGACGCCATCTGCAAATCAGGAAGGGAGCCCTCAGCAGACACCAAATCTGCCAGCCCCTTGCTCTTGGACTTCCCAGCCTCCAGAACTGTGAGAAATAAAGAGCTATTATTTAAGGTCCCCGTCTGTGGTATTCTTATAGCAGCCCAAATGGACTCAGACAGACACACATCCTAAAGAAAACACCAGGGTGCAAAACAGAGAAAGATGGGAACCCAAAGAGTCTATCAGCAGAAACCGTGAACTTGAACAACGAAAGGAAGCTCAGGTGCACAGGGGCTGCAGGTCTGGGAGACACTCCAGGTCCATGTCATGTTCACCAGACTCCATGGACACCCTGCAGGACCAGAGGAGGTGTCAGTGAAGGCAGGTGTTACTGTAACACCAAAATGTCACCCAGGAGTGGTGGCTCCGGGAGACAGGAGGACAGGGAGGCAGAGGGGGAGGTGGGCAGGAGAAGGGGAAGGAGGTAACAAAGAACTGATACGACAATGAAATGAATATTAACAGGCCACTATGTCACCGGATTTTTAGTCCTGAAATCCAAACCGTGTGTTCTGCTTTTTGAAGTGTTGAAAGCAATAAGGAGCTAGATAGATTACTTCCGTGATTTTAATTGAATGTTTAGAAGAGTTTGATTGTAATCAATGTTTAAATCTCTGGGGAAATGTAATCTGCTGAATTCCTGTTTTGATGTATTAGTCATGTAAGCCCTGTGTAAATATTTGGAGGAACGTTGGCTGTTTGATGTCTTCAAGGATATTCGTCATTTATAGATTCAGAGAAGTGAGGCAGAGGAAAGGCCCCTCCTGGACGCCCAGGTCCCTTGGCTTGTAGATTCCCCAACTGTGTGAACCCACACCACCCACACCGCTCACCCCATCCCACTGTTCTCCCGCTTGCAGCACCCCCAGAAAGCTCTTCCTTGACACTGGCCCCCACTCAGCCAGGTGGAGACCGTGCCGGAGCCTTGACCCCTGGCCTCACCCTCACTGCCTCCAGCCCCCCATGCGGGGCTGGGCTCCTTGAGGGCAGTGACAGTGCTGGGCACTGAAGCCCCACAGTGAAAACGAAGGTGTGAGTGGGTGAATGAGTGATTGATGGAACAGTAGAAGGAGAACTTCGTAAAGCAAAGAAGTAGCCTGGCGATGCCCCCAAGCTGGTCTACACCTTCCACACATCCCCATCAGAATCCCAGCTGACTTTGTTATAGAGTCAGCTGGGGACGGAATGATTCTAGAACACATGTGGAAATGCACGGGCCCAGAAGAGCCAAGGGAATCTTGAGAAAGAGGAACTAAGCAGGAGGACTCCAGCTTCTAAGCCGAGCACACAGCGACAGCAGCAAGGCAGCATGGAGTGGCGCAGGGAGAGACAGCCAGACTGGTGCAGCAGACCTGAGGGCCATACACCGGCCCATTGTCTCTGTCTACTGACTTTCAACGTGGTTGCCAAGGCCAGTCTGATGGGGAAAGAATCACCTCTTCCAGGAGGAGCCTGGACCAGGGTGCGTGGCTCGGCGGCTCACCAGTGGCCTAACAAACATCAATCCAGGCCAGTTCTACAGCCGCCCAGTGAGCTCCTGCCCTGAGCCAGGCACCAGAGGAACAGGGTGGGACCAGACACCCCCCAGGAGGCCGCAGTCTAGCCTAGGGGTATCACTGGAATAGAGTGAAGCAATCCCAGGTGGTGTGAACAGCAGAGAGGGCACATCCGAGACAGGCGGGAAGAAGGGGAGGCAGCGATATTCTCTGCAGGGGGCACTGGAACAGTGGGGGCTCCCCAGGCCTGCCGCTCCCAGGACAGGGCCCCTGCCACAGCAGATGTGGAGGCAGGGATGGTCCAAGGAGCCCATGAGAGTGGGAAATTGTTGGAGATGTGGGCTGGGCCAGTCCCTGCACACTCCGGACACACTGCCAAGGTGCTGGACCTCAGGTGGGCAGCGAGGAGCCTTTGGAAGGTGAGTAAGGGGGCCAGGGCTGCACGTTCAAAGGTGGCCTGAGACATACAGCATGAGGAAGGGAAGTCTGGCCTGCCGCAAGCCCTCCTCACCTCCTCACCTCTGCTTTCCTGCCCCCGCCTGCAAGAGCGCACCAGGGTCCTGGTCTCCCCGGACTTCACAGGGGATGCACAGCCTGGCAGCAACACGCCCTGGCTCTGAAGAAGGCCGCCAGGCTGGGGCACAATAGTGTCACTTAATAAATGTGTGACGGGGCAAGCTTCTTCCTTGCCCTCTGTGGGGTCACAGGAGCCTCTGTCTTACAGGCTGACAGTGCCTGGTTGAAACTAAACACTCAATAAATGTCAGTCATTTTCCTTACATAAAATCTGCGCTTTGAAGAGGCTGCTGAATAATTGGAAACTCTGGTTCCTGCTTCAGCTAAATTTGAATACTTAGATGGAAAACCAGGCCTTTTATTTTTACTGGGGAAGGGATTTAACTCAGTCTTTTGGAAGTACTTAAGAAAGCAGAGAATGTCTCTTTTCTCAGAGAATATTGTACCCTGAATCAAAACAGAGTGTCAAATTATCTTAATGGTTGTTATGTAAAGTGATGCTTAGTCATTTTCTTAAATTATTTGTCTGAAATGGGGAATTTCTTTAAATCACATATAAGACTGAAACCAACTAAAATTCATTTTTCACTCCAACAAAATCAACGGTAAGTATCCTGCAGCTGAGAGTCTTAAAATCACAGTAATTACAAGGACAATATTGATCACGGCACACGCGGCCCCACCCGCATGTCAATACCCTCACCGACTGTCACGCTCAAGGTGTCACCATCTCCAGCACGCAGGCCAGCTGTGGCAAGGATAGACACACCACGTGGCCGGACGCCAGCCACACGCTCACACCAGCTCAGCACCCAACCAGAATCTTCCGGAGCCAGCACCCCCGCCGGAGTGGGCCGCCTCCTTGGTTGCCGACAACTCTGCTTTGAAGACGGAAAGTTTTGCCACGGGCCAGGGCTCTGCAGTTTGGCTTCTGAATTCAGTCCACGGGGACAGACAGGGTTCGCTAAGATGAAGCCACGTCTCGATGATGCTATTTCGTGTGAGGTGCCCCAACTGCTGGTGGCGTGGCCCAGCCAGTGTTTGGGCCAGCAGCATGAATAGCCAATTTTGGTCCCCACAGCTGCAGCAGCTGCCAGGAAGCTGGGCAATAAAGTGGCCCCCATTTTAAACGGATGGAGTTGCAGTCAGGGGCGGCCGCAGGCAGCTGCAGAATCAACCGTGAGCCTCCCGGAGCGACGCTGTGGTTTAAGGATGCGAGTTCTTGACTCAGAGCATCTGGGGTCTTCCAAGTCCTGGAGCAGTGCTCTCTCCCTGGCTGCCCTTCACTTGTTCCGCAGGCACCATTCAAAGACCCCCGAGTGCCTCCTAAAGGGGGCTTGTCGAGGGCTCCCACTTGGCCAGGAGGTGCTCCACCCCAGGCCCCCTTGTGCTGCTGGGCCTCCCCAAGCCTTGGTCCCTGTGGACCTCAGCCAGCAGTGATTCCTGCTGTGTGGGGTTGCTGTCAGGACAGAGCTAGAGACCCACAGGCACCAGCCACTCCGCAGGGACAGTGTGCAGACATGCTCTGCCATCGGAAGCCACCACATGCACACAGGCCAGCCACCAGGGCCTCACGGTCCCACCAAGGGTCAGGCAGGAAAGGATGAGGGCGCAGAGTGAGGGTTCCGGTGGACTTCCGGCAAGGCAAAGTGAGGCACAGAGAGAGGTTGAGGTCGCCTCCATCTGGGCGCCAGGTGAACAGACCATCCCCAAGGAGAAGGAGCCCCAGGGCCGAGGTCTGTAGAAGTCAGTTTTTGTCTGGTGGACTTTGGGGATATGGACATTCCAGGCTAAAAGCTCAATCTAAGCAAGGGCCGGAAGGCTTGAAATCCCCCGAGCCCCGTTTGGGGGCTGCAGGAGACTGTGTGCATGCAAGACTAGCAAGAAACAACTGGTGGGGGAGGGGGTGCAAGGGACAGAACATGCATGTTCTGACATACATATATACCTTGCATGTCAGGTACCGGCTTTGGTCTGCAGCCCAAAGGCAATCGGGAGCCATGGAAGAGGTTTGCGCAGGGGAGTGACCAGCCAGAGGGTGCTTAGGGAGACTGCCCCAGGTGTATCTTCAGGGGCAGGGGCAGGGCAGCCTGGACCATGCCACCTAGAGCAGACAAAGGGGGCACAGATGAAAGCCAAAACAACAAGGCTTCTTAGAGGGCAGGTGATATTATTTTTTAGGTTATTGGAGTCATTATCATTAAATAGCTCCCACCTTACAGGGATATTAGAACTTCCTGCTTTTCAAAGGATTTACACATATTTTGGCTCATTTGATTCTTGCAAGAGTCAGTGAGGTCAGGGTGCTTTTCATTAGTGTCATTCCTGTTTTCCATACGTGCACCACTTAGCCTCTTACTTGAAGCCAGACACCTGTGTGGGTTGCATTAGGATGGATAGCAGACCCCCAATGCCTTGTCCTGGGACTCAGGGACCACAGACTCTTTAACTACCCATCCAAGGAACTGAATCTTAGCAGCATTTACTTTAGAAGGTTTTAGGTAGAAGTGTCGGAGTGCAGGCTGGAGACTCATGCTGCCCTCAGAGCCTCATCGCAGGCTTAGGTTTGGGTCAGACCCAAAAAAGTGCAAATTTAGAGTATGTGTGTGTCATATGTGTGTGTGTTTGTGTGTGTGTGGTGTGTGTGTGGTGTGTGCGTGTGCATGTGGTGTATGTGTGTGTGGTGTGTTTGTGTGTGTGTTGTGTGTTTGTGTGTGGTGTGTGTGTGATGTGTTTGTGTGTGTGTGGTGAGTGTGGGTGAGTGTGTACGGTGTGTGTAGTGTGTGTGGTGTGTGTGGTGTGTGTGTTTGTGTGTGGTGTGTGTGTTTGTGTGTGTGTGGTGTGTATGTGGTGTGTGTGTTTGCATGTGTGTTGTGTGTGGTGTGTGTGTGTGTGGTGTGTGTGCTTGTGTGTGTGGTGTGTGTGTTTGTGTGTGGTGTGTTTGTGTGTGTGTTGTGTGTTTGTGTGTGGTGTGTGTGTGATGTGTTTGTGTGTGTGGTGAGTGTGGGTGAGTGTGTACGGTGTGTGTAGTGTGTGTGGTGTGTGTGTGGTGTGTGTTTGTGTGTGGTGTGTGTTGTGTGTGTGGTGTGGTGTGTGTGTGTGTGGTGTGTGTGTTTGCATGTGTGTTGTGTGTGGTGTGTGTGTGTGTGGTGTGTGTGCTTGTGTGTGTGGTGTGTGTGTTTGTGTGTGGTGTGTGTTTGTGTGTGTGTGAGTGTGTGTGGTGTGTGTGGTGTGTGTTTGTGGGTGAGTGTGTGTATGGTACATGTGTGTTTGTGTGTGGTGTGTGTGTTTGTGTGTGGTAGTGTGTGTGTGTTTGTATGTGGTGTGTGTGTTTAAACCGAGCACATGAGATCAACAGAAATCATCGGACGTCAGGAAAGTAAGGTCAAGAAAAACCATTATTCGTAGAAAGGGTTTTCTCCTCCTCTCCTCCCGGAATTCTCCATTCCCCTCTCTTCTCCTTTCTCTCACACCAGGGAGACTCCTCTTGTCACCTTCCGCTCCTCCCAGCTCCATCCTCTCCCTCCCTTTCTCACTCCCTCCTTCCCTCCCTTCCTTCCTTCCTGTTATTATTGGTGGCCTGAGAGTTCAGGCAGCGCCTTTAAAATTCCCATTCTCTCTCAGTCAGCTATTGCTGTGTAACAAAAGCTTAAAACATCGACCATTCATTTTGCTCAGGATTCTGAGGTTCAGCAATTCAGGCTGGGCTCAGCCGGGAGGTTCTTCACTGGGCCCCTCATGCGTCGGCCTGCAGAGGCAGGTTGAGAGAGTGGATTTTCCGGTTCCGCGTGAGCTTCCTCACATCTCAGGGACTTCTGCAAGAAAGACAGGTGGCTCAGCTCTGCTCACGCTGCCCTGTCCCCAGCAGGCCAGCCCAGCTTGGCTCAGATGGTGGCAGCAGGTGACAAAGTGACAAGGACGAACAGCACACAGGGCTTCTTGAGGCTGAGGTTTGGAGCTGCTGCGTCATTGTCACTTCAAGCCCATTCCACCAGCCAAGGCAAGACATGAGGCCAGCCAGGGCCCAGGAGTGTGGGATTAGACCCCAGCCCTTGATCAGAGGAGCTGCAAAGTCATATGGTGAATGGTGTGATATCAGCAGGAGTGCAGCCGTGGGGACCCTGCTGCCATGGACCCTTGGCCCTGCACTCAGAGCTGCCCATCTCCCAATGTGACTTCCTGTCCTGTGCATTACCAGATGTTGCCATCATGGGTTGGGGGTCCCCTCAAGTCCCCTCCTCCCTGGACCTTGGGGCCCAGGAGCAACTCTGCAGGGCCTGAGCCCCCACCGGCCCGACCTGGGCCATGGAATTCCCTCTGGCCATGATCTCCTTTCCCTGTGGGCCAGAAAGACTTCAGGGAGGAGGCTTGCCAGGGCCGGGCAGGACCTTGAGTGACACCCCAGGATGGGTGTGGGTTCATCTCCAGGAGGCCTCCTGCCAGCCCCCAGAACACATCCTGTGTTCTCCCACTCAAGAAGCTCTCAGCAGGCTCCTTTGGGGACACTACAAATGTTTCTGTAAACAGCCTCGCACATGAGTCCCATACATGCTGGAGCTGCAGGCTTTGCTGTGTTTTCCCTGCAGGATGGACTCCCTGATGCTGCGCAGTCAAATGCATTTTGCTTTATTCTGTCACAGGGCCAGGCAAACAATGGTCATGGGCCAAATCCAGGCCATGGCCTGTTTTTCTAAATAAAGTTTTATTGGGACCCAGCCACCCCCAGTCATTCATGAATCCTCCACGGCTGCTTTTACTACAACAGCAGAGGTGAGTAGTTGCAATAGACTCACAAAACACACCAAATGGGTCACAAAACCAAAAATATTGATTCTCTGGTTCTTTACAGAAAAGATCTGCCAACCCTTGTCCTGTATTACCAGATCCCTGGTGTGATCTTCTAAAACCACTCTCTGGCCACTCTGTGTTTAAACCCTTCAGAGGTTTAAACCCCGATGGGAGGAAGTCCCCACGCCCTTTCCTGGTGGCTCACAGGGCTCTACTCAGAGTCTCTGTGCTCTGCCGGTTTGGCCTCTGCCTCTTTCCAAGTTGTCTCCTCGAGAAAAAGAGGCTGCTCAGGGCTCCCTGCACTCATCTACCCAGGGCAGGCCTCTGTAACTTTGTTTCTGGGGTTTTCCAGTTTTCTCTGTTGACAAGACCACCCTGCCCTGAACCTCCACCTCCTCCATCTCCTAGACTCAGCTGCAATTCCAGCAGGACTCAGCTTAGGCCCCACGCTCCCAAGAAGACTTCACTGCTAGATTAGTACCTCCTCTGTGCTCCTGCAGCTCCAGGGCTGCCCTGCCCTGACAGAAATCACTCTCAGTCCCTCCCACAATGTGGCAAGCTCCTGGGAGCCAGCATGGGATCTGTCCCATCTCTGTGTGCCAAATGCCCAGCACAGGCTGCAGGCTGTGCATTTGGAAATGTGCACATAGGAAATGGCCCATGGATAGATGGGTGGCGAGGGAGGGAAGGAAGGGATTGAGTGGGTAAAAGGATGCATGATGCATGGATGGATGAGTGTATGAGTGGGTGAATGGATGGGGATGTGAGTGGGTGGCTGGATGGATGAGGATGGATGGATGGATGGATGGATGGATGAGTGGATGGGTGGGTGAATGAATGGGTGGGTGAGTGGGTGGATGGATGGATGGGTGGATAGGTGAATGGATGAATGAGTGGATGGGTAGGTAAATGGATGAGTGAGTGGATGGATGGATGGATGATGATGGATGGATGGATGGATAGATGACTGGATGGGTGGATGGATGGGTGAATGACGAATGGATGGGTGGGTGGGTGGATGGATGAATGGATAGAGAGATGGATGAGTGGATGGGTGCGTGGATGGATGGATGGATGGATAGATAGATAGAGGGATGGATGAGTGGATAGGTAGGTGAATGGGTGGGTGGGTGGATGGATGAATGAGATGGATGGATTAATGCATAGGTGCTTGGTGAATGGAGAGTCGTGAATGGATGGATGGATAGATGTATATGTGGGAGACAGATGGATGAGCACACAAACTTTCTGCCTGGGAGTCTGGAGACCTAAGATTGTCTGGACCTGTAAGTTCCTCCACAGACTCAGCCCTGCCCCTAACAGCAATGCTGTTAAATTAATCATGGATTTTTTCTTTTATTGTTCTAAATGTGCTGGGTAGCTGAGCCTGCTGGTGGTTTGCAGAGCGAGTTTCATCTGCTTTCAAAGCCAGTCCACATGAAGCCAAGTCTTGGTAGCTGTTTTTCCTCCTCTATCCTTCGAGCAGACACATTTGGCAGACAGATTTTGTCATTTTTCTTCACTTGGGCTTTTATTCCTGAATAATAACTCATGCTCGCGGGAAGGCTGGACTTCTCAGTAATGATATTGAAATTGGATCCCTGGGCACAGGGCATGTAGCAAGCTGGTGAGGCCCTGGCATGCCAATGAGGCGGGCCTGGCCTGGCAGTGCCCAGGGCTGTCTGTCTGGAGAGGGACTGCTCTTGTACAGCATCTCCCTGAGCCAGGGCCTGGGCTGGGCCTCAGCAGCTTCCCAATTGCCTCCAACTTGCACAGCAGAACCACAGGAAAACCCCCAGTGAGCACCTCCTACTGAAGGACCTAATGTGTCCTACCCAGGAGTGACCATGTCCCAGGGACAGCTCTGAGAATGGACGTCTGTGGTGAGAATAGGACCACATGACTAAGAGTCACGCCCTTGTCACTCTGAGTCCAGTTCAGAAAGTCCCTGGGCCTACATTCAGCTGTGGATGAGGAAGACACAAATCAGATCACACCTTTGTAGGACCCAGCAAAAAATGCAAATGCATCATCCTCACCTAAAATTATTAACAGTTTCAGGATGGCAACAACAGAGAATTAAACCAAGCACCAAGTCCCCTTGAGCATTGAGTCCTCCTGAGCATGGGGTCCTCCTGAGCACCAAGTCCTCCTGAGCGCTGAGTCCTGCTGAGTACTGAGTCCTCCTGAGCACAGAATCTTCCTGAGCATGGGGTCCTCCTAAGCATAGAGTCCTCCTGAGCACCGAGTCCTCCTGAGCACGGAGACCTCCTGAGCACGAGTGCTTCTAAGCACTGAGTCTCCCTAAGCACGGGGTCCTCCTGAGCACCGAGTCCTCCTGAGCAGGGATCCTCCTGAGCAAAGAGTCCTCCTGAGTAGGGGGTCCTCCTGAGCACCAAGTCCTTCTGAACAGGGAGTCCTCCTGAGCACTGAGTCCTCCTGAGTACTGGGTCCTGCTGACCACTGAGTTCCCTGAGCACTGGGTCCTCCTGTGCCCTGAGTCCTCCTGAGCACTGAGTCCTCCTGAGTACTGGGTCCTGCTGACCACTGAGTTCCCTGAGCACTGGGTCCTCCTGTGCCCTGAGTCCTCCTGAGCACAGAATCTTCCTGAGCATGGGGTCCTCCTGAGCACCGAGTCCTCCTGAGCACGAGTGCTTCTAAGCACTGAGTCTCCCTAAGCACGGGGTCCTCCTGAGCACCGAGTCCTCCTGAGCAGGGATCCTCCTGAGCAAAGAGTCCTCCTGAGTAGGGGGTCCTCCTGAGCACCAAGTCCTTCTGAACAGGGAGTCCTCCTGAGCACTGAGTCCTCCTGAGTACTGGGTCCTGCTGACCACTGAGTTCCCTGAGCACTGGGTCCTCCTGTGCCCTGAGTCCTCCTGAGCAGGGATCCTCCTGAGCACTGAGTCCTCCTGAGCAGGGGATCCTCCTGAGCACTGAGTCCTCCTGAGCACCGAGTCCTCCTGAGCACCGAGTCTTCCAGAGCACAGGGTCCGCCTGAGCACAGAGTCTCCCTAAGCATGGGGTCCTTCTGAGCACTGAGTCCTCCTGAGCACAGGGTCCTCCTGAGCCCGGGACCCTCCCAAGAAGGGTTCTGTGTGTCTGCTGGGGACACAGCCTGTGAAGCTGGCCAGGGACCCAGCTTTGGCTCTGAGCTCCCTGAGGCTCTGCTCTCTGCATGCCTGGGTCGAGCAATTTTGCTTGCAGCCCAGCTGCAGGTCATCTGCTGGGGCCATGCAAGTAGGTGCCACTAAGGACAGGTTTGCAGGTGGCCGTTATTCAGATGGCGGGCACTTCCTCCTCACTCCACCTCAATCACTGTTGCCCATCTTCTCCCCAGTGGCCGGCCTGAGTATGCTGAGGACCTTGGTGGATGGGCCTCAGGCTTCTGTTGTTGCTGCTGTGGTTCTGTTTGAAAAGCTCCCCGTGCAGCTGGGGATGCGGGCTCTGCCTGGAAGGGCTGTCCCTGGCTTCCCCCGGCCTGTCCTCGCCCCTCCTGGTTGAGTTACTGTTCTACAGTCTCCATTGCAACCTCACCTTTTCTGAGGTCGCCCACAGGCGGGCACACACTGTTGGCCGTGCACCCTCTGCCACCTCCCCAGAAGATGGCAAGGAAGAAGATGGGGAGAAACAAAGTCGCCTGGCCAGCACCGCGCGCCGAGCCAGTCCCTCCTGTGCCCTCGCTGGCTCCGTGCGCTCCTCTCTTGATGGTGATTTCAAGAAGATTGTTCATTTTACAAAACGTTTTGAAAGCACCAGCTCTGGGCTCTAATCACCACTTCCTTGGTCTTTTATCTTTGAACTTGTTTACTTTGATTTGGATCCAAATTGTTTCCTTCCTCTACTTCCAGAGCCTATGGGCGATTGGGTCTCACCACAACACCCTGTGGAGCTGGGGGTTCCCCGACCTCTGCCCACCCTCAGAGGAAGGCCCTGCTTCTATTCTCTAAAACCTCAGAGCTTAGGCACCCCCACAGTAATTGCCACTGTTGTTAGTTTTACATCCTGTTTTTTTTTCTTTTTTATTTTTAACATTTTACTTTAAGTTCTGGGATACGTGTGCTGAACGTGCAGGTTTGTTGCACAGCTGTACATGCGCCATGGTGGTTTGCTGCATCTTGCCTTTTCTCAGGTCCCTGCTCTCGGGTTTCCATTCTGCTCTGCAATCCGTGGAACCCACGGTCTTGCTGTTGACGTGCCCGGCGTGCGTTTCTACCCAGCCACCTCCTGGGCTCTGGAACCCACTCGGTTTCCACCTTGCCGGAAGGCCACTGGGAAATCCTGAGTCCCTTGTACCTGATGGGAAAGCACGCCCCGTGTCCTCTGCAGACCCTGGGTCTAGCTGGGTGCAGGATTGTGGGTGAGGATCCTCATTCTCAGCTTGCGAGGGGTCTGCATCTTCCAGGCTTGTTTGTATTTGTGAGTGACCCATTCCCCTCCCTGAGGCTTCAATGCCTCTCCTGCCAGCCAGATGTGAGGATTTTCTCTGCTGGGTCTGGAACCCCAGGAGCCCTTCCCACGACAGCCCCGGGTCCCTCCCAGGCTCCTATGGATGCCGCAGGGCCCATGTGATGGCGGCTTGGCTTCCATTTGCACTGGTCTCCCTGAGACACCAACATCTCGGGCCTCATCCAGACTCACGAGAATCCATCTGCCTGTTTTCTGTAGCATGAGTCCAGCTCTGCACCCCTTAAATGCTGACCCTCACTTGCCGTGGGGGTGGTGAGTGCCTTCCAACCTCAGCCACGCACTGCTGTCAGCCTCCGCCACGCACTGCTGTCAGCCTCCGCCACGCACTGCTGTCAGCCTCCGCCTACGATGACCAGGACCAGCCTCCCCACTGTGGGGCACTTCCTGCTCTCCCAGTCTGAGAGTAAAGGAACTGACCTCTGCGGGAGGAAGGGGACAGAGGTGTGGGCAGGGTGAGGGGATGGTGGCAGGACCTGGGCTTAAATAGCTCTCTTGCTCTCTCCCTCTCTCTATCTCTCTCTCTCTGTGTTTGTCCCTCTGTCTCTCCCTCTCCCTCCCTCTTTCTCTCTCTCTCTCTCTCTCTCTCTCTTCTCTCTCTCTCTCTCTCTCACACACACACACACACACACACACACACTCCTCTTGTTCTCCCTGCAGGTCAGCCTCAGCCCCACCCCGATGACCATAACTTCCATCTGACCTGAGAGCAAGGGGAGCCGCCCCCACTATGCTGTGAGAAAGCTCCAGCAAGGACTGCACCTGAGCCTCCCTGGACCAGTTCCTGAGCCATTCTGGGGGTCAGCAGAGGACCCTCTGATGGGGGCTCAGGCACTCTCCCCCATGTGGGCAGAGCTGAGGGAGTGGGCTCTGGATCCGTGATTTCCAAGGGTATGGGTCCCGCCTCTGAGAGGAAGGAGCTCCACCCACCTCCCTGTCCTGAGGTCAACCAGGCCCCACCCCAAGTTGCTGCCCAATGTTGGGTGCACCCCCCACCTGCTCCTCACATTTCTCTGTGGCTACTGCGGCTTCCACCTCTGTTGGTGTTTTCGTGGGTATGCCAGAGTCCCTCAATAACGACCCCTGGTGCCCACGTGCACACACATGGGCGCACTCTCACACACAGCCTTCATGTCTCCTGTGTGACCAGAGGGGCAGCCCCAGCCCAGAGGTGAATGAAAAGGAGACACTGGCTCTTGGATCACAACAGCAACATAAAGGATTTTCTGGGGTGGCCCCATCTCGACACAACTTCGACATTAGGATCACCAACTGCGGTGCCTCATGTCTCCCAGGATGACCTCCGGGTGTTTTGAAAGGCAGAAGACAGCAGCCACGAGGCACCGGAGCAGGTGGAACGGGCTCTGCCCCCGCAGCCTGGAAGAAGATCGGGTTCTCCCACTGAGTCGCACTGCTTCCAAAGCCAGGCGACCCTACCTGCCTCTTCTGCTGTGAAAGGAGCCTCCTCACCCAGGACGCAGTGCAGGAGCAGCTGCCATTTCAGGAGAGTCCCCTGGAGGCCAAGGACCCCAACCTCCCAAGCAGGTTGCAAGACACGCATTTGGGTGGGACTCTATCCCCAGAGTCACACGGCAGCTGTGGAAACGGAAACAAGCTTACTTTCTCTTCCACCGAACAGGTTCAACTCTGGGATGCAATGAAGTGCGACTTCTTCAAATGGATAAACAGGTAACGAGCGTAGACTTGGGAGAGTGATTTTTCAGAGTAAATTGTAGGGCAGCAAAATCGCAATAGACTCCTCTGCCGTTCCCAGATGGGACTCTCCAGGAACAAGTGTGGAGCTGCAGCTGTGAGTGCAGAAAGGGGTCTGCTGGATGCCCAAGGGCCTTCCCTCATCCTCCCTCCACGCGCCATCCCTCCTGCCCGCCACCTCTTCTCCAGAGGTTAGCCAAGCCGTGTGGCCAGCAGGGTTCCTGGCCGTGCTCTCCCTTCTCAGTGTGTACCGTCTGTGCCATGTGACTTTGCCATTGCTCCCGCCAGCCTTGACTCCAGTTCACTTGTGAGCTGTTTGATGGCAGAGGTGATGAAGCAGGGCCTTGGTGTGTGCCTGAGGGGTGACCAGAAGAGGAACACACCCTAGGAGGGCCGCCCCTGCCGCCTGGGCCCCGGGATGACCACCGGCGGAGGGGACCTGTGTGGAAGCCACATCCATCAAGACCACCGCGTGAAGCAGGGCATCAGTCCTTGCCGTGAGCAGACCCCAGCCCACCCTCAAGCCCGAGAGGAACACACCCTCCTCAGGCTGAGGCGGGCACCAGCGGCTGTTCTGCAGCACCCACAGGCACGTTTGCCCCACAGCCCCCCTCCATCAGATGCCGTGGGAGACTCCGGACGGCTCCAATCACTCTGGTGAGCTTCTAGAATCCTGACCTTTTTGTTGTTGTTGCAAGGTCTGCAAAATCCTTTTGGAGTCTTTGGATGCATATACAATATTCCTGAAGGTCCGGGTTCTATGCCTGAGGACAAGGCTGGTGGTGGGCAGGGCATGTTAGATAAGTGGCCGGGCGCTGGTGAATATTTTCATTTTGGAAGGCACTAGCTCTGAGAATGGTGCACACATGCAGGGGTGCCCTGGGCACCTGCCCCTGCTGGGCACAGGTTGTGGGAATCTATTAGGAACCCTAGACTAGCTATCAGAGCCCAGCTGTCTAGACATCCTCATGCTGTTTCCTCACTCCGTGAGATCCTGGGACAGGCCCTCCTCACTGTGGGCCTCACGTGCCCCATCTGTCCAAGGGGACAACCAGACTGGCTCCGGGGCCTTCTGGGGCCAGCTCAGCTCTGGTCTTCGGCCCCGTCCACAGCCCGCCCTCCACTCCCCGGCTACTCTAAATTCTTGTCACTTTGGCTTGGCTGGCAGGGAGGGCACCCCCGACCCGACGTGCTTCCAGCCTGCAGACCCCACTGCCACCCCCTGT
This sequence comes from Trachypithecus francoisi, assembly GCF_009764315.1. Lineage (NCBI taxonomy): Eukaryota > Metazoa > Chordata > Mammalia > Primates > Cercopithecidae > Trachypithecus > Trachypithecus francoisi. Next base: position 3,757,300 of record NW_022681454.1, on the reverse strand, counting down.
GGAAGGCTGGGCAGGAGAACAGCCACCACCCAGGTGTCCCTGTCAGAGTTCTAACTCTGTGGCTGCTTCTGACACAGCCAAGCATGTTTTCTTCCACCTCTGCCTCCCTGAGACAGCATTTCCCCAGGGAGCTCTGGGCACTCCCTGACTCTACCTCCCCTTCCTTTCACCCCAGGGCCCCCAGAGGCCTCAGGGCCCTCTCGCCTCCTGCCACAGTGACAAAGTTAGGGTCAGGGTCACCACACACACAAACACACACACCACACAGACGCACCACACACACATAGACACCACACATCACACACACACAGACAGCACACGCTACACAGCACACACACAACACACAGCACACTATACACTACACAACACACACACGCCACACACATCACACGCAAATCCTGCCCATGAGGGGCCGACTGTTAGAGCTGCTGTTTAGCCTCCTGGCTGTCGAGGGAGAGCAGTTGCCTCCCTGTGAGTCTGCCCTGCAGCTGGCTTCCTGGCTGGGTGCCGAGGCCAGGTTTGGTTCCTTGGGCCGGCATCTGCCGGTGTGGTCTGAGCTCTGCCTTTCAGGATGGCTGGGCGGTTGTCCACTTGTGTGTTCAGACACTCACAGCACAGCTGTCCGCACCTCGTACCTATCTAACGGGGGATCCTGACCCACCCCCTGGGAAGACTGTGGGGGATTACGTGAATGACAGGGCAGACACCAGCCCCTGATACAAGCAACCCCACAGGCCCGCTGAACCGTGACCAGGATTCCCGTCCTCAGGACGGTGATATTGGACCCCACGCCACCCCTCTGCACAGGCAGGTGGCATTCAAGTTCCTTCTGTGACCCGCAAGAGGTCCCAGGGCATCCCCAGGTCCCCAGCCCCAGCCCCTGGTTGGTCAGAGATGATGGGGGATTCCGCAGAGCCCCTCCGGGCTCTGCCCAAAGCTTGCCTGTCTCTCATCTGGGATAAAGCTGCCTCGTGTGCGTTACAGCCCAGAGGAATGTCACCCACAACCGCTGGTCATGGGGAGCCCCAAAGAAATCAGAGTTGAACCAAGGGCCAAAAATGAAGGAAAAATGTGCAGGGTGAGACTGCTTATGGGGCCAGCACTATGTACCCATGGGGAACAACCAGACCTGAAATGCCTGGGGACAGGTGTGTGCCCAGCTGCCGGTGACACTGGGCTCTGCACTGCCGGGAGAGGCCAGGCAGAGCCGTCTCGGTGAGAAAGCGCCGGATAGCCCTCCCCAGAGAAGCGCTCCTCCCCTCGTTGGTCAGGGGAGCCACTGGGGATCTAGGAGTTTTGGGAAGGGCCTGTGGGGGATCAAAGGGAGGAGGTGAACCCGGAGAGCTGGCTGCAGACTCCAACGGAGTGGCCACATGTCCCAGCAGGGAGGTCCATGCTATCCAGTCAGACGGGTAGGCATGTGCCTGTCGGTGTAGACGCAGATAGCAGGGGCTGGAACCCAGGAAAGAGGTGGCCCCTGCAGCAAGTCCGTGGTGGGGGGCGTTCAGAGGGAGCAGGGAGAGGTGTGGGACTCCTGCTCACCAGGTCCCTGGTTTAATAAAACGTGACCCAAATGACTCCATCTTGAAGTGTGTAACTAGGCACTCACAAGGCACCGCCAAGGTAATGCTTGTGTTCTGAAAATAGCCACATCCTAAGCTGACCACCAATGATAATTGCAGAATATTTATGGCCATACAGGGCATCCTCCTGGCAAGCCTGCGGGACATCCAGACATCCTGAGAGTGCAGGCCACTGTACTCAGAGGTAAGGACAGTGAGCGCCTGAGGCTGGAAGATGCACGGTCACTGACAGCCCTCCATTTAGTGAGAGCATCTGCACATTCCAGGCTCAGTTAGAGCTCCTTGCGGGTTTCTTACGAAATAACAGCACCAGCGGAGGACGGTGCCTTCATCCTCCCGCTTTCGGAGGACGCCCTACTCTGTAACGAAGTCGTTTCCAATCAACTTGTCTCTTTGAGCTCTGCGACTCGCTCGAACTCTTTCTTGAGTGAGATCCAAGAACCTGTGCTTGGGGTCTGGATAGGGACCCGCTTTTCCGGCAGCAGCATGGCCTCCAGAGCCCTTTTCGGCTGGAGACGCAGGGAGTTTGTGGGTCGGGGCAGAGAGACAAGGGAGAGGAGGGAAGGCTGGGGACATGGGCGGAAGGTCCAGGGGAGACTTGGGGGCCATTGGCAGAAAGAGGGCCCAGCAGGAAGGACCACGTCCCTGAGGCTGGAGGGCAGGCATGTGGGAAGATGTCGGGTCTGCAGACACCGTGTGTCTAGCGGCCCCCATGTCGTCTGTGTGAAAGTGTGCGGCTCCGCTGGAGCCTGGAGCAGGGAAGGATAGAACAGAACGGCCTTTAGGGGAAGGGAAGGGGACCAGGCGCTGAAGACCAGAGTTCCTCATGCTGTGTGAGGCTGGGCAGACGCCAGGAGAGAGCCCCGGCCTGGCAGGCAGCCTGGGGCTTCCTGGGGCTGCTGAGAGCTGGCCAGGGTGCCAGCGGGTTGGATTGCAGGCTTTGTATCCTCCTTGTTTTGAAACAGGGGTGAGCAGCCTGCTCAAAGCAAACACAACTGCAAGGTAAAATTAAACGCTAAAGAAGCTCCCAAGGAAATCAGAGCCCAGGGAGAGGAAAGATGACCAAGAGAGACTAAAGCAAGGCTGGCGCCCACAGTAAAGGCCCCAGACACCGTGACCCTGGGAGGGGATGCCAGGCACAGGGGAAGGGAGGCACTGGGAGGGTCAAAGAGGAAACACACAGGGGAGTGGGGACCAGAGACAGGGCTCCCGGGGCCCTTCTGCCAGGCGCAGCTGGGTGGAGACAGGCTGTGCCAGGAGAGGCCTGAGCCAGGGTTCCAGGACACCCAGCCAGCTCCTCAGTGGAGGAAGGCGTGGCTCAGAGCTCAGCGCTCCAGGCCATGGTGTGAAACTGAGTGGGTGTTGTGTATGTGTGCGGGCGTGGGGGTGCTCCGGGCGTGGGGTTGCTCCTGGCATGGGGCGTTGCAAGGGTGCAGCACCCTAGAGACGTCGTGGGGTTGTTTTCTGGTGCAGGGTTGGCACCCTCCTGTGGGGCCGGACCGCTGCCTGTTCTGAGCTCTGACACCTCCTCACCACTCGGGAATTCATGACGCACTCCCCGAGAGGGCCAGGGCGCACATACTTGGTAGTTAAATTGAATTAAGAGAATGTTATTTTTAAGTATTTTGGAAAAACACTTGAAGAAGCCCAGGACAAATCCCCAAAGCCATGTCAAAGATCCTTGGTTTAGGGGCCACTTCCCTCCCTCTTCCAGCCTCACATCCTCCATCCGTGAGAGGGAGGGTCGGCGACGGAGACGCCAACATTTTCCTCTAGACGTCTCCTCTTAGGAAGAAAAACGAGCCTATTCTCACCAAAGTGTCAGGGCTGTGTCTGTCATCGGCACGGTGTGTATTCACGTTTGAAAAACCAGAGAAAGGGAGTCGGTGGGTAGGCGACGGGTGGCCTGAATGTGGACCTGCAGGCAGAGGGTGAACCGCAACCCCAGGCAGCCCCCATGACAGGTGGGAGAGGAGCTGGACCCCTCCTCACTCAGACCCCAGCCAGTGCCTGGGCTTGGAGATGGCGCGTTGCTTCCTGGCTGTGCTTCTGCCCCTTGGCTCTCACTTTGCTCATCTGTAAAGTGGTGCGAGAAGAGTTGCATGCATCGTCATGGGGCTGCTGAGGGGACTGCCGGAGAACATGCAAAGTCCTTAGCACCTTAGCACAGGGCCTCCACTTAGGTGCTCACTAAATATTACTGTTTACTGAGTAAATTATTACTCAGATATTACTGTTAGGCACCTGTGCAGAGAGGAGGAGTGGGAGAGGGAAGAGGGGGACCAGAGGAGGGAGGGAGCCCACACCCCCAGGCACAGGCCGACTTGACATCCTTATTTGCATGAAAGAAGAGTGCTCTAGCTTTGGGGTGTCATAAACCTCCTGTTTCAAGCACACACAACCCATTTATTTTTATGAAGCACTGAGGCCTTAGACTGTCTGGAAGCTAATTGGCCACACTTGGTGCCATTTCTCTTCCAACCTGCAGGCCTTCCTGCCTTTTGTTTTGTGTCTTCTTTCCTCTGGGCAGCATGGGGAGTGGATTCCATGGCTTCACATTTTTTCCCTTTTTTTTGCAATGAATGAAGACGAAACAGATCTGTAGTCACAAAGGTGTGGCCTGGCCAGCCCTGAGCATCTGAAGTTTGAGATCAGCATTCTAGGGGGTTCTGGGGCTCAGGCCTGGGCCAGGAGCCAGGCCCTCCCTGCAGGGTGTCCTGCCATAGCTCACAGTGCACACATGCACCTGCCACACGCCGGACATACAAAAGGGATGAAGGAAGTGCTGGGGGTCCCACCAACGATGCTGAGTACACAAGACTGTGGTTTCATCTTATTGCTGTCACAACCCCAGACCCTGGAGCAGGACACAGCACACATGTGCCCCATAAATATCGCGGTGTGAATGAATAAGTGACGGGAAAGCACGGACGGGCAATTTTAAAGAATGGGGAACTGTGGGCTGTGACGCGCAGGACGCCTGCTGCCCCAGGGCTCACGGTCTCAGCAGGGATGTCGTTATGGTAGCCCCTACATCAAGTGAGGACTTCTATGATAATGACCATTGTCAATCACAGGAAAGAAACCGAGGCACAATTAACAGAGAGAGTTTATTTGGGTTCAGGTTGAGGATGGTGGCTGGGACATTGGGGGTGCTGCCTCCACCTTTGTTACAAGCAGATTTTAAAGGCAAAGCTGGCAAGGAGTGGGCAGATACAAAGTCCTCTGACAGGAGTTCTCATTGGTTTAAGAGACAGCGTGGGTCCGTGATTGGCCGTCACCAGTGACTCTAGAGTACGAATTACAGAGTCCAGTGGGAGGCACTTTATGGCTACCTGGTGTCAGCCTAGAGCCCACACAGCTCGCAGATTCAAGAGGTCATTATCTAGCTCAAGGGGGAGTGGGACGTGGCTGCTGTCACATTTTAATGCCTCTCTGGGCCTGATAATTTAACGCAGCTCACATTCCTCAGATTAAAAGTTTCTTTTCTTTCTCACCATAAAACGTTGGCACAGGGTCAGGAGCATGGGTGCTCTGTGGTAACAAATAATCATAAATGTTACATTCGGCTTAGCAGAAAGCTAAGGAGAAAGCAGAAAGCTAAGCTTAGCAGAAAGCTGCCTCCTTCTGTATTTTAAGTTCCGCCTAAAGGTTTCCAGGTCTGGAGTGAACTGCACCTAACTCCAGGTGTACAGACGTAACCCACTCCTGCAGCAACCAAGCGGGCTATTTCTGGACCTCACCTCCATCTCCGTGGGCAAATGCTATCCAACCGCGGGGCCACCCTGGAGCCTCTCAGAACCTATTCTGCCCCCAGGGGCTGCCCAGCTGAGAATTGTTCCCTCCTCAATCAGCTTTAATTTGCGCGAAGTTTTTCTTTGACACAAGCGCAACAGTGATTAGCACGACTTACTGAGCCCAAGCATGTGCAGGCCCAAGTCCTTAGCAATGCATGCTCACATTCTCTGCCCAGACACAAGATTTTATCCCCATGTACGGAAGCGGTGGAGCCTGGGGATTTGGGCAGGAGCCGGGGTGTGGGGAGTACCAGCCTTCCTGGGAGCCAGAAGAGATTGTGTCATACAAGGAATTTCCAAGAGACACAGGAGAACGCTAGCCGCATAGTGCCCCCGCACTGGAACAAACACAGGTGCCTTCTCACCAAAAGTCCAAGGGTGGAGGGAGCAACCCCAGGTCAGTGAGGACCCAAGCGAAGACCAGTAAGAGCCACTCATAGGGTATTGAATATGTTAGAAAATGGTGTTTGGAATTGACCCTGTCCCCAAACGCCCCCCTGAAAACAGCCACCACAGGAAAGAAAAGCACCAGCATTTTCGACCCATCCAAATCCCAAACCCTGCAGCACAGCTGCCCAGTGCTGGCTGGGGTGCTGACAGTTCACACGTGCCTATGCCCCATGGCCCTACCCAAGCAGGAAGCAGAGCCGGCGGGAAGGAGGTTCAGAAAGGTACACTAAGGGCTAGGTGTGGTGGCTCATGCCTGTAATCCCAACACTTTGGGAGGCCGAGTCAGGCAGAACAACTGAGGTCAGGAGTTCGAGACCAGCCTGGCCAACATGGCAAAACCCCAACCGTACTAAAAATACAATAATTAGCCAGGTGTGGTGGCATGTGCCTGTAGTCCCAGCTACTTGGGAGGCTGAGGCAGGAGAATCGCTTGAGCCAGGGAGTCAGAGGTTGCAGTGAGCCAAGATCACACCACTGCACTCCAGCCTGGGGGATACAGCGAGACTCATCTCAAAAAAAAAGAAAAAAAAAGTACACTGGTGCAGGGGAGGGCAGAACCACACACAAAAGGCAGAAAACAAGCCTATGTTGGCAGAGGGATTTCTGAGATGGGAGGATGTCAGCCACATAGCCTCTCTCATTTGGAAGAAACTGGACAGCATGGTCACTCTTCAAGGAAGGGTTCATGGAGAAGACCGGGCATGTAGACCACAGCTGGTGAATGCAGAGGAAGGAGGCTGGGGAAGGAAGGGACGCTGAAAGCATCTCAGAGCTGATGCCACACCAGAAGCTGCAGAGCATAAAAAGGCAAGAGAGCTGCCCAAGGGGTGGGCTGGCCAGGCAGTGTGGGAGGCCTTGGTCCAGGGCCACCTGTGCAAATCCTCAGAGCCCTGGCCACCACAGGGCACACGCAGCATCCCATGTGCACGCAGCTGGTGCTTCCGAAGAAAGAACAGAAAATGATGACCAGAGACGTGTTCTCAAGTGTCACCAAAGAAGACGTCTGAATGGATAGACCTGAAATTACAGGATGCAAGGCAGAGTGTCCCACTTCAGATGGCAAAGGCAGTGACTTCTGGATGGGATCTGGGTGGCTTTATTTCTCTTTCACAGTTTTCTTAATTGCTTGAGTTTTTATAATGAGTAAGTCCCAATTTTACAAAATGAAAAGGAAAGGAAAGAGACAGAGCTGGTGAGCTGGTGGGCCCCAGAATGTTTCTCCTGACACCCTGTGGTCACTCTCAAGGCAGCCACACAACTGTGGGAAGCTGGGACTCCCAGGCCAGCCTTGGTGCAATGCCAAGACCAGCTAGGTCAGGGAGACCCTAACCCAGTGGCACTAGAGGATTTAAAGACACACACACACAGAAATATAGAGGTGTGCAGTGGGAAATCAGGGGTCTCACAACCTTCAGAGCTGAGATCCTTGAACAGAGATTTACCCACACCTTTATTAACAGCAAGCCAGTCATTAGCATTGTTTCTATAGATTATAGATTAACTAAAAGTATTCCTTATGGGAAACAAAGGGATGGGCCGAAATAAAGGGATGGGTTGGTTGGGTTAGTTAACTGCAGCAGCAGCATGTCCTTAAGGCACAGATCACTCATGCTATTGTTTGTGGTTTAAGAACACCTTAAGCAGTTTTCCACCCTGGGCAGTCCAGGTGTTCCCTGCCCTCATTCCGGTAAACCCACAACCTTCCAGCGTGGGCGTCATGGCCATCATGAACATGTCACAGTGCTGCAGAGATTTTGTTTATGGCCAGTTTTGGGGCCAGTTAGTGGCCAGAGTTTGGGGGGCCTGTTCCCAACAGTGCAAGCTCTGTGTCGGGCCCACCCAGCTGGGACTGAGCTCCGCATCTCAGAGGCAGCTGGGGATGACCCCACAGCTGTGCACAGGCCACCTCCTTGCTCAGCTGAGCCTCCTCGGGACGCATGCTTCTGCAGAGAGCAGACTCTCACAATCCTGCAGCGGCAAAACTGTCACCCAGAGGGCAGCGCAAGCAGGACTGGGCCTGAGAGTGCCCTGGAGGCAGCTGGGGTGGGGTTGGGGAGGGAACTCCCCACTCCTGCGGGCCCTCAGGTTCTCACGTGTTCTACTTTGGGTCACTTTAGCAGAGTCTTGATTTGCTCTTCTGTGATAGGGTTCTCTGGTGATCCTGCATCTGGCCCACCACCTGTTTTTATAAATAAAGTTTTATTGAAATGAAACCACACCTATTCATTTCTGTTATCTACGACTGTTTTTTGCACTGCTATGACCAGCTGGTCTACAATGCCTAAAGTATTTACTATCCATCCCTTTGCAGAAAAAGCTTGCAGACCCCTGGGATAGAGACATAGCGTGCCTTCCACACAGGTGACAGGGAGCAGGTGGTGTGAACAAGGGCCCCAGCAATGACCCCTACAACTCTGGCTACTGAAACACCCCCAAAAAGATGCTCCTCTTGGGGCAAGTAGAGCCCTGCCCAAGGCTCTTTGAATGCTTCCAGCCTCCCCAGACCTCAGGGCTTCATATGAGACTTTTGCAGAGTGCATGCTATTGTGGACAAAACATGACAGGGCACGGCACCTGCAGGAGGCGGAAGCGCCCAAGCTGCCCCCATGCCCTGCCTCGGTCAAACAGGTAGGTGGTTCATTTAGCCTCTGCTTGAGTTTCTTCTGTAAGGGCTGGCCTGGACTGAGGATGGGCACTGTTCCTCTCTATGCAGATGTCTTGGGATCTCAAGGATATGGGTTAAAACAGAAAAGACACGTTTGTTTCTAGAATGGCTGACCGACGATAAAATTCATCTGGGCACGTGAATGTCTCTCCCGCTGGATCGCAAGCTCATGTCTCCCTGGACAAATGCTCTGCCTGGGCTCCTGGCCTGTCCTGCTGCCTCCAGCCTCTTCCCAGAACACCTGCCACTGACCCATTTAGACCTAGTCATTTAGACCCATTTAGACCAGCTCACATCTCTGCTCTAAATACCCCTCACACACTAAATCACACCTCCCTGAGAGCAAAGCCAGACCCTTTAGCACTCCATGGACAGCCTCCACCCCACTGACCCATCGCCTGGTGCCCCCTGCCCTGCCTGCCTTCCCCACACAGCTCGGAGGCTCGCCTTCCTCCCTGTCCTCCTGCCGCCCAAAATACTCCCCTCCCCCAGTCTTTCCCACACATCAGTTTCTCCGGGAAGCTCTCCCTGCCCACCTGACTGAAAGCCATAGCTGCCCCCTGGTAGTCACTGTCGCTCTCCCCTGTTTATATAGCACATACCACCATTTAACAAAAAGCACACCCATCTTGTTAACTGTTCATCTCCCCCACTGATGAGGAAGAGTTTAAGTCAGGCTCGTTCCCCATGGAAATCCCAGCTCCTAAGATAGGGCTTGGTATGTAGCAGGGACACATATAGCAGTGATTGACTGATTGATTGATTGATTGACTAAGAAGCATCTCCAGCCTACATTGGACAGACCCCAGCTGCGCCCTCTGGCCCACCTTTACCAAGCACCGCCCAGCTTGGGGGATACCAGGATCCTGCTGCCTCCATTAAGCTGCCATTTGGTACCTGGATCTGCTCTCTACTGATGAGAACCTTGTAGGACGTGGCAACATCTGTCTCCCCAAACTTCCAACAGCTCTGCACTTGCACAACTCTGAGAATGTGCACCTCCTTCAGTTTTGTGTCCTGGGCACTTCTCTTGCAGTACCCTAGCCTCAGCCCTGCATTCCAGGGTTCTGGGCTGAGCCCCTGGACAGGTGGCAGGGCCAGACCTGAGATGAGGCAGAGAGCAGAAGAAACCAGTGTCCATCTACACACGCTCAGGTTGTGGTGCCTGTCAGACGCCCACTGGAGGAAACAAGGGATTCTGCACAGAATTCTTCAGGGATTCTTACCAATCAGCAGGAGACAGACAGGCCCTGGGACCCAGGCCAGCACTCTGCAAACTGTTCTACAGACCTGGAGAGCCCACGGAGAGGGCAGTGCTCAGGGCTGAGGCCCAGGGCCTCTGTGCACAGAGAGGAAACTGAGGCTCAGAGAGGAGGAGCTGTTGGTTAAAGGTCACAGAGCTGGCCCTGGAGCCCAGACTCCCCCTTCCAGGCCTGCCCCCCTGACCTGCAGTGAGTGCACACACACGCAGGCCCAAGCACACACATGCACACACACACACACACATGCACAAGCACACACACGCACACACAAGCACACACCATGCAGCCTTGTTCCCGGCAGCCCATGGTCCCCACCCCCTGGCGTACCGCGTCTGTTTCCTCCCGCAGGCCTCACCCTCCCATCGGTGCCTCTTCAATGCTGGGAGATGCCAATCTCTCCCTTGAGAGGACTTGGAGCATTTCATTTCCCTTTGCCTCCTCCCTCTGTCCCACCAGCCGCTTGCCTTTACTGGTGCACCCAAGAACCCTGGGCACAGCAGCAGCCCCAGGTGCAGCAGTGCAGGAGGTGAATTTGGACAGGCCCCTCCCTCCCTCCAGCCACCGGGTCAAGCCCCAGGGAGGAGAGGGCCCTGCCTGGGGCCATGGAGGGGAAGGACAGCAGAAGGAACTGCATGGAAACCCAAGGCTCCACCCCCACCCCCACCTCAGTAACCCTGGCCCTTTGGGTGAGCAGCATACCCTGGTATTTATAATGGATTTTCCACATCCTTTGATGTCTTGCAAAACATAATAACATGCAGAGTCATTTTTCAAAAGCAATTAGGCTGAAGTTCGCTGAGAGGTTTCTGTCACCAATTTACTCAAAAGCAAGCCTTTCTTTTCCCCAAGCCACCCTCTCAAGGGGCGCCAGTGCAGAAGCGCAAGGGGCAAGGTGGGCCAGGACCTGTAGACAGGAGAGCTGCTTGGGCCCAGGAGCTGGCTCCAGGGCTCAACCCAGCAGCCATGACAAACTCTGCATTTAACCACGGATGAAAATGAGCACCTTCAGGATGCTCCTGAATACCCAGGATTCCCCAGGGAGGGTGCTGCCTCTAGAGTCCCCAACCCCGTGGGGAAGGGCAGGGGAAGCACTGTGCCCTGAGGGCCCTGCCCCCGCCCACTACCTGGAAGCAGGCCCAGCTGGGCGCCCGGGAGCATCAGGCAGAGCCACCCTGCTCAAGCCCCCCGCTTCCCACTGTGAACTCCCTGAGCCCTGGCGGGAGGCTTAACATCCGCATGGGTAAATGGAGGTGAAGGCAGCGGTGAGGACCGGAGAGACAACACTCGTTTACTTCAGTGAGCACCAGCGAACAGCAAAAGAGAGGAGGATACTGCAATTGTTCAGTAATTGATTAACCCGTGTAAAGCAAACTGGTGAAGTGACTTAGGGCATTGGTTTAAAAGAGCAAAGACATGCCACTGTATTAACTTTTGAGTTTGTCCGTTTGTAGGGGAAGGAGAAATATGAAAACTTCTAGCCTCACTGAGCTCTGGGCGCTGGGCAGTGCCCGGCGATGGGAGCAGCCATGACCACAGAGCTGGTGCACACAGGCTGGCACTCTGGGGTGGCCCTTCTGCCTGCCCTGCCCACGCACTGCCATTCCACAGTGTACAGATGGGGAAACTGAGGCATGGGACAGGGACATGGTTCCCCCCCTTCATGGAGCCAGGACCCATTTCTTTCTCCACCTGGAAAGGTGGGCAGCAGGAAAACACCACACATCTCTGCTTTTAGATAAAGAGGTAAAGCTGCTGGCTGCTGGCACTGCCAGAAAAGGCAGCCCCAGCACTCCAGGCCCCTCCACAATGTGCTGGGTGGCTCCCCATGGAGGGCCACCGAGTAGAGTTCCTTCTGAGCATTTGGGTTGGGTGGACTGGCAGAGGGGACAGGTCAAAAGGCAAGGCTGGGCACAGCCATGTCTTCCATCCACCTTGGAGGCAGAAAGAGGCCACTTCCAGAGCTCCCGGGGTCTGAGGCCAAGTGAGAGACGCTGGTCATAGAGCAGCAGACGCCAGGCCTCTCCCTGTCTGCATGCAGGGATGCCGGAGTGCAGAGCCAGGACCAGCTCTGCACAAATCAATAACAGTCTAGGTATCAGATCTGCCCCATAAGGAAGTGGCCACCCATGGAGGAAGTGAGTTCCCTGTCCCTGGAAGGGTCCAAACAGAAACCAAGGGACCCCGTCTCAGAGGAGCTATGTGCAAACATTTGCTTTATGTGAAATATATTTGTTACAATATCCAACCTTAAAACGGAAGGAACGGCCGGCACACTGTGACAGGGAGCACCTTGATGGCGGTGTGCTCAGTGGAATAAGCCAGTCACAGAAGGACAAATCCTGCAGGAATCTATTGTATGAGGTCCCTAGAGTCCAACTCGCAGAGGCAGAGAGAAGGGTGGGTGTCAGGGGCTGCGGGAAGTGGAGTGGTTGGTGTTCAAAGGGGACAGGGCTTCAGACTGAGAAGAAGGGCTCCGTGGGTGGAGGGTAGTGAGGGCTGCACAGCAATGTGAAAGTGCTTAGTGACACCGAACTGTGCATGTAAAATGGTTAAAATGTTAAGTTTTATGCCATGTTATCAATTAAATTTTTAAGAATGCATCCGTCATCACCCACCTGCGCTGTGAATGAGAGACGCTGTCCCTGCTTTCGAGACTTATGGTCTGAGGGGAGAGGCAGCCTCGAAAGTGTCCATTAGGATGCCCAGAGGGGAGAAGGAGCAGCAAGGAGTGAGGGTGTCCTGGGAGGACACAGAAGAGGAACCAAGAGCAGGGCGGGCTCCCAGGAAGAAGTGAGTGCCAGTCCCAGGTCGGCGTAAGGGGCCACTCTGGCAAAAACCACATCAAAAAGGCCAGAGGAGACAGAAGCTGTACATTTGGGGAACTTAAACCAAACCTGGAGGGCCAGCGTCATAGGCAGAATGGGCAGAGGGGGAGGAGGCCTCGTCCCAGAGCATCCACGCCGTGGACAGGAGGTGCCCCGGCCCCAGGGGGCTGGGAACCAGGCAGGTCCATGCTGCCTTCCCGCCTAACATAGGAAAAAATGAACAAACTCCAGCTCACAAGGAGCCAGGCCCTGGGCACTCAATTCCCCAGCATCACCTGACTCAGTCCTCGAGATCCCCCAAAAACCCCACACCAGTGGGTATAGTATACCCATTTTGCAGATGAGGAAACTGCAGCTTGATGGAGGTGAGCTCCGCCTTGACGCAGGAACTGTTTTATGACAGCGCGGTGGAATTTTAAAACATAAGAACATGCGATCAGGCGTGCACTGTGCCACCCTCACTGACCGAGATGCGTTGAATTCTCACAGCACAGATTCCTCTGCTGACTCTAAACCCAGGAGCTTCTGAGCCCTCAGCCCTAAACTAAAACAGCCACTCTGAGCTGAGTGTCTCCTCTGCATCCGGCACGATTTCAGACTTGACGGGGGTGCAGAGAAAATGTGAGGCGTCACCTCCGCCCCTCAAAAACTGACATTTTAAATGAGAGGCGCAGAGTCTCCCGTGTGGGAAAAATTGGAACAATCGTGGGACTGTTGGTTTAAAACGGCCCCTGGTCCAAGGTTCCCCATCTCAGGGCTCCTAAGGGAACAAGGCTCACAGAGCAATGGAAGCTGGGACAGGTGGGAGCGTGCGTCCCCTACAAAGTGATTCCAAATGCAGCAAAGGCCTCCCAGGCAGACACGGAGCCAACCCGCCAGGATGAACACAGGGAAGGGGGTGCTTCGTCTCCTCTGTCTCTTCCCAAAATAGAAAAAGCCTTTTCCCCACCAGAAGATGGGGTCTGCCTTCTAGACACCGACACTGCCTTCTCCTACCGCTCCTCAGTCTTCAAAACCCACCAGGAGTGGGGACAGCTGAGCTGGAGGTGAGCCCTGCATTCGGAAGGCAGCATCCTGCCCTGGGCCAGGGTCCTGTTAACACTGGGTACAGAGCAGGCGTTTCGTCTGACACTTCATCCATTTAGCGGGTCGGGACACGGGGCTCCCGGACAGAGACAAACCAGAAATGTGTCTCCCGGGAGCCAGGCATGCCAGGCCACCCCTGCGGAGTCTGAGGAAGGGGTTAGACTGTCAGCCCGGGGCCCGGCCGCTTGGGCTGAGGGCCATCCACACACCCCGAGGGTGGGTGAAACCTAAGTGGGTGGAGCCTTTCTCACCTGAGGATGAGGGAGAGAAAACACAACAACCAGGACCTTGGAGAAATGCGGCAGGACAAGTCAGACACAACCGCATCTCAAAGCCCAGGAGGGAGGCTGCCCCATGAAAATGACTTCTCCAGCCACCCCCCGAAGGGTAATTTTAGCAACTGTCGCGTGCCCGCCATGGGCAAGTCAGGCTGATGAGAAAGACAGCGGGAGCTGGAGAATGGAACGATGACAACGAAATAAAATCACCCATGGATCAAAACTGCCTGGGAACAGAAACATACAGAACTGACGCCGAAGAAGACAAAATCTGTGACGTGGAGAATGAAGCAGGAAAGGAGGGAGCCCGGGTGTGGCAGGAAGGGGCAGGGAGCCAGGCAGCAGATGCTCCCCAGAGGAAAGAGGCCGGGAGGAGAGCAGGTGAGGAAGAGGAGGAAGCGCTGCACGTTCCTGAACATGAGGCGAGGGAGGGGGTGGGACTGGGGACAAACCAAGTTCTCAGGAACTTAAAGGAGTGCATTTCAGAGGGCCGGGCCTCGCGCAGGTCCAGCGGACTTTGTGAGCCCAGTGATGCAGCAGCACCCTGGCCTCCATGCCCGGAAGGAACATGTTGGTGCCAGGCCACCTTTCCCATTCCCGAAGGTCACAGAAGGGCCTTCTCAAATCGATGGGCAGACAACGCTATCCTCAGGAACAACTTTGAAAAGCTGACTTGACCATGAGTCCCAAACCCTGAGGGATGAATCAAAGCTAAGAATTCAAGACTAGGGAAGTTACTGGGACCCCAGACTCAAGAATCAGGCCGTCACTGGTGCACGGTGGGGGAAGGGAGGATGCGGAGTGGTGGGGAGTTCTGCCCCCAGGGCTTCCCCACCCTGCTTTTCTTGGGCTTGGTTCCTTCCTTGGTTCTACAAAATATGCCTTGGACCAATCAGTGAAACCATATGAAATTGTCCGTTTTATAGGTTAAAATGCTATAGGGTTCAACCTAATACTTGGCCTTGCGGTTCAGAGGGACTCTCTCTCTCTGCGTCTGATTCTTCAGCATTGTACCTCGCACCAGCGCCTTCCACATGCCAAGCTGTTGCAGGCTGGGCCCCCATCCAGGAGCAATTACTGAACAAAACGTTTCTTTTTCCCCTTAAAAAGAAAAAGACTCACGCGAAGCCACACCATGCCACTGTTACTGCCAAGGTGTTTGGGCAATGGTTTTCCACATGCTTATGGCTGTAACTTACATTTAATGACATGAGTCTCAGGCTTGTTTCTGCACCAAGAGACCAATAAGCCTCCCGGTGATAGACAGGGTCTGTCATCCCATTTGTCAAACGCTACCTCATGTCATTTCATGATATTGCCAATGATGCCTTCGAGTCGCCACATGCAGAAGGACCTCCGCGGTATGCAGTTGGGTGTGAAACCTATGGAGAGAGTAAAAGAGGGTGCTAATGTCTGCCAGAGTCAACGATTCCTAAGTGGAGGATCTGTGCCATTTTGCTTTTCTTCCTTTCTTATAATTTTCTGCAGATTCTTCATTTTCTACAGGGCATGTCTCACTCCGTTCAGCTTTCTATAACAAAATACCATAGCCTGGGTGGCTTACAAAAAACAGGAATCTACTTCTCTCAGTTCTGGAGGCTGGAAGCCCAAGATTAAGGCACCTGCAGATTCGGTGTCTGGTGAAGTCACCTTCTCATGGACAGCCGTCTTTTTACTGTGTGGCACTTGGCAAAGCGGGTGAGGGGTCTCTCCCTGCCCTTTCATAAGGGAACTAATCCCATTCATGACCTAATCACCTCCCTCCTCTGAGCATCATCAGCCTAGAGATGAGGATTTCAACATGACCTTGGGGAACAGAAACAGCCCATAGCGATGCACGTGCATTTTTATCATGGAAAATGCGTTTTTCAAATTTGAATCAGCATTTTGTCTAGATCATGGCATAGACACCAGGGGTCCCCTCCTGGTCCCCAGCACTGGCGGCTGCACCGTCACCAGCTCCTGGGAGTGAGGGCTGACAGCTTACAGCCACTGCATTCCCCAGAGAGCTGAGTCTGACCACAGGAAGCTGCTGCTCCCGGGAGACCCTCCTTCTACCAGTGAAGGCCTCGCCAGTGACTGACCACGTGGAGGCACAGAAGGTGGTCCCCGGCCTCAGGGCATCCCACCCCAGGGTACAGCTCCCACTCCAGAGCACCTGTGGGGGACCAGACCATGGTGCAACTCGAGCTGAGGCCACCTCCTGGCTCAGCCCCTTCACCTACCCGGTCCTACTCCCCACCCTCTGTCCTGAGGAAACCCCAACCAATCATGCGATGTGATGAGAATTATGCCGCTGCCACAGGACTACCGTGGGAATCATGAAGTAAAGGGGCTGGCACCTAGTACGCTGAGGGGCTCACCAAACCCAAGTGTCCTGGCACTGTGGGGCTCCAGCCAGCCAGGCATCCGACAGGCAACGCCTTGGCATTCCGGAAGGGTGGCTGTGAACGTGGGCTTCAGAGCCTGCACACTGGCAGAGGTGTCTGCGCCCCCGACCGAGCCAGGTGCCGGGGCAGAGCACAAGCAGCCTTCCCTCCCTCCAAGACTCCGATTCCCCTTTCCGTGTCAGTGGGCACCCAGGTCTCAGGCTCTCTGCGAAGCCCCATGCTCATTGGCTGCAAAATACCTTAGTCGGCGCCCTATTCCTCTCAGGCCCAGGCTCCAGGGAGAGCAGAGGTGGGAGAGGGTGCTGGGTGCTGGCCAGGGCAGTGCACACAGTTGTGTGTCCTGGCTGTAGGGCAGTGACCCTGTCCCCACCACAGGCGGCCCTGGCAGGCAGGCAGGCAGACCACCTGGAGACCCCAGGCCCTGCGCCTGATGTCTGCTCTGGAAGTGGGTCTGCATTTAGTTTTGGGTTTAACAAATATTTTTAACCCCATCGTTTTCAACGAGTGTAAGATTCACAAAGAGTTGGAAGTTCTATTAAAAAGAGGCTTAAAATTACTACAGAAACTAAAGGACAGGGTTTTAAAAATAGCAACTGGTGAGAAAAATGACAAATGCCGCACATTTGATGGGGTGAGTCATCTCCCAGCGGCACCATCCTCAGCCACGCCCCAGTGAGGGGCTCTGCCTGCCACTGTCCTCGGGGACCAGCTGGATGGGGATGTGGGGACGCACTTCTCTATATGCGGGGAGAGGCGGGCGTGGGCAGCTGGCACTGGCTCCCCGATGGCAAACCATGGAGCTTAAAGGCCAGGCAGGGACAAGGGCCTGCTGAGGAAACTTCCAGGGCTTCTCAGGTCCAGGCTAACCGGGTTCACACACCGGAAAGTGAGGGCCCCGCGCAGGGCAGGGGCCCTCGGCCAGGGCGAGGTGAGCAGGGCAAGGCTGCCCCATGTGGACATTCATTCATTCCTACCCACGCCCGCCACACATTCATTCATTCATTTCCACCTGCACCCATCACACATCCATTCCTTCCCACCCACGCCCACCACATTCCTCCCTTCCCCCCAAGCCTGCCACACATTCATTCATTCGTTCATTCCCACCAGCGCCCATCACACATTCAGTCCTTCCCGCCCACAGCTGCCACACATTCCTTCATTCACTCCCACAGGTGCCCACTTTCATTCACTCCCACCTGTACACACCACACATTCATTCATTCCCGGCCACACCTGCCACACCTGCGTTCATTCCCACCAGCACCCATCACACATTCATTCCTTCCCACCCGTGCCTGCCACACATTCATTCATCCCACCACACCCGCCACACATTCATTCATTCATTCCCACCGGCACCCACCATTCACTCCCAGCCACGCCTGCCACACATTCATTCACCCTACCCACCCCCCCCACTGCCACAGACCCTAGGACTCCCGGGGAAGGACGCACCCTCAGAGAATGTGGGCATGGAGTTCCCAGGAGCCCCCCTCTCTGTGGGGAGAAAAGCTCTGGCTCCCAGTCCACAGGGCGTGACCCATCTCCTGCTCAGTGGAGGCACCTCAGAAACTTCTGGAAGGTTACTGCCCTAGAAAGCTCACCTTTTTTGCTCCTCTGAGGCTTCAGGAAATGCTGCTGCCCTGACCCTTCAAGATCTCACTCTGAACCAAGGAAGGTTTCTGACCTGGGGAACCTGCACCCTCCTTCCCCCTCCACCCCAGCACCCCCCGGCCAGCTTGAGTGCGGCAGCAACAGAAGCAGCTTCGGCAAGGACCCTCCGGAGGGTGGGAGAGAGCAGCTGGGAAATCAGCCCCGGAGGAGCATCCAGAATAGTGCAGAGAGGCATGTGGTCAGACTCCACAGGGCACAGGATGCCCACCAGCTTGGCCTGGCCCAGCCCAGGGCATCCCACCCAGCCCGGGCTGACCCGCAATCCCAGTCCTGGAGCTGCCTTAACGAGACCCACAAACTGGGAACTCAAACAATAGGAATGTTTTCTCTCCCAGTTCTGGAGGCCGAAGTCGTAGATCAGGGCATCAGCCTGAGGGTGCTGCCTCTGGGGGCTCCGCAGGAGGCTGCTTCCTGCCTCTTCCAGCTGCACCCTTCCAGGCTCTGTTGCTGTGTCCACACGGCCTCTGCCCGTGTCTGCGTCTCCTCTCGTTTCTGATAAGGAACGTGTCCCTGGATTTCAGGCCCATCCACGATGGCCTTACCTCAAGATCCTTCACCTTATAGCTGCTGCAGAGATGGCTTTTCCAAATAAGGTCGCATTCGCAGGGTCCGGGGCTGGGGATGTGCACATATCTTTGGGGGCCACCATTCAACCCCTTCCCAGCCCCTAGGTCTCCTAGGGCGGCCGAGCTTCCCCAGCACCTGCCACCTGGAGCGTCTTCCCAGAAACTGTCAGTCTCTCCCCTGAGGGACTCCCCCATCCCACCTGCCCAAGGTCCATCCAATCCCACTTATGGCCAGGGGTTGAACTTTGTCCGGGAGTGGCCTCCCGCTCTGGTGGGGCAGGATGTGCCCCTACCCCAGCCCAAGGTGTGCCAAGGCCTCACCTCCCCATGACAAATGTCCAGCAAAGAGGCAGTGAGTGTGGCATAGGGGTGCACCTGTGTGCCGCTCAGCTCTGCTCCTGCTCAACTGTGCAACCTTAAGCAAGTGCCTGCACCTCTCTGAGCCTCAGTCTGTCCCTCTGTGGAATGGCATGTCCAGAGCAGTCCACCCACCTCCGAAGTGTCAGTCTGTCTGTGAGGGTCAAACAAGGCCAGAGGGCCTGGCAGCCGGGCACCTCACTCAGTCCACAGCTGTTGTGATTTACCTCTGCTGCATCCGGGAGACAGGCCTCCCAGGGCAGCGGGGAAACCCACACCCCATACACAAATCAGCCCCACGCCCCGGCACCAGAGCAGGTCACAGGGAGGGGGAGGGGCTGGGCAGGCCGCCTCAGGACCCCCACATCTTTGCTGAGCCTGGAGGAAAAGGAGGGCATTTCCTGTGGGAGCGTGGGGGAAGAGGAAGCAGGGAGAAGCCTCCAGGCAGAGAAAGGTCACCTGGCTGAGCATCCAGGGACCATGTGTCCTGGGCCTCCTCCAGCTTGTGGGGAATTTCAGCCCTCACTCTCAGGGCAGTGGAGAGCCAGGACAGCCGGTGGGCTTCCAGCTGCTGGAGAGGTGCAGAGGAACCGCCCTGCACGTGTCCTAGCAGGAGACCACCCGGCCTAAAGGAGGGGCTGCCAGGCCTGGCTGTGTCATTTGGAGAAACCAGGCCTGGAATGCTCCAGCCCCCTCCAGCAGGCAGGGGTGAGCGAAGACCGTACCTGTCCCGCCTCCCTGCATGGGGTGGCTTTTATCTGGAGAAAGCACTTGGCCCCATGCAGACACACGCAGTAACCCCGGCCCCCACACTGATGTCCTTCTGTTAACATGGGCCTGGAACCCGCAGAGGGTCCAGCCGGCTCTGGAACGAAACTAATATGGAGAAACTGCCCAACCCGAAGGACAGAGACCAAATAAACCTTCGGAGGAGGGTGGAAGAGGGAGGCAATGGTGCTTCTGTGGGGCAGCCTGGAAAGTAATCCTGTCTCCCAGGCACACGGCATCCTGAGCATGGGACAAGAAGGATTTGCCTGGAGAAGAGCACAGAGCACGCGAGAGCCCCGGAAACCGACCCACGCGGAGCACGCGAGAGCCCCGGAAACCGACCACTGCGGAGCACACGAGAGCCCCGGAAACAGGCCCGCGCAGAGCACGGAGCTCTTGGGAGCCACCACTTCATTCCACGCACTACCCACTTGCTGGGCGTTTTCAGAGTTCAAAAACCCAAGAAAGAAAAAGATCAGAAGAGGAGGTGAAGATGTCCCAGAAAGTGGAATAAGAAGATACCGAGATAAAGCCCGGAGGCAAAGGCAAGACCCGAGCGCTACCTGTGAGGCCCGGCCGCCAGGAAGAGGAGTTGTACAAAGTTCCAGAGAGTGGGAAAACATGGAAGGGAAAATGGAAGGTGCCCAAGCGGGATTTGCGAGAACTCTTCCCAAAGCTCACGCCAAGCAAGTCCATCTGGATGCCTTGGAGTCTGTCGCCCTGGGCAGGGGGCCCACGTTTAAGCCTTCTCCTGGTGCTGTTTTCATAAACAAGGCTCCGCCGCTTCCGGGCCGCAGAGCAAAGCCCGCGCACCACCAAGGACAGAAGCATGACGGCATAGATTTTCTCCTGTTTATGACTTTCTTTTCTCTCTCTCCCTCTTTTGGTTGTTTTGTTTTGTTTTGTTTTGTTTGTGACGAGGTATCACTCTGTCACCCAGGCTGGAGTGCAGTGGTGCAATCTCGGCTCACTGCAACCTCTGCCTCCCAGGCTCAAAGGATCTTCCCACCTCAGCCTCCTCAGTAGCTGGGACTGCAGGCACATGCCACCACAACCAGCTAATTTTTGTATTTTTAGTAGAGATAGCGTTTCACCACGTTGCCCAGACAGGTCTTGAACTCCTGAGCTCAAGCCATCCACCTGCCTCAGCCTCCCAAAGTGCTGGGATTACAGGCGTGAGCCACTGTGACTGGCCTTTGTGATTTTCTTAACATTTTCTCTTCTCCAGCTTACTTTATTGTAAGAGCACAGAATATAATACACGTAACAGACAAAATATATGTTCATCAACTGTGCACGTTAACGGTGAGGCTTCCAGTCTCCTGGAGGCTATTAGTGGTTATGTCTGGAGGGAGTCCAAAGTTCCATGCAGACTTTTTACTGCTTAGAAGGTGGGCCCCGCTAACACATACACACGTGGACACACACAGGTTTTGTTTCACTGGAGAACCTGACATACATAGAAAATAAACAAATGAGAGATGGGCAATTCGCTCCAAGGAAAACAAGATCAGGAAAGAAAGGGACTGAGTGTCACACAGTGGAACTGCTGAGTCTTCTCTGAGCCAGACAGGTCTAAGCAGCTCATGCTCCTTGGGAGGCCCTTGACCAGCCTCCTCGTCCCCAGGGACGGCTTTGTTCCTGGGGGAGCCACGTGTGGGTGACTCAGGAACAGCTGCTGAGTCACCGTCACGGTCCCAGGCCGCCCCCTCTCTGCCCCTCTCTGCTGTTTCTAGGGACTCTTCCCTCCCCTTCCTCCACATGACATTCTCAGCGTTGGCCGCCCTGGCGTCTGCCCCAGGCTAACTGATTTGACCCCATGGCTTTGTGACTCCCGGCCCCTCCCTGGTCTGCCCTCTTCCCATCTTGTCTCTCTCCTGCGCCTTCTCTGTCTGCCCTCTTTCCGGAGCTGAATCTCCCGGGGCTTCTCCACCTGGAGCACCCTGCCCACAAACCTCAGCTTTCCTGATCCCACCTGAGGCCCTCTTTCCTGCCAGGCCCTCTTGCTCCTCCACGGGCTGCTCTCCTGGGGCCTGGCCTCCTGGGGCCTGGCCTCCTCCTCCTCCCTCCCTCCCTCCCACTCAAGTTCCGAGCCACATCTTGCCAGTCCCTCCCCCTCCCACCCCATGCCATCAGTCACAAGCCCCCAGGTGCCTCCTAAGTGACTCCTCTCCTGCTGTCTTCCAGCCTCTTCTCTGAGCACCAGCACCCTGTGGAAGGAGCTGAGCTCCTGCTTCCGGCCCCTCCTGCACCCCTTACCCCCCACAGTCCTAAGCTTTGAGTCCAACCACATCAGCATCTGCTCTAGAACCTTCCTGAGCTCCCCATGACCCGCCAAACACCACCCAGAGGCCTGCATTCCAGGCCTCCCACAATAAACTCCATTTGCTACCAAAGCCTACACCTGCCTCTGCACTTAGCAAAGCTCTGTCACCTAGGGAAAATGTCCTGAAAATGCCCCAGATGTTCTTACCTCTGACTCGGTCCCTCACCTTCCCTGGCTCACCTGTGCCATCCATCCTAATCCAAGGTGAGGCCTCCCATGGGCTTCCTGGGGAACCCTAGATCCCCCTGGACTAACCGCACGGCCAGCACAAGCCGGAGCGGTGCTCCTTATGGGACAGACCTGGCTGGAATCCTGGGTCCACTGCTTTCTGGGTGCATGTCAAAGTGCAAGTCACTGTGCCTCTCTGGACCTGTTTCTTCATCTTTAAAGTCAGGGAAAAAATTCACAGCACCTTGAGGTGGTTGCGAAAATTCGATAAAATAATGTATGCCCCCCACCTATTGCAGAGGTCGAGATCTGGCCAGTGTTTATATCCCAGCCTCACAATTTGGCACTGAACATGGACATCCCAGGCAGCTGGGCCCCGTGTGAACATCCTGACTCCCCAGGCAGGCTGCAGACTCAGAGCAAGCAATGTGCCTTCCTTTGATCTGTTCACCCCTTGGGGCTTCATACAGCCTGACGCCCGGCAGAATCATCAGAGACTTAGTAAGTGAACAGTTGGGAAGTGTTTGTTCCTCTTTAATTTTCTGGAAGAGTATCTCTGGAATTGGCATTCTTTCTTCTTTCCATGTTTGTATGATGCACCATTGCAGCCCTCTGGACCCAGAGGTGGCCTTATGGAAAGGTGTTTAGCTAAGAATGTAATGTCTCTAATATCAGCATGGCTATTCAGAGCCCCTGTTTCTTCCAAAGTGAGCCTTGGTAGTCTGTGTCTTTCAGGGAATTTGTCCATTTCATCTAAGCTGTCAAATTTCCTGGCCTAAGGTTATTGACAGTATTCCCTTATTATCAGGGAAGCCGCTGTGGAGTCTGTGGTAGCATCACCTCTCTTGTTCCTAGTAGTGGACTTTTGCATCTTCTTTCTTTTTTTCCTGACCACTATAACTAGAGGTTTATGAATTTTATTGATAATTCCAGAGAACCATCTTTGGGTTTCATTCATTTTTTCTGTTGTTTTTCCATTCCATTTCACTGATTTCCACTCTTATCTTTATTATTCCATTTTTTCTGGTTATATTGGGTTCAGTTCGCCCTTCTTTCTTCAGGTTTTGTGAGGTAGGAGTTGAGTTCATTGATGTGAGACCTGCCTTCTTTCCTAATACAAGCATTTGAATGCTATATAACTCCCACCAAATACTGCTGCAGCTGCATCCCATAAATGTTGATATATTGTTCAGTTCGAAACACATTCTCATTTTCCCTTTGATTCTGTCTTTGACTCAAGAGTTCTATGGAAACGTGTTAGTTGTTTTCCAAATATCTGGGGATTTTCTAGATGTGTCTTTCCGCTGCTGCTGTTGATTCGTAAGTTAGTTCCACTGTGGTCACAGAAGATACTTCAAATGATTCAAGTATTTTGAAATTATTAAGTCTTGTTTTATGACTGAAAATATGACCTCTCATGGCAAATGTTCCATGTGTGCTTGAAACTAAGTGTTCTGCTGATGTCAGGGTAGGCTTTCTATAAACGTCACTTAGGTCAAGATGGTAGATGGTGTTCAAGTCTTCTATATCCTTGCCAGTTTTATGTCTACTTGTGTCAGTTTTTGAAAGATCAGTGTTGAAGTCTCCAATTACAATCGTAAATTTCCGTTTTGCTTTGTAACTGTTTCGATGTGGAAGGTCTGCTAGAAGGTGCATAAACTTTGAGGCTGTTACGTCCTCTCGATGAACTGACCTCCGTGGTGTCATGAAGTGACCCCTTCATCCCTGCTGCCGCTCTTTTACTCTGAAACCTACCTAGGGAGTAACATCTCCACTCCAGTTTTCTTTCGATGAGTGCTTGGATGTATGTCTTTTCCCATTGTTTCAGGTTTATCCTGTTTTGCCTGCATATTTAAAGTTTTTTATATCTATCATATTTTGGTTCTTGCTTTTTCTTTATCTGACAAACTCCGCCTTTAAATTGAGTGTTTAGAACATTTATATTTAGTTATTAATGATTGCATTTAAAACTGTCGTCTTGCCATTTTTCCCCCTTTTTTGGATTCCTCTTTCCTCTTTTTCCACCTTCGTCTGGATTCATTGGGAATGTGTTACAGGTCCATTTCTTGTCCTTTGCTGGCCTGGCCATGGCGTCCTGCGTGGAAGCCTGGACATTCTCTGCAGGCAGTGAGCTGGGGAGGTGCTGGCTTGCAGAACTGGTTTCCGGTCTCTCAGCAATTGCGTTCCTTGGCTGAACTGCAGCCGATGTCATGAACGTCATGTTTCATATGTTCTCTCTGGAGCTTTGGCTGTTTTTTTATTGTTCCCTGTTATACCATTTTGGCTAGAACTGGAAATCTCTGAAAACCTCTTTAAAATTGAGTCCATTGGATCCAGCGTCTCTTTGCTTGCAACCGAAGACTTGGAACTGAGCCTGCCCCCGCCACCCCCGTCCTGTCTGCCTTGCCGCAGCCTGGCATCTCTGCCTCTCCTTCAGGTCTCCCTTCAGACACCAGCTCCTCCAGAGCCCCCTGAGCCCGACGCCTGCCTTAGATGCCTCACCCGTCCTGGTCCCTCCCCACCATGCCTCCATTGTCTGCCTCCTGCTGGTCTCCCCCACCAGACTTGGGGTTCCTTGAGCATGGGGACTGTTCCATTGCCTCGCACTGTGCCTGGCATAGTGAGTGCCCAGCAGCTTGTGTTCACCAAACAATCAGTGATTTTCCCTTCTTCTACCCATGAGATCCCAAACCTTTCCTGTCTGGAAAGAACAAGGCACACTGGGAGAACTTGCCTGCTGAACCCTGGCCCCCACCTCACCAGCTGCAGGGGCAGGAGTGCAGAGTGGGTAGGACCGGAGGCCAGGGTCAGCGCCTGGGTTTGAAGCCTGCCCTGAACCGGTCTCAGCCGTGTGGCCCGCGGTAAGGTCCTCGCCTCTCATCTGATGTTCCTCCGTGACTGGTAACAGTGGCCACTGCCCTGGTCCTCTGGACGAGCAACCAGTGCCTGCCCAAGGTTGGCAAGTGCTGGACGGATCCACGTTGTCACTGCTGTTCTTCCATCCCTGCCCCACGATGCAGGGCACTGTGCCAGGCACACCAGGAAGGAACACAGACAAAAGTCTCTGCCCCATGGAGATAGCCCACACACAGTCAACCAGGCAAGTGAGTCACACGGCACATCAGGAGGTGGTCATGCTATGGGGGGAGATATCTACATGGAGCAGGGGGCAGGAGCAAGAGGAAGGGATGGGGACAGGGGTGACATTGAGCCCAGTGGGTGGCGTGGGCCTCCTTTGAGATGGGACTTGGAGCACAAACTCCAAGGAGGTGACCATTATCAGACTTGCATTTCAGAGCAGTTGCCCGGCTGCTCGTGGAGAAGGTGTTGAGGTGGACGGGGTTGGGGGACTGTCCCAGTTGAGATGCAGATCGAGGGGTGGTATTGACCACATCGGCAGGACAGAGGCACCATTGGGAGGACTGTGAGGCTCTGTAGTATGTGTGTGGTCTTGTCCCTGTTTCCCAGCACACAACTCCTAAAGCCCTTGACTCTCCAGAGTGGTGAGAGTGTCTGCTGTGTGCTCATGAGCTGGCTGGGGCTGGGGTTCCTACACAGCTTCAGGGCGGGCTGGTCACCCAGAGAGACCAGGCGTGATTAGAGGATCAGGACCTCCAGCCCCACCCCTCGACCTCTAGGAAGGGAAGATGGGAGGGGCTGAATGTTGAGTTGATTGCCAACAGCCAATGATGCAATCCATCAGGCTGAGTAATGAAGCCTCCGTAAAACCCAAAGGATGGGCTCAGGGAGCCCCTGGAAAGCTGAGCACACAGAGATGCCCGGAGGGGGTGCCCAGGAGGGCGTGGAAGCTCCATGCCGCTTTCTGACGCCTCACCCTATGCATCTTTTCATCTCTATCTTTCACAATGTTCTTTAGAATAAACCAGTAAACATGTATAAAGTGTTTCCCTGAGTTCTGTGAGCTGTTCTAGCAAATTAAACCCAAGGCGGGGGTCGTGGGAACCCTGACTTAGAGCCAGCTGGTCAGAAGCACAGGCCACGCCGGGACTTGCTGTCAGGATCTAAAGTGGGGGCCGTCTTGCGGGACTCAGCCCTCACTGTGAGCTCTCAGTCACTCCCGGTGGGACCAGCATCTGAAGGAGGGGGAGGTAATCTTTCAGAACTGAGCCCTCACTGTGGGCTCTGAGGCTCACCCCGGGTGGACAGCACCAGGTTGGAGTTGAACAGAGGACCCCCGGCTGCTGTCCACTGCAGGGCCGCTTGCTAGTGGGGAGAAACCCGCATGCTTTGGTAACCAGTCGGCTGTGTTGACTGAGGACGGGAGAAACCGTTTGGTTTGTCCCTGCCTTTTACAAGGGCTGATGTCGCTGCACTGATGGACGGACGGGCCTAGAGTGGTGAGGGGAGAGGCCCGGTGGTCTCCGGCTGCCCCCACCCTTCACCCTGCCTCCCTCCCTCCCTGCTTCTCAGCACTCCCCACCTCCATGATGGTTTTGAGGCCGTGGGCCTCAAGTGTGTCTTGCTTCAGCCCAAGGTAAACATGCCTATTTAATTTATGGAGAAACATCTGCAGAGTCCAGTTTTATGGCTTGTTCTTTGAAATGATCACTCCGGATACATAAAAAATGAGGTCAGTAACACTGAGTCCCAAAGCAGAGAGATGGCCTTTCCAGGCTCACCACGTAGCTTCCTCCCCGGCCCTGCTCATGGCCCTGCCTGCTGACTCCTCTGCCTGGAGGCCTCTCACTCACCTTTAGGGTAGGCTCCTGGCAGGGCGGGGTGGCCTGAGGGGCCCTGGGAAATCCTTAGGAAGGATTTAGGGGGGAACACCCAGGATCCCAGGTCCATGAGCTCCCTGGAGCCAAGAGAAGGCGGCTTCACCCCTCAGTTCAGTCACAGGGACCAGCCAGGCCCAGTCCCACAGGTGAGGAGTCCTGGGGGTCCTAGGCCTGGGAGGGGTGGTCCTGATTCTACAGGGGTTCCCCTGGAGAGTCCATTGAGTGCTCTCGCAGTACTCTCGCAGCCCCTGGGGGAAGCCCCTCAACCATACGGCTCCCTGGTCAGCTCCGGTCCTCAGGAAGCAGACGCTGAGCAGACATGGGGCACGCAATGGTGACAGCAATGCCCAGAAGAGATGGGGGGTCAGGAGTCACCCGACCGGCCTGAGGATCTGACGGCACCTCCAGCACCACAGTGAGCTCCGGGGCCAGGGCCGCCTGCTGCAGGGACCTTGGGTTGAGTGGCAACGTTCAGGCCCCAGTCACTTGCATCTCAGCCGCTGGGAAGGTGGAGGCCTCTAGTGGGGCTACCCTGCTTACAGCTCTTTCTAGGGGAGACCCCAGAGATGGCCTCCCTGGAGCCGCATCCCGAGTGGCCAGAGCTGCATCCCCCATCACCCGCTCTGAGGGGCCGGCAGACAGCTCCAGGGGGAGCTCAAAGTGTCCTCAGACTCCAGCAGGAAGTGCTAGACCGGATGTCGGTGGGGGCCTTTGAGACCCTGATTCTGCAACCTCAGGCCCCGGGGCCTTCCATGCCCACAGTCGTGCTGACTGAAATGTCAGCAGTGGTGGCCACTGCACCTCTGCTCAAGAGTTTGCAGGAAAGTCCATGCAGGAGATCCAGTGAGAGTGGCCAGGGGCCTCCAGCAATGACCAGCAGGCAAACCCTGGTCTCCAGGCATCACTGGGCCACTGCGCCGTGGGCTCTGTGGTGGACAGATGCTGGTTTTCTTCACTGGGACGGGAGAAAATGGGGATCCTGAGAGATCCCATGGAGAAGCTTCCAGCAACCTGGGCCTGGATCCCAGCCCGCCTCTGCTCAGATGTTAACACAGTTGTGGACGCTGAGTATCTACAGCTCCTAGTCCGTCAGAGGGACCCATGTGCTCCAGGACGCAGCCTCAGAGCCAGGGAGGTGGTTTCATGCACCGACGATGGCCAGGCCTCCTGGAAGCCCCTGGGGCAAAAGCTCTTGGCAATGCTCATGGCTCCCACACCGGAAAGTGGACACAGTAGAGTGCTTTGCCACCTCCAGGCCCGTGCAGAGCAGCGGGCAGCCCATGTCACTCTCCTGAGCCATCTCTCTGCAGGGGGCAGCTATCCTCCAAGTCCCCCTATTCAGGAGTTCCCATGTGGGGACAGCCTCTGGCAGCCCAGCTGAGCCCCCGTCCCTAGCAAACACTGCAGGCCTCCCGCCTCAGAGAGCTTTCAATGGCAGCAGCCCCGAGGGCACCCACTGAGAGACCCCAACCGAGAGCCCCCAGCCACACTCTCCAGACTCGTGGCCAGTGGGACCATAAGTGAGGAGGCCTGAGATCTGCCTCACAACTTGGTAACAGAGCAGAGCATGCCTGCTGCAGGCCGGGGTCCTCTCCAGACATGGACGGAGACGGGGAGAGGAGAGGAGAGGGGGAACAGGGAGGATAATGAAAAGGACCTGGCGCTAATTGTAGAGATGCGCTTCTGCCCAATGAGAAGATCCTCCACATTGATGTCCAGCTCTGCGGTATGGAACCCGGACAGAGAGAGCAGGACCCCAGCATGAAAGTAGCAATGGACGCCACAGCAAAGCATCCACGTTTCACAATCACGACTTCCAGGAGCACACCGAGCCTCTCCAGCAGCAGGGTGAGAGGTGACAGGGCACGGCTGAGGAGTCCTGGGGCTGCCGCAATAGGGGTGCCCACACAGGGCTTCAACAACGGCCGTCTACTCCCTCACAGTCTGGAGTCCCATGTCACAGATGGACGTGTGGGCAGGGCCGCGCTGCCTCTGAAGGTTCTGCAGGAGGACCCTTCCTGTGTCTTCCACTCCCGGTAGCACCAGGTGTCCCTGGCTTGTGGCTGCATCACCCCACTGTCTGCTCTGTCGTCTCAGCCTTCTCCTCCTCCTCTCTGTGTCTGTGTCTGGTTTTCCCTCTTCCTGTGAGGACACTCGTCACTGGGTTTGGGGCCCACCCTGCCCCCATGTCTCATCTGAACTAATTCTACCTGCAAAGAGCCTATTTCCAACTAAGGTCACATTCTGAGGTTCTGGATGGACATGAATTTGTGGGGGACACCGTCTAACCCTGAACATATGGCGTCGGAAGCCTGCACTGCAGGAACTGAGGTGAATCTGTTTCCATCTCTGCGTTTCCTGGACACCCCAGACAGCCTTAGAGCCACAGGGAGGCCGCAGTGCCGCCAGCCAGGCTGGAGACCCCTAAGCAGGTGTCCAGGCAGGGCCCGTGGCAGGAGGGCAGTGGGCACAGAGGAGGGAGGCCGAGCTGTTCCCTGCTTCTCCTCCCTGTCCTCCTCCTCCGCTGGAAAGTTCCAGGGAAGAGTCATTTGGAGGAGAGCGAGGACTCAGTGGGGCTATTGCCCTGGAGAGGAGGCGGCCGAGGAAGGAGAGCCCGGCGTGGCTCTCAGATGGTTCGAGGGAGTGGGAGTCGAATGCCTGGGAGGAACAAGGGCCCTCTCCAGGAAGAGAATGTCTCCAAACCCTCAAAACCCTCCACGGACCTCACTGCTAAACAAAGAAAAATGTTTTCTCAAGTTCCATCCGCAGCTTCAACACGACCCTGCGTGGGTGAGCTGTGTTTGTTTGACCCGTCTGGGCCCGTGTGAACCTGAAGACATGGGCCCCGGCTGGAGAGGAGGGGCCTGTGGTCACAGCCCGGTCACCAGCCCAGTCTCGGGTTCTTGGCCCCATGACAGGCGCTAAAGCAGGGCAAGGGGGCTGGGGTCGCTGTGTGTTGTGCCACGTGGGAGGACGCGTGTTAGAGGCACACAGCCAGTGTAGGTCCCTCCCTTTGTCACTGGCCAGTGGTATTCTGCCCCCAGTCAGCTGTTTCCCTTCCACAGGCCTCAGTTTCCCTCTGAAAACACCAGCATCACCAGCCAGTGGTGAAAATTAAACAAGCTTTTCATCTTGCCAGGCTCTGTCCTGGATACAGGGTGACCATCACCAGCATGAGTCAAAGTCAGGCCATGAACCAGGCTTGTGTGGCTTCAGAACGAATGGACTCCACCCACGCCCCTTTCAGTGGGGTGATCCCTTCCCGCTTCATCCTGCTCCCCAGTAGCCACCCTCCTGCCTTGGGGTGCCGGCTCTCCCCAGCCACACAGCAGCCCTCACAGACCCTTGGCCTGTGTCCAGTCTCCCCATACCCCCAGGACAGCCAGGCTTTGGAGACAGGGCAGGGGACCAGCATCTGCTGAGGCCCCAGACACGGCTCCTCAGGCCCCACCTTTGACCTCTACACATCCCTACCCCCTGAGGGGGATCCTCACGGGGCGGCATTGATGCCCCACTTGGTGTCCTGGAGGGTGGGGCGGGGTGAGCGCGGGTGCAGGCAGGGTGAGGCCACACAAGGCAGGCTCCCCGTCTCCAGCTCATCAAACACCTGCTGCCCCAGGGCCCGCCCAGAGAAAAGCGGGGTCAAGGGCCACGGCGGCCCCTGCCTCCCGCTCTGCTGGGGTCCCCTGGGTGGTGAAACCTCTGCTGGTCCGCTGCAGCCCAAAACACTACAGCTGAGACACCCGGGCTGCCAGCTCCAGACTTACAGGGGCACTGCCACCCTTTTCATGCCTAAACACGCCCCCCCATTGGCACCCTTTTCATGCCTAAACACGCCCCCCCCGACCCCTCCTCCTCCCAGGGCACTGGCCCCCACCCGGCCCCAAGGTCCCCAGGGGCCATAAGACGCTCTCCCCTCCCACCCATGAGGAACGCTCCCCCGGAGCTCGCTGAGGCGGCGTCCAGCCTCTAAGCCCAGGAGCTGCCTGGGCTGGAAATCGCCTCCCATTTCCAGATGAGGCCTGGGCTGGGAGACCATTCGTGCCTCACACTGAGACCGTTCCCGCCCCATACTCTATACCCCGCCGCAGCTTCTCCCCCTGCCTGCCGTGTGCCTCAGCCCCCGGGAGCCCCAGTCCCCGCCCAACTGAGACCGTTCCCACCCCACACTCTACACCCCGCCCCAGCTTCTCCCCCTGCCTGCCGTGTGCCTCAGCCCCCGGGAGCCCCAGTCCCCGCCCACAGCCTGCAGCAAAGCCCCATTGACACCTCCTGTGACATGGCCCTGCTGCCCTCCAGGACCCCACCCACCTAGTGCAGGACGGGTGACCAGCAAGCAGAGCAGAGCAGCTGGGAGCAGCTCCTCGGAGCCCCGCAAGCCCCACCCTGGCTGATGCCTCCTGGGCCATGTCTGACAGGTCCTCAGAAGCCCATTTCTCAGATGCGGTATTATCAGCCTTTGGGAAGGATTTGGGACACTTGAGCAGGGCCTTGAAGCATGTGGAGGAGTTTCTTCTATCCTGACTTTCAGGCCACCTGTGGTCAGGGGGCTGCCTGTGCTGCCCGAGGTCCCGCCATGCCCGCTGCACGAGCTGGGGTGCCCTCCCTTTCAGCTGTCCTCAAAGAAGTCTCACCACGCTAGGAAATTGTAAATCCCAGCCTCAGCCTGCATGGTCCCCGTTCCCCCCGCCCCCGCTGAGGCGCCCCTCACTGTCTTGTCCCCTCTTCTGTGGGTGCTCCCTGACCCTCCTCTTCCCACACCAGGCTGGCCCCAGGTGCTGTCTCTCTTCCCACAGCCCTGACCTCCCCCACATTGCCACCACTCATGTCTGGGTCTGTCTGTCTCTCCCACCAGAATGGGGGCTTCTTTAGGGGTGGGGGTCTTGTCCAGCTTCTCCCTGAACCCTGGAAGGCACAGGGAAGGAGCCGCTCTGTGGCTCCAATTCCAAGACTGCCTCTGAGCTGCATAACTGCCTCTCTCTGCCACTGAGGGCTCATGCATTTTCAAACTTTCTCTGGAGGAATAATTCACTCTTTGCCATGACCCAATCTTCCCAGTTTCTGGGCAGAGTGGCTGAGCGACGTTCCAAGGGTGGCTGGGTGGGCAGGCTGGCAGTGGGAGAAAGGTCTCACCTGCGGGCTGCCCAGGGGCTCTTCTTCCCACCCTCCCGGGCCCGAGGCCCCTTCCGACACCCCTGAGCTCCACAGCACTAAAGCGGGGCTGTGGGATGAGCCAGCAACTCGAGCCATCACCACAGCCAGGCTCTGGAGCAGAGGGTCCTGCCTCTGTGTGTGCTGCCTCTGCATCCTCAGTTCAGGCTCAGGCACAGCTCTGAGCCTCAGTTTCCCCAGCAGTAAATGGGCTGGTTTGGGGATTCCACAAACTGATGCCTGTGGTCAGCACCACACTGGGCACCAAGCAAAGAGCCCAGAAATGGACTCTGGACTCAGAGGGAGCTGGGCCAAGCCTGCTTCTCCTGCTGCCTGCTGTTCTGTCTTGGGGTCTGCTTCCTGCTCTGTCATGTCCCCTTGCTGAGCCTCCGTTTCCCCAAATGTAAATGTAATTGAGGTTTTTCGTACCTTCCTTACTGGTAGCTGGGAGGACCAAGTGAGAAAACACCTCTGAAATAACCTAATCAAGTAGACATGCTCGCCAGATGAGCTCACAGGCTGCGGTGGAGATAGCGTTCCTGCACTTGACAGACACTCCAGGCCCGCCCCAAGGAGCCCGTCCGATGGGAGAGGAACACACATGTGTCACAGGACCAGCAGATGTGTATGCCATAGTGCTGTAACACACCCCTGAAGTAGAGACAGCAGGATTTGCAGCAGAGAAAGGGCTTATTGATCACAGGGCAGCAAGTGAAGAGGTGGGAGGGAGCCTCAGATCCCTGTCCCTGAAGAGTTCTGGGCTGGGTTTTTAAGGTGATCATGGAGGGTAAGAGGTTGGAGAATTGGGTTGGCTGATTGGCCAGGGTAAGGGGCTGAAATCATCAAGATGTGGGGACTTGATGATTCTTCGGCAGCTCAGCTCTTCCAGGGTCCTACGGGCCAGCTGGCATCAGGAGCTTCCTCGGCACACAGGGGCAGAAAGGGGATCTCAGAGGAAAACACGCGTTCCCAGCGCTCATCAGCAGAGCAGTCGAGAAGGCGATGGACTTGTGGCCGGGCCTGTGTGACTCTGGGGCCACAGGCAGCAGACAGGCAGAGGCAGCCCATCAGAGCGCGACCTCCCAGGGAGGAGTGTGAGGGTGCCTGGCTGGGTTCATTTTCACCTCTCCCCCTCCCTTCTTCCCTGGTTAATTTTATGAAGTTTATGGGGACGATTTCACACACACACCTGCACGCACACTCCTGCCCACTCCATACAGCTCCTAGGCAGTCACAAGGTAAAGGTTGCCCTTCCAACAAGGGGCTGGTGCTCTGCCAGCTGGAAGGGGCACAGGGAAGGGACATCCCCCAAGTCCATTGGCCTCCAAATCCTCCCAGGAGGCAGGAGGTGCTCAGCCCCAGACACCCCCACCCCAGCCAGCCCACGCAGCTCAGGCAGGGATGGGAGTGGAGCAGCTCCTGCCAGAGCACAGCCACATTGCCACCCCAGGTGAGGTGGGGACAGCACCGTGGGAGGGAGGGAGGGGCACAGTGACAGCTGCACGTGGAGACGCAGCGAGATGAGTCTCAGAACCCTCCAGACAGAGCTGGTCAGAATCTTATCACTTAAGGCTAACGTCAGTGTTGGGAGGCAACTTCCAGCCCCGCTTAGAGCGGTGCAACTACATCACCCCAGTTTTTGCTGTTGAATTCTCCAGGCAGCACTGGTTTCCAGCTCCTGACTTTTAAACAGGAACCAGCATCCTTTTTTTGCCTGGCCAGCATCTCCTGCGGGTGGCCTTGACTGCAGCTCAGATGCCAAGAGAGTCGGTTCACGCCAGGACATGCCGAATTGATCCCTCACTCTCATCAGGACTCCCACGGGGGGAGCCCCAGCTCCAGAGTTTCCCATCAGCTTCTGGGGTCTGAGTGGTTGCTCCCTGTCCCCCTCCCATGAAACTCCCCAGCAGGAGCTCTGGCCTCTCACAGGCGGGGTTCAGCTCCGGAAAACTCCCGCTGAGGATCTGTGCTGACCTGGGGCTTCCTGAGAAGAATGAGGATCCCAAAGAGTCCTAAAGACCCTCAGCCACAAGTGTCCTTGGAGGACGGGAAAGGAGCTGGGAGGCAGAGTGCTTCAGCTTTGGCAGGGCCTGATCCTGTGAGCAGGTGCAGGGTGGGTTACAAGATGGACTGTAGGATGGGCCCACCCACTGCTCAGTCCAGCCAGCCAGCCATACGGCCACTCATCCAGCTGCCGGCACAGCCCCCTCACCATCCATCTACACACGGCCATTCATCCTCCGTTAGTCCATCCCCACACCAACACCTGCCAGTACAGCCCCCTCACCATCCATCTACACACGGCCATTCATCCTCCGTTAGTCCATCCCCACACCAACACCTGCCAGTACAGCCCCCTCACCATCCATCTACACACGGCCATTCATCCTCCGTTAGTCCATCCCCACACCAACACCTGCCAGTACAGCCCCCTCACCATCCATCTACACACACACCAGTCAACGCCCAGCATCCTCCAGTGCCACCCACCATCTCCCTTCCACAAGCCCAACCTAACAGTCCTCCCACCCACCAGCCCAGCCATTCATTGCCATCAAACCATCCACCTACCTGCGTACCCATTCTCCATGCACACCCAGCCAGCCACTCACCCACCCACCTGTCAACCCACCACCCATGCACCCTTCATTTACCCAACACACACCTAGCGACTAGTTATCCAGTTGCCACATCAGATCCAACTAGCAATCAGTACCTCCATCCAACCAGCAAACGATTCATTGATCAACCCCTTCACTCAACCAGAAATCCATTCACCCATCCACCCTAACCCAAACCACCTCTTCAGTAAGACAACCACATATCAACTAATCCACCAGTCATCTGTCAGTCTGGCTAATCCTCCTATTCACACATCACCAAACCAACTATCACCCATCCATTTAACCAACTACCTACCCATCTGTCCATCAATCTATCAGCTATCCACTTGCCAAACCATTCCTCCACCCACCCCATTATCCACCCATCCATCCAACATCCCAGGCAAGCACGCATAGTGACTGCCCCCCATCCATCAACCCATCCCTTCACCTGTCATCCGTCCACTCCTTCCAGCTATCCAGGCCACTTCCTGAACCCTCCTTCCATCTCTTCCCCACATATCCAGGCACCGACAAATTCATTCAACAAACATGCATTCACTAGCAACACCTGGCACTCACCGACACCAGGTGTTGATCGAGGTGCTAGGTACACCACAGGGAACACGTCAGACAGAGAAGCACGCATTCTAGCCGGGTGAGACGAACGGGAAACACATCAGCAAAGAGCTGACACATGTCAGGGGAGAGGTGCTACACATAAGGCAGAACAGGGTCCTGGAGGGAGAAGCGGGCTTCTCTTCTGGGTGAGGCAGTGGGGAAGGCCTCTCTGAGAAGGTGGCATCCAAGGAGACGAGGAAGACATGAAGCACTCCAGGCGGAGGGCACAGCAAGCATGGCGGCTCTCAGGCCGAAGCGTGCTCTGGAGGTTTGAGGGCACTGAGTGGCCATCGACCACCCAGAACAGAGGTCATGAGAAGCAGCAGATGCCAGCCCCTGTGTGGGTGAAGAGGGGGCAGGGCTGGCCTGGACAGGTGCGATCAGCCTCGAATCCCAAGCCCGGGCCACCTGCCGTAGCCCCTGGAAACAGGTTCATCCTCCACCTGAGTGACACTCAGACTTGGGAAAGGGTGAGAGCGGCTGGAACACAGGCTGGGAGGTCAGTGGGGCCTGCCCACCAGCAATGGGCTCAGAGGTGCCGAGGCCCTAACTCTGGGCGGGAGCTTTGCCCTGCCTCCTGCAGCCTCCAGCTGCCTGCCTTTCCCTCAGAGGCTCCAGCGTGGTTGTTCCTCAGTCCCACGGCTTCTCGGGACCTGCATCAGGCCTCACTGAGCCCTCACCTGTGATGTCAGACCAGCCCCCGGCTGGGTGGGCCCCTGAGGCTCCGGACTCACAGAGGCCACGCATGACCGCCACTTTGACGTGTGTTGCTTTCCACCATGAGGACCATGTCTGCCACCAGCTCCCCTTGGACTGCTCAGGGCCGTGCCCTCTGCAGACCACTCACCCTCAGCAGCCAGGCAGGGGTCCTGAGATGAGGCTGGAAGGGCCCGGGGTTCCTGCCCAGCCCCTGTGCGGGTGGCCTTGGATGAGTCTCTCTCTCTCTGCTCCTAAGCTGCACTGTTCCTAAAACGGGATCTCGAACCTGGACCCTGAAGAGCTGTGGTGACAATTATGTGTAATGGCTGACGTGAAAACAAGTTCTAAGTGTAAGTTCTAAGTGTTTTCTGCACCGATACCGAACTTCACCCGGGCCCTGGGCTCCTGGACCCAGCACAGGCTCAGACGTGCCCCACCCTCTGCGTTCCTGAAAACGGCCTCCTGAAAGGAACCACTTCCCCATGGGACTCAGGCAAGACTCACGACACCCCTGGTTTACCAGGGGCAAGGTCAGCCCCAGATCCCCCAGCCCCTCTGCCTGGTAAACTATCCGTGGGACTGCTCCTCCCACTGAGCCGCCCCACAGCGTGCCTGTGACCCAGGCTTGGGTTAACTTGGCGCCCCCCTTCAGGCCCTGAGCAGAGACCCCAACCGGAGGCAGCAGACAGCCCCTCCGAGGGCAGGGTGGTCCCGGGAAGACCTCTGCTCCACTGTCCCATGGGCACCGTCATCCCATCTCCCAACACCCATGCCTCCAGCCTTGCCGAGTCCTCTCTGCAGGATAAAACCCCTCTCTTAACCCATGAGACGCCTGCAGAGCTCATGGTCAGGCATCCTCCTCCCTGCAGCCGTCCCCTCCCCTAAGACTGCTTTGTCTTTCTCTGGCATTGGTTCTCAGTGGTTCTTATGATGGGGACAATGGTCCCCTCTCTTCTGACCGCACCTGCCCAGGGAAGACACAGGCATTCCCAGCTCCGTGTTCAGCTGTGGCCCAGAGCTCCTTGAGGACCCAGGAACTGTGGCACACAGGGCCCCTCTGCTCGGTGGCTGATGTCATAAGAAGGGACAGACCCACTGCAAGGCCCCACACAGGCACCATGCAAATGACCCTTCTCACAATGGCACAGGCTCTCTGGGGACCCACATATGTGACAGCTATGGGGGTGGGGAGCGGGAGGCTGTGGGCTAAGCTAAGCCCCACGTCCCACCCCACAGGTCCAGGAAGGGACAGGATGACAGGCAGGACAGACCAGGGTAAGAGAAGTTTTGACTCTGGTGTTAACCCAAAATATCTGAGACGGGTCTCAGTCAGTTTAGGAAGCTTATTTTGCCGAAGTTAAGGACGTGCACCCGTGACACAGCCTCAGAAGGTCCTGATGCCCAAGGTGGCCGCGTACAGCTTGTTTTATACTTTTTAGGGAGGCATGTGGCATCAATCAATATGTGTAAGATGTACATTGGTTTCGTCCAGAAAGGCAGGACCACTGGAAGGAGGGAGGAGGCTTCCTGGTCATAGGCAGGTAAAGAACAAACTTGCATTATTTTGAGTTTCTGATTAGCCTTTTCAAAGAAGGCGATCAGATACACATTTATCTCAGTGAGCAGAGGGATGACTTTGAATAGCGAGGCAGGTTTGCCCATAGCAGTTCCCAGCTTGATTTTTCCCTTTAGTGCAGTGATGTTGGGGTCCCAAGATGCATTTCCCTTTCACACTGCCTTCAGCCCTCAGGTCACCCAGAGGACAGGCTCGGCTCTGGGAGGCTCCGGGCGATGGGCTCTTTGAGTCCCAGCTGAGCGGGCTTCATGGGAAAGCACTGAGCACAAGCTCCTGTTTAACGTGTGTCGTGGGCATCACCGCGAGTCCCTAGTGGACCAGGCTGCAGGGATAAGGGACCAAGGCCACAGGCGAGGAGGCCGGCAGGCCAGTGTGGTCCACGTCTGGTGACACACACCTCGCCGGCGCCCGGCTCTGGGTGTTAGTAAGAGCGACCCCTGGCCGGCACCCTGTTCTGGGTGTTACTAAGCAAGGGTGACCCATCGCCGTCCCTCCCTTGGCTCCCAGCCCTTCCCTGAGCTGAGAAGGAGACTCTGAAGGCCGCGGGGCATTCGGGCAGCCCCTGTGGGCTGTTTTGCTTCCGCATCTCCTATTTCCCTTGCATCTTTTCACAAAATATATGAAGCTGTGAACACAAAACTGTCAACTGAGCTAGCTGTCTCCCTCTAACAAGATCAGTCCCAATTATGCCAGCTGCCAGGAGGCTGCTGAGAGCTGCACTCGTTTGAGATCCTGTCTCCTGCGGTGACG
The DNA here is from genome assembly GCF_009764315.1 of Trachypithecus francoisi. Classification (NCBI taxonomy): domain Eukaryota; kingdom Metazoa; phylum Chordata; class Mammalia; order Primates; family Cercopithecidae; genus Trachypithecus; species Trachypithecus francoisi. The sequence continues at coordinate 3,718,963 of NW_022681454.1, read as the reverse complement.
TGGTGACGGCACAGGGCAGGCCCACGGAGTGTGTTCGGGAGGCCCCTGTGGCTGCTTCCAGGGCGCCATCAGAAAGACTCAGAGGTATCCAGCCTGAGCAACATGGCAACACCCCTTCTCTCCAAAAATAAAAATAAATAAATAAATAAATAAATACAAAAATTAGCTGGGCATGGTGGTGCATGCCTATGGTCCCAGCTACTCGGGAAGCTGAAGAGGGAGGATCGCTTGAACCCAGGAGGCAGAGGTTGCAGTGAGCTGAGATCTTGCCACTGCACTCCAGCCTAGGTGAGTGAGAACTTGTCTTTAAAAACAAAAACAAACAGAGAGAGAAAAGAAAATCCTAAGGCCATCCTGGCTAACAAGGTGAAACCCCGTCTCTACTAAAAAAAATACAAAAAACTAGTGGGGCGAGGTGGCGGGCGCCTGTAGTCCCAGCTACACGGGAGGCTGAGGCAGGAGAATGGCATGAACCCGAGAGGAGGAGCTTGCAGTGAGCTGAGATCCAGCCACTGCACTCCTGCCTGGGTGACAGAGCGAGACCCCGTCTCAAAAAAAAAAAAAAAAAAAGAAGAAGAAAAAGAAAATCATAAGGAAGAGAAAATAAATTTGCTGAGCTGGCACAGCAGGAGAGAGGGTTTTCCTCATGGCGGATCCTGGATTGGGGGCATGGGGGCAAAGCTTTCAGTTGGACATGTTAGCACTGTCCCCACAAGAGCAAAAATACCAAGGATGGCAACCCCTGGGTAGGGGTGGACCCTCCGAGGCAAGCTGAGCCCTTCCTCATTTCACATATGCTCATGTCGGCCCTGGGGGGACAAATTGTTGCCAGTCACACTCGAGTATACACAAGGTGTTCCCCTGTGCCCGGCCCAGGGGAGGAGGAGGCTGGTCCTACCTGGGGCAGAAGGATGAAGAGAAAGGAGACCAGAGCCAGCGGTGAGGCTGCAGGGGTGACCAGCATCTGCAAAGAGGCTGTGGTGTAATTCTAGCAATAGCTTGATGGGGATCTAAGTGGGGGGAGGCTGGAGAGGTGGCTGTGAGTGGCCAATGAATTCTACTAAATAGGAATTCAATCCAGGACCTGGCACTGTAACCCGAATATTTCCACGGGTCCAGATGGCCCAGTCCATGCACAGAATTACCTTCAAAGGATGCCAGATCAGAGCCGAGGGCCTTGAGGAATTGTAGCTCTTCAATGTCAATTTCCTCACTAAACCTCCCTGCGGTTTAGAGGGAACGCTATGAAGAAATCCAACCCAAACATCTTTCCTTCCCAGACCCCATGCTCAGCCTCTCCCTCTCACACTGCTCCTCCCTAGTCTGTCCCAGACCCCAAACTCAGTTTTTCCCCATCCCACACTGCTTCTCCTTGTCCTTCCCAGACCCTATGCTCAGCTTCTCCCCTCTCACACCGCGCCTTCCTAGTCCTTCCCAGACCCCACACTCAGCTTATCCCTCCCACGCTGCTCCTTCCTAGTCCTTCCCAGGTGCCACATTCAGCTTCTCCCCCCGCCCACGTTGCTCCTCCCATCCCTCCCATACCCCACACTCAGCTTCTCCCCTCCCACATTGCTCCTCCCTAGTCCTTCCCATACCCCACACTCAGCCTCTCCCTCCCAGCTGCTCTTCCCCAGTCCTTCCCAGACCCTACACTCAGCTTCTCCCTCCCACACTGCTCCCCCTAGTCCTTCCCACACCCCACACTCAGCTTCTCCCACGCTGCTCCTCCCTCTTCCCTCCCACACCCCATGCTCAGCTTCTCCCTCCCACCTGCTCCTCCCCTGTCCTTCTCAGAACCCACATTCAGTTTATTCACCTCCCAGGCTGCTCCTCCCCATCCCTCCCAGACCCCACGTTCAGCTTCCCCCATCCCATGCTGCTCTTCCCCTCTCCTTCCCAGACCCCACACTCAGTCTCCCACTCCCACGCTGCTCCTCCCTGTTCTACCCAGACCCCACACTCAGCCTCTCCCTCCCACACTGCTCCTCCCCTGTCCTTCTCAGGCCCCACACTCAGCTTCTCCCCCTCTCATGCTGCTCCTCCCCTGTCCCTCTCAGACTCCATGCTCAGCTTCTCCCCCCCACATTGCTGCTCCCCGTCTTCCCCAGACCCCACACTCAGCTTCTCCCTCCCACACTGCTCCTCCTTAGTCCTTCCCATACCCCATGCTCAGCTTCTCCCTCCCACCTGCTCCTTCCCTCTCCTTCCCAGACCCCACACTCAGCTTCTCCCCCCTACATTGCTCCTCCCCATCTTCCCCAGACCCCACACTCAGCTTCTCCCTCCCACATTGCTCCTCCCTAGTCCTTCCATACCCCACACTCAGCTTCTCCCTCCCACATTGCTCCTCCCTAGTCCTTCCCATCCCCCACGCTCAGCTTCTCCCCTCCCACACTGCTCCTCCCTAGTCCTTCCCAGACTCCAACCTTGGTTTCTCCCCATCCCACACTGCTTCTCCTTGTCCTTCCCAGACAAGGAGCATAGGGTCTGGGAGGGACAGGGAAGGAGCAGCATGGAGGGGGAGAAGCTGAGTGTGGGGTCTAGGAAGGATGAGGAGGAGCAGCATGAGAGAGGGAGAAACTCCCTTGTCCTTCCCAGAACCCACACTCAGCTTCTCCCCATCCCAGGCTGCTCCCCCCATCCCTCCCAGACCCCACTCTCAGCCTCCCCCTGCCAGGCTGCTCCTCACCTGTCTTTCCCAGACCCCACATTCAGCTTCTCCCTCCCACACTGTTGCTCCCTAGTCCTTCCCATACCCCATGCTTAGCTTCTCTCTCCCACCTGCTCCTCCTGTCCTTCCCAGACCCCACGCTCAGTTCTCCCCCCATGCTGCTCCCCCCGTCTTTCTGCTCCCTGCTCCTTTCTCCTTCCTCCTGGGCCTCCACCCACCCATCTTGCCTGCTGATCACAGTCACTATGCTAACGCCCTCCCCTACACAGCCCACAGGGCCCACCCCCCAGGCTTGCTCTAACTGCTTTCCATGACAGGGCTGTGCGTGGGCAGCTCTGGTGACACACGCTGGCATGTCACCCTGGGCGGGTCGTGGAGAGCTGCTGGGGAAACCCTGCACTGGAGCAAGGGACCGGCAAGAAGAAGGGCAGCCTGAGCCAGAGCTGGGAGGGGAGCGGGAAGGCTGCGGGGCACAGGAAGGCGGCCGGGCAGGAGTGGCGGAGCCCTGCAGCACAGGTGGAAGCTGCTCCTGCCCACATCTGCTCCCACAGGAAAATGCCAGAAGACCCTTCCCCCAACTTTGCCTTTAGTTTCTGGTTTCCAAGGAGATCTGAGAGCCTGGACACCCTTTAATGAGCCCTGGAGGTGACACCTCCTGGTGGGTCCCTCTTGAAAGGCTGTCGACTCTGCTGTAGGCCCTCCCTTTGAGCCATCTTGGGGCACCTGCCTGGGATGCACATCCCCAAGGAGACACCATCCCATCAGGCACAAAGCCTGCACTAAGTGTGCTGCAGTCACCTGCTCTGTCATTCTGGAAGGGGGCTCAGCCCACCCTCACTGGGGCAGAAGGCAGAGTCAGACCACCTGTGTACGAGGGGCAGTGATATTCAGAAAAAAAACACCACGGAGCTTATGAAACACCCGTGGCACAAGCAGAAGAGCAAGGGACCAAGGGCTCAGAGGAAAATCCTTCCTCACAAATAGATGTGCTTCACGTAATAGAAAAATATATATGTATATATTTTAAAAGATGGACTGTGCTGTCAATAAGGCACAAGGACTGCAGCTTCTAAAAATCAAAATCCAGCTCACAGGGGCCAGGACACTCTGATCCGTAGGAGGAAGATTCTAAGGGGCAATGGCTATGGAGTGATTGCCCACCATGTGCCAAGAAACGGAGTGGCCCTCACACATATGGACTCAACACTTCCTGGCAGAGTGCCCTGGCACGCAGGAGTCACCTCACATGCGGGAAAGTCACAGGTGCGTCTAGACGGCGTGTCTGGTCCTGTATCCTCCAGGTGTTGCATGGAAATTGTCATTATCTGTGTCTGCCCCCATGAGCATAAAGCTGAGAACTGCTGTGTGCACTTCATCCACATTCTAAGCTCCAGAAGTCACTACAAGTATCCTCATTTTAAAGACAGTAGGCCCGCATGAAGCAATTCTACCAAAGTTATGCATTTCAAAGTGAAGGAACCAAGATTTGAAGCCAGGCAGTTTAGCTCCAGGCACTGTACTTCCAACCACTAAACTACAAAATCACTAACATTTACTAAACATTTTCCATGTGCCAAGCACAACAGCTGCATCATCTCATTTAATTCTCCCAGCGACTCTGTAAGATAGGAGTTTGTGTCTCTATGTTAAAGATGGTACAATGAGATGAACCAAGGCTAGATTACACAGCTGGGATATGATGGAGTTCTAACAAAATGGTTCAAGGTTTTGAAACTAAAATCAAGGGGAATGTGTATCCGAGACCACCTGATCCACCAAGGAGAACCAAACAAGTAGATCACCCTTGAAAACAATAACAAGAAATTAAGACAGTGTGGCATTGGTATAAGGATTGGTATAAGGATTGACGGGCAGAACCTAAGAGAGAGTCCAGAAGCCACCGCCATCTGTGCAGTCACCTGATCTATATCAAAGAAAAGGCTGAGGTGTGGGGCTGGGAGGAGGGGTGCGGTCTTTTCCATTGCTGAGTTGACTGGATATCCAATTAGAAAAAAGAAAGCAGCCTTACCCCTCACACCACATACACAAATAAATTTCAGATGGCCTGGAGATCTAAATGCAAAAGGGAACACTATAATGCTTTTAGAGGAAAACAAAAAAAATCTTCATGACCTCAGCTGAAGCAAAGATTTCTTAAACAAAACACAAATCATTAATCCTGCATCTGTGGGAGGCCGAGGTGGGCAGATCACTTGAGCCCAGGAGTTTGAGACCAGCCAGGGCGACATGCCAAAACCCTGTCTCTACAAAAATGACAACAAGTATCCAGGTATGGTGGTGCACACCTGTAGTTCCAGATACTCAGGAGCCTGAAGCATGAGGATTGCTAAAGCCTGGGAGGTCAAGTTTGCGGTGAGCCAAGATCGCAACACTGTACTCCAGCCTGGGTGACAGAGCGAGACCCTGTCTCACCAAACGAGACAAAACAACAACAACAAAAAACTTCACATCATCAAAAGACACCGTTGTGAAAACTGCAATTCATAGATCTGAAAAAGGACTCTTAACCAAAACATACGAAGAACTCGTATAAACCAACAAAAATAAGATTGATATCCCATAGAAAAGGGGAAGAATACTTGCACAGATGCTTCACAGAAGCAATTCAAATGGCCAAGAAATATACAAAAAGTGTTTGACACCCTTAATCATCAGGAAAATGCAAATTAAAACTACAATGTAATCCACTTACACACCCACCAAAATGACTAAAATAAAGAGACAGAAAATAATAAGTGTCAGTAAGGATATGGAACAACTAGAACTCTCTTGCAGCTGCTGGTGAGAGTCAATGGGGCAGTCACCTGAGGCAGAAATTTCACCCAGCTCCAATACGACCTCATCTTAACTGATAACATCTGCAACAACTCTATATACTAATAAGCTTGCATTCTGGAATTACTGGGGGTTAAGGCTTCAACATATCTTTTTTATTAATTAATTTATGTATTTGAGACAGAGTCTTGCTCTGTCACCCAGGCTGGAAGGCAATGGTGCAATCATGGCTCACTTCAGCCTTGGCCTCCTAGGCTCAAGAGATCCTCCCATCTCAGTTTCCTGAGCAGCTGGGACTACAGGTGCATGTCACCATGCCTGGCTAATTTATTTTATTTGTATTTTTAGATATGGGGGTCTTACTATGTTGCCCAGGCTGGTCTCAAACTCCTAGCCTCAAGCAATCCTCCCACCTTGTCCTCCCAAACTATTGGGATTACAGGTGTGAGCCACTGTGCCCAGCCTCCTACAACATATCTTTTGGGGGGACACTATTCCACTCATAACAGTGTGTGTGTCTATAACACGCCTTATACTCCAATAAAAGTGTGTTTGAGTTCACAATAAAAATAGCTGATGTACATTAAACATTGGCAACGACCTGGCCTCTGCTCCATGCACTATACATGCATTGCCTCCCCCTCACTCAAAGTACTCTGGATCCTTGGAAAGGAGGCCTAGATGTGGGTGCAGTGGAGAGAAAGGGAGAGGGGCCTGCAGCCTATCCAAGGCAGGCCGTCCTCTTGCCCTGGGCATTTGCCTCAGGAGAATGTAATGTCTGTGACCCACCCCTTGCCCTCAGGCTCCTGCCCAGGAGAAGGCCAAAGGCTGGTTGGGTCTTAGGGCATGACCCAAACAGAAGACTCACTCAGCTGCACTGAGGCAGGAAAATAGGGTCTGGAGGCAGGGTACCTGAGGCCAATTCCCGCTGACTTCCTAGAGCTAAATCAAAAGGAAAACCTCAACTTTCCACATCTAAGTAACAAAAGGACCAGGGGCTATTCCCTTTGTAAATGCCCCCTCCTTTTCTGCTTGGCAGATGGAAAATTGAAACTATCTCTGATTAGTAACTTTCTGCAACCAATCAGATATTTGCACAGGAGTGTAACTTTGTAACTTCACTTTAGCTTCTGATTGGTTGCTTTCACAACCAATCAGATGCTTGCATAGGGTGTAACCTTTGTCACGTCACTTCAGCCTCTGATTGGTGGCTTCTCAATCAGACTGATTGCAAGTCGCTACCTCATTTACATAGGGTGTACACCAAGTTACCAATGGGAAATTTCTAGAGGGTATTTAAATGCCAGAAAATTCTGTAATGGGCTCTTGAGACCTGTGCTCAGCCGGCTCCCACCTTGTGGAGTGTACTTTCATTTTCAATAAATCTCTGCTTCTTTCCTTGCTTTTGGCTTGTGCATTTTGTCCAATTCTTTGTTCAAAACGCCAAGAAACTGAACACCCTCCACCAATAACAATGCCTGGGGCTCAGGTGCCTGTGACCTGCTCCTCTCTGTTTCTTCTTCCCTGAGGAACATCTTGCTCAGCTCCTGTTAGGAGCCAAATGTTTGGGTCCCCCTAAAATGTATATATTGAACCCCTATCCCTTAGTGTGGCTATAGTTGGAGCTGGTGCCTCTAAGGAAGTAATTAAGGTTAAATGAGATTGTGAGGGTGGAATGAAATCCAACAAGATGAGTGTCTTTAGAAGAAAAGACACCAGTAAGCTCTCTCTCCCCATACTCCCGCACACTCAGAGGACAGGCCTTGAGAGGACACAACAAGAAGGCAGCTGCCCACAGCCCAGGGAAGAGCTCTCCCCAGATGCCAGCCCTACTGGCCTATGGATCCTGCACTGCTGGTCTCAGCCATGCTGGCCCCCAGATCCTGCACTCCTGGTCTCCCGAACTATGAAGGATAAAATGTCTGCTGTTGGAGCTGCCCAGTCTGTAGCATCTCCTTATGGCAAAGAGAGCCAACTAAAACAACTCCTGACATTCATTAAGGAAAATGCAAGAGCTGGTAACTCTGTTGCTTTATCCTTCACAGAGGCAGGAAGCTGAATTTCATCAGGATTTAAAACTGTCTGTCGCTGGAGGCTGGGTAATGCTGACCAGGACAAAATCATTATCTGTGGAAGCCCTTTCATCATACTCTCAAGGCTGAAACTTGATTTCTCCTTCAGAGCTCAAGGCAAGACCAATACTCTCCTCTGTGAACAAGAAACACAACAGCCGCTGTAAAATCTTCAGTGTAAATGGCAGACTTGCAGCTGCAGAAAAGCAAAGTCATGGTACAATAGAAACATTTGAGAAACACTTCCGAATCACAAGTGAAATTAAAATATAAAAGTGAAGTCAAGAACAGAGGCAGGTAGGATGTGAAGGTCTTACAGAACCAAACCACACACAGCAGATGCTCCTGAGGAGAAAATGAAGAAGGGAGTGGAAGTAGCAGCCAAAAACATAATAGAAGAAAACTTTCCAGGTGGAGAAATTGACAATACTAGGCAAAAAAATAATGCAGAGAGAGCAATAATGCCAGAGGGTGTTGTGCTATACTGAAGTTTGCACTTCAGGAAAAACAGGGCATCAGAAAAACTCCCAAGAGGAAAAACGTAAACAGATTATCTTCAAATAAGCTAAAATTAAGTTGTCTTCAAACGTCCCTACTGAAATAAAAGAGGCCCCCAGACCGTGTGGTATGGTTCGGCTGTGTCTCCACCCAAATTTCATCTTGAATTGTAGCTCTCATTGTCCCCACGTGTTGTGGGAGGGACCTGGTAGGAGGTAATTGAATCAAGGGAGTGGTTACCCTCATGCTGTTCTCATGATAGAGAGTTCTCACGTGATCCGATGGTTTTATAATGGGCTTTTCTCTCTTTACTCAGCACTTCTCCTTCCTGCCATCATGTGAAGAAGGACATATTTTCTTCCCCTTTCACCATGATTGTAAATTTCCCTAGGCCTCCCCAACCATGAAGAACGGTGAGTCAATTAAATCTGTTTCCTTTATAAATTACCCAGTCTCAGGCAGTTCTTTATAGCAGCATGAGAATGGACCAATACACCATGGGATAACTGATACTGGCATAGCTGTGTGGGAAACCCCAGGACATGAGAACTTTCTGGCCATTTCTAAAAGCTCCAGATGGCTGCACCTGTCTCCTCTTCTGTAAAGGCTGCTTGAACGGGATCCTCCAAAATACCAAACAGGAAATCAGGGACATCACCCTAGAAAGCACTGGGCTGGAATGATGGGCCAGGCAAAAATAAGAGAATCAAAGCATTCACAATTCTTGGGAGAAAGGTTGCTGCTGACACAAATTTAAAATACAGTTATAGTAATGCCAACAAAGTGAAACACATTGGAGACCTTTAAGGGGTTTAAAATTTCAAGTAAGAAGTATGAGGTTTGTAAGTTCAGAGGAAATTAATGCACTTAGGAAAGGGATGAAGATAACAAGGAGGAGCAGCATTAAGTTCTCTGTTTTCCATAAAAGGGAGTCAAAAGTCATTGTTTAATCTTTGATTGTTAGACAAATATAAGTTTAAGACTGTTTCAAAAACATGATGCCTGCCTTCTAAATTATTGCAGATTTTTTAAAAGGAAAAATATGTGGACAGAAAAAATGTGGCTGAAATACCAGGGGTTTGATGTTGGTCTTCTTGCTCACTGCACAGAAAGCCAATCACTGAGACAATGAATACCGCAGGGAAGAAGGAAGGCTTCATGCGGGTGCACAAGTTGAGGAGGTACGAGCTCAGTCTCAAATCCATCTCCTCAACTGGCTAAATTTAGAGGTTTACAGAGCAAGGAAGAAAAGTAACCACATGTAGAAAAACAAGAACTGGAGGGCAGGAAGAAGAGGTGGTCAACAGGAAGCAGATGGTCCCTTAGACAGTCATGATGGGTGCAGGTCAGCCATCTCGTTGTCCAGATGCAGTGACCTGGTGAGTTTCAGCTCCTTGATACTATCTAGGAGGCCTGATGGTTAGTTTCCTGAGAAAAGAATTTAGATCAGACAAATGTAACTTTCTCAAGTTTTAAGACTGAAAGGGTCAGTTTCTAGGTTTACTCAAGAGAAACCATAAGCATCAGTTGTTTATGGTTGCTTACGAGATGCTTTCCATCAGTTGTTTATGGACTGCTTTCCAAGACACAAAATAGAGTAAAACCCAGCAAGGAAAGATGCAGGGAAGAAGAGAGAGAGGGAGGGGAAAAGAGGGAGGGGAGGGAAAGGGATGAAGGAGAGGGAATAAGGGAGGAAGGGAAGGGAGAGGAAGAGAGGGATAGGAGGGAGGGGAGAGGAAGGGAGGGATGGGAGGGAAGAAGGGAGGGAGGGGAGGGATGTGAGGAAAGAAGGGAAGGAAGGAAGAGAGGGATAAAGAAAGAGAGGTATGGGAAGGAAGGGAAGAAAGAGAGGGAGAGGAGGAAAGAAGGAAGGGAGGGATGGAAGGGAGGAGGAGAAAGGGAGGGATGGGACAGAAGAAGGGAGGGAAGGGAGGGGAAGGAATGGACAAGAAGGAAGAAGAAAAGGAGGAGAAGGGAAGGATAGGAGGGAGGGTAAGGGAAGGGAGGGATGGATGGGAGGGAAGGAGGGAGGGGAGGGATGAAGAAAGAGAGGGATGGGAACGAGGGAAGGGGAGGGAGGGGAGGGGAGGGAATAAGGAAGGGAGGAGAAGGGAAGGAGGGGAGGGGAAGGAGGAGGGGGAAGGGAGGAATGGGAGGAGAAGGGAGGGAGGGAAGGGAGAAATGGGAAGGAAAAAGGAAGGGAGGGAGGGGAGGGTTGGGAAGGATGGGAGGGGAAGAAAGAAGGGAGGGAAAGGAAGAAGGAAGGGAGGGATGGGTGGGGGGAAGGAAGAGAGGGAGGGGAGGAGAAGGGAGAGATGGGAGGAAAGAAGGAAGTGAGGGAAGAGATGAGAGGGAAGAAGGGAGGGAGGGGAGGAGAAGGGAGGGAGGGGAAGGAGGGGAGGGAAGAAAGGGGGAGGGGAAGGGGAGGGAGGAAGGGAAGGAGGGGAGGGAAGAAGGAAGGGAGCTATGGGAGGGAGGGAAGGGAGAGACGGGAGGGAGGAGAAGAGAGAGATGGGAGAGAAGAAGGAAGGGAGGGAGGGGATGAGAGGGAAGATGGGAGGGAGGGGAGGGGAAGGGAGGGATGGGAGGGGAAGAAAGGGATGGAAGGGAAGAAGGAAGGGAGGCTGGAAGGTGAAGGGAGGGACGGGAAGGAAGAGGGAAGGGAGGCTGGAAGGGGAAGGGAGGGACAGGAGGGAAAAAGGGAAGGAAGGAGTGAGTGTGGGGAAAGGAGGCAGGGGAGGGGAAGGGAAGGAGGTAGGGAAGAAGGAAGGGAGGGTGGGAGGGGAAGGGGGGAAAGGAAGGAAGAAGTGAGGGCAGGAGGGGGGAAGGGGGGAAGGGAGGGACGAGAGGTCAATATGACATGCTCATTCCAAATACCAGGTAGAATTATTTAAATATAAAGGATTTCTGGTTACAAAAAAAAAAAAAAAAACCTGTCTAATGTCTTACCACCTATAAGAGACTTCATAAAGCAAAATAACACAGAAAGGTTTAAAATGAAAAGACGAAAAGAAGCACAGACTGCAGTAAAAGTCAAGAAAGCTGGGGCTGGCACATTAATATTGCAAAATTGAATTTACAGCAGGAAGTATTCACTGTGACTTCAGGGATCATTTGATAATCTTCACATATGCAAATAAAGGTGGAGCGCTCGCGGTAAGCAGCATTTGTGAGCAGCAAAACACCGAAAAAAAGGGAAATCTTTATAAATACAGGGGAAGGGATTAGGTCCGCTCTGAAGGCCGAAATAAATGAGTCCAGCGAGGGGTGGGATGACAAGATGAGCAGGGCTGTGGCGTGGCAGGAGCGCCTCGCACAGGGAGGCCTACTGCCACCATTTAGATGCAAAGTAAATCTAAGCAAATATTTAAAATGCAAAATGTACACCACTCTTGCTTTCTTGTAATGCAATGAAGCTACAAATCGTAAAAGTTTAAACAAAGAAACCAACCGCTTACAAATATTAAAGTAATGGGGCAAAGAGGCCATACCACGATCTGTCGTTTGTAATCAAATAAATATAAGCGTACTACACAGGAACAAGAGACAGAGCCCAAACTGTCACTGGGCATCAATCTGTAGCTCCAACCATGAATGCCATTTCTTAAAGTAAGACAAAAGAAACATGTGGGACATTCACCCAGGAGTTTAGGAAAACACTTCTGGTTTAAAGAGGCATGTCAAGTGGCCGTCACACAGACCCCGCCAACCCACCACCAGAATCCCTGCAATCCACAGAGACCACAGCTCACGCCGCCGCCTCTCCCGCTGGTGGACAGGCAAGCTAGGCTGGGGAAACAGGGTGAAGGCACCACTCAGTGGCCCCTTAGGCCACCTGCCCCCACAGGGGACCCTGTGCCTGAGGTCCACCCACCATGGGGCTTGGGGTCCTGGAGGGCCGTCACATTAACCCTCCCTGCCACCTCTCCCCATCTGCAGCTTTCAGTGACCCGGGAACTTTGTGCTAAGCCATCTGGGGCAATTCTATCCGCCTCCAATCCAACTGTCAAAGCCCTGAGTCCCAGGACTTCAGAATGTGACCATGTGTGGAGACAGGGCCTCGAAAGGGGAGATTAATACAAAGTGAGGTCACATGGGTGACCCTAATCCAATCTGATGGGTGTCCTTATAGGAAGAGGAGATGAAGACACAGACAGGCACAGAGGGGCAGCCCTGTGAGGACATGTGGAGAAGACGGTGTGTGTGAGCCAGGGAGACAGAAACCAACCCTGGCAACCCCTGATCTCAGACTTCCAGCCTCCAGAGCTGGGGGAAAGTACGTCTCTGCTGTTGAAGCTGCCAGTCTGTGGTGCTGGGTTACACGCCAGCACCTGCACGCCAGCCGAGACAGCAACAGCAAGACACTCCAGACAGGTGAAGGGCATGCCGGCTTCCCACCGCCCACCTGAAAACCCTGCCTGAAGATGAGCCCAGTCCACGAAGCCTGCATGAAACGACGCGTTCAACAGCAGGAAAGACCTGGGTGGCACAAAAAGAAAAAGAGGCAGGAAGGCTCAACGTGGAGAAACACTGAGCTGGGTGCAGAGGCTTCCTGCATGTGTGGTTACATGATAGCCACGAAGACGGGGGAGCAAACACAGCCTTGAAAGAAATACTCCAGCGCAAAAATGGACAGCAGTGATCAAATCATCCAAAAACACACATGCCAGAGATCGCTCAGGCATTACCCCTCCCCGGGCCCAACCTGCTCTCTGTCCCCTCCCTAGTGGGACCTTGGGTGCCTCCAGGGACAGAGCTCTCCAGTGCTGCGCAGGAGGCCGGCCCGACCAAGGGGAGGCAAAGGTGAGCACCCCTTCTGCTCCCTCCCGCCCCAGCTCACTGCACGGGAACGTGGCCACCCTTGTCCTTGGCAGAGCAGGCAGAGCAGGCAGTGCTGAGGCAGGGCCTCCTGGGGACAGGCCCTTAAGCCCCACCCAGGCAGGAAGAGCTAAGCCAGTGCAACTCCACACTCTCAGCCCCAGCTGTCCCCACTCCTGAGCAGAGTCGCTCCAGCCAGCCCCGCTGCAGAAGACCAGGCAATGAGGAACTGAGAGGGGCGTGCATCCGTGGCTCCCATGGCCGGGACGGAATGCGCAGGCAGCCACCACAGCAGGAATCACAGCTCACAGTGCTGCGGACTGGGAGGGGCAAGATCACAGCCTCTTCGGAGGGCTGCTGTCTGCTCCCAAGACGGCACCGGAGACCCCATCCCCACGTGGCAGAAGGGCTGAAAGGGGAGTTCACTCCCTCAAGCCCTTTCATAAAGGCATGGATGCCATCTGTGAGGGCCCCACCTCCAAGCCCTGTGCCCACAGGGCCCGAGCTGCAGCCGTGACGTTTGGGGGCCGCGTACGTCGGAACCACAGCACACTGGAGCGCAGCACAGCACGGCGGCGTTGCAGAGAAACTGAGTCTAGGAGAAGATCTGCCCATGTCCTCTGCAATCGCATTTTCCAGCCTGGATGCTCTGTGTATACAGCTGCCCATGCCCAGCCTCTCCCAGAGCCTTCCTGGCCCCACTCTACCATCCTCAGCACCTCCATGGCACTCAGCGCTCATTCAGCCATTGGGCACCTCCTGTTTACAGGAATTCCCTGGTCCATCCCAGCTAGAGCCTCAGGTGTGACCCAGAGGAGCTCATGTGTGGAAGGCAGAAGGCAGGAAATGGCTTCACACACCTGCTGACCCACCAGACACGTACTGCACACCAGCTGGTCCTTAGGAGTCAGAATCAACCAACAGACAGTAACCCCCCACCTTCATGGAATGGCACTCCCATGGAGACAGAGAAACAACACGTGTAATACATCTCTCTGATTGTTAGCAGGAGCCAATTACCATGGAAGACCCAGTGCCCATGCCACATCCCAGCGAAGTGCCAGAGCTGCAGGAGGTCAGAGGGGCACCCAGGAGGCATCCTGGAGGACGAGAGGCTTGAGCTGAGTCTTGAAGGCCAAGTAGGAAGAGCCAGGAATGAGGCCTGTGTGACTGTGCCTTGGTGGGCAGCGTGGGGCTCCTGGAGAGGGTGAGATTACAGTGAGGACTGGAAGCAGATGGGGGCGTGGGCCATGAGTCTGTCTCAGGAACCCTCGTTCCAGGCAGAAGGAAAAGCGAATGCCAGTCACATGAGGCAACAGGAAAATCGGGTGGAGCACAGTTCCAGGAGAGCAGCCAACACCCCAATTCCTCCACCCTCAGGCTGTGGCTGTGAAAGGGGGAGGCCGCCCCAGCACCCCAGTTCCTTCATCGTGCCCCACCTGCCACCTCTGCAGGCCTCCAGGCTGTGGCTGTGAAAGGGGGTGGCCGCCCCAGCACCCCTGTTCCTTCCCCGTGCCCCACCTGCCACCTCTGCAGGCCTCCAGGCTGTGGCTGTGAAAGGGGGTGGCCGCCCCAGGGCCACAGATCTGCACCCCATGGTGTCTCTGCACCCCGTGCCGCTGATGAGGTGGGCGCCAGCCACCCCAGGTGCTGACTTTCTCCTCGTCTTGGTTTCCAGTGTCTCACCGTGGTGCTCCCCTGGGGCTCCTTAGATTTAGATTGGTGTGTGGATGTCACGGTGCCTCCCGACTCTGCAGGTGATGTGCGTCCTTGGTTCCGCCACACCCTCAGCCAGCGCCACCTCGGTGGCTGCTGCTCCGTTCTCTCTCTCCTTTTCTTCTTCTTTTTTTTTTTTTAAGTGGAGTCTTGCTCTTGTCACCCAGGCTGGAGCACAGTAGTGCAATCTTGGCTCACTGCAACCTCTGCCTCCTCGGCTCAAGTGATTCTCCTGCCTCAGCCTCCCCGGTAGCTGGGACTACAGGCGCGCGCCACCACGCCCAGCTAATTTTTGTATTTTTAGTAGAGACAGGGTTTCACCGTGTTGGCCAGGCTGGTCTCCAACTCCTGACCTCAAGTGATCCACCTGCCTCGGCATCCCAAAGTGCTGGGATTACAGGCGTGAGCCACCACGCCCGGCCCTCCCTCTCCTTTTCTTTAGAGTCCAACTACACGCAGATGAGGCCATTTCACCGTCTCCACCATCTCTCCTGTCTGCTTCCTGTCTTTTGGCCACCTGCGTTTTGAGGCCTGGTTGTCTAGCTGCCGCCCCAGCCCCCTACCTGGCAGTGCCCACTGTGCTGCCATCCTCACCTGGCTCTGCTCGTTCTTCCAAGAGGCAGAGATCCAGTCTCATTTCACACCAAGGCCCCGACCCAGAGACCAGACAGAATTAAAACAAAGCACAAAGCTGCAGAGACAAAGGGCCAGGCAATAGGGTCCCAGTTAGCTGAGTCCCCAGAGGTACCCAGCCCACGTTGCCTGTGAGACCCTTCTCACAGAAGGCTGAAACTGGACTGAGCCCTGTTTGCAGAGACACAGACCCACACCTGCCCGGCCCTAGAGCCCCCTATCCCTCCAAGCAGGCAGCTTCCAGGATGATGAAGAGTCAGAGGCCGGTGGGTGCCAGAGCTGTCTGCAGGAGACAGGAGACAATCTAGGGTCTCGAGGTGAGGGGGGCTAAGGTGGGTGGGGACGAGGAACATCCAAGGCACAGACCCTGCCATGGAAGGCCCTGGTGTGGGCGTGTAAGCCATCATATGTAAGATGTGCATGTAAGCCATCATATGTAAGATATGCATGTAAGCTATCATATGTAAGATGTGCGTGTAAGCTATCACATGTAAGGTACACGTGTAAGCTATATGTAAGGTGTGCACATAAGTTATCATATGTAGGGTGTGTGGGTAAGCTATAGTATGTGAGGTGCATATATAAGCTATATGTGAGGTGTGTGTTACAGTGCCAGGGAGCGATGCAGTCACTCCAGGTGGCCGTTTGGGGAAATGTTTCCAGCAGGAAGAGGAGCAGCAAGGAGGCTGGGATGGCAGAGGAGAGCAATGGGGAGAGGGACCAGGATGGGCAGGGTGGCCAGGAGCTGTGTGTGCCACCACAACTGATGGATGGGATGGACCAATGAACAGACCCAGAGAAACAGGGCCCAGCCCCTGCCCCCAGGAGGGCCCAGCCTAACAAGAAGGCAACTGAGCACAAGTCCCGGGACAATGATGGTCCAGAAATGTGCCAGTCCCCACAGAGACCAGACTCACGGCCTCCCCAGCCAGGAGCTCCATCCCAACCCCAGCCCTCTCTGTCCGGCTGTGAGCTTGTTGCTGTCCCCCTCTGCCCTTCAGTCTCTCCACCTGGAAATTGGGAGGTTGAAGTGTGTCTTGTCTAAGTCCACTCTGGACACTGATGTTCTGCCTGGGGACGGCCAGCCATAAGCCACTCTAGTCTGCATAAAGGACAGAGGGCAAGGGCATGCACATGCCCGGGGCCACACACACACCCCAGCCCATCCCCCGACATGGCCCTGAGCGTCCCTCTGTGAGAGGCTTCGATTACCACGATGAGCTCATGCTTGCAGACCGAGGTGAGAAAATCTACAGCCTGGTCCCCATCCTCATGATCCAGGGCTCCCAGGGACCATAGAGATAAAGGGTATCTTCCCTGTGGACTTGCAGCTGGGGACCTAGGCTGGACGTCCCAGGCCTTCAGGTAAGGGCACCACCCCTATATCTGGCCAGCAATGACTCTGCCCTTGGCAATGACTCCAAAGCAGCGGTCATTCACAGGTCAGTACAGAAAACCTGTCTCAGAGGAAACTCCTGAGCACCATGGCACCAAGAGAAAAGCACCAGCATTGCTGCAGGAGCTCCTAGGTGCCCAGGACTATGCAACATGGGGACCTTTCTTCTCTGATTGAC
Source organism: Trachypithecus francoisi (assembly GCF_009764315.1). Lineage (NCBI taxonomy): Eukaryota > Metazoa > Chordata > Mammalia > Primates > Cercopithecidae > Trachypithecus > Trachypithecus francoisi. The sequence continues at coordinate 3,702,182 of NW_022681454.1, read as the reverse complement.
GCAGGCATCCCCACTGCCAGGTGAGAAACTCAGGAGCAGGTGTGACGCCAGGCCTTTGGGCCCTGGGAGTTCTGCTCAGAGCCGCGGCTACAGACACCAAAGCCCTCCCATTTGGGGATTGTTCTTGATGGAGGAAGAAGGCGGCCCCAGAGCCCACCAACCCAGGCTGGGGTGCAGCCTGCAAACTCCTCATTGACTCTTACAGCCCGCCCGGAAACGCTCTGCCTTCTGGAGAGCAATTCTCCCGTTCTCCTCTTGACTTATTGCATTAAATTCCTGAGACCGAGTCAGGCGAGGGGAGAATGAGACTGCAAATGGTTTGTCTGTGTCCCCACACAAATCTCATCTTTAACTGCAGCTCCCATAATTCCCACGTATGGTGGGAGGGACCCGGTGGGAGATAATTGAATCATGGGGGGGCGTTTTGCCCATACTGTTCTCATGGTAGTGAGTGAGTCTCCTGAGATCTGATGGTTTTAAAAGGGGAAGCCTCTCTCACTTGACTCTCATTCTCTCTTGTCTGCCACCACGTAGGACGTGCCTTTCACCTTTCACCATGATTGTGAGGCCTCCCCAGCCACGTGGAACTGTGAGTCCGTTAAACCTCTTTTTCTTCATAAATTACCCAGTCTTGGGTATGTCTTTACCAGCAGCGTGAAAACAGAATAATACAAGACTCTTCAAAGGACACTGAGCCCAGCACCTCGCCAAAGCCTGAAGAACTGGAGCAACGTGAGGGTTTGGTTCAATCTTCATGACAGTTGAGTTCTGACCCCACCTCCCCAGGGGACAGGGAGATGTGGAGTGAGGAGGTATTCACTAAACATTTCTGGACAAGTGGAGGCCACAGTGGGGCACTTGGGCAGACAACAGTCTGTGACATACAGGCTGCCCAGGAGGCTGAAGCTGGGTGCAGAGCCCCGTAGCAGTCAGCCCCCACAGCTAACAAGCCTCTGTGAAATCTCGACGGCACGCAATGCTATGATTTGTCTGGGCTCTGCCAGGAGGCTGGCTGGTTGGAGCCATTGGGTCTGGGTTATCCCCTTGTTGCTTGTCCTTCGTGGACTGGGGGCTGGTAGGGACGAACTGCTTCCCTCGGCAATGGCAAAGGTGCTGGGGAGAGTAGAAAACCCTCCACCTCTGGAGGCCCAGGCCCTGGGCCTGCACACTCTCTCCTCCGCCCACGTGCCCCAGGGTGAGTCCAGTTCAGGGCCAGGACATGCATTCCTCCTTCTGCAGGAGGAACGGTCTCCTGGCAGAGGGCCTGGATGCAGGGCGGAGTGAAAAATTGTGGCCAATTATGCCATCTGCCACACCGGCCTAAGAAACTTGGATTGCATCCCAGGGCAGCAGGGGCCATCAGCAAGTGACAGGGAGCCAGGCTGCAGAGGAGGCAGGAGGCCAAGAGACCTGTCGGAGGCCACTGTAGTTCATCGTCCAGGAGAGAGATGGCAGAGGCCTCGATCCGGGGGTGGGAGAGAGGGCAAAAGGCCACAGAGAGAGCTGTTTAGGAGGCAGAACCTTGGGCCTGGACCTTGGCTGGCTGCCAGCTGGTGGTTTAGGATAAGTTCCAGGTGACTGGCTGGAGAAGCTTAGGATGGGAGGGGCAGAGCCCAGGGACAGAGTCGCTGGGTAGGGGAGCCCTCCTCCAACCCAGACTCTGGCCTGTGTGGCTGAGACTCCGTCTGTGTTGTGTAGTGTGTGTGTGTGTGTGTGTGTGTGTGTGTTTATAGCAGTATGCATGTGTGTAGTGTGTGGTGTGTGTGGTATGTTTGCATGTGTGATGTATGTGCGATGTGTGCTGTGTGTGGTGTGTTGCTTGTATGGTGTGTGTGTTGTGTGTGTCATGTGATGTGTGTGGTGTGTTGCATGTCTGATGCATGTGCCATGTGTGGTGTGCATGGTGTGTGTGGTGTGTTTGCATGTATGATGCACGTGCTGTGTGTGGTGTATGTGATGTGTGTGGTGTGCTGCTTGCATGGTGTGTGTGTTGTGTGTGTCATGTAATGTGTGTGGTGTGTTGCATGTCTGATGCATGTGCCATGTGTGGTGTGCATGATGTGTGTGGTGTGTTTGCATGTATGCTGCATATGCTGTACGATGCCTGCATGGTTGTGTGGCATGTGTGTTGTTCTCCATCAGAGTATCCCCTTCCTCAGGGACTGGGGCATTTACACCCCTAGAATAGACCCCACATCCCACCCTTCTCCCCCAGATCTCTGAGACCCCTGGACTGAGCTATGGGGAGCCTTCTTGCAGCTCCCTCCCCACCCTACACTGGACCAGCCCCTCCCCAGAACCTAGAGCCTGTTCCCTTGCCTGGGATCAGGTCTTAGGGCCTGGAAGGTCAACACAGAGGCCCTCTGCTATCTCCCAGCTTGGAGTCTTATGGGAAAGAAGCAGCTGGTTGCTATGGCAACCTGCAGATGGGCCAGCCCCTCCTCCCCACTAGCTAAGCCTCCAGAGTCTGCCCGCACCTGTCCCAGGTGGACGGGGAGAGGAGCCTGAAATCTCTGATGCACTGAGATCTGCAGCTTCACTGCCAGGAGGCCAGGGTCTCTGAAATGAACAATCCCAGAGGGCAGACAGAGTCCTCCTGCCCCAGTGGCCTGGGACAGTGGTACGGCACTCCCTGCCCTCAGTCCATCACACACACAGGGATGCCTGCTCTGAGCCCCTCAGGGACCCCCACCCCTAGACCTGTACTCCAAAATCCTCTCAAGCCCCAATAGTCACTGCCTCCTCCTGCCCCACACCCTTTAAGTAAACTCAAACAGCACCAAGAGCTATTTAAGGCAAGATGACTCCATGACTCCAGAGCTCCGTGGGACCCAGGGACACCCCACACACAGAGTGGGCTTGGGGAGCAGGGTCTGCTCTCAAGCAGGGAGACAGTCTGGGAGGCCGTCTCCCACATGTGGTCCCGAGTCCCTGAGCAGAACCCACAGGCATCCTCAGCTCTGTCTCCACACCCCAGGTGGTCAGAAAGACACAGTCCACCCCCCCGGCCTTCCCAGACCACGCAACCCTCGACTCCGCGAGGAATGATGAGGACCTTTCCCTCCTGTAACCTGCCGCTGGGCCCCCAGGCCCTGCGAGGATGTCTCTCTGGCCAGCCTTGCTTTCCGTGTTCCACACACCAGCCTGCCTCTCAGTCCCTCAGGCTGGTGCCCAAGGCCCCTCCCATGAGAAACCTCCCCTAAAAAATAAAGGAAGTCTCTGCCCTTCTTCTCTCCTTGGTCTTCACAACCTGGGAAACTTGCAGCCTGGGTGCTGCTGGAGGCGAGGGCGCCAACCACCCTGCCCCACCAACCCGGTACACAGCAGAGCCCGCGTGCAGCTCCAGGCTGCGCTCCAAGCTAACAGCCAGGCCAGAAAGTGTGAAGGGCCTCTCTCAGCTCCCGCTCAGTTAGGAGCTTCCCCAGGCAGCAGGGTCAGGAAACGGGGCACCCTGCTGACCCCCCACTCTCGCTCAAGGGCCCTCACTGTGTGGGGGCTCCAGGACAGGCCCTGCCCCTGTGCAGAGATGGTGAGCGCAGGAGGCCAGGGCAAGGTGTCAGAAACCATCCCCACCTGTACAGAGGAGAAATCCCCCTCCTACAGAGAGCAGGAGCTGAGTGAGAGAGGGGAGTGGCAGGATAGTGTGAAGGGAGGGCAAACATCCCTGCCCAGGTGTGGGTGCTCCTGGAAGCCTCTGCCCAGGAACACGCACACACAACACACAACACACCACACACACACAACACAGAAACCACTCACACAAACCACACAACACAAAGTCTGAGGTGAGCACAGTCTTCCTGAGACCCCCAGCATGGCCCCAGGAGAGGGAGTTCCTGCAATGAAAGATTGATGGCTTGACAAGGGCAAGAGAGGGGGGAGGAAATACCTGTTTAGACAGATGAATGGATGGGTGACAGATGATGGGTGGATGATGGATGGATGAATGGAAGATGGATGGGTGAATGAGTGATGGATGGGTGGGTGGATGGGTAGATGGATGGATGCACGGGTTGATGGATGTTCAAGTGAGTGGATGGATGGGTAGATAATAGGTGGTAGCATGGGTGTATCATGGATGATAGATGAATGGATGGATAGATGGAAGGATGGATGAGTGGATGATGGACAGATGGATGGATGGGTGGATGGGCGGATGGATGATGGATGGGTGAATGGATTGTGGATGGGTGGTGGGTGGATGGGTAGATAGATGGATCCATGGGTGGATGTTAAGGTGGGTGGATGGATGGGTGGATGATGGATGGATGGGTGATTGAATGGGTGGATGGATAATGGATGGATGGATGATAGATGGGTGGAGGATAGGTCGATGGATGGATGGATGAATGGATGGATGGATGGATGGATGGATGGATGGATTGGTGGGTGGATGAATGGATGGATAGGTGGATGGATGTTCAGGTGAGTGGATGGATGGGTGGATGGTGGATATATGACAGAAGATGGATAATGGATGAGTGGATGGGTGGATGGATGGGTGTATAATGGATGAGTGGATGGGTGGATGGATGGGTGTATAATGGATGAGTGGATGGGTGGATGGGTGGGTGGATGATGGATGAGTGGATGGAGGATGGATGGATGCATGTATGAGTAGATGGATGATGGATGGATGGATGGATGGATGATGGATGGATGGTTATATCATGGTTGATGCATGGATGAATGGTACATAGGTAGATGGATAGATGGACGGATGTTCAGGTGGGTGGATGAATGAGTGAGCAAATACTTGGGTCATAAATGAAAAGTGTGTGATAAGTGAAGGAACAATGAGTCAAAGGTCCAAAGTGGTGCCATATCCTAGCAGAGTGTGGCCAATGAACAGAGGCCAGATCAAGCAGTCCCCAGGGTAGGGCTGGGCAGCTGTCAGAAACGCACCCTGTACAAGCCCAAGCCAGGGGACAGGCGGCAGCAAGACAAGGTTGTGCAGCCATCCTGGCTGAGCCTCACCTGCCTGTGTGTGTGCATCTGTGTGTGTGGCTGTGTGTACACATGGAGTTGTGTGTCTGAGAGTTCAAGTGTGAGTTTCTAACTGTATGCAAACCTGTTTGTGCTCTCATGTGTGAATGTATGTGTGCATGTGTCTGTGTGTTGGGGCATAGCCTGTGGTGTGTGGGTGTGTGCATGTATCTGCCTGCCTGTCTGAAGTCTCTGTGTTTTTGGGTGTTGGCTGTATCTGCATGTAAGCCTATCTGTATGTACCTGCGTGTGCTGGGTGTCCTCTCCACACCTTCCGCCTGGGACCCCTCTCTGTTTTGAGCTCTCCCTGGTCCCTGTCAGTGCCATGATGATAAAGATTTAACAACTGGCTCTGCATCAGGACTTGGGAGAGCCCTGACATTAGCATTTGCTGGTATCCGTGATGTAAACCCAACCATGGCTGACTTCGAGCCCCCACGACACTGAAAGCAATGTTGGGAGGAGACACAGGAGCACATTCAGCTCTCAGGAGCCTGTGTCACTGGCTTCAGATGCTTCAACCTGGCTCTGACTCCTCATGCATCAAAGCCCTCATCACATGGTTCTACCTTGGACCATGGGCTCAAGCACCTCCACAGTGGCCTGGGGCCTCTGCTCTCTCTGCACAGTCCGGGGCCAGCCTGAACCATCCAGGTGTGCTGGGTCCCAGGACTCTACCCAGGGGTCCCAGGGGCAGGACAGGGCAGGGCTCTGCAGAGGAGGGGACCAGCAGCTCCCCAGGGTCAGCACCTGCAGACCACAGCCCTGGAACTAACCCTGCCCTGAGAGAGTGGCCACCCCATGATCCCTCCCTGCCCCACCACCTCCAGGAAGCCCTCCCTGCCCCACCAGCCACCTGTCATCTTATAGACAGCAGCACATTCACCATGGAACCCTTGAGTCTCTCCTTGAATGCGTGCCATGCTGACTCGAACCCAGGGTGGGGCTATGGGACACCACTGCTGATCCATTCTACAGAAAGTCTGCTCTCCCCCACTCTGTTCCAAGCATCGTGCTAGATGCTGAGAGTACAGAGACAAGGCCTATTCCCACTCTCATGGAGCCCCCCACAATGAACCCCACCACCACGAACTTGCACTCCTTCAAGCTCAGCCTGGCCCCTGGCCAAGCTAGATCCGGACCTGACAGGTGCATGTTAATAAGCCCCACCCCTGTCATGGCCACAGAGCACACTGAGCAGCCCCACCTGGCAGGTGGGCGCACCACCCCTGCAGGCTGCCTAGACGAGGGACAGCCCTGCTCACCCCACAGGCCCCCATCTCTCACACACACACGGTCATGGGAGCAGCACAGAGCTCAGCTCCCTTTGCCCGGGGCTGCCTGCCAGGTCAGAAAGCAGTGTCCCCACCTCAGTGGAGAGGGAGGACGGGTGCGTGCCCTCGACAGACGGTGCCCAGGGCGGGGGCGGGCCCTGGAGTCTGCACAGATGGAAGAGGCCTCTTCAGTCTTCTGCGTCCAGCGAGGTCAGATGGCCTCTGGTGCAGTCTCCCTGACTGAGTATCTCACCATCTGTGCATGCCCTTGGCCGCCATCTCTGCCCGGGGCCTGTCCCCAGCCTGGCCCTCCTCTTCCCCCACCTGTCATTAACCTTCACCGAGGAGGGTTTTTCCAGCATGGCTCTGCCTCCAGCCCTTTGTAGGCTCTGTGGCTTCCCACTGCCCTCAGGACAAAGCTGGGACTCATATGCAGCCAGCATAGATCGTCTCCTCTGTCCCGGGCCGAACCTGGCTCTGCTCTCCACATAGACCGTCTCCTCTGTACCAGGCCTGGCCTGGCCCTGCCCTCCGCCCAGGCTCTGGACACACCCTTCCTCTCCCCTGGACACTCGATGTGCGTCCTCAGCCCTGCCCTGGGTTCACAACTCCACACACCTCTGCATAGCGCATTTTGAACTTCTTGTAAACATTCTTTCTTTCCACCTGCACTCCGAGTGCCCAGTCCATGCCAGGAAACCACAGGGAGCAGGAGCAAGGGTGCGTGAGAGACAAAACCCACAAAACAGGGGGGACACCTGCAGGGGAGACCTCGCTGGGGGGGCGTAGGGAGAGACACGGCGGCCGGGGAGGGAGCCACGTGGACACAGGGAATCATGCCCCAGGCAGCAAGTGCAAAGGCTCTGAGGCATCAGCTTCCAGCAGGCTGAGGAAGAGCCTGAGGGCAGGGCAGCTGCGTGGGGTGAGGGCCGTGGAAGATGTGCGTGGGAGAGGACAAGGCCGCCGGACTGCGGGGTGGGCAAGCCAGGTGCATGAATTCCATAGGATGGGCTTCTGGGAGCAGCCCAGAGTGCCTGGCCCAGTGACACTGATACCTAATCGCGCTTCCCATGTGCAGGCCTCGCCCTACACACATGTTCATGCACCACAGTTAATCAATCCTCACAGCTCCCCAACTAGGCCCATTTTGCAGATAAATAAGCAGAAGCAGAGAGGTGAAGTCGCTGGCCTAGGGCCAAGCAGCAGGCAAGGGCAGAGATGGAAAGCAAACACAGGCAGGCGACTCTGCATTCACCCACATGCCCTACCCCACTGTGGCTTGGTCTCCAGGAACAGGGATGCGTCCTCCTCCTCCCTGAGCCTGGCACTGGGCCAGTGAGGCCCCATCTGGGTGGGTCATGAGGTGACAGCTTAGCACCGCACAGCATCCAGAGACCTCCCAGGAACTCGCTGAACTGGAGGGGCCTAATGCACATTCGTCCTCCAGGGTCTATGGGCTCTGAACTCACTAATTCATTTCTTCATTCCCTCACTCATTCACTCACCTACTAACTCATTCACTAACTCACTCATTCACTCACTCACTCATTCACTCACTCATTCACTCATTCATTCGCTCACTCATTCATTCATTCACTCACTCATTCCCTCACTCATTCACTCACCTACTCACTCATTCACTCACCTACTAACTCATTCTCTCACTCACTCATTCACTCACTCATTCATTTGCCCACTCACTCATTCATTCACTCACTTACTCATTCATTCACTCACTCATTCGCTCACTCACTCACTCAGTCACTCACTCCTTCACTTACTCATTCACTCACTCATTCACTCATTCATTCACTCACTCATTCACTCACTCATTCATTCACTCACTCATTCACTCATTCATTCACTCATTCACTCACTCACTCATTCACTCACTTATTCACTTGCTCACTCACTCATTCATTCGCTCACTCATTCACTCATTCATCCACTCGCTCACTCATTCACTTGTTCACTTGTTTACTCACTCACCTGCTCATGTGTTCATTCACCCATTCACTCACTCACTCATTCACTCTTTCACTCACTCATTCACTCACTCGTCTATTTGACAAATCTAGCCTAGCCCTACCTATTCCCTGGGCCAAGCTAAAAGTACTGAAATGCATCATTGTTGTCCCACCATGCGGACATCTCAGACTGGTGCTCATGGACACAGACAGAGACAATGAGGGAAGCCCAGGGGTGTCTGAGCTCTAAGGAGACCCTCTGCTGGGCAGAGTCAAAGGGCACTCCCCTTTTAGGTGGGACAGTGACCCTCTCCACCCTGTAGGGCCACAGTGTCCATTCCTGTCCCGGGTGTCTCGGGGACACAGAGACCCTGTGGTTTCCTACCTGGCCCCACATCCTGCTCTATGTCCCTGCCTGAGAAAAGAGGAGCCGCCTGACCGTGGCTACAGTGATAGCACGCAGCCTGCCTGCCATTCCGGCCAGCATCAGAGACGGCTGAGCTCAAGGGGCTAGCAGACGGACTACGGCAGGGGCCGGCTGCGCCTGGCAGGCCCTATGGCAGATGGAGGTGGGCAGGGGCTGGTCAGGCCAGACCTCAGTCAGGGACCTGGAGCCAGGGTCTCTGGAGCCAAGATGGACTGGGAAAGAGAGAGGGTTACCTGTCCTTGCCTCAGCCCACGGGGGAGGAGGGGGGTTGAGAGGGGCTGGAGAGGTGGTCAGCAAGGGGTCCCAGACACCAGACAAGCCAGAAGCCTAAAGCAGAGGGAGCCCCACCCCACAGCGGACAGCCCAGGGAGACCGCAGATATCGGAGCTGGGGTCCTGCCTGGCTCATTGCTCCTGCCTGCAGAGGCATGGGGTAATGGTGGCAGCCAGCCCATCTGGAGCAGTCACTGAGCGCCAAGGCCACACCTTCATTGACTCACTCGAGCCTCATAACAACCGATGAGGTCTCCATGGCTCCCACACAGTTAACTAAAGCTCAGAGAGGCCAACGGTCTCCTACAAAGGGGGCTATGAGCCCACCACAGGTGGGGAGCTAAGAGCCCCTGCTCCCTGCCCCTCCAATCCCTTACCGAGGAAAGGGGACACGTAAACAGTCCCTACGGACATTCCCTAAGGAGGCCCAGAACCTGCCGCTTCACCAGTGGGATCCTGGGCCCCAGACCCTGTGGGATGGCCAGGCCAGCCCCAAGAGCGCTCCCTGCAAAGCTTGAAGTGCCCTGACCCACGTGCCCAAGGAGGCCAGCCTAGGGAGTGACAAGGGATCCAGGCATGCCCTGCCTGCCTCTCCCTGGCCCATGGCTTCAGGCAGCTCAGCTTACCCTCAACCCACTGGCTCCCTGACCACCTATAGGTCCCGGTCCTCATCCCCACACAGCTCTCACAGCCCCGCTGGAGGTCCCCGGCTGCCCCGCCTCCAGTCCTCAGACATCCTGGCAAGCCCCTCCTGAGCCCCTCCCTCTGCAGGAGTCCTAGGGACCTGGAAGGCAGGTGGGGCAGTGGGACGTCCCACGAGAGGCTTCTAACATGAATAGCCTGGTCCTGGGTTCAGATCTGCGCACATCCCACAAAGGTCAGCCTGGTGTGGCCAATGGGCTCTGCCTCAGAACCAGCAGGGAGGTGATAAATGCAGGTCCCTCACCTCATTCTGACTTTCTGAGTCCGAATCTCCAAGTGGAGCCTGGAAACTGGATTTTACAGGTGCCAGGGTCTTCTAAGCGGGAGCCTGGTGAGCTGAGAATGCTGGTCCCAGAGGCCTGGCAAGCCCCAGCTCGTGAGCCCCTGCCCGCAGAGCAGCAGCTCCCGAAGCAGAGCCCGAAGGCCACTGAACCCTGTGCCCTTGGTGCCCAGCACAGTGTGGGCAGAGTAAGGAGCCAGGAGGATGGGTGAATGAATGAATGAATGGGTGAATGAATGAATGTGTGAATGAATTCAAACACCCTTCCAGTTCAGCCAATGCCACTGCCTCCAAGAGGCCTGGTGCTAATCCACAATAACTTGGAAGAATGTTGACCCCTGGCCCAAGACCCTAGGCCCCTCAATGCACAGGGCTTCCTCATGCCCCTCCCACCCTAGGGTCCCCACTCCCATGACCAGAGGCATCAGAGACCAAAGTAGCCAAGACGGAACAACTCAAGGTTAATTTCCTCGTTCTTTGGGCTGTGTCCCCCTGGGCCAGTAACTCAGCCTCTCTGAGCAGCCGTTTCCCACTTCTGAAAGTCCCATTTACTTCCCAGGGGTGTTTGGAGCCCAGTGAAATAACAGATAGTCTGGCCAAATGGGGAAGCACATGCCACTGGAAGGTGCTGACCAGACAGGGCTGGTACGGCCGAGATACCCTCACTCCATGCTCCACACACACAGCCTTGAAGTCGCTGGGTCTCCCCTGCCTAGGGTTTGCACACACACACATAGGCCCAGACAGGTGAGCAGGTCGCCTGAGGTCCCAGCTCCTCCAGGTGTGGGGCAGGATTTGAACTCGAGACTCCCTGGCCTATGAGCACTGCTCTGAACCCTTCTGCCAGCACAGGTACCCCATACACACCACACTGGCTACTCCACAGCATTCCCTCTGCTTGGAATGCCTTTCAAAGTTCAGCACAGACCAGCCACCTCCTCCAGGAAGCCTTCCCTGACGTCCCAGCCCCACAAGCTACTGGTGTACCTGCCCCTCTCTGGCAGAAGCTATTCTAAAGACACATGCCCTGTTGTTGGCTCATTCAGCATACTCTGTGCAGACACCACGTGCCTCTCGCGGGTCTTCCCTCCATTCCCTGGCACGCAGTAGGTCTGGTACTTTGCTGGCGCCCTGCTCCATGGGTCCCCGTCTCAATCATTTCCACTCTTGGGCAGCTATGAGTAAACGCCGGGACCTCCAGCCAAGATCTTTTTATTGGCTCTTTGTTTGGGCTGTTTTTGCCCTTTTAAAGTAAAAATAGTTTATTTTTAACATATTGTTGCTGTTGTTTTTATTTTTAAGAAGATGCAAAAAAAAAAAAAAGCCAGGCTGGTTTCTCCTCTTGGCCAATATGTCTCTGGCAGCCCTTATCAGACACCCGGAAGCTCTGTCAAGGACCCCCAGGCACCCAGGGTTCCCAGAGAGAGAGCGGAGGGGCTCAGGATTGGGGGCACTGCCACCAGAGGTAAAGGAGGCATGGCCTGTCCTCTTGTGGACAAACCAAAGATGCAGGGGAGGGCCCAGGAGGACCCCCTCCCCCGGAACAAGAGCCTCTGTGGGTGGAACCAAGAGCGTGAGAGCTGCCTGGGCCATCTGGAAGACGAACAGCTGTCCCCTCTGCAAACGCCTCTGGGCAGCGCCTCCCTAAACCAGCTCTGCCCTTGGGAAGCTCACAGGACAGAAGGGGAGGCAAGGGGAGTGGAGGGCTGGGGCCAAGTAAGGAAAGGAGAATAGGGACACAAAGAGGAGCCCAGGAAGGCCTCTTGGGAGAGGCGGCTCCTGAACTGAGCCCTGAAGGATGACAAGAGTTACGCAGATGAATGAGGACCAGAAGGGACACTGCAAGGAGCTGCCCCCTGAGACGGGCACCGTATCCCCCACCTGGAGCCTCAGTCTCCTACGCTGTCGAATGGGACAGTCCTAGTGGGGCTGACCGGGTAGGGGTCCCACGAGGACCCAGCAGTCTCACCACCCATTTGTTCATTGCTTTCATGATCAATCGTCACCTGTCTCCCTCGACCCCATCCTGTGCCAGGGCCCGGAGAGGCCAACAAGGACCAGATAAGGCCCTGGAAGGTTCCGGCTACTCCCAGGCCAGAAAGGAAGATGGATGAGAAGGGATGATGACCGTCTGCATTCCAGCGGGGTCTCCAGAAGGGGAGGGTCTGAGTCTTTCAGGGACATTCACGTCCACTTTGCTACTTGACCAAGGATGAAGAGGAGGTGGGTAGCTCTGGCAGGCCAACAGGGGGATGTACTGAATAAGGAAAAGTCCCCAGGCAGGGCCCCCAAAGCAGAAAGCCGAGCCAGGAGCTCAGAGTCCCACCCTGGCTCGAATGTGCCACAGAGACAGCAATGACTCCACTGAAAAGGCAGCAGGACCAAGGGCAGCCACCCACACTGCTGTGGCCCACAATTGCCCAGTGATCTCCGCAGGGACTTTGGGAGGCCTGGGGTGGGGTCCACTCCCCAGGGCAACCAATCAGAGACAGCTGTGGCACATGGACATGAGGCCGAGGGCCAGAGCAGCTCCTGTCTGGGTCTCAGTTCCCTCCTCGTCTCCCCCGTGATAACGTAAAGACAAAGTGGGGCTTCCAGGAACTCAGCGCTGCAGAGGTGGCTGTCGCGATGGCACTCTGCCCTGAGCCAGCAGGACCCAGTTCCTGATGGGGAGTTGGGAGGGGGAGAAAGAGGAGAGAAGCAGGTGCAGTCGGTCCCCTGCCAAGGTGGCTGGGCCCAGCGCTGGATGCAGGGGATCCCCACAGCACACCGTTTGCCTTACATGTAAAGACTTTCTGACCACTGCCTAGATGTGGTTCTCTGGGCTGGGAGCGGCCTTCCTCCTGCCCTGCAGACCATTCCCCAGCAGCAGCCAGAGGGGTCTTTCAAACCCCAGAGTCACCCCCAGCCTCAAAACCCTAGGAGCCTGTTGTCTTCAGAACACGTTTCACAGTCCTTGGCCTGGGAGGCAGCCTGGCTGGGAGTTTCAGGCATGGGCCTAAATCCGGCCTCTCAGAGCACCAGCCATGCGGGTGGTCAGCGCTCCTGCAGCCAGGCCCAGAGCCTCGCTCACACACAGAGGAGGGCCCATGGCGTCGGAAAAACAAAGAAAGAGTATATATGGGCCAAGCTGCTTGCTCTCAGGCATACACAGCCCTCAAGGACAGAGTGGACGAAGGCACAAGCCTCAGCCCTGGACCCAGGCTTCCCCTGCACACGGAATCCCTCAGGCTTCCTGCCCTCAATGAGGTGGGTCTGGGCACACGAGGCCCCTGCTCCCTGTCCACCGAGCTGTGGGAGGGCCACCTGGGTCACCCCAGAGGTCCAGCAGCTCCTGGAAATCAGTGCCCACCACGTATGGGAAGCGCCTCTGCCCTTGCTCCTCCAGGCCCAAGATGGGGAAGGGTAATTGTCTAGAAAATGTCCAGGTGAGGCTGCTCCTCGGGGTGCTCCCAGGTAAACTCCAGGAAACGAGCTTTGCCAGCCCCTGCTGGCTTCCCTCACCCCAAACATCCTTCGTTAGCCCCACAATTGCCCCCTGGAGATTCTGTGGCTCCTTCACGCCAGGCCCCTAATTCATGGAAGTAACTCAAAGGGAGACGAACTAGAAAGTAGAAGTCTCGGCCAGGCACTGTGGCTTGTGCCTGGAATCCCAGCACTATGGGAGGCCGAGGCAGACAAATCACTTGAGGTCAGGAGTTCGAGACCAGCCTGGCCAAACCAACATGGTGAAACACCATCTCTACCAAAAATACAAAAATTAGCTGGGCATTGTGGTGCATGCCTATAACTGCAGCTACTTGGGAAGCTGAGGTATGAGAATTGCTTGAACCCGGGAGGTAGAGTTTGCAATGAGCTGAGATCGCAGCACTGCACTCCAGCCTGGGTGACAGAGGGAGACTTCGTCTCAAAAACAAAACATAGAAGTCCCATAGCCTCAGTCCCAGGAGGTTGTAGGGGATGGCCGGGTCCCCACCCTCACTCCCTGCCTGGCCCAGGGAGCAAAGCCCCCACAAAAAGCAAGTGCAAAGCAATGCATGGGCAGAGGTGCAGGAGGAGAACTAGGCTGGCAAATGCGAATTTAAACGAGCCATTCATTGCCAAGCAGCACGTCATGGCACTCAGAGACATATAAAGGGACGCTTGACATGAAAAGGACCCCCTTAGCTCCAGGCCCACCTCCTGTTCTTGTTCTGCCCAATCCTTTACCTGCGGGCATGAGGCTGCAGTGGATGTCCCTCCCCTTCCTATGACTTATCCTGCAAAAAGCATTCAGGGTAGCATTTACGGACCACCTGCGGCATACATAGCCCTGGGCTAAAAAAAAGTAAGGAATGTCAACTGCCGTGTCTGGGAAGCCTCGCTGGTGCTGGTGACCAGGGCTGGACGCTGGGTGGACACAAACTAGTGGAGGGGCGGGGCTTGGAGTCACCACCTCCCCCGGCCTCCCACCCCTGAAAATGTCCCTGTCCTCAGGCTAGGCCCACCAGCCTGCATGGCTTAAATTCATCTTCCTGCCTCCCCAGCCTGTGGAGAGGGGAGGAAGCTCTGAGGGCCTCCTGCCTGGGAATCCTACTAACGACTGTATCTGGGAGAGCAATGCCCCCCCCACACACAGATGCATACAGACATGTGTACACCTGCCCCCCACACACAGACACATGTGCACACCTGGCCCCCACACACACAGACTCATGTGCACACCTGCCCACACACACGTGCACACCTGCTCACACAGACACATGTGCACACCTGCTTATACACATACACGTGTGCACACCTGCCCACACAAACATGTGCACACCTGCTCACACACACATGCACACCTGCCTTCACATACAGACATGTGCACATCTGCTCACACACGTGCACACCTGCCTTCACATACAGACATGTGCACATCTGCTCACACACGTGCACACCTGCCTTCACATACAGACACATGTGCACACCTGCCACGCACACATGCACACCTGCTCACACACATACACATGTGGCACACCTGCCTTCACATACACAGGTGCACACCTGCCCACACACATACATGCACACCTGCTCACACACAGACGCACATGCACACCTGCCCACACACATACATGCACACCTGCTCACACACACAGACGCACATGCACACCTGCTCACACACACTCATGTGCACACCTGCCCACACAAACGTGCACATCTACTCACATGCACACAGACATGTGCACACCTGCTCACACTCAGAAACACATCCACACCTGCCTTCACATACATACACGTGCATCTGCCCACACACACACCTGCTCACACAGACACATGTGCACACCTGCTCACACCTATACACATATGCACACCTGCTCACACATGTGCATATCTGTTCACATGCACACAGACACATGTGCACACCTGCTCACACTCACACAGACACAAGTGCACACCTGCTATGCATACACATGTGCACACCTGCTGCCATGCACATGTACTCATGTGCACACATGCTCACACACATACACACATGCACACCTGCTCACACACAAGGCACGTGCACACCTGCTCACACATACACATGTGCACACCTGCTCACACGCATACATATATGTTCATGTGTGCACATCCCCAGCAGGTGCATGTGCTCTGTGGTTCCCTGACTTCCACACCACACGCTTCTGGAAGTGATGGGTGCTAATGTCGCCAGCTGCATCTCTGGGCACGTTTCCTTGGCAACCTCTCTCTCCTACTCTCTGTTTGGGTCCCAGTGTCTCCGTGAGAGCATCAGAGCCATCAGGAGCAGAGTTCTGCAACCTCTTAAAAAGAAGATGTGGCAGGGTTGACAAACACATCTTGGCACAGCACCCAATCCTAGAGCTCTGTGTTTGGGGTGCTGGCCTCATGAGGGAAACCTGCTTGGACCCCAAAATGCTGTGCAGCCTTCTGGGAGACTCAGCCTCTCTGAACCCCAGTTTCTCCTGGGGCTGGGGCCATGGGAGTGGTGCTGCTGCCTCACAGGCTGGGTCCAGCACACGTGGCTGGGAAGGGCAGCCGGTCATCCCAGGAGCTGCACCTGGGACACGCTCTCCCTTACAGACCCAGGAGGGAACCATCCCTGCTCACACCTTGACCTCGGACTTCTGACCTCCAGAACTGGGAGACGATTCATTTCCGTGGCGAGGGCCCTCGTCTGTGGCACGTTTCCTGGCCACCTTGCACTATGTCCTAAGGCAGAGGGGCAGCCATCAGCCCGGCTCCCACCTGCCCACCAGCTCTGTTGCAGGAGCCTCAGGTCCTCGGGCCTGTGTCAACTAACCCAGAGATCAGTCAGGAAGGTTTTGAGAGCAGCTGATCTGAGCCGCGAGGGGCCACCCAGTTGGATCTGTCAGACCTGACCCTGCCTTCTGATGGATCAGACACGTTCCAGCTGCAGGATAGAAAGTGACCTCGGGTGTAGGGCCAGCTGCACATGGAAGACACCTTTGGAAAAGCTTGTCCTGAGACCGGATCCCCGGGGCCCGCCCCCTCAGCCTGGATCCTGTCCTGCCATGCCCGGGTGCCCCTCCCCTGCCTGACTCAGCTCCCCTGATCCCACCCTGAACTCTGCTTCTCCAGCCTTACCCCATAGCCTAGGCCTTCCCGACCCTGTTGGGCCCCTGCACCGGGCCCTTGAGTCTAGCGGAGCCTTCCCGCCCCTCCCTTCTGCTCCAGCATCCACAGCTTGACCCTTAGTTTGGCTCTCGAGGTCTCTCCAGCCTGCGCCTCACAGGTTGACCCTCCACTGCCAGCCTTCTCCACCCCACAGGCCCCTCCTGGACCTGCCACCTTCCTCTTGTCTCGATGGCCCCACCGCCCCCAGGAGCTCTGCCTCTGAGGACCCTCCAGCCCCTCGAAGACTGTGCAGGAAGGACAAAGCCCCTGCCACAGTGCCACCCCACAAGGGCTGGGCTGTGGGTCTGCAAGGGACCTGTCTGTCGCCAGGGCCCCTGCAAAAAGGCTGGAGCCCACCTAGTAACCACCACCACCATGGCGCTTGGCATGCTGCTTGCTACAGCCAGGCCTGTTCCAGAACTTTCCAGGGAGCATCCCTTTCTCGTCACAGCAGCCCCACTGAACTGTGGTATCATAGCCCCATTTCACAGATGAGGAAACGGAGGCCCAGGAAGCCAAGGGACTCAGCTAAGCCCTCCCAGCAGTGAGGGTCAGCAGCAAGACCTGGACCACCATGGGGGATTACTGAGCCCAAGAGCTCGAGGCTGCAGTGAGCTGTGATCGTGCCACTGCCCTCCAGCATGGAAGAAAGCCAGGTCAGGGGAGTGGCTGGAAACAGACCCAGAGAGATGGAAGCTTACCCAGGAAAAGGGGCGCATCTCAGGTCACCGGAGATTCAACAAAATTTTCAATAAACGGTGCTAGAACCAGTGAATAAAAGACAAATCTAGGCTGGGCACAGTGGCTGACGCCTGTAATCCCAGCACTTTGGGAGGTCGAGTCAGGCCGATCACTTGAGGTCAGGAGTTCGAGACCAGCCTGGCCAACATGGTAAAACCCCGTCTCTACTAAAAATGCAAAAATTAGTTTGGCATGATGGCACGTGCCTGGAATCCCAACTACTCGGAAGGCTGAGGCAGGAGAATCACTTGAACCCAGGAGGTGAAGGCTGCAGTGAGCCAACATCATGCCACTGCACTCCAGCGTGAGTGACAGAGCAAGACCCTGTCTCAAAACAAAACAAAGCAAACAAACAAACAAAAAAAAAAAAACAAATCTAGACTTCAAAGGAGAGACTCTATAATAAGGGATTGTTTGAAGGGTGGAGGGAATGCCTTGGTTGGGGAGGAGACCAGGGCTGTTGGGAGGATACCTGACCATGAGCTCTGCAGGCATCTCAAGGGTTGGGATGGGTTTTCTCTTATGGAGAGGGGTAGGCAAGGCTAGAGGCATGGGTGTGGGGAGATGGGATGACGGTGCCCATGGGACAGTGGAGCAGAGGTCTTCTCGGGATCACCCTGCTCTGGGAGGGATGGTCTGCTGCCTCCGGTCGGGGTCTCCGCTCAGGGCCTGGAGGGGGCGCCATATTAACCCAAGCCTGGGTCACAGGCATTCTGTGGGGTGGTGCAATGGGAGGAGCAGTCCCGCGGATCGTTCACCAGGCAGAGGGGCTGGCCTTGCCGCTGGTAAACCAGGGGGCGTCGTGAGTCTTGCCTGAGTCCCACGAGGATGGGGCTCCTTTCAGGAAGCCTTTTTCCAGAACACACAGGGTGGGATACAATGGAGCCTGTGCTGGGCCCAGGTGAAACTCAGCATTATAAGAAAAACTGGATAAACATTTAGCAAAGATAGAATGGGATCGGACTTTATGGCATATCCCAGAGTAAACTCCAAGTGGATCACAGATTAAAACGTAAAAAATGAAACCACAGGGCCTGGCACAGTGGCTCATGCCTCCCAGCGCTTTGTGAGGCTGAGGCGGGAGGATCACTTAAGCCCAGGAGTCCAAGACCAGCCTGGGCAACACGGGCAGTACTCGTCTCTATTTCACAAAAAAAGAAAAAAAGAAAGAAAGAAAAGAAGAAATGAAACTACAAATGAACCTAAGGAATTCGCAGCGTGTGAATTTCTTTATAACCTAAGAGCAGGAATAACTGCGGCTCCAAAGTCAGAAGCAATCGTGGAAGATACTGATGATACTGATGCATAAATGTTATAATTACGTATGAAAAATTGAGACCATGCCAAAAAGCAAATTATAAACAAAGTTAAAACACACATGATCAACACAGAGGCGAAAAATCCACTATTTATGTCAGGGTCAAAGGGCTGATCTCCCTAACATAGAAAAAGCTCTGATAGAAACAGGGAAGGATAAAGACCGAAACCTGATCAGAACCAAAGGGACATAAAAGATGTTGCCGGGCGTGGTGGCTCATGCCTGTAATCCCAGCACTTTAGGAGGCCGAGACGGGCGGATCACGAGGTCAGGAGATCGAGACCATCCTGGCTAACACGGTGAAACCCCGTCTCTACTAAAAAAAATACAAAAAAACGAGCCGGGAGAGGTGGCGGGCGCCTGTAGTCCCAGCTACTCGGGAGGCTGAGGCCGGAGAATGGCGGGAACCCAGGAGGCGGAGCTTGCAGTGAGCTGAGATCCGGCCACTGCACTCCAGCCTGGGCGACAGAGCGAGACCCCGTCTCAAAAAAAAAGATGTCAACCAGCAAGTCGGAGAGAAACGCAGACACGCAGACCGCCCTCAAACAGAGGCCATCTGAGGGGCCTCACTTAGCAAGAGTGCCTGGGAGCTGCCCGGAGACGCCGCTCCTTCCCTATCAGGGGGTGCTGCCCTGGGGCTTGACCATGCGCTCTGCTCTGCAGGCAGCTGTGCGGAAAAGTGGGCCCTGTCTCCCACTGCTTGGCACATACACAACGGTACCATTCCTGTGGGGTGCAAAGTGCCACAGTGCCCAGGGAAGATCCAGCAACCTATGAGCAAAGTACAGGAGCAATCGTCTGGCGTAGCCATCTCCAATGTAGGAGATCACATATGCCCAAGGGCGTTTGTCATGGCATTATTAGCAGTATCAAAACAACAGAGACATCCCAGCTGTCCTTCAGCAAGGGCCTGGTCAGATGAACCAGGGTGTGGCCATGTGGTGGGCACCAGGCAGCCGTGAGGAGGAAGCAGTCCGCTCTCCGTGCTCTCCCGCAGTCTGCTCTCCAGGACGCGGCCTTCAGGGACAACGGAGAGGAACAAGGAGTGCAGAATGCCACCTTCTGTGCAGCGGAAAACATGCACTTGACCTTCTGCTTCTGCTTCTGCCATGACAAACGAACGTGCACAGGACACGCATTCCTACCATACACACCAGACTGTCAAACTAGGCAAAATCAACGAAGCAGCTATTTGCAGACACTGGGCCACAGGCTGTGCCACTGTGCTCCGTGCTCTCCCTGACTTCTGCCTGGAGGCACTTTCTGGACACAGGACGGGCAGGTGGAGCCCAAGCAGAGCACGGGGGCCTCACTGAGCTCTGTTAGTCTGGGGAGACTGAGGCAGCTGGGATTTGAAGGGCAGAGGATCAGAGAGGAGGGAACTGCACAGCAAAGAGATTCAGAAACGCATAGAAGGTCCTCTAAGGGCTTCTGGATACAGAGCTGCCCATGTGAAAGGCAAGGTGAAGCCTGACAGAGGGCAGCTTTGAACAAAGGGACTGGAGCTGAGGACAGCCTGGAGACAACACACTGCTGGGAACCATTCATGTCCCAGCCAGCCAGAGCGGGAGGCCTGGGTGCCCAGCCGGAAGGCCAGGCGTTGTGGGTCAGCTTCCTGGCCCTAGAGTAAAGGCTGCACCAGACCCAGCCTAGCAAAGTTGAAAAGTAGCCTCGGCAGGACCATCTGACCAAGGAAAATGCACACCGGCCAGGATGCCCTGCTGCAAGTCCAGACACAACAGCGGAGCATCTTTAATGTCCAGCCTACATTTGAAAAAAAAAACAAAAAACTACAAGTGGAGATTCGGGAAAATCTGACACACAGCCAGGGAAAAGGACTAACGGTAAATAGAAATACACCCAGAGACGCTGGAGTTTGCAGACAAGCACTTAGAAACGGCTATTACAAATATGTTCAAGAGCTTAGAAGAACAGACGGTGACGATAAGCGAGCAGATGGAGACTCTCAGCAGAAATGGAACGCCCTAAAACAACACGGAAATTCTGACACTGAAAACTACACTCTCTGGAACAAAAACTCTCTGGGTGAGCTTCGCAAACAGATTGGAGACTGCAAAAGAAAGAATCGGTGAACTGAAAGACAGAGCAACAGAAATTATTCAGTCTGAAGAAAAGAGAGAGAAAAAGAAAATAGAGAAATTCAGTGAGACAATGTCTAACATAAGTATCAGTATCTATTGAATCCATTCCTGGAGCCCCAGAAAGAGAGGAGAAACAGACTGCAGCAGGGATTAAAAATGTATTTGAAAAAATAATGGCCAAAATGTTTCAAAATATCATGAAAAATGCCGAGCATGGTGGCTCACGCCTGTCATCCCAGCACTTTGGGAGGCCGAGGTGGGTGGATCACCTGAGGTCAGGAGTTCGAGACCAGCCTGGCCAACCTGGTGAAATCCCATCTCTACTAAAAATACAAAAATTAGCTGAGTGTGGTGATGCACACCTGTAGTCCTAGCTACTTAGGAGGCTGAGGCAGAAGAATCTCTTGAACCTGGGAGGCAGAGGTTGCAGTGAGCCAAGATCATGCCACTGCACTCCAGCCTGGGTGACAGAGCGAGACTCCATCTCAAAAAATAAAATAATGAAAAACATCAACCTACAGAAGAAGTAACAAATCCTAAGCATAACGTGCATGCATGCATGCACACAGACACACACACAAACACACAGACACACACAGAGACACATACACAGAAACACACACACTGTACACACAGACACATGCACACCACACACACAGAGACACACACAGAGACAAACACATGAACACACACAAACACATATACACAAACACATACAGAGCCATACCACACACACACAGACACACACACGCCACACACACAGAGACACACACACACCACACAGAGAGACAAACACATGAACACACACAAACACATACAGAGGCACACCACACACACAGAGACACACACACAAACACACACACCATACACACAAACACACACACCACACAAATATGTGCCTGCACACACCCCTCACACAGAGAGACACACACCATACACAACACACCAAGGCACTTTATAATAAATACTGAAAACCAAAAATAAAAATACAATCTGAAAAGCAGCCAGAGAAAATTTAAATGTGACATGTAGGAGGGGAAGAAAAGAAATACCTCCAGTTTCTCATTAGAAACAATGCAGGCAGGAGACAATGGATGACATCTTTGCAGACTGAAAATACCGTCAGCCTAGAATCCTGCATCCCACAAAGACACCTTTCAAAAGCGGATTTCCAGTTTCAGCTTGAAGAGAGCAGAAGGAGCCTTGCTTCAGCCCTTACAATAAGAAGAAAAGCTGAGAAACTGCAAGTTAATGATTTTTCATCAGGCCTTCAGAGAAATGGAGCCATAGGGGAAACAAGCAAGCCAAAATCTGGAGAAAAATAGGCTTCCAGGAAGAAACAGCACCTGAGCATGTTCTCACCTGGGGCAGATGCCACTGAATCTATTACAAGCTGGTAGATATAGATCTATATTGGGTAGAAATGTTTAAGAATTTACTAAAGGCCAAGCATGGATAAGCATGGGAGTGTGACACATGGGGCCCCAGACATAGGGGAGGTTCCTACCCTCTAGAAGCTTTTCTTCCAAGGATCCCACCAACGGCTCCCAGGGAAGACACAAGGAAAATCCTAGGGAAGCTTTACCTAGGGTACTAGTGGAAGGAAACACATTTACCCCCAAAACTCTGCCCAGACCCATCCCCACTCTCTACCCAACAAAGTCCGCAAAGAAAAACAACAACAACAACACAAAAATCTGAGCCTCTGTCACTGGTAGGAATTCCTGAAAGCTGGGAGAGGAAAACAGAAAAAAGAAAAAGCTCTACCCTGGGAGAGGGTCAGACACACATGCTAACCGTGGCACCACCCTGGAAGAGGGCAGGGGCATGTGGGAAGAGCCTGGAACAACATTGGATGGCCTAACATACATGTAGTGGAGTTCCAGAAGGAGAAGACACAGGGAAGAGGCTGGAAGAAGTACTTAAAGACCTAACGGGTAAAAATTCTCCAACATGGGCCAGGCACAGTGGCTCATGCCTATAATCCCAGCACTTTGGGAGGCTGAGGCAGGCAGATCAAGAGGTCAGGAGATCAAGACCATCCTGGCTAACACAGTGAAACCCCATCTCTACTAAAAATACAAAAAATTAGCCAGGTGTGGTGGCGGGCGCCTGTAGTCCCAGCTACTCAGGAGGCCGAGGCAGGAGAATGACGTAAACCCGGGAGGCAGAGTTTGCAGTGAGCAGAGATGGCGCCACTGCACTCCAGCCTGGGTGGCAGAGTGAGACTCCATTTCAAAAAAAAAGTCTCCAATATGGGTGACAGACACCAGACCACAGATTCAGGAAGCTCAGAGAACACCAAGAAGGATAAACATCAGGAAAATCCACACCTGGACGCATCTTCAAACCACCGCAAACGAACGACAAAGACAATCTTGAAGCTGGATGGGGAAAAAGATACATTATCTACATTATCTACCGAGAAACAAAGATAAAAATTTCCACAGACTTCTCATCAGAAACCATGCAAGCAAAAAGACAATGGAGAGATTTCTTTTTTAAGAACTGAGTGAAAAATGAAGACTTCCAAAAAAAAAAAAGCTGGAAATTCATTACCAGAAAACCCACTCTACACAAAAACTGTGAAAGTTCTCCAAATGGAAGGAATATTATATAGATAGAAACTTGAATCTAGAAAAAGAAATGAAGACAGTGGAAATTGAAGACAAAATAAAATCATTTTTAAATTTAATTTCTCTAAAAGATGATTGCTTAAAAGGAAGATTATAATAATTTCTTGTATGCTTGTGGCATATGTCAAAGTGAAGTGTGTTATAAAAACGACACAGAAACAGGAGGGAGGAATTCCATATATACTGGTCCTTATACTACACTTGAAGAAGTACAATATTATTTTAAGGTATGTTCAGACTGTTTAAAAATACATATTGTGGGCTGGGCGCAGTGACTCACAACTGTAATCCCAGCACTTTGGAAGGCCAAAGTGCGTGGATCACAAGGTCAGGAGATCGAGACCGTCCTGGGTAATGGTGAAACCTCATCTCTACTAAAAACACAAAAAATTAGCTGGGCATGGTGGCGGGCACCTGTAGTCCCAGGAGAATGGTGTGAACCCGGGAGGCGGAGCTTGCAGTAAACCGAGATCACACCACTGCACTCCAGCCTGGGCAATACAACGAGACTTTGTCTCAAAAAAAAAAATTATATATCTATATATATTCATATATCTATACATGTATATATATTTATATATCTATATATGTATATATTTATATATGTGCATATAAATTTATATATCTATATATGTATATATATACACACATATATAGTGAACCATAAGAAAACCTCTAAAAAGGTTTTTAAAGAGGCATCAGTAAGTCAATAGAGGACATATAATAGAATAATTAAAATGCTCAATTATGATCAGAAGATGGAGGAAAAGATGGGAAATGTGATGAAAAACAAATGTAATAACCTGTCACATGGTCCTGAAGCACAGCAGCATAAAGCTTAGCAGTACGAAGAACATAGCTTACTTATGGAGCATTAAGTGAATCCTTATGAAGGATTCGTACCTAAATTTCAATTTACAGAAAAGACAGGGAGACAGAGGAATAAGCTGAGCCTGTTGTGAGGAAACAGAAGGACACAAGCTGTGGGCACTATTCAAGACACAGACCTTCAAGAGGAAAAGTCAGGGAAAAAATGTCAACAAACTATGCTTTTAATCTAAAACTTTCAGTCTAGAAGGAACAGGAACTTTTCTAGTTTGAGAGACAGGTGAGGCAGTGCATGAAACTTGGTTAAGTCTTGGTTCAAACTCATAGCTGTAAGAGACATGTAGGGATCATTGGGCACTTTTAATCTGGACAGGATATTAGATAATATTTGAGAACTGATTCCTAATTTCCTTACATGTGATCATGGTATTGTGGTTCTGTAGGAAATGTCCTTGTTTGGCCAGGCGCGGTGGCTCAAGCCTATAATCCCAGCACTTTGGGAGGCCGAGACGGGCAGATCACAAGGTCAGGAGATCGAAAGCATCCTGGCTAACACGGTGAAGCCCCGTCTCTACTAAAAAAATACAAAAAACTAGCCGGGCGAGGTGGTGGGCGCCTGTAGTCCCAGCTACTCGGGAGGCTGAGGCAGGAGAATGGCCGGAACCTGGGAGGCGGAGCTTGCAGTGAGCTGAGATCTGGCCACTGCACTCCAGCCTGGGCGACAGAGAGAGACTCTGTCTCAAAAAAAAAAAAAAAAAAAAAAGTCCTTGTTTATAACAAATATGCAAGTGAAAGGATTGGGAGCAAAGTGTCACAGTGCCTTGAACTCATTGTGAAATGCTCAGAGAAACTTTAGGGGAAGGAAAGAGAGACACACACATGGCAATATGCTAATAATTGTTGCACCTAAGTGGGAGAGATACAGGTTTTCATATGTTATTCTCCATTTATTCTTCCAGTATGAACATTTTCATAATTTAAAAAATCCTCCAATTATCCGCAGAGCCGATTTTCGGAAGGTGCTGCCATCTGGTTCACAGGCATACGCCCAAAAGTAAGCGAGGAGCGCTGAGCAGCCAGTGTGGCAGTCATCAAGCCCTCCAGGCTGCGACTCCCAAGGTGGGTGTTCATTGATTGAGCTCAACGTCTGCTCCCCCTTCCCATCTGCTCTGACTTCCGTTTGGAGATCCATGTGGTTTAGGAGAAGCTGGCTCCACCCCAATCTGAATATTCTATCCCCTGACCACAGAGAGTCAGGGACACACATGTGATCTAAGGCAGTCCAGTCCTCCCACAGGCGGTAAGAGTTGCCCACAACCAGCTCTAGAATGCAGGGGAAACAGCCCTAAGACAAAGCCAATCCTGCAGAAGCAGTGCCCAGAGGTTAAAGGAGCTTAGGGACATCATGAAGAGCCCCTGGAGCATCCCTCACCCGAAACCACCCCTTCCACCGGATTGGTCTGTTGAAGAAGCCAATAGATTCGCTTAGGCTGCGATGCTGCTGCTTGCAAACAAAAAGATGCCGAGTCATACAATTCCATAGGAGGATCCCTCAGGCCCTCACTTCCAGCTGTAAATCAGTAAACAAGGTTCAGGTGCAGTGCTGAAATCGGTACCTTGTTTCCCGGAACTCAGGAGTGGAGGCCCTGCAGACTAAGAGAGGCAAGGGCCGTGCAGGCAGGCACGCCACCAGCACCCACAGTGAGCGCTGACAGCCCGCAAGTTGGCAGGCTCTTCGCAGGAGAGGAAGCCCGGCACTCAGCCTCTGCATAATTAGAGAAATGGAAATTAAAACCACAACAAGATACACTTCACACCCACCAGGTTGGCAAAATCTCAAAGCCGCTATAATATCCAGTGCTGGCAAGGATGTGTGACACCTCAAATACCCAAATGCTGCTGGTAGGGGTGTAAATGTATGGAATTCACGTTGGATAGCAATTGACAGACATATACATGTATTATATGCACGTGTATATACATGTATATATGTATGTATGCATATGCTTATGTATGGATGTGTGTGTGTGTTTCCATATACAGTCACGTGCCACATAACAGCACTTCTGGCAGGAACAGAGAGCCTATACAATGGTGACCCCATAAGATTAGAACAGAGCAGACCTTGTACAGGTGTACTGTATTTTATCTTTCATATCGTATTTTTACTACACTGTTTCTATGTTTAGGTATGATTAGATGCACAAATACTTACCGTTGTGTTACAAAGGCCTGCAGCATTCAGTACAGTACCACCCTGCCTCAGTTTGTAGCCCAGGAGCAGGAAGTCCTGCCATGCAGCCCAGGCGTGTGGGAGGCGATGCGTCTGTGCCATCTGGGTTTGAGTAAGTTCACACTATGATGCTCACACGGCGACGAAATCGCCTAACAGCGCCTTGCTCAGAACCATCCCTGCGATCGGGCGATGCGTGACTGTATGTGTGTATGTGTATACACAGACATGTACGTGTATACATACAACGCAAAATATTGACGGTTGGTGAATCTAACTGAGGGCATGCAAGTGGTCCTTGTCTATTCTTTCAACATGTCTGTTTGCTTGAAAATCCTCAAGGAAAGCTGGGGAAAATCATCTAAAAGAAGGCAAGAAAGGAAAGAAGTTATACACAGAATCTGCAAACAAATAGTATGCACAAAATAAAGCAGCAGCTCCAAACTTAAGTGTATCAGTAATTGCATTAAATATAAACAGACTAAGAGCTCTACTTGTGAGCCAACATTGTCGACTCTGTGCATGTGTGTGTGATGGATTTGTCTATATGTGTTTTCTGTTTTTAAAAAGTCAACATTGGCAGAGCAAATGCAGTTACCTGGAGCTGTCCAGCAAAGGTGACCTAATACCAGCATCCTCTGCATGTGGCATGTTCAGGGAGTGTTTTCTCTAAAATAACTAAGAAAACAAAACAGCACATTCACCCATGGGGGATGTCTCTAGCTGTCACGCCATGGACTTAGGGGCTGAGGCTTGGCCGACGCCCCCACCCCAGGGGGCACTGCTTGGCGCCCTCCCCAGGGAGGGTCTCCTAGCCTGGCGCACTGAGAAACCCCACCACAAAGGAGAGGGGTTCGCTAAACTGCACTAACACACACCCCAGAGACCCAGGTGCCAGCCAGATGCCCTGTATTAGGTGACTTGAGGGATGGGCCATCTGGCAGCCCCAGACCTTCCTGTCACTGTGCCAGGGCTCTCCTCCCTGGGGACAAGTCCAGTGGGAAGGCAGAGCCACAGGACAGCTTAGGAGCCGGAGCCAGGCCAGGAGAGGGAGCAGCATCAGCCAGGCGCTCACCTCCAAACAGGGGCGGCGGGGCAGTGGGGGCGGGGGAGAGGAGACCCTCCACACTGCTGCCCCTCCACATATTCTAGGCTTCCTGGCTGTGTTGAGACTGGGATACCTTTGGTCAGGTGGCTTTGTCCTCCCCCTCCATGTCAAATGTCTGCATGTCCCTCCTCTGCACCTGCCACTACCATGTCTGTCCACCCTACCCAATCCTTACAGACCCTGGAAAAGCCTACCTCCCAAGACAGCACTCAAGGTCCAAGGTCAGAAAAGGCCAGACACCTGTGGAATGCAGCCTAGGTATCTTCTGCCTGGAAATTCACCTGAGAGTCTGTGCCTGGAGGCGCAGGTGCACCAGGAAGTTCCACCTAGAAGTGCAGGTGCTTAAGGGATTTGCACCAGGAAGTGTGGGTGCACCAGGAAGTTCACCCATAAATGCAGATGGAGCAGAATGTCTGACCTAGAAGTGCAGGTGCATCAGGAAGTGCAGATGTGCAAGGGATTCTCACCAGGGAGTGCAGATGAACCAAGAAGTCTGCACCGGGAAGTGCAGGTGCACCAGGAAGGCTCACCTGGGAGTGCAGGTGCACCCGGAAGTCTCATCTGGGAGTGCAGGTGCACCAGGAAGTCTCATCTGGAAGTGCAGGTGCACCGGAAAGTCTCACCTGGAAGTACAGGTACACCAGGTAGTCTCACCTGGGAGTGCAGGTGCACCAGAAAGTCCCATCTGGAAGTGCAGGTGCACCGGAAAGTCTCACTTGGAAGTACAGGTGCACCAGGAAGTCTCACCTGGAAGTGCAGGTGCTCCAGGTAGTCTCATCTGGGAGTGCAGGTACACCAGGTAGTCTCACCTGGGAGTGCAGGTGCACCAGAAAGTCCCATCTGGAAGTACAGGTGCACCAGGAAGTCTAATCTGGGAGTACAGGTGCACCTGGAAATCTACATGTTCCACATGAGGTGATTCCTGGGCCTGCTTTCTGATTCTGTTTCCAACCCTGCCGACATTAATCCACCACCCCAGTGTCTCTCAGCTCTAAAGCCATGATCTCCTCACACTCCACCCTTCTGGCCTGGCCTGTGCCTCTTTGCCCCTGTGACAAGGAAAGTGGCAGAGCAAGTGCTGCCCATAGGAGTCCCGGGTTGGCTGGTCATGGCCACCTTGGGCCCAGGCCTCCTCCTCTCGTGAGAAGGTAGGCAGGCAGCCAGTGATGCCTGGGCCCCCTCCTGACACTGTGCCCTCCAGGGAGGCCAGGAGTGCCAGGCCTGGGAGTGGAGTATGGAAGCCTCAGAAGTTGCCTGCTCCAAGAGCATGGCAGGCTGGGCCAGGCTTTCTCTGCAGCCGGGAGGACCCAAGGACCCCTTGTTTCTGAGGGGCCCTTGCTTCTGAGGGGCCCTTGTTTCTGAGGGGCCCTTGTTTCTGAGGGGCCCTTGTTTCTGAGGGGCTCTTGTTTCCGAGGGGCCCCTGTTTCCGAGGGGCCCTGCACTTTCTGAGGAACTTCCTTGGATTCAGGCCTCTGCCGCGTCTCAAATTCTCTCCCTCCTTCTGCTACAAGCAGCCATGAGATGGGGCCCACCCAGCAGCTCCCAGCTCCATGAGAATGAGGCCACGGCCATCTCCAAAGACCACAGTGGCCTGGCCAGGTGGATGTGACATCTTTACTGCCTACTGCTGAGACCTTTCTGCCTCTTTTTTCTGTGCTGGGGTGTTCAGGGAAGGCCTGCCAGGCCCGGGCCCTGGGGGCAGAAGCTCCATTTTCACCAGAAGCTGAGAATGAGAGGAAAGTTCAGGTAGGTGCAGAGGTGAGAACCCTGCAGGGGCTGAGCCGGCCCAGCCCAGCCAAATCTCAGCCCGGGGACCAGGGGCAAACTGTTTAACCTCGGTGTCCACAGTGATAAAGCAGCAGCGATGGCAGCTCCAGGCTCCCACACACTTAGACAGGAACATAGTGGCCTAAGTGCGGGCAGGCTGCCTGCCCAGGGCCCCCGCTGCTGCGGCTGTGTTCCTTGTTGTTGCTGTTGGCAGTGTCCTGTGAGAACCACCTGGGCACACACCATGGCAGGAAAGCCGGAAGTCTCATCTGGGACTCTCATCTGTGGTTCCCGCCTTGGCAGAGCCGTCTGGGCTATTCTGAGCACAGGTTCACCCACAACCTAAGGAACGGGAAACTCCTCACATTCGACGCCTCCTTTTCAACAAGGTCTACGGCTTCCATTTTCCTATGCTATGGCAGGCCATGACCTTTACTCACGCCTCCCACACAACAAAATCAAATAAAATAAATCCTGGGTAAGATGTGAACATTTCTTTAAAGTATTGATAAACTGACAAAGAAGCTTTATTCCAAGAGCTCAGGGTAGAGTTCAGTAGGGACTGACAGGGCCTCCAGGAACACAGCAGAAGTAAACACAGATCCCTTCTGTACCACAGGACCCCCAGCACTTTGGGAGGCTGAAGCTGGCAGATCACCTGAGATCAGGAACTGGAGACAAGCCTGACCAATGTGGTTAAACCCAGTCTCTACTAAAAATACAAAAGTCAGCCAGGCATGGTAGCATGCACCTGTAGTCCCAGCTACTTGGGGGGCTGAGGCAGGAGAATTGCTTGAACCTGGGAGGCAGAGGTTGCAGTGAGCCAAGATCGCGCCATTGCACTCCAGCCTGGGTGACAGAGCGAGACTGACTCAAGAAAAAAGGAATTCAGATAATCAGATAATGGCCTTATCACACACAGAGGACAAGAAATTAAAGGACCAAAAACATTCTAAAAATAACTACGCCCACCCTGAGAAGATCTCCTAGAATGAAAATACATAACTGAAATTCAAAGGCAATGAATGCATTTAACTGCAGAGCAGACACAGCAGAGGAGAGGATGGATGAGCCTGGAAGAAGCGGAAGCTGTCCTCTATGCAGCACCGGAAGTCAGACAGAAAGTGCGGAGGAGAAAATGGGAGGAGGGGAAGCTGGCAGAAAGGGTCTGGCACACATCCACGTTGACTCCCAGAAGGAGAGAGAGGAAAATTCAGAGTAAAGTCTGGAAAGAGGGTGGCTGACCACAGGTCTCTCTGATTCTGTCAAGAATAATTCAGAAGGAGCTGCAAATAAAGCATTTGGGTTAATAAGTTTGGCAGGTTTGCCAGATACAAACCAAAATGCAAACATCTGTTGTATTGCCATATATGAGCAACAAAAAAAAAATAGAAAATATAACTTTTTAAACAATGCTGTATTAGGGTTGGGCATGGTGGCTCATACCTGTAATCCCAGCACTTTGGGAGGCCCCGGTAGGCAAATCACTTGAGGTCAAGAGTTCAAGACCAGCCTGGCCAACAAAGTGAAACCCCATCTCTACTAAAAATACAAAATTAGCTGGACCTGGTGGCACACACCTGTAGTCCTAGCTATTTGGGAGGCTGAGGCACAAGAATCGCTTGAACCCAGGAGGCAGAGGCTGCAGTGAGCCAAGATCGTGCCACTGCACTCCGGCCTGGGTAACACAGTGAGACCCTGTCTCACAAAAAACGAAAACAAAAAAGATACTGCATTAGTTAGGATTCTCCAGAGAAACAGAACCAACAAGATGTGTGTGTATGTGCATGCCTGCATGTGCCTGTGTGTGTACGCATGTGCACGTGTGTGTGTATACATGTGTTTGTGTACACAGAGAGATTATTGACTTTTTTTTTTTTTTTGAGATGGAGTTTTGCTCTTTCACCCAGGCAGGAGTGCAGTGGTGCAACCTCAGCTCACTGCAACCTCCACCTCCCAGTTTCAAGCAATTCTCCTGCCTCAGCCTCCCAAGTAGCTGGGATTACAGGCGCCCACCACCATGCCCAGCTAATTTTTGTATTTTTAATAGAGATGGGGTTTCACCATGTTGGCCAGGCTGGTCTCGAACTCCTGACCTCGTGATCCACCCGCCTTGGCCTCCCAAAGTGCTGGGATTACAGGTGTGAGCCACCACACCCGGCCTTGATTATTGATTTTTTTTAAGGAATTGGCCCACACAATTGTGAGGTGTAGTGGGTCCAAAGTCTGCAGGGCAGGCCAACAGTCTGGAGACTCAGGGAGCAGTTGGAGTTTGAGTCCAAAGGCCACTTGCTGGCAGAATTCCCTCTTCCCTTGGGGAGGTTGGCCTGTGTTCTAGTCAGGCCTTCACCTGATTGGACGAGACCCACCCACATTATGGCGAGCCTTCTGCCCCCCGAAGGTCAGCTGATTTCACTGTGAATCTTATCTGAAAAGCAGCCTCACAGCAACATCCTGACCAAGTACTTGGGCACTGTGGCCCAGCCAAGTTGGCATAAAATTAACCATCACAGAGACTATTACAGCAGGACAGATGGCAAGAAGCATCGAGGAATAAACCTAACAAAATACGTGCAAGATACACAGAGAAAAAATATGAAATTTTACTGCACGTCATTAACGAAGATCTAAATAAGTGGAGAAATAAAACATATTTGTTTTCAAAAAATAAACACATACATGGATTGGAAAACTCAATAATATTACAGAGATACCAATTTTTCCCCAAAATGATTTGTAGAGCCACTACAATGCCAATCACAATCTCAAGTGGTGTGTGCGTGTGTGTGTGTGCATGTGCATATGCGTGTGCATGTGTGTGCGTGCATGTGCATGTGTGTGCGCATATGTGCATGTGTGCATGCATGTGTGTGCATGTGTGCGTGCAGTGCATGTGTGTGCATGCATGTATGTGCATGTGTGTGCGTGTGTGCATGTGTGTGCACGTGCATGTGTGTGCATGTGTGTGCATGCGTGTGCATGCATGTGTGTGCACATGTGTGTGCATATGTGTTCGTGTATGTGTGTGTTAGACTTTAACAAGATGATTCTAAAATGTACATGGAATTAGAGCAGGCATCGCTATGAACCTATTCTGATTCTGGTGTCCAATAAAGCTCTTTTTTAACTTTTTAAAAAAGAGCCAGGAATAGCCAAAATATTCTTAATGAAGAACAAAAAGTGGGAAGGTTGGTCTTTCTGTTCCCTAAGATTTCCCTTAAAGCCTCAGCAAAGCAGACAGTTAGGTTTCGGTGCACAGGTAACGCATACCAGATGGACACAGGGCAGGCCTGGCTGCTGGAGGAGAGAGGCAGATCAATGGGGACAAGACAGTCCCATTTAAAATCAGTTTGGAGAACTGATTATCCATAGAGGGAACAATATTACTTACACTCCTGCTCTGCACTGTCTACAAAAGTCAATGCTGAGAAAAAATAATTATAAATCAAAAATCAATACCAGGTGGATTAAATAGGAAAGACGAACCCACAGATCTTTTGGAAAGGCATAAAGGAGAAAATCTTCTGACTTCAGAGTAAGGAGACATTCCTTAAGCAAGACACAAAGGACACAAGCCATAAAGCAAAAGAGGAATTAATTGGACTTCATTAAAAAGTACTACTTTCTGTTCATCAGACACCACATCGAAATGGAAAGATAAGACACACTGGGAGAAGATGCCTGCAGGATGGATAATTGGCAAAGAGTCACTTAGGAAATATATGAAGAACTCTGTAACTATTCACCAAAAAACAAAAAATATTTAACGGACAAAAGACTTGAACAGGTGCTTCACATAAAAGGAAATCCAGATGGCAAATACACACAAGCAAAGATGCAGAAACTCATTCCCTCCCAAGGAAATGCAAATCATCAAAATGGTAAGATCTCAGGAAGCTTGGAGAATTGCTTGAGCCCACGAGTTCCAGGCCAGCCTGGGTGACATAGCAAGACTCCATCTCTAATAAGGAAAAAAAAAAAAAGTTTAAAAATGTGAAATTCAGACAAAACCCAGTGTTGACAAGGATGTGGAGTAGCAGTACCTTTTATAGGTGGCTGCTGGGTGTGCACTTTGGAAAATCATTCAGCAGTATCTAGTAAAGTTGAAGCTGTCCAGACTGCTGGCAAAGTAGCTCTATTTCTGGCTATTTTCAGTAAATACCTGCTTGGAAAAGATGGTTCCAATGTTTACAGTGGTCACAGCAGCATTTCTTCAGTAGTGCAGGCGTACCGTGGAATACTACACAGCCAGGAAAATGAACAGCGACAGCTACACACAACTGCAAAGAGGAATTGTCAAGCCTAGGCTGAGCAATAGAAGCAAGCCATGGAAGCGCTCCCAGGATGCGATCCCATCAGGTAGCATTAAAACACAGACAAAAACTAAACACCTGTTTAGGGGTGCCTACACGGGTGGGAAAATTGGAACAAAATGGCAGAAAATGATTAACCCAAAAGTCAGGTGAGTGGTTCCCAAGGGGAGAGGGAAGGAACCCAGGAAGTTTCTGGGGCGGTGGCAATAGCGTGTCGCTCCAGGGGCTCACATTACCATTCGTGTGTGCCATTCACATTATGGCAATAAAATCATATTGTTTACAAGGATGCCCTGCTTTGCCCAGTGGTCGGGGAGGGTCTGTCTGGCCCTGTGCAGAGAGAGTCCGGGTGCAGAAGTGCAGAGGGACCAGGGGTGAGCCCAGTTCTGGGACCAGGCTGCCGGGAGACCAGAAACGCAGGGACCAGAGCCCTCCCTGAAGCCATCTAATTTGGCTGAGTCACACACGGGGCTGCACCTGTGACAGCCACAGAGGCCCTGCGGCTGTGCCTGGCAGACACCTCCCTGCACCAGAAGGGCTCCCACCGTCTCTGACCAGTCCCCCCACTGCACCTCCTCTTACAGGAGCCCAGGAAGGAGCCTAGGCAGGAACCCCTTCTCCTCCAAGGCGTGGCACAGCCCTGGTCACAGAAATGGGAGAAACTGCTTTGATCACCCTCCAGTGTGCCCCTGTCCCCACTGACTCAGACTTCAGCTTCCCCCACCCCAGCCCCCTTTGGGGACATATTGGTCCCCTTCCTTTACAGAAGAATCTCAGACTGGCTGGCTCTGCACCTGCCCAAGCCCCACGGCAGGAAACAGGCTTTGCCTGGTGCCTGCACCACTCTCCCCCTTCTCCACCCCTACCACCAGCGGCCTGTGCCTGGCCCTGTTCTAGAACGTAATGCGGGACCAGCCTTGCCCACTGTGAGAGCCTGGAGGAGGCAGCTGGATGGGGCAGGGGCAGGCTCTGAGGATCCAGGGATCATCCAGGGGACCATCCCCACCAGGCTGCCCAGAGGGCAGGCAGAGTGACCAGCAGGCTCCTGGCACCAGAGGGGCCATGGGCTTGGCAGGTGGCGGTGGATGGGGACAGTGGGAGCTCCCCATGCCTCAGGGCAGCGGACTTCAGACAGGCAGGCAGAGGGTCTCAGGTAAACCTGGAGCTGAAAGCATTTAATGTGACCACAGGGGCCGTGGGGCCGCAGGACCAGGGCAGCCCCACAGAACACAGGGAAGATGGCTGATTCTCAAGCCCCATCTGGAGCCAGGGCTGGGCCCTACCTCAGGGACCCACGTTGGGGACACAAACAGCCTCTCCCCAGGCCTCCCTGCACCCTGTACTCCCAGGGAGGAGCTATGGGGATGGGCTGTCTACTGTGCCTTCCAAGGCCAGCTCATTTATTCCTGGTCAGTCCCTGCAGCCCAGACCTGGCCCTGTCAGGCCCTGAGGGCAGTGCAGGGAGAGCTTAGAGGAAAGCCCCTGGGGAGACTGGATTCCCTTTGGTAAGGTAGAGGCTGTTCACCATGGAAAGCTACTCCCTTCTCTTCATTTCCCAGAGCAACACATTCAGCTCCACTTAGCTCTCTTCACAGCTGCAGTAGGACATTGGTCTGTGTCCAGAACCCCCAGAGGATACCCCACCTTAATGCACACACATGTCGGGATGAGACAGCATCTAGCAGGATGCCTGGCTGCAGCTCATCACGGGCAGTGTTGGCAGGGGCAGGCCACAGTCCAGGCTCTGCTCCCACACACACCCACACTCACTGACCCATGGCCCTTACCAGGAGCCTAAGAGGTCAGTGCTCCTTTGTCTCCATGGACCAATGTCATCCAGTGAGAAAGTGGTGGGGGTGGGATTTGAACCCAAGCCATTGGTACCATAGCCCACACACTAACCAGTGTGCTCATGATCACCAGATCACTGTAGGGGACAAGATGGCAAAGTCACAGAAAAATGACAGAGCATAGGGACAGGGCCAGTCTCTCCCAACAACGAGAAGTCAGGAAAGTCTGTGGGTCCAGAAGCAGCTCCCCTTTAGGTGTAGGTAGTTTTTTTCTAGTGTCTGCTGCCTACTAGGTCCTTTAGTAAATATTTCCTAGGTAGATAGGTTGATGGATGAACGGACAAGTAGATAAATGGATGGATGGATGGATGGATGGATGGGTGGATGGATGATTGGAGGATGGAAATGGGTGGATGAATGATGAGTGGATGGGTGGGTGGGTGATGGATGGATGGACGGACGGATGGATGGATAGATGGATGGATGGATGAATAAATGGGTGGGTAGGTGGGAATGTTAAAGGACAGGTGGATAGCAGGATAGAGAGAAGGGAGAGTAAAGGGTAAATAAGTGAGTGGATGGATGGATGGATGGATGGATGGATGGAAGAATAAGTTGGCATGGTGCTAATGTGATATTTATTTTATGTCCACAAAGGCATTTTTTGCGCATATGATAGATTATTCAGAAATTACTTTGGGTTTTAAAAAATTGAAATTTGCATGTACTAATGATACAAAATCAGAAACGTATGTTTTTCTCCCTTAAACTATTGAGCTGAATCTACAAATATTATCATCATAAGTTTAAGAAATCTCAAAACTCTTTCTAAAAGTTCTCTCATTAGCAGCAGGTCTTACTACTTAATAAAACACCATCAAAAACTTAATTACATTAACAAACTTAATATATTATATCTTGCCTGATAAATCTTCCCAAATTAAGTAGTTCCTTCAAATTTAAAAACATAACTTCTTAATATGATGAAACTTAGATTCTCTTAAATGTCCCAACATCCTACATAAACTTTATGATTTCAACTGATAGTCATAAGTCTAATTCGAGTAATTAAGTATACATTTCAAACTTTAATTAAAAGGCTGACCTGTCCTTCTAATAACCCCAAATCTCTTAAACATCACAAATGCTTATAATACCAAACATACCCAGATTCCTTCACACAAAAGTGTGAATACCGAAAGTTGATACCATAAAACATTTCTGCACCTAATTCTAAATATTCCCTTGGGTTTAAACATGTTTTTTCACTAAGGAACCAACCAAGAGATTTTGGAAGCATTATCTAGGTAATTGGAGATTAGAAAATACTAGCATTATCAGTCAGTGTGCTAATGGTATTTTCATCTACCACACAGACAGGACTTGCAGAAACCTATTTATGTTTTGTTACAGGGACTCCAGATCTTGGAATTTGGTTTTGAGCCCTTGACCCCATATAGAATTTGATCCCATTCCTTTCATGCACATCTATAAACCCCACCCAGGGGGTTCAAATGGGTTTACATTTATCAAACTTCTCCATGATTGGCATAGTGTTCCTGGTGAGACCTGGAGGGTGGCTCCCAGGTACCCAAACTTGGCTGGAGCCCTGAAGCAGGCACAGCTGATCTGATTGATATACTCCTTCACACTCATGGAGCAGATGGGAAAACAGCCCAGAGGGGCAGCACAGGAAGCAAATTTGGATGATCCAAATCTCAAAGCTGAGTGGGAATCTGTGGACAAAGCTTCTAAGGTCATACCAGTGATGTGTGGTGTTTGGATGAATGGATGGATGGATGGATGGATGGATGGATGGATGGATAGATGGGTGGATAGAGGATGGATGGGTGGGTGGGTAGATGGGTAGATGGGTGGATGGATGGGTGGGTGGACCACAGTCTGATGGGTAGATGGGTTGATAGGTGGTTGTTTGAGTAGGTGGATAGAATGGATGGATAGAAGTTTTATGCGTGTATGGGTGAATTGGGAGTAGTGGATAAGTAGGTGAAGAAGTCAATGGGTAAGTGAGTGAATGTGCAGGAGGATCATGCATGAATGGGTGAGTGGATATCATGGGTATATGGGTACAGGAGAGGTAGATAAGTATGTGTACAGAAATTTGGGTAAAGGGATGGATGTGGGTGTGTTATGGGGTGATTGGGTAGGTTGACAGATGGATGGGTGGATAAGTATTGTGTTACATGGGAGGAAACAAGTTTAGTTAGGTTGGTGGGTGAATGGCTGAATGAGTAGTTGGATGTAGATATGGAAGCTGGCTGGCTGGGTGGATGGATGATGGGTGAGTGAATGAATGGTTGGGTGGGTGGGTGATGAAAGAAAGGGAGGATGGATGGGTGGATGGATGGGTGAGTGAATGAATAGGTGGGTGAATACAACAGGTGGGTGGATGGATGGATGGATGGATGGATGGATGGATGGATGGTTGGATGGATGATGAAAGAAAGAAAGGATGAATGGATAGGTGGGTGAATAGAATAGGTGGATGGATGGATGAATAAATGAATGGGTGGATGAACGGGGGATGGATGGATGGATGGGTGGATGGATGGATAGATAAGTGAATAAATGAATGGGTGGATGAATATGTGGATGAATGGATGGATGGGTGGATGGATGGATGATGAAAGAAAGAGAGGATGAATGGATGAGTGGATGGGTGAGTGAGTAAATAAATGAATGGATAGATAATGGGTAGATGGATGAATGGGGGGATGAATGGGTAGATGGATGGATGGGTGGATGAATGGGTAGATGGATGGATGGGTAGATGAATGGGTAGATGAATAGATGGGTGGATGAATGGGTTGATGGATGAATGAGTGGATGGATGGGTGGATGAATGGGTAGATGGATGGATGGGTGGATGAATGGGTAGATGGATGGGTGGATGAATGGGTAGATGGATGGATGGGTGGATGAATGGTAGATGGATGGATGGGTGGATGAATGGTAGATGGATGGATGGGTAGATGAATGGGTAGATGGATGGATGGATGGGTAGATGAATGGGTAGATGGATGAATGGGGGGATGAATGGGTAGATGAATGGGTAGATGATGGATGGGTGGATGGATGATGAAGAAAGAGAGGATGAATGGATGAGTGGATGGGTGAGTGAATGAATAGGTGGGTGAATAGAATAGGTGGATGGATGGATAGATGGGTGGATGAATGGGCAGATGGATGGATGGGTGGATGAATGGGCAGATGGATGGATGGGTGAGTGAATGAATAGGTGGGTGAATAGAATAGGTGGATGGATGGATGAATAATGAATGGGTGGATGAATATGTGGATGAATGGATGGATGGGTGGATAAGTATTGTGTTACATGGGAGGAAACAAGTTTAGTTAGGTTGGTGGGTGAATGGCTGAATGAGTAGTTGGATGTAGATATGGAAGCTGGCTGGCTGGGTGGATGGATGATGGGTGGATGAATGGCAGATGGATGGATGGGTGGGTGGACCACAGTCTGATGGGTAGATGGGTGGATGGATGGGTGATGAATGGGTAGATGAATGGGTAGATGAATAGATGGGTGGATGAATGGGCAGATGGATGGATGGGTGGATGAATGGGTAGATGGATGGATGGG
Source organism: Trachypithecus francoisi (assembly GCF_009764315.1). Taxonomy (NCBI): domain Eukaryota; kingdom Metazoa; phylum Chordata; class Mammalia; order Primates; family Cercopithecidae; genus Trachypithecus; species Trachypithecus francoisi. The sequence goes on along the minus strand of NW_022681454.1, from coordinate 3,663,198 downwards.
TGGATGGATGGGTGGATGAATGGGCAGATGGATGGATGGGTGGATGAATGGGTAGATGGATGGATGGGTGGATGAATGGGTAGATGGATGGATGGGTGGATGGATGGGTGGATGAATGGGCAGATGGATGGATGGGTGGATGAATGGGTAGATGGATGGATGGGTGAATGGATGAATGAATGAGTGAGAGGATGGGTGGGTGATGAAAGAAAGGAAGGATGAATGGGTGGACGGGTGAGTGGATGGATGTATGAAAGGATGGAAGCTGGCTGGATGTGGGCACGGATGAGTTGAATGGACAGATGGGTAAGTGGGTGAGTAAGTGGGTGGGTGGATAGTGAAGGAATTAATAATAAGCTATTATTATAAACATTATTATTATTATATAAATAAGTTTCCAGTTTAGAAGACTAGTATCCTTCTGAGAGCTCTCTCAGAGGGTCAGGCTCTACAAATTCGCTTCCTGGGCTGCCCCTCTCTGGGTTGTTACCCCATTTGCTCCATGAGTGTGAAGGAGTAGATTGGCCAGATTAGCTGCGCCTGCTCCAGGGGCCCAACCCAAGCCCAGGCGCCTGGGAGTCACACTCCAGGACACTCGACCCCTGCCCTCTGGGGCCAGAGTCAGCACCCTCTGGCCAGACCCCTCCTCTTAAAACAAGCTCAGGCAGGGAGAGAACACTGCCCTGCTGGTGGTTGCCATGGAAAATCCTTCACTGCTTGTTTTTCTCTTTGACTGATTAAGGAAAGGGAGTCATAAAATGACAGGGCGTCACTGGGCCTTGCCGCTGGCCAGCTTTGACTTATCCCCTGACATTTCCCAGGAGCCAGCTAACCTTTTCTGCCACAAATAGACTGAAGTGGGTCCCTCGAGGCGGTCTAGCCTGAACAGAGTCCGTCTCAGGGGAGGCGGGGACCCAGGACACAGCAACAGGAGACGGGTCATTCGAATAACCAGGAAAGAGAGCAGACGGTGCTGGGACCGAGAGCACAGCGAGGACCCTGAGGAAGCCACCAAAAAACAGCCTTTGCAACAGTCAGGACTGCTGCCAGGACCAGCAGGCAGAGCCCAGGGAGCAAACAGCCGCTGTCACTCCCTGGGGTCCCTGCTGTGTTCCCAGGCGTGACACACGCCTCCCAGTGCAGCAGCCTGGCCTCTGCTCCTCTCCAGACAGAAACGACCCTGGGATGCTCCCGGGTCAATGTGCTGGGGTTCTAGGGGCTTTGGCAACTCCAAGGCACGTTCCACCACAGATCCTGCTGCCTCAATCCAGAGGGCTTTCGGAAGGCGACCCTGCTGTGGCGTCGCAGAGGGAGGAGACCTGGGATGTGGCCAAGCAGGGTTGTGTATACAACAGGATACCTTTGTCTGCCCTTCCAGCTATAAATCAAGACTCAGCCATGGAGAGGGAGGAGAAAGTCCACAAGGGCTGAGCCTCCTCCCCGGCCCTAGTCTCAGTCTCAGGATAGAAGACTTTAACCCCAGAAGGCCCTCAGGAGGCCACTCAAGCTGACACCCTCGAACTTGTGCTGTGATGGGGGGTGACGGGGCGAGGACAGAGCCTGGGGTCACAGGCCAGGAAACTGAGTTGCCTCAGCTCACCCATGGTCCCAGGGCCAGGACAGGGCAGAGACCGAGACCGAAGTCAGAGCCTCAAGCCCAGTCCCCTCTGTGCTGCCCGAATCTGGGTCCTGATGACGTCCCCACAAGGCTGCCCTCATGAAGGGACTCGGGAGGTTCACTGGGTGAATGAATAAGCACAGCGAATGAAGGCCGAGCCCATGGCTGGGAGCTGCCATCCCCAGCTTCCTCCAAACACAGACAGCCTGATGCACAGGTCTCAGACCTGGCAGGCGGCCTGGGCTACCTGACCCCGTCTCTTCATTTACTGATGGGGAAACTGAGGGCAGTCTGCCACAGCAATGCCGGGGGTGCCTAAGTCTCCCCCTCCTCCTCCTCCTCCTGCTTCGCCTCCCCTTTCCTCTTCTCTCCCTTTCCTCCTTGTCTTCCCCTTCCTCCCTCCCTCCCACCCATCTCCCTCTCCTGAGCCAGCCCTTCTCTGCAACCAGGCTTGTCCCTCTTTGGATCCAAAACAGCAGGAACTGCCCTGGGGCCAGTCAGCACGAAAAGGGATGACTGTCTCTTCCTCCAGAGGACAGGGACTCTGTGCCCCGGGCACTCTGAGGTCAAACCTGGTTCCCACTCAGACCATGAAGATACCATCCACTAGGTCAGAGTCATGAAGCCACGGGTCCCAGGGGACAGCTCAGGTGGCCGCAGGGCCAGACTCTAGCAGGCTGCCCTCTGCCTCCTCTGTTAGCACAAACGCCCCCTCCCCTCAGGCCTGAACTCTGTCTGATATGGGCCACTGGGCACCAGGCCCTGTCAGGAACAGGAGGAGGCCACAGCCATCCTCAGGAGAGAACAAAGGACACACAGGCCTCCGGGGAGAGCAGTGGGTGGCAGTGACAGGAGGGGCTACTCGGGATTCACGAGCAAGGGCCAGGCAGCTTGGCCACCTTGGAGAAGCCGCTGCACCCTCCGAGTCCAGGTTTCCCTCCTGAAGGCGGCACCAGCATCTCCTCCTGGGGGCGCCGAGTGGGTCAGCCTAGGCCAGGGAGGTCGAAGGGTTCCGTGAGCTGTGAAGTGCCGGCACCTGCAGGACGGGGGCGTCCGTCCTGCGGTCAGGCTGTCCTGGAGGGTGGAACACATATGCACTGTTCCAGCGGGAGGGGTATGCCGTCCAGTGAGGCCCAGCTCCCCGAGCCTTTCCTGATGGCACTGGGAGAGAGGCAGCATTCCAGAAGCATATAAAAGGCCCGGGGGCTGGTGCTGGGGGCACATGGCCCGGGCGATGCTGAGTCGGGCTATGTCCCCCCAGAGCACTTGCAGCAGACACACAGCAGGGGCGCGAGCTCCAGGGTCCCGGGGTCCATCTCCTTCCCTGCATCAAACCCTCTCTGCTGGAAATCCCTGGAGTGGTTCCTTCATCCTGCTGTGAACCTCCTTGACTGATCCTGCTGACCGGTGCCCTGCACAGCTGCCTGGAGACCAGAAGATTCCATACGTCTCCCTCCACCTGCCCAGCACCCCCATGCCCAGGAGGCCGCCCTCCCTAATTCTGGCTTTTCTCTGTGTTTTCCCAACTACAGGGCACTGGAAGAATGTCTGCAGATGAGCTCTTTTCCTTTAGTGACACCACTGGCCTCCAGGGTCCGGCCAGCTGTCCGGTAGGATGCAGCACAACTTGGACTGGCCCAGCATGAAATTTGGGTGTGGCTCTCTGGGCTGCAGCACTCACAGGAGATGCTGTCCTCTGCCCGTCACAGCAGGGGACATGTCAACTGTCCCTCCCAGGTGATGCTACATCCAGTCGTGGGGGAAGGACTATCACCAGCTGCTCCTGCGTAAGCCCCCTCCCCTTTGTAACTGGTGGTCCTGGGAGCGTGAGTGTCCTGTTCCCCAACAGCCCTTAACTCAATGACTTTGGCACCCGAGTTAGTTGCCGGTGGCTGCTGTAACAGATTACCACAAACAACACAAGTGTGTCCTCTCCCAGCTCTGTAGACCGGAAGTCTAAAATGGGTCACACCGGGCCAAGGTCGGTGTCAGCAGGGCTGCGTTCCTTCTGCCTGCGTTCCTGGGCACGTGTGTGGTCCTTTCCTCTGTTTCCAAAGCCCGTCCCTCCAAGCTCCACGTCCATCACTGCATCCCCTCCTCAGGCTCTGACCCTCCTGCCTCCCTCTTAAAAGGACCCTGAAGATCACCAGGACCCACTTGGATAATCCTGGGTGGCCTCCCCATCTCCAGGTCCCTCACTTAGCCACGTTTGCAAAGCCCCGCTTGCCGTACCAGGTGACCTGTGATGACAGGTTCTGGGGCTTACAGGGCACCTGCCTTGGGATGCTACTCAGCCGACTTCCACGTCCGCTGCTAATCTCCACCTGAATGTGTTGATTCCAGGGGGACTGCACAAACGGGGACTTTCAAATCCATTGCCTCTCCCACATTGGCTGGATTGTTCTAGGAGGAAGTGCTCCCTCCTTCTAGGGCCGCCGTGGACTCACCGATACCCTTCATCCAATGTTCTTCATCCTGTGTCCCAAGTTTGGCTACCAGAGCCCCCTCGGCCCAGCCTTTGTGTCCTCTTGAAGTGTCCCCATCTGTCCTCAAGTGCATCCGCCCGTCTAGTGCAACATGATCCACACTCCCGCTCATCCTGTGCCCACCTCCACCCAGATCTGGACTCAGGCCTTCTCAGGAGCCCTGGATCCATCATGCCGCACAGCTTCGGAAACCACCCGCGTGACCCCACGTGCTGGGTTAACACTGATGTTAGCTCCTTTCAGTGGTTAGAGACAGAAAATGGATTTTTTTGAATTATGAATTATTGCTGCCGCTTCCGATCCAAGCACAAGCACCCAGGAACCTTCTCTGTCTCCTGTTTCACATCTGTATCTCCCGCCTCCCAGTGAGAAAAAGAGTCCTGGTTCCAAGGAATATCACCATGCTGCCGGAGGTGGCCAACCCTCCACCCACAGACAGTGGTTTCAGACCACCACAGCAGCGCCACCATCCCGACAAAGCCCACCTGCGACTCGGAGCTGCAGGTCCCCACAGCCAGAGGCCCCTTAGAAAGCTCCTTCCATTCTTTTCTCCATCTGCTGTTGCTGTCCATTGTTTTAGGCTCACTGATTTCTGTTTGCATTCAATGTTCGATTTTTTTTGTGCTTGTTGATTTAATTCCATTTCTGAACAGGAAAACATTTACGTGTTTCAAAAGTCAAAAAATATGTAAAGGATTCTCCGACTTCTCACTGCACCCAGTCCCCCCAGCTGGTGGTAAACACGTTCACTGGTTCTGGGTTTTCCTTCCAGGGTTTCTCTATGCAAAATCAATCTCTTCTCTCCCTTTCTCTCTCCCTCTCCCCCTCATACTTACGTCTGTGTGTACAGTTTATGTGTGTGTAGCTTGTGTGCGTCATTTATGTGTGTGTGTAGTTTCTGTATGTAGTTTGTATGTGTGGGTAGTTCGTGTGTGTGGTTTATATTGTGTGTACAGTTTGTGTGTGTGGTTTATGTGCCTGTGTATAGTTTGCATGTGTCGTTTATATGTGTGTACTTTGTGTGTGTAGTTTATGTGTGTGCATAGTTTACATGTGTAGTTTATATGTGTGTAGTTTGTATGTGTAGTTTATGTGTGTATACTTTGTGTGCATGGTTTATCTGTGTGTGTAGTTTGTGTGTGTATCATTTATATGAATATGTAGTTTGTGTGTGAAGTTTATGTGTGTGTAGTTTGTGTGTGTGGTTTATATGTATGTGTATAGTTTGTGTTTATAGATTATGTGCGTGCGGTTTGTGTGTGTGGTTTATGTGTGTGTATAATTTGTGTGTATAATTGTGTGTATAGATTATGTGTGTGTATAATTTGTGTGTATAGATTATGTGCGTGTAGTTTGTGTGTGGTTTATGTGTGTGTATAGTTTGTGTGTATAGATTTTGTGCGTGTAGTTTGTATGTGTGGTTTATATGTGTGTTTATAGTTTGTGTGTATAGATTATGCGTGTGTAGTTTGTGTGTGGTTTATATGTGTGTGTATAGTTTGTGTGTATAGATTATGTGTGTGTAGTTTATGTGCGTGGTTTTTATGTGTGTGTACTTTGTGTGTTTTTATATGTGTGTATAGTTTGTGTGTGTAGTTTATGTGTGTGTACTTTGTGTGTGGTTTTTACGTGTGTGTAGTTTATGTATGTGTGTAGTTCACATGTGCGTGTGTAGTATATGCAGTGTGTGCGCATGTGGGTGATTTGTGTGTGTGTTATGTGTGTAGTTTATGTGTACATGTATAGTGTGTGTGCGATTTGTGTGTATAGGTTGTGTGTGTAGTTTATGTGTGTGTGTAATTTACATTTGCATGTGTAGTGTATCTGCCTGTGTGATTTCTGTGTGTAGTTTATATGTTCATGTGTAGTGAGGGAATATGTGATTTATGTGTGCATAGTTGATGTGTGTGGTGTGTGGGTGTGTGTGTGTAGTTTACATGTGTGTGTGGGGGGTGTGCCGTGATTTGTGTGTGTGGTTTATGTGTATGTATGACATATGTGATTTGTGTGAGTGTGGTTTATGTGTGTGTGGTGTGTGTGATTTGTGTGTGTGGTCTACATGTGCGTGTGTGGTCTACATATGCATGTGTGGTGCATGTGGTGTGTGATTGTGTGTGGTTTACATGTGCATGTGTGGTGTTTCTGATGTGTGTGATTTGTGTGTGTGGTTTACACGTGTGTGTGGTGTGTGTGATTTGGGTGTGGTTTACATGTGTGCGTATGGTGTATGTGGTGTGTGTGATTGTGTGTGTGGTTTATGTGTGTGTGTAATTTACATTTGCATGTGTAGTGTATCTGCCTGTGTGATTTCTGTGTGTAGTTTATATGTTCATGTGTAGTGAGGGAATATGTGATTTATGTGTGCATAGTTGATGTGTGTGGTGTGTGTGATTGTGTGTGTGGTTTATGTGTGTGTGTAATTTACATTTGCATGTGTAGTGTATCTGCCTGTGTGATTTCTGTGTGTAGTTTATATGTTCATGTGTAGTGAGGGAATATGTGATTTATGTGTGCATAGTTGATGTGTGTGGTGTGTGTGTGATTTGTGTGTGTTTTGCATGTGCATGTGTGTGTGTTTTCACCCACCTGCAGATGCCCTTGGCACTGCTCCCGCCCCACTGCGCAGCCTGTCTGTAGTCCCGTGCTCCGGCTCCCTGAGGTCTCCCCCAGCTCGAGGCTCCCCAGGCTCCCCAAAGCCACATAATGCCCCATGCTGTGGCTGTTCCCGTTTGCACAGCCGCGCCCGGTGAATGAGCAATGAGCGCTCAGGTTGTTCCCAGGGTCTCACTGCGACAAATGAGGCCATGCTGCATCCCTCAAGCATGCACTGTTCCCTATTTGCAGAGGTGTCGCCTCGGGGGAAATTCCTAGAAATGGAATCGCTGGGTCAAGGGGCAAAGCCCGTGTAATTTTGTTAGCTACCGCCACCTTCCGCTCCCTCTGGGGAAGGACAATTTCCCTCCCAGTGTCTGAGGGAGCCAGTTTCCCATGGCCTCCTCCCCCGGGCGCAGTCATGCCTTTGAATCGCTGCCAGTCTGATATGTGAGAAATTGCATCTCCGCGTTAGCTTGTATTTGCATTTCTTTACTACGAGCCTCTTTCCCTGTATTTCAGAGCCCTTTGTTATCTTGTTCTACACAGTGTCTTCCTGGATTTTACCCACTTCTCTGTGGAGTTTCTGGGTTTCTTCCATTGGCTTAAGTGAGCCACACACACAGGGAGCCAGAGGCCAAGGGGACGTGAGAGCTGCCCACAGGAGGACCAAGGAGGCAACTGCTCCACAGACGACCTGGGGAAGCCCACCCAGGAGGTAGACGGTGGGCATGTCGCCTTGGCTCTGGAAGCAGTGGGAAAAGCCCAAAAGGTCACCCCAGGAAATTCCAGTCACAAGCCCACCCCATCAGGAGCAGTGTGGCCAGAACGCATGCTCACTGGACGCCAGAAAAAGCCCCAGGCCAAAAATTTAGTTTGAGGGAGTCCTGGCAACCCAGGCTTCTGGCAGAAGCGAAGGCGAAACCTTTCCAGAGAAAGTCACTGGAAACCTGGACCTCAAAGAATCCTCCCAGACAGGGGTCCGGAGAACACAGCCTTGCCACTTCACAAGCCACGCACACGCAGGAGAAACGCTGCCCTCCCCACCACAGGAACACCCTGCAACGGCGTCTGGGAAATGTCAGGACCACTCGGCCAGCCACGAGGGCTCTGGAAGGAGAATGGCCTGGGTGCAGAGCGGCTGACGCCTCGCCCGCGCCCCTGGGCGTCCTGAGGAGAGAAAGCCCCAGGTCCCCAGAGTGCCTGGGCAGCCCTTCATCTCCCTGCACGACAGCCCCTTTGGCTGTGACCCGGGGGGAAAGAAATTGAATCCCATCATTTGAGACTTTCACTTAAAACTCAAAGTTTTGAGCTTTGGCTTTTAAGTGGTGAGGGCAAGAAAATGCACTTTCACTCGAAAGTCCAGGAACTGTAATTTGCAAGGGCGTTTGACCCACAGACTTCTTCTGTCCAGTAATGCAGGAGTGGAAGAGCCCCCCACGTTTGGGCCGCTGTGTGTCACAGTCTTGCCGTCGCCACAGCAGAGCTACAATGCCACGTGACCGGGCAGCTGGTCACCGTGTGGAGGGCGGGTGGGAGGCGTGAGTTCCAGCTTTGGCACAAAGGAGCTTTGGGTCAGTTTCACGAATCCTGGTGTAACTGCCCAGTGTGTTCACCTCACCGGCTGCCTAGACACAGCCGATTTGTCAAGACAGGGGGATTGCAAAGGAGAAAGCAACTCACGCAGAGCCAGCTGTGCGGGAGACCAGAGTTTTATTATTGCTCGAATCAGTCTCCCTGAGCATTCAGGGATCGGAGTTTTTAAAGATAATTTGGCAGGTAGGGGCTCAGGAAGTGGGGAATGCTGGTTGGTCAGTTTGGAGATGGACTCATAGGGAGTCAAAGTGAGTTTTTCTTGCTGTCTTCTGTTTCTGGGTGGGATGGTGGAACTGGTTGAGCCAGATGACTGGTCTGGGCGGTGTCAGCGGATCCATGAGTGCGGAGTCTGCAAAATATCTCCAGCATTGATCTTAGGTTTTCCAGTAGTGATGTTTTCCCCAGAAGCAATTTGGGTAGGTTCAGACTCTCGCAGCCAGAGGCTGCAAGACCCCTAAACCATAATTTCTAACCTTGTAGCTAATTTGTTAGTCCTACAAAGGCAGACTGGTCCTCAGGCAAGAAGGGGGTCTATTCAGGAAAGGGCTGTTGTCAATTTTGTTTCAGAGTCAAACTACGAACTGAATTCCTTCCCAAAGTTAGTACGGCCTATGCCCAGGAATGAATAAGGACAGCTTAAAAGTTAGAAGCAAGGTGGAGTCAGTTAGGCCTGATCTCTTTCACTGTTATCATTTCCTCAGTTATAATTTTTGCAAAGGCGGTTTCACAAGGGTAAACCCAAACGGGTCCCTGCAGTCCCGGGAGTGGCTTCATGAAGGGGAGCCCAAGGGTTCTCCTCTCCCTAGGGGAGGTTCCTCAGCTGACCACAAGTGTGACCACGAGGCCCTTGGGTAGGGCAACAAAAGGCCCGGGAAGGCGGGGGCGTCCTCCCTCCTGAGCCTCCTTCCACGTGGAGAAAACCGACTTCTCCAACCCCTGCCTCTTTCCCACCATTTGTCACCCACCCCCACACAGGGAGGGGTTGGCAAATCCAGGCGGGGTCTACAGGGGAGGCTGAGCTCACTCTCTGCTGCCACCTAGAGGGCGGCCTGCTCTGCTGAAAGGCGGGGGAGCTCCCTGGAGGCCAGCATGGGCTGCACCTTTGGGCTGGCAGCCTCTCCACTCTGGGGTTCAGGGAAGGCCCCCTTGGCCTTCACTCTGAGTGGATAGATGGGTAGATGGATGGATGGATGGTTGCATGCACGCATGCATGGATGGGCGGATGGATGAATAGGTGAGTGGGTGGGTGGATGGATGAGTGGGTAGATGGGTGGATGGGTTCATGAGTGGGTAGATGGGTGGGCAGGCAGATGGGTGAATGGATGGATGGATGAGTGGGTGGGTGAGTGGATGGATGTGTGGTTGGGCGGGTATGTGGATAGATGGAAGTATTGGTAGATGGATGGATGGATGGATGGATGGATGGATTAATAGGTGGATGGGTAGGTGGATGGATGTGTGGGTGGATGGATGGATGGATGAGTAAATGGATGAATGGATGGATGGATGAGTAGATGGATGCATGAATGGATGGATGGTGGATGGATGGATGAGTAAGTGGATGGACAGATGGGGAATGGATGGATGGATGAACAAATAATTGATGGATGGGTGGGTATGTGGATGGATGGGTGGGTGGATGGATGGATGGGTGGATGGGTGGATGGATGCATGAATGGATGGATGGATGGCGGATGGATGGATGAGTAAGTGGACGGACAGATGGAGAATGGATGGATGGATGAACAAATAATTGATGGATGGGTGTGTATGTGGATGGATGGGTGGATGGATGGGTGGATGGGTGGGTGGATAGATGGATGGGTGGATGGATGGATGGATGCATGTGTAGATGGGTGGATGGATAAGTGGATGGATGGGCGAGTGGGTGAATAAGTAGATGAATGGGTGGGTTGGTGGCGAGTGTATGAGTGGGTGGGTGGAGAAATACATGAGTGGGTGGATGAATAGGTTACACAATAAAGTGCCACCACCAGAGCAGTGCAACACCGTGCTTTGCATTCACCTCTGCCATGGAAAAAGTGGTTCCTTCCCAGGCTCTCACCAGGCTCACACGGGCTCCAGACCCCTGCACCCCCAATAAGACTAGGGACACAGGGACTGTCTGCTCAGCTCTGCATCCAAGCACCTGGCCAACACTGAGTGAGTCACAGAGAACCAGGTGAGGACAGAGAGAAGGACCCATGACGGATGGGCTCACCCATGTCGCTAGGAGGCTTGGGTCCCAGTTCTGTGGCCCCACCAGCCAAGAGCTTGTGGACATTCAGAATCAGGCTTGCTGGTTTAAGCCTGGGCATGCAGCACCAACACTGCCTGCCCATGGGTTCTCTGGGTCAGGCCCTACCTGACTCAGTCCCTGCATCACCAGTGCCAGGCCAGGCACAGACAGGCTCAGTGGGGTGGGCTAAGTAGTGCTGGAGACCCAAACCAGGCATCAGAGGGACTGAAATGCCCCCAGGCTGACTCCCACTCAAGTGAGTCCCCCCACCCACCCATGAGCCCATCCCCTCTGTCCACCTGCTGCCACTCTGACAGCTACAACCCACCCAGGCTTGGGGCTGCCTGGACTCCGCCTACAACTTCACAGGCTCACTCCCGTGCTATCCTTCACACCTGGAGAAGTGCCAAGATTACCAATGCCACAGAACAAAAAACCGCATGCACTCTGCACCCTGCTCAGCCATTGAGACAGCAGATTCTGTAGCTTTGCGCAGTTTCCACATCCTTCCAGTCCTGATCTTCCCCCTGGAAGCCAAGGAGCATTCAGCGCCTTCTCTACATGCTCTTGGCCCCTGTCCACAGGTACGTTGTTGTGGAACTATGAGCGAACCCAGAGTTCTCTCCAGGGACCCCAGCACTAAACGAACTCTCAACACAGATGAGTGAATAAAATTGTCCCAGAAAGCTGGAGACTTTACACAGTGGCTACAATGTCCCTAGTACACTGCCACAGTCCAGAAGGGAGAGAAGGAGCTGTGCACCCCGGGAAGCCAGAAACCCACATGCACCTGCCCAGGGGCTGTGCACGGAGCCCAGGTAGGTCCAATCTCTTGGCCTTCAGAATAATGATGTAAATACAGGGACAAAGATGGAGCAGGTGCCACTAAACGTGCAAACCCTCCATCTTCTTCCAGTGAGGCCAGAAGTGCCTAGGTAGGAGCAGCAGCCCCTACCTCCGACCACCTCCCCCCTTGCAGTGGGAAGAGCAGCCCAACCCCCAGGCTGCAGGGATCCGCAAAGTGTGTAAGTGTGGCTCTAACCGCAGCATGCCCTGGTGCGAAGCTGTACCCAGGGAGATGTTATTTGCACCCCAGGCTGCCTGTGGTGCTGCAGAGTGGTGCAGAGGAGGGAGCAGGGCACATCTGGAGTCTATATCCCTGCCTTCCCTAGGGAGTCTTGGGCCCTCTCCATATTCAAGGTGAGGGGAGCAGAGGATCTCCACACAGGCCCCCTGAGCACCTCCCTTCTCTTTTTGCTGATAGACAGCTCAAGGCTTAAGGGGTTTTGGAACCAAGACGTGGTCACTGATGTTAGAGGAATGGCTCGCTCTCCCTCCTGGCATCCCCACCTGGTAAGAAGGGCAATTAACCATTTCCAAAGCACCCTGGCTGCTGTAGGAAGGAGAATGGAGCCCTCAAGCTGAGCCCACTGGCCCCGTTCAGCCCTTGGGCTCTGCTCTGCAGACAGCCTTCCTCAGCAGCTGCACAGCTCAGGGCTGCTCTTCCCTGGGTGCCGGTAAGCCCAGGTAAGCCTCTGGCTGCCCAGCAATTCCAGTACCCAGAGGGAAGAGCCAGAGGGGGCAGGCCACGCTCTCACCAAGCCATCTGCAGAGGCGTCAGGTCCCCCCTGAGTCCTCCCTTCTCAGTAACAAGCTGCTGCTGTGTTTTCCATTGTTTTTCCACAGCTGATGTCTCAGTCGGGGCAATCACAGAGGGGACAGACACTAATGCCCCTCCTGAGACCTCTCTGCCAGCCGATGGTGTGGACCCTGACTCCACAGCGGGTGTCTACAGGCCCTCCAGCTGGCCCTCAGTGGCCTGGAGTGGCTCGTCCTGGACAGACTTGCTGCTATGACGCAGGGGGATCCACCAGGAGTCCCCAAGCAAGGTGATCTAAGAAATGCCATGGCGTTGTTCTAAGCCAGCAGCCTGGCTTACCCACAACCTCTCTGCTGTGTGACCTTGAGCAAGTGCCTTAACCTCTCTGAGCCTCAGCTTGCCCCTCTCTTAAAGAATGGTCATATATGACACACAGCAATGTTATGCGGAATATCAGCAACAAGGAATCCACTGCAGTCAGCGGTGCAGGTGCAACTGGCTGGGGCTGGTCATGGGTGGTAAAAGAATTTACCGAGACAGTCGTGGGTAAAGAAAGTTGGAAGACACCTTGCAAGAGAACAGCGGGCAGCAGACAGAAGGCCACCTCCCCAGGGGCAGGAGTCCGGGGAAGGGTCACACTGGAGAGAAGACATGCAGACAGGGTCACACAGGAGAAGCCACATGCAGACAGGGTCACGCTGGAGAGACTATGTGCAGATATGGTCATGCTGGAGAGGCGGCATGCAGACAGGGTCACGCTGGAGAGGCTGCATGCAGATAGGATCACGCTGGAGAGGCTGCATGCAGACAGGGTCACGCTGGAGAGGCTGCATGCAGACAGGATCACGCTGGAGAGGCTGCATGCAGACAGGATCACGCTGGAGAGGCTGCATGCAGACAGGGTCACACTGGAGAGGCGGCATGCAGACAGGATCACGCTGGAGAGGCTGCATGCAGACAGGATCACACTGGACAGACTGTATGCACATGGGGTCACACTGGAGAGGCGGCATGCAGACAGGATCACGCTGGAGAGGCTGCATGCAGACAGGGTCACACTGGAGAGGCTGCTTGCAGACAGGGTCATGCTGCTGGAGCTACATGCAGAGCGAGGTATTTGGTAACAGGAGGTTGTGCAAGTGGGCTGCTTGTGGTTAGCCATTTCTTAGAACAATGGCTCTCCCCGACCCTAGTTCCTGTTCTTGCCAGCTAGGGCCTGTGGTGCCATGGAGTGGTGCAGAGGAGGGAACCCTTTCCTCGTTTCTATCAGCTAATCAGAGCTCCACATGTTGGCTTCACTGCATATAACAGAGCAATTCCAACACAAACAAGAAAGAAGCTTATTTCTTTCTGAAGTGAGAATCTGGGGATGACTGATTGGGGGTGAGGTGGCAGCTCTACGATGTCCTCAGGGACCCAGATCCCGGCTGTCCTGCTCCTCATCCTCCACACATGGTATCTAGCCTCAAAGCCACTCCATGGTCCAAGGTGGCTGCTGGAGCTCCAGCCATCAAGACCACAGGACAGATGGAAGAAAGCTGGGAAAGTACAGGGCAGAAAAGGGCCCCTCCCAGAAGTCCCAGCTGAGTCAGCTCTTTTTTTAGCCGTCTTCCTGGAAGTCTCCTACAGCACTGGCCACGACTTAGCAGCTCGGCTCCACTTAGCATCAGGGAGGAAGCTGGGAGATGCAGGCTTTCATTCTAGCCAGCTACATGCCCCACCACACATCAGGGTTCTGCTTCCACGGAGGAAGGGAAGAGCACCGTGTCTGTACAAGAGGATCTAGATCCACAGTAAACGCGAGCCATGCTAATGTCAGCATCCCCAGAACAGCCCGGAACAACACAGCCTCGCGTCACACCCAACCTCCCGCCAGCCTCCAGCCTGGGCAGCGTCCTCACTGCACCGCAGCCTAGAGAGGGAGCCAGGGTGCAAAAGAGACAGAAAGGGAGAGAACCAGAGGCCAGGCTGACCCAAGCAGCCAGGGAAGGAGGACAGACCCAGGAGGCAGATGAGAGTTCAGGGCAAGGAAAGTCTTGGGGGCTGCCTGGGGCCGGGGGAGGGAGGTGCGGGGGGACAGAGGTAGGGGTGAGCTGCATCTGGGAGGGAACATGCACCCCCTTCCTAAGGAGACCTTGAAAGGCTTAGGGGAGGCGGTAGCCTGCGACAGCACCCGCTGCTCCCCGCTGCAGGAGGCTGACTCCACGGAGGACCATGCTCTGGCAGAGGAACCCAAACACCATTTCTCCCACACCTCAGCCTCTCCTGGCCCCGAGGCAGGTGCAGGCTCAGAGCTGGGGAATCAGCTGGAGATTTTCCTCTTTTTGTTGACTCTGCCCTCTCATATTCTGAGATACTGGGGTCAGGACTTCAACATATGAATGTGGGGCTCACAGTTCAACCCAGCATGCTTTACAGATCTCAAGGGCATCACTCAGGGAGTTGACAAAGGCAGAATCCACCAAGATAAGAACCTGACCCCCCGAGACATGTGCTTGCCAGTCCCCATTGCACCCCTCCAGAGGCGACTTTTCATTGCAGATCAGTGTGGCCTGTTCTAGAACCTCCTACAGGCAGAGTCTGGCTCACTGGCCCACCCCAGCTCTCAGGGGCCTGCCGTCACCATGCACCCACATACTACCAGCTGTAACCCTGGCACAGGACCTCGAGGTGGGTCGCCTCAGCTGCCAACAGGAGCGAGTGGTGCTGAGGTATCCAGCAGGGCAGCACATGGTCCTCACAGGAGCCGTGGTCCAGCACCTCCTGGCCGGAACAGCCATCCTATTCAAATAAACGAGTAATAAAAATGGGCACATTCTCCACTTCTAAAAGCAATGCTGGCCAGGCACAGTGGCTCACGCCTGAAATCCCAGTGCCAGAGGCGTTGGAACCAGAGGAACTCCATCTTGAACAGGAGCTGGGTAAAATGAGGCTGAGACATGCTGGGCCGCATTCCCAGGAGGTGAGGCATTCTTAGTCACAGGATGAGATAGGAGGTCGGCACAAGATACGGGCCATAAAGACCTTGCTGATAAAGCAGGCTGTTGTAAAGCAGCCGGCCAAAACCCACCAAAACCAAGGTGGCCACTAGTGACCTCTGATTGTCCTCACGGCTCATTGTATGCTAATTAGAATGCATTAGCTACTAAAAGACATTCCCACCAGCTCCGTGACAGTTTACAGATGCCATGGCAATGTCTGGAAGTTACATTATATGGTCTCAAAAGGGAGGGGAGGAGCCCTGAGTTCCCCTTCATCCCTTTACTTTCCTGATAATCTTGCTCTCACTTTACTCTAAAACTCTCTCCGAATTCTTTCTTGCATGAAATCCAAGAGACCTCTCTTGGGCTCTGGATCAGAGGCCCCTTTTCCAGTAACACCAGCACTTTGTGGGACAGAGGCAGGAGGATTGTGTGAGGCCAGGAGTTAAAGATCAGCCTGGCCAACATAAGGAGACCTAAGTCTCTAACTTAAAAAATAAATAAATAAAAGACCAGGCGTGGTGGCTCACGCCTATAGTCCCGATACTTTGGGAGACCAAGGTGGGCAGATCACTTGAGCCCGCAGTTCGAGACCAGCCTGGACAACATCGTGAAACCTTGTCTGTACAAAAAAAAAAAATACCAAAAAATTGCCGGGCACGATAGTGTGCACCTGTAGTCCCAGCTATTCAGGAGGCTAAAGTGGGAGCATTGCTCGAACCCAGGAAGTAGAGGTTGCAGTGAGCTGAGATCGCACCACTGCACTCCAGCCTGGGTGACAGAGGGAGACCCTCTCAAAAAAATAAAGAAAAGAAACACGGGCAGGCACAGTGGCATGCCCCTGTAGTCCCCAGCTACTCTGGAGGCAGAGGCAGCAGAACTGCTCGAGTACAGGCTGCAGGTCAAGGCTGCAGTGAGTTATGATCGCACCACTGCACTCCAGCCTGGGTCACAGGGCAAAACGCAGTCTCAAAAAATAAAAATAAATAATAAATAAAAGCAGTGCTGTTTTCCTACAAATGAAGAAATCTCATCAGACAAATACTGCCACAAACCAGATGAAAATCGTGATCTAATATTCCAACAAGAACTTCAGCTCTGAAGGGAGACCACAGCACAGGATAAGCACAGAGGAGAATAAGCACAGAATAAGAATGCAGGGAAGAAGTGGCCAAACAGCTGCAGAGTCTGGGGTTGGAAATGACAGAATTGAGGAAGGAAACTGAAGAAAAAGACAGAACCATTTCAGAAATGAAGTTACAGGTGATACAAGAGCACAGACACCACGAAAATCACGTAAGAAAGGGAAAAGTGAGCAAATGAAAAGAAAGAGGAAAGAGATTAAAAAGGATTAGGGAGTGACTATAAAAGACCAGTAAGGGGCCAGGTGCAGCGGCTGCAGCCTGTAATCCCAGCTCTTTGGGAGGCCGAGACAGGCGGATCACGAGGTCAGGAGTTCAAGACCAGCCTTGCCAAGATGGTGAAACCTCATCTCTACTAAAAATACAAAAATTAGCCAGGCATGGTGATGCGTGCCTGTAATCCCAGCTACTCGGGAGGCTGAGGCAGGAGAATCGCTTGAACCCAGGAGGCAGAGGTTGCAGTGAGCAGAGATTGCACCATTACACTCCAGCCTGGCGACAGAGCTGTAGAAGGATGAACCGCAGACAAAACTCCTCAGACACGGGATTAAAGAAGGAAGAGGTTTTTTATTCGGCCGGGAGCGTCGGCAGACTCGCATCTTAAGAGCCGAGCTCCCTGAGAAAGAAATTCTTGGCCTTTTTAAAGGCTTACAACTTTAAGGGATCCGCGTGAAAGGGTCGAAAGGGTTGTGATAAATCGAGCAAGTGTGGGAAACGTGACTGGGGGCTACATGCATCAGCTAACAGAACAGAGAGTTTTACAATGCTTTTTCATACAATGTCTGGAATTTACAGATAACACAAGCAGTTTAGGTCAGGGGTTGATGTTATTATTATTACTTTTTTTTTAACTCCTAGGGCCGGGTGGTGGTGCCAAAGTTGTCTGGCTATTTATCTTACTTTTGCTTCTTTCTAACTTTTTGCTTTTTCTCTCCTCCTGTCTTGTGAACTAGACAAGGTGCGGGGAGAGGAGGGCAGCAGGAGTAGTAGTGGTCTCTTTCCTTAGAGCGAGACTCTGTCTCCGAGAAAAACATAGTAAAGGGGCCCCAGCATACACATACGATAGGCAAAACTCTAACAGATCAGAACAAGTATTGACTGCTTGATTTATATGAGAGGGGATCTCATATAAGCTAGCGTGGCCCAGGCTGGCCTTGAACTTCCGGCCTCTCGAGTAGCTGGGACCACAGGCGTGCGCCAGAGCACCCTGCCAAATAAGGACTGAAACTATCTATTATTCAAGACCTCTTTATTGAAATGCAGGAAGACTTGTGCCTGCTTGTAAAAGTGCATGCAGTATACTTGGGTGTGTTGGCCCAGAATAGTCAACACAAAACATGCCTTCGTAAAATCACTGAACTTTAAAGATAAAGAAATAATCCTTTAGGCAGCCAGACAGAAAAATCAAGTATCTTACGAAGCGAAGAAAACCAGCTTGGCATCACACTTCTCCACAGTGACATTCGATGCCAGAAGAAAAAGAAGTAGTGCTTCCTTATCTAGAAAATAATTTTTGTGGGTATAATTGTGTCCCCTAAAAAGATACGTTACACTTTAGGAAATTCAGGCAAGTGAGGTCAGGAGTTCGAGACCAGCCTGGCCAACATGGTGAAATCCCTTCTCTAATAAAAATACAAAAATTAGCCGGGCATGGTGGGATGGGGGGTGCATGTAATTCTAGCTACTCAGGAGGCTGAAGTAAGAGAATTTCTTGACCCCAGGAGGTGAAGGTTGCAGTGAGCTAAGATTGTGCCACTGCACTCCAGCTTGCATGACACAGCAAGACTCTGTCTCAAAAAAATGATAAAAATTTTAAAAGATAAGTTAAAGCCTCAACCCCTAGTACCTATGAATGCAACCTTTTTGGAAATAGGGCCTTTGTAGATATAATCACATGAAGATGCAGTCACACTTGATTAGAGTGGGCCCTAATTCAATATAACTGACCTCCTTGTAAGAAGACAAAAAAGGCTGAGCATGGTGGCTCATGCCTGTCATCGCAGCACTTTGGGAGGCCAAGGCAGGCCCATCACTTGAGGCCAGGAGTTCAAGACCAGCCTGGCCAACATGGTGAAATCCCATCTCTACTAAAAATACAAAAATTAGCCAGTCGTGGTGGCAGGTGCTTGTAATCCCAGCTCTTTGGGAGGCTGAGGCAGGAGAATCACTTGAACCCGGGAGGCAGAGGCTGCAGTGAACCAAGATCATGCCACTGCACTCCAGCCTGGGTGACAGAGCAAGACTCTGTCTTGCAAAAAAAAAAAAAATAAGAAGAAGAAGAAAAAAGACACAGAAACAGGAGGAAGACCACGTGACAACAGATGCAGAGACTGGAGCAAGGCAGCCACAACCAAGGAGCACCAAGGCTCACTGGCAATCACCAGAAGCTGACAGAAAAGCAAGAAATGGATTCTCACTGGATCTGTCAGCAAGAGAGATGGCCCTCCAGTGCCTTGATTCCAGCCTTCTAGTCTCCAGAACCGGGAAGAAAATTTCTCATGTTTTACTCCCTGGTTTGTGGTACTTTATTAGGGCCGCCCTCAAAAATTAGTAAAATACTCAAGGGAAGAAAGTGCAAGCTAGGGATGTTATTTGCACAGCCAGCTTCGCCGTCCTCAAGTGCAAAGGCCACATGACAGTTCTAAACCTGCAAGGATTCAGGAAGTGTGGTCACATGAGTGTTGCATGCAGTGCTTACTGGGAGTGAGCCTTCCCCTCCAGGGTAAGACAGAGGCTGGGCGCGGCACAGTGGCTCACATCTATAATCCCAACAATTTGGGAGGCCGAGGCAGGAGGATGGCTTGAGTCCAGGAATTCGAGACCAGCCCTAGCAACATAGGGAAACCCAGTCTCTACAAAAAAAAAAAAAAAAAAAAAATAGCAGGCGTGGTGGTGTGCACCTGTGGTCCCAGCTACTCAGGAGGTGGGAGGATTGATTGAGCCCAGGAGGTGGAGGCTGCAGTGAGCCATGATTGTGCCACTGTACTGCAGCCTGGGCAACAGAGCAACCCCTGTCCCCAACCCTCAAATCAAAAGCATGTTGGAGAGAAGTTTGGCAAAGGATTGACAGACAGCATTAAACGTAATTAACTGCAAACAAAAGAAATTATCAGAATAGGAATGAAAACATAATAGAAATTGGATGCAAATATAACACGGTCCAACAATGTAGCAATCAATCATAAAAATATGGAAGAAAACAGGAGTTGGGGGAGATCAGGAGGAAAGTACAATTTGCTCCTGGCTGTCTCCTTTGTAATAGTCAGAAATCAAAGGATAACAAAACCGACAAATCAAGGAGCAGAGGATGGGCCTGTTTAGCAACACGGAGGGAAATACTAAGAAAGAGAATGTGCTGACCACAGTGGCTGAGGAGGTGGGAGGGACTCAGAAGATACAAGCTGGACCTTACCCCCGGACACACACACACACACACACACACCTGCCCCAAGCACAGAGCAGGTGAACTTCAGGCCCTCCCCAACAATGCTCCTTAGGGAAAGAGATGACCATCCAGAGAATTAGCTGACCCAGCACGGCTGTGGGCATTTAACCTTCAACAGCCCATTCAAATCCAGTGTGAGATCCCAGCTCCAGCCGAGAGACCCCCCTCCCTGTGTTAGCCCACTTTTTTCTGTAGCTATAATAGAATATCACAGGCCAGATCATTTTAACACAGAAGATATAGGCTGGGTGCGGTGGCCCATGCCTGTAATCCCAGCACTTTGGGAGGCTGAAGCAAGTGGATCACAAGGTCAGGAGATCGAGGCCATCCTGGCTAACACAGTGAAACTCTGTCTCTACTAAAAATACAAAAGGAAATTAGCCTGGCATGGTGGCAAGTGCCTGTAGTCCCAGCTACTTGGGAGGCTGAGGCAGGAGAATGGCATGAACCCAGGAGGCGGAGCTTGCAGTGAGCCTCCAGCCTGGGCGACAGAGCGAGACTCTGCCTCAAAAACAAAAACAAAAAAAAATAGAAGATGATTCGGCCCATGATTCTGGAGGTTCGGAATTCCAAGTTCAAGGGACTGCATCTGGTGAGGGCCTTCCTGCTGTGTCATCACATGACAGAAGGCATCACATGGCAAGAGAGTGTGAGAACACATGCCCAGGCTCGAGGCCTTTTGTCACCTGTATGGATCATCCATGGATCGTCCTAAACACCTCCCCTTAGGCCCTACCTCTCAACACTGTTGCATTGAGGACTGAGTTTCCAACACGTATTTTTAGAGGGACATATTCAAATCACACATTCCCCCCTCCACCCCACCCATTTTAATCCTGGGCTTTGCCTAGCTCCAATTCCTCTCTTATGTAAAGCAACGGCTCAGACACAGCCTTGGGGGACACATGAAAACTGTAGGGGTTGTGGCCTCTCTCACATAAAACCCCAAAACTCTCCCATGCCTCCAGGAACCCCCAGCAGGGAAGAACCCCACCAAACTCAGGGCCCAATCAGAGGCAGGGCCAAGGGTTATCCCTGGCCTCAGACAGGTTTTCCCAGGCCAAGGTCTGATAGCCCCCAAACAGCCAGTTCTCCTTCCCATGGGATGTGACTGGGCAGGGCCAGTGAAGGAACCCAGAGGCATGTTAGTCAAAGTGGATTTCAGGCTCTGGGTGAGGGGTCCCACATGGTGAGAAGCTGGGCCCACCTCCTGCAGAGCCCACAGAACGGACTCAAACTCAGACACCAACAAGAAGATGCCAAGGCTGGGGAGAGCAGGCCCAGCCCGCAGAGTTCCTGCAAGGACTCTTCCCTGGCTATGGTCAGAGCAGCTGCTCAGGAAATCCCTGGCAGGAGAGTGGGCACCCCCTCTGGCACCAGGAGGAGAGGGGTGCAGGGGGGATTCTGGGTCAGCCATTGGGATTTGAGACTCGCCTGGACACCCACATCCACTTCTCCCCCACCAGGCATTTCTCCCATCAGGGAAAAGGAATGCTCGGATGGGCCCAGAGGCCGTGCAGAAAGGAGGCCTCACCTGGGACTGAGAAGGCAGTGATGGGAGGCCGGCCCCGGGCTTGGGGTGGGGCGTGGTTTCAATTGGAAAACTTTTATAACACAAAATTGGAAGAAAGCGTGTAATTTCCTCTACGGAAATATGTCCTCTTGATGCCACGTACCCACCTACACCCACCTGCCCTAACCCCAGGCGCCTCCTTCCATAGCCAGTCACTGCAAAGGAGGCCAGGGAATTTGTCTTCCTGGTGCCCACGAAGGAGACACAGGGCTGGAGGGCATGGGGACCCAAGGTTCCAGGCTTGGGAAGGAAAACACCCACAGTGACCCCACAGTAATGACAGCCTCTGATGGCAGCTCCTGCTGGCCAAACTACACCCCACTGGGCAGAGTGCACCGGGCCTGCCTTCCCTCCCTGCTGTGAGTTCCAACTCACAGCTGGGGTGAGGCCAGGTCCCCCCTCACAGGGAAGGCTCCCTGGGTGCTGCCCTGACCAGGGGTCTGCCTTCTTGTCACCAGTCCCTCCCTGACCTCCAGTGACTCTGGCTGGGCCTCCACCCCTGCCCAGACTTACCCCACCACACAAGACCCTGATCCACCATTCACTCTTTTTTAAATATTTGATTTTTCAAAGATGGGGTCTCACTGTGTTTCCCAGACTGGAATATAGCAGCTGTTCCCAGGCATGATCATAGCTCACTGCAGCCTGGAATTTCTGGCCTAAAGCAATTCTCCTGACTCAGCCTCCTGAGTAGCTACAGAGCCAGAGGTCACCACGCCTGGCTCTCAGCCTTCCCTTTTTTACTTTATTTTATTTATTTATTTACTTACTTATTTATTTTGAGGCAGAGTTTCACTCTTGTCACCCAGGCTGGAGTGCAATGGCGCTATCTCAGCTCACCGCAACCTCTGCCTCCCATATTCAAGTGATTCTCCTGCCTCAGCCTCCCCAGTAGCTGGGATTACAGGCACCTGCCACCACGTTCACCTAATTTTTTTTTTTTTAAGTAGAGATGGGGTTTCCCCATTTAGGCCAGGCTGGTCTTGAACTCCTGACCTCAAGTGATCCGCCCACCTCAGCCTCCCAAAGTGCTGGGATTACAGGGCATGAGCCACCATGCCTGGCCGGCTTTCCCTCTTGAGCACATGCAGGCAGGCAGGAATCCCAGCCCCCTTTGCAGGTGAGCAAACGGAGGCACAGAGAGGTTCAGCCACCTGCAAAGGTTGCACAGCCAGGATATAACAGCACCCACCCTCTGCCCAGTGAGTGTCCAGTTCAGCAAGGCAGGTGACACCAATCCCAACTGGGCAGCCAGGTTTTATGAGGCCAGGACCCAGGGCACTGATTTGAAGCCTTGTGGAGGGGTTCAAATCACAGGCCTGGCCACGGGCTGGCCTCAGGGTTCTGGGGGAGCTGTGGGCACGTTTCTGAGCTGTAGCTCCTCTATCCACCCAAGGGAGCTGGTAGCACTGCCTTACAGTGTGCTGTGAGCCTGGGGGGTGCAGGTGGGCATTGAATGATTCCTCCCTCCCCACAAATACCACTCTGCCCCTCCAACAGGGGCAGCCCCTCATGGCCTGCCTTGGCAGCCTGGAAGTGACACTCAATTGCATCACTCCTAGGAAGATGAAGAGAGGCCCCCAAGACCTCATGAGGTTGAGCCCAGGCCTCTGTCAGCACGTCGGTGAATGGAGCCCTGCTGGACAAGCTCAGGAGGACTCCAGGATCCCTAGTGACAGATTCCACATCCATGCAGGCAGACCAGGGTCTGCAATTACAGATGGGAGGTCCCAAGGTCCAGGCGGTCACTCCCGCCTGTTTCCAGGAAAGCACCAGGCGCGGGGGTGGGGGGGGCGGGGTTGGTGGGCAGCAGTTCTAGGCTTTGCTCCTCCCCAGGCCCCATTTCTTAATCTAGAAAATGGGGAGAAAATATTTTCCCTTCCTAACTGCATTGGAACGACAAGATAAGCAGCCGACTGGGGAAGGTGGAACTTCCCACACCTGCAATATTGGGCAAAATAAGTGGGTTCAGAGCCTGAGCTGCGGGGCTGGCCCCAGTCACTGGTGTGGATACAACATGTCGCAGGACTCAGCCCATCGAACCCCTGCCTGCCGCTGCCCTGACACCCCCTTCCCCCTCACAGAGCCCTGATCCCCATCCTGATGGCAGGAGCTCCCCTAGGCCTCCACCGCCCTGGTCCAAATGAACCCTGCGCTCCTTAACAGGGCTCCTCACCACTGGGGCACCCCGGGCTGCCCTTAGGGCTGGCACTCTGGGTGGTGGGGGTGTCCCATGCCTGGTAGGATGTTAAGCAGCACCCCTGGCCTCCACCCACTAGACGTTGGTACCACTCGTGACAACCAATTTATACCCAAACATTGTCAAAAGTGTCCCCAGTGGAGAACCAATGACGGGTAGTCTAGACTGTCCATGTCATCTTCTCTTAGTCCTTCCCCAGACTGTGACATCTCACAACCAAGTCCTCGTCCCGCCCCACTCTCTACATCCGGGCATCGGGCACCAGCCCTGCTGAGGGCTCAGCCAATGTTTCCTGACTAAATGAGTGGCCCCTGGATGCGAGCATGGGTCACACCTCATGGTGATTGGGTGGGGGTTTCTCATGAGTAGAGGGGCCTCCTCATGCCAGGGCTGTGCTGAGCAGGGACGTGAGTGACTCCCTCTGTGAAGGCGGCCACTTGAGGTAGGATTCTAGGAGCCTCTGTCACACCCGGCAGTGCACAGGATGATTCAGAGAGGCCGTCCCAAGGCCTCCTGGCTCACAGTCTTCCCAGTCCTCCCGCCACCGTCCACACAGCACCACTGCCACTCATGTCCCTGCTAGGCAGGAGAGGGGGTCAGGCGGGCAGACACAGGGCAGTGGGCGAGTCTTGTGGGGCCTCCTTATAAAGTAAAGAATACAAACTTACAGAAACAAAATTAGGTATGACAGTGAATATTTCTTTAGGATGAGGGGGACAAAAAAAAGCAAACATACAAAATCCAGAAAACCAACATTGTGTGTTTATGAAAGGCCTGCTCCATCTCCATACACTTCTTCCTGCATTTTTTGGCTGCATACGTTTTAGCCATCTCATTGTTCGAGAATTTTACGTCACATTATGATAGAAGGAATAGAAACATAATTGCTCTTCCTCCAGCATGACTGATTGAAATTTGTTTTTTCTTATTTATAATTAGAACGCATAGAACAGATGACATAACACATGTGCACACAGCTTTGCAGTACAGCTAAAGGTCTGTGCATGTTAAACAACAAGTTCTGATTAATTCTATTTACAAGATTCCTGTTTGAAAAAAGAAGCAGGCCAGGCATGGTGGCTCCCACCTGTAATGCCAGTACTTTGGGAGCCCAAGGTGGGCAGATCACTTGAGCCCAGGAGTTCAAGACCAGACTGGCCAACATGGTGAGATCCTGTCTCTACAAAACAACAACAACAACAAAAATTAGCTGGGTGTGTAGTCCCAGCTACTCAGGAGGCTGAGGCGGAAGGATTGCTTGAGCCTGGGAGGTTGGGGCTGCAGTGAGCTGTGACTGCCCTACTGCACTGCAGCCTAGGTGACAAAGCAAGATCCTACACCAAAAAAAAAAAGAGGAAGCAGCAACACCGGGTGCACATGTATAATGCTATATGATGAGAGCTGAATGCTCTGTGTACAATGGCACACGCCTAAGGACCGTCAGAGGGTCCACCGGGCACTTGGGCTCTGTGTGTTTCAGACCAGCCTGGCCAACATGGTGAAATCCGCATCCATGTGCAGTGCAGATCATTGCAGGGTGCATTCTCCTCCCCACCATCTCTCCCAAGCACCTTCAGGTCGTGAGGCCAAAGAAAGTATCTACGCCCAGGTCTTAATCCATAAAGGTACCTAAGAGAGGTCAACGCTATTGAAAGGAAAGTCTAACATCGCTCTTGAAACATTCGCTAGAAATGAGAGATGTGGCAGGCCCCTCAGGGTGGCTGGGGGAAGCCCCAGACGGACAAGGAGGCAGAAAGGAGTGAGGGAAAGGCCAAGCCACAGCCTCTGTGGGCTTCCCTGGGAAAGCCGGGCAGAGCAGGGGAAACAGCTTGGGATGGGCTGATTTGTCTGATTCTGGGCTCCGGGGCAGACCCTTGTGGGTTCCGGGCCTGGGTTGATACCGGGCAGGGAAATATTGGCTGGAGGGAGAGAAGATGAAGGAAGTGGTTTGGAGCAGGGGCTGTGGACAGCAGGGGAGGTGCCAACAGCCCTGGCCAGGAGGTTGGCCCTGTCATCATGACCGCAAGTAGTCAAACGCAGGCTCTAAGGAGGCACAGATCAAGAATGAAGCCAGCAGGAAGGTCAGTGGGGATGAGCGGGACTTGCGGTCTTTCTTCCTCTGTCTCCTTCCCCTCCCCTCACCCGAGGATAAATTGTGTTCTTCTGCCAAAGCCACAAGAACTCTCAGACACCCAGAGAGAGTTCACACACAAACACAGGAAAAGATACAAGTCCTATGACCATCTCAACAGATGCGGCCGGCCGAGTGTTCAAGGACACTCACTGTCTGTTACTAAGGAAAAGCTCAGCCCTCTGGGAAGAAAAGGCCCATTGTTAAGCTGATGAAGGCCATCTATGGAAAAAGTCAGAGCAGCCAACAGAGCTAATAGGAAAATGTTGAAAGCTTTCTTTACGAGATCGGTAAGGGGACAAAGACACCTATTAGCGCCACTGCTATTCAATATCAGCCTGGATGTGGCAGACTGCACAATGAGTTGGGTAAAGTTTGCGAAGAAGAAAACAAAACTGTCTTTATTCACAGATGATATGGTTGTGTATGCAGAAGAGTCTACATAGTCCACAGGGAAATTCTGAGGATTCAGAGAAGTTTAGCAAAGTTGTTGGGTTCAAAATCCATAGGCAAGATTCCATTTTCTTACTATATATTAACAACAATGTTGGAAAAATAAAATTTATAAAAAGACATAATAGCATAAAATATCAGAATAATGTACTAATAATATTAGAAGAATCTAAGAATAATGTACAAGATCACTATACAGAAATGCTATTAGTAGGCATTAAAGATGGTCTAAATAAATGGAGATACCATGTTCATGGATTAGAAAACTCAAAATGAATTCTTCCCAAATTAATTAATTTTTTCCAAATTGATTTATAGAACTAAAGAAATTGTTATCCAAATCCTAACCAGGTTTTTGTGGAACTTAAAATACTTACTGTAAAATTTGTGTTGTTTATTTTATTTGTCTTATTCTTCTTATATTGAGACGGAGTCTCCCCGTTTCCCAGGTTGGTCTCAAACTCCTGGGCTCAAGCCATCTGCCGGCCTCAGCCTCTCAAAGTGCTTGGATTACAGGCATGAGCCACTTCATCCAGCCTAAAATTTGTATGAAAATACAAATTGAATTTGACAAATATTTGGCTGGGCATGGTGGCTCATGTCTATAATCCCAGCACTTTGGGAGGCTGAGGTGGGCAGATCACTTGAGGTCAGGAGTTCGTGACCAGCCTGGCCAACATGGTGAAACGTCGTCTCTACCAAAAAATACAAAAATTAGCCGGAAATCACCTGAACCAAGGAGGCAAAGATTGTAGCGAGCCGAGATTGTGCCACTGTACTCCAGTCTGGGCAACAGAGTGAGACTCCGTCTCAAGAAGAAAAAATAATAAATAAAAAATATTTATTGAGCCTTAGTCCAGGGACTGCTTCTGGTACTTAGGATGCCTTTGAGAACCCCACCCACAAAGACCCTTCTTTGTAGACCTTAGCAGGACAGGCACACAATAAAAAGTAAACATAATATACAAGCAAATTACCCAGTATGGCAGGAGGTCATAATTGTTTGGCAAAAAATCAAGATTACAGAGGGGAGGGTCACCAGGACGTCTGGGGCAGAGGTGGGGTGAGAATCCAACTTTCCACACAGGCCATCTCTGTGACCCCAACAAGAGGCCCCTCGCTGGCCATCCCGTTCTAGCTTCTGATGTCATGATGTAGAAGCAGCCTCTCTGTAGCTCTGAGGTGAGAGGCCAAGCCCTCCATGACCCCAAAAGGCCAGGGCTCCCAAGTGTTATCCACAAACACCCCTGTAGGGACTGCAGACTCCTACAAAATGCTCTTGCACAGGTCTCTTGCAGAGCTTCTCCACCCACTCTCCGGGCCCTGACTCAGTGGGAGGGCGCCTGTCTGTCCCCCAGCTGGATGTCCTACCACATTCCCGCCTGGGGACTTCTGGCATGCAGGAGAGGCTGGATGCGCTGGCTGCAGACAGGCTTGCCCCTACACTGTCGCCCGTTTTACCTTGAAGTTCGTGGTTCTTTAATTCTTGCTCCAAACTCTGAGTCAACCTTTAAAGGATACAATATTGAAGTTCTCCTTCAGCCTCAGGTCTTTCATTAGAGTTAAATCCAGAGATTTAACTAGCAGTAGATAAACCTACAGTAGAGAAAAGTGCTCCAAAGGTGGGCACGCCAGGCTCTCATTTGGAGCTGTTTATGAATGCTTTTACGTGGACCGCTCCTAGATGACCAGGGATGGCCTCAGAGCAACCCTGGGAAGGATGAGGAGGGGTCTGGGGACTCCAGACGAAGTCGCACAGCTGCCTACCGTGTGAGTGGAAATCCACGCTGCTTCTGCCTGGCCTAGGATCCGCGTTCGGGGGAAGCCGCATCCCTGGGGTCATGAGGCGTGATTGTTCAGATTAATGGATGAGGCTGAGCAGAATCATTTCAGTTCCCCTGCACTTGCCAAGGCAGGGACTTTCCTGTTTGTCCCTGCCCCATACGCAGTAAGGGCTCAGAACTACCTAAGAACAACTCAATGAACCTATGGCTTTATGGCAAATACCACAGAAACAACCTTAGAAATGAGCTGAGGAGGCTGTCTGGCCTCGAACAAATGACCTCATCTCGTGAACCTTCATTTCCTCATCAGTAAAGCAGCAGGGCAGCCCCTCCCTCACAGGACATTCCCTGGCAGAGTGCAGACACAAGCCACATCCCTGCCGTGCAGCAGCCAGTATGACCTCGTCCTTGTGATCAGGAGGGCCCTGCTGAACTGTCTCCATCCCGCAGATGCCTATGAAGCCCGGGAAATGATGTGGCCTTCCTGGAGCCATGCAACGGTTGTCACCAGGAAAAGGGCCTGTGGCACCCACCTGGCCACTCACATCCTAAATGAGAAAGGCCTTTTTCCCCAGCTTCAGTGGCTCATTGAGATGAGGACTTGGGAATTTTGCTGCTTAACAGAGCAACTGAGCACCCAGGTGGCAGCCCCAGCAGGCCCTGGAGACGTTTCAAGAGACCTGGCGGGGACCCAAGTCTCTGCCACTGCACCAGGCCCTGGCCAGGGGACTGGACTCAGAGCCCTTTATTTTTTTATTTTTTAGAGACAGGCTATTGCCCTGTCTCCCAGGCTGGAGCACAGCAGTGAAACCATACCTCACTGCAGCTTCGACCTCCCAGGCTCAAATGATTCTCCTGCCTCAGCCTCCAAGTAGCTGGGACCACAGGCATATGCCACCATGCCAGCCTTATTTTCAAATGTTTTGGGTAGATGCCATTTCCCTGTGTTGCTCAGGCTGGTCTTGAACTCCTGGGCTCAAGCGTTCCTCACACCTCAGCCTCCTGAGTAGCTGAGACCCAAGTGTGTGCCACCACACCTGGCCCCAGAGCCCCTTTTAAACTGCAACTCACAGTCTCCAAGTTAGACTCACACAGAGAAGACCTAAATATGTGTCTCCTTGAGGGAGGCTGAGGAGTGGAGGAGGATGAACTCTTACAAAACCTCAACCTTTTAAAAAATGTGTTTTCAGTAATTGCTGTTCTGCGCCAAGTTTTAGCCTAGTGGGAGTTTCATGTCGGAATTACTAAGTAGGAGTTTGTAACAGACAAGTTAATCGCCCTTGTGTAGGGGTGAGGCACTGAGCGATGATCTCTGTACCCAGGTAGGTGCTTCCTGGATCTGCAAGCACGGGAGATGGGAGGTGGGGAGTGGGTGGGGGGTTATGAAGGGCACCCGAGGAGGGGCAGAGGGCAGAGGGAAGCAGGATCTCTGATGGTAGAAGGGAGTGGTCACTATGTCCCCAACACACCCCCTGTATGTCCCCACTATAGCCACACACCACAGGGGAAAGCCTCCAGGCCAGCCCCCATCCCCTCAGGACCATGATGTTGGCATCTGCAGAAACAGGTGGGGGCTGTCTGGCCTGAGAGGCCTAGAGCTTGGAAGAGGTGGTTTAGAGCTGCCCTTCTCCTCCAACCTCAGCCCTAACCCCCTCCCACAGCAGCAGATCCCACCTGAGTTTCTCCTAGGCCTGTTCTGAATCTGAAGTGGGTATGAGACATTCACCATCTATTCCTATGCCCCACCATCACCAGAGGCTTTGTGGTACCTTATTTTTGAGAAGAGGCAACACACTCTAGGACCAGGCTGGGAACAAGGGAGAAATTCATCATGCATCCCTCCATTTATCCATCCATCCATCCATCCATCATCCATTCTCCCACCTACCCACTCATTCCCCATCCATCCATTTGTCCATTCACCTATCAATCCATTTATCTATCCATCCATCCCCATCCATCCATCCATCCATCATTATCAATCCATCTATTCACCCAGCCATCCATCCACCTACCAGTCCATTGATTATCCATTCAACCCTGTCCATCCATCCCTGTATCCACCTATCAATCCACTCATCCATCCATCCACCTACCAACTTATTCATTATCCATCCACCCCATCCATCCATTCACCTACCAATTCTTACATTATCCATCCATCCCCATACATCCATCCACCCACTCATCCACCTATCAATTCATTCATCATCAATCCCTCCCCATCCATCTATCCACCCACCCACTCATCCATTCATCATCCATCTATTCCCATCTACCCATTCATCCACCCATCCATCCATCCACCCACCCATCCACCTATCAATACATTCATTATCAATCCATCCCCATCCATCTACCCATCCACCCACCCATCAATTCATCATCCATCCCCATCCATCCATCCACCTACCCATCCATCCATCCACCCATCCACCTACCAATGCATTCATTATCCATCTATCCACCCACCCACCCATCCATTCATCATCCATCTATCCCCATCCATCCATCAACCTACCCACCCATTCAGCATCCATCTATCCCCATCCATGCATCCACCCACCCATCCATCCATCCACCCATCCACCTATCAATTCATCCATCCATCCCCATCCATCTATCCACCCACTCATCCATCCATGCATTCATCATCATCCATCTCCATCCATCCGTCTCCACCCGTCCACCCATCCACCTACTCATCTACCCACTCATCATCCATCTGCCTACCCATCCAGCCACCCATCCATTCTTCATCTGGATGGACAAATCTTCATTGAGCACCAATTCTGTGGTGGGCAACAGCAGACAGAGATGCAGGAAACACAATCTCTGCTCTCAGAGAACATTCTTTCCAGGTACGAGAAGACATGGACATAAGCACCAGGTGAAGACGCCAGGACATGGCTGATCTGTGGTCCACATCCTGGTGGGGAAAACTGAGGGCCTGGGGACATTGGTCTAACGAAGAGAAGACTGGGAGGAACTGGCATATGCTGCTGAGAGTGTTTGGTGCCCGCCATAATACCTGGGAGGGAGGAGGGAGGACAAGGGGTGAACACAGTGAAAATGTGGAGGGATCAGTGAAGTGGAGTGTAAGCCCAGCCATTGAAGAAATATTTAGGTGAGGCACTAGAGAAGTCAGCTGGACACAATCAGGAGTGTAAGGGTTAAAGAAAGAGGAAACACAAAAAGCAGCCTTGGGGCTGACATATCTCTGGCCAGAGGGGAGGCACCTGTCTCAGGGCTAGCAAGCCTCTGGTTGGGGAGGGGTTTGGAATGTTTCTGGTCAGAGATGTTATCTGCGGTTTATGGTCATGCTGACCTTAGCCATTAGGCTGATGCCCTTTGGATATAGACAGTTTTTGATCAAGGTGAACTTAAAATGACAGTGCATGTCCAAGATGGCAATACTCCTGCTCTGTCAAGGAGGCCACAGCTGCTGGTTGGCCACTTGGAATTGTGTTTGTGGAGACAGAAGACTTTAGGGTTCTGGGTCACAATATCTAGCGTGTGGCCATGGGAGAGGAAGGCGGGGGTAGGTTTGAGGTCAAGACCATTAAAGGAGAGCAGGCCACGGTTTTGGAGGGATCACCCACCGGGAAATGGAAATCACCAAGAGTCATAAGAGGAGGAGGAGGGGTACTGGAGAGCTATGCGGTCCTTGAGGGGCGAGGGGGTGTCCATTTCCAGTTACAGCAAAGTCAAGGGGATGCTCAAAGTGTCGAGAAAAGAGTCAAACTCTGTAAAATATTTGAAGAGAGTTACTCTGAACCAAACCTGAGTGATCATGGCCCAGGACGCAGCCCTTGGGAGGTGCTGAGACAGAACATGTGTCCAAGGTGGTCACAGGGTACAGCTTCATTTTATCCATTTTAGGGAGACATGAGACTTCAATCTAACACATTTAAGAAATAAATTGGTTCAGAAAAGCAAGAGAACTAGAAGGCGGAGGGGTGGGTGGGTGGCGGTTCCAGGTTATAGGTAAAAATTTTCTGGGTGACAATTGGTTGAGTTGATTAAAAAACCTGGGATCAATAGAAAGAAAATGTTTGGGTTAAGATAAAGGATTGTGGAAACCAAAGTTCTTATTTGCAGAGGAAGCCTTCAGGTGGCAGGCTTCAGAGAGAATAGATTGTAAAATATTTCTTATCAGACTAAAGTCTGTGTTGATGTTAATTTCTTATCAGACTAAAGTCTGAGCGATAATGATGCAAATCTGACACCCACTTCCCACCATGGCCCGAACCAGTCTTTCAGGTTACATTTTAAGAGTGCCTTGGCAGAGGAGGAAGTCCATTCAGATGGTTGGGGGGGCCTCAGCATTTTATTTTTGGTTTACAAAAAGTTGGCCGGGCGCGGTGGCTCAAGCCTGTAATCCCAGCACTTTGGGAGGCTGAGACGGGCGGATCACGAGGTCAGGAGATCGAGACCATCCTGGCTAATATGGTGAAACCCCGTCTCTACTAAAAAAATACAAAAAACTAGCCGGGCGAGGTGGCGGGCGCCTGTAGTCCCAGCTACTCGGGAGGCTGAGGCAGGAGAATGGCGTAAACCCGGGAGGCGGAGCTTGCAGTGAGCTGAGATCCGGCCACTGCACTCCAGCCTGGGCGACAGAGCGAGACTCCATCTCAAAAAAAAAAAAAAAAGTTTAGGATACAGGACGTTGTTCATGGCTGGTCATGAGTTCGAGAGTGGGAGGGTTTGGAGGAACTGGGGATGGGGGAAGGTGTCTGAGAAGCTGATATACAGAGCTGTCTGGGGCAAGGGGTGGCCTGGGGGACTCGAACTCTCCATACAGAGGGAGAAGCAGCATAATGAGCTTCATCCTGGAGTCCACAGTGGCAGACGGTGGGGGAAGGAGTGACAGTCAGGAAGTATGCCAGCAGAGGAGGCAGCTGAGGATGGTCTTACTCAGACCCTCCCTAGTGTTGGGAGCTGGGAAACGGTTGGTTTTGCCCAAGCACGTGTCTCACTTGTCTCCAGGCGATAGTGGCTAGCTGAGGATAGCGGAGGCTCATTGCCCTAGGCCAAGTGGGAAAACTGCCTCACCCAGGAGGTCACACATTCGGGGAGGGAGAGGAGGCACAAAATGGTCCTGGCCTCAAGGCAGGGACAGCCATGAGGTGCAGTGCTCCTGAGCTCCCCTTCATCCAACCAGGCTGAAGCAGTCACAGCCCTGCTCAGCTCTCTGTACCGGCTCTCTACCCCCACTCTCCTTTCCTAGGAGCATCCCCTCCATAATCACCTCCATAGGAATTCCATTTCAGCTCTGCTTCCAGGAAACCTGACCCAAGACAGAGGTTGTTGCAAGGGCAGAGGCCACAGGCATCCACACCAACCTCTGTGCGTTCAGTCTCTGAGGGGCCCAACGCTCCCCATGCACTCCTCCTTAAAGCCTCCTCGACCCTGGGGTCTGCAGGCCAATTCCTTGCGGGTGTCTTCCCTTGTCCTGGCTGCTGCTCTGCTTCCTTTACAAGCTCCTTCTCGCACCCTCATGCTGGCTCCCTCCAGAGCGCTCCATCCCCTTCCCATTCTGCCTTTGTGGGTGGTCCCCAGATCTGTCTCCTCTCCCCTGGACCCCTCTGCCCCCGACTGCCAGATCTATGGAGTTCAATGCCCCAGGAGGGCTCCACATCTATCCCACGGGGACCTGGACTCGCATCTTCCTTCTGAGCGTGCTCTCCCCGGAGAGCTGGCATTGGAATTGGCCCTGCCACCTTCTGGTCTCCCCAAGTGGAAACCTGGGTATCAGTCTGGACTCTTGTCACCAAATTCTGTCCCTTCCACCTTCACATGGCCTCTCCATCTTCACTACCTCGGTGTCTCTATCTCGTCCCCATCACTGTCGCCTCTCCCCTGGCGGAGAGCACCAGTATTCCCACTGGTCTCTGCTTTTCCTCGAATGCATCTCTGTGTAAATCTCCCCTCAGGATCACTCTGTGATTTCCACTGCTCTGGGTGGAATCCTCTTTCCAGCAGCGTTTCAGTCCCCTGGGGCTGCCTCTCTCCTCACCACCGCCTTGTGCTTCTGCACTGAGCTCCAGCCAGACCGCCTGCCTGCAGCCACCTGGTGCTACCTGTTCCCATGTGCTTCCTGCCTTTGCCTGGAGAAAATAATTATCTATAGTCCAAACTCAAGGACAAAAACAAACTGCTCTTTGGCTGTCATGGCAGGAAAGCCCCAATCAGTCAGTGACAATGCTGCATGCTTCCAAAACCCAGCCAGTGAGGGACAGCCCCGTACTACAGAACAGGACCAGGCAGCAAGAACCTTGTGCCCCTGAAGTCAGGCTGAACACGCTCGCTTCTGAAAGCCGGACAGTCCTCCGTGGCAGGCTTCTCAAGACACTCAATGTGTTTTGCTCTGAGAGATGGTCCTATAGCACAGTTCCCCTTTGCTCTAGGAAGCAAGCTACTCCGCTTCAGCGCTGGCCAGCCTCACAATCCGTTCTCACCAAGGCCGATGGCCCTCCCTCTGGGCTCCTGCAGGGCCACATCTGTCTCTGTTCACACACCTTCCCCTCGCCGCTTAGAGACATGGGCTGGCATGGGGGGGAGCAGGGGTGAGAAATAAACTTTCAGCCCTAGAGGAAGAGCCCAAGAGAAGAGCAATGCCCTGACCTGGAGTCCCTGCTATGCGCCTGGCACCCATACTGATTACATCAACCACTGTGATTTTTTAAAAGATGTACTAATTTGAAATGTATAATGCATACGGGGAGTGTATGAAATATCTACAATTTAAAAGTAAGGAAAAATGCACGCCTGTGTGCCCACCACCTAGTGAAGAAATACAACTTGGACACCACTTTGGAAGCCTGTCTGTGTCCACCCATTGCATCCTCCCTCCTTCCCCAGCCCAGGTATCATTCATCCCAACCTTTAGCTGTCCCCTGCTTCTTTTTAGTTTCACTGTCTGGGTGTGTAATCTCGCATACACTATTGCTTAGTTATCTGGGAAACCAGGCTGTATAGAAAATGGCTCCTAGGACCCCACACCACTGTAAGATGCAGGATCCCCAAAGACTCTGCTCTCAGTCCGGCTTCCATTTCCTGTGGGTTTATAAAGGGCCTTTCTGAAGACACTGCGACAGGATTCACAGAGCTGGAACATTTGCAGTGAGGACCACATTCCAGATGACCAACAGGGACATGCTTATGGGGGGATGGGCCAATTTGGACTGTCCCCTTCTAAGCCCACCAAGAGCTACCTGTAGCTCTCAGGAGTGGGATCAGGGCAAAACATGTATGTGGGGTAAAACGGGTGACCTCTGATTCTAGGCACCAGGAGATGGAGATAAGAGCAGGAACGCGGGAACACATGGGGAAGGCAGGCACCGGTGAGAATCTAGGCCAGGCTCACCTGACCATTCTGTCCTGAGGCTTCAAAACATGCAATGATGGCAATGACAGCATTTGATCTGTCTCTGGAGTCACTTTGCATGAGGTCATTCTCCCTCCACCACCCTCCTGGGGGATTCCTTTACCTCCTCTCCCCCATACATCCCATACTGGGAACCTGTGCTTCCAGCTGAGACGCAGTAACAGACCACACATCCCATACTGGGAACCTGCGCTTCCAGCTGAGACGCAGTAACAGACCATGCATCCCATACTGGGAACCTGCGCTTCCAGCTGAGACGCAGTAACAGACCATGCATCCCATACTGGGAACCTGCGCTTCCAGCTGAGACGCAGTAACAGACCATGCATCCCATACTGGGAACCTGCGCTTCCAGCTGAGACGCAGTAACAGACCATGCATCCCATACTGGGAACCTGCGCTTCCAGCTGAGACGCAGTAACAGACCATGCATCCCATACTGGGAACCTGCGCTTCCAGCTGAGACGCAGTAACAGACCATGCATCCCATACTGGGAACCTGCGCTTCCAGCTGAGACGCAGTAACAGACTGACTTTACCCTTTTGCCTGAAACAACTCAGCAGCTGGAAAAAACTAAATGAAACGATGGCTCTGAAAATACTGGAGAAGCAGCAAAGGACAGCAGCAGATAACCTTGATTCCGGACACCTGAAATCTTCTCTGGACCAACACAAGATACAATTTAAATGTAAATTAGGGTAGGCCCAGGGGCCCATGCCTGTAATCCAGCACTTTGGGGGACCAAGACAGGAGGGTTGCTTGAGCCCAGGAGTTGGAGAACAGCCTGGAAAACATAGGGAGACCTAACTTCTGCAACAAATTTCAAAAATTAGCTGGGCGTGGTGACACGCATCTGTAGTCCCAGTTACATGGGAGGCGGAGGCGGGAGGATCGCTTTAGCCCAGGAGGTCGAGGCTGCAGTGAGCCATAATCGTGCCACTCTACTCCAGCCTGCATGACAGAGACCCTATCCCCCCCACCCCACGCAAAAAAAAAAAAAAAAAAAAAGAAATGAATTAACATTCCTTTCTCCCAAGATGCCCAGGCTCTCTTCACCCTCTTCGTCATTGTTCCTCCAGTTGGAAATTTCTCCCGCCCCAGGCAAAATCCCGCCCACCCTTGGAGGCCTCTTCAGATCATTCTTGCCTGATGAGCTCCCCTTGTCCCTTCTCTGAGCCCAAAGGGGCCCAGCTGCCGTCTGTCTCCCTCCTTCCCCTTGTTTCCCGCGCTACCGCCAGGGCACTTCCCAACTCACTGGCCAAAAGCCCCCAACGAGCGGACTACGCTAACTTTGGTTCCGGATTTCCTAGAGTGTAGTGAGTTGGAGAAAAGCGCGCGAAGCCCTGCCTTGCAGCAAGCGCGAGAGCAGGCTCTCTGGACGCGCGCTGGGGCGGGGATCCGGGACGTGGGGGGACGCCTGCGCGGCCCTGCGTTCCCAGGACAACCTGGCCTGCGCTCACCCGCGGCCAGGCGCTCCGCGGAGGGCAGAAGCGGGCTGGGCCAGGCTCCTCAGCACCAGGCCGGGGCCGCAGTCCTAACCCAGCTACGGCACCGGGCACGCAAGAGTCGGCGTCAGTGCGCGTGAAGCCGGAGCATTATCAGGCTCAGCCAGACAGCCTGGTTCCTGGGCTTTCCGCTCTTTTTGCGGGGCAGAGGGGGAAAGAGGCCTCGAGTAGTTCGGACTCCCGGCTCCGGGATCTGAGTGAGGCCTCGTCTCCGCTCCAGCCCGGCCACCCTCATTCAACAATTGTATCCCCAGCCCGGGTCAGCAGCCTCTGTCCGCGGCGTGGTTGCCTGGGAAACGCATGCGCCTGCGCATGCGCAGGGCTTCCTGGGCTCTGGAGTCCGCCGGCGGCCTCGCCGCGGCCGACCGCGCACGGAGCAACTACAATTCCCAGGAGACCGCGCGGTGGGCGGGGAGGGGGTAGTGGGCGGGGCATCGACTGGCTGGGTCTCTCTGCGCAGCGCCAGTCGCAGAGAAAGATGGCGTCGCGGAGGCTAGGGTCGTTTCTGCGCGGGCTCCCGGCGCTGGTACTGCTGCTGCTGGTCTTGGTTGGGCCCTGGCCCGCGGCGAGCCACGGAGGCAAGTACTCGCGGGAGAAGAACCAGCCCGAGCCGCCCCCGAAACGCGAGTCCGGGGAGGAGTTCCGCATGGAGAAGCTGAACCACCTGTGGGAGAAGGCTCAGCGGGTGAGTGCGACCCGGGGGCGGCGGCCGTGGTTGGGGGCAGTGGAGCGGGGCCCGGGGGTCGGAGGCGGGGGGGTCGCAGCCGGGGCACCTGTGCCCCACGCGCCCTGTACTTGGCACAGCCTCCCCCAAGTGTCAAGTGGGGCGCCCCGACCCCTTCTGCAGCAGGAAAGGTACCCGTGCCGGCGGCGACGCCGTGTGGAGCAGGTTGCGGCCGGCACCCCCGAGAGTCAGTGTCGCCCTCCCCACCCTGGGCGGCCTGCTGACCGGAGCGTAGGGGCAGAACCAGGCTAGATCACAGGTCTCCTGCCTCCCGAGCCTTTGCCGCTTCCCTCAACCGTATCTCCCTATGTGGGGAAACAAGAAAAATCTTGTTTCCCCACATAGGGAGATAATGTTGGGTAGACAGACGTGTCCAGGGAGAGAAGGAATCCCAGGAGCAAGCCTGTGCTTGTTCATTTGAGCGAGAAATGAGGAGATGGGATCGGTTTAGAGCACATAAAACGCGACCTTAGGAATGCTGAAAGTCAGTCTTAACAGGGCGCTTACCTGACCACCTTCGTTTGAGAGATGAAGGTACGGAGGCCCGAGGGGAAAGGGCACCCCCAAGGTGGCTCGGCCAGTGGGGCCCCCTGGGACAACAGCTTCCTAATTGGTGCGTGACCCTAGGCCAGCTGCTCTCTTCGTGAAGATACGGTTGCTTCATTTGTTAGATGTTCCTGAAATGGGTGTTTTCGAACCATGCCCACCATCTGGGCGTCAGTATCTCACCTCAAATGCAGGAGTCAGATTAGATCTCTGTCTCAGTATTCCAGTTCTAAGCATTCCTGAGTCTTTGAGAGGAAAAGTAAATGATTTGTAGAATAAGAAGGAACTTTTGGAATGAAAAGGGAGGAAAGAAACAGATGGGGGAGGGACAGACGGTTATAAGACTGCTTGGGGATGGGGATTGACGCCTGGGCATCAGCTCCACAGGCCCTTTCTGAGCTGCTCCTGGGACCAGCAGTCAAGCCCCACGCGTAATGTTCAGCCTGCGGAGGTGGGAGAATGCTCTGGGCTGGAGCGGCAGGGCGGCTTCTTGGAGGAAGGGATTCTGGAGGAGCTGGGGACGGGGCTGGGTTTGGATGTGATGATGGCCTCCCAGCAGCAGGGAACAGATGTGACCAGGAGCAGCTGGGGTGCAGCGCTGCCTCCCTGTGCCCGCTGCACTGGGCATCTGTTGAGTGGGTGGAGTCCCCCCTCCCCATGAGGAATGGGGAGCCCGAAAGAGACTCCCTGACCCCCTGACCGATTGGAGGTGGCGCAAAGGAAGTGTACTGGGGCCCAGGAACCCCAGCGGCTCCCTTTGCTTTTGGGTGCTGGCCCAAGTCTTCCACCTGCCCTGTAGGGCCGCCCTGGTGCACCCCACCTTACCTGCAGCCACCTCCAGCTGGTCCTCAGTGTTTGTCAGCCCAGGGCGCCTGCAGTGATACGCCTGCCCTCGGGCTGCCCATGCACCGTCCCTGTGCCCCTAGTCCCCCGGTGCTGGGTGCTCGCCTGACTGGTTTCAGTTTTGGGTCTGGTCTTGTCTCCTGAACCTCCCCTGAGGTTCACTGGGCACCGTGGTAGGGCAAGCTGCTCACCTCCACTTTGGACTGAGCCTTGGACTAGATGGTCTTTCTGGTCCCTTTAAGTCCTGAAGTTCTAGTTGCGTGGACAAGTCTTTTTTGCTGAACAGAATGTGAAGTTCTTTGAGGGTGAGGGTGTTTTGGGGGGATTTTGTGTGTCTTCCCCTCTTGCAGAGAGCCTGGTCCTCTGGCAGGCAGGCCTGCAGAGCCCGTTCGTCTTGATCTTCCTTCCAGGTAATGGAAGCTTGGAGGGCGGCGGTGCTGCGAGGGTATTGTATCCCGGAGCCAAGCGTGCAGGCGTCAGACCCGTCCTGGTCTTTTTGAGGTTATCAGTGGCGGTGACGCATGGCGGGTGGTCTTCATGCTGTGGCTCTTGCTGCTGAGCGTGCTAGGGCCTAGGGTGGTCAGGAGGCAGGAGGAGCCACAGTCAGTTCGAACGTAGGGGCAGAGAATTGTTTGTGCAGTCACTCCAGTTGGCTTCTTACCCCACCTGACTTGCCACTCTAGGTGGGTATCAGACGGAGACGGGGTCTTGAGTCGCCACCTGGAAGATAACTGAGGCGAGGGCTGCTTTTTCAGAGAAGCACGTCCCGCCTGGCTCTGCAGCCGCTGCTCTCGGCCTCCTGTGACCTGCGCTCAGCAGCCAGGACGGTCTTGTCCTTTCTTTGGTTTGCTTCGTGAAAACATCGCATCCCTGTTTTCTGCATGTAAAGCTGTGTCCTGGCATACAGGATTGCTTCATGTGTCAGTAGGCGTAGGGTAAAGGGAGCGTCTCAGGAAACCTTTGCCTTTGATGGGCTTGGGCTGTGAGACCTGCCTTGAGGCACAGATAGTGGTGGGTGCCTCCCAGAAGATGCCGAGACCCGCTTTCATCCGGTGAGACCTGGCCAGGAGGTTGCTGCTTCATCCTCTCCAGCGCCCGTGAACTCTCCTGGTTCCTCTTTCACAGGCGGGCTCCGCTGTGTTGCAAGACTCCTAAGCAGAGGCTGTCCCTGGAGCTTTGGCGGTCGGAGTCGGAGGGCGTGCAGAGCCCTTGGGCTTGCAGATGCCTTCGGGGGATTCTGCCTCTTCGGAGCTCTGTGTGTTGTGTTGATGCTGAGGAGTAAACTCCAGGGTCCGCATGGTCCAGCTGCGGTGCACTCAGGGACACACTCGTGTACCTCTTGGCCTGGGCTGCATGGTGCTGTGAGCTTGGAGTCTTTGGCCGTACGTAGGTCCTTAGTTGTTTTTTTTTTGTTTGTTGTTTTTTTTTTTTTTTTTTGACAGAGTCTTGCTCTGTCGCCCAGGCTGGGGTGCAGTGGCTCAATCTCGGCTCACTGCAACCTCCACCTCCCAGGTTCACGCCATTCTCGTGCTTCCGCCTCCTGAGTAGCTGGGACTACAGGCATGAGCCACCATGCCCGGCTGATTTTTATATTTTTAGTAGAGATGGGGTTTCACCATGTTGGCCAGGCTGGTCTCGAACTCCTGGGCTCAAGTGATCCTCCCGCTTCTGCCTCCTGAAGTGCTGGGATTACAGGCATGATCCCAGGAGTCACTGCACCCGGGCAGTCCTTAGTTCTGGCATGAATGGTGACTGCGATGAGAGTGTGTGAAGAATCTTGTTCACAGAGGTCTGATGAGTGGAAACTGAGGTCTGCAGAGAAGAGTCCTCAGAGCCCCACCCCATCTCTCAAGCGTCCTCCCTGGCCTGAGAAGGGCCTCTGAGGATGGGCCAGCTGGCGGCCTCCACGGGCACCTAGGACTCACCAGACCAATGCATGACCTCACAGCAGCTCAAGGCGGGTACGGTTGTCCACGGAGCTCAAGTGAAGGAGCTGGGACACGATGGCTAGGCCTGGACAGTGCACTGCCACCTGCCGTGGTGAGACAGGTGCAGCATGCCTTGGTCGCCTGCTCCTCAGGGTGGACCTGCCCCTCAGGGTGGGTGCCTTGCAGTCTGGTGTGGGCACTCAGGTGAACGCTGGGAGGATGGCACATGCCTTCTGAAGAGGTGGTCCATTGATGGTCCTGGTTGCATTGGAACCTGCCCAGCCTGAACTGTGCTATATGTGCAGATTGACACCAGTGGCTTAGTTGTGAACCCTGGCCTGGGTTTCCTGGGGCATCAAATAGCAGTAGCAGGTTGCTGGAAAGTTCC
The DNA here is from genome assembly GCF_009764315.1 of Trachypithecus francoisi. Lineage (NCBI taxonomy): Eukaryota > Metazoa > Chordata > Mammalia > Primates > Cercopithecidae > Trachypithecus > Trachypithecus francoisi. The sequence continues at coordinate 3,622,033 of NW_022681454.1, read as the reverse complement.
GGAATGCTCTGCTGGCACGCAGGTTGTGCTGTGTGGGGGAGGGCCGCTGCTGAGGTCCCGAGCAGTGCTGGGCCCTTGGGTCTGGTCAGGAGGACCTGGTCGGCTCTGCTTGTGTCTGAGGACACAGGTCCAGTGTCGTTTGTTCAGCTGAGCTGGCTTTCTTCCCTGCATGCGTTCCCTGGTTGTTGATGATTTGCCTCACTGCTTCATGTTTGACAGGTTCTTTTCTGCATTTGGTTTCCACAAGGTAGTTCTAACTTGATGCATTAACATTTAACTTGAGAGAGGTGAAGGAATCCAGACGTGGGGTCTGGGGCTCTGCACATGACCTGCTGGTCTTCCTCTGCACAGAGCCAGGGCTGCTTTCTGTGGCAGTCACCAGGCTGGCCCCTTCTGCGCTGAGCACTGTCAGCCGCATATCAAGGGAAAGGGAGCTGGCTTTTGGGAGACATGCGGTGTGAAATTTAGACCCCCTGTTGCCTGAGAGTTGGGGAATCAGAAGGAGAAAATGACTTTCCCCTGTGGGTTGCAGATTTTACAGCGCACAGAGCACCTGCCCTTGATTCTCTAGCATCCTGGGGAGGCAGACAGGAGTCCAGTGAGGACCGCAGGTTACCGGGATTGGCGCCTGGCTGTGAGCCTGCCAGGATGGGCCCAGGGCTTCAGCAGCCCGGGGTCTTCAGCTCCGCTTTCCAGTGGGCAGCCCACGGGCAGTCATGGGATACCTGCGTCCTCTCCCCTGCAACCAAAGAGGGCAGACCCGGGCCCCCTCAGGGCCAGCACACACACGAGAGCATGGGCCAGGATTGCCCACCCCAGGGTGCTGCTTCTGGCTTGGAGCATCGCTGTGGGCCTCGCATCTCGGGCCCTCCCGGGCAGTGCAGCGCGGTAGGTAAGATGCCTACGGGGTAGCAGCAGCCACGGGTAAGCAGAGATAAAAGCAGACCCGTTCCTCCAGAAGTTTGGGTCACAAACAAGATAGGCAGGTGTGGGCTCCCCCTCCTCCTGAGGCGCAGACTGCCCCTTCTCAGAATTCAGCATCACTCAAGTGCCTCTTTGTCCCAGGTCCTCCTGCTGGGGACACTCAGATCAGACTTCAGGCCTCCTAGGGCCTTCCAGTGGACACTGCAGACGAATGTCCGGGGCACAGAGGGGCATGGGGTGGAGCTCTGGGGAGAAGGGGCTGGGTGAATGGAGCTGGCTGGGGAAGAGGCACGCAGGTAGGGATGTGTCGGAGGTCGCCAGGGAAAGGGTTTTCAGGTCGGGACAGTCCTGGAAAGCAGCCCCTGTAGAGATGGGGGCGCAGGGCATCTACCAGGAGGGCCCAGACAAAAGCCTGCCTGGGACCACCGACCAAGGGTTAGAGAACCTTCTAGAGAACTAGAAGCTTTTCTCTGCCCTAGGCCCTGCCATTCATTTTGTGCCTACTGTTTGCTCTTTTTTTTACCATTCGGGGACTTGGCTCAGTGGTCTGGATTTGTCTCTAAGTAAATTTTAAACTCCTGGAGGGTGGGGCCTGTGTGGCTAGGGCAGCCGCGGAGTCAGGCTGGGCTTCTGAGAGGAGAGAGGGTGGAGCTGACAGTCCCAGCACCCAGCTGGCAACAGGGCCTGTGGTTAGGGGTCTCCTTCCTCCTAGGCCCAACACAGACTGAGCTGCAGGGAGCAGGATGGGCTCAGTCTAGATACGGGCAGAGCGAGGCGAGGAGGTTCCGGAGTGTGGGGTGTGGGGTGTGCCAAACACCCAGAATTGGCTTCATGCGAGTCTTGAAAGAAACGTGTGCCCCTGTGCAGTGCAGGCCTGAGGGCCGGGCCTCCTGAGGCTTCGGGCTGCAAGGTGGTGTGGGCTGCAGGACACTGGGAAGGCAGCCGGCTCACGACACTTCCTGGGGATGTTCACTGTTTTGTATAAACTTTGTTGAACACACATACTTTGGATACTAGCTTCTGTTGTATTTATGTTAGAAAATAGCTAATGAGGTATAGATTAAAGGTTAATATTTCAAACCCCTGAGGGAAAACAGACCGTGTTGAAACACGCATGATCAGAGACAGGCATTGGGTGATGGGCCTCTGGAGCTCAGAAGCCAGGGCTGGGGTTCCCTCCTAGAACCACGGGCAGCTCGTGGGGACCAGCCCCAGGGGAATGTGAGAATGCAGGTGCCCAGAGAAGGGAACCCTCCTGAGAGCTGAGAGGTTTGGGGATCTGCACTGCACAGTGCCGAGCACTTCCTTTGCTGCGGGACTCCACAGAGCTTTTAATGTGCTGGTGTCATGACAGGCATGTGGCCTAGCCTCCCCAGACAACACCCTGTCTCCCTGAACCCTGATGCCACCTCATGACACGTTCTGGTTCACACAGCTGGGCTACTCTGCTCTGCACAGAAGAGGCTTTTCTTCCCTGAAGGGCTCACCGGGCCAGCCCTGAGGCCAGCGTTGATGAGAGCTGGCCGGTGGGTTTCGTTCTGCTGCTTGCCTCGGCCGCCTGGTATTCTGGCCCAGTCATTCTGACATGGGGACACTCTTGGCCTAAATCCTGTCTTTACAACCAAAAAGCAGTGTGCCCAGCGGTCACCTCACTTCCTTCCTTCCCTCACCCAGGGTCCCAGAGCTGGGAGGGAGGGGTGGGATGAAGGAAGCGTGGCCTGCCCTGCGGAGGGGTGTGAGGGTGGGGTGGGGAAGATCCTCAGCCCCAGTGCGGCAGCTCGTTCCAGGGCCCTGCCTGTGTGGTCTATGCCAGCAGGTAAGTGAGAGGGTGACAGATTCCTGCTCCAGAAGGATCTGGGGCTGTGTAAGAACCATCACAGCAAGACAGTTCCGATCATGGAACACTTGAGAGGTGGCGACGAAGGATCTTTGGGAAATGAAGACGGGGCAAATCTGAGATGACAGTGATGTTTTAAAAAGAGCTTCTGGGTGTCTGTGTCCTTGCAGTGGTGTCTGCAGTGGAATGGTAATGCAGTGGTATGTTCTTCCTGCCCTGTTTATCCAGGTGCCCGATGACTGTCCCCAGGTGCTAGGGTGGGAAGGGTGGGGTGTCCTCTTACAGCCGGCCAGGAATGGGCAGCCGCCGCTGGTGGGCAGCCCCCGATGGACTTGGGGTTTCCAGATCACGTATACAGACGGGCCTAGAGACTGATGTCCATGCCGTGTTCTTGTCAAAACCTGTGGGGTTTGAATCCTGCTGACAGTGACCCTGACTCCACCTCCTCCTGTTCTCCCAGAACCTCCCGGTGGCCAGCCTCCTCCGAGGTCAGTTTCCAGCTGTGTCCTGGTCCATCCTGCTTGTGGCTCACAGTCCCCTCCCCTTCATTCGCAGCTACATCTTCCTCCCGTGAGGCTGGCCGAGCTCCACGCTGATCTGAAGATACAGGAGAGGGACGAACTTGCCTGGAAGAAACTAAAGCTTGACGGTTTGGACAAAGATGGGGAGAAGGAAGCGAGACTCATACGCAACCTCAATGGTCCGTTTGTTTCTTTCCTAATGCAGGTCGAGTATCCGTCTTCCTAAATGCTTGAGTGTGGCAGTGTTTTGGATGTCAGTTTTTGTTTTTGGATTTGGGAATATTTGCATTATGCTTAATCTGGATATCCAAAATGAGCCTTTCTCCTGAGCATCCCGAGTGCCCAGAAAGCTTAGGATTTGGGTTGGGGGGCTCACCCTCGTGAGGGAGGTGGCCACTGGCCTCAGTGGTTGCGGGGAGGCTCACCCTCATGAGGATGGTGGTCGCTCGCCTCAGTGCTGTGGGCTACACCTCTGACTCCTTGGCTCTTGGCCAAACGTCCCATTGGGTGCAGCCTACGGGGAGCCCCTCTGAGCACAGATGTGCCCTTGGCCATGGTCTCTGCTCCTTTGCTGTCACAAGTGCCATTGGCACACCGGAGGGAAGACCAGGGCAGGGGCACTGGGCGCAGGAAGGGGCCAGAGGACAGCAGGAGGCTCTGTCTCCCAGAGGAGGAAGGAGGTCTGCCCTGGCATCTTGAAGTTTGGGGACATATTCCAGATGTTGTCAGAATAGCTTTCTAAGAGTCAGAACGGACACTTAGTTGTGATGCAGTTAGTGAGCCCCTTGTCCCTGTAGTGTTCAAGAAGAAGCAGGACAGTCACCTGCTTGGTACCAGCGTACAGAAGGCAGGTATGTCCTCAGAGCCAGGAGGGTTTTAAATGACAGAGTTGCGACTGTTCCTTTTGGACCCCTCTCCTCCGTCATTCTCCTTCACCACAGGCCCGTCGGCAGGGCACTGGCAGACAGGACGCACACCAGGTGGGCTTGGGGCTGCTCCAGGGAGTCGCGTGCTCAGCCGCCTGCTGTCAGCTACGTGCAGCAGCCACAGGAGCTGTTGCGCCTCAACCCAACTGCTACCCCTGGGCCTGACCCCAAGGCACCCTTTTCCCAGTCCCCTCCCTGGCTGCTCTCTGTGTGACCTGGACCCCCCCCCACCTCCATTTCCTCCTCCTGTCTCACGGGACAGTGGCTGTGAACCAAGTGGGACACTCCACTGAGGGTGGGTGGCTGCCATCACACTGAGGGTAGCCCCAGAGCCCTGGCCGTGTCTGGAGCCTGCTGTGGCCCTGCTTTCCCACGCACTGGTGGCCCCAGGCATTGCAGCGCCCGGGTTGTCTCTGGTAAGGAGAGGAGGTGTCTATGGAGTTCCTTTGTTAGGCCTGATGCTCTAACACCTACTCCTCAAAACTCTGTCATCCCGTTTGACAGGCTCAGAGAGGGTAATTTGTCTGGAGTTGCAGAGCCAAGTCGTGCAGCAAAGATTTGGAGCCAGGGTTTTCTGACTCCTGAGCAGGTGGTCTGTTCCCAGCCACCCCTCTTCTCCCATCAGCAGACATCAGCAGACATGTCATGTGACTGCGCCTGGGTTAAAGGCAGAGGGCTGGCTTCATTTTTGCTGGTTTATGCCACCATGTTCGAGAGTCTAGGTGGGATATCATCCCAGACATGGCGGCAGGGACTGCCTGGGGAACAGAGACATGGCTGAAACAATTCGGGATGGTTGCATCCCCACCAGTGTGTCTAGAGGGCCATTCCCAAGGGCCGGGAAAGAGCCTGTCCTGGAGGTGCCTCGCAGGGAGAAGGGACTGGCTATGCAGCAGGGCAGCATTCGGGGCCTGGAGGAGACGGAGGAGCTTGCAGGGGGCACAGAAGTGGGCCAAGGACCTGCTCCCTCCTGCGGGCCAGCCGGTGTCCTTGCAGGGTGTCCAGGTCTGTGGCCCAAGTGGAGCTGTCTTGTTTTCTGCCATTGCCGAGTGACCTGGCAGAAGACTTAGTGGGACTCTAGGAGCCTGTGTCCCAGAAGCAGACCGTGCCCACACTCAGGAGAGAAGCTCGTCCTGGCCAGCTGCCCGCCATCTTCTGGGTGTGGCCCCTGAATCCCCAAGGTCCCCCGTGCCATTATCAAGGCTGATACCACACCTGGGGGACCAGCCATAGCCAGGTGTGCCTGGGCAGCACACCTTGTAGGCTTGCCCTTGGCACTGCCCATGCTGAGGTCCGCCCTGAGACAGACAGGCCACGCTCTGCTCTGCTCTGCTCTGGGGTTCACGGCTGTCCTCACCCCCACCGTGCCCCCAGGGCCACTTCACTCCCCAGGCAGGGAGTGTGGCGCGGTGGCTGTCCTCCACACACCGGGAGTGTGGGGCCGTGTTCGTCCTCCCCAGGAGCTCTAAGGGCTGGATGCTCCTGAGGCCCCTCCAGCTTCAGTGTTCTGTGACTCCATTCCATGCAGAACCCAGCACCTCCAGAATCCAGAACTTTTTCCATAGTCCCTGCTGCTGATCACAGCCTTGGGCACTCTGCCTTTTGGTGGGGTCTGACCAGCCACTTTGGGCTCTGGCTGAGAGCTTTTGGCTCCAACTAGGAAGGCGTGGGCCAGGCTAGCCTCAGAGCCCCAGGACGTGGCCCACTCTTGCTGTCTTCCTCTCGGGCTCGGGGTGCATAGCCCGGGGGTGTGACCTCAGCGCTACTGAGCAGTGGCTGGACTCGGGGGGCTGGGCAGTACGGCCTTCACAGGCAGGCCCAGCACCAGCTTCTAAGGCCAGGAGACATCCAGGCCACTTTTGTAAAAATGTTGTGTATTTATGCATGTATTTATTTCATTTATTTTCTCTTCCCCCACAGCCAGTATTATTTATTGAATTGTTTGTTTATTTTAAAAGACGGGGTCTCCCTTTGCTGCCCCGGCTGGTCTTGAACTCCTGGGTTCAGACGGCCCTCCTGCCTTGGCCCCCCAAAGTGCTGGGATCACAGGCATGAGCCACCACACCCGGCCTGAAATAGTTACTTCACGTATGAATTCCCTGCCGTGGAAGACAGGCCCAGCATGTCGAGCTTTGAAGCGTGCCTTTGTAGGACCGTGCCCAGCACCAGCGGCTCTTGGCTGCTGCCAGGGGAGGCGGCTTTCCTCAGGGACAAGACCACAGGCCGGTTTTTCATGCTTAGAGGATAGAGCACAAGGAGCACATGCTGTGCGTGGCCTTGAGGCCCCCATGGCCCAGGCTTCTGGACGGAATGAGACAGGAGGGATCTGAGCTCGGCCAGGGTGGTGGTGATGAGAAAGGAGGCCTGAGGCTTCTGGCATGTCCCTGGGGCAGGGACACTCCCCAGGACTGGCGGTGACAGAGGACGGACCTTTGGGAGAGGTGTGGGGGTGGGACCTGCTGAGCCCGGGGCGTGTAGAGGCCCTGCTGGGAGTGATTCTGTCCAGTAGGGTCACGGGTGAAGGCCCAGAGGAGGCGCTGGGGTCCAGGAGTCACCACCTGGGTGAAGAGGTCCTCGGAGTGAGGGGAAGTGTGAGGCGAAGGGAGGCTCCATGCTCAGCGTCTTGGGAGACGCCCACACGGGGCCCTCAGCCCGGAGGGGAAGGCAGGACCCCATTCTGTGGGAGGTGGGGGCCCTGGGATAATTCCCCGGTCCCCAGGAAAGGGCGGGCAGGCAAGCCCACCAGCAGCTAAGGAGGCAGGCGGGTTTGTATTGGCCCCAGATTCCAGGAGACCTAGTAGAGGGCCTGTGGCACAGCGCCACAGCGCAGGGCTTGGAAGTGGGCACTGGGGCCTCGGGAGAGCCACTGCCTGTGGAGGCCAAGACCAGCCCCGGGCTCTGCTCTTATGTCCCAGGTGCCAGACTCGTCCACAGTTGAGTCCTGTCAGCACCAGGGCCTGCTTTGAGCGCCTGCGTTCATATCGTGTTTGTGGCAGTGTGTGGTGACAGACACAGCCCACAGATGCTGAGTACCCCTTGGGGAAGTGGGGCTGGGGGAGCACTGTGTGGGCAGATCCTAGAGGGCTCCCCGAGTGACTGGGCCACAGCACACTGCAGACTCATTACTCCTCCTGGCTGCTACCGTAACTTTTTGTTAGAAGCTGCTGACCCTGACGTTTCTCCTTTAGAAACTGTTTTTCCTTCCAATAAAAAGAAGATGTGGGCTGTTAGGAAGCCCCATCACCCTGCACACTCTGCAGGTGGCCTCTGCCCTGTGGGCCTTAGAGTTTTTGCCGTATGGCAACAGGTGAGGCTGCAAATTTTGTGTTTGAAAATCTGTGCAACTGGTTTGCAAAGATGGGCCAATCGGTTACCACTCTTACAGCCCGGCCCACCAGCCGCTTCCGACAGCTGCGTCTCAAGGGGACACAGCTTGATGGAGGACTCCAGCCAGTGTGTCCCTGGTAGGAAAGAGGGAGGTCCTGGGGGCGTCCCGTGAGTCGCCGGACCCATTTCTAAGCGCTGGAAGACCACAGCCCCACGCTTGTGTACATGCTTGTTCTTACCATATTTCCAGTGGTCATCCAGGGAACTGGTGAAAGGAAACTCCTGGAAAATGAGAGGCAAATCTGTCTCACCGACTGTGACAACCCAGATATGTTGGCTGTTGACTGTTTTTCACAGGAAACCATATCAAATAGAACCTCCCCTCTCTCCTAGTTATCTTGGCCAAGTATGGTCTGGACGGGAAGAAGGACGCTCGGCAGGTGACCAGCAACTCCCTTAGTGGCACCCAGGAAGATGGGCTGGATGATCCCAGGCTGGAAAAGCTGTGGCACAAGGTACTCCTCGACTATTTCCATACGTGCTGTGCAGAGTTGGTGCCGTTGAGTTGAGTGTTGAGGCAGGGGCCTGTGAGGGAGTAGTCTCTGCTCTGCGTGGGAGCCGGGGTTTGGTGAAGTCTCCGGAAGACAGTGGCTCCCTAAGGAAACCATTCCGCTGTCTTTCTGTGAATATTTTCAGCTTTCCTGTTTAGAAAATGCCTTGCTCTTTGAGTAAAGGAGCACTGTTTGGCCTGCAGCTATCAGACCTTCAGCTCTGGTCATGTGTGGTTACGGGATCATGACATAGTGCAGGCTGAGTTCTTTGCTCTGTGTCCGATTTTTAATGTAGTGAGTGGTGCTCTGAACATGCTTCTGTGATTAGAAGAGTGTCCTCACATGTGGGGCTGGGCTTTCACCCTGTGCCTGGGAAGGGTGTGGGGTGTTGGTGCGGGGCCAGGCACTGGGACCCAGCAGGGCTGGTGGGCTGTGGTGGGGTGTTCACCTGCTTCAGCTACCCCATTTCCAGCGGCTGCTGCTCCAGAACAGTTTCTCTGGATTACACTGATTTGGGGCCAACAACTGGACTTCTTGTACCAGCCCAGTCGCAGCTCATTGTCCTTGGCCAGGAAAGATGGAGTCAGTAGAAGGGGCAGAGAGGGAGAGAGGGTCCTATGCGGCCTCCCTGGATATGTGTGATCCACGTCACCCCGTAGCCGGGAGGCAGGTAGGATGACAATGAACAGGCTGGCAGAGGTCTCCCTAGGAAGATGGCCTTGCTGTCCTTACCACCCACAGCTGGGAGAGCCAGGCAAGTCTGGGGCCACTGGGATGCTGCCCTGTTCCCCTCCTTGGGATCTTCCGCGCTCCACCCCAGCCAGCTCAGTAGCCATCCCCCATTGAGCCTGGACATGTCCAGGAGAAGGGTGGTTGCCTGCTGGCAGCTCTTCTCCGGTTTGTTTTTTGTTTTCCTGCCCTACCCAGCCTAATAGAGGCTCAGGAGGGTCGTGAGGCCAAGAACCGGGCCCGACACTCACGTAGGCAAGGGCCTGCCTGGCCATGAGGAGTAGTCGGCTGAAGAGCGGCCCCAGCCACACGAGCCCACGGCGGGTTTCACTCCAGGCCTTGTTTCCCTCTTAGGCAAAGACCTCTGGGAAATTCTCCAGCGAAGAACTGGACAAGCTCTGGCGGGAGTTCCTGCATCACAAAGAGAAAGTTCACGAGTACAATGTCCTGCTGGAGACCCTGAGCAGGACCGAAGGTGCCCCCTGCCCCCACCCCATCCTGCCCCCTGCCCCTCCTGCACCTGGGGCTCGCTGTGCTCAGTGGGCAGCCTCGGCCCCCCCCCGGGACACGGCAGGGGCGGGGAGGCGGCACCGGACGCCCTCTCCCAGGGTTCTACCGGACTTGTGAGTCGGGAGGTTGCTGTGCGGGCGGGGCTGGCTCTAAGAGTCACCCGCCTGCATTGGATGAACCAAGTCTCACGGGCGCCTGCCCCCACCACGGGCACAGCTGCCGCCTTTGCCAGACCTGTGCTTCGCTGATGGTCCTTCATTCTGGATTCGTGACCCCCTCAAATGTGTGCCTTTCCCACCCTACAAAGTTGGAGTAAAATGGAGGGTGACCCAGCTGACCAGTCAGCCCTCTGGACCCGGTGCCCCAGCCGTCACCTCAGGCTCCGCTTGGTGCATGTGTCCCGGCGTCTCACCTGTCTCACCTAGAAAGGAAGCTGTGCCAACGGTCGTTTCTGCGGCACTGCAAGACCGCGGAATGGGGACATTTTTGGCCAGAAATGAGAGCGAGTTTGAACTCCCCAGCAGTGGGCATTCTATACAGTGCTCCAGGCGGGCAGGGCGAGGACTCCCAGCCTCATGGTGTCCTGCCTTCGGTTTTACAGAAATCCACGAGAACATCATCAGCCCCTTGGACCTGAGCGACATCAAGGGCAACGTCCTGCACAGCAGACACGCGGAGCTGAAGGAGAAGCTGCGCAGCATCAACCAGGGCCTGGAGCGCCTGCGCAGGGTCAGCCGCCAGGGCTACAGCACTGAGGCCGGTGAGTGCCTGCCTGGGACTCTCGGTTCCTGAGGGTGGGGCTGTCTCTGGTTGTGTTTTGGGGACAAGCGGGCAGGTGCTTAGAGCGATGGGCACCTGGGCCTGTGGACACAGCCAAGACCCTTGGCGCGCTGTCTACCCAGCAGTGGTCACAGGCCTCGCTCCCAGGAGCTGCTCCATGAAGGTCACTTGCCGTCCCCGGCCTTGTTCCTGGAGACTGGCAGAGAGCAGTGGCGGCGGCGGGCCTGGGAGCAACCCCTCCCAGCGTCTCCCCAGCCTCAGCAGCACAGCCCCTCCATTGCTGTTAGTCAAGAACAGAGACCGCTTGTCAGGCACAGCTCTGTCTCCATGTCATTCCACCCACACTGTCTGTCAGTCCCTCTCAGCCCGGCAGGGGCAGGACGCCCACTGAGGCCACAGAGCTTGTGGCTCCACCTCAGTGGCTCGGTCTTGGTCTCACTCCACTGCAGGCACTTAGTGGCCAGGCTCGGCACTGCTGCTGCTTGCCCAGGACCCAGGACAGAGCCTTGTGCGGGGTTTACCAGAAGCCTGCCGGCTTCCCTCACACAGCTTCTGATTCTATACCTCATCCTCCACGTGCACACCGAGTGCCAGCTGTGTGCCAGGCCGTGCTGTAGGCTCGAGGAGGCAGCAGCCGCCAGGAGATGGCATCTGTGCCCTCATGGTGATAGACAGCAGGGCTGGTCTCTGTCCCCGGTGCCAGGCAGAGCCACCGCCTGCTCTCCAGGATGGGACCTGCAAGGTCTGGCCAGAAGCAGCCTCAAGCACAGTAGTCGAATGTGTCCACGTGGGCCCAGGGCCCCTCGGTTGGCTCTGCGGCTGTCACCTGTGTGCCCTTGGGCAAGACCCCTCACTACCCACCCCCAAACCCAGGCTCCCTTAGCCTGACCTGGTGCTGGTGACTCTGTCAGCCGTAGGCTTTTGGCCATAGTGGTGAGGGCTGGACCACCTGAGCAGGAAGGGGTCAGCAGAGGAGGGAGCAGGAGCCACTGTTGTGGGGCTCCCTGGGCAGGCGGCTCTGGACTGCTCGCTCCTGGATGGAGAGAGGTGACGGCCCCGGCATCTCTCACTACGTCCCTTCGTGAGCACCAGGGTCCGGGAGCCCACTCAGTTTGTTTGGCTCTTCCTAGGAGCCCGAAGGGAAGCGGCCTGTGCTTGCCTCTGGACCTAGCTAAACTTGCACACCCTCCACCCAAGGTCCTGAGCAGCCTGTGCACAGAGGCCATGTCCACCCTCTGCCACCTGCTTCAGAGGTGCTTCCCAGGCTCTGATGGAGGCAGGTGTTTCTGGACACAAAGGAGAAGCAGTTGCTTGGCCGAGGGGACAGGGAAGCCACATTTCAGCGAGGTTGTGTGAGCTACCGAGCAGATGCCCTCCCTGCCCTGTGAGATTTTCAGTGCACGCATGCATGTTTCACACACACGCAGGTCACGCCTGCACACCCTCATAGGCTCCATGCACACTGAGCGCGGTTCCCGCGGGGCTGGCTGGGTTGTGCACCCCAGGCGCCGCTGAGGCCGCTCTCGCTCCTCCCCTGCAGAGTTCGAGGAGCCCAGGGTGATTGACCTGTGGGACCTGGCGCAGTCCGCCAACCTCACCAACAAGGAGCTGGAGGCGCTCCGGGTAAGGAAACGCAGCCTCTCTCCTTTCGAGCTCTCTCATGTGGTGAAGATCCTCTTGCAGTTTCTTCCTTAACCACTCAGCGAACCTGCTCGCGTTTTCCTTCTCATCTGCGCGCGACCTCGTGTCTCAGGGGCGAGGCCAGGCTTTGGAAGGAGGGGCTTTGGAAGGAGGGGCTTTGGAAGGAGGGGCTTTGGTTCCTTTGTCAGTGTTCACCTCTGAGGTGGCCTTGGTGCGGGTCCTGTGGATGGTCAGCAATTGGGCAGGACCCAGCCACAGTCTTGGGGGAGGGGACCAAGGACTACTGGGATCATTTGGGGATGTCACCGCTTCCTGAGATGGAGGCCCAGGGAGGGAAGGAGACCACCTCAGGTGGCAGGGGGCTCCTGGGGCGTGTGGCGTGCCAGATCATTCTGAGGGTGGAGAAATCAGCTCGGTGAGCACCCAGCAGGGCTCTGAGGAGTGGAGTCCAGCAGGGGGTCCCTGGGTGGGCAGTCCCAGGCACAGTATCAGGCCATGAGTTCACCCAAGGTCCCCAGCTGGTGTCTGTCGTGAGTGAGGTGGGCGTGGTCCTGCCCTCATAGGGCTTGGGACTTTCCTGGCCCCAGGAAGGGCCTTCAGCACCTCCGCCAGAAAGGGGTCAGGAGCTTTCCTCCGGGGCTAGGGCACCTTAGCTGGGCACAGGCATAGGCATGGGGCTTGGCAGGTGGGGCCACATGGAGGGCCCTGGGTCTGGCGTGTGGGATCAAGGCAGGGCAGGGCGCCTACAGGAGCAGGGACAGAGCTACAGCCCAGCAGAACTGGAGCCCAGGCAGGCTGGGGACAGGGTGCAGAGGCAGCCACCACAGAAGCACAACCCCTGGACATGGAGTCCGGCCAGGAACGAGCTGGAGGCCCCCCGGATTCGGGAGGGGTGCCATTTGCAGAGAGAGGGAAGGGGTCGGCTTAGGACTGCCGAGGAGGCGCAGGCTGGGACCTGCTGCTGGCTGGTGTGATGGCCTCCCAGCTGCCGCCTCATTGTCCATGTCACCGCGAGGCCTGTCCCACCCCGGGTACGGCGCTGTCCCTTGGCGTCCTTGCAGTTCACCCGCGACCACAAGATGGCATGGCGAGCACAGGGAGGGAACAGTCACCTGTGGAAACCTTGTTCCAGGAGGAGCTCAAGCACTTTGAAGCCAAAATCGAGAAGCACAACCACTACCAGAAACAACTGGAGATCGCACACGAGAAGCTGAGGCACGCAGAGAGCGTGGGTGACGGCGAGCGTGTGAGCCGCAGCCGTGAGAAGCATGCCCTGCTGGAGGGGCGGACCAAGGAGCTGGGCTACACGGTGCGCGCGGGTTCGGGGACTAGGGAGGCCACAGTTCCCCTGCAGAAAAGATGGGGCCGCCCATGTGCAGCTCAGGGTCTCCCGTAGGCAGGATGTGGGCCCCACGCCATTGTCTTCCCTGTCCGAGTTGAACCCCAGAGCCACAGTATGTGGGGCACTGCAGGCCACAGCAGCCGTGCTAGAGAGCTCCGTGGGCTTCTAGTGCAGTCCCCCGACCCTCAGGTGTGAGCGCAGGCCCTGGCAGCCTCGTCCTCTCCTGTGACCAGGATGGGGCATAACCTGGATGCCCACAGCCAGCCCACAAGTCAGGGTACTTTCCAGCCCTCGAGACAAGCCAGCCGTCTTCCCCACAGCCCCGGGATGTGAGGAGAGGAGGGGGCAGATCCCAGGAGAAGCCGAAGCCAGCAGCACGGCCTTGCCACAGAGGCACAGAAAACCCTGGAACCTCATGCCAGTTCTTTCTGGAGGGAGCTGGGGTTCAGGAGCCCCATCTGTGCCTTTTAAACTTTGAGCTGCAGGCATGTGTTACCGATTCCAAAATAGGAAAGGCCTAAAAAATAAACCAAGGCAGAAGTTCTGATAGAAGACGGTGGTGTGGGTCTGCCTGGCAGAACGTGCAGGAGAGCAGCCTGCGGCCCCCACCCGTGGACAGAAGCTCAGGTCCAGGGTGAGCACCACCATGTGGGGGTTTGCAGGGCGCTCCCCCGAGATGCGGGGATGGAATGCTAGCGTGCGCCTAGTTTCACCTGACCATGGCAAAGCTCGGTGTTGGTTAGGAAAGCCGTGTGGCGCTGCCTGAGGCACCCACACCGTTGGGGCAGAGGTCAGAGGGCAGCTGAGAGGAGGGACTTTTGGCGAGTTATTCACCCTGAGCCACGGGTTCCTATGTGGAGAGGGAGGTGGCGCCCATGAGCAGGGTTTTGTGAGAATCGGGAGAGCTACAGTGACCCTGGCCCGGGCTGGGCTGACACAGCACCTGCTGCCACGGGGGTGGTATCTGTGGGGATGCTCTGGGCCATTGTGATGTGAGGAGCTGGAGGTCTCTCTTCTTCCCTCCCAGGTAGCCCTGAGGAGGAAGGCATCTTTCCCACAGCCCTGTCCCAGTCTCTCTGGTCATTGCTTTTAAAAACAACACCGTGGGGCTGGGCTGGGCAGTGGCTCACACCTATAATCCCAGCACTTTGGGAGGCCGAGGTGGGTGGATCATCTGAGCTTAGGAGTTCAAGACCAGCCTGGGCAACATGGTGGACCCCCATCTTTACCAACAACACAAAAAATTAGCCGGGCGTGGTGGTGGGCACCTGTCGTCCTAACTACATGGGAGGCTGAGATGGGAGGATCACTTGAGCCTGGGAGGCAGAGATTTCAGTGAGCCGAGATCATGCCACTGTACTCCAGCCTGGGTGACAGAGCGAGACCCTATCCATATTAAATAAATAACACTGTGGGCTGATCACAGAGACCCTGAGCTTTCGCTCTTAGCATTCTTTGGTGGGATTTCCTAGTTAGGGCTGAGCTGCTCTTGTGATTTGAGCATTTCTGGACGGGCGTGGAATTGGAAAGTCAGACGCACAGGGCTTGTGCCTTTTCCTTTTGGATCACACGTCTCCTGACGTGAGGCTGAGCTCACAGAGGCAGCTCGAGGTGCGCCCTCCCCAGCTGATGAGTGGTTTCTGTGCGCAGGTGAAGAAGCATCTCCAGGACCTGTCCAGCAGGATCTCCAGAGCTCGGCACAACGAACTCTGAAGGCGTCGGGGAGCCGGCCCGGCAGGGGGGAGGCCGGCGTGAAGGACCTGGGCTCTTGGCCATGGCATTTCCGTGGACGGCCTGCCGTGAGGGTGGCTGGGGCTGGCACAGGTGTCGCGGCAGGAAGGATTGTTTCTGGTGACTGGAGCTGCTGTGGTCACAACACAGGACTTGGTGGTGGCTGCGTCTGGGTCTGAGATGGGGCCGGCTCTGACGGAGGGGTCGGCTTCCACTCAGCGTCAGCGTGGCAGCCACCACCCCAGTGAGGACCTCGAGGTCCAGCTGCTTTCGGGTCTGACAGTCTTCTTCTGAAACAACACGATATACATAAAAAAACTTACACATCTGCCACTGGAAATACTGTGTACAAAGTCCTTTAAAAATATAGTGCAGTATTTAAACCACATGCTTGTCCGCTGGTCACTAAGTGTCCTGGTGGCTCGGGCCGGAGCCAGTGCTTGTGAAGGGATCGCGTCATAGCCAGCTTCCCCTCTGGGCCCCACGGGCCTTTGCAGCCAGACTCCTTTTCCCGTGAGACGGCCCGGCCTGATCGAAAGCCAAGAGCGCTTGAGTGGAGTTTGGGGGAAGATGGCAGAGAGAGGAGCGTGTGGTTCCGTGGACAGTCAGAGACTGTGGCCTGGGGGCAGTGTCTTTCAACTCTCACCTCTGCAGCTCAGGGGCCTGGGGAGACCCCAGCGAACCTGCAGGGCCTCCACGTCCCTAAGTGTGCTGTGTAAATGCCCCATCTCACAGGGGTAGGGACAGCCACGGAGGCCTTCCCCTGACCCTAGCTGAGAGGCCGGCCATTGCTCCTGTCTGGGTCCCAGCACGGTTCCCATGTTTGAGCCTGGAAGAGGCTCCATCCGGCGTATTGTGTTTTGGCTGCAGCTGTGTCTTGGCTTGACTGTTGAGATCTGCCAAACACGAACATCCGCTTAGTGGTCATTTCTAAGAAAGGTCAAGGCTAGAGGCAGCATATCAGGAGTTGGCGCATCAGGGTGGGAGGGGCACCAGGGTGCGGCATGTGAGTTCCTGCTCCTACGTGGACTCCAGGGAAGGTGGCCTTCTCCCTGGCCCGGTGGCACTGGCCCCAGCAGTGGCCCTGTGTCTCCCCTCAGCACAGGCCCCGCCACGGTGCCCGCCACACTGTCCGTCTCAGGTCTGGGGTGACCGTCCACTCAGATGTGGCCTCTGAGGCCCAGAGAAGCACTGTCTGCCAGGATCTCGACGTTGGTCCCATCAGGGCTCCGAGCTCCAGGGCAGGAACCCACGTGCAGAGCACAGCCCTGGGGCCTTCACAGTCTTGGGGGTGGGGGTGCGAGGTCTGGGGTGGGGCTGGGCCTAGGACGCAGCGCGTAGTGGAGGTCCCTTGGCTCAGTTTGCCCTCTTTGGAGTCAGCAGCAGAAGGGACTCCCTCTGCAGGAGAGACAGATGTGTCCTGAGCTCTGTTACTGCCACCCGCCGAGACAGCACCTGTGACTGTATTTTCTTCTAACTTCCAAATGATCGTATAAAATAAAACACGTGTTCATAAAAGTGTGTGAAACACACAGCTTGGTGAAGTGAGCAGTGTGGGGCCCACAGCCCAGTGAAGTAGACACTGCCAGGGCCCTGGCCGCCCCAGTGCACCCGGCTCGTCGTCCTCTCTTCCCTGGAGCGGAACGCACTTCTTGACTTGGACACAGTTGGGTTGTGCTGTTTGAACTTCATAGAAATGAAATGACACTGTTTACTTGTGTGTGTGTGTGGCTGGTGGGGGGCGAGGATTCTAGTCCCTTTTTTTCCCATTATCCTGAGAGCCTTAAGGTGTCTGGTTCTTGTATTCAGTGTGTTGGTGAGACTCAGCCCTGTCATCTAGCAGAAGTGTGTTCCTTTTCATTGCTGTATAGTATTCCATTGCATGACTGTCCTGTGCTCTGATTTTAATGCACTTTATTGTGAGGGTATTTGAGTTGCTTCCTTTCTGGGTAAGAACACCCACTTGGAAATAGCTGTGGTGAACACTCATGTGTGTGGGCAGGGGGAGGAGCGGCTCTGGGCATACCCAATGGATCTTAACGATGTGTGCTGTCCAAGTATAGAGATGATTCCAAAGTGGTTGGACTGTTTCTTCTCCCGGCTGGGTGGAAGCAGAACACTAGTGGATTGCTGAGACTTGGTGCTCGGTCTTTTTAATTATGGACAGCCTGGCCGGCGTTTCATGATGTCTAATTGCGGAGTAGCGTGTCTTACTGTATGATGGGTTCTTTTGTATGTGGGAGACCATGGTGTTGGAGGGAGGCAGTTACACACACAAAAAGCCCAGATACCCAGTGTTCGTTCCATGGGTGTGGCTGGTCACGGTGCGCACTCACGAAGGACGTAGGTGACGCCCTCCACTCCGCAGAACCAGTCCCCACAGGGGTGCCCGTTCTGACTCCCACCGCCGCAGCACCCTGCCTCCCGCCTGCCATGGGTTCCACGTGCATGGCGCTGGGCAGTGTGTGTCTGTGCCTGCGTCTGCTTACGTTCACTCCGCATCTGAGATTCACCCAGGCTTTTGCGTGGATCAGTGACTAACTCCTGATTGCTGCGTGGCGGCCTGTTGTTTGGGTGTGTGCAGTGTGTGTAGCCAGTCCCTACTCAGGAGTGTTTGCATTGCCAGTGTGGGTTGCAGTCAGGATCCATTTCTCCCTTACCTTGCAGCATTATTTGCTGCATAGGCTTTTTTCCCCTAATTTGGTGCCTTTGTCAGAAATAACTGACCTACCGGTTTGGATCTGTTTCTGTTTGTCCTTCCACTATTGCCATTGCCACACTTTAGACAAGGTCTTGCTCTGGCATTCAGGCTGGAGTGCAGTAGCGCGATCTCAGCGCACTGTACCCTCGACCTCCCATGCTCAAGAAATCCTCCCGCCTCAGTCTCCTGAGTAGCTGGGACCACAAGCATGCGCCACCACGCCCGGCTGATTTTATTTATTTAATTATTTTTTTGGCAGAGACGGGGTTGCACTATGTTCCCCAGGCAGATCTTGATCTGGGCTCAAGTGAACCTCCCGTCTCAGCCTCCCAAACTGCTGAGATTACAGGTTGTGGGTGTGAGCCTCGGTGCCCGGCCACCACACTGTCCTGGCTACAGTTGGGTTTGTAATAAACCCTGAATCAAGGTGATGTGCATTTTCCAACTCTTCCTTTTAAAGATTCTCATGGCTGTTTATGTCCTTGGTGTTTACGTATACGCTTACAATCAGCCTTTCCATTTCTACCAGAAAAGGCAACCTTCTGGAATTTCAATAGCAATTCCGTTGAAGGCATTTTTGAAAAGCTTTTCTGAATGTCTTGAATACACGTGGGGAAGAATCGGCATCTTAACA
This sequence comes from Trachypithecus francoisi, assembly GCF_009764315.1. NCBI lineage: Eukaryota > Metazoa > Chordata > Mammalia > Primates > Cercopithecidae > Trachypithecus > Trachypithecus francoisi. The sequence goes on along the minus strand of NW_022681454.1, from coordinate 3,603,879 downwards.
GTCTCCAGTCTCCACATGTTGACTGCCATGTATGACTCCAATTGGCATTTTAACAGTCTCCGGTGTCCACATGTTGACTGTCGTGTATGACTCCAATCGGCATCTTAACCGTCTGCAGTCTCCACGCATTGACTGCCGCGTATGACTCCAATCGGCATCTTAACCGTCTCCAGTCTCTACGCTCCTTTAGATCTAGTCCTAGGTGTTCGATATGCTATTGAGGACTGTGTATTTTTATTTCATGTCTCACTTGTGTGTGGTGCTTTAATCCTGTGCCCTCAACTCCCATCTTGGCCGTGGCGTCTTTCTGTGGACTCGCGGGGTTTCCGTGTGCACACACGTGTCCTCTGACCGTGGCTCTGCTTCCCCTTGGCAGTCTGGGACTCGGCTTCTCACTGCACTGGCGAGGTGGGCTGGCACGTTCTTGTCTTACTCCCCATCTCGGTAAACATGGGCTCAGTCTCTCCCAGTTCAGTGTGGCGTGTGCACTGGTGCACTTATGGGCAAAGAGCTTCCTCATTTGCTGAGGGCTTTTCCTGAATCCGTGTTGAATGTGGTCAGCTGCCTTTCTTGCACCTAGTGAGATACTCATGAGGTCGCTTCCTCACCGCATTACTGTGGTGAGTGACGCTGACTTTTGTATGCCAAGATGACCTGGCATTTCCGGGTAAGTCCATATGGCCGTGGTGCGTTGGCCTTTTTGCTCCATGGCCAGATGAGATTTGCTGATACTGGGCTGAGGACCTCCTGTGTGTGAGTACTCATGAAGGACACTGGGCTCTGATGTTCATTGTCTTGTCATGTGATGTATCTGTCATGGGTTGGTACTGCATTAAGGCGGCCTCCTGAGACAAGTTCTGCCATAGTTTCTATAGGATTGACATGACTTGTTTCACAGAGATTTGATGGGTGAAGCCATCTGTGCCTGCCATTTTCCTTTTGCTTAGGTTTTTCATTAAGAACTTGATTTTTAAAAATAGACATGAGGCCGGGCGTGGTGGCTCACGCTTGTAATCCCAGCACTTTGGGAGGCCGAGGTGGATGGATCACCTGAGGTCAGGAGTTCAAGACCAACCTGGCCAACAATGGTGAAACCTCATCTCCATTAAAAATATAAAAATTAACTGGGCTTGATGTCATGTGCCTATAATCCCAGCTACTCTGGAGGCTGAGGCAGGAGAATCACTTGAACTCGGGAGGTGGAGGTTGTAGCGAGCTGAGATCATGCCACTGCAACAGAGTGAGGCTCTGTCTCAAAAAAAAAAAAAAAAAAAATGAGGGTTTTGGATTTTCTGTTTCTTCCTTTGTCATTTTTTTTTGAAAGATAGGTTTGTCGCAGAATTTCATCTAAGTTATCAAAACAATTTTCTTTTTTTTTTTTTTTTTTTTTTTGAGACAAGAGTCTCGCTCCGTTGCCCAGGCTGGAGTGCAGTGGCCGGATCTCAGCTCATTGCAACCTCCGCCTCCCAGGTTTACGCCATTCTCCTGCCTCAGCCTCCCGAGTAGCTGGGACTACAGGCGCCCGCCACCTCGCCCGGCTAGTTTTTTGTATTTTTTAGTAGAGACGGGGTTTCACCGTGTTAGCCAGGATGGTCTCGATCTCCTGACCTCGTGATCCGCCCGTCTCGGCCTCCCAAAGTGCTGGGATTACAGGCTTGAGCCACCGCGCCTGGCCAACAATTTTCATAAATTGTTCACAGTATCCTCTGTAGACTGTGCAGTGATGTTCATTTTCATTCCTGCTGTGAGCCATTTGTGTTTTCTTTTCCCCCAATCAGACTAGCTAAGAGTTGATCATTTTTACAGATATTTTCCCCAAAGAAACCTACTTTTGGATTCATTGATTTTTTCCTATTGTTTTCTTTTTCGTTGACTTTTCCTCTTTTTATTCTTATGAATTTCCTTTCTTCTACCTATTTTGTGTTCAATTTGCTCTCCTTGTTTTAGGTTCATATGGTAGAGGCTTAGATCATTGATGAAGAATATGAAAGAATGGGGTAGTACAGTTAAAAACTTGGTCTACTTATGCCCGTTAGAGAAAACATTCTTAAGCACACATGGAATCTTTTAAAAATTGACCATGTACTAGGACACAAAGCAAATGTCAGTAACTTGCAGAAGATAATGTATAAATATACGACATGTAGATAAATATTACAAATCACATTTTTTGGCCAGAGTGCAGTTGAGGAGGAAATCAGTAACAAAAAGGCAATTAAACACATTTGATTGATTGTTTTGTTTTTGTTTTGTAATAACTTGCACTTCCCTGATGCCTGAGGCCCAGCACCTTTTTGTGTGCTCTTGGCCATTTGGGTATCTTCTTTGGGAAGGGCCTACTTAATTATTTTGCCTATTTAAAAAACTGGGTCTTAGAAGTCTTGTCGTTTTTTTGAGTCAGGATCTTTCTTGCACAGGCTGGAGTGCAGCGGTACGATCATAGCTCACTGCAGCCTCAAACTCCTCGGCTCCAGCGAGCCTCCCACCTCAGTCTCCTGAGTAGCTGGGACTATAGGCAAGCATCACTATGCTCTGCTAATTAAATTTTTTTTTTTTTTTTGTAGAGACTGGGTCTTGCTGTGTTGCCCAGACTGGTCTCAAAGTCCTGGTCTTAAGTGATTCACCTGCCTCCACCTCCCAGAGTGCCAGGAATCCAGGTGGCGTAAGCCACCACACCCAGCCTGGTCTTGGAGTTCTTTCTAGGTCTAGGTGTGAGTCCTTTCTCAAATATGTGTTGTGAATAATTTCTGATTCTCTGGCTTGCTATTGTACTTGTTAGTGGTTATCTTTTGGAAAGCAAAGGTTTCTAATTTGATGAAATTTAATTATTTTTCCATTCTACTTTTCTCATCAAATTGAGACTTTGGGGAAACTACACAGCAGCAAACCAGGATATATCCTCTTAAAAACAGCTCAAGCCAGCCAGGTGCAGTGGCTTATGCCTGGAATCCCAGCACTGTGGGAGGCCAAGATGGGTCTCACATGAGGTCAGGAGTTCGAGAGTAGCCGGCCAACATGGTGAAACTCCATCTCTACTAAAAAAATACAAAACATAGCCAGGCGTGGTGGCAGGCACCTATAATCCTAGCTACTTAGGAGGCTGAGGCAGGAGAATCGCTTGAACCCAGGAGGCAGAGGTTGCAGTGCGCCAAGATCGCGCCATTGCACTCCAGCTGGGGGGCAAGAGCAAGACTTCACCTTAAAAAAAAAAAACAAAACAGCTTGAGCCAAGCATGGGCGGCTCCTGCCTAGAATCCCAGCACTTTGGGAGGCTGAGGCAGGAGGATCACTTGAGGCCAGGAGTTCAAGACCAGCCTGGCTAACATCGCAAAATCCCATCTCTACTAGAAATACAAAAATTAACCAGGAGTGGTGGCAGCATCTGCCTATAATCCCAGCTACTCTGGAGGCTAAGACACGAGAATCACTTGAAGCTGGGAGACGGAGTTTGCAGTGAGCCAAAATCATGCCACTGCTCTCCAACATGGATGGCAGAGCAAGACTCTGTCTCAAAAAAAAAAAAAAAACAGCTTGAAAATTTAAAAATAGCTCAACAATTATGAGAGACAGTGATTTTTTGTATTTCCTAAGCTGGGTTTCGAGGTATCTCTAGGTTCAACTCCTCTGAGGCTGGAAGTACATGAGGTTGGAGTCCAGGGTGCCTGAGACACGATGGCCCAGGTGCTCCACCTCCTCACGTCTTCAACAGCTTTGCTGAGATGACCCTGTCAGGCTTTGGCTGCTGGTCACAACTCCAGGGGAAGGTCAGGCGTTTGTCTAGTCGCAGCTCTGGCCTTGAGTGGCTGTCCTGGGCTGAAGGCAGCTGCCCTGAGATCAGAGCGACCCTGCCTTGGCCAGCATCACCCCTTCCCACGGCCCCTCCACCACACAACTGGGACCCTGGCCAGGGCACCACGGGTGCCGGGTACAGCGTGGGCCATCACAGCCTCCCGGGCACTCTGCTAGAGGCCTGGGTGTACCTGGGCCCCATCCTCCCACCCGTGGTGCCCTGACCAGGTCTGACTCTGACCCCTGCTTCCTGGCTTCCCGCAGCCGTGGGACCAGCCCCAGCCCCACATCCACACTCTTCATGTGGCCGTTTCCCCAGGACATAGCCTGGCCACTCCATTGTGCCAAAAGGGTGTGGCCCAAGGCACACCCAGACACACTGGGTCTAGGCTCCAAACCCTCCCCCGCAGCACCACGATCCCATCAGCAGCAGAGAGACTGACACTTTCTCCCACTTTGTGAACAGGAAGCCCGAGCTCCAGCAGGCCAGGGTCATGGGGAGGGGTGGGCCTGTGCCACCCAGGTTGTGTGTTTGAGCTGGTGCATGTGGCTGGCCCTGGAGGTGGACATCTCAACTCTGCCACCCTAAGGGCCGAACACGGCTGCAACCCTGGACCAGGGTGCAGGCAATGCCTTGCCCCAGCTTGCAGCTGAAAGTCTTGTCCACGGATCCTCCAGGCTGAGAGCCCAGCCCTGCCCTGTCTGTCAGAACGCTCCCCAGGGCCTTTGCATCTAAGCAGGGGATCTCTGTCCTGGCTCGAGCTGGCTCCGGGTTGACCCTGCCTCCTGCCACCTTAACACCAAGCGTCCTCAGCAGTCACATGCGGAGTGGGGGCTCCAGGAGGGCCAATGCTCTGAGCCTTCCCACTGAGGGCCCCGCTGAGCAGCAGTGGCAGCTGCCTGCCGTCCCCTGGGGCAGACCAACCACAGACTCTTCAGGTCCTTGGTGGGCTCCTGGGGGAGGGGCGGGGGAAGGACAGGCAGGAAGATGAAAGCAAGGGACAGATACGGGTGGAGCCTTGCAGAGCAGAAAGCCCATCTCCGGGAGCAGGGCGGGGGCTGCCCGGTGCTTCCTCCTGCCACAGGGGTTGAGGGCACGCAGGACACCCACCACCTCCGCACGTAGCCCCATCAGTTCACCAACCCCCAAGCCACAGCACTGCACTGACGCAGGAGGAAGCCACCAAGGAAGGCAGCTCTGCTCGCCTCAACCCCAAGCACCCCCAGGTGAAGACATCAGATCCATGTCCAAGAGCAGAAACCAGGAGAGGGAAAGTAGGCATTGTCAGGAACAGAGCAGTCAGAATGTTAAACTCTTTACATGACTGACTAATGTGTCCCAAGAAGTGCAGCAGTCAGGCGGCTGGGAGAGTCCAGGCCCCGTCCCCAGGCGCAGGGCTGCGGTGGCCCAGGCAGGACAGCCGGGAGGCGGGGAGGGGACGCTGGAAGTGTCTGAGCCGCTAGTCTCAGGAGTGAGCGTGGTGCCGACAGTGTGAGCGGGCACTGGGTCCTGGCGCTGCAGGGCCACAACACCCAGGTGAAGCGATGAGCATTTTGCCAGGACACGGCTGTCATCCGTGCAGTCACCCCCAGTGAGAGGGCGATTTGCATCCCAGGCACCACAAACCATGCTCGCAAATACTCCTGGGCAGCGGCCTCTGCCTGAGACGCGCGACAGCAACCAGAGCTGCCTGATGCCTGGAAGCGGGGTCTCAGGTGGCCTGGGGTCCAGAGCGACTCATTCAGGCCAAAGGAAGGGTCAACCCCCGGCACCCATGAGGCGGGAGGCCTGGCTGTAGGCCCTAGAGACGTCTTCCTGTTCGCACTGTGGCCTGGAGACCGGCCATGCCCTCTCCTGTGACAGGGGGCTCCCTGGGGACCAGGCGACGGCCAACAGAAGGGGCCAGCCTGCTGGGGGCCGCAGGGCGGCCCGGGGGCCGGGTTTGCGGTCAGCTCCTGGCGTTGCAGCCTACTGCGGGGCTGCCTTCCTCTGCTCCAGCTCTGAGAGCTGCTCCTCCCGGGCCCGTGCGTGCTGCGCTCCCACTCTGTGCGCCATCTCAGTGGCCGTGATGTCGATCTGGGCGTAGAGGGAGCTGCTGGCCCCTGAAAGAAGCCTGTGGTGAGCCGCAGCCTGTGCCCCCAAGCTGCCCAGCCCCATGACCCTGCCCTCCACACCAGTCCCCCAGCCAGGCCCTCGGAAGTGCCTGAGTGGGGACACCCTCAGGGGATGTGGCCTGGCCAGGGATGGAGTTGGGGACGTTTGCCTCCTGGGGGGAGGCTGTAGGAAGAGCTCCCTGACTGAGGGCTGCTGGGCAGGGCTGGTGGGGGGTAGGGCCCTGAGGCTGTGGTCCCAGTCCCTGACTGTCAGGGACTCCACAAAGGGCAGGGACCCACCTCGGACCCCCTCGCTGGCCTCCTGGAGCTCCAGGCCCATGTAGTGCAGCTGCTTCCTGGAGGAGGGGCTGACAGGGATGTTCACGTAAGCAGGTGACTCGCCGCGTGGCCTCTCTGGCCCTGGGCTGTCCACAGCCACGGGTCCTGGGGATCCTGTGGGGGAAGCAGCTGTGAGGCCTCGGTGGGGGCGGAGAGTGGCACTGATCCCAAAGATGGTGCAGTAAAGAGCTGCCCATCCCTCCCAGCCCCTCCTCCCCGCTCCGCCTCTCCTGCGGAGGTTCTAGCTCCATTTTCCTGGACTGTCCATCTTTGGCCCAGCGCTGCCCCATCCTGAGGCCACCCCCACACTCTCCACTCCTGGTCCAAGTACCCACAGAGCAGAAGGAAGCACTGCCCCCTCCACTGTGCCGCCTCTCCTGCAGGAATTGCCGAACCCCCACGGGCCCCCCAAGGCCCACTCTTCTGTCCCTGCGCCACTCGCCCCGCACCTTCACAACTCTCTCCCCACCAACCACCCCTCCTTGGCTGTCCCAGCGCCTTCTCTGCCTGACCCTCCCGGGCCAGCACAGCCCTGCTTTGTCCTGGCCCCCAGCACCTGCCCCCCACTGTCCTCCTGGGTCGCCCCACCTGCTGCAGGTTCCAGGGACCCCCTCCTCTCCTGCGCACAGGCCCACGCTCCCTCTGCTCCCCTCCAGGACACCCAGGTGCCCCACACCCTCTCTCCCCTCATAGGAGCTACTCCGTGCCCCCACCCCCTTCCTAATAGCTGATGGTGCCGTCTGCAAACCCCACTGGTGCTGGGGAGGGCAGAGCAGGAGCAGGATAGGAGGGGACCCCACAGGCCTGGCTGGGTGGGACCTGAGGCAGGCTCCCACCTTAGGGGGCTGGATGCACACTGGCCCCTCCTCTGCATCTGTGGGCACCGAGGTCCTACAGGAAGGACCCCGTTCTCCAGTGCCTCCTCCCACTCCTGTCATCAGGACCTCGTGGGGGAACGCACAGCCACGTGAAGCAGGGGAGGTGAGAGCAAGTCCCCCTCCCTCATTCCCTGAGCCAGTGACTGTGAGACACAGCCAAGCCCCACCCTGGGTGACCTCCCTACCCCCAGCACACTCCTGAGCCAGTGACTGGGAGACACAGCCATGCCCCACGCGCGGTGACCTCCCTACCCCCAGCACACACCGAGCCCTCAGCATTCTGCTGGGGGCTGGGATCCGGGGGGTGACAGCCCTACAGGTCGGCCTCCCTGAAACACCTGCCTGTCCAGAGGAGGGGCCTGGCTCAAGGCTAGGCCTCCCTGCCACAGGGATGCATCCGCAGCAGACCCAGGTTCTCCTGTGGACACCCGCTGCCCGGCACCTGCAGCAGACATCCACTCTGCCTGGCTCCTCTCATGCTTGTCCCCGCCACTCCCTGCAGCAGGGCTGGGGTTGGGGAACTTTCACTTGCTTGCTCCCAGTGGGGAGACTGAGGCCAGAGAGACCTGACTCGCTGATTCTGCAGGCAGCAGCCGGGACAGAGCAAGACAGAGCCCAGGTCAATGTGGGTTCGCTCACCTGATTCCATGAACTAAAGCAGCCAACACAGTTCTGCCCCAACCCTGCCAGGCCCCGAGGCCCTAGGGAGACCTCCCTCCTGCAAATGTGTGGTCCTAGAGGGCTGGTCTCCTCTCAGAATGCCAGGACCCCTTCACCGAGATGAGCCACACAGCACAGTGGCCAAGTTCTGGTGCCCAGACAGGCACCTGGGCCAGCAGGGACAGGGGCATCAGGGCCAGCTGCCTGGAGAAGCGAACATGGCTGAGGAGCCGAGGCCAAGAAGGGGTGGTGGGAGAGGCAGGTGTGGTGAGGGCCTGGGGAGAGCTAGGGGAGCGCTGGGACCTGGAGTCTGGAAAGGGGGCATCGAAGTCAAGGGCCGGGGCCGGGGCTTGCCCACAGTGGGGCTGGACACCCCCTGCAGCCTGGGACCTAGTTTTAAGACTGCATCCGTTCCTCCAAGGTTGTCCCCCAAGGGTGGGCAGTGAGGGGCGAGGGTGGAAGCAGGAAGGAGCGTGAGGCCTGATTGCAGGGAAAGGGGACGAAGGTTCCCAACACCACCTGGAGTCGCGCGGGGGCTGTAAGCAGCGCTGGGCCAGGGGCGTGTCCATATCTGCATCTCCCCCATGGCCACTGGCTCCAGGGCCCTCAGTGCTCCTCCTCCCGTCCCCTCCTTGGGACTTGGATTTTGCTTCGGCTTCTGTGAGCGTGGCTTCCAGTACCTCAGACACCCTCGGTGAAGCAGCAACCGGGAATGGACTGGCCCTTCTGTGCCCTCCTCCCAGACCCCACCCTGGGCTGGCGGCCCGACACTACCACACCGGCCTGGCTCACCTCTGTCCCATGGCAGACCCCGGACGCCCCTCCTGAGCCCTCGGCCTCTGTGGAAAAGGTTCACATCCTCCAGCAGATACTCAGCCTGTCCCCTTGACCCCCACACCTCTGTCCCAGGGCACCCGTGTCTGGGTAAAAGACATCTGAAGGGTATGGGTGGCTTTGGGGAGGCAATAGCAGGCTGCCCAGGAGGACGCTTGAGGCAGGGCTGGCCTCAGCACTCTGGACTGCAGGGATCAGTGTCCAGCCCAGGGCCAAGGCCGGCTGACGGGTGCTTTCCCGAGCTGCCCCTGCCTGCCTGTGGCCCTGCCCCATCCCCAGGTGTCCCCTCCAGGCCTGCCTGGACCCTGCCCCCGCTGTAGGTGCCACCTGTCTGGGAAGAAGAGATTGAGGAATCCAAGGTTCAGCCCACAGTGGCTCCTACTCCACAGGGAAACTGAGGCACAGAACTGGCCCTGATGCCACCTGTCCACCCCAGGCCAGCCACCCTCACCTCCAGCCTCTCTAAGCCCAACCTTCAGCAGGGCTCTGTCCCCAGTGACTGCCAGGCTTCTCTAGGGAGACCCTGGGAACCGGCACCTTCCCGCTGCCTCCCTGCCTGGCCCTCCCTCCCCACCTGGCCCCAAAACTGCACCTGCCATGGCACCAATGCCCTGCCCCTCACTAAGTCGCTTACCACCAGCCCAGCCTCCACAGGTCCCCTGCGCTCTCTGAGGACACAGCCCTTCCTCCTGAGCTGGGGCTCCTGGACCCCAACCCTGACTGCCTTCCTGCCATGCCCCCTCCCAGGAACAGGTCCACACTCAGGGCCTGGGGACCCACGGGCCCCAGTCTGTGTCTCCAAAACTTCAGTCCGTCATCCAGCCGCCCACTGGCCACTCTCAGCGGGTGCTTCTGAGACAGGCCACACTCGTTCAGGCCACACGGAGCCAGCAGCCTGCCCTCTACCCACTGCCCTGCTGTCCACACCTGGGCTGGGACTCACCCCCACTGCCCACTGCCAGCCAGCAACCACTGCCACCTGTCACCCAACATCCACTGTTACGCAACACCCACTTTCACCCCATTGCCCACATTCCCGCTGGCTGTGGGCCCCTGCCATCCCCACCTAGCCAAACTCTGTCTGCCATCTGCGCCCACCCAGACTCCCACCTCCCTGTCCCCGAGCTCTGGGGGACCGGCTCCAGGTGCCTACCTGAATGTGCTGTCGCGGGTCCCGGGGCTGAGGCGGCCACTCCCTAAACCAAAGAGAACCCGGGTCAGTGCACCCTTCAGGCTTCCCCTCATCCTATGCCCAGGGCCCCTGAGAACAAGGACACTACCCCCAAGATTGGCACAGGCTGGGGGACCTGGGCCACCTGCAGGGAGTCCAGCCCGCCTTCCCTGACGCCTTCTCTCCAGGGCCCTTTGCCCCACAGCCCCTAGATCTCTGGGTCACCCACCACCTTGACCACACAGCCTGGCGGTAGCCCCCATAACCACCCATGGGAGAGGTGGAGGCTTTGGCATCTGGGGAGGGGGCGGTTCTGAGCCCCGAGGCCCAGTCCGGCCCCACCATTTTGCTACTAGAGGATTGTTGGAGGAGGACCATGCCCGTACGAGGTAGTGTCGGGCTCCGACCTCAGAGCCGAGAGGCTGCTCCCAGGGCGGCTGGGATTTCCTTTCCCGTCCTTCAGGTGGGGGCCCTGCTCTCAGAAGATGGTGGGGAGGGATCCGCAGGGGGTGTCCCTGGAAATGCCCCACTGGGAGGCCCCAGATGAGATGAGTTCCCCGATACGGCAGGTGACCTCCTCCTGGGCCTCTGAAGTGGGCTGTGCCTAACAGGAGGTGCCCTGAGTCCCTGAAGGAGCCTGGGGTGGGATCTGAAGGCCACTTGCGGGAGGGACGGCGGCCCACGGCCGAGCACAGAGGCTTCCTGCCTTCCTCCAGCCCAGACAAGCAGAAGCGGGGCCAGCCCAAGAGAACGCCCCACATGGGCTCTGGCGGCTGGTGGCCAGAAAGAGGGCGCAGCACCCTCCTGTTCTGAGGGGCCTCGTGTGGGTGGGTGCTGGGAGGCTGGAAACCGGGGCTCAGAACCTAGCTCTGCTCCAGGCCAGACTCAAGGGCAGACAGTCACAGGGCTGGGACCCTCAGGTGAGGCCCCCTGAGCAAACCGGGCTGGTCTAGACTTTGAGAACCTTTGACCAAAAGGCCGACACCCCCTGAGCTCATCACATACACAGGCCCCTGCGGGGGCCCGTCCCCCGCTGCTCCCGGGGGGCCAGGCCAGCAGGTGCAGATGGTGCAGAGCCCAAACCAGCGAAGGTCCACCCTGTCCCCTGCCTGGCCAGGCCCAGGTGCTCCGGGGGCAGCAAGAAAACAGAACCAGTGTCTGACCCATCTGGTTGCCCCTGGCCTGAGGAGAAGCCTCCAGCCTGTTGACCACCCACCTGGGAACTGGGTACCAAGGCTGGAGACCCTGGGCTGCCGTAGCAGGCGGTGGCCGGAACCTTCAGACACCCGGAGCGAGGCCACTCACAAGCATAGTGGGGAGAGGCAGACGGCCCGGCCACATCCCCATAGGGAAAGGCTGTCCAGGGGCCCAGCCCCGCCAGGCAAGAGGCTCCATGACCCCACACCACCCCCAGACCACCGTGGGGTGCCTCCGTCTGCTCTCGTCAGAGGGACCTTGACGCCCCTAGCCTTGGGCAGACGATCAGTGGGAACACAGAGGGCTGAGCGTGGATGATGAGGACTCTGGCGGGAGGGTCCGGGTCCCCAGCAGAGGAGCCACAGCCTCACTCGTCCTGCAACAAGACTGGCGCGGCCACCTCCGGAGGTGACAGCAGCAAGGGCGAGGGTGGTGGGCAGCTATTGAGTGCCTGAAGAGTGACCTCATCAGACCCTCCGTGCAGCCCAGTGAGGCGAGGTCTGTCATCCCGTTTGCAAGAGGAAACTGAGGCTCAGAGACCAGGCACCGCTGCAGAAACTCCTCCCGAACTCCCCTGTCAGAGTCGGTGCCCAACAGGGTGGGAGGCAAGGGGCAGGCAGGCACCCCACAGGATGTGCAGGGGTGACTGAGACAAGCCTGGAACTCGGCCCCATATCGGGGAGACAGGCAGGGCAGGGGCCCCGGGCTCAGAGCCAGCCCCTCCTGGCCTGGGGTTGGAGGGTCCACCCTCACCCAGACCTGAGAAGCCCCATGCCTGAGCCTGAGCGAGTACTGCAGACCCCACTGTGGTCTCCAGGACACACCCAGGAATGTGCCACACGTGCACACACACATCACACACACCCCACACACCACACATGCACATCCCAGCCGGAGGGCTGCCCAGAGCCACCTCTCCGCACACCACAGCATTCAGGCCCAAGGCTGACAAGGAGGATGAGGCCTCTCGCACTCTCTGAAACAAAGGCCAAGGAGGCCGGCCCGGGGACTTCGGATCCAGGCAGAGGCCCCGCGTGAAGGGCGGGTGAGGTGGCTGGGCAACAGACGAGGACAAGGTGGTAAGAAAAGAACATTTTATTTCCAGTCTAAGAATGTATTACAAACAGTGTCCAGGTTGAGAAACGGCCGACAGCAAAGGGACAAAGCGAGGTGTTCACAGGGAGCTGCTGGACCGTGGTCAGGGCCGGCTCCAGGCTGTGCGAGAGGAAGCCACCCAGGGCGTGGACAATGGGCCAGACACAGCCCCGCCTCCGACGCAGCCCCGCCTCCGACGCAGAGCTGCTGAGCACCAAGTGGGGCTGAGCCCTGGGCCCGTGGAAATAGGGGCAGGGCCCGGAGAGCCTCCAGATGCCAAGGCAGCCTTTGGCCCCGCGAGGAGGTGCAGACGGGCGCCAGCGGGGCTCCCACCAGGGACCTGGGGCACGTGGCCCCTCCCAGCGGGGTCAGCAGGCGAGGCTGCTCTGAGGACACCGCCTGCTGCCGGAGCCTTCCCACAAGGGCTTCATCGGGGAGCAGTGGGGCCCAGACCCCAGAGACCCCGCAAGTCATGCAGCCTCCTGAGCTTCAGTTTCTCCCATAGAAGGGGATGAGGGCCAGTGTGCATGGAGCCTGGGGGGCTGGGCTGGTGGAGCCCGGGTGTCCGGAGCCTCTGTGGTGGCTTGGTGCTTAGCAGGTGGTGTGACTGCACCAAAGAGGTGACGGGGAGAACTGGCCACCCACGAAGTGGGAGTGAGCCCCGAGGAGGACAAGGCCAGCAGCGGGGCCTCTAGCCCTTGGCGCCCCAGTGTGAGGCACCAGCCAGCAGAGATGCAGCACCCGCCTGATCCTCAGGGTTGGGGGACACAGAGTGAAGCAGCTGGGCCTTGGGGCTCTGGTGACCCCGACCTGCCGGACCCAGAGCCCATGCCTCCCAGAACTCACCTCCCCGTCAGTCCCTTCCTCCACTGGCAGCCACAGGGCGCCCCCTCCAACTCCCCTCTCCGGGAGACCCCCCAGTCCCTCCCACAGAACGCAGAGCAAGGAGGCCAGCGCCACCTCCTCTCCCGTCTGGGGGCAAATTCAGCCCCTTTGCAGCCTCGAGGCCAGATCTGTGGCTCTCAAGGAGGGGGGTTTACCTTGAGTCCTCCACAGACTGGACATGCCGAAAAGAAAGCCGGGGATGGCCCCGCGTGTGGGCTGCCTGCTTCCCAGGGCTCGCCGGGGGCCGGGCTGGGCAGTGTGGCCTCGCTGCCCTGGGGGGCCTCCATCACCAGGCCCCGCCGTCTCGTGCCCAGCCAGCCAGAGGGACACCCGGCAGACGTCTGGCCGCCTGAGTCCCCGGCCGCACCGTCGCTGGGGCTGCCCTGCGAGGTGGGGCTGTGGTCCCTGGGAACCAGGCGGAGGCTGCGTGGCGTGTCATAGTGGGGCCTCAGGGAGGTGGGCACCTGGTACTCGACGGCCCCAGGCAGGCAGGTGCACAGGCTGGGCTCGGGCGCCCCGGCTGCTGGCAGGCTGAGCAGTGAGCCCAGTTCGTCCGTGGCCCGCCACACGTCCAGGCTGCTGCCCGCATAGGACGAGAGGCTGCCGGAGTAGGAGGAGTGGCTCCCAGTGGCGATGCCGCTGTCTGAGGAGCTCTGGCGGCCGACCTCCTGCAGCTGCCGTGGCCGCAGCGGCTTGCGGGGTGGCCTTGAGGCACCCAGCATGGCTTCCCCGGGGGCCTGGGCAGCTGCTGGTCTAGGCCCCTCCTGCGACGTGCTCGCCGACGACAAGGACTGCTCTGGCCATGCGGTGAGCCGGCTGCTGGCGCTGATGTCCAAGTGGCTGGCCTCCGAGGATGAGCTGGACAGGCTGCGGTCGTCCCCTGAGACAGAGCAGGAAGCCAAGGCAGCTGGGGGAGTGCAGGGGGCTGGGGAGGGCTCAGGGTGGGGATGACACCTGGTGGACCCCCATAGGCCAGCACTCTCTGGTCTCGCCCCAGCCCTCCCAGCCCCCAACCCCTGGGGGCTATAGCAGAAACCTGGCTTCACCAGCAACAGCCCCTCTGCCCCTCGTCCACTCCTGTTTGTCTGCCCCTGTCCTTCTGCCACCCGCTCTACTAGGGCCTGGGCCCCTCCCTCTCAGCATCCCTGTCACTACCTTAGTCCCAGCCTCCTCCTCTCCCCCAGAGCTCCCCACCCTCCCTGCCTAAGAGACCTGGGCTCCATACCCAGCCATCCGCACTAACTTCCAGGGCCTCCTGGGGTGGCTCGCCCTCTGCACCGTCCCAGCCCCAAGGCTGGCCTGAACATCCTTTCCCGAGAACTTCCCAGGCCCTGCCAGCCTGGACATGAGGTCCCAGCTGTGCCCACACACCTTGACTCACCCACTGCCCTCACCACGCTGGCATCCTTGCCTCACTCCCTGTCTCCCTCCCCACGGGGGATGAGAAGCACACCCAGGCTGCCTCCTGCCTGCCAGGCCGGGCCTCACGCACTCGTGGGAAAGCCGCTTTCATCTCTGCTGCCTCTCTAAGCTGCCTGCTCTGCCTTCCAGGGCTCCCAATTGCAAAGCAGTTGTGAGTCGCCCCCAGGAAGGCAAAAGCTCCCTGCAAACCTGAGTCCCCTCCTCCTGGGGCAGGGCAGGAGAGGAGATGGCCACTGTCTGATCGGTGCCCTCTGGGGAACAGGCAGTGATCCGAGAGCACTGGCTGGACCAGTATGGCTCCTGCACTTGGCCCTGGGAACACAGGTGGCCCATGCAGCCACCCTTCTGGGAGCACAGCGGCCTCTCCTGCCCTGCCAGCCCCTTCCACCGCCTCCTCTCCCCACGATGGCAACAGAGCCAGAGCCACCGGCAGCTGAGGAGGCACCTCTGCCCCTGAGCAGCTAGCTCGCCTGCCTGAGAGCCTTTTGTCTGGGCACAGAAGGTAAAACCAACATGCAGGGCCTTGGTCTCCCCCGGCCACAAGCTGGTGGGCAGGAAAGGAGTCAAAGGGTCTCAGGCCAGAGCCACCCTTCCCATCAGCATCTCAGACCAGTAAATGTGGAATTGTAAGTGAAGGAAGGAATGAGCTGAGCAGGGGAAGAAGGAGGGAAGGAATGAGCAGGAAGGAGAAAGAAAGAATGAATGAGCAAGAGGGAAATGAAGGAATGAATGAGCAGGGGGGAGAAGGAATGAATGAATAAGCAAGAGGGACATGAAGAAATGAATGAGTAGGCAGAGAAGGAAGGAATGAATGAGCAGGAGGGAAATGAAGGAATGAAGAGCAGGGGGAGGAGGAGGGAATGAATGAGCAGAGGGAGAAGGAATGAATGAATGAGCAGGGGGAGAAGGAATGAATGAATGAGCAGGTGGAGAAGGAAGGAATGAATGAGCAGGAGGGAAATGAAGGAAGGAATGAATGAGTAGGTGGAGAAGGAAGGAATGAATGAGCAGGAGGGAAATGAAGGAAGGAATGAATGAGCAGGAGGGAAAATGAAGGAATGAATGAGCAGTGGGAGGGGGGAAGGAAGGAATGAATGAGCAGGGGGAGAAGGAAGGAATGAATGAGCGGAGGGAGAAGGAAGGAAGGAATGAGCAGGAGGAGAAGGAAGGAATGAATGGGGGGAAGGAAGGAGGAATGGGGGGAAGGAAGGATGAATGAGTGGGTCGGGGGGAAGGAAGGAATGAATGAGCAGGAGAAAGAAGGAATGCATGAATGAGCAGAGGGAGCCAGCAGCCCCACACATGCATGGATGCCTCCCGAGCTCTCCCACTGGAGGCTTAGCTGGAGTCCCACAGCCCAGGCCAGCCCCTGGCCCTACCTCCACTGCCCGGCCGGCCCGCATGCGAGAGGAGGCTCAGCCGCTTCTCCAGCTGCAGGGTTTCCAGGGCTTCCTGGGCCACGCGCTCCTCCACAGTCGAGGGTCCCGGGGGACTTGGGTCTGCAGCAGAGAGAAGACTCAGTGGAGGAGGTGGCCCCCACTGCCCACCCTTGCCCACAGGCACCAGGCCCAGCCTGATGTGGTGGTGGCCCCCTCCGTGGAGTGGCAGTCCCCTGGGAGTCCCCGCTTCTCCCCATGCCTCAGCCCAGATGCGGGGCCTCAAATGCAGGCACCCACACCACCCCTATCCAGGCCACCATCTGTCCAGCTGGGTCCCTGCACCCATGGATGGCCCTGCCATCTGTCCACTCACCAGGACCCCACGCCGGCCAGACCCCTCTTCCTCACCACGGAGTTTTTCAATTTTCTGTTCCAAAAATGACCAGCCCCTCCCCATCCCCAGAGCCGGTCTTGCTGCAAGAGGGGCTGCCCACTGCTGATTCACAGTGCCCATTTCTCACAGGCTCCCCTCTGCCTGGGGAAATGCCCGCCCACCTTGTGGCCGTCCCACCATTCCCTGGGGCCTTGGATGGAGCCTCATACTGTGCCCAAGGCTCAGAGCACAGTGGTCTGCGGACCCTCGGCCCCACCCAGCCCCGCCCCCAGGGCTGCATGCAGGGAGCACCAGCCCCACCCTCTCTGGTCATCGTCCATGTGTCCTCTGGGACTGAGTGGCAGGAAACCTCCCCTTCCTGCCCAGGCAGCGCAGGACCTCTCACTGGCCCCTCGGCACCGCTGTCCCGAGCTTCAGCATCACTGCCCTGGTCCCCAAGCCCCCGCCCGTGCTGGGATGTCCCAGGCACTAAGTGATGTGGGCACTAGGCTGAGTGGCTGCCGTGCTCCAAACAGCAGGGCTCAAGATCCTGCCCCTTCCACATCCATGGGACCCACAGCCACAGCCGTCCCAAAGAGTTTCCCTGGCAGGGAAGCCACAGCTACACCCACAAGAGCAAACCGACCCCGTCCTGCTCCAAGTGGCCTCCTCTGGGCCTCCAGGACACACCTCCTGCCACCCACCTTGGGGGCATCTGCAGGACTCAGCCGAAACAGGTCCAAGGACCTGCTCTCCCCAAAATCCAGGAGCAGTGGCAGCATGGAAAGTTTACACCAAATTCTGCAGCACACAGAGGACTGGAAGGTACAGTCCCCAGCCTGGGACACCTGGATCAGAGCCTTGGTGGACAGAACCGAGCCTGGCGGAGGCTGGAGCCGGACATCCTGACCCTGTAGTCAGGGTTCCGGAGAAACCAATAGAAAGCGATGGGGTCCCTGTCCGGGTTCCCGTCTAGGCTGAAGAGGCCCCATCCCTGATAGGACACTGTCCTCTGCCGATACCTTCAGGCGCCCAGCTGGGGCATTGAGCACAACAGGAGGCCCCATCAGGACTCAGAACAGGGCCCTCCCCACGGGCAGGCGAGAGCTCACAGCACGTGGCCCAGGAACGCAAGAAGGACCTGGAGGAGCCTCCCCCAGCCTCCGGGTATGGCCGCCCCAAGGCACTGCCCGGGTCAGCCTGGGGCCCTGCCAGCCCATGACCCTGTGGCCCCATCTGTAGCATTGCCAGGGACAGGGATGCGGCCAGTACAAGCCTCTCTCCTGTGCCCTCCCCGCCTGTGCCTGGGAGGGTGGAAGGCAATGGCAGCCAAGGCTGTGCCAGCTCAGGCCCCAGTTCCTTGTGACACAGCCTGCTGGTGGCCATGGAGCCCACAGGCCACTCGGCTTGGCAGCTCCTGGTGCTTTCACCGACACATTCTGCCACGTGGGCAGGACAGCAGGCACCGGTCTTGGCTCCTTGGTGTGCTGAGGGTCCAGGCTGAAGACCAGCACAGTGACAGGACAGCACCACTGTCCCTCAGCACTCAGGCGTTCCGACCAGGGCCCCCCACAAAGCCAGTGCCCTGCAGTTGGGATGAAGAGCAGCCCTTGGTGACACCAGGGTCAGGACGCAGGACACAACCTCCCACCGTTTCCCATCCAGTAGCTGGTGGGCAAGACACGGATCGACTCCCAGCTCCACCATGCACCCCCTGAGCCTCTCAACCTCGTCTGCAAAAGGGTGCAGCAACGGTGCACCCCTGTGGAGGCCGGGCCAAGAAGGTAACATGCACACCGTGCTCGGAGCGTGGCGGATGCCAGGCCTCTGGGCCCTTCCCTCCTGCTCCTGGAGGGTCTGGCTGCCTCTGGGCCTTGGTGTCCACATGCAGAAGGCCAAGGGGCTGGACTTTCTGCATCTCTCGGCCCCTCCAGTGAGTCTTCAGCACAGGAGGATGGCAGGAAGCCCAGAGCGTGAGGACGCTGCCCACAGGGCTTTATCGTGGGAGCCCTGTGACCACGGGCTTCAGTGTTTTGCCAGCCTGGGCAGACGACCCCATCAGCCCAGACCCTCCCATGAGTCCGGCCTGCAGGGGCTGGGCCCACGGCTCCTCCGGCGGGGTGCTGCCCAGCATAGTGTCCCAGCTCGACCAGCACCTCCAGGTGGCCTGAGGCTCCCACACATCTACAGAGGCACAGCTTGGGGGCACAGCTGGGGGGCACAGCTGCAGGCTGAGGCCCTGACAGCAGAGCTTTCTGAGAGCTCCCAGCTGACTCTGACGAGGACATCCTGTGGAGTGGGGTCTGGGACTTCTGGTCAGCCCAAACCCCTCCAGCCGTCAGCAATGGCCCTGCCTGGGGCTGGCCCGCTTGCTGCCTGCGGTGGAGCCTGTCCTGTCTAGCAGCTGTCCCAGGCCGACCCTCCCCAGCATCCTCTACCTAGTGCTGCTTCCCTGGCACAGCCTATGTTCCCTGGGAACTGCCTGAGGGGAGCAGGAGAGAGCAGGGAGCCCTCCTCAACCTCCTGCTGCCTCTGCCCGTCCCTGTCCTGCCCTGGGCCCTGCACACCCTCGCCTTGCACAGTCGAACACGCCGACCACGTCATCCATGCCAGCCACACCATCCATACCTGCCAGCAACCATTAGGCAGGAAGACGCCTGCAGGGGTGCGGCCACGCCATCCAGCATGGCAGGGCAGTGGGGAGGGCCCTGGCCACAAGTGCCACCTCCCTCCTCCCAGGGCCGCCCCCTACGTGACTGTGCTGGTGTGGGCAGTGGGCATTGGGGCTGTGGCCAGGGGAAGGGAGGCCAGGGTGCCCGCCCCATATGCCGCTCGCCTCTGTCCTCCCAGTCACCCTTCCCCTGCCACACCTCGGCTGGGGTGCCAGTGCCAGGAGGCGCCACATATGAGCTTGCTGCTCACCCACCACGTGGCCTGGGCCTTGGCCTCACTTGGACGTAGGGTCACGCGCTGCCCGCGTGGAGCTAAAGGAGCATTTGAGAGAACCCATGAAGGCACCTGGCCCAGCACCTGCCCTGACCTGGGGAGCCCCACTGTGCCCAGACACCAGGGACCCTGTGGGGTCCAGCAACATCCCTGGCCAAGGACTCCTGCAGAGAGTGCCACAGCCACAGCCAAGGAAGTGCAGGTGAGACAAGACGAGACCCCCTCAGCCCAACGTGCCCTGAGACCCCACAGCCAGGTGACCTCCCGAGGTGGCCTTGGACCTAAACACCGGGCTCAGGCAGAGCCAGTCCCGACCCCAGCTGCAGAGTCAGATCAGCTGCTGCTGAGCCGCCAAGCTCGGGCAAGGCCCTCCCTGCTCCCGGCCATGGAAGATGGTGGCAGTGCGTCAGAGGGTCTCTTACTGCACAGGGGCAGCTGTGGCTGACTGTCCCAGCCAGAAAGCTCTAGGCCCAAGCATCCCAACAGCTCAGACCCCCGAGGCAGAGCACCTGCAGGTGCGAGTCCAGCCCCGGCTGCTCTGAAGCCCTCAGCAGGGCTTGCCGAAGCCCAGGCTTTAGTCCTGACCTGGAAAAGCTCTGGTTCCTTAGCTGGGGGTGGGAAGGGCGGCCACCTAACCAGGCAGACGAATCACCGTGGCCCGCCGCCCCAGGACATCGCACAGCCCGCCAAGCATACCCTCCCCAGTCGGCCAGGCTCACACACCTGGGAGAACGGGCCGCAGCCCAAAGGGGCCCTTGGTGGGGGAGATGCCTCGGACGATGCAGTCGAACAGGAAGCTGATCTGCTCCCCCTCGGCTGAGGACAGGAAGAAGACACCAGCCCCTGCAGAGGAAGGACAGAGACAGGTCAGCCTGGCCCAAGTGTGGGCTGGGGACCCTGAAGAGGAGGAACGCAGGAAACCAGAGCAAACTCTGTCAAGAGCTGACAACACCCCGCCTGGCCCCGTGGAGCCGGGTGCCCAGAGTCCACACCCGGCCCAGCCCCACAAAGCCAGGTGCCCAGAGCCGACACCCCGCCTGGCCCCACGAAGCCGGGTCCCCAGAGCCTCTGCACTCCCCACGGAACCCACCGCGCCCTTCTAACTTGGCAGCATCTAGGAACAGCTTGGGCTGCTGGGCGCCAGGGTGAGTGCTGCTTCGCCCATCCTAGGTCCTGCAGTGGACAGGGTGTGGAGAGGAGGGAGGGGATGTCCTGCCCTAGACAGAGATGGGTGCCCCCGCCCACACACCTGCCTGCTTTGGGGATGGGGATGTGGCTGCTCCGCCACCTGGCAAGTACTTGATCAGTCCCTCCTCTGCCCCAAGGGCCCAGCGACCCACCCCCTCAGCCCTCTTGAGGGCAAATGAAGCAGCCAGGAGACCCCAGAGACATCAAGTAGGGTCCCCTCAGGGCTCCACGGCCACAGGAGAAGGGAGCTGTGCCACCTGGAGCTGGGGTGACATCTCAGGACAGCTGCAGTGTGACCGCACTTCCTTCCCTGGGGCTGTCGTGGGGGCTGTGTTCAGATATTTGCAAAAGGCGTGGCACAGCACCTGCCCACACATGCTGCGGCTGTCACTGCTGGCCAGCACCGTGCCCTCCCCACCTTAGGCGGCCTCCCCACCCCCTCAGTCATCTTTCATGGGGAAGCTGGAGCTCCCAGTGTGTGGGTGCCACCCTGAGGTCGTGTGCAGCATGCTGGGGCCAGCACCCACCCCCGCACCCCCACAGCAGCAGGAGGGCCCCCAGGGGCCACCTCGGCGTCACTGGCAGAGCGACGCGGCCCCTACCCATGGAGAAGTCCCAGCTGCGAGTCATGGGGCCGCTGCCCTCCCTGCCAAGGGTGAATGAAGCCCTGGCGGCTGCGTGAATGGACGACTGGGCTGGCCGCACCCGGCTGGACACTCTGGCTGGCGTCACCTCACAGGAATCCCGCCCGCTCCGGGGCCTCTGCCCATTGCCCAAAGAAAGGCACGCAGGAGGGAAGGCGCCGGGGCGGGCAGGAGGGGTGGGGAAGGGAAATCTCAGCATTAGAAGCCCCGCTGCCTGCCACCCAGTCACGCTTCGCCATCACGGAACGCAGGCTGTAGATTCCAGGGACACGGAACTCGGGCCAGCCCCGACACGTGGCAATGCTGCTGGCCCCTTGGCGGCCACCCCGGGCACACGAGGGCGAGCAGTACCTGGTGCTGTGGATGCTTCCTTCCATGTAGTGTCCCCAAACCGGGTCATGGGACAGCGCCATTCCTGCGTTAGCGATGAGGACACTGAGTCCCAGAGAGGGCATGCCACCCGTCCACCGTCACACAGCCACGAGGTGGACTCAAGTCCAAGTCCCCTGGCCCCCTGGGCACCTCCTGGCCCCATGGGGCTTCCAGTCCTGCTGTGGGTGAGGGGTGCTCCTGACCCAAAGCGGAGATGGGGCATGGAGGGGAGGCCAATGCCCGCTGCAATGCCATCCAGGAGGGTGCCCCGAGCGGCTCAGGAGGGCAGTGATGGGGTGGGGCCCCCAAGCCAGGTAGGGTGGGCAGAAGAGAGCCCTCACCAGGCCCTGGGGGCAGGCGAGGAGAAGGCCGTCATGCTGTCCGCTGGCCGGCTCACTCACAGTGGCCAGGCAGTCGCTCCCCGTCCCCGTGGTCTGGCCCTCCCCGTGAAGGGCTCAGCCGGCCGGGCCCCAGCTCTCACGAAAGGCCCGGCTCTCTAATCCTGAGCTTACAGACAGCTGGCAGTGGCTGCGGGACAGTGAGTGCCCCGACTATAAAAAACCGCATTACGGAAGGAGTGGAGCTGGCCCCACATTCCACGGGGCATCTTGGAGCATCACTCACCCCGAAGACGCAGTTGGCCGGGCAAGGCCTGGAGCACAGCCCACCACCAGCCTCGGGCCCCCATCTGCCCGCATGGCACCCTCGCCAGCCACCCCCATCCACGCCAGCATCAGTGGCCCTGACATCAGTGGCCCTGGAGGAAGACGCCCATCTCCAATGCTGGTCTGCCGAGTCGTCAGGCCATGGCCTCCCAGGACACCGCACGGCTGGGCTCTCGCTGGGCCTCCCTGGGTTCATGCTCCACCCCTGCCCACAGGCTCCCTGCTTTACCCAGCCCCCCACAGTCTTGGAAATGCTCAAAGCTCCCTCTGCACACCAGGTCTGCCTGCCATCTCCACTCAGGAGGCTGCCGTCCCCACCTTTCACACCCCTACATCTCCACCCAGGAGGCTGCCGTCCCCACCTTTCACACCCCTACATCTCCACTCAGGAGGCTGCCGTCCCCACCTTTCACACCCCTACATCTCCCCCAGGAGGCTGCCGTCCCCACCTTCCATACCCCTACATCTCCACCCAGGAGGCTGCCGTCCCCACCTTCCACACCCCTACATCTCCACTCAGGAGGCTGCCGTCCCCACCTTCACACCCCTACATCTCCACCCAGGAGGCTGCCGTCCCCACCTTTCACCCCCTACATCTCCACCAGGAGGCTGCCGTCCCCACCTTTCACCCCCTACATCTCCACCCAGGAGGCTGCCGTCCCCACCTTTCACACCCCTACATCTCCACTCAGGAGGCTGCCGTCCCCACCTTTCACACCCCTACATCTCCACCCAGGAGGCTGCCGTCCCCACCTTCCATACCCCTGGCCACCTAGAACACCCCTGACCTTTCCAAACTCAGGTCACATGATGACACCTTTCATGATGCTTTTCTTGGCCCCTGGCCCCCTTCAGTCCCCTGACCCCGACAGCCCCTCTGTGATGCTCTCATGGCCGCCTCCTCTGGGGGCACAGCCCCGTCTGCTGCTGTCCCGGCCACCAGGCTGAGCACCTTGCTAGCAGGGAGCCTGAGCTGTCTGTGGTCTCAGTGCCCAGCCAAGCACCCATAACCAGGAGACCCCCAGTGCTCAGCCTTGGGTGGAAGGAAATAGGTGAGAGGCTACTGACCCCGCCCCGCCCTTCCCCAACACAGCGTGTGCATGTTCCCTGTTTGCCTGTGTGTTTGGGGAAAGGGGGGAAGAACAGGGCCTGCCCCATTTTGCTGTATCACATAGCTGTGGCCACAGCAAAGCCAGCCACTCGCTTCCCCTACCCCTGCCCTCCGAGGCTGCCCCTTCTCGAGAGGCTGGTCCACTCCCTCCCTGGAATCAGGGCCAGCCAGTAATGGCTCTGGCATAAAGGGGCACGAGGGATGCTCTCCCAGCCCTGCCCCAAGACCATCAGAGGCCTGGCAGCTTCTGCTTCTGCCCCCTTGGAACCTATTGAGAAGCCCAGGCTGTCCTATCAGAGGGTGAGGTTCCTGGAGGGAAACTGAGGCAACCCAACCAACAGCCGACACAGCATTTTCCTGGGCCTTTGGGCCCCACCATAGCCAAATGCCACTGCCTGAGGGACCCCAGGCAGCACCCCATGGGGCAGAGTTGAGCTGTCCCCACTAAGCTCCGTCCAGATCCCTGGCCCACAGAATCGCCAGCCAGGGAACAGCCGCCAGCCGCTGGGTGTGGGAGGGTTTGTCACACCGCAGGAAACAGCGTGGGAGACACAGAGAAGCAGGACAGAGTCAGCAGGATGCAAGCAGAAGGCCACGGCCTGCGGGGCTCAGGGCAGCTCCCACTCCGGACAGAGACTGGGGTTGCTGAGCTGCAGGCAAACCTCACCCACGTTACAGTCGCACCTGCTTCCTAAGAAACATGTCTCCAGTGAAAAAGCTGCTGCACTGACTCCAGGACTCACTGGCTTGAGAAAGGAAACGCTGTTTCACGCAGACCTTCAGTGAGCCAATTAGATCTAAGACGGTTTCTATTTGAATAACCTCGAGTGCTCTCGTGGCTGCCCGTTGATGTCAGAATCTTAAGTGCTCAGAATCCCAGCTCCTCAGGGAACAAACATCGGGGGGACCAGGGTGTCCCGGATTGCTCATGCCAGGTAGGCGTAGGCAGGACTGAGAAGTCTTGATAACATGACCTCAGCCCTCCCCATCCCCAAGGTGGCAGCTTCTTGTGCACTTGAGAGTGGCCCCACCTGGTGAGTCTCGGACGGAGGAAGGCCTGGAGCCTGGCAGTGGGTGTCAGCTCCTACCCCTCTTCTGCCCTCCTGAAGCAGCCCCAGTCCAGGGGCACAGCTCTAGAAGGTCCCCCTTCCTGGGCCGCCCCTCCTCCCCTTGTCCATCATCACCACCTTCTTAACATTCCTGGAACCCACAAGGCTCCCACCCCTCATCCAGGCAGCTGCTGCCTGGGGCAGCCTCGCCCTCCATCATCTGGACCACAACCAGAACCTTCTCTGGCCCCTGTCAGCCTCTTCCTCCATGCTCATCTGCACCCTGGGGTCCACATTAGCATACGAAACACTTCCCCCGCTCAAGCACCTTCAGTGGCTCCCTGCTACTCTGAGACAGTGATGAAAATGCTCGCGAGTCCAGTTAGCCAACTCTCTACAACCCAGCCCTGTCTCCTCCTCCTCCTCTACCCTCACGACTCCTATCCCCACCTAACAGGGCTCCTACACAGCTCTTCAGGACACCCATTCATGCTCAAAAATGTCGGAAGTGCCTTTTCACCTCTCTCCACCCCTTACCCTCTGACAGCTGAGCTAACTCCTATTCACCCTGCAGACGTCCCCTGAGACTCACTTCTCCAGAGAGCTTCCCCCAATGCCCCAGCCTGGGGTCTGTGCCCCTCCCAGCTCCCCTCCCACCCTCTGAGGACTGAAAATGCCTCATTCAGTCTCATGCAGGCTCTGAGGCCCAACCATCTGATCCCTAGACCCAGCGCCCGACCAGGAGAAGCCACTGAAGGCATTCTCTGCTGCCCCAGCGCCGGGAACTGAGGCCAGGGCTCCAGCCAGCTGGGTCCAGGCTGCCTGCCAGGCTGCAGTGGCCAAAGACGGCCGGCAGGGGGCTCTCCAGAGCTGGGCAGATGCAACGTTCACATAGCAAGAGCCTCCTAGTTGGGGTTTTCAATTTTTACTCTTTTTTATTTATTTTTTCCTTTTTGAGACAGAATCTGGCTGTGTTGCCCTGGCTGGAGTGCTATGGCAGGATCTTGGCTCACTGCAACCTCCAACTCCCGGGTTCAAGTGATTTTCCCACTTCAGTGCCTGGAGTAGCTGGAATTACAGGTGTGTACCACCACACCTGCCCAATTTTTGTATTTTCAGTAGAGACAGGGTTTCACCATGTTGACCAGGCTGATCTCAAACTCCCGACCTCAGGTGATCCTCCCGCCTCAGTCTCCCAAAGTGCTGGGATTACAGGCATAAGCCGCCATGCCTGGCCACATTCTTGACTCATTTTTAAAAGTCAAAATGAATTTCAAATGCTCCTGGTGGCCCCCAGAGGCTGGGTGAAGAGGCAGATGTGGTCCTTGGACTGGACCCAGCTGGAGAGAGCAGGTAAGGGGGGAAAAGGGAAGCTTCCATTCCAAAAGCTTCCATTCGCCCTCAAGGCCCAGCTCAAATGTCCCCCTGCCCCTCCAAAGCTCTCCCTTCCTGGACTCTGGGTGGGCTCACCCTCTCCAGGGCCCACTGCCCTCTGCTGCAAGCTGAGCCTGTCCCGGGGTGAGTGGCCCTCTCTGCATCACTCTCCACCACGCACATCCGTCCCTGCAGGTGGGGCCCAGTCACTTGCCCGTGTGTGAGGCTGGAGCCCACAGCCCTGAACTGTCCATAGACCGTCGCCTGCCACGTCTCAAGTGCGCTCAGGCCAAGCTCCGGGAGTCCACACTACAGGCCCATGACCAACAGAGATGGGAAATTGGGCCACACTGGGGACCCAGAGTTGCTGTCACCAAGCCACCTCCTGTCCCATTCTGAACAGGCAACTGTCCACAGAGAGACCTCCGCCCCCAGGCACCAAGCCCAGCCAGGCCTGTCTCCACCCGACCCCCAGCAGGGCCCCCATGATGCCATGCCCAGCATCTCAGGGTGAGTGAGGCGTCGCCTTGGGCCGGGGTCACCCTCTCTGCTGTCTGCGGAGCTGGCTGTGGCGGGGCCGAGTGAGGCCATTCTGAGGCATCGGGGACCAGGCTGGGACCTGTCCCTGGGGAAGGAGGGAATGTGGATTTCCTACACCCAAACCTTCCAGGGCCTTCCCACGATGCCAGCCCAGCTGTGACCTCCAGACTGAATGTGACAACACCCACAGACTACTGGGATCCAGATTCTGGATCCTTCTCTGTCCCAGTGGCCCTGGTTGTGGACCAAATGGTGGCCCATAAAATGTGTTCACATACCAGAACCTGTGAACAGGGGTCTCTGTGGATGGAACTGAGGATCTCGGGATGAGGTCATCCTGGGTCATCCAGGGGGGCCCTAAGTCTGGGGACTGCAAGAGACAGAAGAGGAGGCCCACGCAGGAGCCAGCAGGCGCAGGGATCGGAGCAGCACAGCCACGAGCCGAGGCCGCTGGGGCCACCAGAGGCTGGAAGGGGCAGGAAGGACCTTCCCATGGGTCCTCCCCAAGAGATTTTGGAAAAAGCTGACCCTGAGGACCCCTTGATTTGGGGCTTCTGGCCTCCAGGCTGCAGAAGGAACCCATTCTGGACACTTGGCCCTCTCTTGGGGGCCATCTGCTACCGAAGCCCCAGGAAGCTGATGCCGCAGCCCCTGGACCACCCGAGTTGCCGGCTCGCTCCCACAGGAGGCCCTGGGTTGCCCACGCGTGCCGCAGATGCCCTGTCCCTCCAGCCACACGGCCTGCACTGCGAACACCATCACTTGGCCGAGTCTAAGACCCAGCCTCAACCACCCAGGGTGGTGGCCATGCCACCTATCCAGGAGGATAGAGCCTAGCAGGGCCTGCTGGGGACAGGGATGGGCGACTCGGCCAAGCCTTCCAGCCTGGTCTCCAGAACCCACCTGCCCTACGGGGTGTGCA
The DNA here is from genome assembly GCF_009764315.1 of Trachypithecus francoisi. NCBI lineage: Eukaryota > Metazoa > Chordata > Mammalia > Primates > Cercopithecidae > Trachypithecus > Trachypithecus francoisi. The sequence goes on along the minus strand of NW_022681454.1, from coordinate 3,576,952 downwards.
GCCATCGGTGACGGAATTCCCAGAGCCCTTCCTCTCTCAGGCCAGGGTCCCACCGGGGACGGGAACATTCGGCACTGAGCTGCAGAGGTGGGTTCTGTGGGGCCAACCCCCATTTGTGAGTTCTGTGTGGCCAGCCCGGTGTGCAGGTTTGCAGGTGGGGCTGCTCTAACACCTTGCCCCGGGGAGGCAGCAGCAGGACAGACGGCCCCACAAGAGTTCACCCTGGCTTTTGAGCAGCCCGGGAAAACAGCACAGCAGCCTCGCCCTGGGGGGAAGCAGAGCCCAGGTGTGGGACTGTTTACCAGCGGAAAAGGGGCCACCCACACCTAGGCAGGGACGTGAAACTCCACGGCCTCAGAGGAAAAACATCCAGTGGCCCCATTCCATTATGGCCCAGACAAAATAAGCAGGTCTCCAAGGACCCGGGTCCTCCTGCCGTGCCCCAGCTTAGAGGGTAAGCACACGGCGCCAACCCGGCCAGCTGCCTGCCTGTGCCAAGGAATTCCACAGACAGAAAGGAAGGCATGGGTCCCCCCCTCCAGGCACCCCCAAATCTAGCACACCACAGACGGGACAGGCTGCCTGTGCCAGGACAACTAGAGCCTGCAGCTCTGGCTTCCCACGCGACAGAGGACAGGGACGCTGGGTCCAGTCACTGTTTCCGGCCACTGCCAACCCACTCCCCAGCGGCTCCTGAAGCCCCCGTGCTGAACCTCCAGCCTGTCGCAGGGGGGCCTGGGGGCCCATCCAGCAGATGGGACCCCGACAGGTGTCCTAGCTTTCCTGGGAACCACCCCCACCCCCCACACCAGCCCACAGCTGGTGTGGGCAGCGACTCTGGCCATCCATACTGGCTGTCCAATTCTGGAGGGGCCAAGGCCCTTTGGACTCTGGCTATGGTCCCTGCCAGCCCCAGGGGCCGAGACTCTGGGCCAGCTCTGCCCCGTGTGCCCCTGCAGCTGGCTGTGTACGCCCCCTGCCTCCGTGGAGCCTGAGCCTTGCCGCCCTGTTCCCCTTTCAAGAGTCAGATGTTGTCTCCTCAAAGGCCCCAACAGGGCTGGCTCCTGCCGCAAGACCCACTGGGTTTGCTCCCAGCACCCAGCACAGAAGGTGGTGTAACATGGCACCCAGATGGGCTTGCGCCCGTGCCCCAGCTGGCCTTTGCAGGATGAGGTCCCAAGCGGCCAGCGTGGCCTGTGTTGTTGCCTGCATTTGCTCCACCCAGACATCCAGGCTCCACCAGAGCCCCGGCCAGTGTGAGCCAGTGTGAGCGCCGGCCAGTGTGAGCCAAGGGCTGTCCCTCAGTCCTCTCAGCCCCACACCAGGCCCACAGGAGGCCCCTCTGCCCGCCACCAGCCCAGCCAATGAGCAGCTGCCCCTCCAGAGGGAAGAGAGGAGGCGTCACGCCCTCTGCGGGGACTGCAGGTCCACAGGGCAGCCTGGCACATCTGCACCCAACATGGGAGAAAGTGGAGGGGTCGCTGGGACAGCCCGCTCCTCCAGCAGCCCTCAGACTTTCTGGGGAGGGCTGGGTGCCTTCCTGCTCCCATTTCCCGCACTCCCCTGCCTGAGGGCAGCTCTCAGGCCTTCTCACGCCCAAAGGACTCAGGCCATCCCCACCCACGGCCTGGCCACCTCACTGGGGACATTCGGGCAGCTCTGGGTGACCCACAGGCAGGGCGGTGGGCGTGTCCACCAGGAATTCTTGGTCCAGGAATGTGTTTTCATGGTGCTCATGCGGGAGCTCACGCTCCCTGCTGCTAAATGCATTTGTTCTTTGTTTTGTCCTTTTCATGAAATCTGGATATGAGCGGCTCTGAGGCTCTGTGGTCTCGGGCCCCTCCTCCCATCCCCATACTGTCTCCCTGCAGTGAGGAAGAGGAGAGGCAGCTGAGGCCCCATACTTGGCACTCCACACGGAGGGTCCTGCGGGCAGAGGACCTCGGACATGGAGCGTGGGGAGACGCCATCCACCTGCTGGACATGCCAGCAGGCCGGCCTGCACGCGGGGTCGGGAGGCCCGAAGCCAGCAGTTCTCGGGGGAAGCGGGGGTGCTGCCGCTGCCCAGTGAGCCCATGCATCCGTACTTACAGTACCCACACCTGGTCCCGCCTTCGAAGATGAATCCGCTCGGCACAGCCCCATAGCGCCGGAGGTCGGACAGCTTCCACTGCCCCGTGACAGCCGGGGGGATGTCCCTGGCCAAGACGAGGATGTCATTGCAGAGGTGCAGGGTGGCCGGGCCGCTCTCCAACTTGGTGCCTGGAGCCACTGTCACATGGAACCTGTGCACTGTGGGCAGGTGGGGTGAGAGGGCATCATAGGCAGGAGGGGCGAGAGGGCATCATAGGCAGGAGGGGCGAGAGGGCATCGCAAGAGGAGGCAGCAGGGGACACTGCGGGCGGGTGGGGCAAGAGGACATCATAGGAGGAGGCAGCAGGGGCAGGGACTAGGCTGGGGCAGCCACCCAGGTGTCAGCCCGGGAGGCAGCGGTGGCAGGATGAGCAAATGGCTCTCCCCACAGCCCCGAGGTGGCCGGGCTCCAGGGGGCCGCACTTGTCTCCTCCCCATCCTCCCAGGAACTACCTTTGTTCAGGTGCAAGCAAGTCCCAGAGGGGCCTGACCTCGGACCTCCGCCTCCCTCCCCTCCCACCACAGAGCTGCTGGGGAGGACAGGGCTGGTGAGTGCCCTGGCTGGGCTCCCGCCCCCAGCACCTCCTCTCCAGAAAGTCTCCCTCCACAGCTGCGTGGCCCCATCACAGAAGGGGAAACCGAGGCTCAGGGACCCCCAGCCTCCAGTTAGGGTGTGGAGAGTCTGGGGTCTGCATCGAAGCCCCAGCCTGGTCACAGGAACCTCAGGACACCACAGGCCTCTCTCCATCCAGGTGGCCATTCACCCAAACCCTAAGCACTCCCGTGACTCTGCCTAGGCCCCTGCCTCTGAAAGCCTCAGAGAGGACAGTGGTCCTGAGTGCTGTCCCCACCTCCCCCCTCTTCCCAGGTCAGCACCCCAGGCAGTCAGCAGCCTACCCACCAGGGGCCCCACCTGCTCCATCTCCAACCCCCAGAGCCAAAGGGACCCCTGTTTCCATCCCACCTCCCACTCCTCTGCCTCCTCCACCTGCTCCAAGCTGTGGCCTTGGGTGGATCCTTGTCAGGCCATGTTCTTTCAAGATTAAGCTGCCTGGGCAGTGCCCAGTGGCCTCTGTGCGATGGCCCTGCCCCAGCAGATGAAGGAAGCAGAGCCATGCTGCTGAGCCAGGCTGGAGGGAACCCCCAACGGAAGAACTTTCTGGAAAGTTCTGGCAGTTCTCTCCTAGTGTCTCCTTCCCCTGCGCCCTCCCGCAGAGCTGATCGCACCTCCTCCCACTAAGCCCCCAGCTTCTCTCCCCTTCAGTGGAGCAGGAGGGGCTGCTGCCCTGGTGCCAAAACTGGGGGAGAGAGACACTCACCTCCAAGGCCAAATAACTCAGCCATCAAGGGCCAGGATATTTTAATCAATAGTTTAAAAAGTAAAGTTAAGCAGAGTCCATGCTAATCAAAATAGCAAGTTTTTTCGTGTTTTTATTTTTTAATTTTTAATTTTTTTTTTTTTTTGAGGTGGAGTCTCGCTCTGTTGCCCAGGCTGGAGTGCAGTGGCGCTATCTCGGCTCACTGCAAGCTCTGCCTCCCGGGTTCTCGCCATTCTGCCTCAGCCTCCCGAGTAGCTGGGACTACAGGTGCCCACCACCACACCTGGCTAATTTTTTGTATTTTTTTTTAGTAGAGACGAGGTTTCACTATGTTAGCCAGGATGGTCTTGATCTCCTGACCTCGTGATCCACCCACCTCGACCTCCCAAAGTACTGGGACCACAGGTGTGAGCCACCGCACCCGGCCGTGTTTGTTTTTCTAAGACAGGGTCTCACTCTGTCTCCCAGGCTGGAGGACAGTGGTGCAACCTCAGGTCACTGCAACCTCCACCTCCCGGCTCTTTTTTTTTTTTTTTTTGAGATGGAGTCTCACTCTGTTGCCCAGGCTGGAGTGCAATGGCACAATCTCAGTTCATTGCAACACCACCTCCCAGGTTCAAGTGCTTCTCCTGTCTCAGCCTCCTGAGTAGCTGGGATTACAGGTGCATGCCACCAGGCTAATTTTTGTATTTTTAGTAGAGACAGGGTTTCACTATGTTGGCCAGGCTGGTCTCGAACTCCTGACCTCAGGTGATCTGCCCGCCTTAGCCTCCCAAAGCACAAGGGTTACAGGCATGAGCCACTGCGCCTGGCCATCATTTTTGTATTATTAGTAGAGACAAAGTTTCACCACTTTGTCCAGGGTGGTCTCTATGTCCTGGGCTCAGGTGATCTGCCCACCTCAGCCTCCCAAAGTGCTGGAATTACAGGTGTGAGCCACCACATCTGGCCTAAAATAGCAAGTTTTTAAAGCGAGGGCAGCTAGGGCTGCTGGGATTATTGGGTGGGTGCCAGTGTAGGACCAGGACTGACTCGGCTGACATTCTACTGTTTTGCTCATTATGGGTTTTGTGGCACTGATTTGGTTTCTTAGGAGATGCAGGATTATGCTTGCTCTGCTGCTGAGTGCCCAGGCCCCATCACCACCCACCTCTGCTCAGAGCCCCAGGGCAGCTCAGCCCCCACAGGCACCCACTGGAAGCCCCTGTAGGGCTGGGACTGAGGTTCCACCTCTGCCAGGGCCAGCTCCGCAGGGGAGCACTCCCTTCCGCTCTCTCTCCCTCCCTCTGTTCCCACCCCTCCCCTCCCTCCCGTCCTGTGTGGGGGAAGCTAGGGTAGGACCACCCAGCCTGGGGCTCTCCTTCCTACCCAGGCTCTGGGCTTCACTGTCCAGTCTGGGAAGCAAAGGGCAGAGCTTTGGGAGACCACATCCCTCCAAAGGCCACCAGCTTGGGTTAAAGGCTCCACTTGTAACTAACGGTCAGGCTAGGGAGCTCCAAAGACACCATAGCCCAGCAGACTCCACCTCCCAAACCCTCTTGGGCACCCCTAGGCTGGAGCTCAGTCCACTCTAAGGCACCCATGGATGTCCCATCTTCCTGCACGGTTCCCTGGAGCTGCTCCTGCCTCTGCAGCCCACATTGGTGAGGGGCCCTGGCACACCTGAGCAGGGAGCCCTCTGCCTGGCCCCGGCCCCAGTCACTCACCCTCGCCTAGCGCATAGCGGATCCGGGCGTCCCACGCACACATGGCCTCGTGGCTGTCGAAGCCCAGCATGACGGCCTGGGACAGGCAGACGATGGCCAGCGTGTGGGCCAGGCCTTCGTAGGGCAGGCCGGGGTCCAGCCCGCAGATGTCCTCTAGCGTCAGGCTGCTGCGCTCCCGCAGGCCCTTGGAGCGCTCCGACTTGTCCTTGTAGACCAGCATCAGCAGGCAGTCTGCAGGGAGCGCGGCTGTCAGGGACGCCAGCCAGCACCGCCTGCCCGCGCCCTTGGTGTCCCCAAGGAGGCCGTGACAGTGCAGAGACCCGGACTGGGGGCATGACTTCAAGCCAGACACTCAGCCATGCCAAGGCTTCGACTCCTGGCATACAAAATGGGGCGATCCCCTCCCACTGCAGGACCCACAGGCCGCAAGAGCAGAAACAAACCCAGAATATTCATGTCTGTGCCCGGCCCCCAACGCTGGCTACCATGACTGGGTTCCGGAGCTTCACCAGCGGATTCGCCCTGTCCCAGGCCCTGGAGCCCCCCGGGCCACACTGAGGCCTGCAGTGTCTGTGGTCAGGGGTTTGGGGGCCCAGCGTGGGGCCTGCCCGGTGGCTATGGCCTCCTGCCCTGGTTCTGCCAACCTGCCCCTGCCCTGCCGCCCTGCCAGCCACACCTGTGCCCGCTCCCTGCTGCCTCAAGACCCACCGCCCCTCCTGGTTCCTTTAGTTCCCAGGGTGTGGCTGAGCTTCAGCCCCAGGGAGTCGGGGAGGTCAATGGGCCGTGGGTCCCCCTACCATCCACCCGGCCACTGCCCAGCACACCAAGCCCTGGTTTCTTCCTTGGCTGCTGGGGACCTGCCTGCGTTCTGCCTCCCGGAGCCTCCAGGGCAACTTGGGTCCCCGTCCCCACCCCCACGTTCCCATTTTCCAACGTCACTGTCACCACAAGCAACTAGCAGGTGCCGTCCACTCCGCCAGGTGCAGTTCGAACCCAGCACAGCACTGTCCCTGTGTGGCCTTGGGCGAACCACCTGGCCCGGGGACACTCCTGTGAATGGCAGGGGCAGCAGGTCTGCCCGAGAGAGCAGAGGACGGCGCAGGCAGACTCCCGGCCCTCCCGGCACCGCTCCAGGCTTGACCACCAGCCTCCTCCCACCTAGGCCCCGGCGGCTGGGCCCCAGGATACCCAGCTTCGGCGAGGGTGTAGGTTTTGGGGCCTCATGCAAACACCCCAAATTCCTGTGAGCATGCAGGAGGGGATGGGGGAGAATGTCCCCGAAGAGGATTGCAGAATGATGTGTCCTCTGAAGCTCTGAAGAGTGGGTGCTCACTCTTCACACAGGCCCCGCAAAGCCACGTGACAACCAAAATCCCAGATGAATTCGACTCAGACCCTCATTTTTGCAATGGAATCCGGAGCAGACATGGTGCTCAGCTTCCCTCCCCAGCTGTGCCCACCTCCCCAGGCCACATGGCCACAGCCCGCAGAGCCAGGGGGGCCTGTGTGACCACGGGGGCCAGCGGTCAGCAAGCTTCCTCTGCAAGGGGCCAGAGGGCAAGCATGCAGCTTTCAGGGCCACACAGGCTCTGCAGCCACTACTCAGCAGCGCCACCCGTGCTGGTGAAAGCAGCCTCAGACCGTCTGTGGATCCACAGGCGCAGCTGCATGCCAGGAAACTCGATTCACAAAAGCAAGGCGCAGTGTGGGCGCAGCGACAGGACGTTCACTTCCCATTGGAGGATCCGTCCGCAGTGTCTGAAACATTTACAGCTAGAAAAAAGCCAGGCATTCCCAATTTGAGAAAGAAGCCCCCTCATCCCTGCACCCACAGAACTCCGCCTGCCCTTTCCAGACAATCTCCTGCCCCGCTGTGGAAACTCCAAGGCAGAAGCAGGACGCCTGCCCCAGAGAGAGAAATCAAACATGGCGGCATAATTGGAATTTGCCATAACAGCAGTGTCCCCCAAATGCGTCACCAGAGCACCCAAGAAATGACGGCGTGTGGGAACAGCACGAACATGGGGGTGGCTCCGCGTGGGACGGGGACCCCAGGGCTGCCTGAGCCTGAGGACGGCCCGCAGCCCCCGACTCTGTGGTGCACCACAGCCTCCACCACAGTTGAAGTGTGTTGTGAGATCGCTGCAGGGGCCTGGGCCACCTCTGCCTCGGGGGACCTTAAAAAGCTCAACCACATCCATGTGGAGAGTGGCAGAAACTTCCACTGAGGATAATCACAGCCCACACAGAGCACCCCTTCACACCCTTCCCCTAAGGGGCGAGGCCCCTGGAAATCCCTGCTCTGATCTTCCAGCCTCGTGGCCCTGGGCTCTTGGCCTCAGTTTTCTCATCTGTGACCTGGGGACAGTGGCAGCCCCACCTGCAGCAATGCCATAAGGACCATCTGCAGGAAGGTGTGGAGGCCCTGCATGCAGTAAGTGCTCAATACATGCTTGCATATTCAGGTACACGTCTGTCTGCATTACCAGCTGTAAGGCCAGGCTGGCTTCCCTGCAATCTGGCTGCCCATGCACAGAGGGACCAGGTGACCCATGGCTCACCCCCAGTACTCAGCAAGGGGCACACACTGGCCAACCATCCGCCACCTTCCACCTAGAGGGCCTCAGCCTCCTTGGAGCCTTGGTGGTCTGATCGCCCAGAAGCCAGGCAGAGACCTTTCCTCCCCTGTGGCTCTGCTCTGTGACGATGGCACCTTGGCCACACCCTGGCAGACAGCTCTGGCACCTGTTGACAACCAGTTCATGTCATTGCCCCCAACCTGCGCCTCCTTTGTTCAACAAGTTACATTCCCAATAATCCAGTCAGGACTGGGGTCAGGAGCTTGCCTGGAAAGAGCCCGACATCACCCTTTTGGCTTTACCGGGCTTAAAGTCTCCATTACGATACTTAGCTGGAAAGCAGCCACAGATGATGCGTGTGAGAATGGCTGTGAGCCAATAAAACTTTATTTACAAAAACAGGTTCTGGCGGGAATTGGTCCAGAGACCACAGTGAGCCGACTCCTGGCTGAGAGTTGAATTTGCCACGATGGCTTTTCACACCTTCCAGGAGCCAGCCAGCCCCACCCTAGACGTCTGCACCTGCCAGGTTGGTGGTGGGGAACGTGCTGAACCCATGCTCGACCCTCAGACCTTTTTCCGATTCACGGACGCCACCCCTCAGCCTGTCTGATTTTTCTGGACTCTGTCTACAAAAACAGACTCACACCCTGTAACTTGGCAACGCCTGAGAATCTAGGAGCGCTTACATGCGGGGGGCTAGGCGTGGCCACTCGCGACCCCGGAACCTGTATGTCCTTATTTGGGAATGGGGTCTCTGCATACGTAATCAAGGTCAGGATCCTAGATTATCTGAGTGCAGCAGCAAGTGTCCTTGTAAAAGGCAGAACAGGAGGAACAGACACAGGGAAGGTCACCTGAATGGGGACGGAGGCAGGGACTGGAGCGCTGAGGCCACAGCCAAGGGACGCCTGTGTCCAGCAGGAGCTGGGAGAGGCAGGAAGGAGCCCCTCTGGGAAGCTCAGAGGGAGTGTGGCCCTGCGGCCCCCTGGACTGCAGAGCTCTGACTCCCAGCGCTGAGAGGGCGAATTCTCGTTGTTCGAAGGCCCAGCTGTGGTGCTTTACTCTGTTGGCCACAGGAAACTGATGACCACCCAAGTCACCGATTTCATTTTCAAACACGAACAGAAGCGGGGAGGTCAGAGCTGGGGGCCGACTCACCCCTCCTGCCTGGCGGAAGCTTCTCCGGCAGCTGACGCCCACCCCCTCATGCTCAGGCCACCCCTCCCCATCACGGACAATAAATTGATCCTGTTTTTAAAGCGCATCTCGAGATGAGTGCCGGGGGCAAAACGCTGCAGGAACTGGCACCAGAGAGACGGAAACTCCAGGCCCAGGGCTGAGACCAAGCCAGGTCAGGTCCAGGACACCAGAGCCCCAGGACGCAGCGGCTCTCCCTGGGACACAGCACATGTGCCGAGGAGACGCGGGGCTAAGGGACTCAGGAGCAGATGGCCACTGGCCAGCTCCCCAGGGGCTAGGCCCAGAAGGCCCCAGCCGCACCCTCCCAGGAGGCCTGGGCACCCGGGGGTCTCTCATCCAGCGGCTGAGGAACCACCATCAGCCCCGCCCTCCCACCCTCCGGCTGCTCCGCACTCTTGGGCATTGGCTGCAACCTGGCCAGGGAAGGCTTTTGCAGGACTTGGAGGGTTCCCGGGGCTCTGGCAGGCAGCACTGGGCTGGGTGGGGGGCACCGGGTCATGATGGTGAAAGAAGACAAACAAAGAGGAGACACCAAGAGAGGCCAACCAAGGCACAGAGACCAACGTGGAGCAAGCAGGCACACATGCACACTCACACACACACTGATACACACAGACATGCATACACACACACTCATACACACAAGCACCCACAGGCACACACACTCATAAATGCATACTCATACACAGGCACGCACATACATGCACACACGCAGGCACAGTCATACACATACACTCATGCACAGGCACGCAAACTCATACACAGACACGCACACACATACACTCATACATGCACACTCACACAGACACGCACACACACACATACATGCACACACACACAGACACGCACACACACACAGACACGCACACACACACATACACGCACACACACACATACACGCACACACACACATACATGCACACAGGCACACTTATACACACAGACATGCACACACTCATACACGCATATGCACAGGCACACACATACATGCACACATACACAGGCACATGTACACTCACATGCACACACACATGCACACAGGCATGCGCACACACACGCACATGCACTCATACACACAGGCAAACGCACACTCATACATGAACACGCAGGCACACATACATGCACACAGGCACACTTATACACACACAGGCACACACACTCATACACACATACAGACAAGCACACACATACACAGGCACACTCATACACGAACACTCAGGCACACACACTCATGCACACACAGGCACACTCATACATGCTCACATGCATGCACACACTCATACACGTCCATTCACACACAGGTGCACACACTGATGCACATCCATGCAGACACTTGCACACACTTGCACACACAGACACATGCACACAGACAGGCATTTGAGCTCACACACACTCGCACATACACACAGGTATTCACACACATGCGCACACGTGCACACATAGACACACTCCCACACACAGGTATTCACATGCACGTGCACACACACGTGGGCACAGACATGTACTTGCACTCATTCTTGTGCGCACACACACAAACGTGCACTCATGCACTCACTGCTGGGGTCTGAATCTGAAATTCTGGTGTTGAAATCTTCACCCCCAAGGCGATGGGTTAGGTGGTGGGGCCTTTGGGAGGCGATAAGGTACTCAGGGTGGAGCCTCAAGAATGGGACCAGTGCCTGATGAGAGGACCCCAGGGCATTCCTCCCCCTACACCATGTAAGGACAGAGAAAGCACCATCTATGTAGCAGGACATAGTCCTCACCAGACACCCAGGACACGGTCCTCACCAGACACCTAGGCTGCCTTGATCTTGGGCCTCCAGCCCCCAGAACTGTGAGCGATGACTGGCTGTCTGAGCCGCCCAGGCGGTGGCATTTGCTAAGAGGCGCCTGAGCTAAGACAGCCACACAAGCACACACTCACACACTCTTACACACCCAAATGCTCACACTTGCTCCTACGTGTACACGCTCCCACGGTGTGTACAGGTGCACATGTGCATCCTCACACACACACACGCACACGCACGTGCACACACGCTCCCCCTGAGTCCACCTCCACAGCCACAGGGGAATGAGGCATCCAGGATGAGCCCTGGGACTTGGGTGGGGGAGGGACGCCTGGGGACCCTTCTGGGGTGGGGGCTGGGGTCGGGGGGCTTTCCTGGACACGTGGGGCTGAGAAGCCCACCAGATGTCAGGCGGCAATGCACACAGGCAGTTGGACGCAGGCGTCTGGAGATGTAAAAATAACCGTGGAGTCATGAGCACACGGAAGGCCTTACAGCCAGGGTGGAGAGCCGGGGAGGGCGGGAGGGGAGAAGGAGGAGGGGGAGAAGCCACAGGGAAGATGGAGCGAGCAGGCGTGGTGGCCCAGGGAAGGCAGGGGCACGTGCGGGCCAGGGACATAGTGGGGGAGTCCCCGCCCACACTGAACACGATGGGAGTCCGCAGAAGTGGCTGTGGGACAGCCCTTAAAGGTCACAGTGACCTTGAGGCCGTGTCCTTAGCAATGCAGGTGGTAGCAGCCTGAGGGGACCCTACTGGGGGTGCAGCAGCCTGGAGCCGTGCCCAGAAGCTGGGCAGGGGCGAGGGGGGCCGCCATCAACCAGGCTGGCCTGCTGGTGCCTCCTCAGACCAGGCCACAGCCAGGACACACGGGACCAAGATCCAGTGCCTAGCCCCGGCCCCATTCACAATCTGGTTCAGGAAGGAAACATGAGGGCGCCCCTGCCTGGCACAGGTGTTGGAGGTGTGGTGCAGGTGGGCCCCCCAGACATCACCAGGGGCAGCCCAGGACGAGGCTCCGGATGCCAGGCCCAGGCCCTCGCGCCCACCTCTCCATTGCCCTCAAGAGCCCTGTGAGTGGCGGAGGATGCAGGCAGGGAAGCAGCCTTCCCAAGTCACCGTTTCCAACTGTGGAGCTGAGAGCTGAACCCCGGCTCTCTGATTCCCTGTCCTGAGGCGGGGGCTGAGGGAAACTCACCCTGTTCTTGATGTTTCTATGGGGAGAGGATAACTGGCCACCACCCATGCCCAGTCTTCAGCCCGGAGCTGGGATGTCAGCCCCAGTCCCTTGGGGAAGGAGGCAGAGGCACAGGAAATCCACCGCCAGGAGGCTCTGCTCAGGAAGGGCAGACCCAGTTTCCACCCCCGGCCCCTCGTTAGCAGCGCTGCCCACTGTGGGGGGCATGGCCCCAGCACAGCACCAGCTGTGGGGCAGCTCTGGGGCCTATGGGGCACCTGCCAAGGGGCTCCTGGCTCCTGCGCTGTCTCCGTGGGGTCCCTCCTGCAGGACGGGCTCAGTCCCACCAGGCTGCCTTTGAGGGCGACGCGGAAAAGGGGACCCTGCCCTCCGAGAACTCAGCATTAGAACCAAGAGCAGGGATGGGGGAGACTAAGCAAGCACCCAGTCGTCAGCCTGGGGGCAGGTGCGGAACTTCCAGCCAGCTGCGGGGGGTAAGGTTTGGGCTGTTTGCGGGGAACTGGGCTCTGCCCAGCAGTCCGTGTCTTGGGCCAGATTCCTCGGGTTTCTGTGTCTCAGCTTCCCTTCCATGGTGACTGCAAGACCCTGCCAGCTCCACAACTCGGGCCCTCCCGGTAGATTTTCTGAGCTGGATGAAGCCCCCAGGGACAGCCCCTGTGGGAAGCGGGTCCCTCCAAGCGTCTGGCCCGGGGCCACACCCTCCACAGGATGTCAAGAACAATTGCCTTGCCACCCCCAGCCGCTGCGCCAGGGAGGAAGAAGAGAGGGGCTGGGCCAGGTGCTGGTGTGCTGGGTCACCAGCAGAGAGTCCTGGGCCACAACTGGACACAGACACCCTCCTCCCCCGGGGCCCTGCCCAGAAGGGGATGCACACACACATCCTGCAGTCAGGACGCAGTGGAGACCTTGAGGAACGCAGTCCCACTGCAGGGCACCCTACAGTCCCACACCGTGGCAGACGGCCCGACATCCACTGGCCATGCCGGGGCACTGGCTGCGCTACCCTTTGATAAAAGGTGTTTCCCTTTTGTTCGCTAACTAAACTTTGCCATAAGAGAAAGACGTGCTTATGATTGAGAAAAACACAAGGAGGAGAAAGGTGCCAGTGGAAAAGGTGCACATCTGGGCCCTTCCCAGAAGGAAATCACCGCTGGTAACAAAAAGAACCCTACCTGTCTTACAAGGAAGCAGACAGGACTCTTTCTCTCTCCCTCACACCAAGAGTGCTGTCCGCTCCTCCAGGGCTGGGGCCTGCTCCCGCCAGGCCAGGCCCATCCACAAGGGAGGTGGTCTCCAACGCTGAGCGGGAAGGCAGCTGGGTGAAGGCAAAGGGGGCGGCATCCAGGGAGGCTCATGAGGGCCAGGAGGAAGAGGCATCAGGGTCTCTGAGCAGAGAGGAGGTGCCAGGCTGGCCTGGTCAAGGTGGGGAGGTGGGCGTGAGAACTCCGCTCTGTCCCATCGCCTCATCTGACTGACCTCTGGGCCACCCCACAGGGTTTCCGTTTCAGTCCCAGGCTGCTGGAGTGACCAACACAGAAAGCAGGTGTCCAAAGCAATGGGTCCCAGGCCAGGGAGTCAGTGGGTGCTAGGCACATCTGGCCGTAAGGCTCAGAATGCACATCCACCCAGAGGGGGCAGGGCACCTTCCACTACCCCACATCACCTCCCACGCCAGTCCCACGAGGCTGCAGATCTCAACTGCGCGGGATACGAGGTGACCCAGCAGACGCTCGGGAGCCACCACGTTCACCTACAGACTCACAGATTGTCCCACCTGGGGGACCCATTGCCAGCTCCCATCACTCCACTCAGGCACTCACCAGGCCTGGGGAGCACACCCTCTTGAGGCTGGCAGGCCCTGCCCCCTGAGACTCTCTGATCCCGAAAGAAAAGCCTCCCAAGCGGGACAAAGACCTCTCCCACAATGCTCCTCTTGGGCTGCTGTCCCGCGTGCCTTCCTGGGCTGTGGCCTCTCTGGTCTGCACCGGCTCCAGCCCAGCACCATCCACCCATCAAACACCACCTGCCCCACCACAGCCCTGGCCCAGCCACAGCTGACCAAAGCCTGTCGTCCGCCGCAGCCTGGCAGGGCCTCTCTGCCCAGACCCCACCCCTTCCTACACCAGGTCCCCTGCAGCCCCGGAGGACAAAGACACCCTTCCAGGCTCTGATGGTGCCCTCACAGCTCCAGGCAGGGGGTCTGGGCACGGAGGGCTGAGTGAAGTGACTGGTGTGCAGCCCAGGCCCTGCAAGAGGAGGTGGAGGCAGGCAGGAAGTGCCTTCCTCCAGGACCACCTGAGGTCCTGCAGAGGGGACCCAGGAGGGAACCCTGCTCCACACCCTCCCTGGGAGACACAGACACCCCTCCTGGATGACGCTCTGGCAGGCCTATGGTGTACAGCCCCCCGGTGCACGCAGGCTGAGCATCCCACCCAGACCCGGGCCTGGCCGGCTTCACCGCACCTGTCCTCTGGAGCAGCTGCAGGCCCAGCTCAGCCCTCCCCACAGGCCCGGCGCTGCAGGCGGCCTGGGCTGCCAGACCTGGGGGCTCCGTGTTGACCCTCCCCAAGCTGGGGTACTGGCTTAGGGCAGAGACAGCGGGGGACCCCTGCCTCCTCCCAGAGGACTGTTCTCCCAGCAATATGGCAGTCACTACCCCACCTACCCCGCCACAGCCCAGCCTCTCCTCTGCCTGCGAGGGGCCCAGGGTCAGCGCCCACCCACACAGCACCCCTGGAGGCTGGGTTCCGGGACCCTGCTCTGAGCGTTTCCACAAGCAGAGCTCAACCCTCAGGCACGTGGGGTTTTGCTTCTGGGGTACCCCTTGCTGCTCTGCTGGGGGGCTCAGGGCCTGCATCCCCTCCGCCTCCAGGGCCACCAGGCAGCCCCCGGGCCTCAGTCTGCCCTGCTGGAAAGAGGGTTCTTCCGTCCGGGCCCCCACTGCGCTCCCAGGGGCGCCGTGGGGTCCGGGGTCCGCGCGGGGCTCTCCGGTTTCCCGGCGGGGTGACAGCGGCGGCGATTTCGGGCGAGCTAGCATTCCTGCCGGGGGGGCCTCGGTACCCGGGTCACTAGGGCCCCCGCGCCCACCGTCCCCCGCCCGCCCCGCTCACCTGCCACGGGCGACGGCTTGCGCAGCACCAGCCACCTACTCTTCCACTGCGGGGACAGGGGGGAGTGTGAGCCGCCGCCCGCGCCCGCGCCCCCCCGCGCCCCCGCCGCGCCCCGACCTTCTTGCCGTCCCGCAGCTTGACCTGGCCCTCCACCAGCGCCGCCTCGGTCATCTTCTGTCATGGTTCCGCGCCGCCGCGCTCGCCCCGGCGCCCCAGCCCAGGGTCACTTTCAAAATAGCTCCCAGGGCCCTGGGCTGGGCCAGGAGGGCGGGCCCGCGGGCAGGGCGGCGACACCGGCGACTCCAGGGCCGGCGCGGGCGGGGCCCCTTCTCCTGCGGGCGGCTCCCCCACCCCCACGGGCCCCTCTGGCCCCACCGTCCCGGGGCGGCCGCCGGAGCCCCCCGCCCTCCGGAGCAAGCGCACCATCTGGGCTCAGATGCCCGGACCAGCGCCTGCGGGGCTCGGGCGGGGACTCCTTTTTCAAAAAGCAGAGATAACCACCCAGCAGAAATTGGCCCCGCTCTGGGCACTGCTCCCGACTTTAAAGCTGGTCTTCAACCAATCCGGCCTCCCAGACTGGCATCTGCCTCTCCCACCACCCCAGGGGTCACCACACACCCCCACAACAGACTGGGCACAGGCAGCCCAGGCCTAGGACACTCTCATGTCCCCAGGCTTCCCCCACACTGAGGTGACCCCTCCCCAGACAGACAGTAGGGGTCCGGGAGCCCTGGCAGCCTCCATCTCTTCCTACATTTCTGTTCCCATTAAAAGGATGCAGGGACCCCAGTGCAGGTGGGTGGGTTCAGGACCCACAGTGCCACCTCAATGCCTCTAGTCTCCACCTCTTCTGTCCCATCCCCAGAGAAGAGCAGGCCCTGGTTAGGCCAGCCTGGTCCGACGGGTAGGGGAGCTGCCCGCTTTGTAAAGGACCTGCCAGCAGCCCTTCCAGCTGGGTGGTTTGCATTTCTGGACTCCCCCTCCTTGACCCTGTGGCTCCAGTCCAGCTGTCCCCAAGCTCTGGCCTGGGCATTAAATGTTACATCCAGGTTCTTCTGGAGAGAGGTCATGTGCTTTGGGGGCCCTGGCAGGTCCGCCCTTTGGGTGTCAGCCCCTTCCAAGAGACGGCCTCCACCACCCTGGGGTCAGGGACACCCAGAAGATACGGGAACAGCAGTGGGGAGGGGCGATGGTGCCCCGGAAAATAAGCACGTGGACAAGCAGTGAAACTCCGTCCACATGCCCCACCCCAGACCCCATCCTCACGGGGCTGACGGTTCTCGGGGGAGAAGAGGGAAGGGGTAGACAGTGTCCTGTTAGGGACGAGGCATCTTCATTTCATCCCATCCAGACCCTAGGCTGGGCTCTGTCTGCCTTGTACTGAAGAGGAAATGGAGTCAGGGCAGTGTGAGGCCTTACAGCCAGTACTGAGCCACATGGACTGATCTGAGAGCAAGGCTCAGAGGCATCGGGAGCCCTGGGCACCCCCCCACCACCACCCCTGTGATCTAAGAGGCAGGTCTCAGGTGGGCCACAAGGGTTGGTTCTGATGCTTTAGTGATGTCTGGGCAGGGCCTCACACAAGGCAGGGGACACCAAGCCCAGGAAGCAGATCTTTGCAAACCCTGCCCACCCCTGCAGTCACCTGTGCAGCCACCAGCCGCCTTCCGCAGAACAGTTGCTGGGCCACAGAGCCCCATTCATGCTCCCCACACATCCCAGGCCCCCAAGGGGCTGGCCCAGGACAGCCGGTGGGGAGGCGGGGGCGGCTGGGGCTGTAGCCACAGACACATCCGCTGCCCTGGGCGCCTGGCACTTGCTCATCCCTGCAGGGAGGGACAGGGCCCCACTGCATTCCTGAGTGCTGGCCTGGGCCCAGGCTCCTGCCATGCCTGGCAGTTGCACCTGCTCCCACACAGCCTGGAACACACAGGATGCCGGAGGGCAGACAACTCCCTTCTCTGCTCCATGCGGCTCCAGGGCTGCTGAAAGGTGGGGAAAGCTTCCTGCAGGAGGAGGAGGTGGCCTGGCTACCACTCCCAGACTGACCGAGAGCTCTGTGACCCTGGGCAAGCTCCTGCCCTGCTCTGTGCCTCAGAAGTTATAGCCAGAAGTTTCCCCAGAAGTTATAGTCAGGGTTGCTAGTTGCAGATGGAGAAATAGGCTGGCCGCTGAGCAGGAAGGGGTTGATTGGAAGCAAATTAGGTCTCCAAGAACCAAGGGGAAGGCTGGAGAGCTGGTGGGCAGTGAAAGCAGAGCCACATCCTGAGACAGGAGGACACCGTAGCCCAGCCCCACAGCACAGCTGGGCTCTACACGAGGGGTAGGGCCACCATCTTCAAAGGAGCCCACAGTCTCAGGTCACAGCTGCACCCCTGACTGACCACAGACAGAGCCATGCTGCTGCTGGACACTGTGGCCAGGGAAACTGCCATCTCTGCCAGACCCCGTTGCCATGGTGCATTGCTGCCCACCAGTGGCTCTGCAGCCAAGGGACCTGTCCCTCACTAGCCACACCATCTTTAGCCACCATGTGATCTTACTGGTCTCAGATTCCTCTTCTACCTTGATACTGTGATGAGCCCCCAGTGAGATGATGTCCATGAGCATCTTTCAAAATGATCCGGGGTTTTCCAAGGGGATTCCAAGGGGATGATGGGGACCAGGGGTGGGCTGCTTTGTCTTGCATCTCTAAGTGGCCTGGTGTGTGGGAGAGAAACAAGTCAGCTGAGCATGGCAAACACTGTGCGCTGTGGTCATACCCGTTTCTGCATCCTTATTTCCCAGTACCACCCCCCCTGATCAGGTAAGGCTATACGAGTGAGTTCTGGCCAGTAAGGCATGGGTGGAAGGGGTGACCAACACTTCTGGCCTGCCCATAGGATGCCTGATATGGTTTGGCCGTGTCCCCACCCAAATCTCATCTCAAATTGTATTAATATTAATAGCTCCCACAATCCCCATGTGTTGTGGGAGGGACCTGGTGGGAGGTAATTGAATCATGGGGGTGGGGTTTTCCTGTGCTCTTCTCAAAATAGTCAGTAAGTCTCACAAGATCTGATGTTTTTATGAAGGGCACTTCCCTATGCACTCTCTTTGCCTGCCGCCATGTAAGACGTGCCTTTGCTCCTCCTTTACCTTCTGCCATTTCCCTTTGCCTTCAGCAAGCACCTCAGCAGTTCATGTTTTATTTTCGTGGTGGAGTGACCCAAACCTTCATTCCTGAAGGGTCTAGTGCTTTGTAGTCCTGCCTGGATTGGGCTGTTGCAGTTTGCCATTGACCTTAATCACAGGGCATGATAATATTGACAGACGCCCTAATGGATCTTTTGTATTCTATGCATACTCTTCCTTACCTCTGTTGTGGAGTAGGGGACTGATTCCATCTCGATAGTCTGGGTCAATCACCCCAGCCAACACCGTAACTCCTTAGCCCGTTGACTTAAAAGTAGGAGGACCCCAAAGTGTCCAGGTGGCAATCTTAACTTCTAGCTTAGTGGAACTGTTGTGTCTCCTGGTGGCAGCGTTCCTCCCTCTGGAACTAAGACCTCTAGGCCAGCAGAACGTAATGTCGTGGGAACAGGAAGCAAAAATGTTGCTACTTAATCACTAGGGGTGATGGTGAGTGGTGCCACTTCCACTTCCACCCCCTTGATTCCTGGACCCGTGAATCCTGGCTATGGGAGAAAGAGGACCATATATTGGACGCTGATGCAGAGCATACACGGCCTTCTGGAGAACTTTGCCCCAGCCCTGCAAAGTATTGTCACCTGGTTGGCATTGTAATTGTGACTTCAAAAGGCCATTCCACCGTTCTGTCAATCCAGCTGCTTCAGGACGATGGGGAACATGGTAAGACCAGTGAATTCCATGAGCATGAGCCCACTGCCATACTTCTTCGGCTGTAAAGTGAGTGCCTTTGTCAGAGGCAATGCTGTGTGGAATACCATGACGGTGGATAGGGCCTTCCGTGAGTCCACAGATGGTAGTCTTGGCAGAAGCATTGCATGCAGGACAGGCAAACCCATATCAGGAATAAGTGTCTATTCCAGTGAGGACAAACCTCTGCCCCTTCCATGATGGAAGAGGTCCAATATCATCAACCTGCCACCAGGTTGATCACCTCAAAGAATGGTGCCATATTGAGGGCTCACTGTTAGTCTCTGCTGCTGGCAAATTGGGCACTCAGCAGTGGCTATAGACAGGTCAGCCTTGGTGACTGGAAGTCTATGTTGCTGAATCTCCATACGTAACCTCCATCCCGGCCACCATGGCCACATTGTTCATAGGCCCATTGGGTGATGACAGGGGTGACTGGGGAAAGAGGCTGAGTGGTGTCCACAGAACAGGTCATCCTGTCCACCTGATTATTAAAAGCCTCTGCTGATGTCACCCATTGGTAAGCACTCACATGGGATACAAATATCTTCACAATTTTTGACCACTAGGAGAGGTCCATCCACATACCTCTTCCCCAATTTCTTTGTCACCAATTTTCCAATCCTGCTTCTTCCAAGTCCCTGACCATCCAGCCAAACCACTGTCTACAGCCCATGAATCAGTACATAATCACACACCTGGCCATTTCTCCTTCCATGCCAAGTGCACAGCCAGGTGCACGGCTCGGAGTTCTGCCCACTGGGAAGATTTCCCTTCACCGCTGTCCTTCAGGGACATCCTAGAAAGGGGCTGTAGCGCGGCAGCTGTCCACTTTTGGGTGGTGCCTGCATATTGTGCAGAACCATGTGTGACCCAGGTCCTGGTCTTCTCTTCCTGTCAAATGGTTGTTGCAGGCCCAAAAAGTGAGGGTCATGATCAACTCAGTATACCACTGGAGGCTAGATGAGTAAACAGCAAACTGGTCTCATAAAAGCAGGTTGTTGGCAAACTGACAAACTGCATATGCTGCCCAGAAGGAATGCTGAGGGCAGTCACGACCCAGGCACAAGTGTTTCTTGTGATTAGGCAAATCTGAAGCCTGTTAGCAATCATGTGAACCTGTGATCAATGAAGCAGCTGACCAATCGTTACCTCCTGCTCCCTGCTCTTTCTACTTAATAAATATGAAGGGCTATAGACATTCACCGTGGCTGCCCTTGCTCTCTAGAAGCTGGGTGCCCTCTTCTTCCCTGGCCCCTTCCTTTAAGATCGTTTCTTTTGTTTCTTGTGTTCATTTCTACGTTCATCCTCCTTCATTCAGTCCCATAGTAACTGTGGCAAACCGTGGCAAATGATCATAGGCAACTCCTCATGAGGCCACTGGCGCAGGCTGGGGGAGAGGAGGCAGGTGGCAGGAATGGAGACCATGGGCATTTGAGCTACTTCCTCATGTAAAACTTACTTGTACCCTCAGGACCTGCTGGAGCCCGATCATGTATACACCACTTCCATGTGATGATGGAATGATGCTGTGCGTGACCCACTTTATGGCTAGATGGGTCAGAAAGCACCCAGTTCATGATGGGCAGTTCAGGCTGCATGGTGACTTGATGACCCATAGTCAAACGTTCAGTTTCCACCAAAGCCCAGTAACAGGCCAAGAGCTGTCTCTCAAAAGGAGAATAGATATCTGCAGAAGATGGTAGGACTTTGCCCCCAAATCCTAGAGGCCTCTGCTGTGATTCACCTATGGGAGCCTGCCAGAGGCTCCAAACAGCATCCCTCTCTGCCACTGACACCTCAAGCATCATTGGATCTGCTGGGTCATATGGCCCGAGTGGCAGAGCAGCTTGCACAGCAGCCTGGACCTGTTGCAGAGCCTTCTGTTCTGGACCCCACCCAAAACTGGCAGCCTTTCAGGTCACTCAATAAATGTGCCATAGTAACACACCCAAATGAGGAATGTGTTGCCTCCAAAATCCAAATAGGCCCACTAGGCATTGTGCTTCTTTCTTGGTTGTAAGAGGCTCCAAATGCAGCAACTTATCCTTCACCTTAGGAATATCTCGATAGGCCCCAAACCACTGGACCCCTAGAAATTTCACTGAGGTAGAAGCTCCCTGAATTTTAGTCAGATTTATTTCCCATCCGCTGACACACAAATGTCTCACCAGTAAGTCCAGTGTGTTTGCTACTTCTTGCTCACTTAATCCAGTCACCATAATGTCATCAACGTAATGGACCAGTGTGATATCTTGTGGAAGCGAAAAGCGATCAAGGTCTCTCTGAATAAGATTATGACATAAGGCCAGAGAGTTGATATACCCCTGAGGTAGGACAGTAAAGGTATATTGTTGGCCTTGCCAGTTGAAGGTAAATTGCTCCTGGTGGGCCTTATGGACAGGAATGGAGAAAAAGGCATTTGCCAAGTCATTGGCTGCAAACCAGGTACCAGGAGATGAGTTAATTTGCTCAAGCAATGAAACCACATCTGGTACAGCAGCTGCAGTTGGAGTCACCACTTGCTTAAGCTTACAATAATCCACTGTCATTTTACAAGATCCATCTGTCTTCTGCACAGGCCAAATGGGAGAGTTGAATAGGAATGTGGTGGGAATCACCACCCCTGAGTCTTTCAAGTCCTTGATGGTGGCACTAATCTCCACAGTCCCTCCAAGGATGCAATATTGTTTTTGATTTACTATTTTTCTAGGTAGACGCAGTTCTAATGGCTTCCATTTGGCCTTCTTCACTATAATAGCCCTCACTCTACCAGTCAGAGAGCCAGTGTAGGGGTTCTGCCAGTTGCTAAGTATGTCTGTGCCAATTATGCATTCTGGCACTGGGGAAATGACCACAGGATGAGTCTGGGGACCCACTGGACCCACCATAAGTCACACCTGAGCTAAAACTCCATTAATTACCTGACCTCCTTAAGGACCTACTTAACTGGAAGACCACAATGACATTTTGGGTCCCCTGGAATCAATGTCATCTTAGAGCCAGTGTCCAGTAGT
Source organism: Trachypithecus francoisi (assembly GCF_009764315.1). NCBI lineage: Eukaryota > Metazoa > Chordata > Mammalia > Primates > Cercopithecidae > Trachypithecus > Trachypithecus francoisi. Next base: position 3,555,017 of record NW_022681454.1, on the reverse strand, counting down.
CCACAAAATGTCTGATCATTTCCCTTTCCCCAACACAGTTACCCTGGTATAAGGCTGGAGGTCTCCTTAGGGAAGGATGGGAGAAAGATTAACTGCATAGGCGGGCGTGGTGGCTCACACCTGTAATCCCAGCACTTTGGGAGGCCGAGGCAGGCAGATCACGAGGTCAGGAGATCAAGACCATGCAGACTAACACGGTGAAAACCCGTCTCTACTAAAAATATTAAAAATTAGCCAGGAGTGGTGGCAGGCGCCTGTAGTCCCAGCTACTTGGGAGGTTGAGACAAGAGAATGGCATGAACCTGGGAGGCAGAGCTTGCAGTAAGCCCAGATTGCACCATTGCACTCCAGCCTGGGGGACAGAGCAAGACTCAGTCTCAAAAAAGGAAGAAAGAAAGAAAGAGAGAGAGAAAGACAGAGAGAGAGAGAAAGAAAGAAAGAGAGAGAGAGAGGAAGGAAGGAAGGAAGGAAGGAAGGAAGAAAGAAAGAAAGAAAGAAAGAGAAAGAAAGAGAAAGAAAGAAAGAGAAAGAAAGAAAGAAAGATTAACCGCATAAATTGCCGGTAGTGTAGTGGAGTCCTTCCTCAAGGGGACCCAGCCTCCCCTTCATTCAAGGGGTTCTGGGTTTGTAAACTGTCTCAAGTCTGGAAATTGATTGAGGTGCTGTGATTCTCTGTTTTTATAATTCATATTAGTCTTTTGTCCATTCGACATAGAAGTTTTCTGCTTTTATAAATTAAGTAGGATTGCAGTAGGTTTCCTATCAATTTCACTTTTTAGGAACACTGTGATTAATTAGCCAATGCCAGAGCTCTACACAAGTCAGACTATTCTGATTGCCACTTTGCCTCTACTGTCCATTATGGTAGCTATGCCCACCTTGCCTTTGATGGTTGAGTGCTGCCACTTGGCCCCTGCCACCTCAGAATCCAGTTATTCCCATCATATTTAAATTTTGTAGTTGAGTGACTGCAGTTCACACCCTTAGATCTGACATACAGAGAAGAGCAATTACAGGGCCCTTCAAAGATGCAGGTGCTGCCCTCAAAAATCTATTTCACAAAACATTGGTCAAGGGTATATCTTCTGGACGCTCCCAGCTGGGATGAGTAGGTCTAAAGTGACTAATCCACTCCACCATCCCAGTCTCCCTAAGCCTTTGGATTCCCCTCCTCTACATTAAGCTAAGGGAGATCAGGCATTTCCAGCTCACTCACAGTGGGCCATCTTTTAATCCATATTTCAGCCAACCAAGCAAATAAACTATTAGAACCTTTTTTAACTCCTGAGCTGTGACATTAAATGCACAGTCCCTACTTAGTGGGCCCAAATCAATAAACCCAGCCTGATCCAACTCTATGTTCCTTCCAACATTATCCCACACCCTTAATATCCATTCCCATGCCGGTTCTCCAGATTTCTGTTTATATCAGTTAGAGAACTCAAATGGTTCTTTTCAAGTGTAGCACACCTCCTCGTGGGTCACACTCTCAACCTCACCTCTAGAGTCCCACCAGGACTTTAGTCTAGTTATAGGTCTAGAAGCAAATAGGGATGTTGGGGGTGATTCCTCAGGAGAATCAACATTATCTTGCCTGGCAACTGCCTCAGGAGTGGCCATCACTGTTGCCTCAGGTAGCGCAGGATTTATCTCCTCAGACCCATGTGGAAAGGCTGATGGCAGCATGGGTCAGGGAGGGAATACTGTCACTACTGGGGATGGGGAAGCTCTTTCTTTTAGTAAATAAAGGTTCATCAGTGTTTACAAATTCAGCATCTCCAGCTTCATCAGGATCCTCCCATACGTCCCCATTCCAAGTTGCAGGGTCCCATTCTTCTCCAATCAATGCACTCACTCTAACTTGGTGAGGCTGTGCACACACCTTTCATTGCAGGTCAGTCACTCGCATGGTAAGAGCTTGTGTCTGTTTTTCCATGATTTCAGCTCTTTCTCTACAGGAGAAAAGACTCTCACTGAGGGCAATCTTAGAAGATTTGAGGCTCAGTCTCTGCTTCTGAAGCTGGGAGTTAGAATCCCTGAGTTCATCATTTTCTTTCATCACTTTGTCCACTGAACTTTAGGAGCAACCAACCAGCTTCATCATCTCCCTTGGTTCTCCACATATGGTCAAAGGTATTATGTATAGAGTCACTAAACTCCTTGCCTCTCATGACTGATGAATCAGGAGTGTCAAATGCATTTTTTTTGCATAATTCTCTAAACAGTTCATGCCAAGGACGGTCAGCATTCTCCATACCATTAGAAGTAGAGTCCTTAGCATTCTCTAGAAGGACAGAACTAATTGAATAGATATACATATATAAAGGGGAATTTGTTAAATATTAACTCACACAACGACAAGGTCTCACAATAGGCTGTCTGCAAGCTGAGGAGCAAGGAGAGCCAGTCTGAGTCCCAAAACTGAAGAACTTAGAGTCCAATGTTCAAGGGCAGGAAGCATCCAGCACGGTAGAAAGATGTAGGCTGGGAGGCTAGGCCAGTCTAGTCTTCCCATGTTTTTGTGCCTGCTTCTATTCTAGCCACGCTGGCAGCTGATTAGATGGTATCCACCCAGATTAAGAGTGTGTCTGCCTTCCCCAGCCCACTGGCTCATATGTTAATCTCTTTTGGCAGCACCCCCACAGACACACCCAGGATCAATACTTTGCATCCTTCCATCCAATCGAGTTGACACTCAGTATTAAACATCACCGTGGACCTTCCTAAAAGTGCGTCTTTCTCTCCCAGTCCACTGATTCAACTGTTAATCTCTTCTGGCAACACCCAGAAACACCCAGAGACACTCAGAAACAATAATTTACATCCTTCAACCCAGTCAAGTTGACACTTAATATTAACCATCACAACTAGGAACAACTTTATGTCAATGAATATAAAAAAATTAGACAGATGAATTCTTCTCTTTTTCTATGAGACAGAGTCTTGCTCTGTTGCCCAGGCTGGAGTGCAGTGGCAGGATCTCAGCTCACTGCAACCTTCACCTCCCAGGTTCGAGTGATTCTCCTGCCTCAGCCTCCCAGGTAGCTGGGATTACAGACACCTGCCACCATGCCCAGCTAATTTTTGTATTTTTAGTAGAGATGGGGTTTCACCATGTTGGCCAGGCTGGTCTCGAACTCCTAACCTTGTGATCCACCTGCCTCGGCCTCCCAAAGTGCTGAAATTACAGGCACGAGCCCCCACACCCGGCTGACAGATACATTTATAAAAGTATAACCTCCTGTCACTGGCTCAAAAAGAAATAAAACTAGTCCGATAACTATTAAAGACACGGAATCAGTAGTTAAATATAATCCTGTAAAGAGAACACCAAGACACGTAATTTTGTGGGTGAATTCCATTTAACTTTCAAAGGGTAGATCCTTCCAACTATATACAGAATTTCCCAGTGAATTTTGATAAAAGAAGAACTTATTTTATGAGGCTGGGATAACCTTGATAACAGTCATTCAGAGAATATAGGAAAGGAAAATTACAAGCCAATCTCATAAACATACATGCAAAATCCTAAATAAAACATAAATTTAAAAAGTTTTTAAAAACCAATATAGCACGTATCAGTCAGGGTACCAATAGGTGGGTACACATGGTGGAACAGTTCAAGGAGTGTTTTTATATACAAAGCTGTGGTAAAAATGTGGACAATCACAGTCAGAAACTTGGAAGCCTGGGCTTGGTTAAGGTGGAGGGGCCGCACCAGTTCTAGAATCCTGGCAATGGCGGGAGTGGACCCCGGAGCCTCAGAAGGAGAAGGTCATTTACATCTTCAGAGCAGCACTGACCTTCAGTCCCAGGATGCAGCCAACCTGAGGGTATTTGTTTGCTACGGGGACCATAATAAACTACCACAGACCGGGGGCCTTCGACAAGAGAAGCTTATCACCTTGCAGTTCTGGAAGCCAGAAGTCCAAAACCCAGGTGGCAGTAGGCTTGGCTCCCTTGGAGGCCAGAAGGGAACACCTGCTCCAAGCCTCTGGCCCTGGTTTATGGACGGCCATCTTTTCCCCGGGACTCTCCCATCGCCTTCCCACTGTACACGTCTGTGTCCTGTAAAAAGAAGCCATTCAAAACCAAAGCTGTTGGAACTTTAAATTATTTTGCGTTTTCAAGGAACATGATTATAGGGCCTGAGTTGCATACGACAGGTAGCTGTAACCTTTGTTCCTCTGATTTATAGATTAGCCTTTTCTTTACCGCCATTGTTTTGTAAAATGTTATAAACGACTATAGGACACCAGGGAAGACCCTTCCCTCTTCACGTTGATCTTCACGGTTCACTGTAGATTTGCTCCCCTCTGACTTCTCTGACACAGAGACCTCATGGCCACCACCTGGTCTAAGACAGAGCGTTCAATATACTCTTTCAAAGTGGAAAAGGAAAAGAAGCTGTGATTATTCAAACTGCTGTGACTCATAAACCAGCCTTGCATAGGAAACACTATAACCCTGTTAAATTTGTTTCTTTTCTGCCTATATGAGCAAGACCTTAACTTTTTGGCTTTGGGGCACTGGCCCTAATCCTCTGGAGTCTGTGTGTCCCGAGTGGCTATTTTCAGCTTCGTGCCTGCATATGCTCTTTTAAACTGGATTCTGACCCTTTCGACTATTTTGGGTGGACAGTCCAAATTTCCTCCTCTTATTAGGACACCAGTCATGTTGAGTTAGTGCCCATCCTAATGACCTAATTTGAACTTGACTTCCTTTTTAAACATTCTATCTCCAAATACAGTCCCATGCTGGGCTACTAGGGGTTAGGACTTCAACATCTGAATTAATTAATTTATTAAAACAGGATCCTGCTCTGTACCCAGGCTGGAGCGCAGTGGCGTGATCACAGCTCACAGCAACCTCCACCTCCTGTGCTCAGGTGATCCTTCCCCTTCAGCCTCCTGAGTAGCTGAGACTACAGGTGCGTGCCACCACGCCTGGCTAATTTTTTTGTAGAGACTGGGTTTTGTCATGTTGCCCAGGCTGGTCTTGAATTCCTACCTGGGCCTCCCAAAGTGCTGGGATGACAGGTGTGAGCCACTGTGCCCAGCCATCAAATGAATTTTAGAAGGACATAATTCCACCTGAAACACAGAGGTGACCCCAAAGAAAGGGAGCCAGGAAAATACATGCCTAGTCTCTCTTTCCTGCCCCGGTCTCCTGCTGAAGCTCCCAATAGCCCAACAAGAAACAACAGTATGCACAGCCCACTGCAGACCACACAGGTCAGCCTCCCCAGGCAGAGCACAAGGGGAACAAGCAGGGCACAAGTGGGAGGGGCAAAGGGAAGACCCCAGCTCACACTCCAGCTCAATACCATTCACTCCAGGAATGCAAGACCAACCTGAGTTAGAAAATCTATCATGTGCCGGGCGCAGTGGCTCACGCCTGTAATCATAGCACTTTGGGAGGCCGAGTCGGGTGGATCATTTGAAGTCAGGAGTTCAAGACCAGTCTGGGCAACATGGTGAAACCCCATCTCTACTAAAAATACAAAAATTAGCTGGGCGTGGTGGCAGGTGCCTGTAATCCCAGCTACTCAGAAGGATGAGGCAGAAGAATTGCTTGAGCCTAGGAGGCAGAGGTTGCAGTGAGCCAAGATCACGCCACTATACTCCAGGCTGGGTGGCAGAGTGAGACCCTGTCAAAAAAAAGAAGAGGAAAGAAAGAAAGAAAGAGAGAGAGAGAGAGAGAGAGAAGAAGGAAGGAAGGAAGGAAGGAAGGAAGGAAGGAAGGAAGGAAGGAAGGAAAGAAAGAAAGAAAGAAAGAGAAAGAAAGAAAGAAAAAGAAAGAAAGAAAGAAAGAAAGAAAGAAAGAAAGAGAAAGAAAGAGAAAGAAAGAAAGGAGGGAGGGAGGGCGGGAGGGAAGGAAGGAAGGAAGGAGTGGGGGGGGAAGGAGGGAGAGAGGAAGGAAGGAGTGGGGGAGGGAGGAGAAAGGAAGGAAGGAGTGGGGGGGGAAGGAGGGAGGGAGGGAGAAAGGAAGGAAGGAGTGGGGGAAGGAAGGAGGGAGGGAGGAAGGAAGGAAGGAGTGGGGGAGGGAGGGAGGGAGAAAGGAAGGAAGGAAGGAAGGAACCTATCATGGAAGTCATCATGTTAGTGGAGCCAAAGGGAAAATGTGGACCTTTATCTCAACAGAGGCCGACAAATCATGGGAAAATGCTCACCGCTCACAGATGAAGGATCAGGGACGGCTCACATCGGATGCAGGTGAGGTGGGGCTGAAGCCATGAGGTTCAGAGCCCCAGAACCGGCTGCTGGAGGCCCCCACTCTGAGGAGGAGGAGCGGCTCCACTCTCAGGATCCTGGGGCACGGGCACCAGCCTCAGTCCCCCAGCCGCTGTCCAGGCTGCCACCAACACTGTGGCTGGGGCAGGGGTCTTCAGTGGCGGGTTCGCTCGGTGAGCTCGAAGGCTCTGAGGCCCACGCATGGCAGCAGGGGCCGTAGGGAGAAGGGCCTGGCTGTGTCTCTCTTCCCTCTTTGCTCAGAACCTGGCTTTGCTTGGGGCAATAACTGTGTAGCCCGGATGCCCCGTTTCCTGCCCTCCCAGCCTCCTGTGCAGCCCAGGGCGGTGCCAATCTGCTGGGGAAGGGCTCCTGACAAAAGGAGCAGCTGTAATGCAAACCATGGCCTCCCTGGGACCAGGACTCCAGGAAGGAGGTGGGGTCCAGGAGGGAAGGTCTTGGGGGCTTCGGAGCAGGGAGGAGGCCTGCCCCCGACCCACCACATTCCCACCCTCTCTGCCCTCTGGCCTCACCTCCTCCTGTCTCCTGTCCTCCCTGGCTGGAGGGAGGGCACGGCCTCTGACAGCCCAGCAGTGATTCTCTAACTGGGCCCATCTGGCACGTCAGCCCCTCCCTCCCTCAGCCCGCTCAGAAGCAGCCTGCAGCCTCCTCCCTCCCGGGAAGTGCAGCAGAGGCTCTGCCAGGCGGGCTGCCATCTGGAAGGGAGGTGGCGGCCTGCGGGTGTTCCCGGCCTGGGGACCTGGACTTGGTTTCCGCTTCCTGCCCTGGGACAACCCGGGTGCTGAGCCCCGGCCTGGGGCTGGCCTGGGAGGGGGCTGGACTCTGTCGGGGCCTGGAGAAGCCCAGACCTGATCCTCTGACAACTCTCTGGGCTGTGGGGCCAGATCCCCCTGTGGGGCCACAGGCTCCATCTCCACTGAGGACTGTGTGGGCTCCAGGACGGCAGCCTGAGGCCTGCCGCATAGACCTGGGCCCCAGTCATGGCCTGGAGGGGAAGGTGGGGCCACAGGCAGGGGCCAGGCAGCGTGGGCTGGGTTGTTGGAAATATCTTTATTGTCAGCAAGGCAGGGAACGGTGGGAACCAGGGTGTCCCGCTGGAGGGTCAGGAGGGAGCCACAAGCCGCCTGGGAGGCCGTATCCGGTCGTTGATCCAGTCCACATAGTTGGCCACGCGGGTGTAGACCCCCGGCTTGTGGAGCCGCCCGCAGCCGTCGCCCCAGCTGATGATGCCGTACAGGTAGGCCACGCCGTTCTTCTCGCAGGCCAGGGGCCCCCCGGAGTCCCCCTAGGCAGAGACGCCGGTCAGAGCCACCCTCCCAGGGGCCTGGTTCAAGGACCCCCCCCATGCTCCTCCGAGTGGCAGATCGGGGACAGAGGACAAAGGCGTTTCTGAGCAAGGGAGCTGACCCACTCTCCTGAACCTCGTGAAAAGGCGTCTCATTCCCCGGGGGCAGCACTGGCTGGGCCACGGCCTCCAACCACGTTATTCCCCTTCCTGAAGCCACGGTCCCCCTCTCCCCACCAGCATGTACCCTGTGTGGACCACACAGCCACCCTGTGTCCCAGCACCTCCTGAAATGACTTCTTCACTCCCTGGCAAACTCCTACGCATCCCTCAGGACCAGTGCAAATACCCCCTCCTCCAGGAAGCCATCCTGACTTCCCCTAGCCAGGTCCAGTGACAAGCCCCACCCACTCTACCACTTCTGGGCTTTATGGCCTTGGAAGAGTGAATTGACTGCCTGGGGCTCAGTCTTCCCAGCTATAAAATGGGGCATGAAAGAGCTGTTGCATGCCAGGGTTGCCGTACTGCCTGAGCGCACAGCCCTGCAGAGCCTAGGACGTGGTTGGGCTGTTGGGGTTATTGAAGGTTAAAGAGCTGGCTTGAGAGAATTCGGGGCAAAGGGGCCTTTGGTGCCTGGTGTCACACGGACAGCACTGCCTTGGGCTGCACGGCCGGGATCTGTCCGGGCTCTGTGGGACCCCAGGCCCCTCTCAGAGCCGGGGTCTCCCCTTCTGTGTGAGGAGGACGCCCTTCCGACAGGGGTCTGGGTGACCCTGGGGTGCTGGCCACCGACCGTGAGTGTGCTCCCTGCCCAGAGGTCCCTGGCTGGCCCTGCCAGATTGGGGTGCCGCCGGGCTCTGGGCTCCCCAGGGGCAAGCATCTCGGAGACTCAGGACCAACTGAGCCCCAGCAGTCGGGTCCTGGTGGGGTGGGCAGCAGCTCACCTGGCAGGCGTCGGACTTGCAGTCGAAGTAGCCGGCACAGAGCATGTTGGGGCTGATGTCGGCGCCATAGACGTCAGGGTTGCTGCACTTGTGGTCGGCGACCAGGGGGACCAGGGCCTCCCGCAGGGAGCTGGAGTAGCCGCTCACGTCTGTGGGACATAATGCCCTCAGCATGACATGCACACCGTGGCTGGCCACTGTCCACCCTGGCGGGGCGCTGGGTGCCCCCTCCCAACTCACTCTCGTCCAAGTGGCCCCAGCCTGCAATCTGGCACTTGTGTCCAGCAGGGAAGGTGCTGCCAGGCTCGGGCAGGCAGATGGGCTGCACGAACTGTGAGCGTGTGGCACAGCGGTCCCCTTTCTTCTTCAGCCGGATCAGGACTGATCGGGAGAGCGGCCAGGATCAGCCTGTGGTGTGCGGGCTGAACGGGAGACTGTCGGGGCGCGTGATGGAGGGAGGGCAGCTAGTGGGTCCCATGGGGCAGCCTGGGAGATCCAGAAGGGAGAGGTGCCCTGTCCTCCCTGCCCTGCCCCAGCTTCCCCACACCACATGTCTGCCCAGCTCCTGCCCCTGTCCGGGCCTGGCCTGGGGGGCACAGGGCCCACCTTCCCAGAGTGCAGCCACGATGCCCTGGAGCTCACCGAGGTCATGGTCGCTGGGGTTGAATACCGAGTACAGAGTGTACGGGATGTACTTCTCGATGCCGAAGGTCTGCGTCACGTCTGTCGTGCGGTTGAAGAAGTGCTGGCCCAGCACCACTGAGACGCTTTCCCTGGGGGGACTGTGCAAGGGAGGCTGGCGGGTGCATGGACCAGCCCTCCCCTGGCCACCAGGGTCACCTCTCCCCACCCCCTACCCGGCCCACGGAGGCCAATGGTGTGGGGTCTTGGTCCCGGGAAGAGGTCTGAGCAGGTGCCTGGGTGTGGGCTGTTGATACTGGGGAGACAGGGGTCACCAAGCAGGGGCTATGGCCAGTCACCCCCAGATCCGGGCATGGGAGCTGAAGCGCAGTGCCATCCCTCCTGACAACACTGGTCACAAGCCCTGGGGGGAGTCTCAGGGCAGGCCCAGGCAGGGTCGGCTGCAAGGCTGGACCCGAGTAGGTGGAGACCTGGTCTGCTAGGGCCCTGCCCCAGCTTCCCCACACCACATGTCTGCCCAGCTCCTGCCCCTGTCCGGGCCTGGCCTGGGGGGCACAGGGCCCACCTTCCCAGAGTGCAGCCACGATGCCTGGAGCTCACCGAGGTCATGGTCGCTGGGGTTGAATACCGAGTACAGAGTGTACGGGATGTACTTCTCGATGCCGAAGGTCTGCGTCACGTCTGTCGTGCGGTTGAAGAAGTGCTGGCCCAGCACCACTGAGACGCTTTCCCTGGGGGGACTGTGCAAGGGAGGCTGGCGGGTGCATGGACCAGCCCTCCCCTGGCCACCAGGGTCACCTCTCCCCACCCCCTACCCGGCCCACGGAGGCCAATGGTGTGGGGTCTTGGTCCCGGGAAGAGGTCTGAGAAGGTGCCTGGGTGTGGGCTGTTGATACTGGGGAGACAGGGGTCACCAAGCAGGGGCTATGGCCAGTCACCCCCAGATCCGGGCATGGGAGCTGAAGCGCAGTGCCATCCCTCCTGACAACACTGGTCACAAGCCCTGGGGGGAGTCTCAGGGCAGGCCCAGGCAGGGTCGGCTGCAAGGCTGGACCCGAGTAGGTGGAGACCTGGTCTGCTAGGGCCCTGCCCCAGCTTCCATCCACATTGTGGGGTCTCCAGATGCAGCCCTCACTCCTGCTGGGCACAGAGCCTGGGCCCCTGGGTCAGCCTGGCTCCCATCTGCCGTGTGGAGGTCGCTCCACCCTGCCTCAGCCTCCTGCCCTGGGCTCCGTGTGGGGAACCCCATTTCTCCACACTGAGGAGGGCTCTGGCCCCATCTGCAGGCCCAGGAGCTGCCTGCAGGGCCACGCAGGGCCCCACCCTGGGAGCTGTGGTCCTTGAAAGGTCACTAGACCGTCGGCTGGCCAGACCCCTGCCCCTCATTACCGGGGTGCCCATCGAAGGTGGAAGGGCGTCTGACCCAGGCTGCTCCATCTCAGGGTCTCCCCACTTGAGGCCTCCCAGAGTGTGGGCCTGGGTGGCTGTGCGCCCCCACTGAGGGGAGCTGGCTGAGTGGGCTGCGCCTTGGTTTCCCTGGCTGTGCTTGGGCTCCTAGGGCTCTGAGGCGTTGTCACTGCTCTCCCTGGCTCCCCTCTGAGAGCCAGGACTCTGGGAGGGGCGGCGCCTGCAGGGAGGACAGGACCTTGCCCACCGCACCCTCCTCTGTGGAAACGCCCCGACCCCTGGGCTCCCTGAATAGCGACAAGGTTTCTGGAGTCTCCGTGCATGCCCAGCTCAGGGCTGAGCCCCCAGTCCCAGAGGGGTCAGAGGGGGTGACCGGGGACCCCCTCAAGGAGTCAGCGGAGGTGCTGGGAGGGGGTCCGAAAGCAGTGGGGACAGGCGCGTGGTGATGCTGGATGGCGTGCGGGGCCTCAGGGTAGGTGACGGGGGCCCAGAGGAGGTGCACCTGTGGGAGAAGCAGTGGGCGGCCGACACCACCCAGCAGGTGTGGACCAGGCTCCCAGCGCAGAAGCTGTCCCCGATGTAGATGGCGGCCAGCCAGGGGTGTGAGCCGGGCAGCGAGGAGGAGCCACCAATGATGCGTGGCCGCAGGAACGTTCTCTTCTTATGCCTCCTGCCGCAGGACTGGCGTCCCAGGGAGGCTGGCTCAGGCAGGGTTGCCAGGATACCCGGTGCCAGTTGGACTCTGGTGAGGGATTCTGGGAGCAAAGGGCACCAGGTCACACCCCTGGGGTTTGCAGGGCCAGCCCCCTTCCACACACCGGCCCTACCTGGCAGGAGGCGCTGCAGAGGGCCATGGCTGGACCCCCTGTCCATGTTGCTCAGGCCCTGGCGCCCGCCCACCTCTGCCCTCAGTTTCCAAATCTGTAGAATGGGGTTCGATGCCCAATCCCGAGGCTCTGTGAGGGCCAGAGTGGCTGGACACACGGAGGCCTTTTTGATCGCCTCAGCAGCCTGGGACCCCACAGCCAGCCCCAGCACGGTCAGAGACTTCCCATATGAGAGCCCCGGGCTGGCCCCGCCTGGGTCTTAGGGAGCCGGGGGACCTCTCCCCAGGGCAGGAAGGAGATGGCCTCCGGGGGGCTGCCCGCCCAGGGTCTGATGCCAGAGGTGCTTGTGGGGAGCCTGCACACTGTCCTTCCTGCACCTCCCTGAGAGGCCTCTGGGGCCATCCTGGGCATGGTGCAGGCTGGGCAGGTGCCACCCCGAGGCCGTCGCCTGGTGACCAGTCCCCTGCAGCGGGCTCTGCTTCCCCACTGTGACCCCAGTACCGACCCACTGCGTGACCTCAGACCAGCCTTCCTGTGTGCTTCAGTTTCCCCATCTGTCAGAGGTGCAGTAGCCAGGAGTGGGGAGGGGCTAGGAGGGTCACGGGGAAAACGGCTGTGACCTCGGTGGGGCCCGAGGCAGCATCCCCCGCCAGCCGCGCACCACAGGCCTCCAGGCGGCAGTACTCCCAGGAGAGCGCGCTGTCCTTCACCACGTAGCACCAGGGCCTCTCATCATTGTCCGGATTCCTGTGGTGCACAAGCGGGGGCTGGCAGGGAGTCACACTGCCGCCAAGAGGGCATGGGGAGGGGGCATCAGAGCCCCCAGCAGGGCGGCTTCCCACACCTGGAGCAGTGGGAAGAGCACAGCCCTCCCTCGGGCAGCCTCCCAAGCAGAGGTACCGGGGCCTGTCTGGATGGAGCTGGCCCCGCCTGGGTCCTAGGGAGCCAGGGAGCCTCTCCCCAGGACAAACCCTGCCTGCCCTGTGTGTGGCGGCCTGGCGTGGTGTGGTGCTGACCGGCAGTAGGCGTGGGGGCCCAGGCCCAGCAGGGCTGCGGCATCCACCGAGTCCACGTGCAGCTCCTGGTAGAGCAGATCGGAGTTCCAGGCCAGGCAGCTGAGGCCCGAGGCTGAGGTGCTGGCCGCGCCGCGGTACCCAGTGCCATTCCCCAAGAAGCAGCGCTCATCAGGCACTGCGGGCAGAGGGGCAGTGAGGCCAGTCCACTGGGGGGGTCCACCCAGCACTGCCCCAAGGCACCCAGGGGGGCTGATGCACTCACCAATGTTGCAGAGCCGCCCGGCGAAGCCTGGTGGGCAGGCACACAGGGTGGTCCCAGTGGCCACAATCAGGTGGCAGGTGCCCCCGTTCAGGCAAGGGCTGCTCAGGCAAGCTGGGGGCAGGGTCAAGGAGCTGGGCCAGGGGCCACGCAGTGGAGTCGGGGATGGGGTCCACCCCTTGTCCCTCATTTCTGGGTGACCTCAGGCCATTCCTCCCACTCGGGTGGGGACAGGGACACCCATCAGGGGTCAGTGGCATGGCTCACACCCCATGGCGCACCTGTATGTCGGGTGCCTTCGCACCGGGCCCGGCCCCCCAAGCACTCGCACTGTTCCACGTGGCCCTGGCGCACACGGGCCCAGCGGTCGCCCCCCTCCAGGTACTCGTAGCGCGTCTCGTCGAAGCATTTCTCTGAGGGGTGCACAGTCAGCCCTCACACCCTGGCCACCCGCTGTCCCCATGCAGGGCCCCTGCCCTGCACTCAGGCAGCCACTGGCCCCTGGACCCCTGTGGACCTCTGAGGCCCAGCTCACCCATGCCGCAGTCTTTGCCGGTGAAGGCCCGGGGGCAGCTGCAGTGGTAGGACTGGGAGTCCTGGGTATTGGAGCAGGAGCCCCCATTGAGGCAGGGGCCGGAAGCACAGGGATCCACAGCAGCTGAGGACATGCGGGAGGGGCCGTGATGGGCGGGCTGGGAGCCTCAGGGTCCCTCTGTGACATCCCCTGCTTGCCAAGGCCTCCATCAGGCCCCGCGAGGTCCCTGGGAGGGGCACAGACCTCAGCTTCCTCCCAGCGTCCCCCACTCAGCACCCGGGTAACTGACCCAGCTGTGCATGTGGCGTCTTGGAAGCCCAACACCCACACTGTCAGGCAGCAGCCCCCTCCCACGTGTCCCGGGACCCATGTGAGCAGGGTGGCTGGCGCTGCACCACACAGACCCTGCCCACCTGTCCTCTGCCCAGGGCATACCTGTGTGGCTGCAGGGCCTGGCCTCACCACCAGGCGGTGCCTTGGCTCCAGTGATGGCCGCGCAGCCACCGCGAGACGCAGGTCCCGCCTGGGAGAGGCTCTGGCCCTAAGTGGCACCCACCGGGGTTAACCCCGGAGCTCCTGTCCTCCTCCCGTCCAGCCAGGGCCCCTGCCCGGATCTGCCCCGTCCTCCCTTCGGCCTCCCTGGCCGGGCCCAGCCCCCCCTGCCCACCCCAGGCTCCCCGACCCAGCACCCACCTGGGCCCCCTAGAGGCGGGGTGGCCTCCACACAGTAGCCCCAGGCCCTGTCCCGGTCGTAGTTGTGAGTTGTGGCACACCTGGGGGCGACACCTGCGTGCGTGGGGGTCCCAGGCAGAGGGCCCCCACCCCACCCCACCACCCTGGAGGGTCTGGGTTCACTGGGTCTGCCTGCTGCGTGGTGAGGGCCTACTGTGTGCCCGGCTCCCAGAAAAGTAGGCAGCGTGGGGCCAGCCGGTGACCCCAGCTCGGGTGCTCCGGCCACCTGGACCCACCACTTCCTGTGGGCACTGCCCTCCGAAGTGCAGGTGTGCAGCATGCGGCCCCCATAGCGGAAGGGGAACCTGCAGGGCCTCCCGTCCTCGGTGAGTGCTGTGGGGAGCAGGTGGCAGGGTCAGGGCTCCCTCGAGGGGCACCCGAGCCCCTCAGGACCTCCAGCCGAAGTCACGCTCCTCCCACCCAGCCCTAAGGTGAAGCACGACATCTCCTCCCAGGCCCACCTGACCCACCTTGGGCCTGGGGGCTGCTGCTCGAGGGAACTGCCCTGAGCGGGGGCGGGAGCCCCCCACGCTGGGGTCCCTCTGCCTCTGGAGCACTTGTTGTTGGGGTCTCAGAGGTCACCAGGATAGTGGGGATCGCAGGGGTCGCTGTGGCATTAGGTTCTGGGGACTCCGTACGGTTCTAGGAGGAGGAGAAAGGGTGTCAGTGTGGGACGGACCCTCACGCTCAGGTCCTGCCGGGCAGGAGGTCACAGCCCTGAGCCTGTTTCCATACTGGGGCTCCCAGATCTCGGAGCAGGTTCCAGGAAGACACACAACATTCCTGAGGCCTCAGTCAGGCCCTGACACCTTCCCCACCCTGGGCCCCTACTGAGCACCTGCTCAGGGTCACTGCCCAGGCCCAGGCACTGCTACCCACCAGGCTTAAACCCTGACGTCAGTTCTCGGTGATGGGAGCAGCTAGGAGGCCCTCGGAGGTTCCCTCAACCTCATGCATCCAGACCCGACAGAGACCCAGAGAGAGGGGGCAGTCCCCAGACCCATAGGGGCCCAGGCCAGGCCGCACAGGGATGACAGTCCCCAGGCAGGGCTCCGTGAGCCCAGACCCCAGCTTCCAGGCCAGCCTCGCACCCACCTGCCCCATGAGGGCCAGCTTTCAACCTGAGCGCCCTGCTCGGCCCCCCGCCCCTCAAACCCCGATGCTCGGCCCCCCGCCCCTCAAACCCCGATGCTCGGCCCCCCGCCCCTCAACCCCGATGCTCGGCCCCCCGCCCCTCAAACCCCGATGCTCGGCTCCCCGCCCCTCAAACCCCGATGCTCGGCTCCCCGCCCCTCAAACCCCGATGCTCAGCGGTGACCCTCCCTCTGGCCTCCTCCCAAGGACCCTGAGTAGCCACAGGGAACCTCTGGTCGCACTGCGACAAGGTCAGTGCTCACCCCGCCAGGCTGGGGCTGGGACCCCCGCGGCAGCAGCAGGAGGAGGAAGAGGAGGAAGGGGCCCAGCCCCAGTGAGGGACAGGGGCTGGAGACCCAGGCCCAGCGCCCCATGGCTCCTGAGCTGGCCTGAAGGCAGCGGGAGGCGGGAGCAGAGTGGCCAGGGCAGGTGGGGTCAAGGCTTCGTGGAAATGATTAACCCTGGCTGCCTCCCACATTGGGCGAGCCCAGCCGGAGAGGAATTCCCTGAGTCCCCTGGCCCCACACCTGCTGCCCACCTCTCTTTCACCCTACCTGGAAGCCCAGCTGTCCCACTCTGGTCTTGGCCTGCACTGGTCCTAGTCCTGGACCTGACATGGTCCTTGGGCCTCAGCTTAGAAGCCTCCTCCAGGAAGTCTTCCAGGATAGTGCAGATAGGTTGGGGCCTAGATGGTCTGGCACAGCTCCCGGTCCCTGCAGGCCACTGAGCTGGCCACCATCTGCCTGTGAATTGTCCATGATGAGAGCCGCTACGGGTGCTGAGCCTTGCAGGTGTCCAGCCCTGTGCACAGCACAGCACAGACAGTGGCGGTGGGGCTGGCATTGTCCCTGTCCCATAGACGGCAGCACTGGGAGTTCCTGGAGGGTTCGGTGCTGCCTCCTCTCGCTGACCCCAGGGCTGGCCAAAAGGCCAGGCACAGGGAGGAGAGCCGCCATGCAATGGCTGAGTGCAGCAAATGATGACCCAAGACCCTGCCCCACCTGCCTATCCTGACTCTGGGGGTGGCCAGGGCCCCCCAGCAGCCCCTGGTGATGTTCAGAGTGTCCCTTCCTCCCCATCTCCCAGACAGACCCAGGAGTCCCCTCCGAGAAGCCTTTCCAAACCTGCAGGCTCCTCGGACCCTGCAGCCTGAGCCCAGACCCGGGCCACAGCTCAACCCTGGGCCAGGCACCCCGGGGCCCGGGATGGGGATGCCGCCGCCACCCGGATGGAGATGGAGCTGGAGTCACAGAATTCGTGACTTGGGGCTGTGGGCAGAGCTGCCTGAGGAACCTCTTCTGCAATATTGGAGCAGCCGCCAAGGCCCCCCCCGCAGGTTCCCCGAGTCAACAGCTGCATCCCAGAGCTGCTGAGGTGGGAGGAGGGGTGAGTGAACCACTGTGGCCTGGAGACCAGCGAGGGCTGAAGCTGCGTCCCTGTATACCCCAAACCCCCTCTCTCTGCCCTCCATTTGCCCATCTGTGCAGAGGGGGAGAAAATGGACACCCACTGACCACCCAGCTTGACACCGTGGGCCACAGGGGGCACAGTGGACATGGAGGCGTGGTGGGCCCCGGGGGCACGGTGAAGGTGGGGACGTGGTGGGCCCTGGGAGCAGGATGGATGCGGGCTCGTGGTGGGTCCTGGGGGCACAATGGATATGGAGGCATGGTGGGTCCTGGGGGCACGGTGGGCACCATGGTGGGTCCTGGGGCCATGGCGGGCACCGTGGTGGGTGGTGCACACAGCTGGTACTGGGCTTCATCTTCCACCCCTCCCCCAGCCCCCTTCCTAGAGCACCACTAAGTGGGGTGCATCCACTCCCTGGAAGCTTCTAGAACAGCCCCAGGGGACTGGCTGTGCTCTCAGGCCTCTAGGATGCTCTGAGGAGCTCACCGACAACCCTGTACCGAGGGTATTCGGCTTTAGGGGTTCCATCAAGGCAACCTGGGGGATGGCCCCGCCTCTTCTAACTCAACCCAGCCCCCATGGCCCCGGCCTCCCCAGCAGCCACACCTGGCTCCCTTTCTGTAATCAGACCCTTTTCAGCCCCAGGGCCTTGGCACAGGCCCAGGGCTCTTTCTAGACTTCCTCTGCCGTCAAATTGCAGTTTACATGGTCCCTCCCCAGAAAGGCCCTCAGACCACCCTGCTAAACAAGGCCGGGTTAGGGTCCCCACGTGACGGCGAGAGCCAGTCTCTGCCATCCGGTCCTGGCCCTCAGGCCCCAGGAGTCAAGCGTCCCTCTCCTCAAAGCCCCTTTGACCTGACCCTGGGGCATTTCTCTTCCTCAGGCCCCTCTGTCTCCTGCACGACCTCCTGGGGATGTGCTCGGAGAATGAGTCTGTGCCCCCAGCACCCAGCACCAGACCGACGCTTAGGTCCTCAGAAATGCTTTATTGGGCAGCAGGGGCCAGGGCCAGCATGGTGAATGTCTGGGGCTAGTGCCTCCAGCGAGGTCACCCCCTGCCCACCTGGCTCCTGAGGGTGTTGGTGGCTGCGGTGGCCCCTCTGAGGCTCACAGAATCCACTGGGACTGCCCCACCCCGACATGTTCACGGGAGAGTTGGCCAGGCCAGGGCAGCTCAGACGAAGGTGGCGTGGTGCGCGCTGGCCCTGGGCTTCGCGGGCTCACCTGGGACAGGGCTCAGGCCAGGGAGGTCTGACGTAGGAGGCCCACCACCGGCCTGCGACCTCCCAGGGCCAGCCCGTGTCCCCGCGATGCCACCATCCCGCCCGGGCGCCAGGCCAGTTACAAGATCCACGTTGATGATTCTGTTGACCGGGAGGCCTCGGCTGCCGTGGGTCCCGCTTCCTGTCACAGGGAGAAGAGAAGCTGTCACTTGCCTGACCTGGCCCTGGGCCCCCGGAACCCACCCCCCACCCCGAAGGCCCCTGTACAGACACTGGGCATGGGAGGGGTTCCTGAAACACCCCAAACACATCCCAGAGGCAGCTGGCCTCCCACTGTGGGCCTCCGGGCTGGGGCAGGTGCACCCAGGGGAGGTGCGGTGTTCCCAGAGTCCTCCGCAGAACACCTGCCACCAAGTGGGAGAGCCGACCCACTCAGAAACCCCACCACCCTGCTTCCCCACTGCAGCTCAGGAACAGAGCTGGGCCCCCGGCGGAGCCCCCACCCCGACTGCCCCCCAATTCCTCCTGGGTGCTGTCCTCAGGCCCCACCGCCAGGCCCAGGGCCCATCCTCAGGGCCCACCCGCAGGGGGTCGAGCACTAGGTTGGAAGCAGTCCCAGACAGGCTGGACCCTCTTGGCCTGGTGGAACGGGCCCTGAGCCCTGCATCTGCTGCCCCATCCCACCCTACCAGGCTAGCCACTTGCTCGCCCACCTGGCTCACTGCCTCAGCACCGTCTTCACCGCACACACCCTGCTCTGGGCCTGCCTGTCGTGTCCCCTCCCCCTTCATCCCTGGCCCCCCTGCTGAGGCCCCTCTTCTGGGCTAGTCAGTGCCTCTGCCCCCACTTCTGGCTCCAATGCCCACTCCAGTCCCAGGAGATCCCGGCTGCTTGAACCGGCCTTGGAAGCTTCTAGACCCAATGTGGGCAGGCCATCTCCTTGCCAGCACCCCAGGAGGCCTCCCTACCCAGGGCGTCACTGCCCTGCCACATCCGGTGACCTCCACGTGGACCCCTGGAGGACAGAGTCATGTCTAAGCCAGGGTGGAGTTCTCAGGGGCCAACGAAGGGTGGGGCCAAGGAAAGTGAACGGTGCGCACAGAGCAGGTTGGTTCACGCGCCGCCCGGAGCTCCATGGCAGGACCCCAGGGCCTGAGCAGGGGCAGTGAAGGCCCCATGCTGGGAGAGCCCAGAAGCCCTTCCCCACTCAGTGACTCCACCTCCCCATCTGCACCGTGGGGGTGACATTACCAACCCGGAGGAGTGGGCTTCGGGGACAGGTTCCTGGTGCCCAGCGTGCCTCCCGGGCAGGGGTCCAGGAGCTTCCTTCCCCAGTGAGCCTGGGGCTGAGGCCCTGGGACAGTCACGTGTATGCCAGAGTGGAGGCCCAGAGGCACCTATGGGGTGGCAGGGGCACCAGGCCTGGGCCCACAGCAGACAGGCTGCAGGAAGAGGCAGCCCTCGGCTGATGAGAACCAGGGACAGGGGGTCCCTGCTACCAACTGCTGCCCTCCCCAGGTGAACCGAAGGCCTGGGAAGGTGAAGACCCTCCTCGATCTACAGTTCTGAGGTTCCTGAGAAGGCCGCAGGGTCCTTGCTGCCCCAGCAGCTCCGTGGCCATCAAGGTCCTCAACCCCAGTGTGCCCCACCTCACCCTCAGTCCAAGCTTCCGGAAGCAGCCTCCATGAGGGATCTGTGAACAAGTCCTGGCTGCGGGCAGAAGGTGCGGCTCCCCTCTTGAGCATGCCCAGACTGTCCTCTTAAACAGGTACCAGCGGTGGCCCCAGAGGCCCTCATCCTGGCCTTGACGCAGCAGCACCAGGGTGCCCAGCCAGTGTGCGGGAGCTGCGCGGGGCCTGTGCGTCTTACTCAGCCAGGCCCAGTGGAGATGCCGTCTGGAGGCGTAGGGGCCCATGTGGAGCAGCTGAGACTAGAAACTTCTCCCAGTCAAGCCTCTGCTCATTCAACAAGTATCCTGCTACGTTCTGCCAGGGCTAGGAGCTAGCCCTGCCCCCAGGGGACAAAGGAGCAGCTCTGCCCATCTCCTTCTTGTCTCCAAGTCCCCACGGCTCCGAATACCGGGCTGCAGGACTGGGAGGTAACAGGTGTGGGGAGAGGCAGGGGTTCGCCCCCCTTCGCCGGTCAATCCCATGAGCATTTGGGCATTTGCCTGGAGTGTTCATCGGGCTCCGAAGGGGCCTGCGACCCCACACGTGTCCAGAAGCTCAGCTCTTCCCCACCAGTCCCACATGGGCAGATGGGAGAACAGGCCCCTGTGGGCCCCAGGCAGATAGCGTGCTCAGGATGGGAGAAACACTTGTTTCTGGAGATAGTACAGCTCTGTACGGACCAAGGACGTCCACATCACAAGGAGGGGGCCACAGCCAGGCCCTTCCTGCCTACGGGACCCAGCCTTGCCCTCCTGTGCAGGGCAGCCAGCCCCAGGCCTGTGACTCAGCCACCTGGCCTAGCCCTGAGCAGTGCACAGCCTCACCACCTGCTTGCCAGGGCCTGCCCAGGGAGCACCTTCTTGCCCAGCGTTTCCCTGGCAGGGATGGCGACACAGAGGACCCAGCAGAGCCTGTGCCGCCTCCAGAGGGGCCTGGCCTCCTGGTCTCACTCCTGGTGCCACATCTCCAAACATCCAGACCTGAGGCCACACTGGGATCTCGTTTCCTGCTGCTTGGGCCACCTGTGAACCTCTCCCCTCCCTGTTGCCCCACGGCTTCCTGCCCTCAGCTGGCTGGTCCTGCCGGTTCCGACTGTGCTGTCCAGCCTTCCCGGGAGGGGGTCCTGCTGGAGACCCCACAAGACACAGCAGGAAGGCCCCTCTTTCCACATAGGCGGGCCCCTCACTGGCTGCTGGTCGCCCCCAGGCCTCCCAGACACTTGTCCATGAATGTCTCTGTGCCAGCCACTGCCAGCTGCTCTGGCCTAGGCCCGGGGCCATAGAGGTCAGGCTTCTGCCCCACCCTGGTCCTCAAGGCTGAGTCAGGAACCCCAGCAGGCACAGCGGGAGCAGGGGCATGGCCTGAGCCCTCCCAGGCTCTCCTTTGAGACCCAGGCCTGGCACCTATCCCACTGCCCTTCCTGCCCCCAGAGGGACCCCGTCCCCCAGGCACTTTGCTCAGCCTCTGCCTCCATGCTCCAAATCATCTGTGCTGCCAAGCACAGTCACCTCCTGTTAAGCCTCCCTAGTGCCCCTTGGAAGCTTGCAGGGCACAAGGACACCCAGGCATGGCTGAGCCGGCTCACACTGAGAACAGGGCAGGAAGTGGGGAGCGAGGGGGAGCCAGAGGCAGGGACCCCACAATCTACTCTGGCTCCCAAGGTCCCTTCCCTTCCCAGCTTTCCCACCACAGCGCCCCCCACGGGCTCCTGCCGAGGCCCGTGCACTCCTGCTGATGGGCTCCCATGGGAAAGAGTATCCCCAGAACCCTAGTTCCAGAGTGTGACCCCCCAAGGTCCCCCGTCCATGTGGGTCCCCAGCCAGGATCATGACTGTGTCTGTGATGGGCTGGGGCTGGGATAGAGCTCCTCAAATATTTGCTGGGCATTGGCGAGGGAGTGGACAGCGCCCAGCAGGGTGCATAGCGTGGTGTGTGGGGAATAGGGGAGTAGGGATAACTCAGGGCACAGGAGTGCATGTGGCAGACCCCAGGGAGGGGCTGCAGGCCAGAACTCCAGCAGTACCGGCTGAAATGGGCACAGGTGGCCAGTCCTGGAGGGAACATGAGGGTGGGCCAGGTCATGGTCACTTGCAGGCCTGAGACTTCCATTCTGCAAGACCTGGCTGGAACTTCAGGTGGGGCAGACACTTCAGGGAAGGAGAGGGAGCAACCTAGGGTGGCTTGTGGTGGGATCCAGGAGGACCACGTGTCACAACCCGGCTAGGGGCTGTGGAGGAGGGCCCAGGCCCGCTGGTCAGTTCAGGAAGCCCCTGGGGAGCCACGGAGCTGGGCAGGAGCCAGGAGGTGCTCTGGGGAGAGGAGGCTCTGGAGAGGCACCTAGCAGATGCCCTCAGCAGCTCTGCAGGCCTGAGACCAGTGGCAGGCTCCTGGGGCTGTGTCCCCAAGAAAGCCAGCACTCTCAGTCCACATCAGAGTGAGGGGGTCTAAGCTGCATCTGTTCCTGCGGAGGGCTGGGCACAGGAGCTGCTGAGGAGGCCTCTCTCACAGGAGTGGCTCTGGACAGAGCAGGAGCCAGGCGGGGCTGCATCCTCACTGGGGCCTCAGCAGGTACAACACAGTGGCCGTGCCACGGGGCGTACTTTCACCCCCAGGGTGAGGGGCGTGGCCTCACTGCAGAAGCCCCAGCAGGCAAGCATCGCACACCTGGTGGGTAGCTGAGCTCCAGGCGCCCTGAGAGCAGCCACTGGGCCCGAATGTGTCCCTTGGGGACACTGGCGCCTCCAGGTTGAGTAACCCCTGCCCCCACCCAGTCAGCTGCCCCAGTGGACTCCAGTCCCAGGACAGTTATGTGAGGACCCCTCCTGAGGCGGTGCCTAGCAGCTCTCTGCCGGCAGGTGGAGTCCATCCTCTTGGGACGTCTGCACTAGGAGCTCAGCCGGCCATGGGGCTGGGCGCTCAGCCTTACCAAAGGGGCTGGGAGGAGCCACTGGCCTCCAGCCCCTGGCCAGGACCTCTGATTGTGGCCTTGCAGCCAGCTGGGCAGCAGTGAGACCACCCAGCTCCTGGGCTTGTTGTTGGAAACCAAGCAGATCTGGTTAAGAAGACCATTGGGAATTATTACCAACACGACCGTGAGAACCCGTTTTAAGACTGCGCGTGCGGAAGGAGCACTGTGCATTGGAAACTCGGGTGTGGATGCACGTGACCTTTGGAATGCCTCTCTCCTTTGTGAAAGCACAAAGCGCAGACATCTGCTTTGGTGCAGGGATAGAAGATGACTGCTAAAGGCGGGATGCAGCAGTGCTGGAGGGACATTTGCTCCCTCCCCACGAGAACGGAAGGTGAGCATTTTGGAGGGTTCCTGTGTCAAGACAGATACGCACAAAACGTGCCATGCAGACACACGGCAGGTGCACACCCCGACACATGCCACACGCACACACACCAGGCGTGCACGCATGTGGGCATATCTGCCTGACACACTGACATGGTTTGGCTCCGTGTCCCCACCCAAATCTCACCGTGAATTGTGATAATCCCCAGGTGTCAAGGGTGGGACCAGGTAGAGGGAAATCGGATCCTGGGGGCGGCTCCCCCCATGCTATTCTCATGATAGTGAGCGAATCTCAGAAGAGCTGATGGTTTTATAAACGTCTGGCATTTCCCCTGCTGGCTCTCATTCTCTCTCCTGCTGCCCTGTGAAGAGGTGCCTTCAGCCATGACTGTAAGTTTCCTGAGGCCTCCCCAGCCATGCGGAACTGTGAGTCAATTAAATCTCTTTTCTTTATAAATTACCCAGTCTCGGGTATTTCTTCATAGCAGCAGGAGAACGGACTCATACACAGAGCACTGTGTGGACACACACACCCGTCAGCGTGCCCTGGAGCCTCGCGAGGGGCCTGGCACTTCTCCCACTGGCAGCCTCTGTTGTGTGTGTCAGATAGCTAACGCTCAGGGCCATTAGACTGGGCGGTCTGGCAGCAAGTGGCCAAAAGGAAATGAGACCCACCCGCATGCCACTGGGGACCAGACATGCACGGGGGTACTGGCCAGCCTGCAGGGCCTGACGGGTCTCGGTGCATGGTGCTGGGGCTAGACAGATGGGGTGGAGTGCCGCGTGGCGTGTGGCGCTGGGGCTAGAAGGATGGGGCAGTGCGGTGCGTGATACTGAGGCTAGAAGGGCGGGGTGGAGCACCACGTGGTGCTGAGGCTAGAACAGGGTGGCACAGTGCGTGGCACTGAAGCTGGAAGGGTGGGGTGGCACAGCACAGCTCTGTGGAGACCCCCCATACCTCAGGGCTATTGCTGGCAGCCTCCACACGTAGCTGGCATGCTGCCCACTGTGGCAACGGGAAGGGCGGGAGCCTGTGGGCTTGGCTGCACCTCCTGTTGTGTTTCTCACCCCGGACGCTGGGTCCAGGGCAGCTACCACATTGTGAGGAAGCATCCCACAGCAACTGTCAGCGTCGGAGAGCTTGGCCCTCGACGACCCCCAAGCTCCTAAACCCTGACAATGGACGGCTCAGCACTCAGTTCAGGCTCATCCCGGGCCACAGACGTGAAAGAGGTTCCATCAGGCCACCATGGTGTCCACAGCCTGTTTCCTTTGCCGCCATGGGCGGGCGAACTCTCCAATACAGAGAATCCCATTAGAGCAGGGGTTCCAGAAAGCAAGCTGCACAGAGCAGTTTCCGTCCCAAGGCCCCCCAGCAGGCCAGAGCCAGCACCGCCAGGAAGACTGGGCAGGTCCTCAGCAGTTGTCCTGTGTTGCCAGGGACAGGCATGTGGAGGACACAGACCTAGGACCTATGGCCAAAGTCACTCCCACCTCCTTCTCCCACTGGGTCTCCTCCTAGGACAGAGCCCAAGAGCCAAAGGTCCAGGGTACCCACCTGCCCAGGGGCTGAGGAGCCAGCAGGGCAGGGAACCAGTTCTGGCCAGTGGCAGTCAGGGGCAGCCACCAGAGTGCAGGGGACCTGCTCCTCCCAAGGCCGGTACCACCCACCCTCCTGCCACAAACGTGTCAGGGACGTCCAGTCTGGGCCCTGTACTATAAACCGTCAGCTGGGGTGCTCGGCTGGGCCTGCACTGTAAACCACCTCCGTGCTAATGGCCCTTGGCAGGCAGAAGAACTAACCCCCAACGTGGGTCTGTCTGGCCCTCCCAGGCAGCCCTACACACGCCACACCTGTGCGCAGAGCCAGCCGCAGTCCCAGGGCCGCGTGGCCGGGGTATGGGTGCGGGACTGCAGCCCGAGGGCCAGCGGGCCAGCTCATCTCAGCACCCGCCCACAGGGCCACCATCCCTTCTGCCATCCTGCCGCATGGCTGTGCTGTTGGGAGCACACCAGGCGCTCAAGAGTTTTGTTCAGTGGATGGTATATTTTTAAAAGCCAGTAGATTAAGGTAAATCCACTTAATCTCCTAAAAATGTGTTAATATTTCCCCTAGATTAAGATACTTTTATTATTTTCTGAAGTGAAAACAAAGTTTGAAATGAGAAAGAAAAGTTGTAAGCCAGTCCAGTGATGATGTCCAGAATTTATTACTCCTGGAAGAACAGACTCAAAACGCAGGTGAGAGCCACACGGGTGTCCACTGAGACGGGTGGAGGGGACTCAGGCCAGGGGCGGAGGCTGCAGAGTGGCACCGGTGGGAACACTGGGCACCTCAGGCTTTCTCATCCAGGCATGTCCTGGCTGGGAAAGGGGCCAGGGAGCCCCTCCCACACCACATGTGGCCTCCAAAGGGCCAGATATGTACAGATCTACAGACGTGACACCCTGGTCCCCCTGCGAGGTCCAGGCTACAGGTCTGACAAGACCAAACCCTGTGGCGTGCCTCTCACTGCCATCAGCATCCCGGACCAGGGGCAGGACGGAGAGGCTCTCCCTTCGCCCCCAGCAGCAAACCACAGCAGAGGTGTCCACACACCCCCGAGCACGCTCCATGACACACGCCCTGAGCAGCTCCTCTCTCCAGGGAATGGCCACACAGGCCACAGAGGCCACGGCCCTCACACCCCTGGAAACAGCTTTCCCTGCTGGCTGCTGGGAGCCTCGCCTCCGTTTCTGGTATTTGTGGCTCATGGCAATATCCCTGCTGCCTGCCAGGCCATCCTGTTCACTTCACACCCACTGAATCCCCTGCTTCCTCTGAGAAATGCCTGTGACACCCGCAGTCAGGGAGCCCTGCTGATGGCACCTCCGCTCCGGAGCACCCACACCACCCGCTACTGGGGTGCCGGTGGGTCCGAGCTGCACTCTCAAGGCTCTTCTGAGGACGGGCCTGTGTCTTGGAGCCCTCTCCTGCTATGAACACAGAGGGCTTCACTTCCTCACTCAAGACAAATGCTATTGTTTTCCAGTCTTGAGACAGAAACACTAAAAATGGTAGCTGTCCAGATTTGGAAAGGAATGCCTCCATTTTCAGAAACCCCCAGGCCTCGCCCAGGGTGTTCCCAGACCCGGCTGCAGGCACCGCCACGCATCATTCCTGCAAGAGCCTCTCAGGACACCAGGATGCCTGCCTGGAGCGCCTCGGGGGGACCATCCTGACAGACACTGGCCTGCAGCCACACGAGCTCCCCCTTTCCAAGAGGGCCAAGGAAGCCCCCAATCAGCAGGTGAGGAGGGCCACAGAGACCACCAGCAAACAGTGGTAGCCGGGGTCCCGCTGTCCTTCTGACTGGAAGCTGAGCAGACCACACTGACGGGGCCAAGGTAGAGGGATCAGAACCTGGAGGTACCTGGTCTGGAAGGTCCTGGCACGTCCTGGGGGGCGGAGGGCGGCGGCAGCAAGGTGCTGTTGGGGCTGCTGATGTCCCCCTCCCCCATCAGGGTCAGCTCGGCCACGTGCTCATCCTCCAGCGTCTGGATGCCCCCGGCCTCCACTTCCCGAGACTGCCTCTTCCAGATCTGCGTGGTGCCCTCCTGTGCGAGGGAGGCGGGAGACTGGGGGGTGCAGAAGGACCCACTGGGAGACTTCTGCCCGGGGGGGGTGGTCTCGGGAGGCCCAGGAGGGCTGGGGACTGAGCCCAGGCTGGTGGACGGGCTGTCGCTGCTCTCCTGGGCTGGCTCCCACTGCTCGCTGGGCGGGGAGGCGCTCTCCCGGCCGTTGCCTGTGGCGCTTCTCTTGCTAAAGCCCTTGACCACGGCAGCTGCAGTGGGGAGGGTGAGTTCTGTGGAACCAGGAGGTAAACGGAGGAACTCTGGCAACACCAGGTCTTCCTTCCTTAGCAGCCCACGTTGGTCATCTGCTCTGTTGCTCTGAGCTTTGGAAATAAGCTCAAAAAACTCTATTGGAAGAAAACCCAGAGTGACCATGTTTTAGAGAGTTTCATATTAATGCCCGTCACAGCAGAACATTCTAGAAAGCTCTCATCCTGGGCTGTCCTTATGCCCTATTGGCTGTGGGTCAACAAGAGCCCTTTTCCGTCCACACTATCTTCCCACAGACAGCAAAAGGGAGAGCCCTGGGGCTTCTAGCACACTCTGTCTTCAGGAGTCTGAAAACGCTGTGTACTCCCTGAAAACCACGCTATGTTAGTTGAACAAACGAGACATTGGACTCAACACGGTTATGCGCTGATGCCGTCTGAGTGGGATACTGTGGGACTCTATGGCCTGGGCTTTCAATTTAACCCTTGGGGCCCTCTGAGGACTGGCCCCTTCTCTGGTTGGTCAGCATCTGAGGCACCCCCCCGCCCCGAGTCCTAGCTGCAGCTGCAGTCCTCAAAGTTGGGAGCAGGGTGAACCCAAGGAGGCGGAGGAGAGGAAGGCTCTGAGACGGGTGGTCTGGGAAGGGGCACCCTCAAATCCACGCCTGCCTCTCAGGGTCAGTGCCTCTGCGCAGAGGGTGGTCCTCCCAAGCCTAGGGTAGGGGGGCAACATGTGCTCTCCCGCTCCCCGCCGAAGCTCCACAGCCGCGAGGGGCCAGGACAGGTGCCCCACAGCCCACCCACTGCGGAGGCCGCAGGCGCCTCCAGCTTCTTCACTGGCTCCTCCAGAACTCTCCTTCTCTTACCTGGGCTGGGTTTTCTAGGATAGCAGGCCCCAAGGCCACCCTTCGAGGTAGATGGTATCTAAACTGGGCTTTCTCTAGCACTGGAATTACACTCTGAGTTTTTAACAACTACAAGGGATCTAAAATCTCTGATTTCACTGGTTCTCAGAAACATACAAGCTTCAAAGAGGGTGTGTGATTTGTGTTTGGTGGCCGACAAAGGCTGGAGGTGTGTTTTACAGTTTTACTGTGAGGTCGGACTCCACAGCCAGCTGTGACAAAGCTGTGACAAGCCAAGTGGACTGGCAAGTCCACCCTGGATGAAAATTCAGGTCACAGTGACCGCTGTTGGTTTTGATTCTGTTTTCAATGCTTCTCTTTGTTATAAACTTCTGGAGAAAAAGCAGCTTCAAGAAAGGACTCATCTCTCCATCTCAGTCTTCCAGTGTGCCTGTCGCCTCTCCTGGAGGCTGGCGGTGTGCAGGCTGACCTTCCTCACTGATCCCCGTGGCCAACAGAGCTCAGCAAGCCCACGGCCCTTCCAGGCCAGGGCGCTCCGCCTCCCCTAACCTGGGCGCCCAGCTCCACCTGGGGTGGACTCTCTAATGCTAACTGTGCCTCCAGCCACGCTGGGGACCCCAGCACAAGCCAGTGGTGGGGCCATAGGGAAGAGCCAGGGTGAGAGGGAGGCGGAGCCTGCAGGGGCCTCAGGCATCTCAGGGCAGACAGTGCTGCTCACATCGGCTGCCCCTGATGCCCTAGGAGGCCTGGCACTCAGTCTCAAAACTGGGGTTTCGGTGAAGTGATCCCAACAGCCCACAGACTGCCCCCAGGAGAAACATGTCTTCCAGGCCACAGGGGTGGACTGCAGTCACCCAGATGCTGACAGCTCAGAGCAGATCTACGGACTATACTGGAAACTAACTGTGCATTTACTAAAAACGTGGAAGTTTTAAAAAGTTCACATACCCTCTGCTTCGTCCAAATTAATTTTCTGATATTTTTTTTTCCCAATCTTTGCAATAGATTCTTCTCTCTTTGAAAGCCGGGGATCCCTAGCATTTTTTCCATTTTCTCCTTTTATTTTAATAGAATTAGACTTGCCTAGTGTTCTTTCCTCTCCCTGCATTAGAAGGAAAGTCAAAGTTCTACTTTCATTTCAATACACGACAATTTATCATTCATTAGTTAGAAATTAGAAGGCTCATGAAATAGATTGCATTGATACAGAATTTACATGCATTGCAGAAAAACCATTGCAATGATAAAGATTAGGAACAAGAATAGCATTTAAGGCACAACCACTCCCACCTCAGAAGAAAGCCAGTCCTTGGCAGGTAAGAGGGAGCTGGGCATCGGCAGGGACCGGAGAGACCCCACCAAGGAGCGTGGGGAGACACACGTGATAAGCAGGTGGTGAGGAAAGCGCCAGGGCACCGCGCAGAGCAGGCGGGGCCACAGCGAGAGGAGCGGGGCACAGCGGGGGCCAGGGCGGGGAATTACCGTAGCCGAGTGGTTTCTGGAGCTGGAATGTACAGCTATGTTCTGTTTGACTGGCACACCTTTCTGTTTATCTGTGGATGCTAAACATAAGAAAGCTTTATGATTTCAGGGACTCACAAATCCATCTGAATGTTTCGTAGACAACCTGCTCCTACTGTCTCCGATAGCAAAGCTGTAGAGAAGCCACAGGGCATCTGCTGCCCTTATTCACCATGGACAGCCCGGGGGGGAGGCCCCACGGGACAGGAGAGAGGACCCGTCCTCCACGTGCACAGCGGGGCTCTGTACATCTAACTAGGGACTTGCTAGGACTTGCTGGAGGAGTGAGGTTGAAATTGAAAAGCTCATTTCATACACTATTTGGCATAAATATTCTTTAGAAAGTCAGAGTCTTATATTTACGACATATTTTATTTTTCTTTCTTTTCTTTTTTTGAGATAGTCTCACTCTGTCACCCAGGCTGGAGTGCAGTGGCGTGATCTCGGCTCACTGCAACCTCCGCCTCCCGGTTCAAGCAATTCTCCTGCCTCAGCCTCCCATGTAGCTGGGACTACAGGCATGTGCCACCACGCCCAGCTAATTTTTGCATTTTTAGTAAAGACAAGGTTTCACCATGCTGGCCAGGCTGGTTTCGAACTCCTGACCTCAGGTGATCTGCCTGACTCAGCCTCCCAAAGTGCTGGGATTACAGGCGTGAGCCACTGCACCATCTGTGACATATTTTCTAATACAGCCTTTGCCCCATGTCAGGGCCACAGGCTGGCCTCTGCCGGCACTAACGGTCTCAAGCCCATTTCTCTGACCCAGATGTGACTGGAGGAGTCGCGCTCCTGCCCCGCATACAACCCTACAAAAGTGCTGAGCACCAAGCTCCACCACAGGCCTTGCTTGTACATAAACAGGCTCCGAGGCCCCACAGGCCCTGGGCACAGGGGGTCAGCTGGGGCAAAGCTGCTGGCCGCCCTGCTGGTTACACATGCTGTGCCTGCCCTACCTGCCTGGGTGTCAGGGTCTGGGGCAAGGCTTTCCCTAGAGCAAAGGGTGGGCTAGGGGAAGGGTCTCTGCTCTGTGAGGAGCTGGGGAGAGAAGGGTTGGAGATCCAGGGCTAATGACCTCAGTGCTTGCTTCTGACTAGAACCCATGGCCCAGGTCTCCCTAGGTGGGGACAAGGGAGCCACGTATGCCCTGCATGACATCATCAGGGCCAACAACCTGAAAAGCAGAGGGGCAGCCCAATGTCACCTGAAGTGGTTCCTCACAAAGTGAGCTCTCTACCTAGAATGTCTGCAGGTGGGTTTCCAGAAAGCTCTTTCCAAGAGACATACCTCCCTATGGCACCTGCACTGCAGGCGCTAAGGCCACGCCTCTGCCTGTCCTTGGGGACAGCTACAAACAGGACCCACCCTCCTGGGTCTGAGTAACCGTCCTCACACACGGTTCTCAACCAGGGCTCTAAGGAGGGCCAGCTCCTGCGCGTCAGGATGAGGTGGGGGCCGGGAGACGAGCTCATCTCTGAAGGCTGCTGGCCGGACCCCAGCTTCCCCAGGGCAGGACTGTCATGACCAAGGAACACATGGAAAAGAGCTCTGTCAACCACCTGATTCCCTGCACACAAGGAACTGCAGAACCAGCCCAAATGACTGAGCCTGCAGCCTCCACTTTGCTGGGCAGAACACAGCTGTCTACTGCCCTGGCTTCCTGTTTTGTGCCCGGAGGGAAGGGCGCCAGATCAGGGTACCAAGGAGGGACCAAGCGACCCAGACCATTTCCCTTTTCTGTACTGACTCAAAAGCCTCCCCCTCCCCTGGGACAGCCCCATCTGCCCTCTCTCCTGCGCAAGCCCCACTTACCCACTCCCCTGCACCGGCCCCGCTCACCCTCTCCCCTATGCCAACCCCACAGCCCCCCCTGCACTGGCCCTGCTCGCCCTCTCCCCTATGCCAACCTCACAGCCCCCTCCCCTGCACCAGCCCCGCTGTCTCCTCCATGCCAACCCCACAGTCCCCCCTGCGCTGGCCCCACTCACCCTCTACCCTGCGCAGGCCATCCCCCCACTTCTGTGCAAGCCCCATCTGCCCCTCCCCTGCGCTGGCCTCACTCACTCTCTTCCTTGCACCGGCCCCGCCTGCCCCCTCCCCTGCAGCGGCTCCATAGCACCCTCCCCTGCACTGGCCCCACTCACCCTCTCCCCATCCGCTGCGCCGGCCCTACTCACCCTTTCCTCTGGAAGGATCCTTCTCCTCCAAGACAACCCGCTGTCCGTCCAGACTCGATATAGGGGCGCCAAGGTCCAGGGGCTCCTTCTCTCCACTCTAGGGCAGAGATGGGCACTGAAGAATTTACCCAGATTGGAACTTCAGGGAACAGCTGTGTGTGATCCCACCCGACTGAGCGACTGTCCTAGGCTTGATGGAATCATGCAGGAGATGGCCCTAAGGTGAGGCCTGCCTGACTGAGGCACACGTGCTAGGGCTGAGCCGGGCTCCTGACATGGGTAAGGAGTGCCCTGAGGAACTGCGTGGGCAGTGCCTCCCACACCGGCCCCTCCAAGGCCCAGGGGCAGGGCAACGTGTCAACACTGGAAGCACCTTCACCCACACATCTAATGCTATAAAATGCATGTAAAATACTTGGAAATAGGAAGCGAAGCCCGTATAAGTCTCCACATTGCTCACAACCTCGATGGTGGCCTCCCTAAGAACCCACTCACTGACCCTCGGACGCTGCTACGAAGGGAACACTGACCCTCGGAGGCTGCTCTAGGGAAATACTGACCCTGGAAACTGCTCTGAGGGGTATACTGAGAGCAGATGTTCTCCTTTGTAAACAAGGAAGCAAAGACAGGCAACTTTAGGGCCAGGTGTGAGGCTGAAATGAAATGCTACTGCCGCAGGGCTGGGGTTCTTGTCTGCATCAGAGTTCTCCTCTGGCAGAGAATCTGACTCTTCACCTGCCATCATCACTGTTAAGAAAAGACATCTGAACGTGTTTAGCATTCACAATCTGTCAGTCAGGGGAACGACAGCCGTCCAATGCCAGGCGGGAGAGGCTCTAAGCTCCTGAAGGGGCCAGTCCGCTGGGCAGGCGCGGTGGGCCTTGCGGGGGGAAGCAGAGGAGCTGCCCCAGGTCCCGCCTTCTCCACCACATTCGTGGGCACGGGGAGGGCCACAGAATTCACTGGAGAGGTCAGCTGAAAGCATCTGAGAAAAAGCCACATCCCAAACAACCCATTCCACACAAATCCTCCATAGCCCACACAGCCCAAACCCTGCCTGGCCTGGAGCCCTCGGCAGCCAAGGGCCGCAGCTCACAGAGAACCAGCCTGACTGCAGCCAGCCCTTCCACCCTGGCGCCCCCAAACCATGCCAAGAGCACGCTGCCACGACCAACTCCATTTTACAGTCAGGGAAACTGCAACACACGGGGGCTAAGTCATTGCTTTGCATCTCCACAGAGTCGGCCAAAGGGGCACACCTGGGAGCCAGGCCAGGTCTGCCTCCGACCAGCAGATTTCTGGACTCCAGGATGGAGCCTGCAGTGCAGGAAAGAGGTTTCTGGTTACCCTCAGAGGTGGTGTCTGTAAATAATTTAATAGGTTCTTCTTGTTCACTTCAAAGTCCTGGAATAATTTTGAGTGTAGTTTCCGGGAAAATTTAAATCCTGAAAATACTTGAAATCATTGCTCCAATAAAGTTGACAAGGAAAGAAGACTAGGCGGACGCTGTGCCCCTAAGCCCCCACGCTCTGGAGCACACTCTGGGGCCCAGCTCTCCCTGTCTCGCATGGCCTGCCCAGTGCCTGCTGTCACCACCCCAGGCAGTGTTTTCTTTCTTAATCCCATTCACATCATAATGGTGCAGTCTGGAAGTGTCAGCTGAGTTCTTCCATCTCCAAAGTGCAGGTGAGAATCAGGACATTTCCATGTGACCGTGCCCTGGGGGCATCAGCACAATGCCCCGGCCCAGGCCCAGCAGGTGCTGTGGGGGCAGGGCCATCCGCACTCTCGTATCTGATCACATTTGCCAACAGCGGGGGATACGGGGATATTCCGGGGCTGGTTGGTTTGTTTCTCATTTTGGCCTCCCTGGAGCAAAACCACATCTCAAATATCAATTCTTTTTGGAATGACCAAGGTACAAATAAACCATGATGGCTCCCAATGAACAGAATGAGAACTGGGGATGGCAGAGGCTGTTTCCTTTCCTCCAAGGGGGACAACCAAATCGGGGGAAGACACTGCTTCCTGGTGTGCCCTCTTCAGTGAACAACACAGAGGCTGCCAAAGGGAACAGTTCCCATGGTGACGACGCCCGGGCCCCATGCAACACTCACCAGCCTCACCAGCAGGCCACTGAGGTCCAGGCCATACTTGGCCACGACGGGCCGCAGCACCTCCGTGACGGGCTTGGTGGGCTTGGCCTTGAGTCCCACTGACCGGTTAATCGGAACAAGATCCAGCCTGGTGGGGGATGGAAAAATTCACTACAAACTCATGTCAGCTCTCATTAGGAGATCAGTTCACGAGCAGAACTACAGCACAGCCCCAGGCCGCCCTCAAGGCCTCGGTGTGCCCCGCACCAGTTCAGCCCCAGCTGATCAGAAAGTGCTTTCCTCCACGTGGGAAAAGTCAGGCCAAGCAAGGGCTGTGGCCTCCTCCTCCGGGGACAGCAGCGTCCTGCAGAAAGCACTCCTGCCCCTCCCTCTCGGCATCTTAGGGGGCTGTGCTCACCAGGCCAGGGCAGTCCTTGTTCACGGGGCAGGGAGGAGAGGGCCCCTCTCACCCCTGGGCTTGCAGGGGTGCTGCCTCATGTGGGCCTCCATCCCCCACCAACCCCACTGACACCCCATCGTAGCCCAGCATGGAGCATCCACAGGCTACCCACTAAGTGCAGAGACCAGCAGGTGGTGGGCACATGGGGTTGGCTCTGGGAGCCTCAGGCGAATGACAGCGATCTTCCTCTTACCGAAACAAGGTGCGCTTTTCTAGGCGCAGGTCCCTTGACTCCAAGATGCTACTGTCTTGGTGCAGCACCAGAGGCTGAGGAACAAAGAGACCAGAATCAACGTGGGCACAGAGGCACCCCCGAAAGGCAGAACAATGTGCCCCAGGTGCACAGCTGTGCAGAGCAAAAGAGCAGCTTCAGAAATAGCCATCCAAAGAAAGCGATCACTCTTTCCACACCAACCTAGCACCCGCATGCAAAGTGCTCCCAGCAAGTAGTTCAGATAATCTGGCCTCCACTCCAGGCACAGTTGAAATGAGGAGCGCAAGAGGGGAGAGCCTGAGGACTCTGACGAAGCTAGGGGCCAGGGAGCAGGTAGGCCATGGCCTGAGGGCAGCACGAGGGTCAGGCGGGCCCAGTACCTTGTCCCCGCCCACCAGGAAGAGGTCTGCGGCCGCCCCATTGATGCCATGCCGCTCACAAAGTCCAGACAGGATGTCTTTGATGGAGAAGCCCGCCTTGACAGCCACCACGCAGGATGTCCCATCCGGGAGGTGAATGCAGCAGTGCTTGGTGGCCTTGTCCTTCTCGGGTGCCAAAGTCCTGCAGGCCTCCGACTGGGGAGTGGGGAGACAAGCAGTCAAGTGGGCATCAGCATCACAGGGGTGCGGGGCATCTCCCAGAGCAGCCCGGCTGGCCCAGGCCTCACGTGCTGGAGAGGCTGGTGCCCTGCCACTGTCCTAACGGCAGCTCCCCAGGTGCACACATCTCAGGCTCAGTCCACACTGCCTGAGGCGTTGGGTTTTGTGAATTAATACGGGAGAGCAGTCATCATTCTCTCAGCTCTGGGCCTCACTGGCCATCGTGCTCAGGACAGCATGGGCCCTGGTGCGGCTCTGCTCAGAAGGTACATCTGGGCTTCTCCACCCAGAAGCAGGGCGGTCCTGCAGGGCCCACTGAAGCTGCCCTGTGAGGACCACTCCCTCCTGGGGCTCTATCCTCTCTATACACAGCTCCCCGAGCACATCGTTCCAACGTAAACCTCGCCTAGACTGTTACTTCATCATCACTGCCTTCTGGTAGTCTGAAGTCTCTTTTCCCTGAGCATTATTTCAGGAAACTAGTTTGTACAGTGGTAGGCTGGCTGCACAGAATGGCCCAACCATCCCCTTCCCTGTCTCTGTGCCCCTCGTACTATGGCTTTGCGGCTCCTCTCATGAAGAGGTGGAGTCAGCCCCAGCCCAGACCTCAGTCGGCAGAAGGAGCGGCTCCAAGCCTGGGCAGGTGGTGGGCACACCAGAGGCCGTCCTCCTCTGCTCAGTGTTGGGGTCCCTGAGACGGCTGTGGGATGGGGTGAACTGGCCTGCTGGGTGAGGCAAACGAAGGGTCCTGTCAGTGCTCCTGCTCCAGCCAAGGGCCAGCAAGGGCCAGTCATGTACCTGAGGGCCTCTGGGACCAGCCAGCTGGCTCCTGTGCCAGGTAACCAGAAACACACAGGCAAGGCTGGCCAGAATGGGCAGAACCACCAAACTGACCCAGAGACCCAGCACAACAGTAATTGTTTTCAGTCTCTGAGTTTGGGGGTGGGGAGGTATTAGGCAGCAGGAGCTAACTGACACCTGGTAAATCCTTACAGCTTTCAGTGTTATTTGGAACAACTGAAGAAGAAATTATATTCTACATTCATTCCTGCCTGAAAATTTCAAATGACTAGGATGCTGGCAACCAGTGAGGTTTTCCAAAATTCCTATCAAACAACATCTAATGAGCTCACGAGTCCTGCCTGCGCCCGCTCATCTCCCTCATCTGCTGGAAACTGGGGCCAGGAAGAGCACCAGCCAAACTGAGCAGGCGTGAGAGGGTGCGGGAGACAGGCGGTCCGCAGGCAGAGGGGCAAACCCTGCAGTGCGGGAGTGCGTGTGACGCTCACGCGGTGAGACAGGGAGCGCCTGCTCTCGACGCCTTCTGTTGATTCTTAGTGGGAGTTCACAAAAACTAAATTACAACAAAAAGACTTAAGAAATAAATCCAAAGATACTTTAATGAGTTCCTTCCCTCGTATAACTAATAGTTTTTCGTGCCCTCTCAGGAGCCCTAGGCTGGGGGACCATGAGGCTGGGGCCTTGGGCCACCCTGCACTTTGCCACTGTGCCTGGGCCTGCACCCGAGCCTCGTCCCCCAGCTTTGCAAAGTGAATGCTGGGTTTTGTATACGCAGGTTTCCGTGGGGCAGAGGTGTCACCAGTCAGCTGGGGGGGACAGCCCTGAGCCTGAGGCCTGTGGGATAAGGGGAGACAGTGACTCACCAGGTCCAGGCTCCCTGCAGAGGACACAGAGCCCTGGGACTCTCGGCGACAGAGGCCTCCATTGGCATGCAGGGGCTCTTGACGGGGGAAACACAGTGACTCACGTCAATCAAAACCCTATTTATTTGGTCCCATCTCCCAACCCTCTGTCCCCTTTAGGCTGAGCAGACAGACACACAGCACGTAGGGCAGACGCCAGGAAGCCCTCCCCGTAAGGCACCACCTCGCCTCGCTTGGTGGAGACAAGTCACATGTGTCTTCCTAACCCTGGAAGCCAGTCAGGGACCAGTGCGGCTCTACCCACCACGAAGCGGAGACACCACTCTCTGCCCTGTCCACCGCCACATCCTGGCTCCAAAACATGCTTGGCTCACGGCAGGTGCCCAATAAGTCACGTCAGTACATGCAGTTCCACAGCACGGACCCAGGTGTACGTCCCGGCCAGGGCCTTTCCTCCACTCCATCTGGAGCTTTCATCCCCAAATGTAGTTTCTGGGTCTAACTGGAACCCCCCCGCTGTGGCAACAGCCTGCGCTCTCAGGCGGATGCGGCCTCCAGACCCACTCGGTCCCCATCCTTTTTCTCTGACGTCCTGACATGAACCATAATGAAGTGTCAATTGTCACCAACCTCAACTAACTATATTCTTAGGCTAATCTACAAATCATGAAAATTCTGACACAGAAAGGACTTTTCAAACAGCACCTGCTCCCAAACCACGCTGCTGTGCGTGGGACCTGAGGGGAGAGGGGAAGGCAGCTCCCAGACCCACTGGCCTCCAGACTGCAGCCACCTTCCACAGGAACAGATGCCCAGGCCATATCCTGGGCCAAGATCAGACTGTGTTAGTTCTGGGAGTGCCTGCAGTTCGGGTTTTATTTTTTTGGTTTGCTTTGTGTTTTTCAGAGACAGAGTGTCGTTGTGTCCCCCAGGCTGGGGTGCAGTGGCACCATCATAGCCCACGGCAGCCTCCAACTCCAGGACCCAAGCAATTTTCTTCCCACCTCAGTGCCCCCAACAGCTGGGACTACAGGTGCGCCACCACACTTGGCTAATGTTTATTTTTATTTGTAGAGATGAGTGTCTTGCTATGTTGCCCAGGCTGGTGTTGAATTCCTAGGCTCAAATGATCCTCACACCTTGCCCCCGGCCAAAGCACTGGGATTTAAAGGCATGAGCCACCGTGCCCCACTGCTATCAAGGTTTGGTTTTATTTATTTGTTTTTTGAGACAGTCTTGCTCTGTCACCCAAACTGGAGTGTAGTTCTCGGCTCACTGCAACCTCCGCCTCCAAGGTTCAAGTGATTCTCATGCCTCAGCCTCCTGAGTAACTGGGACTAAAAGTGCCCACCACCACACCCAGCTAATTTTTTTTCCTTCTTTTGAGACGGAGTCTTGCTCTGTTGCCCAGGCTGAAGTGCAATGGCACAATCTCAGTTCACTGCAACCTCCACTTCCTGGGTTCAAGTAATTCTCCTGCCTCAGCCTCCTGAGTAGCTGGGATTACAGGCATGCACCATCACATCTGGCTAGTTTTTGTATTTTTAGTAGAGTCAGGGTTTCACCATGTTGGCCAGGCTGGTCTCAAACTTCTGACCTCAGTTGATCTGCCCACCTCAGCCTCCCAAAGTGCTGGGATTACAGGCATGAGCCACCATGCCTGGCCCCCCCGCCTTTTTTTTTTTTTTTTTTTTTTTTTTGTATTTTTAGTAGAGCCTTACCATGTTGCCCAGGCTGGTCACCAACTCCTGAGCTCAGGCAATCCACCTGCCTCAGCCTCCTCCCAAAGTGCTGGGATCACAGGCGTGAGCTCCCACGCCCGGCTCTATCAAGGTTTTAAAAGCCCTTTGCAGATCTGCCAGGTGTGGGGGTGGGCACGAGCGGATGGACGGTCTGAAGCAAACACTTCCATCTCCCAGGTACTCAGGAAACCTGGCCCCACCTAATGCCATAGTGTCCATCTCCCAGGTGGCCTCCTACAAAGGTGAGCTCTACAACTCTCAGCTGCCTTTGCTTGGAGAAGAGCACCTCACAGCATGGCCAGGAGTTCAGGGCTGCCCACATCAAGCCCTCACCAGCACCTCCTTCCGTGCCCCGGGAACAAAGCTCCCCCCTGCAGGCGGGGGCAGCCATGCACAAATGCTTGGCACTGCAGGGCACGCACAGGAGCCGCAGCGGCAGAGCACAGAGCACCCTGCTCACCTGCCTCCAACAGGGCCATGCCAGCTGGTGCTAGCGCAATCACCTCACTGCCTGATTTAAACCAGGAGACCACAGGCTTAGTGCCAGTCCTCTATCAGGCAGGACACTCATTCCTGAAAATTAATACCTTTCCCAAAAATCTCTAGAGAAGAAAATCTTTCCAGCTCTCCCCTTTGTGCTTTTCAGCACCTGGTACAGAACAGCCTCATCTTCGCCAGCATTCAGCATGGGCATCTCCAGGCCCTCTGCCCTGCCGCCTGCCAACACCACCCAGCTGGTATCTGGAGCTCGGCCAGGAGCCACCAAAGACCCTGCAGCCCCACCCCCTGGCACCCTGGGAGCCGTCTCTCTGCCTAACTTTTGTTACAGGAAGTCTCAGACATGCACAAGAGAAAAAGGGACAGAGCATCCAGAATGGGCAGCCCCCGCTATCCAATACCAATCTTAACTTGGAAATTGCTCACAACTTCAACTACGCTACCACAATCTAAAATCCACACACATGGAAAATGCTCACTACTTCAACTACGCTACCACAATCTAAAATCCACACACATGGAAAATGCTCACTACTTCAACTACGCTACCACATTGTAAAACCACACACATGGAAAAGGCACATGGACACTGACACCTACCTAGCAGAAAGCCCCGGCAGAGAACCAAGCTGCCACCTGGGGGAGATGCCCAATAGCACATTTGTGTGTTCCTATTTTTACTTGATTGTATTTTCCAAATTTTCTACCAAAAGCACCTATTACTTTTGTAGTGAAAAGCAGGAGAGGACACAGATGTTCAGCCGCCACTGTGTGGGGGAGGCCTGAGGTAGGCATGGGCTGGAACATACTGAGCCCTTTTCTCTGGAAGATTCTGGAGCAGCCCTGCTGCCCTCTGGCTAGCTGACAGGTCGTGTCCCCCAGACACAGTGGCATTCCTTATTCATTCAGAGAAGCTTCTTTGACCCACCCACAGGGTCTCTTACTGCACACATGGCCCAAGGTCATCACCAACCCCCAGAGCAGTGCCAGAACGGGGACACGGCTGCCTGGCCTGGACACCACAGCCCAAGAGCCACCCCACAAACCGTCTGCATGGTCTCCGTGCTCCCTCTTCTTCTGGGACCTCCCGGTGCTCCTGGTCCGTGACCACGAGAAAAACGCGCCTTTCCGCTTCTTCTCACTATCCTCATCTCCCATTTCTTCGTTCAGGGATCGGCCGGATTTTGATTTTCCACTTAACTGTCATCAAATGGAAACCTTGGTTAAAACCATGTGAAGTTATTTTACTATTACATTAAGTGCAAAGGAGGCAATACTGAGCTGTAAACACAAGCACTCTATGGGATGGTATCACTTCATAGGTCATAGTGTGGCCCTGACAGGACTCCAGAAACAGCAGCTGGAACTTTCCAGCATGGAGCATCACCCACCACTGGTGAAGAAGCCGACAGGGCCTCTTTTCACTTCCCACAGAACAGCTCTCAGCTGATGACATACAACCCACAGGGGCGTGAGGTCAGCCTCAGGGAGGTCACCTTTTTTGGCGTGGACACACTGGACTGGTCTGAACCGAGGCTGTGCTTGGAAGCCGGGCTGCTGGGGACCTGCTGGGAGTCCGGGAGCGCACGGCCCTCCACTTCCGCCAAGATGCATTCCTGGTACAGTGGGGACTTCAGAAAGCGAGTGTAGCTATCAAACTTCATGAGATTGAAGATCTGGGGAGGGGATGTAAGGCGGGACAGTCACAGGAGGGACCTGGACATGCGGCCTCAGGCGCACGGCTGCTTGGCGACCTGTAGGCAACCACTGGCCATCCTGAAAGGACATCATTTCAGTCCATTTTCCCCCGCCAGCCCCAAGAGTACTTAAAAGTTATTTCCAGTGTGCCTCTATATCTGAGTCTTCTTTCTCATAACAAACCAGCCTTTATCACTCTTAAAATTAGTGAATTCTGACAACTTACAGAAGCCATCAGCACGAGCAGACTCCAGATAACTTTCGTTAAATAAGATTAAAACCAAAAGTGACTAGAAATCTAATAGCAGACTGCTTTGAAAATGCCACCCTATGCGTCTGTGAATGTGACCCACATGCTGCAGTGACATGCAAAGACATGTCTCGAATAGCATGGGGCCTAACGCACATCACCACAGCAATGTCCTACAATGCAAAACTTCAAATGCAGATGTGCCATCACTCATGCAGGTGTGACTCCACACAGATGCACATGCATTGAAACAGGAGCCAGTATGAACAGTCAGCGCATTGCAGATAGGCACACAGTGGTTCAGGACTTATTTCACGGCCCTACTGAAAGCTCCACTTTCTGTCTGTGTTTCTCCACCTGTGTCTGTGATGCTCTCAATCCACCGGCCTGCCTGATAGCACATGTTCTTTGAAGGTGGACCCTATACCCCGAGCCCTAGCCTGGACTCCCCACAAGCTCCCATGGCCTGGGGTTACCTGGAGCTGCTGCTCCTTGAACATATCTGGGTGAGGTGCACGGAGGACATCGTCTGCTAGCTGGGCCTGGCTGTCGATGTTGACCGGGGTGGTGGCTTTGCTGCACAGAAACTTACTGAAAATCTCCCGGGCCCTGTAGGAAAGCTGACAGGAAAGGCACCTGAGCAGCCTGGCACGGCTTCCTTTCCCCACACTCCTGCTGCCTGCCAAGGCCTGACACCCCCGGGCACTACAGATGTGTTCTCACGGGACCCAGTCATTACCTCTTAGTTGAATAAATAAATACAAGTGTGGCCAGAATGCAGCAGCACGGGTGGGCTCCTCTATGATTGTTTAAACGGATACTTAAAGTGTCCCAAAGACCCAGGCGATGCGAGCCCAGCAGCAGCTGCACACGGGCAGTACTGCCGTGTGTCCACACACACCTGGTCTTGGCAAGGTGGGAGCGCAGGAGAGCAGCGCCCTCTGAGCATCTTGAGCAGATGAAAGCAGCCCCGGAGCCTGGAAGCGAGGCCACAGGCCGACTGAGAACACAGCAGCCAGGCCAAGCCGAAGCGTCCCTCCCAGGCCTCTCCCGCACCTCCCACGAGGCACAGGAGGAGAAACGGTGAAACCCATGGCCTGGGATGACTCCTGCCTCTGATTTGCTTTCAAATTCCCCTAAATACACATTCCCTCCTCAGAATTCCAGCACACTGAAAGACGACCCATCTGCTGGTGAAAGCTGGGGCCGAGGGCGTTTATACAAACCATGTTTAGGCAAAATTAAATATCATGTATATTTAAAAATTTATTCTGAAAAAGAAATGATTTTTTCAAGCCACGTGAAAATATTTTAACATCCACTTTCCAACTGCTCTAGATGCTCCCTGCACCAAGCCAGCCTCGAACGAGGCTACGCCGCCCCTTCACACACGCCGCCCCCTCACACACGCGCCGCCCCCTCACACACGCGCCGCCCCCTCACACACGCGCCGCCCCCTCACACACGCGCCGTCCCCTCACACACGCGCCGCCCCCTCACACACGCGCCGCCCCTCACACACGCGCCGCCCCCTCACACGCGCGCCCCCTCACACACGCGCCGCCCTCTCACACGCGCCGCCCCCTCACACACGCGCCGCCCCCTCACACGCGCCGCCTCTCACACGCGCGCCCCCTCACACACGCGCCGCCCCCTCACACACGCGCCGCCCCCTCACACACGCGCCGCCCCCTCACACGCGCCGCCTCTCACACACGCGCCGCCCTCTCACACGCGCCGCCCTCTCACACGCGCGCCCCCTCACACACGCGCCGCCCCCCACACACGCGCCGCCCCCTCACACGCGCGCCCCCTCACACGCGCCGCCCTCTCACACACCGCGCCGCCCTCTCACACGCGCCGCCCCCTCACACACGCGCCGCCCCCTCACACACGCGCCGCCCCCTCACACACGCGCCGCCCCCTCACACACGCGCCGCCCCCTCACACGCGCCGCCCTCTCACACACGCGCCGCCCTCTCACACGCGCGCCCTCTCACACGCGCCGCCTCTCACACACGCGCCGCCCTCTCACACGCGCCGCCCTCTCACACACGCGCCGCCCTCTCACACGCGCCGCCCTCTCACACGCGCCGCCCTCTCACACGCGCCGCCCTCTCACACGCGCCGCCCTCTCACACGCGCGCCGCCCTCTCACACGCGCCGCCCTCTCACACACGCGCCGCCCTCTCACACGCGCCGCCCTCTCACACGCGCCGCCCTCTCACACGCGCCCTCTCACAGCCCCCACTTCCCAAGTGTAGACTTACCTCCTTTTTGTCATGTGCAGGAACATGATTAAAATATTCACAGGCCTGCCAGAATAAAATGTTTTCTTCACTGAATTCTTTCCTTAGAAAATCCTAAGAAAGATACCATTTATTAACATTGACACACGGTCCTCCTTTTTCTTACTTTCCTTTTACAGAAACCATGGGGTCATAGGCTGCTCAGTAAGCTGCCCGAGGGCCTGGAGAGAGAAGCCTCATTGCTGCTCAGCATTTTAGGGAACCGCACTGCCGCTTCCAGCTGTTTCCCCAAAAGCAAAACATCTCTTTGAAGAGCTGGCAGCAGGCACCTGGCTTCTCAATGCACATAGGAAGCTCCAGTGCAGCGGGCTGCAGAGACCCCGGTAGAGAGCGGGAGGGCCAGGGACTCTCCCTGGGGACAGAACCAGGGGCAGGATTCAACCCACCCTCCTCTGAGCTCTTGAGAGGGTGGCGGTCCAGGGAGGGGAGGCCCTTGCCACAGGCCTGCTCAGAGCCCACAGGGTGCCACT
Organism: Trachypithecus francoisi; assembly: GCF_009764315.1. Classification (NCBI taxonomy): domain Eukaryota; kingdom Metazoa; phylum Chordata; class Mammalia; order Primates; family Cercopithecidae; genus Trachypithecus; species Trachypithecus francoisi. The sequence continues at coordinate 3,511,999 of NW_022681454.1, read as the reverse complement.
GTCTCTAGGGCAGCCCACGGATCCTGCTCAGCAGTCTCTGCAGAGCACAGACTGCTCCGCTGGCCCTGGGCTCTTCCCTACTCACAGAGAAGTAGTGGACACCGATGGGGTCCTGCAGCAGGCGCTCGAAGGACACGGCCCAGCTGGCGACCCTCCTCTCACGCAGGCGCCGGCAGCTCTGCACGCTGGGGAGGCTGGCATTGCTGCTCAGGCTGTTGTTGCTGACGCAGTCCTTCAGGTCGGCGCCCGTCAACTCTGCGGGACCAGTACAGACAGCACCTGCACCCCTGCCCTCTGCCTGGGCCCAGCAAGCGCTCTGCCTGCCCATGGGAGACCCTGGGACACGCAGCAAGCTCTGTCCCAACACCCATTCAGTCAACAACCATGTACGGCACAACTACCACCTGCCAGTACATTCTACACACAGGGATGGAGCAGGGAACAAAACAGACCCCAACCTTGAGCAGCTGCACATGTGTGTGCACGAGCACACACACATTCACATGTGCATACCCACACAACACCCTACACTCATACGCTCACACGTGCACACTCACCCAAACAGTAACAAACTACAGCCACAGGGTTGAACAAGAAAAGCAACTAACCTTACATAGAAACATGCACACACAGAGCACTAAGACCACCATGGCAACGAGGCATTTCCCAGACTTGCTAGAGCAAAAGCAACTGGGCGCAGGGCGCCGTGTATGCCACGTGTGTTATGTCCTGACCTGCGGTGCCCTTGGGGATGAGTGTGCAGTCTAGGGGGGCACGAGGCTCACCTTCCGGACGTGGAGCCCACACACCCGTGACTGCGCACTGCTCCACGTGGCTCCTTTTCAACACGAAACGCTCAGGCACAGTGTCCAGAGCTAAGCCCTCAGACACGCGTGTCAGCTCAGTGGCTCATTACAGGCAACCCGACGTGGGATATGGCACAGCACGCATCCCAGGACACCAGATCCTGCCTGACTTGTCTGCAAAATGGACCTCAGTGGCCTTTGGTTCCCAGTATCTCCTGAGCTCTTGAACAAAGAGAAGGGGAGGTCCCCAGGAAATCCCCGTTCATCATCCTCGTCCACCAGACGCGAGCAGTGTGGGGGCACCCCGTCCCTCCTGACACGAGCAGTGTGATGGGCACCCCGTCCCTGAGTGGGCGACCTGGCCTGAGCCCAAGAAGAAGGGATGCGGCCAGTGTGAGCCCAGCTTCAGGAGCCGCTGCCCACTCTGCTGAAGCACAAGTGCTTCCTCTGTGAGCATCGGGTATCCCACACGGGGCTGTCCTTAGCCTGCAGCTGAGCCACGCCCTGCTGACCACAGATGACGTGTGACAAGGTGGCCACTAAACCTGTGTTGTTAGGAGGCCCTGGGTTTTGGGCTTGGTTTTCTGCCACAGCTTTAAGGAACGCAGCTGACTGACAGAGCAGCCTCACAGAATGTTGTCAGCAGCATAATAAAATATGCTATGCTCCCCTCCTGCTCCTTCACCAGCCTCCTGTGGCACAGTGCACAGGATAAACCGCCCAGGCTGGCATTGCCATAAAGTCAAGGCCACAGGACTGATCCCACTGGACGAGTTGATGGGCTCCAGCTCCAGGCCAGCAATTAGAACACATCTTATTAGCAGCAAGGGACCAGAGGTAGAAAGAGACCAGGAAGGGGGCAGTCATGCAGCATCAACTCATCTCAGGGGCATAAGTGACACTAAACCTTATGGATTCAGCCCAGTTTGCAGATGTGCTCTAGGCGACAGGCAGAGGCCTGGCCAGAGGCTTCCAAGGAGGCCACAGTGTGGGCCCCGCTAAACCAGAGAAAAGTGGAGCCCTAGGGCCCAGGAGACAAAACCAGGGATTTGATCCAACAGTGTCCCTCATGGGCAGCATGGCAGCCAGAGGCTACACTCAGCAGGAGTCATTCAAAGTGCAAAGAGCATTTAGATTAAAAAAGAAAATGTTAAAGAATAATCAAATAATTTAAACTGCTATAGAGAAAAATTAAAAGAAGACTAAAAGGAAGTTCTCGGATAGGATCGGAAACACACAGTGTTAATCTTTCCTTGAATCCACCATGCTGTTGATCTGCTATTTGTGAGATCACATGTGTGATCGCAGTGGCCGCCAGCATGCACTGAAGACCGACAGGCCTGCAGCTGGGGCTCACCCGGAAGCCCTGACTCTGAGCTGCGGGGGAACTGGGGCTCACCTGGAAGCCCTGACTCCGAGCTGCGGTGGAAGGGGCGGCACGCACTGCGAGAGGACGCGTACCGGCGCTCACATTCAGGACAGGGCGGCCAAGCTAGGAGCCCTGGGGCCAAGGACACAAGGACAGGGGCCATGTGAGGCTCCCTCTGCACCCAGCACCTCTGCCACCATGTCGACAGAACTGTCTGGAAATGCCCTGCTTCAAGAATCCCAACATCCAAGACTTCCCCCTGTGGCAAGTGCCCCGTTCTGCATGTAAGCCAGGCGTGAAACTCTCAGGCACACACTCACGTGCACACTCACTCTCTCTGGGGCAGGGGTCCTGGGAGGGGCCAACTCTTTGTGCTTGCCTAGTATCCTGTCACCAGGGAACGGAGGAGCAACACATCACAGGCAGGAACTCTCCCTAAACGGACATACCACGCCGGCACTTGCCTATGGGTGTCTTGTTAGAACCACACAAGTGGAGTGTGAAAGCTCCTGTGGGCAAGTTATGCAGGAAATGAGGGGAACAAACGAGATGAGCAAGACGCCAGGCCAGGCGGGCCTAACACGATAACATACACAGACCACAGTCCCGAACACGCAGGGCCAGGCGGGCCTAACACGAGAGCACAGACCACAGTCCCGAATTCACAAGGGACAGCATCGGTGTCACCCTCGGGAAACAATAGAGTACAGAAACAGACCCTGAGTGTCTAAGTCATGCTAAGGGTAGTGGGTGGGGTGCACAGGGAAGATGACCTCCGAAAAACTATCTCGTTGGATCTCTTCCAGCACACACTGAAACAAATCCCAATGAATCCAAGATTTCAGTGTAAATCACAGAAATACCAGAAGAAAATGGGGGATAATGTTTTAAAACATAGAAGTGACGAAAGCCTCCGGAAGGAAGACACGAAGCCCAGGGCCACGAAGGCAACACTGATACAGTGCACGGCACAGAGGAGCAAATCTCAATAGGGAAAAGCACCACAAGCCAAGTCCCCAGACAGGAAACCGTGGGGCACGGGCCACACATCGCACAGCGGCGGGCTGGCTCCCCTTCTACATCAGAGCACCCCACGCCAAGAAAACCATCAATAAGCCAAAAGGAAAACAGAAGGGTACAGGCGGCCACCAAGTAGGAGGAGGCCCATGGACACTCGTAGGTGCACCGGCCTCGTCACAGAACGCCAGCCATGAGCCTAAGCCTCAAGCTGTTTGTAGCCATCCTCCTGATCAAGATCACAATGGCAGCGAAGTCTGAGCCAAGAGGCACCTTCTGCACTGCTGGGAGGAGCAAACGCAGATCAACCCCTCTGATGATACTGATCTAAACATAAAGTATAAATGCCCAGAGCCAGCTACTGCTACTGGGGTGCACTTCGTTCATCAGCCACAGTGAAGCTGTAGGACCTCCTGCCCAGTGCTAGGAGATGGAAGACCAGAGCTGGCTGGACGGCCCAGTGGCTCGCCCTGTGTCAGAAACAGCCTTGGGTGCCAATCCTATTCTGTGTACATTCCAGTGCATGGGCACATACTAACTATTTAAAAAATAAGATCACGCAGGCTGGACGATCACTTGAGGCCAAGAGTTTGAGACCAGCCTGGGCAACATAGCAAGACCCTATCTCCACAGAAAATGAAAATAAATGAAAAATTAGCTGGCAGGATAGCACGCACCTCTGGTCCCAGCTGTCCCAGAGGATGGCTTGAGCCCAGAATTCGAGGCAGCAGTGTTGCTAACCTTGCCATATTTTATGCTGACAAATGAGGCGATCCTCATGAATGAAGTTTCTGCATTATGAGCACCAAGACATTTTTCCTCCAGCTTTTTTTTCCTGAGACAATAAAGGCTGGCTGAGCACTGAGGGAGAAACAGAAGTTAACTGGCCTCCGGGGAGTAAGGGAGAGCTTCCATGACAGGACAAGACACGCTGAGCTGGGCAGAGCAGAGAGCCAGCATGGAGCAGCATGAAGTTAACCCTGGGGGACAGTGATGAGCAAGGGACTTCAGGGTCTCTCTGGCTGCCTGGAGGGTGGCCTAGAGGCTTCCGAGGCGAGGCCCAGCTGAGGGGCCCTGGGAAGAACCAGGACGGGAAGACGGGAGGCAGAAAGGAGGCTGCCCCACTGCATGCTGCAGCCAGCACAGCTCAACCCCCAACGGGTGCTGACGTTTTTGCTCCTCGAACAAAAGGTGTTTCGATTCCAACACACAAGCACAGTGACGTGAACCATCTGCCTCCTGTGCCGCCGGTGGAGGGGAGATGGGCCTCTCCCTGGTACCACGTGGAAGTCCCATGCCAGCCCCTGGGCCCACCTCCTGTTCCCTGGCCGCTCCCTAGGCCTTGCTGCCTCCCTCAGCAATGGGGCCAGCTACCCACAGGGCTGCTCTCCCTGTTCCTGTGCTGGTGTATTTGTGGAATGAGTGAATGAATGGTGACTGATATAAATTCTGCGTGAAAGATGACTGGTGTATTGACTAACATCATGTTCAAAAGCTTTGACAGATACTAATTATTTTCTAAGACTCACAAATCAATAATTGACTCTTTAAAAGTCTAATCAAGAAAGAAACACGAATATATTTTAAACAGCAAATGATGACCTCCCTGGTGTGCTCCTGCTCCTGCCCTTGGGGTCCTGCAGAGGCAGATGCTGTGTACAGGAACCCACATGGCAGACCCTCCAGAGAGAGCACAGCCTCGGGTACAGAGGAGTACGGCAGAAAGTAGATGCAGGCATGGCTTGGGGGCGGTGTGGGCGCCAGACCCTCTCCTGGGCCTGCTCAAGTGAGAGTTGCTTTAGTGCAAATGAACCATTTCCAAGGAAGGGAGAGAGGTTGCAGTCCTTGCTATCCTCTGGTATTGCAAAGACAGGAGGCGTGACCTTGCCAATTGCTCCCCGTACTGCTGGGGGTGAGAGCCACACCCCCTTCACACAATCTCATTTTGTAGCTTTGCGCTGACATAGGAATTGTGCTCCAGCAATTCCTTCCCGTGTGAGGAGGGCCTCAGCTCAAGCACGGGAGCCTGGAGAGTGGAGGAAGCAGACACACTATCTGGAGGAGCCAGAAAGAGAACCTTCTGGGCCATAGCCCCGGTTGCCCACGCCACCCCTGTCTAAGGATCAGGGCGGAAAATTCATGACCCAGCTCTTCAGCCTCCCAAGGGCATGGACAGGACCTGCTGGGCACATGGACCTTCCTGAGTCCAGGCACTGAGTCCAGCCATTCGCGAGGGACAGTGGTATCTCCAGCAACACACACGTTTTTTAACAACTGGCTACCAGAAAATGTCCACCCACAATTCTTGTAATCATAAGCTCTCCTGGTGAATTTTTATGATTCCATTTGGACAAAATTCATGCAGGTGACTTGCGGAGGAACACAGCAGAGCCAGGTGCGACTGCAGAGCCCCCTGAGCACCATTTTTCTTTGTGACGCGGCTCAACACACACGGAAAATCGCCTCCTCTCTGACATCCACTTTCAACTACGGATTTCACAATTCACAGCACTTCCATGTGCTCTGGAGTTGTTCTTGTCACGTGGAAAATAGTGCACAGTCACAGGCCTGACCGTGCACCCTGAGCAGCACCCGCCTAAAATAAAATTCCTTGCAAAAGCCACCATTCCGACCCGAGCTCCAAGGCCAGAACGCAGGACACCACCACGTCTGTAACTCACTGGCTTGCTTGCAGTGGCCTGCCTGATTCTCCGGTGCTAAGCACGTGAGTCAAACCCACACTTGTGATCTAAGTCAAAGAAGAAAAGACATCCACAAAACACACTCCGCATCCCAACACCACTTTAGGGAACATGGTCCAGTTTATGGTATTGTTGTGGGGTTTTTTCTTTCAATTGACCCATCTGAGTCAAAGAAATGCTTTCCTGGTGAAAGAGAGTTTGAAGTCTGTTCAGATTTGCTGCTGACTGGAAAAGCCACCACCTTTATACTGGTGGGTCAAACATGTAGGTTACGTTACACATTTTAATACCGTAAGATTAAAAGTTTGCAGTTAGTTCTGTAACACACGGCCTAGGCCCATGATCATCTCATCCAAACCATAACCTCAAACACTCCGACTGTTTAAGTCACAACTCCAAGTCAGATCATGGAACGCATCACTGCACAGGCACCCCTACGGGCCCCTCACTCCCGACACAATCCCGCTGCGGCAAACATACCTGAAGACCACACAAGTCAGTGTGCCCCTGGCCAGCGCGACAAGGTACGCAGACGGGGCAAGGGACTTTACCTGGGTAGAGCTGATAAGAGCCACTGTGATGCCACTTAACCAAATACTTCCAATCATGCACTGCAAACCACCCCTCTGAGTCCATACCAGGGTCAGCCGGCAGAGCCCGGGCAGCCCTGAGCAAAGGCCTGGGCCCCACAAAGGTACATTGTTCCTGAGCTCACACTCCCAGGAGGGCAAATTATTGCAGTTTCTCTCGCGATCCCAGCACACGGCTGACAAAGACAGCTCTGCCCTGCCTGCGCTCAGGCTCATGGATGGGAAGCCAACAGGAGACGTGCACGAAGCCTTGCCGAAGACTCATGCATAATTCACAGCAGCCCCTCAGCTGCCGCCGCCATGGAGCCTGAATTATTGAAGGCGGGCAGAGCAGAGCCAGGTAACTGCGCACGCGGCGTAAACACTGCGGACGGAACCCCGGCCTCCCGACACGCTACTCCACTTCAGCAATTCCTGTTTTATTACACCAGCAATGGCAAAGAAAAAAAAAGTACTTGTAGGCCTTTTGTATAATTTTTAAGTCTTATTTCCATGGGTACTTAAATTAAACATTTTTTAGTCCCATAAATATAAAACCTATCTTTTTAATAAGCAGGTGATCACTCAAACACTCAAACTTAGTGTTACCAGGAATATGTATTTAGTTAGGAAATAATCAACTATACCAAACTGGACTACCTGTGAACCATAAGGAACATTTTTACATCCAAGCAAAATATGCCAACTCACAGATATTTCTGAAAAACCTGTGGGCATCCTGGAGGCAGCCTGCCCAGCGCATGGGGTGGTCCCTTTCCCGGGTGGGGTGCCACGCCCACCTCTGTTCCTCCTGCCCACAGGCTGAGCAGGGCCTGATCTCTGAGAGGATCTCCTGGGTCATCAAGGGGTAGGAAATGTCCACTAACACCACAGGTGAGGCCCAGCAATGTTCCCTGGGGAGAGCGGGTGACACACTGTCTCCATTTTTCTAGGACACTGCAGTCTCTGCCGTTAGGACAGAAGCGGCCTCCGATAGCAACTGCAGGAATGGGCATGGCCATCTCACTGATACTTCATTACACAAAGCTGGTGGTGGGCAAGGTTTGGCTGGAGGCACCGTTTGCTGACCCCATCTACTGACTCCTGGATGGACACTGCTGCATAAGCAGCTCTAACTTGATGGCAGCTCCACTAAAAAGGCATCAAATCAAGCTCAACATTTTCTGCGAAAAACGTTCCGAAAAGGCTGTGGAAGGTGGAGCTTGGCCTCATCCGGCCCACCCTTCCATCACGCGCTTCTTGGCCTCCAGTTTCTGAGGCACAGGAAGCCCTTCTCCACCGCTCACAGGGCGGCCCAGGTGGGAGGCGTGGGTGCAGGCTCTGAGCCTGCCTGGCCTGAGTTCTGAGCTCCTTTCTGGCTGGTCACCTCAGCGGGGCCCCACAGTCCTGCAGGCCTTAGTCCGCGTGTCCATCTGCAGCTGGCAGGGGCTTGCAGGGCTGTTGTGAGGACCAGGAGAATGAAGATGGGCGAGTGGCCAAAGCCCAGATGTAGGCGCTGTCAGTGCAGCTAAATGTGCTTACAGGGCAGCCGGGATATATAAGCACTGAGATGCCACAGGAACCCTTTGTTCACACCCAAACTACCCCTTTCCTAGGCAATGTGTGCCATCCTTTTTGGGGGGCAACTTTTTATTCTGAAATAATTTCAAACTTGCAGAAAAATTTTAGGGATAATAAAAGAGACTCCCATATCCATTTGCCCGGATTCACCAAATGTCTGCATTCTTCTGGCTTGCTGTATCATCCCGTCCCTCTCCTTTCCACCCATTCTCCCTTCCTCTAAACATGTTCACACCCGCACACACGCAACCTTTCTCCAGACTGAGATTAAGTTGGAGACAGCGTGCCTCTTTGCCCCTAAACACGTCAGTGTAGATTTCCTAAGAACGTGGACATTCTCTTTCATAACCAAGTACCAACATGGAAATCTGGAAATTTAACAAGCCATCTTCCAGTTTCACTGATCCTGATCTTTACAGCTCTTTTCCCCAGAGCAGGGTGGAACTACTCAGGGTGACTGCTGCGTGTGTCTGCAGTCTCCTTCCATCTGGAATATTCCCCGGCCTCTCTGTGGTTTCCACCCTGATGGAGGCCGGTTATTTTTAAGACTGCCCCTCGGTTTGGGCTCGGCTGATGTTTCTTTGTGACTGGCTGGAATGCCCCGGAAGCCATGCGGTGTGTCCTTCTGGGATCTCCTCTGAGGAAGCACGTGGTGTCAGTTTACTGCAGGGTGGATGATGTTGGCTCTCACCATGTGGCTGGGGCACCAGGTTTGTCCACTGTCGTTTCTAGGGTTCCCTGGTGATAATAAGCTTCGTGTGGAACTACTCTGAGGCTCTGTAAGAGTCTTGCTTCGCATCAAGCCTGAGTCCACAACTTCAGCACCCTCTGGTGATTTCCTGATACACCGTTCAGCCGTCTTCTGCTCTAAGAGCCCCCCTCCTGTTACTACAAAGTCATTTATCTGTGTTAGTGTGGACTAGCTGGGTTTTTATTTTAGTCCATGGCTCATACCCCATGAATACCTTTCTTTTTTGGAAGCTCACTCCCTCCTTCAGGCTGGCACCTATATCCTGCTCATGTGTCCTCATCATGCCTTAAGCACTGCCTTGTTTTCTGGTGTAAAAAGAAAGCAAAAGCGAAGCTCCAGCTTCATCCTGTGTTTTCCCCACTCCAGCCCTGGAATTAGTCTTTGCTCCACAGAGCCTGACTCCCTCTAAAGAAAAGAGGTATTAGACACCAAAATCTGGACATGTGGGTGCTCACTGCTGCTGGGGTTTCCCTGCCTCCAGCCCCACCCCAGTGGACAGAGCTGGAAAATGTGGATGCACATGCACACACCACTATGTCTATTTTTCCATCCACACATCTCTCTATGGAAAGCCATCCGTTCGTACTGATGCCTCCGACAGCAACCCAACACCCTGAACACATCCGCACCTCCTATTCCATCTCTGTAACTCCCTGCTGGCATTGGGGAACTGGCTCCCATGAGCTCTGATGTGTTTGTCCCTGTGCTCAAGCCTGGCACACACAAAACGTAGCTTAAGAATGACTGACCCACACCCCTGCACAGACAGACCTACTTACTCGCCCAGCTTAAAATCCTCCCATCTACTGTTTAAAGCCTGAACTTGATCACCAAAGTGAATTTGTTTCCCCTTCAGAACAGCCAGGCCTTGTGAAGACCTACCATGTGGTCACTACAGTGGCAAAATTCAGTTTCAGGGAAAATCCCCACATGGAGACTTATGCCCCAGGACAATTCTTCTGTCTCTGGCTGTCGTGATGTGATTGATCACATGGCTTGAGTATGTCTGTGCCTTGGTTTTCTCATGGAAGAGAACTAATCTTTGCGAGGCTTGGGGCAAGGATAGATGAAGGAGCTTACACCACATATCTAAATGCTGGAAAATTATAACAAAGGCTAACACATTGTTAAATAAGCTATATTCCATCTCACTTCCCTCCAACAACCTGGAAGGCCAGGTTTAATTTAGAATTCTGGAACCTGCGTAAGTTCTGCACAGAAGCGTGGTAGAGCAGGGAGGGCTGCCACAGCCCACAGCCCCCTCCTCACTCCCTTAGCTTCACACCTCAGCCTCATACTCTTCAGTTTTGTATCCAAGTTTTGTCACATCACCCCACATCAATAACCCCCTTTGGGTCTCCGAGTATCTATTTCATTCCCCAGTTATGAACTGGGAGATGCTTTCCAAATTTAAAGCAATGAGGCCTTTCTTCCCAGAGAAATCTTATGGGACTCCCCGTGAGAGGCTGGCTTGCGGAGGAAGGAGGACATTTGGGGCGAGAACAGGTAGGGTAGGCTCAGGCCCCTTCTCTGCTTCAAGCAGCACAGGCTGTGGAGGCTGGCCCAGCTCTGCATCTCAGCAAAAGCCTGCCACAACTGCAGAGCCTGCTGAGAGTTAGAAAACAGGAATTTGGAAAAGCACCTCCTCAGAAAAGAGTTTACATGCTATCAATCTCAGTCAATCAGCCCATTTTACAGATGAAGCTGCTGAGGTCCAAAACATTCTATGATCTGCCTGGGTTGACATCAGTGACTGCTGGGCCCAGACTCTGCATTCTCCATGGTGAGGTCCCAGTGTCCCCATCAGGAATTCCTGGGCTCACAGGGAGTCTGACCCCCACAGCCGGACGGACCTCAGAGGTCTGCAGCCAGCCCTGCAGAGGAGCTGCCACGCCTGGCAGGTCTCATGGACCCCTCAAGGTACGGTGTACTTTCCATTACCTCAAAGGGCCAGAAGAAATGTGCGCCCAAACAGGAGAAATCTGAATTCTGGGTCTTTCCTGGAGTCAGTACTAGAAACTTGTGATTTATAACTATTCTGGCAGAGCCCAGCCAAACAAAATCTCTACGTCTGACGTGACACCAAGTCCTTCTGGAGAGTGAAATGCCAGCAGGCGGGGGTGAAATGCTGCCAGAGCCCGTGAGGCCATGCGAGTGAGCAGAATGGCTCCTGTGAAGGTCAGTGTGGGAAGTGTTAGGCGATGTGCAAAGACAAGTGAATTTTGTCACTTGTCACTCTGAATTTTTAGGATTCTAGGCTTAGAGCTACCAACTATGACCATAAGTAGTTGGTGGACTAGAGGTCACATCTGACCACAGGGCGCCCTCAGGACGCTCCAAGAAAAGACACAGAACATTTTTCAAAAATCAGTCCTAACTGACTTCATTTATTATGCTTACTTGAGCTGAAAAAACTTCACATTACTCATTTAGTGGTTAATTCTTTTGCGAAACTGATGTACTTCACTTTGATGAATAAAATAGTGATACTTTGTAAAGACTTTCTTCTTCCATTCTTGTGCCAGTGGCCGCACAGGAAGTTCAGACCTCCTGGCTGTGGCTTGGCCCCACCAGAGGACGCCACCCAATGCAGAGGACGCCACCCAGTGCAGAAGCCCAAGGGCCCCAAATGCTGACCTCATGAGGAAGACTCAAAAGTGGTCCCAAACCCTTCCCTCAAGCCAAAGTGGGGCCACCCACACAGAAAACTGCAGACACAGTCCGGAGGCCCTGTGCTTCAACTGAAAGAGTCCAGGGATGGAGATGACGAAAGGGCACCCTCCCCAGCAGGACTGAGGCCAGAAGACCAGGCTTCAGGGAAGGAGAAGGGGTCTGAGTGTGTAAAATCCTAAAGGATTTGTGACATTTAGAGGCCACCCCCATAAGCCAAAAAGAGGTAACACAAGACAAGGAAAAAAGGCCTACTCTACACATCAGAGGCAGATGGTGGATGCTTTCAGCCATGGTGGCCATATAGATGGGATTTGCTGGGACTGTGATGACTTCACATAATTTTAATAATAAATGTAATATGTTAGATGTAAAACTAAGCATAATGCAATGTTTGTACCTTTTATATGACTTCTGACATAAAATAAACTTAAAAAGTCATTTGTCCTCAACCGGGGTTCCAAAAATCTGGTCACCATGCTGGTCCCATGTCCACTGGCCCAGGGAGGTGCGCAGCGCTCATGGGCTCCAGGGCCTGCTGCCTGTGCTCTGGCCCCTTCCCAAGGGTGGAGCTAGGGCTCAGGGGGGCCACCTCTGGAGACTGTTCCTCCTTGCTGACTGTGGAGAGGCTCTGCAAAGCCCTGGACTTTTACGCAGCAGCAGACTAGGCTGAGGCAGGGCTCTGCTCCATGGGGGACCCAGCCATTCCGCCCATTCTCTTCCTAAAACCAGGTGGGCAAGTTTAAGGTGGGCATGCAGTAAACGAGGCCACTGCCTCCTACTCACAGTTCACAGGTGCTGACGGGATGTCTGCTCTATGGCAAGCTGTGTTCTAAGAGATGGATCCCCAGCCTGGTGTTACCTAGCCCACAATGTGCTGGTTCACAGTGTGGTTCCAGAGTTACACTGTTTGGATCTGACTCAGAGCTCTGCTCCTTCCTTGCTGGGCAAGACACTCCACCCCTCTGTAAAACCGCAGTTAAAAACAGTGCTCTGACTTCACAGGGATAGCGTGAGAACTCTCCTCCTTACCAAGGAACTTACGAGTTACTAACTTTCCTATAAAGCTGGGATAATAACTATGAATAGATGCTGACATGATAGGAACACTGTGACAAACAGTGCAAGGCACATCCTAGGCATCCAACAACATTGTCTGACTACGTGGACCGCCTGTCCCAAATAACAGCTAATGAGAGACTACAGGCTGAACGGGATATCAACTGACATTATAATGCACAATTCATAAAATATTTTCTTCCTTGAAAAAATGTAAATATAAATCTAAAATCCTTATTGAGCTTATCACCTAAAATTCTGGTCCTATACCCCCTCCCCAAAGATAATCCATCTTATTAATTTGGTGTTGGTCCGTTGAAGTTTTAAAATATTTTTACCAACATACATATGCTCCCATGGAAATCATGTGTTTTGTTTAGGAAAGCCACTAGGGTTTATCTCACTGAACTCTGCCGGGTTTAAAAGTTGGGCCTGGCCATGGGCTATGCTTTTGGTTTTGTATAATAGTTAGATAATAATATTATTCGCAAATAATGACTATCTTTTTTCTTCCCAAGGTTAATATTATTTTTCTTGCCATGTAGTGCTGGCCAGAATCTACAATACAACGTTAAACAGTCGCTGAGATAGAGAACATCCTTGCCTATTCCTGGCTCTAACAGGAAATCTTCTAATATATATTACTAAAGTATACACTATTATTATATGTATTCTATTAAGTATAACTTTTTAAAAAAGGAATGAGTACTTTTTCTATTCATTATTATATATATTACTAATTACTGATACTAATTAGTAATTAGTATTACTAATACTATTAGTAATTGGTAATACTAATGAGTATTCAGTATTACTAATACTATTACTAATAGAATATATATAATAATTAATAAATGTATTCTATTAAGTATAACTTTTTAAAAAAGGAAAGAGTGCTTTTTATCAGTAATTCTATTAGATGCTCCTTTGGCCTCTAGTGTGGTAATAATATGATCTTCCTCCTTTAATCTATTAATGTAACACTATCCGTTGTTTTGTTTACCAATGTATCCCTAGTTCCTATAAGAGTTTTTTGAAGAAAAGTGAGAGCCCCCCCAAAAATAACTGTTGAATGAATGGTGGGATGAATGGAAAATTCCCTAATGGTGAACTACCTTTGCATTTCTTGTGTAAACCAAACTTCTCAAGGATGCATTAAAAAAATGCTACTGGATTCGATTTGCTAATATTTTATTTGGAAACTTCTCTATTTACTCATAAGTGAACCTGGCGAATAATTCAACTTTCCTGTGCCATCTTTCTCCAGCATTGGTATCAGGTATATGCCAGTCCTGCAAACTGAAGTGAGAAGCCTCCCATCTCCCATGCCCTGTGTAAAGACAATACTATGAAGTTGGACGTGTGTGCTGCCCCTCCTTGTGGAAGATCATTCGAGCCCTGTGTGCCGATGTCAGGCTGAACCATGCGTTACGCTTTGGCCAATGAATGGGAAACAGTACGGCTGGGAACCATGACCTGATTCTGCCCTGCCACAAGGCCTTCAGTGCCCCATTTAGGAACTGCTCCAATAGCCTGGCTCCTGGAGGAAAACACTTCGAAGAAAAACAAAGCCAAACTGCAGTAGGCATGTAATGTAGTGTAAGAAATGAACTTCTGCTTTGCTAAACCCACCAGGATTTTTGGTGTTATTTGTTATTGCAATGTTACTTAGCCTAAGCTGACTGATAAACTCATCTGTGTATTGGTTTGGGCATGGTGCCTTATGGGGAGTTTGATCTTTGACTTCCAAATCATTTTTGCCTGTGTTGATTTATCTAATCACTTTCTACTTCTTCTTAGGTCAACTGTGATCATTTATATTTTCTAAAGATTGTCCAGTTAACCAAATGTACAGTATAATGTTGTTAATGGAATTGTCCTACAGTGTTACTTCTTAAGTCTCTAACTGTACTTAGGACCCGTTTTTCATTCTTGATGTTATCTTTGTCCTCTTCCTCTTTTTCTTTTTTTGTATGGATGGTGTTTTGCCCAGGCTGGTCTCAAATTCCTGGGCTCAAGCAATCCTCCTGCATCAGCCTCCCAAAGTGCTGAGATTATAGGTATAAGCCACTGTGCCTGGCCTCCCTCTTTTTCTTGATTATATTTCTGATCATACTTTTAGTTATATACTGTTTGGGTTTTTTCTACTTTGATAATTTCTGCTTTTATCTTCATTTCCTTAATCTTAATTTGCATTTCTTTTTTTCCCTACTTGCTTATGTTGAAAACTTATTTCCTATATTTTCAAACATTTTTTCTAATATATACATTTAATGCTACAATTTTTTCACTGAAAATCACTTGGACTATATTCTACTGGTGATGATGTGTAGTATAGAATTATAAATGGTTCTAAATTGCATGAGAGTTTCCATTTTAATTTCTTCCTTGACGCATGGATTATTTAGAAGTATGGTTTTAAACTTTAAAATGTATGAATTCTTTTTTATTATCATTTTATGATTGACTTCTATTCAGTTACGCTGCTGTCAGGAGCCACTCTCTGTATGTTATAATTTTTTTAAATTTGTAGCAACTGCATGTGCGGCATATTGTATGTCACAACTTTGGTAAATGTTCCATGTACTTTTGAAGAAAAAAAAATGTATTTTCTATTGGGTACAAAGCTCTCTATGTGTCTGTTAGATTTAATTTGTTCGTTTTTCCATTCACACACTTTGTAATCTTACTATTTTTTTATCAGATTGATCTCTCTGTTTCTGAAAAAGGTGTGTTATAATCTCCTTTCGGAGTACTTACCCACGTTGATACCATGCCGTTTACTTCTGCTCTGCAAATCTCATGCTACTTTTGGTGCATACTGTCTTCTTTGTTCTTTTTATTGCTTTTTCACTTTGTCTGATATTAATATTGTTATGTCACTTCTCTTTTTTCTTAATATTGCCTGTTATATCTTCTCATTTAGTTGTTTTCAAACTTTTGTCATTTATTGTTGTTTGTTTGTTTTGAGAAGGGGTCAAATTATATTGCCCAGGCTGGCCTCAAACTTTTGGCCTCAAGTGAGCCTCCTGCCTCAACTTCCCAAGCATTCCCTATAATCCACAGCTAGGATTATAGGTGTGCACCACCGTGCCCGGTTCAACATCGCTTATTTTAAAATTGGGTTTTTAACAATCGAAGTAGAGAGTTTTTCTCCTCTGATGCTCTTTCTCTTCTGTTGATCTTGTAACGTTCTTCAGGACATCCTGGGTTCTTTTCTCTACCCAGTCCCTCTAAATAATTTCATTCACTCAGTAAATTATACTGAAAATGCAATTAAAACAACATTAGTAATACTACAAATAATGGCAGCTATCATTTATATAACTCCTTATTATGTAC
The DNA here is from genome assembly GCF_009764315.1 of Trachypithecus francoisi. Classification (NCBI taxonomy): domain Eukaryota; kingdom Metazoa; phylum Chordata; class Mammalia; order Primates; family Cercopithecidae; genus Trachypithecus; species Trachypithecus francoisi. The sequence continues at coordinate 3,496,133 of NW_022681454.1, read as the reverse complement.
CAGGTATTGTCCTATGTATTTCGCATATATTAAAATCATTTACTTCCCATAAGAACTCTGTAACTAATGGGTCCTACTATTATTCCATCTTACAGATGAGAGAAAGGAGACCCACAGCTAGGAAGTAGCAGAATTAGGATGTAAACCTAAATAATTTGTCTCCAGAGACCATACTCTTACTTGTTCTATGTCCTATTGCCTCTCAAACCACATCTCCAGCATCTTCTGGGTTCCCATGTGTCTTACAGGTTTGAGACTTGCCTTTTCTGCATGATCTCTAATTACTCAAGTTTACCGAGGCAATGAGTTTCATTGAATTGCTTCTGACTCCCAAATTTCTACTTTCAAGCCCAACCACTTTTCTGCATTCTGTACTCATTTATCCAACTGTCTACACAATACCTCCATTTGATTTTGAATGAACATCTCAAATATCCCATGTCCAAAGCAGAATTCTTGGTTATCGCCCCACTATCTGCTCCTCCCACCCTAGTCTTCCCCATCTCTGCAAACACCCTCATCCTCCGGGCTGCCTGAGGCAAAACCCTGAGGTTAGTCTTGGGACCCCTCTCACATCGTTCCACTGCTCCCCCCATCGGCATGTGCACACATGACCACTCTCTCTTGGGCTCCTCATGACCCCCTGGGTGCCATCTCAGCTTTTTCCTGGTTCTTCCTATCTTCCCAAACTCAGATGAGGGTTAATCCTCACCCATCTTTCAGGTCTCAGCTCTGCTCGGCCATCCTGACCACAGGGTGGGCTCTGGCCGGCCACACACTTGCACAGCTCCTCCTTCTTCCATCACAGCCAGTGTGGCATCCCACTGCAGTCCAACTGGGTACCCAGAGGCACACAGGGCCTTCCCACTGGCTTCTCTGATGCAACCAGTCCCTTTTTTCTCAAGTCCTTGCAAGGTCTTGTGTGTCCCAGGCTGCTCCCTCACCTTCTTTTGAACAGGAGTCTATTTGAGGGTGACACATTAGCCTGAAATAATCTCTATTGATGCTGGTGTTAGATACTTATAGAGGTCATTCATCCAGAAGAAATGGTTTTTTAAAAGGCAAACCAAGCCAGATTTAGTATTTATTCTTGGGAGGAATGGTCTCAAGACTTTGAGAGCAAGAATGAGTAACTACATATTGAAGATCACATATGTATAATTACAGCAATTAAAAAAAAAAAACCCAATTGTCCAAATGTCAATGGCTGCATGTGGCTTGTGATAACATTTCCAGGAAAAGCATCAACACAGATTCCAGAAGTGCTATGTCTCAACCGGCTTGGACGAAAGTGAAGACGACTCTGGAAAGCTGCCAGTGACTTGAAAGTTGCCTCCAAAATATATAAGGAAATGCAAGGGCCAGGAATAACCAAGACAATCTTAAAGATAAGCAAAATGAAGACTATAGCACTAGATATCCAAATGCTAGGGACAAGAATTACGACATGAAGTCCTGATCCAATGACAGACAGAAATCAATGGAACAGAATACAAAGGCCAGAAACAGACCCACAAATATATGATTGCCTGATACAGGTCTTGCTTCAAGTTAGTGGGAAGGATCATCTTTTCATTACATGGAGCTGGGATAACTGAATACCACATAGAAAAAATGAATCTTACCCCTACCTCACACCATACACAAAACATCAATTCCAGATGAATCAGAGATTTAAATGCTGAAGATAAAACAAAATAGATTTACTTTCATGGTCTTGAGAAGGGCAAATTCTGCTCTAAAAGGACAAAAGCATTACCCTAAGGGGAAAAATGATACATTGGATTATATTAAGAACTTTCAGTCCTCAAAAGATACCACTAAGAGAATTAACAGGTAAGGTATAGAAAGGCTTAACTACATACATAAATCTATAAACACATAAATCCAAAACACAAGGTATATCTAATACAGCCAGCCCTCCGCACCCGCATTTCTGCATCCACAGATTCAACTAACTGTGGATGGAAAATATTTGGGAAAATATTTGGAAAAAAATTAATGGAAAAAAATAAAAAATAACAATACAACAAAAAATACAAATAAAAACAATATAGTATAACAACTGTTTACATAGCATTCACATTGTATTAGCTGTTATCAGTAATCTAGAAATGATTTAAAGTATCCTGGAGGGTGGGGGTAGGTTATATGCAAACGCTACACTGTTTTATATCAGGGAGTCAAGCATCTGCAGATTTTGGTATCCGCAAGGGGTCTCAGAACTGATTCCCTACAGATACTAAGGGAAAACTATATATAAATCCACCATAAAATCATTTCCAGAATATATTTTTTAAATTTTCTATAAATCAATAAGGAAAGGCAGATAACCTAACAGAAATATAAGCAAAAGTCTTGAACAAGCACTTCACAAAATAAGATATTCAAATGGCCAAAAATATATGAAAAGGTGATCAATTCATAGTCATCAGGGGACTGAGAACTAAAACTATTAACACAATTAAAGTCTGTGTATGTGTCTACAGGGAAAGTGTTGAGAGGATGTCAAACACCTAGAATGCTCATATACTGCTGGTCAATGTGGACACTGTAAAAATCATTTGGAAATTGGCAGTATTTACTACAGGTGAATATATACAAACCCCCAGCCTATCAGAGCAGAAATGTATGCAGATGTCCACCCAAAAGGCCTGTACAAGCATGTTATAAGGCACCATCTGTAATGGCCAAAAGTCAGAACCAATGTGATGTCATCAAGAGAATAATGGAGGAATTATGCCATATTTACAGCAGGACAGTCCACAGCAAGGAGAGTGAACAGCTCCTGACAGACACAGGAGCAAAATGCCCCATCCTATGTTAAATAAAGGAAGCTATACACTAAACAGCATATACTGCATGAGTCTTTTTTTTTTTTTTTTTGAGATGGACTCTCACTCTGTTGCCCAGGCTGGAGCGCAGTGGCACAAACTCTGCTCACTGCAACCTCCGCCTACTATAACCTTCATCTCCCAGGTTCAAGAGATTCTTCTGCCTCAGCTACCCTAGTAGCTGGGATTATAGGCATGCGCCACCACATCCAGCTAATTTTTTTTTTTTTTTTTTTGTATTTTTGGTAGCGACAGGGTTTTGTCATATTGGCCAGGCTGGTCTTGAACTCTTGGCCTCAGGGAATCCACCTGTCTCGGCCTCCCAAAGTACTGGGATTACATATGTGAACCACTGCACTCAGTCTTTTTTTTTTTTTTTTTAAGTTTGAAAACAGGCAACAGCTGTCAGGTGAGTGGTCCCTTCCAGGGTTGGTGAAATGCCCTGCAGGGGCGCCTGGGCTGCTGGTAATGTTCTGTCTCTTGGTCTGAGTGCTGATAACACAGATGTGTGTTATTCTGTGAAAATCTCTCAAATTGCTCATTGATGATGTATGTACTTTTCAGTGTGTAAGTTATTCTTCAATAAAAGTTTTCATTACCTGAAAAACAATTGCAACAAAAATGCATCTGAAGTGTTTAAATAGTGCCATGAAATGTGAGCAGAACAGAGCCACCTTTCTACATCAGTATCATTGAATATAAAATGCAGTTTTCTATAATGAAACAGAGTATTCTCATTAGCTATTTGTTATCTACATTCCTTTCCAGATTTGTTATTTACATTTCATATATTCAGCTGAGCATGGTAGCTCACGCCTGTAATCTCAGCACTTTGGGAGGCCAAGGTGGGTCTATCACCTGAGGTCAGGAGTTCGAGACCAGCGTGGCCAACATGGTGAAACCCCATCTCTACTAAAAATACAAAAATTAGCTGGGTGTGGTGGTGCACATCTGCCATCCCAGCTACTTGAGAGACTGAGGCATAAGAATCACTTGAACCCAAGAGGCAGAGGCTGCAGTGAGTCAAAGTTGTGCCACTGTACTCCAGCCTGGGCAACAAAGCGAGACTCTGTCTCAGAAAAGGAAAAAAAAAAAAAAAGATATGGTGAAGGAGCAGGCAGATGAAATGCCGTGGAAGGGCACCACGTTCAGAGCGATGCTGGCAGGAAGGGTATGTCCTAGGTGCTCTGGGGGCCGGGCAGAGGCTTGGTCTCTGTACCTCACATGGGGAGCGGCCAGGCCAAGTCCAACCTGGGCTGGGCACCTGTCTCCCCAAATTCCAGCCATTTCCCCACAGTGCATCCTTATTCTTAAAGATACATCACCACTGGCGTCAGGGACTTCAGCCTGATTAATATGAAGTGACTCAAATGGATGTCATTTTAAAGCTGGGAAAACAGTAAATTTTGTCAGGACTCTCAGATCTGGCTACTCTTGACATTTTAAAACATTTATATAAACGCTTCTCATCATCACAGACCCGTGACAAACAATGACCAGAGATACGCGGTTACTGGAAGAACACTACAAGGAGGCTTATGACCAGCTCTCAGAGCGCAGCCCTGTCATTTCTGTTCATGGCACGCTCATTCACCTGAGGACCCAATTCCTTCCTGACACAATGAGTAAGGGCCAGCCTTGCTGCTCAAAGCCCCAGAGGGGCGAGCCCTGCAGACAAGGAGCAAACATGCACACGCGGCCAACCTGAATCACACTCAATGTCAGTGAGATGGGCCCAAGCCAACTCCTGTGCTCCTGGCCACATCCCTGTCCAGGTCCCTGAGCTTCCAGGAGCAGAAAGTGGTGGCAACACCCCTGCACCATGTGGTGGGCAAGGGCATGGCTGGTGCCCACCACAAGGGTCAGAGCTTGGCCCCTGCTCAGGGACCAAACTCAAAGCCTTGCAGGTGGCCTGCCCTCCTGGGACCCTGGCTATCACTGTTGGCAGGAGCCGCATGGCACCCGCCTGACGGGGCTGCAGCAGGGATCAGATGAATTAAAGATGTGGAGTGCCTGGCCACGCACTGCTCAGGAAATGCCACTGCCACCACCAGTCCTGGGACAGCCACTGAATCAGATGCAGTCATACCCCTGCATGGTCCGGATAAGCCAAGAGTCCCTTCCAAGGAGGCAAGCTACTCCAAATTTTCTCCCATCAACCAAGGGGCCATTGTCAGGGCCCTGCTTTGTTTCCTGGAGGGGGCTGGGTGGTGCTACTGAGGAGGGGCAAGACTGAGCGTCCCCAGCTCCAGAAGGCAGAGCTTGGCTGTGACCCTTGACAGCCACAGAAGATTGATGCCTGCTGTACACAGGGAAACACTCCATGATTTCATCTGACCACCTCATTCCGATGCTCTTACTTTTTAGAGCTGAAGGCTTGATGACGTCCACCAGAATCTTACAGAAATGAGGTGATCGATGTGTACTGGAACCAGGCTGAGGTGTTTGTTCATTCACTGGCTGCTTTCTGTGCCCGGCACGGTGCTGGCCTCAGATGCTCCAGGGACGGGCTCGGGAGAGGAGAACCTGCTTTGTCTGGGTTGTGAGGCAGCTTCTGGGAAATCACTGAAGCTCTTTGTGCAAGGTGCCGTCATGACCTGAGTTTTGTTCTGAACTTTATAGACCACATCCCACAAGTAAGGTGGAAAAATTATATCACAGAGCTCTACCTGCCATGGCAGAGCACCTGGGACTGGCCTTCCCCTCCTGCCAGACAGTACTAGAAAAGTAGACAAAATACGCAGAGCATCAGAACATGCGGGAAAAGACCATAAAAAGAAAAGAAAAAATATGCGAAGCAACCGTTCCCAAAAATTGGACCACAGTCACAAGACTGTAATTCCTGATGAAAAAATTAATGAGGTGAGCCCTGTGACCACCCAGAGCTGTCTGCCCAGAGACACTCCAGGAACCACAGCACAAGGAGGGGCCCAGGTAGAACCACCGTCCAGAGCTGAGAAGACAGGAACCAGAATCAGGGAAGGCCAGGGTGGCTGGAACTGCAGGTGCAGGAGGCAGCAAGCAGGCAAAGTGCCCAGGGACCTCACAGGAGCCTCCAGCTGTGGCTGAGTTCTAAGCTGTACATGCACAGCCAAGACCCCATGAGGCAGGCAAAGATCAGCTGGGGGCTGTGGCCGGAAGAGCTGCCAGAACTCACACAGGGTCAGGGGGTTGCCGAGTTCTGGCCAGTTCTGGGTGAATCCCCAGCTGTTAGAGGAGTCCCAACAGGTAGCTTAACAAACCTCTGTACTTTTTAAAGGAAGACAACAAAATTCAGCACTCAGTCAAGAACTGCCAGACAAATGAATACGCAGAAACATGAAACCCATAACCAGGAGAAAAATCAGTCAGTAAAGGGACCCAGAAAGACAGAGATGACAACATTGGCATCTAAGGGCTTTACATGTCTTATAAATATACAAACATTTTTGGGGTTTTTTTGTTTTGTTTTGTTTTGCTTTGAGACAGAGTCTCGCTCTGTCCCCCAGGCTGGAGTGCAATGGCAAGATCTCAGCTCACTACAACCTCTGCCTCCTAAGTTCAAGTGATTCTCCTGCCTCAGCCTCCCAAGTAGCTGGGATTACAGGCATCTGCCACCATGCCCAGCTAATTTTTGTATTTTTATTAGCGACGGGGTTTCACCATGTTGACCAGAGTCGTCTGGAACTCCTGACCTCAGCTGATCTGTCCGCCTCAGCCTCCCCAAGTGCTGGGATTACAAGTGTGAGTCACTGCACCCGGCCAACATTTTTGGGGTTTTAAAGGAAAGCGTGAAGAGAATCAGTAGAAAGAAATGAGAAAAACAGAAGGAACTGCTAAAGATGAAAACACAGTCTCCGAGATGACGGGCTCATTGGCAGGAGTTCCATCATGGGAGGGAATGAGCTGCATATCTGATGCTAGAGTGACAGATCAGTGAACTGCAGGATAGAGGGAGAGAAACAGTGAAATGGCAAGCATGCAGGGGACACAGAAGCCTGAACATGAAACGGCCTCTGTGATTCGAAGGGAAAACCAGGTGGCCTAACACACTTGCATAATTATAGAGTCTCAAAAGCGGGAAGCAATGAAAAAATACCTGACAAAACAAATCCCAAACACAACACACACAGAAAAACCAACCTGAGACTCATCGTAGTCAAACTGCTGAGAACTGACAATAAGGAGAAAGTCTTCAAAGCTTTCTGTTGGGGGTGTGCCCAGAGCGGATTGCTTCCCGCAGTTCCTCCAGCCTGGGGGTAGGGAAGGCTTTTCCTAAACTGCACAGAACTGCACAGGTCCTGTCCCTGAGAAAAGCCCTTGAGCCCTCCCCACGCTCAGGATCTACTTCTAGACCTTTTCCTTAAATCATTTCGGCCAATCCGATTTTCAACCCAATCTACATAATAATTTCTTTCTGCAACTTCATACATACTCTCCTGAGAGCAAATCTATTAACATTTTCAGACCATTTTGAAAGTCCTTAGGTTAAAAGTTCCAGAAGTTTAAAATAATATTAATTATTTTAGTAAACTATTAAGATATACAGAAAACTGTACAGATCGTGAGCAAGTGGCTTGGTGGAGTTTTGTGGACCAAGACCGAGAAGCTGAGTAGGAGCAGCCCCCTGGAGCACCCAGGCAGCCCTCTCTGAGGCGGCCCCCAGCGACCCCAGGCAGCCCTCTCTGTCTGAGGCGGCCCCCAGCGACCCCAGGCAGCCCTCTCTGTCTGAGGCGGCCCCCAGCGACCCCAGGCAGCCCTCTCTGAGGCGGCCCCCAGCGACCCCAGGCAGCCCTCTCTGAGGCGGCCCCCAGCGACCCCAGGCAGCCCTCTCTGAGGCGGCCCCCAGCGACCCCAGGCAGCCCTCTCTGAGGCGGCCCCCAGCGACCCCAGGCAGCCCTCTCTGAGGCGGCCCCCAGCGACCCCAGGCAGCCCTCTCTGACGCGGCCCCCAGTGACCCCAGGCAGCCCTCTTTGAGGCGGCCTCCAGTGACCCCAGGCAGCCCTCTCTGACGCGGCCCCCAACAACCCCAGGCAGCCCTCTCTGACGCGGCCCCCAGTGACCCCAGGCAGCCCTCTTTGAGGCGGCCTCCAGTGACCCCAGGCAGCCCTCTCTGACACGGCCCGCAGCGACCCCAGGCAGCCCTCTCTGACACGGCCCCCAACAACCCCAGGCAGCCCCCCTCTCTGAGGCGGCCCCCAGCGACCCCAGGCAGCCCTCTCTGAGGCGGCCTCCAGACCACCAAACAGTGCGGACACTACTTCTCATGCCTAGGGTTGCATGAGAGGAGTTCTTGGTTTGTCTTTTCCCCAAGAATCTAACTAAGAAACTCCCCTGGAGTGGGAAGGGGTGGCGCCTGCTTCCAAGTGCGGCCTCTGGGGAGGTGATGCAGCCACAGAGGCACCAAGGGCTTCTGGGGTCGCCCCAGCCAGTCACTTCTCAGGCACAGGCCCCCAGGCTCGCACACATGAACTCTGGAAGATAGGCATGCGGTTAGTGGCTTTATTGCCTTTGAATTTGTTTGCTTGAAAAAACAATTTCACAATATTAAAAATTAGTAATAAAAACTCTCTCCAAATACCTCATAGAGTTGGAAAGAAACAAGTACATCGGAAGGCATCCTGGCAGAAATCAAGTCTCCACGCTTCCAAAACTGAAAATCTCCAGTCTGACTCCTGTTTACAAATACTAATACAGTATTCCACACCCTATAAATACACTGTGTTATTCTGAGCATCATTTTGAAGTCCAAAAGCAAACCAAAAGAATGTGACACATTAAACCAAGTAAAGGGTTCTGGTTAAAACCACCGCTCCCACAATAGCGCATTACAAATTAACATTCTGTTTCTGCTATTTAGCACACATTTTTGGAAAATGTGCAATTAGGTTGCACTGTTTTTCTGATGAGGAAAATGTAAATTTATCAACTAATTCTATATAAGTACTGATGGTGCTACTCTCAAGCTTTTCCCTTTCTCTTTCAAAATTTTATAGAATACTAATTTTGGCATTTGCCAAAAATATCAACAATTATACTTTATATTTTAAAAAGGAATGCACTTTAAAGTCCCCCAAGTTAATCTGGCAATTACAATAACCCTCCACCATCAGGCAGCCGTTTATGACAGCTCCCTGGGCCTCAGTGCCTGTTCCCTAACAAGGACGGGCGAGATGAAGACATAAGACTAGGAGACAGAAAGTGACTTGCCCCAAGAGGTCGGCCTGTCGGCTGTGGAGCTGCGGGTGGAGCCAGAATCTTCGGCCATGGCCAGGTCCGAGCTCCGAAGGCCCGTGTGGTGGATGAAGGCACTGGAAGAGCCTGGCGGGCGCGCAGAGCAGCCCAGGAGGCGGCTGCGGCGGTGGGTCCACCCCCCACGCCAGTCACACAGGAGTTTCTGCTTCTGTGCTGTTTCTACTCAGTTTGTGTATGTGCTTTTTGAGAAGGTTTCAGTGATAAAAGGAAAATCACTGAAAGCCACTGTCCCCGCCCAAGCCTCGCCCCAACGCTCTGGCTGATGTCTGCTGAACACCGGATCATTCACTCAACAGACAGTTCTCACGCCAGCTGCTGTGCTGGGCACCGGGACAACCTTGACCTGCCACGTGGAGGTCACACCAGCTGGGGGGACAAAAGCACCGGCACAGATGAATAATTAAAATGATGGAAGCTGCTCCTAGCATGGGCAGGAAATTGACAGTGGCCATTGCTCAGGATGGGGGCAGGTGGTCAAGATGGGAAGACCAAAACCATGTGTTCCTGAGGCGCCATTGGACTTCCAGACCAGGGTGGGACGCAGGATGGTTGAGGGGACAGGGGCTCTGAGCTGGTGGAGGGGTCCAGTGCAGGGGCTGGGCAGATCGCTGCTGCTGCTGCTGTAGGGACAACCGCCAGCGTTCAGGAGAAGGGAGCAGGAGGATGGCTGCAGAGACAGGGCCAAGACTGAGGTCTGCATGGAGGACAAGTAGGTGGCAGCCAAGTGGACAGAGTGGGGTCAGGGCAGAGCTGAGGCACGGGACATGAGGAGGACACAGGGATGGAGGACCGGGACTGGTACGTGTAGGGGGACCCCAGGGTGAGGCTGGCAAGAACGGAATGTTTGCGAATCAGCTGGAATGCTGGTGTCACGTGGACCTGCCACCATCCCCCAAAGCCAGAGCTGCATGGTTCCCTGGCTTTCCTGCTGGCACAGACGCTGTGTGCAGGAGGAGACGGGCACTCTGGGAGCTCCCCGATAGTCTCCACGCCCCAACTTCAGAAGGTGAGGTGGTCACAGCTGGAACATCTGCCTCTGGAGGCCTCAGTGAGTGGGGAGATCCTGGCAGGCCTCTTGGCACAGAGCTTGACTGATGGAGGAAGGCACAAGAACGGGCTTCTGTGAGGCTGTGGTTCCGGCTCCGTGCGGAGCCAGACCAGGAGAGGTGAGAAGTTCCTTTTTCCAGGAGCAACCAGGCATCTTCCTTTCCTCATTTCTTCATAACGCCCCATATACCTCCAGCTCGACCTCACACTTCTGTGTGAATAACTTCCCACAAGGCAGACCATTCCCCTGCTAAGTTTCTCTATAACGCTAGAATGTTCGTCCTTCTCTCCAGCTGGAATCCGCTCCCTGCCCCCAACCACGGCCCAGCCATGCCCCCCCCAGAGACCAGCCCTAACCCTTTTCTCCGAGGGCACTCTTTGGCTATGAATGGGTGGCCACTACTGGCCCCTTTCTTCTGAAAAAGTAAAAAAACCACACTCCAACTTGACAAAGATTGCCAAAACAGCATAATCCAACTTCCTTAAAACCAAGCCACAAAACTAAAACTCTCCAGCGAAAGCCTAAGCTATAAAAGCACGATACACGCCACAGAATAAAACCGTGGCACGGACACGAACTCTCCAACTGGCATGCTCATTGAATACAAAATATTTCTAAGTGAGTGATTTATTAATCACCCAAACCAGACATGACGACGAGGCAGAGAGAGCCCAGCTGAGCAGGTTTCTCCACAAGCCAACTCCTCAGTCCCTCCTCGGAACTCGGGGCACATTTTTCCCATAGAAACCCAGGCCCGCCTCAGTGCACTGAGTCTCCCACTGACCATGACCTGAGTTTCCCTGGGACCCCCCCAGGCTCCTGTCACTGCCGTGGAGGGTTAGGGGGCTGTGGGGCCTCTTTCTGCCTGAGGCACCAGAAGGGGCAGCAGTGGCTGCAGGCGCTGGAGGGTCCAAGGCTGGAGCGGGGACTCTCCAGGACCATGGGGCTGGACGTGTGGAGGCCCAGGGCTGGGGGGTGGGTGGGAGCCAGGGTGGAGGGGGCCTTTTGGCCGGGGCTTTCCCCCATGGGCCTGAGCCTGGCCACCTCACCTGCAGTCTACTGTGAGCTGATGGATCTCCTCACTCTGCCTCGGTGCCCTACATGTAACAACAGCAGAATGTGACACCAACCTAGAGTTCATGTGCACACTAAACAAGATAACTGGTTCTCTTTACTCTCATAAGCAGAAAAGAAACTGAAGATGGAAAAATAACAAAAACACAAAAAGGAACCAAATAAACACATCCAGCCTGCCCACTGCAGTTCCTGAAATTCGGGGTGTGCTGATGACTATCTCCTCCCTCCCATCTCCTCCTCTGTGACTGGGGCTTTCCAAGGAAAGACGGGCCTGTCCCGGTGGCCCCAGGGTCTGACATGGGGAAGAGAAGGAGGAGCAGGCGTGGAAAGCCCTAGCGCCAGGGGATCTCCAAGTGGCAGGACATACTTCCTCAGAGGGACACACAGAGCCTGCGCGGCGACGAGCCAGTGACTTCCCACCCTTGGGAGGTGCGGGTTTTCAAACAATTGTAAAATGGACACATAATACAACTCTGAGGTTCCTGCATCTATTGCTGACCGAAGCAATCTTTTGGAGGCAAATAAAACTCATTATATACGGTGAAACTAAACATATCAGGTAAATCTTTCATGTATAAATTGCCTGCAGAAATGAATGTCTTCTGCTAGAAAAGAGAAGTGAGAACACAGCAGAAAGAGAAAGCGTGAACAGAACATTCAAAACACTGGTCACTTTATCCTGGATTTGGTTCCGGGTCCTGTTTCTTTTCATTAAGGAAGTTCATCCTCACCCCAGCTTAAGACTGATTAAATGACATGATTTTCATTGCACATAAAATAGGAAATAGAATTCCTTTTATTCTACAAAATACATCTCAACCACACGAGTGTCGGGATCCCTCTGGTCTCAGCTTCAGGTGCCCATGTGTGTGTAACCCAAGATATGCTCCTCCTCCCACAGAGTGGCTGGCCCTTGAGGGCTCTGAGCTCTGTCTGCCTACCTGGGGACAGCAGCCCTTTCTGAGGCTGAGGACTGGGGCCAGGAGCTGCAGGACCACAGAAAGTTGAGAGAACATTTGGTTTCTCTTTAATGCACAAATACGGTGGCACCTCAAACTCACCGGCCCCTGGGCAGCTTGTGCAGCACAGCCTGTGCCTCAGCCCATCCCTGGCCCACAGCGACGCCAGGCGCACCTAATCCAGCTCTCAGGGACAGAAGTGGGGACAAAGGCGTGAGGTGATGATGAAACTCGAGAGCCTGCGGACTGTCATGAGTGTTACTTTCTTGTAAAAAAAAAAAAAAAAAAAAAAAAAGAGGAATATTTGGGAGGAACTCTCCTTACTTGGGAGAGGTTTTTTTTTTAATCATTGAACCAAAATGATAAGGATGACATCAGAGAAATCTTCAGTGAAATAGGACATTCCTGCCTACTTCCTTTTCAATCAGTCCATGAAAAGAATCCCTGTGCACAAAATTCTTTAAACACAGAAAGTAAGTTTTTGATTCCTCTTCATCCCACACTCTCAATTCATCTATTATATTTTTCCTGAGAAAATTCTGGGTCTCACCCAAATTTCCTGAATTGCTCAAATCCAGAAAGCACTTTGAAATCTTAACTTTCTGGTTTAAAAGCTGGTTATACAAGGGAAGAGCAAAAACACGTTTTAACTTGTCAGACACAGGCAGGCGGGTGGGTGCACTCCTCAGACACACAGCACTCTATCACACTGGTGTTCAGAGCCACGGCAGTTCTCTTAAACAGTTTTCACAATACATGCCGAGGCCACCTGGGTGCCAGAGAAAGCGCCCCCAAAATTAACTCACCTAGAACCCTCCCACAAGGAGACAGGGAAAACAACTCATCTTTTCTGAGGGCATCAAACGGCAAATACACTTTCACAATTTGAAAACTTTATGAAAAATAAAAAATATATACATCAGAAATTGTGACTTACCGCCATCAGACACAGTTGCAGACTGAAAGAAAAGAGAGAGAGACATGAGTTAATTAAGCCTCATGACAAAACTCCAGGAAATGCAATGTCCATCTGAGGAACACAACGGGCAGACTCTGGGAGGTTCTCAGAGGCACTTTCCAGGTGGAGGTGTCCCGGGAAAGCCAGACAGCCCAATGACTCAAGAGTCACAGCTCCCACTCCGCCCAGACTGGGTGACACCCAACAAGAGGAAGTCATCCTTTTCATTTGAAAAGAACAGATCCCAGCATGTCTGACATTACAGTCTTAGTAACAGCGTCCATGAAACCAACTTCACAAACTTCAGTAGTATCATGCCCTGTAAGTGACACACGCACCAGGGACAGCCACCAACAGCCCGCTCAGTGCCCATGTGCCGTGACGCCACCCAGGGCCACAGTCGGGGGCAGCCACCAACAGTCTACTCAGTGCCCACGTGCTGTGATGCCACCCAGGGCCACACTCAGGGACGGCCACCAACAGCCCGCTCAGTGCCCATGTGCCGTGATGCCACCCAAGGCCACGTTCGCCGCCCCTGGTGCTCTCCAGCATCACTGCCCTCCCATAGGGGTGGAACCAGGCCCTAGAGAGGTACAACGACCACTGGGGGCAGCAGGAGAGAAGTCAAGCCCAGAGTCGAGCCCCAACCCAGAGCCCGCCCGCCCAAGCAGTGCAAGAGCAGCCACCAGCAGGAGGGTTGGGGAGAAGCTTCCGAGGAAGGGGCTTGGAAGAGTGGAATGAACTGGAGGAGAGCAGGGTGGTTGGCTTTAAGGCACCAGGGACAAGAACAAACAAGTCAAGTTATGCATAAGGGGTGGCAGGCAGTACTGGAAGGCCAGCATGACCAGGAAGAGGCCAAGAGCTTGAGGCAGTCAGCTGAGCCAGGAGGAAGCCACAAAGAACAGGAAGCCACAGCGGCCCTGATGGGAGCCCTGATCCCAGGACAACCTGGCGCTGCACTGGCAGGAAGGGCCCAGGGCACAGAGCTGTCAGGCAGGTGCGGGACAAGCCCGGGACTCAGCCCAGGAGGGAAAGGAATCAGAAGGGGCAGGCTCACCAGGGGACACAGATGCCAGGAAGCGAGAGGGGCCGAGCAGAATGGAGCTCCAGAGGCTGAACAAACCCGTGTTTGATCCGATCCCTGGGCGGGCACTCTGCTGCTATCTAGGCAGGAACCCCTCACATGGGGACCTCCCAGACAGCCTGGCAAGGACCCACTTCTGTCCTCCTCTCTGCCGAGGTAAGGGCTGCCAGGGCCAGGGGAGCGAACGAGAAGGTGCCGCCGTGATGGGCAACCTGGTACCTCCTGGCCACCCCCAGGAAATGGAGGACACTGGGGCTTTAAGACCCCCCATGCCAAAATCCAAACGAGTGAGGCCCAGAGGAACCTCCCAAGGGGGAGGGAACCAGGGAAAAGGAGCCAGGGCTTCCAGCTGCTGCCCCTACCGTGGCCCTCCACACGCGCTGTGAGAGTTTTAACATGAGCGGCGTACCCACTGGAATTCTGCACTTCCTGTCTGACAACCCCATGCTTAGCGCAGGGCCCCAGCCCTGCCTCCCGGCCAGCCAGCAAGGGCAACCACGCCCCCACGCAGCCTGGGCATCCGGGGCCCACTGCCATCCCTGGCCCGTCAACCTACACCAGCTATGTGCATCTTTCTCCCCTTCAGAGTCTGTCCTCTGGCACCCAAAGTAAGACCCCGACAGGCACTGTGTGAGACCACCTGGGGCCAGCTTCGGAGGGTCCTGCCACCCTGACCCACTTCCCAGTAGTGAAAACACAACGGCAGTCTGCATCTACCTGTTCACTGTCCTCTCGTCAGCCAGGAAGAGGAAAGAGCACACAACTCTCAAGCCAACGTGCGGCCCTCGGCCCTCAGCCACAGGGACTGGTTTTTATCAGAGGCTGTGGGGCAGCCACATCACAGGTGCTGACATACACACTTTGGAAAGCTGTCCTTCCTTCCATGCCCACAATAAATCATCCACGATCATGCTGCAATCTAAATAATATCACAGCAGGCTGGGCACAGTGGCTCACGCCTGTAATTCTAGCACTTTGGGAGGCCGAGGTGAGTGGATCACCTGAGGTCAGGAGTTTGACACCAGCCTGGCCAACATGATGAAACCCCGTCTCTACTAAAATACAAAAATTAGCCAGGTGTGGTGGTGGATGCCTATAATCCCAGCTACTCGAGAGGCTGAGGCAGGAGAATCGCTTGAATCTGGGAGGTGGAGGCTACAGTGAGCCGAGATCGTGCCACTGCACTCCAGCCTGGGTCACAGAGTGAGACTTCGTCTCAAAATGAATAAATAATATCACAGGCAAACTATACCTTTGAGATTATGAGAAGAAAATCTGCAAGGCCATACACAAAATCAAAAATGCTCTCAATAATATCTGAAAGATAAATCATAAAATGTAAACTTCATAAAAAAATATGAAGGAGGTATTTCACTTCATGTCACGCTCATGAGTAAAATTCAATTCTCAGAATCTGGCAGGCTGAACAAAGTGCTCTGGAAAATCTCTCTACACACAGCATTCACATCCCCCAAATTAGCTGAAACTCGAGAACCAGGAGAGAGGGGTGTCCCAGAGCCCAAACAGACTGAAGGAGAAGGTGGCCAGGGAGCGTGTGATGCCCACTGAGAGGCCAAGGAAGGTGGGCACGGGCTGTTGCTGCTCCTGTGATGGGCACAGGCTGGGGGCCCGTAGGGCTAGACCAGAGTCTCTGGGAGGCTCCAAGACAGTGCCACGGATGCAGGTAAAGTGTAGAGGTGTTTTAAAAGTAAACTTTACCTTTTCAAACAGTTTTAAATGTATGGAAAATTTTATTTTAAAGACAGTAGAGAGATAAACATACTTTTTTTTTTTGTTTGAGATGGAGTCTCGCTCTGTCGCCCAGGCTCGAGTGCAGTGGCCGGATCTCAGCTCACTGCTGAGATCTCACCACCACTGCAAGCTCCGCCTCCCGGGTTCATGCCATTCTCCTGCCTCAGCCTCCCGAGTAGCTGGGACTACAGGCGCCCGCCACCACGCCCAGCTAGTTTTTTTGTATTTTTTTTAGTAGAGACGAGGTTTCACCGTGTTAGCCAGGATGGTCTCGATCTCCTGACCTCGTGATCCGCCCGTCTCGCTCTGTCACCCAGGATGGAGTACAGTGGCACAATCATGGCTCACTGCAGCCTCAATCCTCCTGGGTTTGAGCAATCCTCCCATGTCAGCCTCCTAAGTAGCTGGGCTCCAGGAGTTCACCAACATGCTCAGCTAATTTGTGTATTTTTTGTAGAGACGGGGCCTCACTATGTTGCCCAGGCTGGTCTTGAATTCCTGGCCTCAAGCAATCCTCCTACTTTGGCCTCCCCAAGTGCTAGGATTACAGGTGTGAGCCTCCATGCCCCACTCAAACATGCTTTTTAATATACTGCTACTTCAAAAGGAGTAAAGGGAAATAGGGAAATCCCTGAAATGAGACAAGGAAGGAATAGAGGCGGAAGCAGTTAGAAAATGCCAATGCCACTAGGGCTGGCCGGGTACCCCATGGTGAGCCTCGGCCACAACACGGCTGTCCCCTCAACCTGACACCCTCCATCCAGCTTGGCCATGGCCCTTGGGGAGCAGTGTTGTCCTGGGTGCAACACTCCTGGAAGCCAGATATATTAATGCAAATCCTTCCAGAAAGAAAACAGCCCAACAGGGGCCCTCAGGAGTTCCAAATAGTGAGCCCACTTGAATATGAGTTCACTACGAAAAACTCAAGGACAGGCCCAACACGAGTGGGTGTCAGCAGAGACAACAATGAGCAGAGCCTCAGACACTGGAACAATCCAATGCAGAGTGTTGAATAACTATCTGTGAAGCTGTAGAGAAACAAAGGCTGCAGTAGAACAAGAGCACAGTGCAGATCGGAAAAAAAACCAGATGGAAGGAATGTCTGACAGTGAAAATACAATAGGTGAAGTTAAAGATTCAATAGGAAGGCTAAACAGAGAGCAGGCAGTTGAAGAGAGAATTTGGGAACTGGAAGATGGAACTGAAAACAACCACACTGACCACAGCACAGAGAGATAGGCAGAGAACATGAGGAGGAGTGAGAGAGAGCAGCAGAGAACTGAGGCAGTCTCCTCAGGATCTGAGGTTCAGAAATGACTGTAGAGAACTCCCGAAGACCATCACCTACAAATGGTGCTGTAAGCAGGACTAATGCAAGTCAGCAAGACTTTTCAGCAAATCCCATGATGTTCATCTCCCAAGGTAGTCACAGGAGCTGAGACACCCACCACAGTGGCTCAGCACAGCATCCAGTTGGCACTCAGCAAAGAATTAATTTACTAATCATCAGTGTTGCTTCTGGGCCACGGCTGGGCTTGCCTGTGCTCAGCAGCGGAGCTGAGGAGGAGGCAGAGTGACTGAGGGCTTGTCTCAGCATGAGGAAGGGCAGGGAAGGAGAGGGCACCTTGCAGTTCCTTTCTTCATTTCAAAGAGGGACATTATATCTCTGACAAGAACTTTTAGAATTTATGTCATCAATGCAAGTGGAAAAAATAATGCAAAATGATTTCATAGTATAATCACAAATGTGTAAAATTTTCTTTAAAATGTAAGATCTGTGAAAACACACTCTCAAATACTGAAAAGACATAACTAGCCACACAGGAACAATATCCAAAGCTAACAGCAGTCAGTCGCCCTTGAATGGTGAGGTTATGACTATCTTTTGGTAAATAAAACTTTGTGGTGTACAACGGGTGAAGGCGCCAGGTGCTGGGAGGGAAGCCTCTGGCCTTCACATACAGGTGGCTGGACCTCAGTTTACACAGTGCACAGCTGTCTCACTCCCAGGTATATTCATTAAACAAAAGCAGTAAGATTCATGGTAATTATAAATGATCTCTTTGCAAATTAAGTAATCTTGTCGGGAAAGTCATCACCAATTTCTCTGAAAGTATGAAAACTTGGAGGAGGACAGCAGTTTGATGTCCAGGTGATATGGTTTGGCTGTGTCCCCAGCCAAATCTCATCTTGTAGTTCCCATAATCCCGTGTTGTGGGAGGGACCCGGTGGGAGGTAACTGAATCATGGGAACAGTTACCCTCATGCTGTTCTTGTGAGAGTGAGTTCTCACAAGATTGGATGGTTTTATAAGGGGTTATTCCCTCTTTTGCTCAGCACTTCTCTCTCCTGCCACCATGTGAAGAAGGACGTGTTTGCTTTCCCTTCTGCCATGATTGTAAGTTCCCTGAGGCCTCCCCAGCCATGCAGAGCTGTGAGTCAATTAAACCCATTTCCTTTATGAATTGCCCAGTCTCAGGTGTTTCTTCATAGGAGCATGAGAACAGACTAATACAGTAAATTTGTACCAGAAGTAGGGTGCTGCCATAAAGATGCCTGATAATGTGCAAGTGACTTTGGAACGGGGTAACAGGCAGAGGTTGGAACTGTTTGGAGGGCTCAGAAGAAGATAGGAAAATGTGGGAAAATTTGGAACTTCCTAGAGACTTGGAAGGTTCAGAAGACAGAAATATGTGTGAAAATTTGAACTTCCTAGAGATCTGTTGAATGTCTTTGACCAAAATGCTGACAGTGATATGGACAATGAAGTCCAGGCTGAGGTGGTCTCAGATAGAGATGAGGAACTTGTTGGGAACTGGAGTAATGGTCACTCTTGCTATGCTTTAGCAAAGAGACTGATGGCACTTTGTCCCTGCCCTAGAGATCTGTGGAACTTTGAACTTGAGAGAGATGATTCAGGGTATCTGGCAGAAGAAGTATCTAAGTAGCAAAGCATTCAAGAGGAAGCAGAGCATAGAAGTTTGAAAAATGTGCAGCCTGATAATGTGATAGAAAAGAAAAAAAAAAAATCTGGGGAGAAATTCAAGCCTGCTGCATAAATTTGCCTAAGTAATAAGAAGCCAAATGTTAATCACCAAAACAATGATGAAAATGTCTCCAGTGCACATGAGAGACCCTTGGGGCAGCACCTCCCATCACAGGCCTGGAGGCCTAGGAGGGAAAAATGGTTTCCTGGGTTGGACCCAGGGCCTCCCTGCTCTAGACAGCCTCAGGACATGGTGCCCTGAATCCCAGCTGCTTCAGCTCCAGCCATGGATAAAAGAGGCTAATGTACAGCTCAGGCCATTGCTTCAGAGGGTGAAAGCCTCAAGCCTTGGCAGCTTACATGTGGTACTGGGCAAAGAAGTCAAGAATTGAGGTTTGGGAACCTCTGCCTAGATTTCAGAGGAGGCATGGAAATGCCTGGATGTCCATACAGAAGTTTGCTGCAGGGGTGGGGCCCTCATGCAGAACCTCTGCTAGGGCAGTGTGAAAGGGAAATGTGGGGTCAGAGTCCCCACACAGAGTCCCCACTGGGACACTTCCTAGTGGAGCTGTGAGAAGAGGGCCACCCTCCTCCACACCTCAGAATAGTAGATCCACCAACAGCTTGCACCATGCACCTGGAAAAGCTGCAGACACTCAATGCCAGCCCGTGAAAGCAGCTGGGAGGGGAGGTGTATCCTGCAAAGCCACAGAGGCAGAGCTGCCCAAGGCCGTGGGAGCCCACCTCTTGCATCAGCATGCCCTGGATGTGGGACACAGAGTCAAAGGAGATCATTTCGGTTTAATGACTGCCCTATTGGATTCTGGACTTGCATAGGGCCTATAGCCACTTTGTTATGGCCAGTTTCTCCCACTTGGAGTGGGGATATATACCCAATGCCTGTATTCCATTGTATCTTGGAAGTAACTAACTTGCTTTTGATTTTACAGGTTCATAGGCAGAAGGGACTTGCCTTGTCTCAGATGAGACTTTGAACTTGGACTTTTGAGTTAATGCTAGAATGAGTTAAGACATTGGGGGACTGTTGGAAGGGCATGATTGTGTTTCAAAATGTGAGGATATGAGATTTTGGAGGGGTCAGAGGTGGAACAATGTGGTTTGGCTATGTCACCACCCAAACCTCATCTTGAATCGGAGTTCCCATAATCCCCATGTGTCATGGGAGGGACTCAGCAGGAGGTAATTGAATCATGGGGGCAGTTACCCCCTGGTGATAGTGAGTGAGTTCTCATGAGAGCTGATGGTTTTATACGGGGCTTTCCCATTTTTGCTTGGCACTTCTCTCTCCTACTGCCATAGAAGAAGGACATGTTTGCTTCCCTTTCATCATGATTATAAGTTCCCTGAGGCCTCCCCAGCCATGTGAAACTGTGAGTCAATTAAACCCTTTCCTTTAAAAATTACCCAGTCTCAAGTATTTCTTCATAGCAGCATAAGAACAGATTAACAGGTAATATTAAATTTTTATTTAAGGTATGCAATGTGATATTTTAATATATGTATATGCTGTAATACGATTATCACAATCAAGCAAATTAACATGTACCTCTATCACCTCACTTAGTTACCATTTTTGTGTGTGGTGAGAATCTATTCTCTTAGCAAATTAAGATTTACTCTCGTGGCAAATTTCAAGCATACAATAAATGCAACATTATTAACTACAACCACCAAGCTGTACATTAGATCTCTAGCACTTATTCATCTTATAAATGGAAGTTTGTACCCTGTGTCCAACATCTCTCCACCACAACCCCCAGGCATTGGTAAGCACCAATCTACTCTCTGTATCCATGAATTCAAGGCTTTTTTTTTTTTTGAGACGGAGTCTCACTCTGTCGCCCAGGCTGGAGTGTGGTGGTGCGATCTCGGCTCACTGCAAGCTCCATCTCCCGGGTTCACGTCATTCTCCTGCCTCAGCCTCCCAAGTAGCTGGGACTACAGGTGCCTGCCGCCTCGCCCGGCTAGTTTTTTGTATTTTTTAGTAGAGACGGGGTTTCACCGTGTTAGCCAGGATGGTCTCGATCTCCTGACCTCGTGATCCACCTGCCTCGGCCTCCTAAAGCGTTGGGATTACAGGCATGAGCCACCACGCCCAGCCAAATTCAATGTTTTTAGAGTCCACATATAAGTGAAGCCACACATGTTTGGCTTCATTCATGTTGTTGCAGGAGTTCCTTTAAGGCAGAATATGCTATTCTTGTTCTCTCTCTACACACACACACACACATATATATTGCACATTCCTTTATCCCTTAGGTTTTCATATCTTAGCTATTGTGATTAATGCTTCCATGAACATGGGAGCACAACTATGAGAGACTGATTTTATTTCCTCTGGAGATATACCCAGTAGTGGATCATATGGTAGTTCCATATTTAATTTTTCAAGGAACCTCCACGCTGTTTTCCACAATGGCTGTCCAATTTACATTCCCACCAATAGTGTAAGGGTTCCCTCTTCTCCTACCCTTACCCACACTTGTTATCTTTTACCTTTCTGGTAACAGCCATTCTACAGGCATGCAGTGGCAGCTCACTGTTGTGACTGCATTTCTCTGATGATGGGTGATGCCGAGACCTCTGCATATACCTATTGGCCATCTGTAGAGTTTATTTGGAAAAATGTCTACTATGGCCCTTTGCCATTTTTTAATTGGGTTATTTGGTTTTTGCCACTGAGTTGTATGAGTTCCTTACGTATTTGGATATTAACCCCTTACTGGATATGCAGTTTGCAAATATTTTCTGCCATTCACAGGTTCCTTTTTCATTTTGTTGGTTGTTTCCTTTGTTGTGCAGAAACTTTTTACTTCAATGTAATCCCAATTGTTTACTTTTAGTTTGTTGCTTATTCTTTTAGTGTCATGTCCAAAAAAAAAATCATTGCCAGGACTGATGTCATGGAGCTTTCCCCTGTGTTTTCTCCTAGGAGTCTTTTTTTGGTTTCAGGTCTTAAGTGCCTTTAATCCATTTGTGAGCTGATGTTTGTGTATGGTGTGTGATGAGGACCCCATTTCTCCACATGACTTCAGGGGCAGCCATTCCCACATCTCCTGGCACATGTGGACCACTGTAAACATGTTTATGAATTAAAGCACAACATTCTTAATGTGTACTCTCATACACAGTACTATTTGTATTAATAACTTGTTTCCATTGGCCTATACTTCTTGGATTCTTCCCAAATTTCCATATATACACATTATACTTACAAAAAAAGTATAGTCACAAAAACAAAGTCACCCGTGGAAAAAGATCCCAGTAAGTCAGCATTTTTTGGTGCTTACAATTTAAACATATACCATAATTAAACAGCTATAAAAATTTCTACAACACGCCTCCAGAAATGGAATTTACACTAAAGTAAATACATTTCTGTTTTAAGGAAACTGACAAAGTATTTTAAAATGTAACTTAAGTCCGCACAACCTCTGCTCCTCCGCGGGTCTCTTGAATATGTCAGCTCAGCTGACAAGGACTCAGTTGCTCCTCTGCAGGAAGTCTGTCTGGGCCACACACATCCATGGATATCATGGATATTTTATTTTGAAATTAATGTTTTGAAAGTTTTAAAATATTTATGTGAATAGCGTCACATGAGGAATCTAACTTTTATTAAGGTTTATTCTGTCAGTAACACTAGACAAAAGGAATTATTAGAACATATAATTTCCAAATTTTATTGAGTTACAGTAATATACTGTATTATAAATTTTTCATTTTGAGCCACTGACAAAATTTTCTACGTTGAACATAAAAACTATTCAATCACCACATGATGTTCCTAAAATAAGGCAACAAAGGCCTGCAAGTTGCTCAAATGCATTAAATGTTTTCAGTGCAAAGAGAAGAAATATAAATAAATGAATTAAGAATTTAATAATCAGCTGGGCATGGTGACTCATGCCTATAATCCCAGCACTTTAGGAGGCTGAGAAAGGAGGATCACTTGAGCTCAGGAGTTTGAGACCAGCCTGGGCAACATGGCAAGACACTGCCTCTACAAAAAATACAAAAATTAGCTGGATGTGGTGGTGTGTGCCTATAACCCCAGCTACCTGGGGAGCTGAGGCAGGAGTATCGCTTGAGCCCCCTAAGTAGCTGGGACTCTGATGGCTCCTGCACAGAGGGACCCAGTCCTTTCCAGCTGGAAGAAAGTCAAAGCTGCAGTGAGCCATGATCACACCACTGCACTCCAGCCTGGGTGGGAGAGTGAAACCCGGTCTCAAAAAAAAAAGAGAATTTAACAATCCAATTTGCACCTAATATATGCTTTACCTTTTAAAATTTCATGCTTTACATTTCAAGACAATATCTTGCTGGACTAAATGCAGAAGAGCATAGCATCCACACCAGAGGCTGAGGCCTTGGAAAGGTGCGTCTGGGAGGTTCTCTGAGGCTGAGTGTAGCACAGAGAGACTATTCAGGAGAGGATGCCCTGGCTTGGTGGCTCACTGCACTCCCACATGCTGGGCCGCTCTCTGCTCCACTAGCACAGAGGTCTTCAGACCCAGCCATGACCCTCCAAGGAGCCGGCAAATCAATTCAGAGTCTGTGAGCAGCATGTTAAAAAATGAAATGGGGCCGGGCGCAGTGGCTCAAGCCTGTAATCTCAGCACTTTGGGAGGCCGAGACGGGTGGATCACGAGGTCAGGAGATCGAGACCATCCTGGCTAACACGATGAAACCCCGTCTCTACTAAAAAAAAAAAATACAAAAAACTAGCCGGGCGAGGTGGCGGGCGCCTGTAGTCCCAGCTACTCGGGAGGCTGAGGCAGGAGAATGGCATAAACCCGGGAGGCGGAGCTTGCAGTGAGCTGAGATCCGGCCACTGCACTCCCGCCTGGGCGACAGAGCAAGACTCCGTCTCAAAAAAAAAAAAAAAAAAAAAAATGAAATGGGATAAAACAGAACAACATGGAAGGGAAGCATGCGGCATGTCTCCAGGCCCGTGCTGTCTGTGGACCCCACTTCTGAGCTGCAAGTCTGTGTGTGGACACAGTGCAAGTGCATGCCTGTGTGCAGGATCTTGGGGGACATGTGTCTCCCCTGAGGGTGGCAGCACAAGGACTCCGATGACCCCTGGACAGAGGGACCCAGTCCCCTCCTGCTCCATCTGCCTCTCCACTCCTCAGCATGGTGCCCTCCTCACTGCAGCCCAGCTCCCACGTGCAACCTCACCTGGCAGCACGGCTGCCACAGCCTGCGGGGAGGGCAGTACACCTGGTGCTGAGACACAGACCTGCACTTCTCCCTTTATAGTGTGTGTGTGTGTGTGTGTGTGTGTGTTTTCCAAGGAGCTTTTCAACCTTGAATATATAAAATCAGAAGGAACTGAACTGGGGCAAAAACCACAATGACAGCATCTTCTTTTTTTTTTTTTTTTTTTTTTTTTTGAGACGGAGTCTGGCTCTGTCGCCCAGGCAGGAGTGCAGTGGCGCGATCTCGGCTCACTGCAAGCTCCGCCTCCGGGTTTACGCCATTCTCCTGCCTCAGCCTCCCGAGTACCTGGGACTACAGGCGCCTGCCATCTCGCCCGGCTAATTTTTTGTATTTTTTAGTAGAGACGGGGTTTCACCGTGTTAGCCAGGATGGTCTCGATCTCCTGACCTCGTGATCCACCCGTCTCGGCCTCCCAAAGTGCTGGGATTACAGGCTTGAGCCACCGCGCCCGGCCGACAGCATCTTTCAAAGCAGCAGCAGCTAATATTCATTTCATATCCTTGGTGGAGCCTAAGATAATACATCCTGACAACTTCTGACCCCAAAGTAGTGCCCTCCTGGGGCAGCAGTAGGGGCCATCTGACTTTGGGATGCTCCTCCTTGTCACACCATAACCCTCTGTTGGAACAAACACCACACAGGCCTTTGCCCTCCTCAGCTCACCCAGTCTCAGAAGCCAAGGGCCCTCCAACACGCAGAGAGGTGACAGGCTGCCAGGCATCCAGGCCGACATTCGTGATTTAGGTTCCCCATGTGGCAGTGCCAACTCCCCACAAGGAAAGATGAGTGTAAAAGTCAGCTGTGCTGAGAGGCTCTGGGCAGGGACTGGCACTAACACAGCTGGCCACCAGGAGCTCATCCCATGTTGGAGATGAGGCTGGAGATGAGGGCTGGAGATGAGGCTGGAGATGAGACTGGAGATGAGGGATGGAGATGAGGCTGAAGATGAGGTTGGAGATGAGGCTGGAGATAAGGGCTGGAGATGAGGGATGGAGACGAGAGCTGGAGATGAGGGGTGGAGATGAGGCTGGAGATGAGGTTGGAGATGAGGCTGGAGATAAGGGCTGGAGATGAGGCTAGAGATGAGGGGTGGAGAGGAGGGGTGGAGATGAGGACTGGAGATCAGACTGGAGATGAGGGCTGGAGACAAGGCTGGAGATGAGGCTGAAGATGAGGGATGGAGGCGAGGGGTGGAGATGAGGGGTAGAGAGGAGGGCTGGAGATGAGGCTGGAGATGAGGGTTGGAGATGAGGCTGGAGATGAGACTAGAGATAAGGGGTGGAGATGAGGCTGGAGATGAGGGGTAGAGAGGAGGGCTGGAGATGAGGACTGGAGATCAGACTGGAGATGAGGGGTGGAGATGAGGCTGGAGATGAGGGTTGGAGATGAGGCTGGAGATTAGGCTGAAGATGAGGCTGAAGATGAGGCTAGAGATGAGGCTAGAGATGAAGGCCGGAGATGAGGGCCGGAGATGAGGGCCGGAGATGAGGGCCGGAGATGAGGGCTGGAGATGAGGCTGGAGATGAATCTGGAGATGAGGCTGGAGATGAGGGCTGGAGATGAGGGGTGGAGATGAGGCTGGAGATGAAGCTGGAGATGAGGCTGGAGATGAGGGCTGGAGATGAGGGGTGGAGATGAGGCTGGAGATGAAGCTGGAGATGAGGCCGGAGATGAGGGCCGGAGATGAGGGCCAGAGATGAGGGCCGGAGATGAGGGCTGGAG
Organism: Trachypithecus francoisi; assembly: GCF_009764315.1. Taxonomy (NCBI): domain Eukaryota; kingdom Metazoa; phylum Chordata; class Mammalia; order Primates; family Cercopithecidae; genus Trachypithecus; species Trachypithecus francoisi. The sequence continues at coordinate 3,470,232 of NW_022681454.1, read as the reverse complement.
ATGAGGCTGGGGATGAATCTGGAGATGAGGCTGGAGATGAGGGCTGGAGATGAGGGCTGGAGATGAGGGGTGGAGATGAGGCTGGAGATGAAGCTGGAGATGAGGCTGGAGATGAGGGTTGAAGATGAGGGCTGAAGATGAGGCTGGAGCCCACACCCAGGGAAACGTTTCTTCATATGAACTAAGACTCAGCAACTGTCTCAAAATGACCTCCTGTGCAGCCAAGCCCTGGTCTCCGAGCCTCCTGTCTCCCTCAGGCTGGCCCTTGAGCTCCGACCCCTCCTGGCAGCCCCCTTGGCGGTGCCTGGCATACCCAAGGGTTGGTTACAGGGTTATGAACTTCCCTGCCCACAGGGACAGGCAGTGCATGGCAAACGCAAGCTGAGAACTCTCCCACTCACGTGGCAAAGCATCTGCTGAGCTCCCACGACGCGGCGAGCCATCCTGAGATGCTGGATGGACAAAACAAGCATGCGAAACGAACTGGCAGCCCTGCCCCACAGAGCCCAGTCCAAGGCAGAAAGCCATGGGGCATAGAGCAGGGGCGGCTAGGATGGCGCTGCTCATTCTGACAGGTGCATGGCTCCGCGGTGCTCCAGGCAAGAGATGGGGACAAGGGCATGCTGCAGCAATGGGGGTGAGAAAGTGTAAACTCAGGGATTTTGAAGGCCGAGCTCAGGAGCTTGCTGACGTGGAGTATTAGAGGGTGTGGGCTCAAGCAGAAGGGACAGGGCCAGCCCTTCCTGAGAGGCAGGAGACTGAGGGAGGGGTACACTGGAGGCGAGGGGAGAATCCAAGTCATGTTTGGGACTTAAGTCTGAGGGGCCTCCTGGATGTCTGAGGAGACACGGTGAGAAGATGTGGACCTGTCACTGAGGCTGAGGCCCAGGGCGGAGGTGCCCACTGCAGGGGCAGGTTGGGAGGGCAGCATGTGAGGGATGAATCGAGCCTGTCACGGAAGGTGGTGGAGGAAGGAGACCGGTCCCCACCCAGCCCAGGCCTCCCCTTGAAGACCTGACAGTGGTGAGAAGTCAGTGGAGTCGGAGGGGAAGAGGGGAACTCGGAGGGCGCTGCTGCAGAAGCCCAAGGAAAGCTGGTCCAGCACTCAAAGCGCAGCAGCTCCCGCTGTCTGGAGAGGCCGGGTCTCTGCATCATGTGCAGGATGGCAAAAGCGTTGCAAGGAACCTCAACCAGCCTCCACATCCACCCAACAGAGACCGGGACGCCTGCATTCACAGAGCTGCATGGGACACGGTAGAAGAAGGTGCTGAGTGCTCAAGGGCCTCGCCACACGAGCTCGCCGCCTTTCTCCTCAGAACCCAGGAGAAAGGGGTGGGGGTTTCTGCCTGAGAAGGATACACCTCTGAGTACATAACATGGACGGACAGCTTACAGCATAAGGTGTCCAATTTTTTAATGAAAAGAAGGGGAAAGAGGTGAAAATCGAAATTTATTAAAACAGTTTTTCTCAAATATACTTGGAGCTTTCCTCATATAGATGACAAGACTCAGAGCATCATAAAATGAGGGAAGAATCTGCAACCAGCATGTGAAATGGGATGCATGGATGCTTGCCAGCACAGACTCCAGGCCCTCCTGCACCAGGCTCAGGGCAACAGAGGTCTGGGGCAAAAGGCAAGCTGACCGACACAGTAGGACACAGGCAGGCAGAGGCCAGGCACACGGCCACAGCACACAGAGTGCGCCCTGCAATCCCAGTGCCAGTCAGCACTGCGCTTCAGGGTCCTGAAGGAGCATGGGCACCTGAGGGCCATTTGGGAGACACGGTCAGTGACACTGGTGAGAGAGACTAGGTTAATCCAGAATAGAAAAGAGACACGGTGAAATGCAAAAACATTCCTTGATGGCCCACCAAGCCCACCCTACAGAGGCTCACAAATCACCCAGCAGACATGTCAGCCCCAGGCACGTCAGCCCAGGCATGCCCCCGAATCCCTCTTGTGTCCTGCAGCGGCCATCAGCCATGCCCCCCTGCCACCAGCCTCAGCCCCTAACACAACCTGGTCCCACGGGGGCTGGGACTCTCTGTTGGAGGACCCTGGAACCTGGCCCGGCCTGCCCGCCCATGGCAGACTCGTGAGGGAAGGGTGAAGGTTCCAGTCAAATGGCATGGGGGCCCAAAGGCTGCAGCCAGAGTCACTGCCGCGTGTCACCAGCGGCCACCGCCTCCTCTTGACCATACTCCGTCTTCCTCATTATCTTTTCACTTCCCCAGGCTCCGACACAGGCCCTGCCCTCTTCCCCTGCGTGAGCATCTGTCTGCCTCAAGCTTCACTGTCAGGTCTCACCATATCCTCTGCATGACCACAGCCACGCCGGGCCGCAGACTGCACCAGCTCCCATGCCTCCTCCCTCCTGCCCTTCCTCAGTGACCATGGTCTCCACACTGCCTACAAGAGAACATTCCACGTTTTTAAACAGTGCAACCCTTTTTAAGATTTTTAAAATATTAAACAGAACATCAATGCCTGAAGGGGAAAGAAGCCCCGCGGTCTCTGGAAAGTTCTTTCTGTCACACTCCGGCAGCCTGAAGACAAGCCCGTGCTGAGAGAAATGAAGACAAATCTACACTGCACCTCATGTGCTCCCAAATCTCTAAAGGGCTTTGCCTTGAGAAACAAAGTTTCTGCCAAGTTGCCGACACTGCAGAACTTCTTTCCATGAAGGAAGGAAAGGAAACCCTGAGACATCACAAAACCACACCCTGACGGCCGCCGCCACCTCCATGCCGGTCACACAGGGCACACCTGGGGGACCCAGTGTGGATGCGCCCGAGGCGGCCTCTGACAGCTGAGGACCGGAGTCAAACCCCTAGCTCACACACAGGAGGAACGTCGGGGAAGCCAGCGCTCAGGCGGCTCGGCGACAACTGTCACGCTCGTCCAGCCGTGCCAGTGGGGCCTTCACCTGGGCACTCACTTGCAGTGGGGACTTGTTCCCACGACTCAGAGGAGAGGTGGAACTGCCCCGGAAAGTCCCACCCAGGACCCTGTGACAGCCACAGGCTGACTGAACGGCTGCTGCCTGCCAGGGAGGCTCAAGCTGGGCTGCCCAGGGCTGCAGGAGCCGCCCAGCCCGGAGCAGCCACCCCACAGCAGGGCACCCTGGGAGGGGTGTGCAGGCAGACAGCAAGGGCTCTCTTCCTCCGGGCAATTCCTATTTCTTTGGGGCTGGGGTCTCGGTGCCTCCTCTCAGCATCTGACTAGTGTCAGAGCCTGCAACACCTGATGCCATGTGGTTTATGGAACAGGATGAGATGCCCCGATTAGGTGACGGGCACGGGTATCTTCCTGGCCTGCCGAAGCCAGGGAGCTAGGCATCGATTGATCTGGCCAGCCAGAGCCTCCATTCTCTCCAAGTGGAAATCCCGGCAGCTCCCCCGCGTGCTCTTTGAATGGAGTCGGGCAACAGCTCCTAGAAAGGCGGGGGCGTCCTCCCCTCAAGATGAGGGGACCTGGAGACACACGGGCCTCCGAAAGAGTGCTACTGCAGACACAGACGGCAGCACCCCAGCATTCCCTGACCCTCCCATTTTTTAGAACAACTACCTGACGCTCAGAGAGAGAAGCAATTCTGCCGACCCCAGAGGCTTTCCAGCCCCTCATCTGCTGGCCAGAGCCCAGACACGCAGAGCTGCAGCAGAGACGACCACCCACCCGCTGTGCCTCCGACTGAGAGAGGGGGAGTCGCTCACTTCTGATGCCTGGCGACCACATCAGCCAGATTCCAATACGCTCGTGTGAACAACTTATTTGCCAGTATAAGCATTTGTAAGAGCTTCAAAAGGAAGTCCAAATCATGTAAATGGGCACTTACAAAGGCAGGTTTTTAATGACTTTATTCGGAATAAAAAACAAAATTTTCTACAACTTGCCTGGATATAAACTGAGATGAAAGTGCTGCCTACACATACGTACAAACGGCTAACTGATTAACTGGCCCATTAAACCCATGACAGCTCCAAAATTCACTTTCCGATGCAGGATATGAAATAGAGGTTACAGGAACACATTCCTCCTGCACCAAGACAGCCAGAGGCGGCCCACAGCAGGCACACCCCAAAGAAGACCAAAGCTGCTCCTCCAGCCTCGCGCAGCTTCACCTTCCAAGCGGCCTTCCAAATGCACAGAAAGCTGGTTGATTTCATCAGACTCATGCTGGCCCTGCCCAGCAGACCCACGTCTATTTCCCACTTAAAAGGAAGGACACAGTTCATTTTCCTGTTCCCAACCTCCATGCCCCTCATCTCTAAACTAGTAGTTTCTCCTTCGGTTCTCTACAGAAGACTTTAATTAGATATTAGAAAAACATTAAGATTATACAATTCCCAGAAAAGAATGAATTCAAAATCAGTGCCCAGTAATTACTAAGACTTCTGTACATAATTTAAATTTATTTTTATCTTTACATCAACACAGCCATAAGAGGAAAATAGAAATTATTTTTATTTCATCTCAAATCTTTTAAAAAGCCATTTTAGAGTAACTTCAACTTCATAAGCTCATATAGTAATCACCAATATGATCTACAGTACCTACCTATATGCACATTAACCAAATCAACTCATTACATTTAGAAATGTAAGCTACCATCATTTAAAGAGCCTAAGATTTTGATATATTTATCTAGCCTAAAATTAATATTTCAACAAAATCAATTCACTCACATCTTCCAAATCTATGAGAATTACTATGGTAAAGGAAAGAAAAACATCCGATGCCTTCTGTAAGTTCTAACTTAAAACCTGGCAGCTCGGGCTCCCGAAGGGTTGAGGCTGGCGGCCGGGTGTGTGGGGCCCGGGACACGCTGCAGTCCCAGAGCCTCGGCGGAGCCTCCGCAGCACTCGCTTTGAGCTGTGGTGCAGACACATGAAAAGCATTTCCAAAGCTTATCCCTACAAGCATTTGCAAGTCCCATGGCTGCCACTCGCTAAAACAGGATAACCAGGGTGCCACGCTTTCTTACCACTGATTAAATGAAAAGAAAAAGCCGGAATATCTTACCTGCTGGTCACTGGAAACGTGCGCTTCGTTTGACAACTCTTTTCCCAAATTCATTGTAAGGCACCAAGCCACACTAGGCACCCGGGTCTAAGACACACCATTCAACACCGCAGCTTGTGCGTGTCAGAAAAGTTTAGAGGCATTTCCGATGAAGTTCCCTCTCGCTCCCTTCGTAACCCATGGCAACAGGACACTGCAGGAAGCTGTGGCTTGCCAGGGTTTCAGACTCTATCTCAATTGTCTCATCCAAAGAAAGAAACGTCATTTACATAAATCACGCTGTGAGATCATTTTTAAACTATTTCCTCTACCAAATCAGAAGAATAAAACTTCGGCCGACAGGGATAATTTCTCAGTCAGTAAAACAGCTGCAGAGAATTTGTTTTTTTTAGCATCGTGGTGCAGTTCACAACCTTAATTACAGTTGCCAATGATTCTATTCTAAGCCTCCACATGCACCAGCTTACTGGGTGGCAGCCAGCGGGATCTGGCATATGCCTAAAGCCCTCTCAGTGCTATCTGTATTCCGTGATCTGCTCTGCCCACCCTCCAAATATATGAAACAACCAGAAAGCGAGGGAACCATGATGGATCCTGGCTCTAAAAAGGAAGGAGGAAAGAAAAAGAAAACTATTTATAAAGCCTAGAGATCACTGCAAAATCATCTGTTAATTTTCTAGAGATTTAGGGGTAAACCGCTCACCCCAAAGTGCTTCCCTGCTGTCAAAATCATGCAGAATGGGCCATCTAGGGTCTCGGTCTAGGCTCTAGGAATCCTAACCCTGAACCATTAGATTAGGGGACGCTTCACCATTAGAGCTGGGGAAGCTTCTTGTCCAGAAACTGCAAACTCAGTGCTCACAGGGCCACCAGGCTAGGTCCATGGCTCTGGGGTCTGGGGTCAGGCTGCCAGCTGGGAAGGCACTGTGCCAGCTCTGCTTCTGCCTTTCTGTGGAGGAACATGAGCATTCCCAACACGAGAGTGTTCAGTGAGCAGAACTCACCGCACTGGGTACACGGTGCATTTCACAAATGCACAATGGCTGCTTGCAGAATGCACGGCAGCTCACGCTTCCTTAGAAGGCTTTTCTCAGGAGCTGTGCACGTAACAAAAGTGTGGGGGAGTCTGCAGGAGCAGGCAGGCAGGCGCCCAGCCACACCCCCAGCAAGTGGAGGAATCACCCCAAGGCAGCCATACCTCCCTCTGCACAGCTGCTCCTCGCTGGAAGGGGCGCCACCTCTGCTTCTGTCACCAGCCCAGGAAGGGGCTCCCACCCAAGCTACTGGGACTCGCAGTCAGCCCCGTAGGTCTGGAGTGGACTCATAAGCCTTGTTCCACGGCAGGGCCTCGCCTCTACCTACCATGGCCCCACCCACTTCCCCTGGGCTCTGGGCCAGAGGGTCTACATTAGGTACAATAGGCATGGCAGGCAATGTGACAGAAGGTGGAGCACGTATAGACCAGGCCCCCAGACCACATCACCATTCCTGGGCTAAGCCACATCTCTCAGACAAAACCAGCATCCTCGTCCCCTGCCCTCCCGTCAGCACCATGCACCCAGCCCCCCACACACACACAGGCACCCCACACACACCCAGCCCCCCACACACACAGGCACCCCCCACACACACATGCACCCCACACACACACACCCCACACACATGTACAACCCACACACACGCACCCTCCACACATGCACCCCACACACACACACCCCACACACACATGCCCCACACACACACCCACACACACATGCACCCCATACACACGTACCCCCACACACACGCACCCCCTACACCCCCCACACTCACACACACCCACACACACACATACCCCCCCACACACACACCCACACACGCACCCCTCCACACACACGCACCCCACACACACACGTACCCCCCCACACACACACGCACCCCCCCACACACACACCCACACACCCCCACACACACACCCCCACACACACATGCAGCCCCCGCACACACACAGGCACCCCCACACACACACATGCCCCACACACACACCCACACACACACACCCCCACACACACACGTATCCCACCACACACACAGGCACTCCATACACCCCACACACAGCCATAGGCTCCCCACACACAGGCACATACACACACACACAGAGCACCCACCCATGTACACCCACCCAGGCACACTTTCAGAGAAGGCAATCTGAAGTTTCCGGAACAACAGCAAGGGGTTCTGGGGTGGCCGGGTGAGCCCCTGACGCTGACCTGCTCATTACCCTCATTGGCTTCTGAGGGGCCTGCACTACTGACAGTTTACAGAGCTTTGGAGGAGACAGTGGTCTCTAGGCGGGAGCAGAGGACAACAGCATCCTGGCCCCCCAAGAGCCCCCAGACCCTGGGGCCAGCCACCAGCGCCCGAGAACTGGATGCAGCCTGGGCGTGCGTGGGGCCTTCTGTTGAGAGGTTATCACCTAAGTGCTAAACTGATTTCACCTCAATTCTTTCAGACAGAAACATCTTCATCCCAGTGTGTTCCATCGAGGACAGAAAGGAAGAAACACGATTTCACGTTGTCTACGTGGTTTATTCTACAGAGCCCACAAAGCAGCCCAGGCTGCTAGGGTTCCGCGTGCTGCTGTCCGGTCACTAACAATGGGTCCTCTGGATTCTCCTGTCTCTCTCTAGGCTCCCCCATCTTCTCTTTTGTGGGAGCCTGTCCTTTTCTGCAGCTGCTGACCTCCCCTGCCTAGCCAGTGCCTCCTCTCTGCAAATGGGTGAGGAAAGGGATGGGGCAGGGCCAGAACACGCCTGGGAGACCCCCTGTGACTGCCTGAGGGCCCCAGCAGCAAGTGCCCTGGGGAGACAGGGATGAGCCCCCTGCCACATGGTCAGAGGTCCAAGAGCTGCTGACAGCCACGCCCCCAGAAGATTCCGGGCCCCAGCCCATCTCCCCTGCTTTGTGCTCCATCTCCCTTGTTTGGATGGACGTGTTTACTCAGTGCCTGGTGGGAGTCGGGTTCAGACCCTGGGCCAGGGAAGCCCAGCACAGCCCTTCACAAACATGCACAGCCAGCCTGGGCACAGGAAGAAAGCACTGCAAGGTGGGAGCACCCGATCGTGCGCTGCACAGGCGCCGGCGTGAAGAGAAAGTGGGCAGAGTGCTAGCTGGGAAAGGGCGAGCCGTTCTCGTTCTCGGCCCTCCAACGCAGGCCCGCCGCGGATCCCAGGGAAGATGAAGCCCCCGTGTGGTGAGCTCGGCAAGTGGGCATGTGAGCCTGGAGGCAGCTGTGGTGCAGCGGGGACTCAGGCCTGCACCTCATTACCCAGATGGACAACAGGACGTGCTTCCTGAGTATCCAGAGGGAGCCCCTCACATCCCCAGGGGTCTGTCCTGAGCTGGAAACCCAGGGTGGGCAGGCGGGCAGGGCTAGGTTGGAGGAGTTCACGGACAGGAGCTCTGGTTCCAGCCAGGGCAGTAGGGATGATGGGGGTGGCGAGGCAGAGGGCACTCTGGGTGGGGAGAAGCTGAGCTGGGCAGAGGTGAGGACCCACGTGGGCTATGTCCTGGGGCCAGGAGATGCCTGGCTAGCTGGAAAGTTCCAGTGAAGGCAAAGGGGCCTGTGGGTGACCCAGGGTCTCCAGGACCTGCCAAAGAGCTCCTCCTAAACTCTGGGCCTCCTAGCAGGCTCACCTGCTTCCCCAGGCCCCTCACCAGTTCCCACCCCCACCCCACACCAGTCTCTGCTGGAGGACACATCCCGTGATGCCCCAGCCTAACCACGGCCTCCTGAGCCTTCCAGTCATTCCTGGGACACAGCTCGACCTGGAGGGAACAGAAGCACTCTCTCCTAAAGGTTTCTGGACAGCAGAAAGGAGATGAGCGCAGAACACCCAAGCAACGGGACGGCCCTGGTGGCCCCGGCAGCAAGCCCTGCTGCCTCCTTCGTGGGGCGGGACCACCTCACTCTCAGCTAGGAGGGCGTGGGAGGCAGGAACTGGAGGAGCGCCTCTGCTGCCTGTCCCTGGGAGACACCTACAGAGCTCACAGATGTGATCACAGGCCCGGATTCTCTCCCTGCTCTTAACCCTAGAGGCCTCTGGGGGCCAAGCCAAAGGCCCAGGTATGGCTCCTCTATGGGCAGGGCCCTCAAATCTCCCCGAGCTGGGCTCTCCCATCCTCCTGCCCTCCACCCCGACCCTGTGTAACCAACTAGACAGCTGGCTGCTATACGCCAGTCTGACCCTTCACAGTCTGCCCCAGCACCTGCCCCAACCCCGCGCCTAACCACCACACAGCCTGGCGGTCCTGCCTCCCTCCCTTCCTTCCCCATCGCCCTTCTTGGATGCGTCATGGTGCTGCCCAGGTAGGCACCCCCCGGGGGAGGTCCCACCCCCACCTGGCCTGCAGCTGCTCACAGCCATCTCCACCTCGAGCACGCCCCATGCAACGGTGGCCCATGCAGCCCATCCAGGACCAGCTCAGCAAGGCAGGGAGGGGTCAACACTGAGCATGTTCCCACTGCCTCCCCAGAGCCAAAATAATGTCGGGCACATAGTAGGTGTTCAACAAACATTCACTCAATGAGAAGGCCCTGAAGCACTGAAGAATCCTATTACATGCCCGGAGTTCACAGGATCTTAAGGACAGTTCAGAAATTTTCCCTTATAATGGGTTTTAAAAGCAGACTGGTGTGTGAAAGACCAAGATAAGCAAAAATTTCTAAGTTAAATTCTGAAAATAGCAAAGTCACAAACCTAAGAGACAGGGTAAAAGGAGCTTATTCTGAGAGGCCTGTGAGGATCTCATTCCCACACAATATGACGTGTGACACGTCCCAGAGGTGAGTGGGAGACCAGGAAGAAGCCAACGTTATCAACCCAATAGCCAAGAAGGCTTAGGCCGGAGTCGGGGCTCCGTTGGTTCTTGCTGGGAATTACAGCTCTGGATGGGCAAGATCACAGGACAGGCCTCAAGACGGGATCAAGGCAACTCACTGGCGACAGATGCGAAAGCTCCTGTCACCTCCCTCCCTCCTTCCTCTCTCAAGCCCTGTCCTCCCTCCCCTCCTCTCACCTCCGTCCCTCCTCCCACCTGTCTCCCTCCTCTCTCCAGCCCCATCCTTCCTTCCTCCTCCCTCCCTCAAGCCCTGTCCTCCCTCCCTCCTCTCACCTATCTCCCTCCTCCCTCCAGCCCCATCCTCCCTCCTCCCTCCCTTAAGCCCTGTCCTTCCTCCCTCTTCTCACCTGTCTCCCTCCTCCCTCCAGACACCCTCTAAAGGGCCAAGAATAGGCACTGCCTGCTGTGCAGGTGACACCACGCACTCGACCCCACTCTGCCGCTGTAGCATGAAAACAGCAGATGGCACCTGCGGCCCAGGGAGACTCTATTTATGAGAACAGGTAGCGGGTCTGGCCAGGGACCGCGGTCTGCCATCCCTGGCCCTGAACACCCCCTCTCTGCCCAGTCACTGAGTCCAGGTCTCTCCCAGGCTCCAGCCCAGGCTCCTGGCTCCTACAGCTCCCAGGGAACCTGCAAATCACCATCACCTCATCCTCCTGTCGCCTGGGACACCCCTTCTGCTCCCCTGGAAAGCTGCAGCTCCCGCCCTGGGTGCAGGAGGCTCCATCCAGTGACCACCTGGATTCTGCCTCCCTTGCTTCTGCTACCTGGAGCCAGTTCATGCCCTCAGTTTCCATCCCACCCGGCTCAGAGACCAGCCTGCCCCTCGCCATTTCCGCTCATGCACCCAGGTCCCGGGCCCCATCTTGCTTTCAGGCCCACTTGCAAACCCTCATCCCAGACACTAACCCTGCCTGCTCTGGGCTGATGCCCTAGCCTTCCAAAAGGGCTGGAAAAAAATGCACATAATCAAGCTGCCATTTTTGTTATCAACTATAACACAAATTCAGAAGAGTACAAAACAGAAAAGCATGGCTTGGTGGTTTATCATAAAGTGAAGCCCACATTGCCCCCACCCCGTTCACAATGAAAAGCATAACAATGTTCTAGCTCTGCTTTATGATTCTACCACTGAAGCACATAACGTAAAACCATGGTTTTCAACAGTCTTGTCTGTGTTCAGATTTCTATAACTGGAATGACACAGGTGCATCCTCTTGCGTCTGCCATCTTTCTGTGATATTTATCCATGTTATTAAGACAGCCATAGTCCATTAGCTTCTACAGCCATCGAGCATTCCACTGCAGGAATAAATCACAGGCTATCTGTCCTTTCCACTGCTGGTGGGCAGTCAGGCTGCTTCCGTGTAGGCATCTTATGAATCCTGCTATTTTGAATTCTTGCACATGCTCTCGGTACACACGATGGAACTCTAGGAATTTGCCTGGAAACTTTCTCATAGGTGACTTTGGCTAGCACCCATAATAGAATGTCTACTCGAACCCCTCACCCACTGTGCATTTGAGCCATTGTCATTCTCACGGGCGTGCTGCGTTCTCAGGGTCCGCGGGCCTTTGTGGGTTAGCCGCACTGTCCTCCTGCTCTTCCTTCTAGAAATGGTATGTTTTGATGAATGCAGGTTCCTAATATTCATTTAATCAAAATCACCAGTGTTTGCCTTTACAGTGAGTGCCTTTTGTGCCTGTTTTAAAACCTTTTACCTCACAAAGATATATCTATAACTTTCTTTTGCCCTTCATAAGGAAAATTAGAAAATATCTGAGACAAATTAAAATGAAAACACAACATACCAAAGCTTATGGAACAGAGCAAGAATAGTACTAAGGGGGAAATTTATAGCCTTAAATGCTTACATAAAAAATAAAAAAGATCTCAAATCAACAATTTAATTTTACAACTTAAGAAACTAGGGGGAAAAAAAAAAAACTAAACCCAAAGCTAGAAGAAGAAAGGAAATAATGAAGATTAGAGCAGAGATCAATGAAATAGAGAAGAGAAAAACAAGAAAAAAAAACAATGAAACCTAGTTGGTTCTTTGAAAAGATCAAAAAAAGGGACAAATCTTTTGCTAAATGAACTAAGGAACAAAAGAGAAGACTCAAATTACTAAAATCAGAAATGAAAAAAGGGACATTACTACCAATTCTACAGACATAACAAGAATTATAGAGGAGTACTATGAACAACTCTACACCAATACATTGGATAACCTAGATGAAATGGAAAAATTCTTAGAAACACAAAACCTACCAAGACCAAATCATAAAGAAACAGAAAATCTCGCCAGGCGCAGGGGCTCAAGCCTGTAATCCCAGCACTTTGGGAGGCCAAGGCGGGCAGATTGCTTGAGCCCAGGAGTTAAAGACAGCATGGGCGACATAGTGAAACCCCAGCTCTACAAAAAATTTAAAAAGTAAGACTAGGTGCGGTGGCTCTTGACTGTAATCCCAGCACTTTGGGAGGCCAAGGTGGGCGGATCATCTGAGGTCAGGAGTTTGAGACCAGCCTGGTCAACATGACGAAACCCTATCTCTACTAAAAATACAAAAATTGGCAAGGCATAGTGGCACACGCCTGTAATCCCAGCTACTCTAGAGGCTGAGGCAGGAGAATCGCTTGAATCCAGGAGGCAGAGGTTGCAGTGAGCTGAGACTGCACCATTGCACTCCAGCCTGGGTAACAAGAGCAAAACTCCATCTCAAACAAAACAAAACGAAACAAAAAAACTAGCTGGGTGTGGTGGTACATACCTGTGGTCCCAGCTACTCAGGGGACTGAGGTGGGAGGATCACCTGAACCCAGGAGTTGGAGGTTGCAGTGAGCTGAGATTGTGCCACTGCACTCCAGCCTGGGAAAAAGAGTAAGACACTGCCTCAAAAAAAAAAAGAAAAAAAAAAAAAAGAACTAGAAAATCTGAATAGACCTATAACTAGTAAGCAAATTAATCAGTAATAAAGAAAAATCTCCTGACAGAGGAAAGCCCTGGACCTGATGGCTTAATTCTACCAAACATTTAAAGAACTAATACCAATCCTTCGCAAACTCTTTCTAAAAGAAGAAGGGGAGGAGGAGGGGGAGGAGGAGGAGGGGGAGGAGGAGGGGGGGAGGAGGAGGAGGAGGAGGGGGAGGAGAGGGGGAGGAGGAGGGGGGGGAGAGGGAGGGAAGGGGAGGGGGAGGGAAGGGGAGGGAAGGGGAGGGGGGGGAGGGGAGGGGGGAGGGGAGGGGGAGGGGGAGGGAAGGGGAGGGGGAGAAGGGGAAGGAGGAGGGGGAGGGGAGGGGGAGGGAAGGGGAGGGGGGAGGGGAGGAGGGGGAGGAGGATGCGGAGGAGGAGGGGGAGGAGGAAGGGGAGGGGAGGAGGGGGAGGAAGAAGGGGAGGAGGAGGGGGAGGAGGAAGGGGAGGAGGAGGGGGACAAGGAGGAGGTGGAGGAGGAATACTTCCTGTTCTATGACAGCATTACCCTGACATCAAGCCAGACAAAGACAATACAAGAAAACCAGAGACCAATATTCATGATGAATACTGATGTAAAAATCCTCAACCAAATACTAGCAAACTGAATTCAGTAGCATATTAAAAGGATTATATACCATCACCAAGTGGAATTTATTCCTAGAATGCAAGGGTAATTCAACATATGAAAATTCAATCATTGTAATACACCACATTCACAAAATTAAGAGGGAAAATCACATAATTAACTGATGCAAAAAAATTTCACAAAATTCAACACCCTTTCATGACTTTAAAAAAAACACTCAATAAACTAGAAATAGAAGGAAACTACCTCAACATACAAAAGGCATTAGTGAAAAATTAACAACAAACATCATATCTACTAGAGAATGACTGAAAGCTTTTCATCTAAGATCATGAACAAGGCATGAATACCCACTTTGACAATTCTTTTCAACGTAGTACTGTAAGTTCTAGCCAGAGCAATTAGGCAAAAAAAAGAAATGAAAGGCCCCCAAACTGGAAACAAACAAGTAAAATTATCTCTGTTCACAGATGGTAAGATATTTTATGTAGAAGATTCCACCAAAAAAAAAAAAAAACCCTATTAGAGCTAACAAATGAATTCTGCAAACAGGAGGACACGAAGTCAACACACAAAAATCCGTTGCATTTCTACACTGACAGTGAAAAATCTGAAAAGTAAATTATAAAAACAATTACATTAACAATAGTATAAAAAGAATACTGAGGAATTAACTGAACCAAAGAGGTGAAAGACTTGTACAATGAAAACTAGAAAACATTGCTGAAAGGAATAAAGACTTAAGTAAATATAACATATCCCATGTTGATGGATGGACAGACTTGATATAGTTAAGATGTCAATACTCCCCAAAACAATCTGCAGATTCAATGTAATCCCTACTGAAATCCCAATGACTTTTTACAGAAATAGAAAAAGCCATCCTAAAATTCACTTGGGATTTCAAGAGACCCTAAATAGCCCAAACAATCTTGAAAAAGAAGAACAAAGCTAGAGGACTTGAACTTCCTGATTTCAAAGCTACAGTAATCAAAACAGTGTGGCACTGGCATAAAGACATACACATAAGACCAATGGAATAGAAAAGAAAGCCCAGAAATAAACCCTTACATAAATAGTCAAATCATTTTTGACAAGGGTACCAAAACCATTCAATGGGAAAAGAAAGGATAATCTCTTCAATAAATGGTGCTGGGAAAAGGATATCCACATGCAAAAGAATAAAAACGGACCTTTACCTGACACCATATACAAAAGTTACTTCAAAATGGGTCAAAGACCTAAATAACACCTGAAACAATAAAACTTAGAAGAAAACAGGGTAAAAGCTTCAAGACACTGGATTTGGCAATGATTTCTTGGATATCAAAGGCACACACAACAAATGAAAAAACAGATAAATTGGACTTCATGAAAATTTAAGAATTTTGTACACCAAAGATAGTATCAACAGAGTAAAAAGGCAACCCACAGAGTGAGAAAACATTTGCAAATCATGTATCTGATACGGGGTTAATATCTGGAATACAGACAGAACTCCTAAAACTCAACAACAAAAACAAACAACCCGATTAAAAAATGGGTAAAGGACTTGAGTAGACATTTCTCCAAAGAAAATATGCAAATAGCCAAAAAGCACACGAAAAGATGCTCAGCATCACTAAACATTAGGGAAACACAAATCAAAAAAATGAGATACCACTTCATACTCATTAGCATGACTACTATCAAAAAAACAGAAAGCATTGTTGTCAAGGAGAAGCTAGAAACCTTGTGCACTGTCATTAGGAATATCCGTGGTACAGCCACTATGGAAAACAGTACGGTGGTTTCTCAAAAATTAAAAATAGGATTACCAAATGATACAGAAATTCCACTTTTGGGATATGCCCAAAAGAATGGGAAGCAGGAACTCAACAGGTATTTATACAACCATATTCATAGCAGTATTATTCACAATAGCTAAAACATAGAAGCAACACAAGTGTCTATCAACAGGTGAACAGATAAGCAAAATGTGAGTATATCCACCCAGTAGAATATTATTCAGCCTTGAAAAGGAAGGACGTTCTGACACGTGCTACAACAAGGATGACCCCTGAGAACATTATGCCAAGTGAAATAAGCCACTTACAAAAAGACAAATACTGTATGATTTCACTTAGAATAGTGAACACTATTCTAGTGATACCTAGAATAGTCCAAATCATAGAGATAGAAAGTAGAATGGTGGCTGCCAAGGCCTGGGGGTGGGGGGAATGGGGAATTAGTGTTTAATGGGTACAGAGTCTAACAAGACAAAAAAAACTTCTAGAGATGGATGGTGGTGATGGTTGCACATTATAAGTGAGTTTAATAACACTGAACTGCATACTTAAAAATGGTTAAAATAATAAATTTTGTTGTATGTATTTTACCACAATTAAAATAAATTGAAAAGCCAGGCGTGGTGGCTCATGCCTGTAATCCTAGCATTTTGGAAGGCCAAGGCAGGTGGATCACCTGAGCTCAGGAGTTTGAGACCATCCTGGACAACATGGTGAAACTCTGTCTCTACAAAAAATACAAAAATTATCTGGGCATGATGACTCACTCCTGTACTCCCAGCTACATGGGGGGCCGAGGCCAAAGGATCGCTTCAGCCCAGGAGGCAGAGGTTGCAGTGAGCCAAGATTGCACCACTGCACTCCAGTATGGGTGACAGAGCAAGAAGCTATCTAAAAAAAAAAAAAAAAAATTGTAAAAGATAATCTTGGCTACTCTTGGCCCTTTGTATTCCCATGAAGATTTTAGAATCATCTTCTTTAATCAAAAACCTATTGGCATTTTGATTAAAACTGCACTGAATATATAGGTCATTTTCTAAATGTATATACAATTGATTTTTGTATATTAACCATGTATCTAGCAACCTTGTTGAATTAATTAATTTTAATAACTGGGGCCGGGCGCAGTGGCTCAAGCCTGTAATCCCAGCACTTTGGGAGGCCGAGACGGGTGGATCACGAGGTCAGGAGATCGAGACCATCCTGGCTAATACGGTGAAACCTCGTCTCTACTAAAAAATACAAAAAACTAGCCGGGCGACATGGCGGGCGCCTGTAGTCCCAGCTACTTGGGAGGCTGAGGCAGGAGAATGGCGTAAACCCGGGGGGCGGAGCTTGCAGTGAGCTGAGATCTGGCCACTGCACTCCAGCTTGGGGGACAGAGCAAGACTTCGTCTCAAAAAAAATAAATAAAATAAAATTTTAATAACTGGTCTATAGATACTTTGGGATTTTCTTTTCTCTTCTTTTTCCTTTTCTTGGAGACAAGGTCTCACTTTGTCCCCCAGGCTAGAATGCAGTGGCACAAACACAGCTTACTGCAGCCTCGACCTCCCAGGCTCAGGCAATCCTCCCACCTCAGCCCCACAAGCAGCTGGGACTACGGGCACATACCACCACACCCAGATAACTTTTGTATTTTTTGTAGAGACAGGTCTTAGCCATGTTGCCCAGGCTGGTCTCAAACTCCTGAACTCAAATGATCTGCTCGCTTCAGCCTCCCAAAGTGCTGGGATTACAGGTGTGAGCCACTACTGGACTTTTGGATCTTCTGTTACAATCACATCATCTGAGAACAATAACATTTTCACTTCTTCTTTGCAAGCTTTTTAAACTTTTGTTGTTTTTACTTTCTTAGTACACTAACCAGGACTTCCGGTAACAATTTAAATTGAAATCTTTCTCTTGTTCCTGATTGCACAGGGAAAGCTTAATTATGATTCCAAAATTAATTATGATGCCATAGAGTTTTTTGATATCCTTATCAGATTAAGGAAATTCCTTTTAATTCTTTTAACTTTGTTTTACCATAAATGGATACTGAATTTTACCAAATGCCTTTCCTGCTTCTGTTGAGATAATACTTTTTTTTATTTATTCTGTTAATATAGTAAGTTAAATTGATTGATTTTCAAATATTAAAAAATACTGTGTCCTTGAAACAAATGTGTATGTTACCCTTTTTATAAATTGCTGGAATCACATTGCTAATGTTTTGTTTAGGATTCTCACACATGTTTACTGGCAAGCTTGGCCTATGATTTCCCTTTCTTATGTCTTTGTCAGATTTTTGATACCAAGGTTATGGTAGCCTCATAAAATGAGCTGGGAAATAATCTTTCTTTATTTTTTGTTAGTTTGTTGGTTTTCTGTTTCATTAACTGATGCTTTTACCTCTTATTATTGCCTAGCTTTGACGTCCTGTAATTCTGTTCTACAACTTTTTGTCTAACTTCTTGAGATGACGTTCTATTTTCCTTCATCTCTAGTATATGCGTTGAAAGCTGTGAACTCTCCTTTACACACAGTTTCAGCTACATCCCACAAGTTTAGATATGTAGTATTCTCATTGATGTTTGTTTCAAAATGCTTTCTAGCTTCCATTGTGATTGCGTCTGTGAACTCTGGATTATTTCGTAATGGACTGCTTACTTAGCAAACACATTTTGCTATTGGCTTACAGTGTACCTGCACTGTGGCAGGAAACAGTTTCTGCAGGACAGGCTTGAATATTTTTGAGATTTGTTTTACCGTCCAGCACATGTAATGCCCAGGCTCATCAGCTTTTGTAATGTTCCAAGGGCTTAGAAAGAATGCACTTACTGAGGCCGGGCGCGGTGGCTCAAGCCTGTAATCCCAGCACTTTGGGAGGCCGAGACGGGCGGATCACGAGGTCAGGAGATCGAGACCATCCTGGCTAACACGGTGAAACCCCGTCTCTACTAAAAAATACAAAAAAAAAAAAAAAAAACTAGCCGGGCGAGGTGGTGGGCGCCTGTAGTCCCAGCTACTCGGGAGGCTGAGGCAGGAGAATGCCGTAAACCCGGGAGGCGGAGCTTGCAGTGAGCTGAGATCCAGCCACTGCACTCCGGCCTGGGCAACAGAAAGTCCATTTGTGAGAGAGAATCATCAACACACCCAGTATCATTAAGTACCAACTAAGGGCAAAATGTGAACAGCAGGTGTCCCTGGCAGAATCTGATAAAGCCCTAATCCCCTACAACCAGAAGGCAGACATGGCAGAGCCCCATTCAGGACTTGTAAAGGTGGGCAGAGCCTCCAAGAAGTGGAATTCTCAGCTCCACCAGGCTTCCCATGTTGCAGGAGGAAAATCAGGTGTTCCTGGGGCAAGCTGGCTGGGCAGCCAGCAAGAGTATTGCTTAATTTACACAGTTTTAAAGAATCAAGGCCAAGGGCAGCAACCCCAATAAAGTCATGATCCTTTGTCCAATTTGAAAAATGTGAGCCATTTCTCAAACCTGGAAGCCACTGATTAAAGGAACGCAGAACAGAATTAGGCAGGTCCTTGTAACACCAAGGCAGGTGTCATCAATAGTCATTTCCCCAATCTTTCTCCACGGGGCTGTTGGCCACTTGCTTGGGAAGTGGTGCGTTCGGGAAAGGGGAATGCCCAGAGCTTTCTGGTTTCGTTGAACTTAGGGTAGGAATCGACACTATTTAGGCACCCAAGGCACTACCATGTTCTCCCTATAAAGAGGGGCGCATGGAAGCCAGGTTATGAAGGGAGTCCTGGCCCCAGTCTAGCTCACAACAGATCCACAGACCCACCCACGGTCATTTCCCTAGTTCCCAAATGTATACATGAAATGACCGGCAGAACCCTCACATGGGTTCCTTCACTCACTAGGTAAGAGCTGCTCAGCTGGAAAAGTCCAGGAGAAGCCCGTGGCACAGTCTCCTTCCCCAACCCAAACCAAGACGGTTGTGAAAAACAATGCCACATCAGGGAAGGAACAGCCCAGGCTGGTACCATCCTCAAAGACTTCAAAAACGGTAAAAGTGGTAGTCCCTGTCACACCCAAGTTAACTCACACCAGTCTGGTCCTACAAAGTTCAGATGGATCACAGTGATGACAGTGAGCTACTACAAACTTAACTGAGAAGAAGCGCCAATCACAGCTGCTGTGCCAGTTGTGTTACCTTTGCTAGAGTACAGTAACATCCCCCCAGGATGCAGCATGCACACACTGATCTAGGAATGCTTTCTTTTCCACTCCTATCAGAAAGATGAAACTCAGTTCACTCTCACATAGGATAGGCAGCAATGTATGCTTGTAGTCCTACCCCAGGCCTCATTAACCCTCCCACCCTCCAGCAAGGTAGTCCCAGAGGACCTGTATGATCTGGTTCAGCTCAGAACATCACAGTGGCTCATTATACCTTTAACATCAGGCTAACTGGAACAGATGAGCAAGAAGCAGCAAGTATGCCGGAGGCCTTAGCATGCCACATGCACTCTGGAGGGTGCGAGGCAGAACCTACAGAGACTCAGTGGCCTGCCCCATTGGCAAAGTTTTAGGAGTCAAACATCCCTTCCAAAGAAAGGGACAAATTATTTTAACTCACAACTCTTGTCTCTCAGACAGAAGCTAATGTCTGGTAGGCCTCTTTGGGTCTGTGAAAGTTGTCAGATTCAAAACGGAGTCACTATATTAAAAACTCTGATAAATAGAGCTAGGGAAGGTTAGGAAGGGAGGGTTCTCACAGACAAATGCCTGATAACAAGACTTATCACAACAGACTGGAAAACTATAACCTTGCACAAAGGCCAAACAACCTTATACACACACACAAATTACTTCTGCGAGGACATCTGCCTAGCAACTGCCTGTCCAGCCTCAGAATCATGCCACCCTTGTTATTGATCCTTGTAGCTAAGAAAAATTATCTCAAAATAATTTTGTAATCATATTCATTTTTCCTTAAGAAACCTTTATCTTCCATTACTTCCCTGAATATGCACATAGTTTACCATAACATTTATCCCATTGCAATGCCTATTCCTGAATAAATACCATTTTCTTTTGGAGAGTCTCCCTCCCTATTTGTTATTTAGGATGACATAACCGGTGTCAGAAGTGTGACGTGGAGAAGGATCACCTGTGGAAAGAATCATTGATCCTTAGAACTGGTATGCAGTACTCAATTAAGCCCTTTGAGCTCTCTGCTTCCATGGCTCACCTCTTCTGCCTTTAAAAGTCTTCTTTCAAACCAAGCCTCCCATTTTTTGTAAGAAGCTCTTTTTCACTTTATTTGGGATCTGAGTTAATAAAGGACCTTAATAAAGGACCTTGCATCTGTCTGGGATGATAAAAGACTTTTTGTCTCTTCTGGCAAGTCCCTTCTGGTATAAGGACCATGTCCCTCTGGTTACTACAGAATTTATATTCTGTCTGGTTCTGCACACCCGGTTTAATGTTCTGTTTGGACTGCATGCCTGGCTTAAAATTTCTGTGAACACACTTATTTTTTGTTTCATTTTGATTTGCTTACACACATCTGTATATGATTTGGCTCTTTTTTCTCTTGTTTGTTTCTGGCCATGATCTGAGAGCAAAACTAAAGATTCTAAATAATGGGTATGGGATGGCCAATTAACAAGGGCAGTCAGCACCATATAAGGCACCAGTCCAAACTCCCTGACAGGAATTACAGGATTTTTTTTTGCTCAAGAGATTAATAAGAAATGAAATGGGATTTTTAAACATTGAGGTACACCAGGTCTTCTGGGACTCTGGGCAGCTATACGGTGGTCCATTCTTGTGCGGTGATGGGCAAACCACATGAGGAAACATGCAGCACTGGATGGCCATTTTTCTAACTGTCTAAGCTTGTTAAAAACTGTAACTAACTACAGGGTTAACTCTCCATCTCTTTTTTCTGCCAACTTTGAATCTGATGAGTTTTCTGCCAGCATTAAGATAAACTCATTGCTTATGGAAACTAAGATTTTCTTTTAAGTGTTAAAGGGCTTTCAAACTAATGGCTTTATAAATTATTTCAAATCTATGGCAACCAACAATGCAGACACCTTTTGGAAATGTAAATTTAGGTTTGTCTAACAATTGCTTAGGGTGGTGAAAAAGTTAATTGCAAAATTGATATGGCCGGGCGCGGTGGCTCAAGCCTGTAATCCCAGCACTTTGGGAGGCCGAGACGGGCAGATCACGAGGTCAGGAGATCGAGACCATCCTGGCTAACACGGTGAAACCCCATCTCTACTAAAAAATACAAAAAAACTAGCTGGGTGAGGTGGCGGGCGCCTGTAGTCCCAGCTACTTGGGAGGCTGAGGCAGGAGAATGGCGTGAACCCGGGAGGCGGAGCTTGCAATGAGCTGAGATCCGGCCACTGCACTCCAGCCTGGGCGACAGAGCGAGACTCCGTCTCAAAAAAAAAAAAAAAAAAAGAAAGAAAAATTGATATTCTGGAAAAAAACTTTATAAATGTTTATATAAGCTAGGCTGTCAGATCAAACAGGTTAAAATCTTAAGCTCTAAGCAATACTATAAGGTATCTTTGTCTGACATAAAAATTATTTTGTCTGACACTTTAGAGCCAGAAAAGGCAAACAAACAAAAAGATTTGTTACAAATTCAAGGCAACTTGAAAATTCTGGGTTTTTTTTAATACAATTTAGCCAGGCCTAGCTAAAATGTAAACATCTGAATATTCAACCCTAAATTCATTTGAATCTGAAAAAAGGATTAAAAGGTTTTTAAAAGTCAAACTGCTATGAAAACTGCTTTATCTAAAATTCTGGTCCATAGCCTTCATGAATTACTTATCAGGGTAAACAGAACTTAGCCACGAATAAAAGTCCCATTTTGTCAAAAATATAATTTGATCCAACTATCTTTTATAAACCAGTGAATTTGTATTACTATCTTTTGCTGTTTCATGACCAAAATTCTAAAATGAAAGCCATAAGATCTTCATTTGTGTGTATATGCTTTTATGTATGTTTACACATATTATATGTTGTATCTACATGGTAAAATCTGGCATAGCCAGAAATCCCTTAAGAAATTCTATTCGGATTGGCTTAAACAAGAACTCATATAAAATATATAGTAATTAACCCAAATGCTTTTTAGTTCATGTGACTTAAATAAATCTTTTTTGTTTTTTTGAGATAGGTTCTTTCGGCCGGGCGCGGTGGCTCAAGCCTGTAATCCCAGCACTTTGGGAGGCCGAGACGGGCGGATCACGAGGTCAGGAGATCGAGACCATCCTGGCTAACACGGTGAAACCCCGTCTCTACTAAAAAATACAAAAAATTAGCCGGGCGAGGTGGCGGGCGCCTGTAGTCCCAGCTACTCGGGAGGCTGAGGCAGGAGAATGGCGTAAACCCGGGAGGCGGAGCTTGCAGTGAGCTGAGATCCGGCCACTGCACTCCAGCCTGGGCGGCAGAGCGAGACTCCGTCTCAAAAAAAAAAAAAAAAGAGATAGGTTCTTTCTCTGTCACCCAGGCTGGGGTGCATGCAGTGGTACAAACATGGATCACTGTGGCTTCAACCTCCTGGGCTCAAGTGATCCTTCCACCTCAGGCTCGTGATTAGCTGGGACTACAGGCGTGCACCATTATACCTGCCTAATTTTTTAATTTTTTGTACAGATGGGATCTTGCCATTGTTGCCCAGGCTGGTCTCCAACTCCTGGGCTCAAGCAATCCTCTTGCTTCAGCCTCCCAAAGTGCTGGGATTATAGGCATGTGCCACCGCACCCAGCTGATTTAAGTAAATCTTGGATAAATAAGTTGGTTTTAAATTTGTTGATAAAATAAAAATAGAAATGTCTTCAAAACTGTCAGCATACATTTTTGCCTGGTTTTACTGTTCAGACAGGATTATATTTATCTCTGCTAGACGTCTTAAGGTTATAAAAGTATGAATCCAGCCTAAAGACACAATTATCTTTATTTGTATAAATTTTTAATGACTAAGACTAACATTGTTAGTTTAATAAAAATTGCTGTATCTTCTGTATTACCAGCAAAATACCCCTCTATTTACGTTTCTTGGGTAAAAACCTGATATTCATAGGCTATACAAATGGTGAAAAGGGAAATAACTTGAAATGAAGACTCGTTTTTTCTAATATCTCAGTTTTCATAAGTAACCTAGGTATAATTATTAAAAATAAATAAATTAGGTAAATGTAGATGGGAAAGTGCTTATAAAAAACTGCCAGGTAATCTGAAATCTTAAAGTTATGCTATGTTAAATTAAATGATAGATACTCATAAAATGTCTAAGTCATTTCCATATAAGATAAAGTACTAAAACATAAATTGCTGAACACAAATGTATGTTTGTTCTTGGCTTATTAAATTTTAGAGAAGGACTAAATATTTTTGCCTGTTAATACACAAAGTAATTATGTTATGGGAAAACATGTTTCCAAAAATTATAAAATGGTTCTCATCTATAAAATACTGATATGTGACTGGCAGTTTAAAAGTTTCTTGCTTCCAAGGTTTTCACTAAAAATTAGTTACTAAGAGTTAAAATTCTAATATATGTGTGTGTATATATATATATATATGTATATATAATACATTCTAATATGTATATTCTAATATGTATGTGTGTATATATATGCATATATAATACATTCTAATATGTATATTCTAATATGTGTGTGTGTGTGTATATATAGATCAGTATACAAAGTATACCAAAAGTAACATACGTTTCTGAAGAGAAAAAGTATAAGAGAGGAATAAAAATGTATTCTTTATTGAGAAAAAAGAGTAATTTTGTCTAGTTTGGAGATTATTTAAAATTTGTTTCAAAATATGGGTTTAGAAAGAAAAGAGAAAGAAATCACTAAGTAGGAAAGAGAGAGATGTGAAGAAAGTTATAGGTATGTAGACGTATTTTAGTAAGGAAGGTTAAAAACAAAAGTGAATAATTTTGTATGAGAAAGACTCCTGTGTGGTAAATTTTTGTCCTAAAGTAAAATGTCTGTTTTTTTTAAGAAAGAGGAAGTACAGAACAAAGCAGAAAGGCTTAAGGACGTCATCGAAGGCCTATACAGGTCATAAAAGGTCTGTGAAGGGTGAATTTATGAAATAAATTTTATATGATTAAGTTGGTTATAATTAGAAGAAAATTATAATTCTTTCTAAAGCCCAAGTTTTAATATTAAAAATACACTAATACAAAGCAAAAAACATATTTGCTTATGTTAGAACAACAGGATTTTCTTGAAGTATTGATCAGCTATTAGTAAAACTGCAGGACATTTTGATTTTCAATTCTGAAATATGTTTATAAAACAAGCTTCTGAACTGCAGCTTTTTTCTATTTTAGTCTCCATCTGATTTCCCTCGTTTCAGGTTAGAAATGCTGTCTTCATTTAGAATGGCAATTTCATTTCTCCAGGTAGAGTCTTCCTCTCGATGTGAATCTGAGAAGCTCGGCTTTGACTTGGCCTTGCTGCGCGTGACTTGCAGGCCACATATCACTGCCTTCCGCTCTCTCCCCTTGAGAAGCTGCAGGGGCTTGCTTGGCTGGGCAAGGACTCTTTCCTTCAACTTTTTTGTCAGCTCCTATAACTTTTTTCTCCAGTTTTAACTCTGTTACTATGGTCTGACGTACTGTTTTCCACCTGTATAACTCGATTCTGTACATTCGGCTTTTCTAGATGTGTATGAACTGTGCCATGGAAGCAGAAAACTTCCTATGCTGTGACTTAGAGCCATGTACTGCCCTGCTCAAGGTACTAACTGTCACATTTATACTCCTCCATACTATGGTGCGCGCTCATAACCTTGGACACACTCTTTCTATGTCTCATTAAATTCAAGTACTTTTCATCAGGTTCTACTTCCAGGCAAACCAAATGGGCTTCCCATGAGGAGAGGCAATCACACCACAGGAGGTTTTCCTTTACCTTTTTGGTAACTGGCCTACAAAACAAAGATTTTATGTTTTATCAAGATAATTTCCTGTGCTGTCTTTAATAAGTTTTTTTATTTTTTAGGAAAACTGAGCTTTGAGTGGGTTGTTTGTTTACATTCATGGAACTCCCTGTGTTGCTTTTGAAGTCCTTCTTATTCAGGTTAAATGAATGACTATTATCTAATAGTGACCTGTGCTCCTGTTTTGATCACGTGTTTTAAATCTTTTGGTATCTTCGATGGGCTTCTCCAAGATACAAATTCTAAATTAAATCTTTTTGACCCATAATTAGCTTTAGTATTTTCCAGTCAAGCCCCTGGAGAGCCTCAAAGGACGTATCTCTAATCTTATAAAGCCAGTAAATTGTTAGGCTTATCTGGTAAATTGTATAAAAAACACTAAAATGATACGTGACGCTAGACCTTCCTTCAGTCACGTTTATGGGTGTGTTTTTATAGGAATGTTCCAAAATTGTATTTAGAAATCTAATACGCCATAACTCTGGTTATCATGTTGTATGCTACAGAAACAGCCAGATTTCCTTGTCAATTGCCAATTATAATGAACTTATACCAGATTTTAAACCATGGCTATTCTGTTTTTCTTATCCATTGTTATTGCTTTGATTTTTCTCTCTAAAAGTATTTGCAATCAGATTTCATGGAAAAGACTCTAAGAAGTACTCTTAAATACAGGTTTCTAATAACTTTAAGATCGCAGACTAAATGAAAATTCTTCAGAACTCTAATAAGGAAACAGACGAATTTGTGAAACTACTTATCAAGAGCAAGCAGAACAAAAATTAATTACATGAGATTAAATAACTGATGAGATGATTTTATGACTTCTATTTGAAACATTGTTGGTTCTTTACTTAAATGTTTGTTTTCCAGATCTAAGGATGTTTTCTCTTTTTTTTTTGGAGATAGAGTCTCGCTCTGTCGCCCAGGCTGGAGTGCAGTGGTGCAATCTCGGCTCACTACAAGCTCTGCCTCCCGGGTTCACACCATTCTCCTGCCTCAGCCTCCCAGGTAGCTGGGACTACAAGTGCCCGCCACCATGCCCGGCTAATATTTGTATTTTTAGTAGAGACGGGGTTTCACCGTGTTAGCCAGGATGGTCTCGATCTCCGGACCTCGTGACTGCCTGCCTTGGCCTCCCAAAGTATTGGGATTACAGGTGTGAGCCACCGCGCCCGTCCAGGATGTTTTCTTTCTTAAACTGTCTATAACTTACAGCAATTTGGTAAAGTATACTTCTGTGAAAACTAAAAACATTTGCTTTTTCTCCCTACTCAATCCCTCCAAAATCTGGAAACTGTTCACAAGTATTCTTATGGCAACATGGTTATTTACAACAACAACAACAACAACAACAAATCTGTTCCCTCTTTATAGCAGGATACAACAGAAACCACTGGTTTTATTCCCAACGCCTTGTCTGGAATCTCAAATTTGAGAATGTGCATAGAACACCCTGCTTCAAGGGTTCAGCCTTACAGCGGGTGAGTAAAAACTGTCACTTCCTGTCAGGCCAGAAACCTTAAGACTGTAGGAAAAATCTATAGTCTGCTTTGGTTTGGTCTTCCCAGCCTCAGGAGGTTGCTAAAATCGGAGTGATTTTTTTCTTTCTTTTTTTTTTTTTTTTTTTTTGAGGCGGAGTCTCGCTCTGTCGCCCAGGCTGGAGTGCAGTGGCCGGATCTCAGCTCACTGCAAGCTCCGCCTCCCGGGTTTACGCCATTCTCCTGCCTCAGCCTCCCGAGTAGCTGGGACTACAGGCGCCCGCCACCTCGCCCGGCTAGTTTTTGTATTTTTAGTAGAGACGGGGTTTCACTGTATTAGCCAGGAGGGTCTCGATCTCCTGACCTCGTGATCTGCCCGTCTCGGCCTCCCAAAGTGCTGGGATTACAGGCTTGAGCCACCGCGCCCGGCCCGGAGTGATTTTTTTCTTGTGTGATCAAAGTAGAGAGAAGAAGCCATGTTTCTGAAGAAAAGCTGCAATACTCCTGTTATCAGATGGGAGCCCTGTGCACTGTTTCCAAGCTCCCCAATTCTTCCAACTTCCTCCCATCCAACTTTCTTCCATAGAATTATTAAAAGCAGAGAACTACTCTATTCCTGAAGCCCTATAAGCTGAAACTAAATGAATTTTAAGGGACAAATCTCATTCCTGATGCATGGGACACACCAAGAGTTCACCAAACCACTGATGCCACAACCAGAGACGCTTAGACCACAAGACAGGACTAGAAGCTGACAGCTTCATGCTGTGGGCAGCTTCTCCCAAGGCACTGGAATAAGACTCCATTTTATAATGAGACATTTACCCCTCTTAATGCCTACCTTTTTGACTCAGCACAATAATGGTGTAATCAAAATTTCACAATCAGTAGCTTCTGCTGGGAACTAGATAGAACCCTAAGAGATCCTTGAGTCCACCTAGTGGGTGACTTTGGCAACATCTCTAATACAACTGGTGCTCACTGCGCTTTAATCCAACTCAGTCATGGGACACTAGATGACAAAGTTGGTCTTCATTGTCTGTTGCATAAAGAAGGAAACGTCTGTGCTATTGCTGATATTACATGCTAAACCTGGTAAAATTCTTCTGGGAAAATTAAGGCCCATATACCCAAAATAAGAAAACGGGTGTGGGCATGGTGGCTCATGCCTGTAATCTCAGCAGAGGTGGGAAGATAGCTTGAGCCCAGGAGTTCAAGATCTGTCTGGGCAACATGAGAAACCCCATTCTCCACAAAAAGGAAAAAATACATACACACCAAAAAAGGAAACAGGCCATATATTATATAAAGTCTCACCCAATTTTCCATGGTCATTTGATTTATTCAACTGGTTGTCTTTAAGCCTATGTTCATGACTCAAAATATTATGCAACCTGGGATTGTCATATTATTATTAATTTCACTCTGCATCTTCCCTTTTTAAATTTTTTATCTGTTGCTTAAGTCTCTGCAGAAGTACAACTCCTAATAGAATAATGTTGGCCCAGCGTGTTGAGATGATGCCAACATCCATGGAACAGACAAAACCATACTTAACAGTGGACTCAGGTAGACTGCACCTGAGGGCCACTCCCTCCACACCTCCCTGGTTGCTCAAATGTGGATAACTGAGCTCTGACACTGACTCCTGGTCACCAGTCACTTCCTGCTGATGTGGAACCAGACCACACCAAACTGGGACAGCTCCATGCCAGCACCAAGGGGCAATCAAAGCCTGACTGCAGGTCAGCTATGCTTTTGGAGAAAGATCTCAATTAAAAGGGGGAAATGTGAAAGTTATCAGAATGAAAATGGAGTCACTTGTATTAAAAACCCTAACAAAGTGTTATAGAGCCAGAGAAGGCCACGAAGGGAGAGTTCTCATGCTCATAGACCTGATAACAAATCCATCACAAAAGACTGCAAAACCACAACCTTGCACACAGCCCATCTCAGCCTCACATACAAAAATATTCCTCTGAAGACATCTGTCCCGCAACTGCCTGTCCAACCTTGGACTGGTACCACCCTTGTAAGGCAATTATCTCAAAACAATCCTGTGACCCTCCTCATTTTTCCTTTAAAAACTGCTGTCTTCCTTGACCTCCCTGAATATTCATAGTTTACTACCACATGCATATTCTCATTGCAATGCCTACTCCCAAACATTAATAAATATCATTTTCTTATGGAGAGCCTTCCTCCGTGTTATTCAGGACGATGGGCTCAAGAGGCAGACCACCCCTCACTTGGGAAGGCTGCTCAGATCCCTCTCCCAGGAGTCATGGAAGGTGGCCAGCAGCGAGCAGGGCCCACACAGAAATGTGCAGGCAGCCCTGCCACCTGGGCCGTCCTCCTTGGCCCCAGTAAGAGAGTTACAGCCAGGAAGTTTAAGGTGTGGGGCAAAGACAGCAGGGATCACACGCCATGTGGAAAGCAGCAGGGCCCTGGTGGAGAGGGAACATCCACTGGGGACACCCAGTGATTAGACAGTGGAGCTGTCTACCAGGAGCGTGGCACTGACCCTGGCATGGGGCACGCCCAACAGCAATCCACCATGAAATAGAAGTTTGAATCCAGCAGGGAAGGGGCAGGTTGCGCAGAGCACGTGGCCCAGACCCACATATCATTCACCAGGGTACCAGCACAGCTCTGTCAGCCCATACCTAGGGCCACATTGTGAGTTCCTCATGACCAACAGAAAAGGAGGAAAATGAAAAGGACTCGTGCACAGATGGTCAGCTCAGCACGGCAGTATGAGCCAAAAATGGTCCCAGGGTCCTCAGCCTCAAGCTAGGCCCTGCCTTAGGTAGCACACACACCTTCTGTGTCTTCATCAGCAGCAAGGGCACCCCATTGCAGCTGATTCTGATTGCTGCCCGCCCAGATACACCATGCTAGCCCTGACCTGCCCTTCGAGTTCCCCAGAGAGACCAAGGCTAAACAGGCCATCCAAGGGCAGATTCCTATTTGCAGCCACAACGTGCCAATCCTCAGGACCCCTGCCATCCCTGAAGCCACCTATTCTCCTGGAAGAGCAGGAGCTGGAGCAGTCAGTGTGGATGGAGCCTGGCCACACTGCTCACGCAGATCCTTCCCAGCTAAGAACACTCTTGCCCATCCCACATGCGCTGAAGGAGACATGTACAAGAATGCTGTAAGGGTAGATTCTCTCCCACTCCCACTGAGTGTCTATTGATAGTGGAAGGCATCAATCATCGTCGTATACTCATAGCAGAATGCCATATAGCAAGTAAAAGGACTGGACTAAAACTCCAAGAGTAAATCTTGAAAATATGATACAATGTTCTAGAATAAGACATTAATAAGAAGACATAGAATACAGATGCACCTGTAGGACATTTTAAAACACGTCAAATGAGACAGTCAAAGGATCAGTGGTTGTCAGTGTTCAAGGGGAGGGTGCAGGGTAAACAGGTGGGGCACAGAGGATCTCCAGGGCGGTGGCTTTTTCGGTGATACACAATGGTGGGCGCATGGCATGGGACATTTGCCCAAAGCCACAGAGAGGACAGCACAGGCGGGCACCCTCGTGTGAGCTGTGGACCTGAGCTAATAATCATATGTCCACCCTGGCCTGTCAACTGTAACAAACACCCACACCAATGCAGGACATAATGATCCTGACGGCACATTTTTAACAAGTGGGTGGGGGCACAGAATTCTCTGTACTTTCTGTAAACCTAAAACTGCTATAAAAAATAAAATCTTTTCATTGTTCTTTACAAAAGAAGCACAGAGAGAAGAGCCACACAAAATGACACTTACCCATGTCTGTGGATCACGCCCCCTCTTTAAGGGGGCAATGACAGGCCCCACCTGGTAGAGTGTTTGTGGGGATTAAACCAGTTCATTTCTAGAAGTGTTCACTGGAGTCTGGCACACAGAAGAGCACCCCAGAAAGCCCGGTGACAGCTCAGACACATCACAGGGTAGAAAGGTCCCCAAACATGCGTGGGATGCTGTCCCTCGGAAAACAGGGGTTACCACTACAGACGGGGAGGGGAGGAGACCACAGGGACTCAAAAAAGAGCCAGACGTATCTGCAAGGTGGATTTGCATTTTTTAAAACTTGAAGGAGAAAAGAAGAAAAATGAAAATTAAATTACCTCAAGATCATCAAGGGAGCGAGTGATACTGAATCTCTTGGATCTCCCAAACGATCTCCGAGCAGACGTGCGTTGAGAAGGCTGAGTGAGTCCAATTCCCCGCCCAAATTTTGAGCCCTAAACACAAAGAAAAAAGGCATCAGGTTATTCTTTTGGAAAGAGATGTTTAGTCTTGTCCAACGCATGGCACAGCAGAAAATCAAGGAATACCGTGGAACAAAGACTTTTAAAAAAGAGAGATTTAAAAGTCATCCCAGGGTAAATCTTATGTTAGGTATATTTTATACAAGAAAAACATGCAAAATTGAAAAAAAAAAAAAAAAAGAGGCATCACAGGATCATCAAGTATTTGCTCTGCCAACTGTGTGCCGCTGACGAAGCCTCCACCTCTGTAAACACAGAACAGGATGGCAGCAGCCCACCCCCAAGGCTGTTACCCAGATCAAATGAAATCACGTGCAAGGGTGCTTGGAAAGTGGACACAGTACTTTAAGAGTAAAGATGATTAGTATGAAGGCAGGTTTTCAGCAAATTCGTGCTTTTTCATAATTTTATAAGCACTTTAGGAAATGAAAGAATCCCTAAGCATTCAGCTGGTGTCTAAAGACCCAACCAACTCCGGCTCAGGAAATAACTGGCTATTAAAACATCCTGTCTGTCTTCCTCCAGGAAATGACCAGAATTAATTCAATTCGACAAACATCTATGTTGTGCCTATCATTATGCTAGACACTTCCCCAAATGAGAAACTGGCTCCAGCAAATCAGTCACCACCACCTCCTAAAAACAAAAAGCATCACAGCTGGGAGCTCTGCTTTCCTGAGGACTTGGAATCCTAAGTGACCAATTTCACGCTTGAAGGAAGGGAACCTGTTTATGTCAAGATTTCGAGGCTCTGCAGCCACTTTTGGCTCTCCACCTGCATAAGAGTCTTGTAGAAAACCTTGCAGCAATTCCTTGTAAGGCCCTGGGGAAACCTGCAGCATGCCTGCACCTTCCTGGAAGCAGATGGAGCACGCCTCCCTCCCGCTGCTCTCCCCTCTCTCCCTGCCCACTGCGCTGACACACCCCACACAGCCCATCATGTCCTCAGACCCATTCCCGCCTGGGTCTCCCTGCCCTGGGCCGCTCCTCCTCAATTGAAAAGTCCTTCCTTCCCTACCCACTGTCATGGCCCAGCCCCACACCACCCCACACCTCCATCCTCCACCCTTCCTTCCGTCCACACTCCCATCTCTCCACCCTCCCCTCTGCCCACACCCCCATCTCTCCACCCTTGTCCCTGCCCACACCACCATCTCTCCACCCTCCCCTCCGCCCTCACCCCTAAGGACGGGCAGAGGGGCGGCACTATCCTCTTGGCAGGTGAGAGGTGCAGCACCCAGGGGCCGTGGCTGCCGGGAACACGCGAGGACGCTCGGGACGGACACCACCACTGGGCCCCCGCCAGGCCGGGAGGAGGCTCTAAGGCTGTCATCCTGAAAGTGGCGATGCCCAGCAGAGGGCAGCCAGCAGGCATAGGCCTAGAAGCACAGCGGCCAGGCGCCAGATGGACCGGTCAGCACAGGTATCAAGCACACACCAAGTTGAGTTACCACAGTTGCCAGCTCACTCCAAGGCACTAGTGGCACAACTGCTTGTTCTCAAACTAAGGAGCAGGCCCCCATGCACGCTGCACCTCCGAGGCTGGAGAATGCACTGCACTGGCCTGCACCTGCCTGCCTGCTGCTCCCACGGGGCTCAGCTCAGGCTCCCGCAGGCTCCTGCCTTCTGTAACTCAGCCTGTAAGACACTCCTTGGAGGGAACCTGTGGTCCCATTTGGACACAGATGTGGCTTCCTGGTGTCTCTGCTCCCAATGGCAGGCACCTTGGGCGTCCTGCCACAGAGGGCTCTTCTGTGGTGACTGATAAATTGCCACCCCCACTCTCTCCTGCTTAGGCCGGCATCCGTGTCCATGCTCTGGGTTCACACCCTCCTCTCACCCCTCCGGCTCACATTCTCTCTGAAGCATGCATTTCTTTGGTCACCTTTTGGATTCCTTGCTAGCAAGTTAATGAATCTGACAGATTCTTGAGAAAAATTTGGCTAAGAAATTTATTTTCCAAAAAATGTACCCACAGCTGACCCAAGCTGTAACATGTACCTGGAACCCAGCAATCCCCTTGCAGACCCACGACCTGGTACACATCTGGCCTCCCCGCTGGTAGTCCTGTTCCCATGCCCGCCCCATGCTAGCCAGGCTTGGTGCCCTCAGAGGCTCCCGTGTGGCACCCTGTGCTGCTGGCAGGGGCTCCCCTGGGCACCCACCTCGTGGTCTTTGTGCATGTTCTTCCCTCCCCTGACCCTCAACCCAAACAACCCCTCTTGTAAGAGACCTTTAAGCCCCCATCTAAGTTAGACTCCCCAGCGCCCTCTCTCCAAGCCTTTGCTCTTTTCCCTCCCACCAATGACACTGCTGTCAACCATGAGGCATCTCCCCTAGGGGACTGCCATGGGACGACAGCAGCAAAGCCCTTCGCTTCGTTTGATGCTGTCTGAAAACTTGCTGCCCAGCACAGCGCCCGGCTCCTGGCAGGTGTGCGGCCCCAGCAGAGGGGAGGCCTGAGAAGGTGCTCAGCAGTGCTCATGAGACACACGACACGGAGGCCACAACACGGGGGACTGACTGCCCAACAACGGGGAGCGCAGGGCACCCGTATGGCATGCGGACGTGTGTTACAGCAACAGCAGTAACGGGAAACGTTCAGTCCGCTGCTAAAGCAATGAGTGACTTTGTTCTCATTACAGATTTGCTATTCTGTATTTTCTGCTCTCGGGAAGGGTGGGGAATGAACCCATGGCTTTAAGGCTGTCATAATCAAAATAAGTCACTTGTGTTAAAAACCCTAACAAACAGAGCTGGGAAGGGCCATGAAGGGAGAGCTCGCACATTAGTATGCCTGGGAATAACAAATCCATCACAAAGACTGCACAAACCACAGCCGTGCACACAGGACATCACAGCCTCACTCAGAACACACTGTGAGGACATCTGCCCAGCAACCACCCGCCCACCTTCTGCCTGATACCACCCTTGGTGCTGATCCTTGTCGCAAGGATAATTATCTCAAAACAATCATGTGATCCTCATTTTTCCTTTAAAAGCCTTTGTCTTCTTTGGCCTCCCCAGCTATGCACTGTAGACCATGGCAAGTATCTGCCCACTCCAATGCCCTGCTCCCACATAAACATCATTCCTTTCAGAGAGCCTCTCACTGTTATTTAGGTGGACAGTGATAAGAGAGTTTAATTTTTTTTTTTTTTTTGAGACAGGATCTCACTCTCTCACCCAGGCTGGAGGGAGAGGTATGATCATGGCTCACAACAGCCGCGACCTCCCAGGCTCAAGCGATCCTCCCACCTCAGCCTCCTGAGTAGCTGGGACCACAGGCATGTGCCACCACGCCCGGCTAATGTTTGTATTTTTTGTAGACAGTGGGTCTTGCTGTGTTGCCCAGGCTGATCTCAAACTCCTGGGCTCAAGCAATTCGCTCACCTCAGCATCCCAAAGTGCTGAGATTACAGGTGTGAGCCACCACACCTGGCAGCCCTGACCACGCGCCGGGTGAGCGGCTCTTCCACAGTGAGCCTTGAAACTTGCTCCCAGCACAGGCAAAAGAAAGGACTTATGATGCCTGACCACACGTGGATGCGCTGTGTGCTTTGGCGATGTAAAGGAGAAAGGAAAAGTCTAACAAGCAGACAGAAAACAATTCTTGCAAAAAACTAAATCAACTCTCAGAACGAGGGCCAGTAACAGATGTCACACTTCCACAGCAGGGAGATACCAGCGTTTATTCGTGTTTCTCAAATAGACAAAGTTTTGTAAATTAATAAATTCAGATAATCACCACTGATTTAGCACCCCCCCGCTGGTGGACATAATCTCGACTCTTCCCCAAAGAGTACTAAACAGGGAAGACAATAATAAAAATCGCCTAAAAGGCCACTTGTTTCAAACTCCAGCTTTTAAGTTGGGAAGACTTCTCACAACTGTCTGAAAAGACAGGTGGCCCCCAGAGGACCATCTGCACTGTGCAGCCTTTGGCCACTGCACCCAGCACTCAAGGACACTGAGTGGAGCAGACACTGCCTGCTGCCCACAGAGCCCGGTCAGCCTGGCTCCCAGGCATCCAGGATGCAGTAAGCCGGCATGAACCAGCTGGCTTCAGGGAGAGCCAAGGACCTCAGGCCAATCAACCTACCTGGCTACAGGGTCCCAAGGGACGGCCGGTCAACCGGCATTACTATCACAGACAGGCCCAGAAAAGCGTCAGGTTCCCTCCAAAATAAAACCGCTAGAAATGAGGGGAGGGGGACAGTAGAACCTCACCCCCTGCTCAGGTACCAAATTTCGCAGCCCCTCTTGGTGCCAGCAATGAATTGCTGGGCACAGTGGCTCACGCCTGTAATCTCAACACTTTGGGAGGCCAAGGTGGGTGGACCACCTGAGGTCAGGAGTTCAAGATCAGCCTGACCACCATGGAGAAACCCCATCTCTACTAAAAATACAAAATTAGCCAGGCGTGGTGGCGCATGCCTGTAATCCCAGCTACTCGGGAGGCTGAGGCAGGAGAATTGCTTGAATCCGGGAGGCAGAGGTTGCAGTGAGCTGAGATCACACCACTGCACTCCAGCCTAGGCAACAAGAGCAAAACTCTGTCTCAAAAGAAAGAAAGAGGAAAAAAGAAAAAACAACAAATCATCCCATGCAACCATCAGTTCAGAGCGAAGAATAATTTTGGCACAAGAACGGTTCCAATGCCTCAATCCACGGACAAGAACTGGGAAGTCAGGGAAGCAAATCCGCTCAAGGTCACATAGCTGGTGGCTGACCTGGGACAATACCCAGCTCCGGCTGTGCTACTGCACTGCTGTTTTTTATTACACTTTCAAAATAGTTATTCAATTTGATTTTAAAATCCAGATAACATAAAATTTACCACATTAGCTGGCTCAGTAGCATTAGGTGTGTTTGTACTGTTATGCAAGCATCACCACCGTCCTCCAGAACTTTTCATCTTCCCAGAACGAAGCTCTGCCCCCATTTAACACACACTCTCCATTCCCCTCCCCCAAACCCCCTCTCTCACTTTCTGTCTTTATAATTTTGACTGCTCTAGGAATCCCATATAAGTGGAATCGGATAGTATTTGTCCTTCTGTGACTGGCTAATTTCGCTGATGTCCTCAAGGGCCGTCCGTGTTGCAGTCTGTGTCAGAATGTCCTTCCTCTTCAAGGCTGAATAATATTCCGCGGTATGGATGGACCACACTGTGTTTATCCATCACCTGATGATGGACATCTGGGTGGCTTCCGCCTTTCAGCGATTGCAAATAATGCTGCTATGAACGTGTGTATAAAGAGCATCTCCTCAAGACCTTGATTTCAATTCTTTGGGTATATATGTAGAAGCAGGATTGTGGGCCATGCGGTCATTGTACTGTTCGTTCTTTGAGGAGCCACCACACTGTTTCCCATGGTGGCTGCAGCACTTGGCATTTCCAGCAGTGTGCCAGGGCTCCTCCACATCCTACCCAATACGGGTCATGTTCTCACTTGTGATGGTGGTGGCAGTTGTTTTATAGTAGCCATCCCAAGGAGTGTGAGGTGCTACCTCACTGTGTGTTTAGTTGGCACTGGCCTAATAATTGATGATGTTGGGCATCTTTTCACATGCTCATTAACTATTTGTGTATCTTCTTTAGAGAAACGTCTGTTGAAGTCCTTTGCTCATCTTTTAATTTTTCTTTTTCTTCATTTTTTTTCTACTTCACAGTTTCACACTGGACCTTTGCCCGTTTTTTTTTATTTTAATTTCTCTTTATTTTCTTTTCTACTTCACAGAATTCACACTGGACTTTTGCCCATTTTTTAACTGGGTTATTTGTTCTTGTTGCTGAGTTATAGGAGTTCTCCATATACTCTGCATATTAGCTCCATATCAGACACATGGCTTACAAATGTTTTCTCCCATTCTGTGGGTTGTGTTTTTTAATGCATAGAGTTTTTACTTTTTTTTTTTTTTTTTTTGAGACGGAGTCTCGCTCTGTCCCCCAGGCTGGAGCGCAGTGGCCGGATCTCAGCTCACTGCAAGCTCCGCCTCCCAGGTTCACGCCATTCTCCTGCCTCAGCCTCCCGAGTAGCCAGGATTACAGGTGCCCGCCACCTCACCTGACTAGTTTTATTTTTTATTTTTTATTTTTATTTTTTAGTAGAGACGGGGTTTCACCGTGTTAGCCGGGATGGTCTCGATCCCCTGACCTCGTGATCTGCCCGTCTCGGCCTCCCAAAGTGCTGGGATTATAGGCTTGAGCCAACTCGCCCGGCCAGTTTTTACATTTTGATGTAATGCAATTTATGTATTTTTTTTATTTCTTTACCCACACTGCTAGAACTAAAAATTCCTAACCAATTCAGTCTAAATGAACACTAGTCCATAAGCCCCAATGGGGCAAGGACCGTGTCCTGGTCACAACTACAGCCTCACCCTTCCCACAGTGCTTGGTGCATACTAAGTACTCAGTGAATACTTACTGAACAAATAGACTGTAGGCAAGAGAGTATATAGCTTAAAAGAGAGACCAGATAATCCGAAGGTATTTCCAAAAAGAGGCAATATAGAGATTTACGAGGAGTCAGATTTCTAGCTCACACCTTCACATCTCCTGTTCTTCAGGGTTCACTCAGTAGACAGAAACCACCCGTGGTTCTAGCAGAGAGTCCCATGTAGAGAAGGGGTAGCTTGGTATTGAGGGATGGAAAGGCAGAGGGACTCTGAGATGCCATGGAGTAGCAACCTTGGGAAGCAGCTGCCACCCCAGGACTGGGGAAACGTGGGGAAGCAGAGGGAATTACTCCAACTCGGCAGCTCAGAGGAAAAGAGCCAGTAGAGCTGGGGCCCAGACCACGGAGGGGCACTGGGCTCGAGCCCTCAGGTTTTGTTTGTTTGTTTGTTTGTTGAGACAAGAGTTTCACTCTGTCACCCAGGCTGGACTCCAGTGGTGCAATCTGGGCTCACTGCAACCTCCCACCTCCCAGATTCAAGCAATTCTCCTTCCTTAGCCTCCCAAGTAGCTGGGACTACAGGCACAGATCACCACGCCCAGCTATTTTTTTTTTTTGTATTTTTAGTAGAGATAGGGTTTCACTATGTTGGCCAGGCTGGTCTTGAACTCCTGACCTCAAATGATCTGCCCACCTTGGCCTCCCAAAGCGCTGGGATTACAGGCATGAGCCACCGTGCCCAGCCCAGTTTTTTGGGATTTTGGGGTTGGTGGTCTCACCCTATCTCCCAGGCCGGAGCACAGGGGTACGATCACAGGGGAGGGCAATTCCTGGCCTCCCAAAGTGCTCGGATTACAGGTGTGAGCCATGGCGCCCAGCTCATCCATTGTTTCTGAGGGGCCCGGAGGTTGGCGCAGTGAGCTGGGCAAACTGCAAACTGAGAGGGGAAGGAACTGCCCCTGTCGGGGTGAAACGTTGCTACGGTGACACTCCTGCCTTGCCAGCTCCAGGAAGCACCCCTGGGGACAGAGCCTGACAAGGATGCAGCTGTGAGCAGAAAGGTGGTGCTGAGACCCTGTCGGTGTCATAGAGGGTGGGCTTAGGGCTGAGGGTGGTAAGTTAAGTAACCAGCACACCTGGTTAAATCTGTTACAACAAAACTCTATGCGGCAGAAAGAATTCTAAGCCCAAAAGCAAAACTATTTTAGAATCAACAAAATTCCATTTCAAACATAAAACTAGACAAACTTACAGCAATGATTACGGAGCAACGTGTAAGGAACCAAAGAAAGGTTTCCAGGTCATAGCAAAGCACCTTTTGTGAAAGGAAGGAGAAAAATGTGCACAAAGACTGGGTGTCCTATTCAAGAAAGAAAACGATGAATATTATACATGAAAAGACATTTAGGTAGAGATATTAATTTAAATTATTCCAAAATATCTTAGGGCCTATGATGTCCCAAGCAACTGGCGAAGACTAGAACTTTAAAGACAGAAACAAAGCACATAATTGCTTCACCAGTAAAGGAGGTGGGTGTGGACTAAGGAAATAAGCCAAACAGGCTTGAAATCAAAACAAGACAAAAAATAAGGCAAGAAAGCAGGGAGGGAGAACCTAGGAAAAGTGGATTTACAGGAAGAATGCAGTAATATCCCAGAGCCAAGACTCAATGTGCCAGTCACCCAACACATCAGTGACCCACATCTGCCAATTCAGCCTGATCTTCTTCTTGAGCTGTCAGAACAATCTGCCACTTACAGTAATAATTCGAAAACAGAAATGGAGAAGCTTAAATAAAAAGGCAAAGTGTTGACTCAGAAAAAGCTGGTTTCACTAGATTAATAATAGACAAAACAGGCTTTATTCCTAATTTTAAATTTTTTAAATAAAAAATCATTGAAATCCTCTGGAGGGAGGAAAAAATAAAAGATTCAATATGCAAGGAAAAGGAGAAGAAAGGGAGGGAGAAGAGAAGGAAGAGGGAC
The DNA here is from genome assembly GCF_009764315.1 of Trachypithecus francoisi. Taxonomy (NCBI): domain Eukaryota; kingdom Metazoa; phylum Chordata; class Mammalia; order Primates; family Cercopithecidae; genus Trachypithecus; species Trachypithecus francoisi. The sequence goes on along the minus strand of NW_022681454.1, from coordinate 3,430,884 downwards.
AGAAAAGTTCTACCATTAATTTTTTATGTTTTGTGAGACTACAGTAATCTTGATACCAAAACTCAACAAAGATAGTGAGAAGGGAAAGTACGAGATAGTCTCACTCAAACACAGATTTTAAAATTATACAAAAATAGTAGTAAACCAAATACATCAGTGTATAAAAAGATGATCATAAGTTAGGTTTCTCTCAGGAATGCAAGTATGGTCTATCATCTGAAAATCAATCGTAATTTTCCATGTTAGCATCAAAAGGCAGAAACATGATCTCAATGAATGCAAAATAACAAAGAAAACAGCTAAAATTTAACACCCATTCATGAAAACAAGTATTAACAAATAGGAATGAAGGGAACTTTCTTAAACTTAATAGAGTAGCTAGATATAAAAAGCAACTAGTCAATTACACTGTGATATATCACACGAGCTAACATGTATAATTTATTCTATTTTTATTCCTTTTCCAATCAGCTTCCTCAGGTTGAAGCCTTTACAATTTTTAAAAGGTACCATTTATAACAGCAAATAAAATCATAAGGTAATAAGAAATAATCTAGCTAGAGAATAAATCTAATTAAAGATGTTTATGAAGGAAATTACAAAGTTTTACTGAAATAAACCAAAATGAGAGAGAAGAAACATACTATCTGCATGGATAGGAAGGCTTGATACCCTAAAGATACCAATTCCTTCAAGCTCTTCTGCAGATTAAAACACAAAATGTCAATAGCATTTTGGGGAATTTGTAAACTGGTTGTAGAATCTACATAAAAGAGCAAGGCCCAAGCACAGACAAGAAAACCTGCCCTGTAAGACCTAAAGACTTATTATAAAGCTACAGTAATTTTTTAAAGTATAGTTGGGGATACTGACTAGGAAGGAATAGAGAACTGAGAAACAGACCCACACGTACTTGAACACATGATCCATGACAGAGGGGGCATTGCTGATCCACGTGGAAGGATGAGATTAGTGCTAGAACCACTGGTTACCCACAGAGAAAAAAAACTAACTTTTGTTTTACCTGATTCTTTTCATAAACATTAACTCCAAGGAACTTTAAGGGAAAAAAGGGAGAAAATCGTTTTTGACCTCAGGTAGTAATAAATGTATTAAATAAGACACAGACCAGGTGCAGTGGCTCATGCCTGTAATCCCAGCACTTTGGGAGGCCAAGACGGGTGGATCACTTGAGGTCAGGAGTTTGAGACCAGCCTGGCCAACATGGTGAAACCCTGTCTCTACTAAAAATATAAAAATTAGCCAGGTGTGGTGGTCTGTCTGTAATCCCAGCTACTTGGGAGGCTGAGGCAGGAGAATCGCTTGAACCCGGGGAGGTGGAGGTTGCAGTGAGATGAGATCACACCACTGCACTCCAGCCTGGGCGACAAAGTGAGACTCCATCTCAAAAATATATATATAAGACACAAAGGGTAAACTATAGGAGAAAAGATTATACATCTGGCTAGAGAGTGAAAACAGGAGTCATGCCCAGGGCAGGGACACGTGTGACACGCACAATCAGCCAGGGACTAGCAGCTGGCATCTATCATTCCCGCAGTCCATGAGGAAAAGACAGCCCGAGAGGAAAGAGGGACGAAAAGGTGTGAGTAGGTGCCTCAACAGAGAGGAAACGCAGAGCCTTATAACCAAAGGAATGCAAATCAAAGCCAGATGAGATACCACTTTACAACTCCCAGATTGGCAAAAAATTTAAAAGTCTGGCAAGCAGACCTGGAGACAGGTACGAGAACGTTCACTAGTGCATTATTAGTAATTTTTCAGTGGTTCTGCATATGTAGCAGTAGATTCACGCAATGGATTATACAGAGTTAAAATGAACAGACTGCGACTACCAATAATATCATGGATAAACCATTGAAATAACATGAAGTGATTAAAAACAAGTTGCAGACAACTGTGTTATTAAGCCATTTCTATAAAACTGAAGCAGCAGCAAAACTAATCGATACACCGCCACCGATTCCAACTCTTCAGACACTTCTGGTTCTGCCGGGACATGGCGGCCACCTTGCTCTGAACAGTCTTACTTTCCTAGAAACCCCACAGAGCATAAGCCAACAGTGAGGGGGCCACACTGGTATCTGCCCCTTTGCTCACGGATCGGATCCTCTACCTCCATGGCCCCTGAGCCATCTGTCCTACTGATCCCAGCTTCTCAGGGGGCCCCTGCCCTATTCCAGGATGGCGGGGGCTTCTTCCCACTGCTTCCCAGCCCCTCCACAGGCCTAAAGCTGTCCTCACTGCGACACCATTCCCCAGAGAGCACACTCGGGGACCGTGGTCAGGACGAACTCCATGGGCAAACGCTGCCGGGACTAGGAAAGGTCACCTGGCGTGGGCTGCACAAAGCCCTAGGCCCCCAGCTCTGCCGCAGCCCGTGAGGCTCCTCTCCCTGGAGCCGCCGTTCCTTCCCAGGACCGGGTGGACTCAGAGTGCCGCTGCCCAGTGTCTGCCTCCCCTCTTTCCGCTGGGGATGGAGAGCAGTGCGATGCTGGCCCCTGGGATCCCTGTTTACACAGCGTGATGGCCAACACCACCCTTCCCAGAGATACTTGCATCCTGGGGCCTTAGCTGTGACCCTTTTAGAAGTACCATCCAGGCTTTTTTTTCTTTTTTTTTTTACAATCTATTTTGAAACTTCCTTTCATTGTACTGGAAAAACAGCGTAAAATCTATGTGCTGAAACTGAAACTCTCCTGGCTTGCAATCCATGGAGCCTGTCATTGGTTACACCATGTAAGTACAATTTGTTTCCAAGGCCATCTCTCATTGACTTTGTTCTTATTAAAATAATTTTTTAAATAATTTGTACTTTTCCTTCAAACGAAGTTTTTTTTTTAGTAAATATGTTCATATTTCCATCATAAACAACACAAGATAAAAATTCCCTGGATTCTTCCCAGTTTTCATTTACTACCTCTGAGATAACTACTATTACCCATTTGGAGTGTTTCCCTTGTATTTTTTCCATATATTTACATACAAACATATGTGCACTTTAAAATGTATAGGTTTCTTTGAGGGGTGTTGGAATTTTTTACACAAAAATAGGATATTAAATATATGTGTTTTTGTGACTTGCTTTTTCCACTCAATATGCCCTCGGGAGCTTCCCTATCAGTAATGTATTGATCTGCTTTGCATGACAGAGGCTGCTTGCCATTCCTGCAAATAACCAGTCTCTCCTTCTTTCACAGGAATAGAAATCTTAGCTAGACACACGGCTGTCCAGCTAAGGACTACATTTCCCAGCCTCCTTTGCACTAGGCAAAGCCACATGACTAAGTCTGTCCAATGAGATGTCTGCAACTTCCAGACTGTGCCTCCACCTCCCTCTTTCTCACTGCTGACGGAAATGGGGAAGTGAAGCTAAAGGAGCTATCTCAAAGTTCAGGGCAAAAGCCACATGTGAAGAGCAGCAACGACACAACAGAAGGCACCCTGGGTTCCTGATGAAGGTGGAGCCTCCACACCAGCTCTGGAGGATTTACTCAAACTACACTTCTTATATCTAAACCACTATTATTTTATTTTGTGCTGTTACAGCATAGAAACTCATATTACTTTTAAATAAGTGTATGAATCCCATAGTATGGAAATACTACATTTTTTTTACTCCATTGTCAACAGACAATTTCATTCAATCAAAAAAAATTAAGTGCCTTCTAACTGCCAGGCACTGTTCTAGTGCTATTGTTGCAAACCAGGCTGCAATAAAGATCCTGGAGCACAATTCTTCATGCCTTTCTAGTACAGGTATCTTCTCTCCCTGATTGAAAGGAGACGGCAAGGAGGAGGAGCCTGCAGTCCATTATCTCACTTTCACTGGGGTTACCCCAGAAAAGAAAGGTGACCTAATCAAATCTCCTTGTAAACTTGCTAATGAAAGACCTCCTGGCAAACCCAAGGATATTTGCTAGCAGGAGAATCCTTATCTGTGGAATGTTTTCAGCAGGATGTACCTGGTGTGTCTAGGATTGCTCATAGTAAATAAACTTGGAATCCTAGGCGTTATGGAGTATGGATCCCTGAAAAATGTCCCATAAACTATGCAGCTCTCACAGTACAAAATGGACATACTTCATGGTCAACAGCTTCCCCCATGTAAGTGATGTGAGCACGTGCATTTGCTTAGAGACCTCCCATGTGAAATGTGGGACAGAGCACGTCCTCACACAGGAGGAAAGAACCAGGCAGTGTAATTGGCAGACAACTTCTCTCTGCTTCTATAAAGCCTCACAATTACATGTGTCCTAGAAATTATTAGGAAGCTTGATATGTAATAAGATCAGTGACTCCCAAAAGTTTAATCTAACAGTTTTATCATTGTGTTTTCTTTCTTCTTTTTTTTTTTTTTTTGAGGCGGAGTCTCGCTCTGTCGCCCGGACTGGAGTGCAGTGGCCAGATCTCAGCTCACTGCAAGCTCCGCCTCCCGGGTTTACGCCATTCTCCTGCCTCAGCCTCACGAGTAGCTGGGACTACAGGCGCCCGCCACCTCGCCCGGCTAGTTTTTGTATTTTTAGTAGAGACGGGGTTTCACCGTGTTAGCCAGGATGGTCTCGATCTCCTGACCTCGTGATCCGCCCATCTTGGCCTCCCAACGTGCTGGGATTACAGGCTTGAGCCACAAGCGCCCGGCCCATTGTGTTTTCTTAAAAGGAAAATTTGTTTTAAAAAGGCAAAAGAATTCCTTCTCTTACTCTTTCCTCAGTTAAACGTAAGAGACTGAAATTTTGCTTTTATGGACTCAGGTTTGTAAGAAATTTCACTTTAAAATGTACTTTTATTTTATATAACTCAATCTGATTTTCTAACTCTAAGCCAAAATTACACGTGATGCAGATTTAATTCAGTCATTTCTAAGTAAACAGTCAAATTAACTTTTCTGTCAATTCTGCTCTTTCGTGCTTCAGTCGCATCACATTCAAGCCCTCTCGGGTGCGCCACACTGGTCCCCTCCCTGCGGTTTCAGTGGATGAGGGGACGTTTGCGTAACTGTTGCTTCAACAACACAGGGTGAGGCCCCCAGTCTCTCAGGTGTCACTTGGTTTGGTCCTGCGCTCACCTCATTCTCCCGCTGCCACTTATGTGTCTGTCACTGGACACATGTTGAGCTCTTATTCATGACTTTGGCACTGGCTCCTTCAGGGACAGACATGGCCTCAATCAATCCCAAGGAGATACTGTTATAGGCTGAAATGTGTTCCCACAATCCAGTTGTGTTGAGATCCTGACCCCCAATACCATGGAATGTGACTGTATTTGGAGACAGGGCCTTTACAGGGATAATTAAGGTAAAATGAGGTGTAAAGTAGACTTTAGTCTATTATGACTGGTGTCCTTATAAGAAAAAGAGATTAAGACAGAGAGATGCACAGAGGGAAGACGATGTGAAGACACAGGGAGAAGATGGCCACTGGCCAGCCAAGAAGATGGGCCTCAAAATAAATGAACCCTTGACAACTGACCTCAGACATGCTGCTGACCTCTTCATCTCAGACTTCACCTTCCTGGACTATGAGAGAATCAATGTCTGTGTTCCAGCTGGCCAGTCAGTGGAACTTTATAATGGCAGGTGAGCAGGCTAAGACTGTCCACACTGCACCTGCCACAGCAGGCCCCTAGCCCCATGGCTGGCCCGGGTACAGGCCCATGAGCACATTCACAGTCGTGTGCAACACACTCTCTCAAGCTCTGTGACCCCCTGGGAGCCCAGAGGAACTTCTCGTGCCACTCAGAGTCATCCCTTGCCCTGATCCTGCTCCCACCTTCTATGGGGCAGTCCCCCTCCAAGTTCTAAACACACGTCTTGCACTCCTGGGTCCCAAACATGAGGGCAGCTTCCATCGGGGTCACCATGGAACTCAAAATGGAATGTGAAGGCTCCTCCCAGCCACCTGACGCCCTGGTGCTCTCCAATTCTCCTCTTCTCGCCCCACAGCTCAGGTGTTTCTCACAGGGAGGGTGGGGAAGGACGCACTGATGTTTGCCGTGTGCAGCTTGGTCTTTCTGCCTTTCATCTGAACCCTCGGCTCTTCAACCTGGAATCCAACAGCTGAGCCTCCTGTCCTGACAACTTCCCTTTGGGGTTAATGGTGACCCCGTGACCTCCCATCCAGACTGGACATGGTTAGTAGACAAGGGGGAGGAAAAGTCAGGCCAGGTAACAGATCTCAGACGGCCACTCTGCTCACAGAGCTGACCACACACCCCATGACCTTGCTTTCTTTAGGACACAGTCACATGTAGTTTGAAGAACCGGAGCAGCCAGGTCAAAAGTTTTCTAAGTTTACAGGAGAAAACTATAAACAAACACTCCCAATACAGCTCCTGCTGACTTTGCGTAAGACCCTACAGTAAGAGAAACCTCACTACCATCTGCATTACCACCTAACTGCAAAACTACTACGTCTAGACCTGTATCTCTCTGTCCCTACTGTGTGTATATATATTGTCACAGTCCATTTTCTGTTGCTATAACTGAATACCTGAGACTAGGTAATTTATTTTTTAAAAAAAGAAATGTATTCATTACCATCCTGGAGGTCAAGGGACTGCATCTGGTGAGGGCCTGCTTGCTGGTGGGGACTCTGTACAGAGTCCTGAGGTAGCACAGGGCATCACATGTTGAGGGAGCTAAACTGGCTCTTAACAAACCCACTGTCTATTTTTCTTAGATATGATTCAAATGTATTTGTTTAAATGCATGGAGTACAAGTACAATTTTGTCATTATACATGCACAGACTGCACAGTGCTGAAGTCTGGGCTTTGAGGGTATCCGTCACCCAAATGACATACATTGCACCCATTCAGAAATTTCTCATCACCCACACTCCTCCCACCCCCTCACCTTTCCAAGTCTCCATTCTCTACCATTCCACTCTCTACATCCACGTGTATATATTATTTACCTCACACTCATAAGTGTGAACGTGTGGGATTTGTCTTTCTGTATCTGACTTGTTTCACTCATGATAGTAGCCTCCAATTCTGTCCATGTGGCTGCAAAAGACAAGATTCCATTCTTTTGATGGCTGAAGAGCATTCCATTGGGTATAGATGCCACGCTGAAGAGTATTCCATTGGGTACAGATGCCACGCTGAAGAGTATTCCATTGGGTACAGATGCCACGCTGAAGAGTATTCCATTGGGTACAGATGCCACGCTGAAGAGTATTCCATTGGGTACAGATGCCACGCTGAAGAGTATTCCATTGGGTACAGATGCCACGCTGAAGAGTATTCCATTGGGTACAGATGCCACGCTGAAGAGTATTCCATTGGGTACAGATGCCACGCTGAAGAGTATTCCATTGGGTACAGATGCCACGCTGAAGAGTATTCCATTGGGTACAGATGCCACGCTGAAGAGTATTCCATTGGGTATAGATGCCACGCTGAAGAGTATTCCATTGGGTATAGATGCCACGCTGAAGAGTATTCCATTGGGTATAGATGCCACGCTGAAGAGTATTCCATTGGGTATAGATGCCACATTTCCTTTATCCACTCACCCACCAACGGACACTTAGGTTGATTCCATATCTTTGCTACTATGGATAGTGCTGCAATAAACACAAGAGTACAGGTATCTTTTTGATATAATGATTTCTTTTCCTATGGGTAGCTGGATATCCAGTAGTAGGATTGCTGGTTCAAATGGTAGCTCTATTTTTAGGACTTCGAAAAATCTACATATTGTTTTCCATAGAGGCTGTACTAATTTACATTCCCACCAACAGTGTATAAGAGTTCCCTTGACAACGTCTGCTATTGTTTGACTTTTTATTAACAGTCGTTCTGAGTGAGGTAAGATGATATCTCACTGTGGTTTTAATTTGCACTTCTCTGATGATAACTGATACTGGGCATTTTCTCATATGCCTGTTGAATATTTGTATATCTTCTTTTGAAAAATGTCTATTCATATCCTTTGCCCACTTTTTAATGGCGGTATTTTGTTGCTGTGAGTTGTATGAGTGCTCATATATTCTGGATATTAGACCCTTGTCAGGTGCATATTTTGGAAATATTTTCTTCCATCCTGCAGGCTATCTGTTCACTCTGTTGATTATTTCTTTTGCTGTGCAGAAGTTCTTTAACTCCCACTTGTCCAATTTTGTTTCTGTTGCCTGTACTTCTGAGAATTCAACAATAAATTATTCGCCAAGACCAATCTCCAAAAGAGTTTCCCTAGGTTTTCTTCTAGTATTTTTATAGTTTCAGGTTTAAGTCTTTAATCCAGCTTGAGTTGATTTTGTGTATGGTGAGAGATACGAGTCCAGTTTCATTCTTCTACACAGGGCAATCCAATTTTCCCAGTACCATTTATTGAAAAGGATGTCTTTTCCCCATTGTCTGTTCTCGTTAACTTTGTCAAAGATCACTTAGCTGTAAATATGTGGCTTTATTTCTGGGTTCTCTATTTTGTTGTCTAGTTTTATACCAGTAACATGCTGTTTTGGTTACTACAGCCTTGTATAATTTGAAGTCAGGTAATGCAGTATCTCCAGCTTTGTTCTTTTTGCTTAGAATTGCTCTGGCTATTCAGGCTCTTTTTTGGTTCCATATAAATTTTAGGACTGCATTTTCTACTTCTGTGAAAAATTACATTGGTATTTTGGTAGGGATTACATTGAATTTGTAGATTGCTTCAGACAGTGTGGTCACTTTAATGATATTAATTATTCCAGTCCATGAACATGGATGTTTTTCCATTGGTTTGTGTCATCTACAATTTCTCTCATCAGTATTTCGTAGCTTTCCTTGTGGAAATCTTTCACTTCCTTGGTTCAGTTGATACCTAGGTATTTTATTTTTGTAATTATTGTAAATGGGACTGCTTCCTTGATTTCTTTCTCAGCTAGATCATTATTGGTGTAAAGAAACACTACTGATTTTTGTACATTGATCTTGTATCCTGCAACTTTGCTGATTTATTTATCCAATCTAAGAGTTTTTCAGTCAAGTCTTTAGGTTTTTCTAGATATAAGGTCACATCTAGCCAGGGGCGGTGGCTCATACCTCCCAGCACTTTGGATAGCCAAGGCAGGCAGATTGCTTGAACCAGAAGTTTGAGACCAGCCTAGGCTATACTCTAACACTCCACCTCTACAAAAAAATTTAAAAATTAGTCAGGCATGTAGTATGCACCTGTAGTCCTAGCTACTTGGGGGGCTGAGGCAGGAGGATCCCTTGAGTCCAGGAGTTTGAGGTTACAGTGACCTAGAATAGCAGCACTGCACTCCAGTCTGGGTGACAGAGCGAGACTTTGTCTCAAAAAAAAAAGATTATGTCATCAGCAAACCAGGATAATTTGACTTCCTCTTTTCTAACTGGTATGCCTTTTATTTATTCCTCTTGCCTGACTGCTCTGGCTAGGACTTCCAGTACTATGTTGAATAGGAGTGATGAGAGTGGGCATCCTTGTCTTGTTCCAGTTCTCAGAGGGAATGCTTTCAAACTTTTCCCCTTTCAGTATGATGTTGGCTGTGGGTTTGTCATAGACGGCCTTTATCATTTTGAGCTTCTACGCCTTGTTTGTTGAGGGTTTTTATCATGCTGAATTTTACCAACTGCTTTTTCTAAGATGGTCATACGGTTTTGTTCCTAATTCTATTTATGGGATGTATCACATTTACTGATTTGCATATGTTGAACCATCCTTGCATCCCTGGCACATAACACATCATAGCATATTATCTTTTTGGTGTGCTGCTGGAGTCAGTTTCCTAATATTTTGTTGAATTTTGTACATCTATGTTCAACAGAAATATTGGTCTGTACTTTTGGTGTTGTGTCCTTGTCTGGTTTGGGTACTGGGGTGACACCGGCCTCATAGAATGAGTCAGGAAGAACTCCCTCACCCTCCATTTTCTGGAACCGTTTCAGGAGGGTTAGTACTAGTTCTTCGTAGGTTTGGTAGAATTCGGCTGTGAATCTACTTGGCCCTGGGCTTTTTTCTCTGTTAGGAGATGTTTTTGTTACTGATTCAATCTCACTGCTCATTATTCAGACCCACCCTCTTGATAACTAATCCACTCCTGTGACAACCTATCAAGGATGAATGGATTATGGATTCTGCCATTCATGAGGGCAGAGTCCTCATGACCCAATCACCTCCTAAAGGCCTCACTTCTTAATACTGTCACACTGGGGATGACGTTTCATCATGAGTTTCAGAGAGGACAAACATTCAGACCATAGCACATCCCTATTACGGAGCTTTTAATCTATATAATAAATTATAAAAATAATCAAATTTACTCATTGATTTTATGACAAGGTTCATATCAAATAAATCAAAATGAAACTTAAGCTGCATTTCTGAACCAACAAATCCTATCCTTTACCCTCCAAGCATGCATAAATCACCTTTCAGAAAACTCCTCTCAAGAAAATTCCCACTCTCTATCTGAACTGCAGCTACCAAAAATTCATTCATTTTCAATTTTTCCCCTTTGGCAGATTTTTTATAACTAGTTTAAAATATTTTGACCAAGGCACTAATTTCTTTTATATACAAAGAGCTCTTACTAATCAATAAGAAAAAGGCCTACAATCAGGTAGAAAAATGGCCAAGGTACATGAATCAGGAGTAGACAATAAAAGAAATATTTATGGTCCATTAATATACAAAATTGCTCAATTTAAGAAATTAGATAATACCATTTCTTTCCTCTCAGATTGGCAAATAAATAAAAGACTGATAAAACTCTAGAGCTACACGGGTAGGAGGAAAAGGGCCTCTTCTCCAGCTACCTAAGATGCTGAAAGGGAAGAAGGCCAAACGGAAGGAGATGGCCCTGGCCCCTGCCACCACGCAGCAGCAGGAGGCCAAGAAGATGGACGTCTGAGGAAAGGCCTAAGAATTTCTGCACTGGACAGGATGTCCAGCCATTACAGGGACTTCGCCCACTTTGTCAAAGGGCCTGCTGTATCAGGCTGCAGCGGCAAAGGGCCATCCTCCTTGAGTGGCTGAAAGCACCTCCTGTGATTGACTGGTTCACCCAGGGCTCAGGCCACAGGCAGCTAGCCAACCACGTATGCTGGCCCACAGCACTAACCAGGGACAAGCAAGAGAAGAAGCAGAGACTGCTGGCCTGGGCTGAAAGACAGCACTGGCCCAGGGGACATCCCCACTAAGAGACAGACCATGTGTCCTTCCAATAGGAGTTGATGCTGTCACAACATTCGTGGAAAACAAGAAGGCTCAGCTAGTGGTAACTGCACGTGACGTGGCTCCCACTGAGCTGGTTGTCTTCCTGCCTGCCTGTGTCCTGAGATGTGGGTTCCCTACCGCACTGTCAAGGAGAAGGCCTGACGAGGGCGTCAAGCCTGCAGGACCGACGAGTCTGCTCCACTGTCACCTTCACACAGGTTAACTTGGAAGACAAGGGAGCTCTAAGCTGGCGGAAGTTATCAAGACCCACGACAACAGATATGACAAGATCTGCCATCACTGGGAAGGCTACGCTCTGGGACCAAAATCTGTGGCTCATGTTGCCAAGCTGGAAAGGGCAAAGGCCACGAAACCTGTCACTAAACTGGGTGAAATGAACACTGTTGAGTTTTCTGTACATCAAAATAACACAAATTCTCCTTCAATAAAAAAGGGGGCATACACACACACACACACACACACTACTGACAAAAATATAAACAGGAAGACCTCTTTGGTGGGCAATTTGGCAAACTTTAAAATGCACATACACTTTTAAAAATAGCAATTCCACATCTAGGAATCTACCCAAAAGAAAACTCACATATATACAAAGATAGAACCCTAAGAATTTTTACTGCAATCCAGTTTATAATGAAATCTAGAAACAGTCTAAGGTTGCCATCAACTGGGAACTGATTCAATAAAAAATGGCACAGGCATACGATGGAATACCATGTGGCCACTACAATGAAGAAGAGTTTTTAAAATTGATATACAACTAAGTACATGAGAAACGTGTTTTAGAAAAAAGTAACTCACAGCAGTATGTCACATGTATTTTCAATAAAGGGAAGGAAAAGGAGAAGAATATCCAAGAGGTTGTGCAGACAGAGTAAGTGCATGAAAGGAAGCGGACTCTGAACTGCAGCTCTCCATGTGGAGCGGGACAGAGGCAGCAGCAGCATCTAAGGCTCCGACTCTTACAGTGCTTGGGTATGTTATTATGAATACATGGTGGAGAATGAGATGATGAGCACCCACCCACCAACACACGGCACCGCGAGACATAAAACTGCACCAGCACGAGCAAGGCGCCGCGGCACCCCTCCGGGAGAGGCCCCCCTGGCCTCGTACTTCCTCGCCCTCCCGCTCGCCCCTGGCTTGTCCTCCCATCTAGGGGCAGGCACCACCCTGGACAGCAGACTGCACTGCTCACCGGCTTGAGGCTTCTGTACTTTGCCTTTTTTATGAGCGCTGTTTTCAGATGTACTTCAGGTGATGCAGGTACCCCCATCTCGCTCAGATGTAGCTCTTTGGTATTCCAGTACACCCATGAGGTATTTCTCCATGCTCCTGTTAATGGTCTTATCTCAGTAAGAAACAGCTGAGAAGGAAGGAAGGCACTGCAAATCCACCCTTCTGCGGGCAGCAGTCCTCAAGTGCTGTGGTCTCAGGACTCCCGGGAGGACCTACAAACTATTGAGCACCTCAGCGAGCCTTTATCTTTGTGGGTTTCAGCTACTGACGTTTCTCATACCAGAAATTAAACTGAGGAAAAGTATTTATTCATTCATTTCAAAATTACACCAATCAATCCTTTACATATCATAAATAACATATTTTCATTTTTAAAATTTCCAAAATCCATTGTATGGAAATTTTAAGAATGTGGGTGCTGCTACTTAACCAGGTATTTTAATTAATATAATTAATTTAATTAATATAACTTTGAGTCAGTTTGCAAAGACACAGAATTAAACACACTTGCCTTAAATGAAACACAAGGCCATCATTTTTGATGACAGAAGCATTTCGAGATCCTGGCTTCTCTTTCACGTCAACCCGTTTTATAGTCACAGGCCTGAGTGTTTATCTCCATGAGAACCAGTTTGTGCTGGCTACAGACATTAGGCAGAGACAAGGAGCAAACTACACAAAAGGGAAAGCAGTCCACTTCCAAACATCAAATCATCCGCTTCAAGAATTTCAGACCCTCAGCAAGTCTACAAGTAACTCAGCTCCCATTCCTTGCTCCTCCCCAGAGGAGGAAGAAGCTGACGAGGATGAGCTGGCACAAGGTCATCACCTGGGTCAGTGTGCAGGGGGTTACAGCTTTCCATCTCACCAAGAAGAGGTCGAAATGCTGAGCAACAAAGAGTCTGGCTCGCTGGTTTCCAGGCCTCCACAGGAGCAAGTGGCCACTGAGGGCGGAAACCTGGGCTGAGCCTGCGGACAGCAGGATGGAGGTGGCAGTGACAAAAGCCTTGAGAAAGGACAGCAATGGAGAATCTAGTGGCAGTTAGGACACAGAACTGTTGGCCTTAGACACCAACTTGTGACTAGATGCAGCATTATATTGCATTATATTTCTTCTAATAGTCAGCTTTTTTTGCATACAGATTAAGAAAGGCTGGTGCCAGTAATTTAAAAGGGAACGTTTAACGTTCACAGAACCAGTAATAACTGTGTAGACAGAATGCTGAGGATTCTTCTAGGGCTAAGAGCGAGTGCCTAAGCCAAGGACACCGTCGGCAGGGGCCCCTCCTCAGGCCTGGACCTCAGAGCATGCTGGACACCACGCGCCTGCAGCACACTGCAGAGAGGAGCTGACGGGGCTGTCCAGGCCAGAGCTGCTCCACAGCCACAGAAAACCCCGCACTGGGGTGCAGGCAAGCCAAAGTGGGTTCAAAAGAAGAAGTTGGGGGTTAGATGCCCTTGGGGGGTATTGAAGAAGGGTGCATATAGACGCTGGGTAGCCAAACAAGGCGCTGTGCCAGGAATCAAGGCATTTCCTCTGAGCACCAAGCCCACCCTGCCATGCCCGGCTTCTGATCCTGGCACTGGGCCTTGAAGACCACATGGCTATCCTGACCAGGGGCTCGATGTTCAGCGCTGGGCACGGGCACTGCTTCCCAGGTGATGTGGGATGGGCTGGCATGTGAGGGTCCCACATCATTTTTCCTGGGGACTGGGGACAGCTACCAATCCTCACCCGGGAGCTGCTTCACTCTCTCACAGCTGTGATGGACTCACGGTCCTGTCAGATAAGGCCCCTACTCTGGGCATCTAAACCTCCCACACCCACTTTTCCAGACTCAGCCACTTTCCACACTGATGACCTAAGCCTTGTCTTTTCTGTCTTTCAGCAGCTAACCATCTTTTCCTTTGTTAACAATTCTGTATACTGAATTTTTCCTGTTCAAATACTGCTGTGTTTCCTATCTCCTGGCTGGATCCTGACTGATTCCACCTGAGTTTGTGCAAAGTAAAGCCCTGAAGTCCCCGTCACCACTAACAATCCGGAGTCACGTGAAGCTCGCTACCTGACACCGCTGCACCCTCCAGGGGCCCCCTCTGCTCTCTCCCTCCCTGTGCCAACTCTTCTTCTTCCTCTAATTTCCAGGCCCTTCCTGCATCCCTGCTGGCCCCTTCTCTCAGCACAGGCCAGCGTCCAGGTTGGACCCTGATCATTGTGCATGGTCACGGCCACCTTCAAAGCTCTGCAGACCTGCCCAGAGGGACGTCCGGACCCATCTTGTGGCCACATCATGACCCCTGGAAGCTTCTGCTGCTCTAACAGGGGAGGCTATGGGATCAGACTGACCTCACTACGCAGGAAGGCCCACTTGGCAAAGTAAACAGCAACAGATAAACTTCAAGAGATTACAGCAGGAACCCATAAAACACAACATGTTACTACCTATTTATTTTTAGACAGTGTATCACGCCACATTATGAAGGCCATTCCAAATCACACACAGGAGTGTCTCTGTGGGAAGCGGCACGGAGTGCCAGGGCTGTCTTGGTCCCAGCACTTACATGCCCTGTGACTGCAGGCAAGTCACCTGACAGCCAAACCTCAATCTCCTGGCCTGATGGCCTCAGGATTCCTATCAAGGTAAGGATGCACTCTGCAAAGCAGTGACAACCGCACCGTTATTTCCAACCCTGAGGACATGCCGGCTCCCCTTCTGCTCTGCTCCAGTGTGGATGGGAAGAGCCAGGACCCTCATCTTCACTGCAAAGAAGCCCAAGACTGGCATCACAATCCCACCTACACACCCATGTCACCCGCCCCAAGGAGCAGTCCATTCACTGGTGGGATGGGGATGACAGCGGTATCTGTCTCTCAGGTCCCCTAAGGACCATAAGCATCACTGTCAATCAACTAAAATAGCATCATACTCCCCACTGTCCAGGTCACTTTGAATTTCAGGAGAAAGCAGGTGAAGGTGCCCTGTAATCCACAAAGAACCACATAAACACCAGTGTCAACCTTCACTACACTACAGCAGTGGAGAAAACATAGTTTTAAATATGTATTCAAAGAGATGAGGAATCCTTGATGCCAAAGAACATTTTCACCACTTTCCAGGGCTCTTCACCTCCCCATCCCTGGCCAATACAGGCAGCTCACACTGAGGCCGGCTCCCTGACAGTGGCCCTGCACCACCACCTATGGGCTCCACGGGGAAGTGAGGGGAGGCCCAGGGCAGGCAGGAGGGCACCTCCTTGAGAATCCAGCCCAGGGCTCAGATCAAGAGACAGGAAAAGACAGCAGCAGCACGCACAGCTGCAGAATGACTCCTCTAAAAAGGAGTCTGAGGCCAGGTGTGGTGTGGCTCATGCCTGTAATCCCAGCACTCTGGGAGGCTGAGGCAGGAGGATCACTTGAGCTCAGGAATTCAAGACTAGCCTGGGCAACATGGCAAAATCCCACCTTTACAAAAAATATAAAAATTAGCCGGGCATGGTAGCCGGTGCCTGTAGTCCCAGCTACTCAGGAGGCTGAGGTGGGAGGATCACTTGAGCTCAGGAGCAGGGGCTGCAGTGAACTATGATCGAGCCACTGCACTTGAGCCTGGACAACAGAGCCAGACCCTGTCCCCAAAAATAAAGAGGAAGCTAAAAATCCATATGATTACAAGTGTTTTAAAAAAACACAATTATATGCTTACATACATCAAAATATTATCAGTGATCATTTTGAGGCGATAAAACGAGAAATCTCTATCTCCATTTTTTAAATTTTATTTTATTTTAGAGTCAGAGTCTCGCTCTGTCACCCAGGCTAGAGTGTAGTGGCTGCAACATAGCTCACGGCAGCCTTGAACTCCTGGGCTCAAGCGAACCTCCTGCCTCAGCCTGCAAAGCACTGAGTCACAGGCATATGCCACAGCTTCTTCCTTGCCTTTAAATGCTCTCTCAGGTGCCGCATTTCATCATGGAAAACACTAGCCCTGGGTAGGGGAATCAAGTAGAAATAATCGTCAAACACGGCCTTTCCTACTCCCCGGCCCTGCCCACCCATCAGCAGCCTTAGAGGGTGTTCTTTGGATA
Source organism: Trachypithecus francoisi (assembly GCF_009764315.1). Lineage (NCBI taxonomy): Eukaryota > Metazoa > Chordata > Mammalia > Primates > Cercopithecidae > Trachypithecus > Trachypithecus francoisi. The sequence continues at coordinate 3,414,354 of NW_022681454.1, read as the reverse complement.
GTCTCAGGATGTGAACAAACACTAAAAAGGTGTCTTTACATCATAAAAGGCCAGAGTAGTTTCTTTGAAACAAAGGAAGTGCCCACCCCCATCACCTGTCAGAACGGCCCTGGCTCCAAACAGAGCACCCACCGCACAGCCCCACACAGCAGCACCACCTCCTGCTGGAGGAAGTCCTTCCAGAGGGTTCCCTGCACCCAACCGCACAGGCACAGCCCCGCACAGTCCCGCATGGCAGCACCGCCTCCTGCTGGACAAAGTCCCTTCCAGAGGGTTCCCAGCTTTACTCATTTACTCTCTTTCCTGCTCCAAACTTAGCTCCTAAAGGAAGGCAGGGCCCCCAAAGGGATGCTGATGGGTCCAGGTCTTCGAGGCAGCACTACACACCACGAGGTACCCCTTGGTGAGCAGGCAGCATGCGGCTCCCAGGGCCCACTGCAGAGTCCAGCCGGCGTTTTCCACAGCAGGATATCCCCCATGGAGGCTCCCGGTACTTCAAGAATATTCTCGTCTCAAGAGGGATGTGGGACACTGGGATGAAGATTCTGGGGTCAGACCTAAAATGGGCTTCAAGGGGCCACAGGGACAGAGCAAGGGAGGAGCAGGAAGGGGAGGAAGGGCCTTACCCAGAGCTCTAAGATGACAACTTCCCTCTCGCCACCACCTCTCCTGCCCAGATGTCCTGCCCAGACCCAGCCATCAGAGCCAGAACCAGAACCAGGGACTCCAACAGGGCAGGGGGCGAGGAGTCCCAGCAAGACACAGTCCACAGCCCAGAGGCAATGCAGACACCCTGCGATGGCCACAGAGGCCACAGGGCCAGCCAGAGGAAGCCAGGACTGTGCAACCTGGTGACTGGGAGTCGCCTCCCCATGGCTGCTAAGTGAGGAGGTTGGGCCTCTGTGCTGAGTGGCTTCTGGCAGGCTTACCTTTTTATCTTCCTTAGTCTTTCGAACATTTCGATGGGGACCAAAAATGTTTTGCATTCCAAAGGCCTTCCTGGACCACTCCCTCTTCGGAGCGCTCAGTGGGGGCTGTGCGAAGCTGCCCTCCACCCTGTAGCGGTCTGCGGGGATCTTGCTCATAGGAGGGGGCAGTGTGCCGCAGTTGACGCTGGACCAGCCGTCAGTGGAATCTGTGTAAGACTCCTGGTCGCTGGCATGTCCGCACTGCCATTCCCGGAGCACGTGAACCGGGAGCCAGCGCTGGTTGAAACCACAGCTGGCGCCCACGGTGCCCCTCTTGGAAGGGGGGACTGAGCTCCTCAAAGGAGCTGGAGGCACGTCCACAGGAGAGGCCGGTCCTAGGTGCTTGTTTAGGTCCCGGAACCTGTCAGTCTGAGGAGCAGCCTCAAATTGGGGGCTCCCTTCGGAGTCCGGACAGAAGGGCCCAGTCCAGGGAGCACCCCAGGGCTGGGTACCCCTCCCACCCACACCATCCCACGCGCTGCTTCCGGGGCCGTGCCTGCTTGAGCTCCCACCCAGGTCCACCACAAGGACTCGGTTGCTCTTCTCCTCCTGGTGGAAGTTCCCAATGCCGCTGTCACTGTTGCTGCTGGTGCTGTTGTTCTGGTGGGCATCGGCGTCCCCGTCCAGAAAGGCGCGGGCCCGCATGCCCTCAATCAGCTCACCCATGTCTCGGTACAGGACAGAGATGAACTGTAAGACAGGGAGGGAGGACGCCGGGAATTCCAGACAGCCATTGGTGTCCGGGTCAGCCGTGCACTCAAACCCAAACCGCCGAGCAATGCCTTGGTGGATCTTGTGATTAAACAAGTCTGGGTCCACCATGAACACGTGGCAGGAAGTCCGCAGGGCGCCCTCCTCCTCCTGGGCCAGGCTCCCGTCATCATTCGTCTGCATGGTCACCAACCCAAAAAATCGCCGGTCGTCCGGGCACACGGCGCTGAAGGCCAGCTTCTCAGCCGGGTACTCGGCCACGACCCCAGCCTTGTCAGTGCTCAGCTGCACACAGTCGTGCATGATCTTCATGGTCACCAGCGAGTGGATTTTCTGCTCTGCCCGCAGGCGCCGCATGCAGCTGCGGATGGCTTGCAAGCTGTCAGACTCCAGGTTGGAACTCGTGGAAGGAAGCTCAATGGAGCCTAAGTAGCCCACAATCATCGCCACGTTTAAAATACTTGCATCCAATGTGAAATCGTCATGACTTTCTAGTCCAATGCTAAAAACCGAATCATCATGAATAACTTTTGATATTTCCTCCTTAGAAAGCATGTTGGGATTTGGATTATTTATACTTTCATGTCCAACATCAAATCGAGCTGCGGCCGACTCCGAAAGCGATCTTTGTTTCAATTTCAAGGGCTCTGAACTGCTCGCACAAAGGCTCGGGTTTTCAAAAATCATATTGAAAATTCCACCAGACTGCATGTCCTCCACAACTCGCTCTGCTCTGTTTATACCGAGTGCTTTAGAATCCAGCTTGGGTTTCAGCCAGCCTTTTCCTTCATAGAGTCCTCCGTCTTCGTCACTGGAACAGGATTCCAGGCGGCCGATGCCTTCAGCGATCACCATGTGCAGGACACCAGAGCACTTCCCAATTAATTTCACTACATCTTCATGAGATGCTTTTTTCACGTTGATTTCATTGACAGCAAATATCTGGTCTCCAGCTCGGAGGCCCACGAAATCCGCAGGGCTCCCTCTCATGACGCAGCTGAGCACACAGGGCGCCTGTCCCGAAAGTGTGAATCCATAGCCGGCCCTCCCCCGGGCAACCTCCACACTCCGCACCCTCGGGGGCGCTGGCCCAGGCAATGGGCGCTTGGACGCCTCCCCAACTCTAAACATTCTGATGAGCTTCCAAGACCAAGAGCACGTTTCATTGTTCCCGTGGAGCCATATTTGAGGGAATGCTTGATGCTACCATGTTTGCTTCTTCAAACAGTGCCCTAAGAAAGAAAAATGAACAGCTCACTATTAAAGCTCATCTTTCTCCACTGCTCACTGGTATTACCTAAACACAAAAACATAATTCATAATAAAAACCACCACAGAAAGCACCTCTAAGTGTCTATAGATAATAAATCTTCAAGTCAGGCAAAGAAACTTCCTTTCGGAGTAGAAAATGTCTCCCACAACTGCTACCTTGTTACTGCACGAGTTCCTGTTCCCGCCCGGCAGACCCACCGACCCACCGTGGGCGTGAGGATGCAAGACTGCTTCCCCGTGCTGCTTCCACACCCTCTGATGGATGGAAAGAGCCCCTTGCTACTCAAAGTGTCGTCCGTGGACTGGCAGCCTGTCTGAAAGGCAGACTCTCGGGCTCCACTCAGAACAAACACACCCAAACCCACGTTTCATGGGACAGCAGCGTCCAAGCGTGAGAAGCAAGGCCTGCTACAGGCTTCAGGTTCAAAGGCACCTGCAGAACAAAGTCTAACTCCTTCGTTGATTACAAATTCCCTCACATAGAGTTTCCCCTCAGGAGAGGGGTCACCTAATATTCCATGACCCTCCCACATTAATTTATTTTGAATACACTGTGTGGGGGAAAGTGCATTAGCCTGAAACAACCTCCATCAATACTGCAGAGGCCACCCAACAGGCTAGATAAAAACCACCACCAAAAAAAGCAAAGAAACATCATATTAACTCAATTCTTCCAGGGGGTATGACTTTAAAAGTATTGGCTGTCATTAAGAACAAACTTGTCAGGGGTTCCCAGACCACCCCCAGGCCAGTGATTCCCAGGACTTAGTACAAAGGTGCACTCACAGCTGAGATTCATCAGAGCGAAAGGATTCCACACAAAATCAGCAGGGGCAGAGGCCCATGGGGCGATGTCCTGAGGAAACTTGGCCCGAGCTTCCAGAATCCTCTCCCGGTGGGGTCGCGCAGGACGCACTGAGCTCCCCCCAGAGTGAGCCGTAACAGTGTGTGCAGTGTCGTCACCAGGGAAGACCACCGGAGACTCAGTGCCAGAGTTTTGACTGTGGGCTGGGCACAAGGGCACTCTCTGCCTGCCTCGCACCCAGACTCTGGACTCCCAGAGGGAAGGCAGGTTCTCAGCACAAACCCTGTTGCCCACACAAGCAGCTGAGCACAGGGAGCCCCTCCTCAGTGAGGACGGTGGGCACCGTCCTGACACCACTCGGGGCCAGCCTGGCACACAAGCCTCTCTGGATGGTCTCGGGCCTGCTGTGTAGTCTCTCCTGCAAGACTCTTTAAAGATCACTTGAAAAAGCAATACAGGAAGTGATGATGTTCTGAAGACGCAAAATAGAACAGAGGGTATGTTGTTTAAAGAAATACTTGTTTTAAAGGTATTAGAAGAGATTTTTGTGTCTTGGGATACAGTTTCCAGCAACAGGATCATAAACAGATTTGAAGTAATTTACACACACAAAAGCTACAGAACTAGACAAAGTGGAAAGGCTATTACTGGGTGACTCCAAGAGTGGCTTCTGTGATGACAAACACGGACATACAACATGCACACTTAGTAAAATTATGTTTTGATAGAGAAGAGTCAAAAATGAATATAAATTACATTACTCAATATCTAAGTAGTACTATATTAATAATTTAAATATTAGGACTGGGCATTTAACTATTTAATGTTCATCATTAAAAAATAAGTAAGTAAATGTAAAAGTTGGCCAAGAAACATCCCTGGAGATCTTCTCACTGGATCTCCTTCAGAGGTGTGACAGGCTGGCTGCTGGCCCCGATACACCCACGTCTTCACTCCCAAGCTTCTGGATGGCTCCTCCCATCCACGTGACCTCGTGAAGGCTCTGGAGATGGGGAGAGTGTCAGGTGCGCCCGTGTAAGCCTGGGGTCAGAGCCAGAGGGGATGGCCATGTGGGAAGGATGCAGAGATCGCAGGGATTCAAGGACGGGTCTCGAGCCCAGGCAGACGGGCAGGCGGTCGCCTCCAGAAGCTGCAAAGGTGAAGGAAGCAGACTTAAAGCCGCCAGAGGAACCAGCTCTGCCACATCTGCCATCAGCCAGGTCACAGTGACTGCAGACATGAGGCCCCTGAAAACGCAGGAGAATTAATGCGTGTTGTCTTAAGCCCCCCAGTTTGTGGTAATTTCTTTCAGCAACCCCAGGAAACAAATACAAGGGGGAATCACTTGATCACAGGTGAGGCGAGAGGGAAAGCAGGACATGCATGAAACGGTCTCACTAAAGCACACTCGGAAAAGCATCTGGCTCATGGTAGATGTCACACAACAAAGGTGCTGTTGTTCCCGTGACAGCAAATGCCAGCTATCACTGTGAACGGCCCCAGGACAGCAGGTCATGAAGCCTTGATGGCTTCCTCCAGGAACAGAGCACCTCTTGGCTTTCTCTTCAAACAGGAATAGATACTGCCTCAATGAAAGACATGACTTCCCAGTTTATTTACACCATCCGCCTCACACTGTGTGACATAATGATGGATAACAGTCTTCTATGGAGTCCACTCAATTTTTCTACTAGACTCTTACTGTCATGTGCCTCTGCTTATTAAAAAGAAATGGTGTGTAATTCATATAAGTAATATCTTATTATCTATAATCACGTTTGTTTTTATTTTTTAGAGACAGGGTCTCACTCCATTGCCCAGGCTGGAGAGCAGTGGCACAGTCATTGCTCAGGGCAGCCTCAAACCCACTCCTGGGCTCTAGCCATAGCGAGCACACCCCCATACTCAGCTAATTTTTTTTTTGGAGAAAACTGTAAAACTGTATTGAGATATTTTAAGTCATGTATCTAATATAAAACCAGTTTGCATTGCTTCAGCTTGTCTTTGTTGAAACCTGTGGTTGCCCTTCACCTCCTTCTGGCAATTTAAATTGCTCTGATTTTGGCAGAAACTTCCCCTGGACATCAGGACCATCTCCACCTTCATCCCAGTCTTTGAGACAGCACCTGGAGATCAGCTTCCTGGTCCAGCACAAGAATTTCAGTGACACCGTGATCTTCCTCTCTCCTGGCCAGGTGCAGGACCCTGACCTTCAGGTGGTGGTCCCTCTTACTGAGGCTATTCACCGCTGGGCTCAAGCCCAGGCCCAGGTAGCTCAGGAGGCTGCAGATACCATCTGGGTCTAAGCCTACATGCTGATCTTCCTTGCCAACTCATATTTCACACGGCTGCTTCTCAGTAGTGGGGAAAGAGTCCAGAACGCAGGAATGCAACCCTCACACCCTCGCAGGTCCACAGTGTTCACCACATGGGTGAAGGGGCCGAGGGAAAGACACCCAGTGAACGTTGGCTAACGTTTTAATTTTTCTGTAGACGAGGTTTCACTCTGTTGCCCAGAGTAGTCTCAAACTTCTGACCTCAAGCAATCCTCCCACTTTGGCCTCCCAAAATAATCACATATGTTCAGCTTATAGTTTAATTTTTCCTTAAACTGTATCAATTAATAGTAAAGCTAGCAGAACAGACAGTGAAATTCAGAAGACCACAGGGCACTGGATTCCAGCTGAACTTGCATTACAGCATCGGGGCTACCAGTAAGAACGCCCGCTCCCAGGCCCCTGCACCTCCCAGAGACTCTGACTTAGTAAGTCTGGGGCAAGGCCAGGAAGCTCCAACTACTCCACACACACACACACACACACACACACACACACACACAACCTTCCAGCTAACTCTGAAACACCCTGACTGGAGATCATCTAACCCAGCCTCTTCATTGTGTGGAAAAGGGAACAAGGTCCAGCCAGAAGCAATTCATCCAAGACCCGAGGCAAAGATGGGATGTGATACGAAGGTCCCCACTGGCCGCACAACACTGCCGCCTCCCATCAGCAGTCACCGACCACACCACACAGGCTGAGTGTCCCTTAGAAGAGATTTTTGGGACCTGAAGTGCTGTGGATTTTTTCTGATTCTGGAATATCTGTATATACGTAATGAGATATGTTGCGATAGGATCCAGGTCTAAACAGGAAATTCATGTATGTTTCATATACACCTTATACACACAGCCTGAGGGTAATTTTGTGCAGTATTTTTGATAATGTTGTCCATGAAACAAGGTTGGTGTCCATCAAGCCATTAGAAAGCAAAGGTGTCACCAGCTCAGCGATGCCTGGGGCGTCACATCCGTGTCAAAGGTTTCCGATTCTGGAGCATCTGGAAAGGGATGCTCAACCCATACTGTCACTCCTTCACTCACTCATCATTAAAAACTCAGGGTGTAAAGAGGACAATAAAACAAAACAAAGGAAACAAACTCAGGGTGATCTAGAAATAAATATTGCTGCCATGACACTTTTCTATTCCCTTCCAAAGTTAAAACCTCCTATGAAAGGTCCTGTTCTGATAAACTCCTCCACTCATGCTGGGCAGCACCCCAGACCTGCAAATACAGAGAGGGGTCCTAGCCCTGAGCCACGATGCAGCAGGCCCCAAGCGAGGCAGGGCCGGAAAGACCAAGCCAGTACCTAGCCGTAATGACCACGTACACAGTGCGAGGCGAGAGAGAAGCTGTCCTCCGAGGGCAGAGAGTCTGGGCGCACTGAGGAGAAGAAGACAGCGAGGGGCAAGAACAGCACTATATTGACTATCACAGCCTCCAGGGTGACCCCACAGGCTGCTATAGCAGCCCCCACTACCAGGACTTGCCGTGCAGCACATGCCATCCTAAACACCACCGCTCTGAGGAAGGCTCTGTTACAATTCTCGCATGCAGATGAGGGAGTGGGGGCACAGAGAAGCTACGTAACTTGTCTACCAGCACACAGCCAATTAACAGCAAAGGCGCATTTGAACTCGGGCTATTCTTGGCTTACCCACACTTACATGGATTCATAGAGGAAGGGCCTGAGACAGCAAGACACCACACCACCTTCTCCAGCTGGGACCTGCCCCCACAGGCACCTGCCCACCTCCTACCCTTCCACAGTCATCATGTCCCAGCAGCCTCCCCCCATCACCACCTCACAGTGCCCACAGGTGCCAAACACCCACTCGGCACCCCCTCTCCCACCACACCAGGGACACACACACCAGACGATCTGATGCCTGCCCTCCAAGACACACCCATGCAGACCCGCACTGGCCATCCCTGCATCCATCCACCTCCACCACTCACCTGAGGGGCCCTCCAAGAGGTGAGTGGTCACTCTTCCCAGACCTTCCCTGGACCCAGACCAGACTGGACCTGCCCACCCTGGACACGGCAGGACATGGTGCCAAAGGGAGTGAGCAGATTCTGGAATCATGAAGGCCACTTCCAGGCCATTTTACTGAGCCACCAGTCAATACCTTTCCACACTTCCCTTCTCGGGGTGCAGCGTGAACTGGAGACAGCCCTTGCCTTAGCCTCCCAGGCCCCAGTTCCTCTCCCACTTGGTCCCCCTCAGAGGACACCTGCCATTCCCAGGTCCCAGATCCTGCCCCACACGGTTCCCCTCAACAGACACCTGCCATTCAGCAGTGTTGCGAGTGCCGACTACGTGCGAGACTCTGCGCAGGCTCAGGCTGTAACATAAGGAAAATAGTCCCTTCCAGGAAGACCTCTCGGCCTTCAACAACGGGCCTGGGAGGGGACAGGTAACCCAGGACACAACAGATGACAGCACAATCCTGAGAGAGTGGCTCCCAGCCCTGAACAGCGCCAGCCGCTTCCCAGAGCTAAAGGCAGACAAGAATCTTCGAATGCAAAGGGCCCACCAAGCCCTGAGCAAGGAGATGAAAAAAGTCCCACAGAACTTTCAGAAGAAAAAGACAAGTCTCCCACAAAGGCATGAGAATCTACCACCAGACACCTGAGAACACAGAGCCTGCAGGTGCGTGGGCCTTAGGCAGCCAGGTGGTGGCCTGGGGAGATCATCACAGGGCTGCACAGGCCACCCAGAGCACACAGCGCCACGGACCAGCTGTTCTCCCCACGCACCTCACACCCTGGCCGCCCGTGGAAATAAGTACGAATCGCTAGCCTCACTCCAAGACTTACAATCTGCAAACGGGGAGGGTGCCTCGCCATTACAGTGCCATGGCCCGCCTGCAGCAAGGGGAGTGCTGAGCTAACATGCTTCACATCTGAATCTGCCCCAAGTCCTGTGACAGGGAACAGAATCTCTCTCATCGAGGACACAGCCTCTTACTAACGCTGGCTGTTGAGATTGTCACGTGTGTTTCTTTCTGCTCACCTCCAGAAGTGCACCTGCCCTGTCTGGCCAAAAATTGGGGTGCTGCAGGCATTGGGAGGAACACAGCAGACGCAGACCTGCAATTCCGCAACCAGCTCAGGGCCAGCGCCCTAGCAGCACCAGACGGACAGGTGCTCCGTGCACACAGCCCCTGGGCCCAGAGCTGCCTGCACACCTGACCACATGGTCCTGGGGCAGTTCACCAAGGCACCACCCCAAGAATCCCACAAACACCAACCATGCTTCCTAAGCCTCTGCACGTTTCCTCTGCCCGGGCGCCCCCAGACATCCTGGTGAGTCTGGCTGGAGCCCAAATACACCAGGTAAGGAAAATACCCCCTGCTGTCTCTAAAAGACTTTTTGGAACTTTGGGAAGAAGGAAGGACCCTTTTTAAAAGGACTGTGTGTCAGGCAGGACCTTCTGAGTGTAGAATTTCACATCTCCTGCCCAAATACCAGGGCACTTAAAAGAGTTCTGCGAACACAAGGAAACAGACTGCCGTCTGTCCACACATTTCACAGTGGGGAGCGCCCTCTCCATGCTAGGCACAGTTCTAGGCACGAGCAGGGGCCGCGAGGCCTTGGGGTTGGCACACCCATGGCCCGGGGCAGGTGCGCGATCCACGCCTGCCGAGTGAGGGAAGGAGGGAAGGGTGTCAAGAACCTATTTGGCTGAAACATTCTTAACTTTCTCTAAGTATCTGAATGTAATTATTTCTATGCATGTTTTCTACATTTTCTAAAAATAACAAATATTACTTTTGTACTAAAAAAGTAAAAGTAAGAGGGTTGATGAGGTTTTACATGAAGGCCATTGTAATCATGAATAAAATACCTAATTGCTAGTTTTACAAAAATCCACCTGGCCTTCTCTCTTCAGACCCACGGCAATCCCACCCCAGGTTGGCTCGGTGGAGACGGACCTCACGCCGTGTGCACACGCTCCGCAGTGTGGCCTGTCCCCAGCGGTGCACAGGTCCACGTCCAAGACAGTCTGCCTAAGAGCAAGACGCATCGGCAAAGGCCATACCCAGGACAGAAAAGCAGCAGCGCGTGCTGTTCCATAAAGCTCCTAAGCTGGTGGGGAGAGGCAGTTAAGAGGTGTGAATGATGGGCTCACCCCAAACCCCACTTCCGTCAACAAGAGCTTGGTCAGCACCAACTCAGAAAAGAGAGTGACGTGATGAGAGAAACCAAACATCGGAAACTGATGAAAACTCACCCCAGCACACTTCTTAGTTGCCTACAGTGAGGGGCTAGAAAGAAGCCTCCAAAAAAGCACCTGGAATCCACCGTCACTCCCTGACCCCAAACCCCATCACCCCATCACCCCCTACCCAGCCCAACCCAGCTCCTCCAGCGAGGGCTGTTGCTACTTGCCGGGTTCATAAGGCAAGAGCTGTGTTGTTCCCACCCACCAGCGTCCCCCAGGACATTCCCCACCCAAACAGAAGCAGAGTGCCACAGAGGGTGGGCTCAGACGCCCGAGACCACTCCCTGCTGCCTGCTCAGTCCCCTGCACCAGTTACTGCCTCGCCAGGCACCCGTGCAGTGACCCTGAGGCTTCAGTGCTGGAGCAGACCGACAGCTATTTGTGTTTAAGGAAGGAAACGTCATCAAGGCCAGTGCCTGACTGAGGAACAGAGGGTGCCATGTGTCTACAACAAGGCAGGACAGGAGCCCAAACATTCAACTCCAGTTATGCTAAAGAAATCTACATGACACAGGGGTGGAAAGGCCGTGCCGCTTAGCGAGTGGGACTTCCCAAGTCAGCCTTTGTCCCCACACTATGGTGGAGTGACACCGGCATCCGTCTCCTCGTCTCCACACCCTCCCCTAAACTCATGTCATCGTCATTGCACCTCCTGCCACTGACTCTCCTCTGAGCAGCCCACTGCCCCATGGCCCCCAGTGCTCCAGCCAGCCAGTTCCTCCTTCCACTTCTGTCCAAGGCAAGCCTGCTGTGCATGTGACATCAAGGGAAAGGTGCTGTGTGCTGAGGTACAGCAAGATGGCTGGAGCCCCTGTAAAGAGACGAAGGGTGGGCCTTCCAGACTCTCATGGAACAACTAGGCCCCAAGAAGCTTATGGGCATGACTCCTCACCCTTCAGGACCCCGAGGCAGAGCAGGGCTCATCTCAGAGGGATACCAGGTATGGCTCGTGCCTGATGGAATGGACACCAGTGAGACTCCCAGGAGGCCCATAAACTTAGAACTATCACTGCCAGCTTGAACTACAAGCGTCAGAGTTAGTACACAATAAAAAGTGGGTGCTGAACCCCAAAATCCTACTGGCAGGAAGCAGGCTGAGGAAACAACTCAACTGCATTAGGAGCTGTGTTTCAGACAAAGGGAAGCGTGAGTCAGAGAGAGGACTCAAAGCCTCTGAGGGCAGAGGGACAGCTAACAATCCCAAATCGTGACACCTGAACAAGGAACTGCCACCATCTGCCAGGCTGGGTCTCCGAAGTGAGGCACGCCTGAGGCTCCTTTCTGCCTCCATTTTCCCTCATTTTGAACAGGCAGGTCTGGCCTGCGGTGCTTGCCATGATGGCACCGTGGCTGTGGGTGGATGAGCTGACAGCGTGTCTCTCTAGTTCAGGTCAACAGCCCGGGGCACCGTGCACCCCAGGAGCTGCACCTCAGCCCACCTAGAGCCAGTTTCGAGGATGATGTGGGGCTCTGAGCAGATGCTGTCACAAAAGGATCTTGTGGGGAGTGTATCTTGTGTGTAGGAGGGACATGAATCTCTGGGAGCAGCAGGTCCATGGTGACAGGTAGCCTCTGAGATGGCCCCCATGACACCACCTCCTGGTCATCCTGCCCCTGCAATCCCTCCCCTGGGGTGTGGGCTGGACCTAGCAACTCGCTTCTAACAAACAGAATGTGCAAAAGAGATGGGTGTCACTTCCAAGATGAGGTTACCAAAAAACCATGGCTTTCCTCTCACTCATGCTCTCCCTCACTCGCTCTCAGGGAACTCACTGCCCAGCTGTGAGCTGCCCAAAGAAGCCACCCACATGACAAGGAATGGGTGTCTCTGGCCAACGGCCAGCGAGGACGTGAAGTCTTCCAACAGTGATATTACCAACCCTGGAAGCGGATCTTCTGAGGCTGCCGGCAGCCACACGAGAGTGCATGGAAGCGAATCCTCATCGCCCTGGCCGACGCCTTGATCACAGCCCTGCGTGAGCGTCACCAGGACACCTGACCCCAGAAGCCTTGCAGCTACAGACACAGCGTGCTGCACAGCGGCAGCAAACCAACGTGCCACGTGATGCAAAATACCTCCAGGGTCGTTTGACTTGCTGCCGTTCCTGCTATCAGCACAAAATGGCGCTGTACTTACTTCTAGGTGGCAATGTACAGCAGGTGGTTTCACAAATGGTCCCTGAAATCTCCTCTGTGAGGAGGTGATTAAGGAAATTACGCCGGATACACCAGAGACAAACACTACAGAATGGGGAAAAGTGGCTAAAAAGAAGCCGAACTGATCATAATCTCACAAGCGAAGTCTAATTATCCCATTTTATAAATGAGGAAACCGAGGCTCCGGCACGACGACTGGAGGCAGTTAGGATTCAAAGCCAGGCTGGCTGACTGCAGTCCGGGCTCCACAGTGTGGCCCCAGCTGCCTCCCTCTCCACCAGCACAGGCCTGGGAGAAAGCAGCCTCCCTGGAAGCACACATTTCCGCTAACAAAAACTATGTATCTGGTTCTCACAGAGTCTGTCGCAGTTCCTGGGTAGCTTTAGTCTCCTGAATCTGAATATTAATCATCTACGTTTAGGCAGCAGGTCAGTAGCCACCAACATTATGAGTAGTTTTTGAAGAAATATGCATAGTTTTTGAATAATATATTCGGCTGAACTGAAGAGTACAATACATAAAATGTCCCAGGTCAGCATTTTGTCATCATGCATAGTTTTGCGTGGGTCTTTTATAAATGTCAGTTCTTGAGGTTTTAACATTTCAAATCCAAAGAAACCAAGAGGCTGAGCATCAGGGACACACACATTAAATGCCTCCATTCCGGGCTCGTGGAGCAAATGCGCTTTCTTTCTCTTCCAGAGTCAATCTCAGAAAGATCCCGCACATTGCTAGGCAGCAACACAGTGATTCGGTGCTTAGAAAAGAATTCACTCAAAAAACAATGCAGTTTTCAAAATTTGGAAGTACTAAAAACATGAATGATTAGGGGAAAGAAACGAGAGGCAAAGAAGAAATTAAAGACTGGCAACTTTCAGAATGCTTTGTTTCTTTGAACACTTGAGAAAAAGGTATACACTATTACAGTCCAGCAACAGTAAAAGGAAGTAGCATTCAGAAAGTCATATAAAGTTGAAGAAATAGTTGTGCTAACGTCACACTAATACTAATAACATAAAGTGTGAACACTGGCTTTAGCTTCTTAGCTCCGTTTTACTTCTAGAGAACACAGCAGGGGCAGGTATGTGGGGCGGGAGGAAGTCAGGCAACCAGGGAGACAAGTTGCCTTTGTTCCTCCTGCCTCTTGTTCCCCCCACTACCAGGGCACGCTCAAGCTGCTGAGGAAGAGGAGGGGGCTTCTCCCAAGGAAGGGAAACTCTGCAGGATCCTCCAAGGACCCAGAGTCCACGACGCAAAAGAGCCTCCAGGGACAAGGTATCTGCACAGATGCTGAAATATAGCACTGCTGGTTCCAGTATCCTCCGGCAACGGCCACAGAGGTGAGGCTGGGGGAGCCTGCAGTCGCCCTGCAGCTGTCACCTATGTCCCCATCCAGTCGGAGGCCCTCCCACATCCTCCCTGCCTAGGTCACCATACCAAGGCTCACCTTGCATAGCGGCCACACCTCCTGCTGGACTCCCTGCTGCACCCCACTTGCCGGCCCACCCTGCCCTCACCCTCCTCCTGCCCACAGCTGCCAGTGCTTTGTCCTTTCCCACTTCCTAATTCCTGCCCAAGCACCTGTCCCACTGGGTCCAGCCTCTTGAGGCTCCCTCACTAGGTCCCCCCCAAACCTCAACGTCCTCCTCAGTCAGACCCACTTCCTCAGTCAGACCCACTTCCTCAGTCAGACCCACTTCCTCACGGCCCCATGATTTTCCTGCTCCCTCATTCATTCATTGATTCATTCAAGAACTGTCTCGCGGCTTCTGCAGCAGCTCCAGGTGGGCAACTACGAACAGGTGATGGTCCCGAACTCCCAGGGCCAGCTGCTGCGGGGTCACAGACTGTTAGACAGCCCAATGCCACAGTGCACAGCAGGGCCAGGCCATGCAGGAGGACACCATTTGCAAAAATCACTCTCTCCTGAAACGGGTCCTCTCTCCTCTGTCCACAACTCTGAGGTTCAGCTCACAGCCCATCTCCTACCTGAAGCCCCCACTGACCCCTCCAACACCCCCAGCCCCCGGGCTCTGAGAACCTACCCACAGAGCAGGGGCCCCACACGCCGGCTGTGCCTGTCCACTCCTGGGTCGCCTCCCTTCTCATGTACAGAGACGTCGCCCCACAGCCTTCTGGGGCTTTCTGATGTGGTGCTGTGGGTGCACACACAGGCCCCCTGCAAGGGGCAGGAGGACCCACTTTTGTAAGCAGGGGGAGCAGAGCCCACCAGTCACAAGAGACTGGAAGGGGCTGAGCACAACAGGCCCCACCTGCCTGTGTCTCTGTGGTTTTGAAGGCCACACAACGTGAACTCCAGAAACTCCAATCCTGCAGAAGCACCACACCACAAAGACACTCAGACAAGAGCAGGAGCCAAGCCCCCAACCCCACCCACCCCAGACCACAACAGCCAGGGCCCAAGCCCACAGGGCCCAAGCCACGTCACAGGCGCCAACTCGACCCTGCGGTCAGTCCAGCAGAGCCTGCACTGCGAGCTCACTCTGGGCACCGGCCTGGTGATGACCTGGCTTTGGGAAAAGTGAACAGGACACACGAAGGCCACAAGCCCTCCAGAATATCCCGGTGCCCCACAGCTGATGAAATTTTCTGATTCCAGAAACAAACACTAGTTCAGTATCTTTGGAACACTGAAGGTCAAACCTCCTCAATTCTTCCTTTCCATTTGTATTTGACTTTCCCTTTTTATCTCTACTTGATATTTACTTCTGTTTGTGGTTTTTAAATCTGCACGGAGTGAGACTATAAATGGAGTTGCCAGATCTAGCAAAAAAAATAAAAAAACACAGGATACCCAGTTAAATGTGAATCTTAGATACATGACAATTCTCAGTATGAGTGCGCCCCAAATGCTGCACGGCAACACTGCACCTGGCACGCCTGGCCCTGGAGAGGCTGCGTTTTAACCTGGCTCATTCCAACGCCCACGTTGGTCTCCTCCTCCGCCTTGCTGGCGCCTCGGAGGTCCCCCATCACCCCACCTGGACATGTCACCTCTGTGCCCCCCACCCCTTCATTCCCTCATACCTGCTTCCTTGGACAAAGCCCACAGTGGCAGGTAAAGGACAGGAAAGGACAGGCACAGCCCCAGACTCCAGTCTCACTGTCCATCCCTGGGCCTTGGACCCCAGCCTCACTCTCCATCCCTGTCCCTGGCGGGCCTCTCCTTAGCCCAAAACACCCCAGAAAGACTGAAATCAATTTTTCTCATCAACAAATGGGTCTTTTTTCCAGCCTCCTACATGTGATTCTCCTATTCACCGACACCTGGTCACTCCCCTACAGGATTCAAGGGAAAAAGACACAGAGGGTTCCACCACTGTTTGTTTTGTGTGTTCACTAGGCCTGAAGGAGTCCTTTTGCTTTTAGTATCTTACCCGCTCTCAGAAAGACAACAATAAAATTGATGCCAACATTCACAGTACTGTGAGCCTCTTCAGCACCAAGCATGTTAAGGACAAGCTGTGCACCTGTCCTGCCCACAGGGCAGCCGGGGACAGACCCTGTGTAACAGAGGAGGGCAGCCGGGACAGACCCCACGTAACAGGAGGGCAGCTGGGGAGGCTCCTGGGGCCTGAAGCGTGGTACCCTTGTGACCTCCTCATGTGGCTCCTCACCACCCCCAGGGCTAGGCGGGTGCAGTGGCGCAAACGGCAGCCCCAAAGATACCAGGGCCCAATCCCCAGAAGCTGTGATTGTGACCCTATTTGGAAAAGGATTATGTTAAGGATTCTGAGACGAGGCAGTGATCCCCAATTTCCCAGGTGGGTCCTAAATGCAATCACAGGTGTCCGTAAAAGAGGGAGGCAGAAGGGAGACACAGACCCAGAGAAGGCCATGTGAGAGAATGCCACATGGTGACAGAGGCAGGGACTGGAGTGATGCAAACACAAGCCAAGCAAGGCTGGGAGCCCTAGCAGCTGGGAGAGGCAGGAAGGGTCTTCCCCTAGAGCCTTCGGAGGGGTCACAGCTCTGCCACACTTTGACTTTAGGCTTCTGGTCTCCAGAACTGTGACAGGACCAACTGCTGCTGGGCTAGCCCCTTGCTGGTGATAATTTGTGCTAGCAGACACAGGAACTCCTAGGAGGGGTGGGCCCAGGCAGTCCTCCTCCTCCCAGGCAGTCCTCCTACTCCCAGGGCCAACTGCCCCAGCCTCACAGGGAGGAACCTGGCTGCTAAATGCTGGAATCCACAGAGCAATCCCTCTTCCACACAATGCTCTACTAACTCCCAGGCTGGACTCCAGGCCCCTGGGGTGCAGAGGGCTCTGGCAGGCAGGGCAAGCCAGCCTCTCACCCTGCCCAAAGTGCCTTCACTGCACTCCAGCTCAGCAGAGTCCACGGCACTGCCGTCTCCCACAACCTAGCACACAGTGGGGGCCAGACCCAGATGCACTCAGTGAAGGCCTGGGCGCTTCCAAGGTGTTCCCAGCAGCCAGAACGCAAGCCTGCAGCAATGCCAACAGCACCATCGCTAATGCTGACCAGGACTCCCAGGTGTCAGCCACTGCTCCTAACCATTTTCCACACATCACGCTATTTAAACCTCACAACAATCTTAGGATTAACCCTATTTTATAGACAAACTGCAGCACAGAGTTAGAAAAGACTGTGGGGGTGAGGTGAAGACCGCAGAACAGCAGACACAGGCCAGGCTGCGTTTTTCCCCCAACCCTCAGTGAGCTTGGAGGAGCCCCAGCCTAACACACCTGCACCAGGTCCAGGGGTCCAGGGGTCATGGGCCTCTGGAAAGTCAAAGAAGAGCCCATAGGCCCTATCCTTATGGTGCTCGCATCAGAGGAAAGCAATAAAGGACGCACAGTCTCTCTGCCACCATGTTAGTCAGGTTAGTTGGCCTATCTAGGAAATGCATGCATCTGTTCTAGGCTAACACTTAAGATACAGAAGTCAGGTGTTGTTAGGGGAGGAACTTTCTTTTAGCTGGAGTACTCACTCCCTGATCACCTGAACTCTCTAAGTGAGATCACCTGAACTCTCTAAGTGAGATCACCTGAACTCTCTAAGTGAAAAACAAGCAAACTGCCAAAGACCGATGCCTGGCTACTAATCAACATGCCAGCAGCTCTATCCGTAAACTGACAGTCTCCTACATTCTCCCATGCTGCTAAATCAAGTTCCAACCGGACACAAAATATAAAAACCAACTCTGGGAGGTCCTGGAGAGCTATGAAAAGCAGGCAGAAAGTGGAGGGGAGTTGTCCCCTGAAAGGAGAGAGCTGCACCAAGTAAAACATGTGTTTCTAAAAATGGCTAGAGCGCAGTAGAAGCCGTGATCCTCCCAACTTGAAGAGTCCAAGATAGGGCTTGGGGAGGACAGGGTGGCTGAACAGTGAGGGGCATATCTCAGAAAGGAGGTCACTGGGGAAGAGGCAGTCTAAAATCTGTTAATAAATTCTGCCTAGGTCCTGGCCAGTGGTGAGTCATCCACACACACAGAGACCCCAGAGTCCAGTAGAAGGAGGCAGCCAAAAGGTCAACAGCACCAAGCAGAGACTGCAGCAGATATTTTCATTTGAGTCCAGACAAATTAATTTCCAGAACAAAAATCAACACTCTTCAGAAAAAAGAAGTCACTACAGTCATCATCTACAATGTCCAGTACACCATCAAACATGACTAGATGTTCAAAGAAACGGGAAGATGTGACCCACAGTCAGAAGAAGCCAACAGAAATGATCCTGAGATAATTTCAGCAGGTGCTGAAATTAGCAGAGAAGAACGTTAAAGCAGCTGGTATGTGTTCAAAGATTTAATGACAACATGATCACAATAAACAAATGACAGAGCAGAGAAATGGAAACTAGAAAATAAGTGAAAATTCTAGAAATAAAAACTACTGTAACTGAAATTTTAAAATTCACTAAACAAACCTAATAGCAGTTTGAAGATGGTGAAAAATTACATATCCAAGAAGTTCAACAAACCCTGGGCAGGACAAATGCAAAGCAAACCCTCCTAAGAACATCACAATCAAACCGCTGGAAGCCAAAATTCCCGAGAGGAGCTTGAAAGCACATCACCATATAACACAAAGGAGGAACACAGCTACCAAAATGACTGACTTCTTAGAAGCAGCAAAGGGGCAACATGAGGAGACTACAAAAAAATAAAATGAAAAGTAAAAATTGCCAGGTGTGGGGGTACATGCTTGTAATCCCAGCTACTCAGGAGGTTGAGGCAGGGGGATTGCTTGAGCCCAGGAGTCTGAGACTGCAGTGAGCTATGATTGCACCACTGCATTCCAGCCTGGGCAAAAGAGTGACACTCCATCTCAATTAAAAAAAAAAAAATTGAACAAACATTAAAGAGATCAACATTGATGAGAAAAAAGAGAATTAGAGGATCAACCTAGGAGGTCCAACCTCCAAGTAAAAGTTCCAGAAAGAGAAAACAGCAAAACTGAAAGAAAATTATATTTGAAATTTAAAAACTTCTATCCTCAGCCTGAAGGGGCCCACGGAGTGCCCAGCACAATAAATGGAAGCAGATGCCATAATCAGGTTTCTTAGAACACTGAAGGAAAAGAGCCACTTCTATGAGCTTGGGGCAGGAGAGATCACACACACAAGAACTGAAATCAGAATGGCATCAGACTTCTCAACAGCATGGAAACCAAATGCAACGAAGCACCATTTTCAAAATTCTGAAAAAATCATTGTCAGTCTAAAATTTTATACCCAGCTAAGTTAAAAGGTAACCAAAGAGTAAAATAAAGATGTTTTCTAAATCAAGGACAAAAAGAAAAAAAAAACCTATGTGATGTTTCTTAGGTATCAAAAGAGTAGGACTTCAGCAAAACGAGGAGTGAGCCAAGCAGACAGAGAAGAGCAGGACCCAGTGCACGGGGAGCCCCACAGATGGAGGACAGCACGGGGAAATGTGGGTGACAGTGGCGCAGCAGGTCTCCTGGAGACTAGGGCAAGCGGGAGCAAGGAGAAGGCTCCCAACCACAAAGGGGTGGGGATGGGGCTAGTGTCCTGGATGCAACGAAAAACAAACCATTCTGATAGGTGGGTGATTAGAAGATGTGAATCCACAGGGCTGTGTGAGAGGACCTGTGCTCAGGGCACTCCTTGGCTCAATAAGGAGCAATGCTTACAGTCACACAAGAGCAAGGACTACAGATCTCACCAAAAGCGGCCATGTGATGATGATGGCACATAGAGGGACAGGGAGGCTGATGGGACAGAGGAGAGCTAAACCTCCCCTCGGCCTTTAGGAGAAATAAAAAAATAATGTCTACAACAAACTTGAAAGGAGCAGCTTCAACAGCAGTAAATGCCTGAGAAAACAGGCCATTTAGGATCCTGCCTCCGGGGGCTGGGGCCAGGCAGGGCAGGAGAATGCCTACGACTGGATGCTTCAATCTACAGACTCAGCCCTTCTTCAGGCATGCTGGAAGGACAGCTAAGATCACTGCTAAGGGACACAACGATGCAGGAAACGATATGTGAGTGGAGCGTGTGTGCGCATATCGGGTATCACCATGATTACAGAGTTGGGGACAGCAAGTCCACAGAAAAGCAGAAAGAAAAGAAAAACAGAGGCCGGGCGCGGTGGCTCAAGCCTGTAATCCCAGCACTTTGGGAGGCCGAGACGGGCGGATCACGAGGTCAGGAGATCGAGACCATCCTGGCGAACACGGTGAAACCCCGTCTCTACTAAAAAAATATAAAAAATTAGCCGGGCGAGATGGCGGGAGCCTGTAGTCCCAGCTACTCGGGAGGCTGAGGCGAGAGAATGGCGTAAACCCGGGAGGCGGAGCTTGCAGTGAGCTGAGATCCGGCCACTGCACTCCAGCCTGGGCGACAGAGTGAGACTCCGTCTCAAAAAAAAAAAAAAAAAAAAGAAAAGAAAAACAGAAAGAACAAACCAGATGTTTCTTTTCTCCTTCACTGAAGTCCAGACCTTAAAAAAATGGGGGAAGGAAACTTCTAACACAAGAGTTCCTTGTCTAGAGCCCGAGGTAAGAGGCTCCTTCATGGAAGAATCTAGGCAACTTCTGTAACGGTGGCCCCCAAAAACCACAGGTTAAACTGCATGAGCACTGTGTGGAGTATCCAGTTTGGAACTGGTAATGACTCCACCTCCTAAAAAAGGCACAGCACGAGTGACCTCCCACAACCTCTCATGACTGGGGTTGCATCCTGAGCAAGGCTTATCTTCCTTCCCAGGACACCTGTTTCCAGGACGGCTCCCGCCTCTCCCCAAGGACAGGGATGTGAAACCACAGGGACCTTCCCTCAGACAAACCCTGCCCATCCCGGGAAAGATGCACGAGATGGCTGCTCCTCTCACACAATGGGAAAAGTGAAGTCATTTCTAAGACAAGTGAGGAGCCTGCTGTAGGCCGAATAGCCATCCCCAAAGATATCCAGGCCCTAATCCCTGGGACTGTGAAAGTTATACAGCAATATGGATCTGCAGATGTGAGTAAACTAAGGCTCCCAGGAGGAGGAGATTATCCTGGACATTTGAAGACAGCAGAGGAAGACAGAGGCTAGGTGCGGTGGCTCAGGCCTGCAATCCCAACCCTTTGAGAAGCTAAGGCAGGAGGATCACTTGAGGCTAAGAGTTCAAGATCAGCCTGGGCAACATAGTGAGACCCTCATCTCTACCAAAAAAAAAAAAAAAAACAACAGACAAATTAGCTGGACATGGTGGCACATGCCTGGAGTCCCAGGCACTCAAGAGGCTAAGGCAGGAGGATGGCTTCATCCAGGAGTTCAAGGCTGTAGTGAGCTATGATTGTGCCACCTCACTCCACCTGGGCAACAAAGTGAGACCCTGTCTCTAAAAAGAGAGAATAAAGAGGAGGCCAGTGGAAGCAGGGCAGGAGCCGGGAGCCAAGGAATGAGGTCAGTCCCCAGCAACTGATCGGGGGGCAAACGGTTCTCCTCCAGCTCCCAGAAGCTGACTAAGGGGGCAAACGGTTCTCCTCCAATCCCCAGACACTGACCGGGGGGCGAACGGTTCTCCTCCAGACTCCAGAAGCTGACCGGGGTGGGGGCAAATGGTTCTCCTCCAGCCCCCAGAAGTTGACCAGGGGGGCAAACGTTCTCCTCCAGTGCCTCAGGAGGGAGCTTGGTCAACCGACGATGACACCACAGTTTCAGCCCAACCAGGGGGAATAAACTTTTGCCTTTTCAGCCACTAAGTGAGTGGTGCTTTGTTACACAGCAATAGGAAACGTACACAGCTGGGAAGCAAAATGTTTCCAGGAATTCCATCAAATTCAAATAAAATGTAAAATGCTCTGGGCTTTAGGATTTTGTGTGCTTGAAGTCGTCACTAATGAGTCGTTTATTCCCTTAGCCTGTTTGTTGTTGTTGTTGGTTTGTCTTTGTTTTTGAGATGGAGTTTTTCTGTTTTTGAGACGGAGTTTTGCTCTTGCCGTCCAGGCTGGAGTGCAATGGTGTGATCTCGGCTCACTGCAACCTCCACCTCCCAGGTTCAAGTGATTCTCCTGTCTCAGCCTCCCGAGTAGCTGAGATTACAGGCACGTGCCACCATACCCCGATAATTTTGTATTTTTAGTAGAGACGGGGTTACACCATGTTGGCCAGGCTGGTCTCACACTCCTGAACTCAGGTGATCCACCCGCCTCGGCCTCCCAAAGTGCTGGTATTACAGGCGTTAAGTCACCGCACCCAGCCCAGCCTGATTGTTTTGCTTGGCCCGTCTCAGACAAAAATAAAGGTCCAAAGACAATGTGATCTGCACACTGCCAACCAGGCCCGCAGAGCCCGCTCGGCCCCCTTCCATCAGCCTGGAGCGCTGACTTCCGGCAGCCTCAGCCTATCCTCCCTCTCCTTTACCCCCAGACCTTCCCACAGCAGCAGCCAGGCTGGCTGGGGCCCCAGCTGTCACCTCTGGGCCCTCACCACCTCCAGGACCTCACTGAGTCCCAGCTCCCAGTGCCACAAGTCTCCTCGGCCTGGCCACCCCTTCTTCCCCGAGACCCTCATCCTAAACAGGGCAGAAAGGGAGCCAGCCCTTGACCTTGGATTCCCTCCTCTTTGCAGTCCCCATCCAGTGCCTCCCTCCCACCTCCTGACCCTCCCCATGACATGCCCTCAGGTCACACTGCCCCTGCCCTCTCCTGAACACTCCACAGGTCAGTACTGCACCTTCAACCCACATCCAGGGGCCTTTCCTCCACCCTATCTTTGTCAACCTCCCTGAGACCTCCGGTCACCACTGCCCTGTCGCTCCTCCCTCTGCTCTGCCAGTCACAGAGGCATCTGCATCACTGCAGTTCCAGAGCTAGAAATGTAAGCCTGTCTGAGGGCAGATTCCAGCCTCAAGAGGTCTCGGAGACAAGGGTGGACTTGCAGTTTTAAGAAAAAGACCCAAACAGGTGTGCAGCAACTCGTGCAGCCCAAGGCCCTGCAGGTGGCCCCATCACCCACCTGCAGGCTCAGCCACCCCACTGCCCTTGGCTGAACAACAGGGCCTTCCCCATCTGCGGAGCTGTGGTACCAGGCAGGGCCTGGGCACCCGATATCCATCATCTCAAGTCCCCAAAAGCACTAGCCACGATGGACCTTTTTATACTGCTTTTTCAGGGGAAGAAACTTCACACGGTGACAATTACTTTGTAAAGTGAAATATAAACTGGTTCCCCATTACTCATAATCACTCTGCCCTCCCCACATCACCTTCTCTAGGGGCAGGCCTCAGCCCCTCGGAAGGCCCGTGGGACTGCACCCCGGCGGCCCTCGCTGCCCGAAGCTGCCTCTGTGCCTCCCTGGTAGTCTCCTTATGTGAACGGTGGGGTGCTCCCTTGCCTGGGAAGGCCCCCAGGGATCCTTCTGTGCAGGCCTTGCCCGCCATCCTGCAAGTCCCTGTGGCCTCAGAAGGGCCCTGGACAGGACAGCATGGACCACACTGAAGGCTTCAGACAAAGCCACTCTTAGCCCTTGCGGCAGCCCCAAAGACAGGTCCAATGACGAAACTCAAGCACAGAGAAGGTGGTCACCTGCCCAGGGACACATTCCCAACAAGTGACCAGGCAGGTGAGAGGCCAGGTGGTCCTCTCTATCCACACTCCACGGCTCTGGGCCCCCTCTCTGTCCACACTCCACTGTCTACACTTCACGGCTCAGGGGCCCCTATCTGTCCACACTCCATGGCTCTGTCTACACTCCACAGTCCACACTCCACGGCGATGGGCCCCTTCTCTGCCCACACTCCACTGTCTACACTCTACGGCTCTGGACCCCCTATCTGTCTACACTCCACAGTCCACATTCCATGGCTCTGGGCCCCTTCTCTGTCTGCACGGCTATGACACTCTGTCTACACTCCACAGCTATGGGTCCCCTCTCTGTCTACACTTGATGGCTCTGGGCCCGCTCTCTGTCTACACTCCACGGCTCTGGGCCCCCTCTCTGTCTACACTCCACAGCTCTGGACCCCCTATCTGTCTTCACTCCACTGTTTATACTCCATGGCTCTGGGCCCCTTTCTGTCTACACTCCACAACTCTGGGCCCCTTCTCTGTCCCCAGTGCACAGCTCTGGGTCCCCTCTCTGCCTACACTTCCTAGCTTTGGGAACCCTCTGTCTACACTGCACAATCGCGGCACCGCGGTGGAGCCGAGCCCAGGTCGCTACAGTGGGTCTGGAGTTCGGGTCTCTGGAGGCAGCCTCTGCCCTAACAAAGCGGCCGCTCGGGGAGTCCGACGAGGGAACCTGGACCCCTCAGCGCCATCAGGGCCGCGTTCCCGGCGCTCCCAGGCGCTCCTCGCCCGCGGGACCCTCTGCCCGGCGCCACCGGGCTGGTCTCACCGCGCGGGGCCCCAGGAGGCTGCGCACCCGCCCGGCCAGGAGGCCCCACAGGCCCGCGCCCCGCGCCCCTGCCCCCGCCCCGCCCAGCCCCGCGCCGCGCCGCGCCGGGCCCGGGACCTGGATCCTGAGCCGGGCCGGCGAACAAAAGGCAGGGCGGGCGGGCGGCGACCCCGAGGGGACGGGCGCCGAGCAGGGCTGGCCGGGGTCGACCCGGAGGCCGAGGGCGCGGGTGGGCGCCCCGGAGGCGAAAGAAAGAGCGGAGGCGGCGCGCCCGGACCCCGCCCCGGCCCCGCACACCTACCGGGCCGCGCCGCTCGCTCCCGCTCCGGGCGCTCCGGCCCGAGCAACCGCCCGCGCGCGTAACGGTCGCCTCAGCAGCCGCCGCCCCCCGGGGTCGAGGCGGGGGCGGGGCCGGAGCCGGGGCCAGAGGGGGGGCGGGGCCGGGAGGGGCGGGGCGAAATGAAAGCGAGGCGGGGCCAAGGGGGCGGGGCGGGCTTGGGGGTGAGTCGGGGGCGGGGCATGGGGCGGGGCGAGGGTCTGCGCGTCGGGACAGCGTGGGAATGGGACTGCCGGGGAAGCGGGGATGAAAAGAAGTGAGGGGCGGGGCTCCACGGCTGGGGGCGGGACTTCCGTTGCGGGCGCGGCGGCTCTGGTACGCCTGGTGTGGCTTCGCACTGGCCTGGCCCTGGAGCTGGGAGAGACTGCATTCCCGCAAGCTGGTTTTCCCTGCCTCCGCCGGCCCGGGACACCCTGCGAAGGGCAGGTCGGTGTGGCCGGGAGAAGCCGACCCTGCCTGAGCTGTCTCCGTCCTTCGCCGTCAGTGTCCAAGGAAGTCCCGCTCCAGTTGGGTCGCGGTGCCCGGAAATCCTGGGTGTGGGGAGTTATGCCCCGACGCCCTGGGTTTTCGACCAGGCAGATGCCCGGAGCTGGCGGCAGCCTCGCGGGCGGCGTGAGTTCCCGCAGCGAAGCCACGGGGACAGCTAGGAAAGGCCGTTCCCTCCGGGCCCCGGGATGCTCGCGAAGGCGGCGCGGTGACTGCGGCGTCCATCGGGTCTGCCCCTCCCGGAGCGCGGGCAGCAGCGGGGGCGGGACTGGAGGCACCGCCGGCCCGAGAGGGGGAGCTGCCCGGCCCGGGCCTGCGCCTCTGGCCCCGTCCCAGCCGCCGCCTTCACCCCTTAGGCCGGGGTTCCTTCCTCACCCTCTTCGTGTCTTCCTTCCCCGGCGCTGGGTCTCCCTGCCCCTTCCTTCCTGCCCTCCCCTCATTCTCTCCCGCCGCCTTTTTCCTTCGAGACGCACCCCTCGCTGCTGTTCACGCTCTCGCCCTACTGCCCTCCCAGGGATTCGGCCCCTCTCGGGTTTGCTTCTCTCCTGTCACCTGCCTTGATGGGCTCAAAACGCTTCCTCTCCGCCCCCGCCCCCGCCCCCGCCCCAGGCTTTCTTGGCAGCTCTTCATCATCTGTTCTTGTGTGACTAGTTTGGATCCAGAGGAAACCAATGGCATTCTCAGTGGGACAACTGGAATCCAGCAAGGCTCCCGCTGGCAGAGGCGCGGCCCCGGAGCGGGGAAGCCACAGGGAGGTGCTGAATTGGGACAGGTGACAAAAGGGAGGGAACTGGTGTCACCTGCAGGACTAAAGGAACTCGGCCAGAACGGTTACAGGAAGCCAGACAGGGAGAGAGAGCCACTTAACAGGAGCTGCGACCTGTGGCCAAGGGACACAGCCAGCCTTTGATGACCCAGCAGAGAGAGCCAGGGAAGAGGCCAGGCGCAGTGGCTCACGCCAGTAGTCCCATCACTTTGAGAGTGAGGGCAGACCGCCTGAGCTCAGGAGTTCAAGACCACCCTGGGCAAGATGGCCAAACCCCATCTCTACTAAAATACAAAAAATTAGCCGAGCGTGGGGGTGTTCGCCTGTAGTCCCAGTTAGTTAGGAGGCTGAGGCAGGAGAATCACTTGAGCCCCAGAGGCGGAGGTTGCAGTGGACGGAGATGGTGCCTCTGTACTCCAGCCTGGGTGACAGAGTGAAACTCCCATCTCAAAAAAGAAAGAGAACCAGGAAAGAAACCGCCCCCAAGCCGCCCCCCCCCCCCACCCCCGCAGCTGTCAACCTTCTTTTCTTCTGCCTATGTGCGGATGGTGGAACCTTCCAGAGCAGTGCCAAGCCAGAAGGAAGCAGGCCACAGAGCTCAACCTCCTCTGGCTCCAGGGCAGGGACAAGTGGCCCTGAGAGACGGGGAGACACCACCTGCAGGTCTCTTCTTTCTCTTTGGCTTTTTCCTCTGCACTTGCCTGGCCTCCAGGTGCCTCGTGGACAGGGGTGGGGGAAGAGGAGGAGCAGCTCATACCAGAGGTCACTGAGCCTGTGAGAGAACTCGTGCCCAGCAGGGGGTGGCCCGAGAAGCTGTTTCCATGGGAAGAAGCACACTAAGTCCATCCCCGGGAATGCCAGGGCCCCCAGAAGTGGGGAGAAATTGGGTGAGATGGAGAGAAGGTGTCAAGTGTCATGCTGGAAGGTTTTGAAAAGGCAGGTCTTGCCAATTAAGCAAAACTCATTCAGTCCATCTGGAGGGGCTAGACACAGAACCACGCCCATGTCTCTGGGTGGTCAGTCCCTGGCCCCTGTGGTTCTGCTCCTGTAGGCTTCACTTGGCCCAGACTGGCAGGGCAGCCTCTGTTGGTGCAGGGAGGGCCACGGAGAGGGGTGCACCTGCTCTTCCATGCTTGCCAGGAAGCGGCTCAGTGGCCCTACCCACAGTTCATCATCTACAGTTGCTCAAGGAGGCACTCCTGAGTTGAACAGGTGGGATGGATGATAATTCTTCCACAGGACTCGGGGTGCAGGGGCATCCCCCCACATTCGAACACAGGCTACTACATGGATGACCCTTGAGGACACTATGCTAAGTGAAATAAGCTTGTCACAAAGGACAGATGCTGTCTGATTCCCCTTATACGAGGTCCCTAGAGTAGGTACATTTATAGAGATGGGTAGTAGAAGGGTGGGCGGCAGGGGCTGGGGAGAAGAGGACAGGGAGTTATTTAGAGTTTCAGTTTGGGAAGGTGGAAGCATTCTGGAGATGGATGGTGGAGATATTTGCACAACAGTGTGAATGTGCTTGATCCCCCTGAGCTGTACACTTAAAAATGGTTGAGATACAGCCATTATGGAAAAGAGTTTGCAGGTTCCACAAAAAATCAAAACTAGAACTACCATGTGATCCAGCAATCCCATTGCTGGGTATGTATCCAAAGGAAATGGAATCAGTGTGTCAGAGACGTGTGCACTCCCAGGTTCACTGCGGCACTACTCACAATAGCTGGGATATGGAACCCACCTAAGTGTTCGTCGATGGATTAGTAGATAAAGAAAACATCGTGTAATATTGAATACTCTGGAGTCCTTAAAAAGAAGGCAATGTGCCATCTGCAACAGCACAGATAAACTTAGAGGACGTTATAAAAGTGAAATAAGCCAGGCACAGAAAGACAAATATTGCCCGGTCTAACTTACATGTGGAATCTGAAAATGTCCAAGTCACAGAAACAGTAGAATGCTGGTTACCGGAGACTGTGGGTGGGTAGGAATTGGGGAGACGTTGGTCAAAGGGCACAAAGTTTCAGCTGTGCAGGATAAGTAAGTTCAGAAGATCTATTGTACAGCATGATGACGAGTCAATAATAATGTACCCTTGAAAATCGCTAAGAGTATATTTTAAATGTGCTCATCACAAAAAATGAGATGTGCGTGATGGGACACGTTAATTAGCTTAATTTAATCATTCCATAGTGTAAACATATATCAAAGCATCAGACTGTACAATTTTTCATTTGTTAATTTAAAAAATGAAAATATACTATGGGATTTGCACTAATTAAAAAAGTAAAAAATAAAAATTTTAGGCCAGGCGTGGTGGCTCATGCCTGTAATCCCAGCTCTTTGGAAGGCTGAGGTAGGTGGCTCACTTAAGCTCAGGAGTTGGAGACCAGCCTGGGCAACACAGTGAAACCCTGTCTCTACCAAAAACACAAAAAATTATCTGGGTGTGGTGGTGCATGCCTGTGGTCCCAGCTACTCAGGAGACTAAGGCAGGAGGATCGCCTGAGCCTGAGAAGCAGAGGTTGCAATGAGCCAAGATCACACCACTGCACTCCAGCCTGGGCAACAGAATGAGATTCTGTCTTAAAAAAAAAAGTAGGCCGGGCGCGGTGGCTCAAGCCTGTAATCCCAGCACTTTGGGAGGCCGAGACGGGTGGATTACGAGGTCAGGAGATCAAGACCATCCTGGCTAACACCATGAAACCCCGTCTCTACTAAAAAATACAAAAAACTAGCCGGGCGAGGTGGCAAGTGCCTGTAGTCCCAGCTACTCGGGAGGCTGAGGCAGGAGAATGGCGTAAACCCGGGAGGCGGAGCTTGCAGTGAGCTGAGATCCGGCCACTGCACTCCAGCCTGGGCGATAGAGCGAGACTCCGTCTCAAAAAAAAAAAAAAAAAAGTAATGATTAAGTTGGTAAATTTTATGTTATGTGTATTTTACCCCAATAAGAAAATATGTAAAACAGTGTTCTCAGAGGGGACCACACCTTACTTGGGGACCTGGTGGTGACTGTCCTCAGCAGGTGGAGGCTGACAGGTGGAGGTGGGACCTCAGACTGGGTCCCTCCCACAGCAGGGCAACAGGATCCTGATGGCAGAAGCAGGTAGATGCACTTCCTGGGGAGGGAACGGCAGGCAGAGTGGGCAGCCAGGCCGGGGCCGGCCAGCTCCAGGGGCTACACCGATTGCAGGGGCAAGGAGATGGCAGCTCACTCAGGGTCGATGGTGTCCATAATTAGAGACAAGGAGAGCTGGGAGCTGGGGCTGCTGGGGCCCCGACAAGCCACACGCCTCATGCAGTCTCCCGGTGGGAGTCGGTGCAAAGGCCCAGAGCCCCTTCATAGGGACCGGATCCGTTTGCAGAAGGCCCTGGGATGCCCCGTCAGTCTCTAAGCAAGTGTTTCCCTAGCCTTCCCCTGGGCCTGTGGCGACTTTGCCAGGGTCCATATGTCCCAGAAAGGAGGAACACCCAGACTTTGGGGGGCTTGCTTGTGTCAGGGTCTGAGCTGACCCAGGCACCAGGGTAACCCAAACCCTTTCTGTCCTCTGGAGAGAGTTGGGGCTCATCAGAACTTGACCAGGTCCCCCGTAAGGGGCACCCCTGGACCTGCATGTCCCCCGTGAGTATTTCCCTGGCCTCAAAGTGTGGGGGAAGCTGCGCCTCAGGAGCTGTGCCAGGAAGCCAGGCCCGGAGGGGAATGCTGGTGGCCAGGCGTCCAGCAGGCCTCTGCATGGCCCATACCCTTCCTTCCTGGTGGAGATGCTGCCCGCACCCATGGGGCCCCCTTGTCAGCTGCCCCCCTCCTGTCAGGGCCCAGCTCCATGTCACAACCTTTGTGGAGCCAGCGCCGTCCCCACCGCAGCCGCAGTCCTCCCACACACCCACCAGACCCCACACACCCGCCGGGCCCATCACTCTTGGGGGTCTGTGCACACTGCCCATGCGGCAGTAGTTTATTTGCCATCGAATCCTTGTGTGTGCTCAGAGCAAGGAACACACAGGCTCAGGGAGCTCAGGGCCAGCAGGTGCGAGCCCAGCATGTCTCTGGACAGCTTGGCCATGGGAGGGGGAGGACCCAGAGGGACTCTGGCGCTGACGCTGGGGAGCAGGGCAGGGACAAAGCAGAGGGGCTGGGGCTGCCCCCAAACAGAGCTAAGGGGACAGGTCTGTGTGGGGCCCGGTCAGTTTGGGGGAGATGTGGGAGCTGAGGGCCCCTGCCTAGGCCCCGAAGGGCAAATGAGCCTGCCAGCCCGTTGCCCGCACTCTGCCACATCTGAAATGCTCTATCCCGGGACCACTTTCCAGGGGGGGCCGCCTCCTGCGCCCATGCTGTGGAATTCACCATCGGTGAACAGATAAAATAAATGAAGCATAATGTTTTTAACCAGAACACACAAAATTAATTAAATAGAGCATATTGTTACTAAGTAGAGCTCATGGCAATTAGGGACGTTGTCACCAAATAGAGTATGCATTAATTAAGTAGACCATATTGTTCCTACACAGAACTTCCTCGGGCTGCCAGGGCCAGGGGCTGGGGAGGTCCCGAAGGCCAGCAGGCAGGGGCAGGTTCAGGAAGCAGGAAGGGCTTGGCCACATGTGTGGTGTGAACGCCGCCCTCCTGTGGGACCCGGCTTTGAAATGTCTCTTCTTGTCAAAGAACCAAAGCTCGGCAGCAACCGAGCTGCTCCAGCTGGAGGAATCGCCAGTTTGGAGACGATGTCCTTTCTTCATTTTCTTTTTCAGACCATGTGATGTGCCTTGAGAAAATACGTGTTTAGCAGGGTGTTTTCCTTCACAGAAAATAAATGTGAAATAAATCAGAAAGTATTGCCTCAAAACAAGAAAATGACATCGGAAATGTTTTAAATGTTGCTCTCCGAGTCCGCCTTGAACAGCCGCGAAAATGCCGCCCTCCCGGGGCCCTGTACAACGTTGGGGCCTGGACACTTCCGTTCTTCAGTGCGCAGGCAGCGCTCAGAACTCACTTTTTGCCAGAGGATTGTAAAAGAACTGGGTGCTCCTTTTCTTGCCTTCCTCAGTAACTCCCTAATGTATATGCCCAAAGCCGATGCTGGGCCTGACCCATTCACCCATTAAGGCCAGATCACCATCCCAGCCAGGTCCCCGAGGCCTCCCCAGCCCGAAGGAGCTCCCGGCCCGTGCGGTATTCCACTCAATCCTGCTGGAGCAGCGTTGGCTCCCACAGGCACCACTGACCGGGCTCCCACTCGGTGCCCAGTAGTGCACTAAAGGCTTGCCGGGGGCTCTCTGACCCTCTCACAACCCCACACATGCCTGTTTACAGATGCAGAAACAGGCCTGGGGAGACGAAGTGCTCGGAACACGCTCCCGCTGAGCCTTTCCCCAGTGTGCAGCACTCGCCCCGCCTGGCTGCCACAGGCTACCGTTCCTGCCCTGCTGCCCTGAGCTGCACTGGCCCTGGGAATGCGCTGTGTACACCATGGGAGCCACAGAAACCACAGGGGCAGCTGGGCAAAGCTGCAGAGCAGAGCAGTTGAGGAAAAGGAGAGGCTGGCTGGAGTGGGCGCCTGTTACCAGCATCCGTGCCATGCCCTCCTCTCTGTCCCCACCCTGAGCTCTGCATCCAGCAGGGAGACTACAGCACACCAGCATCCTTCCCAGGCCATGGGAGCCACAGCAGGTTGTGAGCAGGTGGTCACCATGGGCAGATCAGGGCTCTAGGAAGCTCCCACCAGCAACAGGGATTGCAGGAAGGGGCACTGGGCGGCCACCATCCTGGCTGTGGCCAGGAACACCTGTGGCCATAGGGAGGGAGGGTGGCCGGCCAGCAGCTGGGCTGGAGTGAACAGTGTGTGGTGAGCAGCCCCAGTGAGGGCAGCCGGCTGGTCTGGAGCCCTAAGCCACCATGCAGACAGCCAACCCCTCCAACAAGGACGCAGACGGCTTTTGCACCTGTGCTCCCGACCTCATGGGTGAGCAGTAAGTGCAGTGTGAGGAACTTCCCCACATCACTGTGGTTAGCCAGCCTTGTAAAGTGGGTATAAACAATATCCCAATTTTCAGATGGTGAAACTGAGGCTTAGGGGGTAAAGCGTGTCTCCCTGGACCCCCGTCGGACAGGGGCAGAGCCGGGGTTTAACCAGCTCTGTAGGACCTGTACCGACGTGCCGTTTGCATATCTGGCTTCCCCACGACAGCAAAGTCTTGGTGTCAGCACAAGGAAGGTTACAAGGCACCGACCTGGAGTGGCGCGGAAGGGTGAGACCTCACCCCCTTACTCACTGCAGCCTCCTGAAGGGCAGGGGAGGGAGAGGGCAGGATTTGACAAGAGATTCTTGGGGGTGCTGTCCTGCAGGTCTGCACTACAACATGGGGAAGGCACCGCTGAGGGGACACTGGGGGCCGGGGGACATCGGGGTGGCTGCACTGAAAGGGACAGGCCTGGCTCTGGGTCTGTGGGGACAAGGGGTGCCTGGGCTCTGAGCCTGGGCCCGTGGCGAAGCGTGAAGTCATCCCGTTTACTTGCCCCGCAGGGGTCAGAGGCCCCTGGCGAGAACAGGAGCGGACCCACTCCTCGGGTCCCAGGAATGGGCGCAGCCCCCTGCTGATGGATCAACTCAGGGACCACAGAGGCACCAGAGTGGTGAGCCCTGCACCCGCCAGGCCCGGCCTGCAGGAAGCCTGCTCACCAGCCTCGGGCACGAAGGTCCTCCCCACCCCTCATTCCTCCTCACTCCCCTACGCTGCATCCACCTGCAGGAGGGAGGAGAGCAAACCCCACACCACAGCCCCCGGCACAGGCTCCCACCCCAGGAGGCCGGGGAAGCAGAGCCCACAGGGACTGGCTTTAAACCAAGAATGGAGCTTGGATTAATATCTCAGCTTTCGGGTAATGGATTTGGACTGACTGTAAATTGAGACTGTATTTGCCACTTGAGTGACAGGAGCTGCCTTTTATGTAAGAGCGCACAGAGACCCCCCAGGCAGCCCGGAGCTTTCAGGGCCGGAGGTCTGCCCACCACATACGCAGTAATGGGGAGTGGACACCAAGCAGGCTGCATTTGGTGATCTCAGGAGAAAGGCTTTCTCAGTGTGTCGAAAGAAAGCACACGCGGCCCAGGGCGGAAGACCTGCCCCTAGGGTGGCCAAGTGGCCTCTCCTGGACAAGCATCAAAAGTCCTGCGTCCCTGGAACCCTGAGCAAAACAGACAGTGGGTCACCCTCCCTGTGGTGGCCTCACAAATAACCAGAAGGACATGCCAGGCCAGACGGAGGCACTGCCTTGCTCACCTCAGGCATCTGGGCTCCTCTCCACCTTCCCCGGGCTCCGTTCTTTTGGTGGCGGCCCCAGCGGTCCCTGGAGCGCAGCCCCGCACACTGGCAGGAAGTGGCGGAGAAGCTGCGGCTCCCTCCATCTAGGCTAGTATTTGCAGGACATTTTCCTCAAGCTGAGGGGCGACAAAGGACTCGACGGAGCGCTGCCCCAGGCACGGGCATTCCCCAGGGCATGAGAACCTAGAGTCCCGTCCACGCCCGGCTCCTGTGCGGGGACACAGCCTGGTGGCTCTGACCAGCCAGCCCACAGAAGTCCGCTCTGGAAGGAAACTGGGGTGGGGGACACAGGGGATGAGGAGGAGCCAGGAGGCACCACCTCGAGCTGACCCCCGTCAGTGACAGTGGGGCTGGGGTTTGTTCCAGGGCGGGACCCACCCCACGAGGTTAAGCACACTGCACGGGCCCTGGGGGCCACCAAGTGGCCAGCATCCTTGGGCCCTGGGAGCTTCCAGGGCAGAGGAGGCCACGGCACAGGACTTATAGGACAAAGGGGGCTGGAGCAGAGCGCTGGGCACCAGTCCCCCTTCCTTCCAGGCTCCCGCACTCCCAGAGGCCCAGCCACACCACCCTGGCGCACCCTTTGTTCCTCACATTGCTCTGGTCACTTTAGTCATGACCCCCAAAACAGGCCTTTGCTGGAGCCGGAGCACTTGCTGTGAACAGGGAGCGGGAGCTGAAGGAATGGTTTCCACGTGCTGCCCGAGCGGCGCCCCGGTCTCTCCCCTTACTGCAGCCAGCCAGCAGGTCGGGATTCCCTGCCTCTGCTGTCCCACCATCCAGACAAGACTCACCAGCTGGGCCACCTGTCAAGTCCTCAGTGGGGACCACTTTTCTGCAAGTGCCCCAAGAATGCTATGGGGTTCTCCGTATCAGTGCTGTCCAGAGAAACAAAATCCAGTAGGATGTGCAGACAAAGATACAGAAAGAGAGGAAGGCAAGAGATTGATTCTAAGAAACTGACACATAGGCTGGTGGGGGCCGGCAGGTCTGCATTCAACAGGGAGGCCCGGGGCTGGAGACCTGGGGAGGAGCTGACGCTGCCCCTCAAGTCCAGAGCACTGTGCTGGCAGCCTTCCCTCCTCCTCGGGAGCCTCTGACTTTCCTCTCAAACTCTTCAACTGCTCAGATGAGGCCCACCCACACCATGGAAGGTCACTGGCCTTACACACAGTTCCCTGACTTAAATGTTACCCTTATCTGAAAAAAACCTTCATGGTGACATCTAGACTGGCATTCGACTAAACACTGAGTACTGTGGCCCAGCCGAGTTGACGGAACACCAAGAGGTGGGGGCGGAACCAGGACTCAGGCTTACCGCTCTCCCTCCTTAGCAGGCCAGGGAGCCCACAGGAGGGCCTGGCTGCTACCTCTGCCTCCCACTGGATAGTTCTTTTGTTTTTTTTTCTTTTTTTGAAATAGGGTCTTGCTCTGTTGCCCAGGCTAGAGTGTAGCAGTGGGATCACAGCTCACTACAGCCTCAACTTCCCAGACTCAAGCCATCCTCCTACCTCAGCCTCCTGAGTGTTGAGATTACAGGCGTGCATCACCGTGCCGGCCCTCACGGGATGTTTTTTTTTTTTTTAGATGGAGTTTTGCTCTGTCACCCAGGCTGGAGTGTCGTGGCGTAATCTTGGCTCACTGCAACCTCTGCCTCCCAGGTTCAAGTGATTCTCCTGCCTCAACCTCCCGAGTAGCTGGGACTACAGGCACCTGCCACCTTGCTCGGCTAATTTTTGTTATTTGCAGTAGAGACAGGGTTTTACCATGTTGGCCAGGCTGATCTTGAACTCCTAGCCTCAGCCTCCCAAAGTGCTGGGATTACAGGCGTGAGCCGCCGCGCCCCACCGGATGTTTCTTAACGTCTCCCGGGGGGCGGTGGGGTAGTTTAGGGAGCAGCTGAGCAGCCAGCACACACAGTCGCACCCCCGCACTTGCGCTTCAGCCCTCCCTCCAGGGCACCCTGCTGGCTCTTCCCATCAGGCCAGGGTGAGCCGGGCTTCAGCCAGCTCAGCAGATTGCTCATGCCACCCCTGGGGCTCAAGCCGACAACCCAATTCCCACACCCAGGTGGATGCCGTCGGCCAGCGCCGTGCGGCTTCCTGCTTAGCCTGGCACCCCTGGAACCCTGTTCCACCCGTGTCCCCAAACACCTGCTCCTACAGATGGGTGACTTTGACCCAGAGCAACCTTTCGCCTCTCTGTCCAGATTATGCTGGGATGCAAAAAATCCCAGTGGGCAGGGGGTGAGCATTGAAGTCTTTGAAAAAAAGGGAAGGCTCGTCCTCTCAGGCTGGAGTCTGGGTGGCCGCAGTGGGTTCAAAGTTTAATTTCATCTTTCTGTCAAGATATCCCCACCCCACGCCTTGGGAGCCCACTCCTTCCCCACCTGTGCCCTGAACCCACCAAGAGGGTTCACCTGTGCCGCCCTTTCCACGAGGCCCCGCACCTGACTCTTGCCCTGTCTGTCCTACGGCTCCAGGAGATAAGGAAACCTACCACAGAGGTCTTCTGATTTTCTACCTGTGCCTTCTGCTGGGCTTCAGGCCCTCCAATTTGTCCTCGTCCCAATGGATGCTCTATCTTGACCCAATATTCACCATCTCCACTGTCGTCAGAGCTTCTAAGTGCCACAGGCATCTCCCAGCGCCATGGGCTCACCCGTGCCTGCTCTGGTAGTCATCTGAGTGATCGTGACGCCTGTGTGTGCAATGAATTCTTGGTGCCCCAGCTTCCCCGTTAAGGAAGTTATTATGTAGCCATCAAATATGTGAGCAATCTAGCCTTTGAATCTCATTTTGAGAATCTGTTTCCTGGGGCCTTTCCTGGTATTAATTCCTCTATCCATCAAGAAACAGCACACTCAAAAGAGGTGATTAAGGTTTGTTGAATGAAGGGCTTGTTCACAAACCTGTGGAAAAGTTAAGGGAAATGCTGGGGGCAGTGAGGTAGCCCAGATGGGGCAACAGTAGAGCACTATGGGCTGCCGAGACTCAGGGAACGAAGTGCTATCAGACTCCAGAGAAAGCACAGCCCTCCTGCTCCCATCTCTGCTGGTGTCTCCCACTGGCCAAAGCCAACCAGAAGCCAGAAGGAAAGGAAGCCTGGTGGCTGCAGCTCACAGAGGTCGGCCTTCGGGCACAAAGCAGAATGCAGAGCAGCTCTGAAGAAGGGAGGGGAAGGTCCCAGCACAGGTGAAAGAGACCCAGACAGTCAATGCAGAATTTCATGGGCAACATACATAGATTTACTAAGTGAACCTATTCACACACCCATGAGTAAGGGAATGGACACAGTGTGACACTAAAATGCCCTGGAGACTACAGCTGGACAGCAAATGACAGGCTGCCGTAGACATCACCACAGGTGAATCACAGAAGAATGCTGCATGAAAAAAGCAGAATACACCAAAATGATTATATTTATAGAAGGTTCAAAAACAGATGAAACGAAGTGTATTTTTCCAGATACATATGCGTGTTGTCAAATTGAAAAAAAAAAAAAAAAAAAAAAAAAGCAGACCAGGCTCGGTGGCTCATGCCTGTAATCCTAGCACTTCGGGAGGCTGAGGCAGGTGGATCATGAGGTCAGATCATCAAGACCATCCTGGCTAACATGGTGAAACCTCATCTCTACTAAAAATTCAAAAAATTAGCCAGGCGAGGTGGCGGGCGCCTATAGTCCCAGCTACTCTGGAGGCTGAGGCAAGAGAATGGCGTGAACCCGGGAAGCAGAGCTTACAGTGAGCCGAGATCACACCACTGCACTCCAGCCTGGGCGACAGAGTGAGACTCTGTCTCAAAAACAAAAAAGCAAAGTTGTCATTTTATTATCCTCTGACCACTATTATTTCTGATGAAAAGTCAGCCAAAATATGCATAATTGTTCTTTTCATGTAAGGTCATTGTTTCTGGCTATGTTCAAGATTTTTCTCTGTTTGGATTTCAGCATGTTTGTTATGATGTATCTGGGTGTGATTTTCTCGCTAATAATCCTGTGTGGGGTTTGTTGGATTTCTTGGACGTTTAGTTTATGTTTTTCACCAAATTTTGGAAATCTGTCATCTTTATTTCTTCAACAATTTTTTATACCTCATTTCTCTCAACTCCTTCTGGAATCCCAGTTCGACATGCATTCTGCCACACAGGTGCCCAGGCTCTGTTCATGCTGCTGCAATCATTTTTATCTAGATGCTTCAGACTGGGCCATTTCTATTACTGTATCTTCAAATTCACTGATTTTCTTTTCAGCTATATCCAATCTCCTTCTAAGCCTATATGGTGAAATTTTCATTTCAGTTACTGCACTTTTCATTTCTTAAATTTTCATTTGATTCTTTTTATGGCTTATGTTTTTCTTCTTAAATTCTCCCATCTGTTCATTCCTTATAAGAATGTTTTCAGGCCGGGCGCGGTGGCTCAAGCCTGTAATTCCAGCACTTCGGGAGGCCGAGACGGGCGGATCACGAGGTCAGGAGATCGAGACCATCCTGGCTAACACGGTGAAACCTCGTCTCTACTAAAAAAATACAAAAATCTAGCCGGACGAGGTGGCGGGCGCCTGTAGTCCCAGCTACTCCGGAGGCTGAGGCAGGAGAATGGCGTAAACCTAGGAGGCGGAGCTTGCAGTGAGCTGAGATCCAGCCACTGCACTCCAGCCCGGGCGACAAAGCGAGACTCCTTCTCAAAAAAAAAAAAAGAATGTTTTCCTTTAAGTCCTTGAACATGCTTAGAACAGCTGTGTACGATTCTGGCATGCTGGGCCAGGTGCAGTGGTTCACGTCTATAATCCCAGCACTTTGGGAGGCCGAGGCGGGTGAATTACCAGAACTCAGGAGTTCAAGATCAGCCTGACCAACATGGTGAAACCCTGTCCCTACAAAAATACAAAAATTAGCTGGGCATGATGGCAGGTGCCTGTAATCCCAGCTACTTGAGAGGCTGAGGCAGGAGAATTGCTTTAACCAGGAGGCAGAGGTTGCAGGGAGCCGAGACTACGCCATTGCACTCCAGCCTGGGCAACAGAGTGAGACTCTGTCTCAAAAGAAAAAAAAAAAATTCTAGCATCCTGATTGCAATATGTAGGTAATTTGGGGTCAGTTTCCATTGTCTGCATTCTCTCTAGAGAACAGGTTACATACCTGTTTCTTCACACTTTTTACTGTATGCTGGATGTATTAATGATATGTTGTAGAACTTCTGGATTCTATTATCGTTCTCTGAGAAGTGTTGATTTTATTCTAAAAGAACCTTATTTTCACTGGATTCAAATCCCAAACTCTGTCTCCTCCACAATGGGCAGCAGCTAAAAGCTCTGTTCAGTTCTCTCAGCTGTTCCTGTTAGACCTGGACTCTGTCTTCTGACTCCTCAAGCCTGTAAGACTGCAGTCTTCGGCCACCTCAAGCCGTGTAAAGATTAAGATGTGCCCTTGGGGAAAAGGAATTCATCAGCTCTTCCGTCTCCCCTCCTTGCAGATCCAATGTTACAGGACAGATTTTCATGCAGTTTATTCCTGAAGGGCAGGGAGTACACTGGGTCCCCAGGCCAGGTAGTGTCTGCCCTGGGGAAGTGAGGCCTCCTGGTGATATTGCCATTTGTCCTTCCCTTTGGAATCCACCCCCTACCCACCTAGCTGCCAATGTTTCACCACATCCACTCCATTCCTCCAAGTTCCTGATCCTGATCCTTTCCTGCCATTCCCTGGGAGACCGAGGTCACTGTCTCACCCCTATCCCAAGGGGTCCCAGGCCCTCATTCTCCTTCTCTCCCAGCCACAAGCCTCCTCCAGGACCCGCTTGAAGCCTGCTGGTCAGTGCTGCCTTGGGCATAAATGTCAGTGTCCTGAGATGGGTGGATCTCTCCAGCTTTCCTACACCTTTACAGGTAGATCACATGAATGACTACAGCTGTGGCTCACACACAGCCAGGCATCCTATGTGGTTCAGTGTTCACAGGCAGGATCCGTTCCAGCCTCAGCCCTTCCATGGCACCCCCAATATTCATGACTTCAGAGTAAGAGCTCCAATGCAGGCCACACATAACACATGCCCAAATATAGAATAAATATAAAACTAATAAAATGTGAAATAAAATGTCTTCTCTCCACCCACTTTGACGAAAATTCCTTTAAAACAACAAAACTGAACAATAGAGCTAAAGCTATGGCTTCTCAGATAACCAAACAAAAGCAAAATATCCAAACTGACAATGTTTGTTGCCTGTGTCTGGGGAACAGTGACCGTCAGCTGTGCCTGCCTGAGTAATAGCAGAAGGACACACACTGTTCACAAATGATTACATTTTATTCCCCAAAATAACTTTTCCTGCATTCATTTCAGCAAAATCTCTAATTATGTTGTTATAATCTCAATTTCCATATAATTTATGTTCTATTTTCAATTTGGAAAAACTTTTCCCTGATGAAGCAGAAGCAAACATAACTGTCAATAAATTTTTTCAAGCAAATATTTATCATTGGAAAAGAGCCACAAATTGTATGTACCAATTCTAACATTATTATGGTGCTGCCTATAATACATTATTGTTATCACAGAAAATATTGCACACTCCTTACCTTTTTTTTTTTTTTTTTTTTTTTGAGACAGGGTCTTGCTCTGTTGCCCGGGCTAGAGTGCAGTGGCATAATCTTGACTCACTGCAACCTCCACTTCCCAGGCTCAAGTGATTCTCCTGGCTCAACCTCCTGAGTAGCCGGGATTACAGGCACCCGCCACCACACCCATCTAGTTTTTGTATTTTTAGTTGAGACAGAGTTTCACCATGTTGGCCAGGCTGGTCTTGAACTCCTACCCTCAAGTGATCCACCCACCTGGGCCTCCCAAAGAGCTGGGATTCACCATGCCTGGCCCAAACTTCTTAAATTTCATCACAGAAATCACTGTAATGTATAGCAAGATTTTCACCATCTCTTAAAGCAACACCTAGATTCACACAGCATTTCTAAAACCTTTCTTTCAAAATTGTCAGTGCTAAGATATTATTTTTAAAATATCAGAATATCACTCAGTTTATTCAAATCTCTCTTCAATTGAGATTATTCCTTAATCTAAAATGGCAGAAAATAATCTGTATAGAATCATTAAAGATTGTTTATATGTGAATCATTTTCATCATGGTATCAGTCCGTTCTCATGCTGCTATAAAGAACTTCCCTGAGACTGGGTAATTTATAAAAGAAAGAGTTTAATTGACTCACAGTTCCACGTGGCTGGGGAGGCCTCAGGAGACTTACAGTCATGGTGGAAGGGGAAGCAGGCATGTCTTACGTGGTGGCAGGCAAGAGACTGAGCAAGAGAAGGGAAAACTGTCTTATAAAACCACCAGATCTCGTGAGAACTCACTTACTATCACGAGAACAGCATGTGGGAAACCACCGCCAGGACCCAGTCATCTCCCTCCCTCAACACATGGTGATTATGGGTCCCTCCCTTGACACATGGGGATTGCAATTTGAGATGAGATTTGAGTGGGGACAGAGAGCCAAACCATATCAATCATCATGCAAATGTTTTCATTTCCTTGTTCTGATTTCTTTAGATTTTACTAGAATGCTATTTTTATTGCTTATTTTACATGAGGCCTTTGTCATAGACAAAAACCATTTTCTCTCCAACTAAAAAATATATTAAAAATTTTTTTAAACATAAAATAGTCCACCCTCTTTTCTTTCCTTTTTTGAGGGTAAGCCTTTGCAAATGTTACCAATAGCAATTAACATATGTTATCAAATGACTGGGACAGAGCATCTCTAAAATTAATTTCATTTTCTTCTGAAGACCACAATTCACTTTTATCTAAGAATATTATGCTATTGGCCGGGCGCGGTGGCTCAAGCCTGTAATCCCAGCACTTTGGGAGGCCGAGATGGGCGGATCATGAGGTCAGGAGATCGAGACCATCCTGGTTAACCCAATGAAACCCCATCTCTACTAAAAAATACAAAAAACTAGCCGGGCGTGGTGGCGGGCGCCTGTAGTCCCAGCTACTCGGGAGGCTGAGGCAGGAGAATGGGGTAAATCCAGGAGGCAGAGCTTGCAGTGAGCTGAGATCCAGCCACTGCACTCCAGCCTGGGCGACAGAGCAAGACTCCGTCTCAAAAAAAAAAAAAAAAAAAAAGAATATTATGCTGTTTCCCTTAACTCTTCTAATACATCTTGAATACTGTATAAATTCAATCTAATTGCTTTAACAGCATTTAGTTGGCATTCTTTTGTGGTTCTGAGGGTGATTATAAGGTCAAATATGATACACATTGAGTCAAGATGTCCCATCTTTGGGAAGATGTAGAAACTATCAAATATAATCCTCGGGGTATTCCAAAGCACGTCCTTACTCT
The DNA here is from genome assembly GCF_009764315.1 of Trachypithecus francoisi. Taxonomy (NCBI): domain Eukaryota; kingdom Metazoa; phylum Chordata; class Mammalia; order Primates; family Cercopithecidae; genus Trachypithecus; species Trachypithecus francoisi. The sequence continues at coordinate 3,372,763 of NW_022681454.1, read as the reverse complement.
TGATATCCTCAAAACCACAGCTCCTGACAACAAATTCAAACTCTGTGCTGTACATGGATAAAAGGTGGCTTCTAGGCATCTGGCTGCTCTGTTGGCTTGTATACCTCTTCCCTTACCCATTGGGATAGCACCATTATCACAGCTGCCATAGCCTCCCCTTGACAATCTTTTTTTTTTTTTTTGAGACGGAGTCTCGCTCTGTCGCCCAGGCTGGAGTGCAGTGGCCAGATCTCAGCTCACTGCAAGCTCCGCCTCCCGGGTTGATGCCATTCTCCCGCCTCAGCCTCCCGAGTAGCTGGGACTACAGGCGCCTGCCACCTCGCCCGGCTAGTTTTTTGTATTTTTTTAGTAGAAACGGGGTTTCACGGTGTTAGCCAGGATGGTCTCGGTCTCCTGACCTTGTGATCTGCCCGTCTCCGCCTCCCAAAGTGCTGGGATTACAGGCTTGAGCCACCGCACCAGGCCGACAATCTTTTAAAATAAAAAAACTACCTAAATCGGCCAGATGCAGTGGCTCACCCTTGTAATCCCAGCACTTTGGGAGGCTGAGGGGGGTGCGGATCACCTGAGGTCAAGAGTTCAAGACCAGCCTGACCAACATGGTGAAACCCCATCTCTACTAAAAATACAAAAATTAGCCAGGCATGCTGGTGCTTGCCTGTAATCCCAGCCACTTGGGAGGCTGAGGCAGGAGAATCACTTGAACCCAGAGGCAGAGGGTGCAGTGAGCTGAGATGATGCCATTGCACTTTAGCCTGGGCAACAGAATGAGACTCCGTCTCAAAAAAAAAAAAAAAAATCTAAATAAATTTAAAATTGTTTTTATTTGATTTTTGAAAATTTAATTGACTCTCATTAAATAAAATGGCTCACTTGCTGCCAGTGTGAAAGTGAGGAACCCTGTGCTGTGTGAGTTCTGGCCCTACCTGTAAGTATTAGATATAAGAACCCCCCATCTTGCAAAATGCTCTTCCACTGCCACGCAACCCTGTGGTGGTTGCTCTGCTAATGTGTGAGAATCTCTGGAAACAATCACAAATAGAAATATGAAGAAAAACAAGACAAATAGACACTGGTGCTATTAGGAAACAGTATTTCATTATGTGAGACTCTGTGGCACTCACACCACCTGAGAGGAAGAAGAGACAAGTTCGTTAATTCTTCTTTTACCCTTAGCTGAGCACTTTCGATGTGAAGCCTAATGAGAGAAAGAAAACAAGACTTCTTCCACCTAGGATATAGAATGATGGAAAAGACTTTCACTCCCATGGCAACAACAAGAAGAACCCAGAAACAATATTATACATTTCTATGAGATTAGTAGTCTAGGCCGGGCGCGGTGGCTCAAGCCTGTAATCCCAGCACTTTGGGAGGCCGAGACGGGCGGATCATGAGGTCAGGAGATCGAGACCATCGTGGCTAACACGGTGAAACCCCGTCTCTACTAAAAAAATACAAAAAACTAGTCGGGCGCGTTGGCGGGTGCCTGTAGTCCCAGCTACTCGGGAGGCTGAGGCAGGAGAATGGCGTAAACCCGGAAGGCGGAGCTGGCAGTGAGCTGAGATCCGGCCACTGCACTCCAGCCTGGGCGACAGAGCTGGACTCCGTCTCAAAAAAAAAACAACAAACAAACAAACAAAAAAAACAAACAAACAACAAAAAAAAAGAGATTAGTAGTCTAGTAGATGCAAGGAAATGTTAATGACCTAAATTCTCAAGACAGACCAGCCCTTCTTATAGAACAGCAACTTCCATCCCCAGAAGAGGAGGCTGGTCTGCATGTTAGAGAAGAAGGAACAAGTCTGCCACAAAATGGGAGACCACGGGGACGAAGAGAAAGCAGCCCAGTTCTAGGTGACGTGTCATTCAGCCCAACCAGCCTACCGGCTCCCATCCAGCCTCCATTTTTGCCATGAAAGTAGTGATGGAGGAGAGGCTGGGAAGCAGGCAGAAATCACTTAGTCCTCCACATTATCACAGTGCCGCGATTCCATTGCTGTGCCAGAGTTAAATCTAGGTTTTACCAAATATACCTAAAGCTCAACCCTTCCTAGCTCAAATACGGACAAGATCTAAAAAGGCTGCAGTGGATGGGAAGTAGAGGGTTAGGCTAAACATGGGTAAACTCAGTGTAATTAATTTGTGGCCCAGACCCAAGGATGACTTGGCTTTTAGAGGAATGTGAATGATAAGCCCTTTACCCAAACTGAGGAAAGTGTTTACATTATGTGGGAAACATGCATAACAAAATCAAAACAGAATAAAATATGACCTATCAGTTTCTACTGTTTATTTACAGCCAGTGTCTGGAATGAAACAAAAAATTACAAGACATGTTAAGAAATAGGAAAGTTTGACCCATAATCAAAAGAAAACACAAAAGATGCAGACCCAGGTGATCCAGTAATGGAAATTAGCAGACACATGAGGTAACGAAGTATTATGAATACATGAAAGAATGTACCGATAAAGATGCATAAAGATAAAGAGATGGGGTATACTAGAAGATAAGTAGAAACTCTAAATAAAATATCAAAAAGAAATTCAAGCCAAAAATGACACTATCATGATATCGGAAATCAAACTTGTATTCGTGAGACTTCTGTGCACTGCAAAAAAAAAAAAACTCAAATAATCTAAATGAAATCACAGAGCACAAAATGGAATGAATACAATGAAAAGAGCACCTGTGACTCGTGTGACAATATCAAGTGGGGTGCAATATGTGTAACTGGTGTTCCAGAGAAAGAGTGCAGGTAAAATGGGGAGAATCTAAAGAAATTGTGGCCAAAATTTTCTCAAATTGAATAAAAAAAAAAAATCACTCATAGATCCCCAAAGCTCAATAAATCCCAAGCAGGACAAGTACAAAGAAAATACACTCAGGCACAAATTGTTGAAAACAAAAACTAAACTCTTAGAAGCAACCAGAGGAAAAAAAGATATAGATTACATACATTAGTACAATAATAAAAATGATGGCAGAGTTCTTATTAGGAACAATGAAGCCCAGAAGACAAAAGAACATCTTTAAAGAACTAGGAGCATGGGAGGAGGGACTGTCAACTGAGAATTTCTACATCTAGTGACTACATCCTTAAAAAATGAAAGCAAAATAAAGCTGTTTTCAGATAAACAAAAGCTGCATGAATCTATTGCTGGTAGATGCACACTATAAGAAATGCTGAAAGAAATTCTTTAGGCTGAAGGGAAATAATGACAGAGGGAAACTTGGATCTACACACACACACACAAAATGAAGAACAGAAGAAATGGTAAAGGTGTGTGTATATATAAAAGATTTGTTTTTCCTTTCTTAATTTTTTAAAAGAACAGTTGAACACTTAAAGCAAAAATACTAACAATGTATCATGAGGCTTATAAATACACATAAATTATATGCAACAACAGCACAAAGGGTGGGAGGGAAATGGAATTATATGCTGAAAGGTTTTTACATTATATATCAAATAGTGTAATATGATTTCAAAGTAAATTGAGGTAAATTAAGGAAATATATTAGGATTCCTAGAGCAATTTCAAAAAGATAATACAAAGATTGTTGTAAATTAAAACCCAATGGAGGAGATAAATCTTTTTTAATGTTAAAAAGTCAATCAAAAAGAAGGCATGGGTCAGGCGCAGTGGCTCATGCCTGTAATCCCAGAACTTTTGGGAAGCCGAGGCAGGTGGATCACCTGAGGTCAGGAGTTCAAGACCAGCCTGGCCAACATGGTGAAACCCCATCTCTACTAAAAATACAAAAAACTTAGCTGGGCTTGGTGGCGAGCACCTGTAATCCCAGCTACTCAGGAGGCTGAGGCAGGAGAATCGCCTGAACCTGAGAGGCAGAGGTTGCAGTGAGCTGAGAACACGCCATTGCACTCCAACCTGGGTGACAAGAGTGAAACTCCATCTCAAAAAAAAAAAAAAAAACGGGCAGGAAAGGAGAAACAATAGTGTAAATAACAAACATAAAAAATTGAAAACAATTAGCAAGACTATAGGTAGACTTAAACCCAACTATATCAATAATTACATTAAATATAAATGGGTTACATAGTACAATTAAAAGACAGCATGTCAGACTGAATTAAAAAATCAAAACTCTCTATATTCTATTTAACACTTAAAATATAAAAACACGTTTAGGTTAAAAGTAAAAGAATTTAAAAAAAAGAAATATCATGGAAAAATACCATAAGAAAGCTGGGTGGCTATATTTTCAAACATTTGAGGCAAAAATTGTAAGAACTAAAAAAAGAAAAATAATCAGAAATAAGACCACACCATATAGTTGAATATTTAACAGTATTCTATTATAAATTGTTGGGAAAACCAGACAAAATAATCAGTAAGAATATAAAAGATTTTTAAAACACCACAAAACAATCTAACCTAATTAACACATCTAGAAGACTACACCCATCAACTATAGAATAAATACTCTTTTCAAGTGCACATGGTACATTTACCAAGAAAAAACATTTACTGGGCCATAAAATAAATCTCTTTAAATGCTAAAGGATTGAAATTATACAGCATATATTCTCTGACAACAACAGAAATCAGTAACAATGTCTAGAAAACCATTCACTTTTGATGATGAAGTAAGATAATTCTAAATAACTCATAGGTCAAAGAAGATATCACAAAGAAAGCTAGAAAAATATTTTTAACTGAATAGTAAAGAAAACACAATATATCAAAATTTGTGGTATATAACTAAAGTTCTTATAGAGATACTTATAATTTTTAAATGTTTATATTTAAAAACTAGTTTGAAATAAATGATCTGAGCTTCCACATTAAGAAGCTAGAAAATAAAGCACAAATTAAATCTAAAGTAAATAGAAGGAAGGGAATGATAAAAATAAGAGTGGAAATCATTGAAACAGAAAACAGCCAAACTACAGAAAAAAACAAAAGGTCCAACAGTTGGTTTTTCAAAATGACTAATAAAATTTATCCACCCTTAGTAAGACTAATGAAAAAGAGGGAAAATACAAGTTACAAACATTACGCTATCACACTGAGCCTATAGATATAATAATAAAAGGATAGTAAGAGAATAGTACAAACAACTTTATAACAATACATTTGACAACTGATATAAAATTTTAAAGTTCCTTTAAAAACCACAAAAAAATTACACAAGAGGAAATAGAAAGTTTAAACAGCTCTATTTCAATCAAAAAAATTGAATTAATAATTAAGAACTTTATGGCTCACACCTATAATCCCAGCACTTTGAGAGGTCAAGGTGGGTGATCACAAGGTCAGGAGTTCAAGACCATCCTGGCCAACAGGGTGAAACCCCATCTCTACTAAAAATACAAAAAAATTAGCCAGGCACGTTGGTGCATGTCTGTAGTCCCAGCTACTCAGGAGGCTGAGGCAGAAGAATTGCTTGAACTGAGGAGGTGGAGGCTGCAGTAAGCCGAGATTGCACCACTGCACTCCAACCTAGGTGCCAGAGTGAGACTCCATCTCAAAATAAAATAAAATAAAATAATAATAACAATAATTAAGAACTTTAAAGGGATGCATCAAAAAATAAGATGGAATGATGAATAGATGGATAGATATGTGATAAGGAAAATATAATAAAATGTCATTCTAGGAAATGAGTATGACTAATCATTATACAATTCTATTCATTTGTCTGAGTGGCTGAAATTCTTCATAATAAAAATTTTGGGGAAAAGCCAACATTTTCCACAAGGAAACTGATCCAGAAATAAAAATCCCAGGACCATGCGATGTTGGAATGGATCAAATATTTAAGGAAGAAATAATACCATCCTTACATAATTTTTTTCAGGAAAAACAGAAAGATGGAACACTCTTGCACTTATTGTATGAAACCTGTATAACTCTGATATCAAAACCTGACAAGGACATCATGAGAAAAAGAAATTATAGCCCAATGACCCTCATGAACACAGACACAAAATCCTTAGCAGAATATTACTAAGTTGAATAGCACACCATGAGCAAGTGCAGTTAATCCAAGGAATGCAAGGTTGGTTTAATATTTGCAAAGCAATTCTTCAAAGTCACCACATTAATAAAAATAAAGGAGAAAAATCTTACGGTCATCTTAATAAATGCACAGATAGCATTTGTTAAAATTCAACATCCACTTATGATAGAAACTGTACATAAACTAAAATTAGAAGGGAACTTCATCATTTGATAAAGGGCATCTATGAAAAACCTACAGCTGGCTAGGTGCAGTGGCTCACGCCTGTAATTCCAACACTTTGGGAGGCCAAGACAGGTGGATCATTTGAGGTTAGGAGTTTGAGAACAGCCTGGCCAACATGGTGAAACCCCGTCTCTACTAAAAACACAAAAATCAGTCAGGCATGGTGGTGGGCGCCTGTAATTCTAGCTAGTTGGGGGGCTGAGGCATGAGAATCGCTTGCACCTGGGAGGGGGAGGTTTGCAGTGAGCCGAGATTGCGCCACTACACTCCAGCCTGAGAGACAGAGGAAGACTCCATCTCAAGGAAGGAAGGAAGGAAGGAAGGAAAGAAAGAAGGAAGGAAGGAAGGAAGGAAGAAGGAAGGAAGAAGGAAGGAAGGAAAGAAAGAAGAAGGAAGGAGGAAAGAAGGAAGGAAGGAAAGAAGGAAGGAAGGAAGGAAGGAAGGAAGGAAGGAAGGAAGGAAGGAAAGAAAGAAGGAAGGAAGGAAAGAAAGAAGGAAGGAAGGAAGGAAAGAAGGAAGGAAAGAAGGAAGGAAGGAAAGAAAGAAGGAAGGAAGGAAGGAAAGAAAGAAGGAAGGAAGGAAGGAAGGAAAGAAAGAAGGAAGGAAGGAAAGAAAGAAGGAAGGAAGGAAGGAAAGAAGGAAGGAAGGAAAGAAGGAAGGAAGGAAGGAAAGAAAGAAGGAAGGAAGGAAGGAAAGAAGGAAGACCTACAGGTAATGTCATACTCATTGGTGAACAACTGAATACTTTCTTTCAAAGATCAGGACTAAGGCAATGGTGCTGCTCTCAGAACTTATTTTCAACATTGTATACTGGAGCTCATAGCCAGAAAATAAGGCAAGAAAAAGAAATAAAAGACATAGAGATAAGAAACTTGTCCTTATTCACATACAGATAAAAGCTTGTCATCAAGAAGATGTTATTGTAAACATGGAAAGTCCTAAAGAATCACAAAAGAGGCTGGGCGCGGTGGCTCAAGCCTGTAATCCCAGCACTTTGGGAGGCCGAGACGGGCGGATCACAAGGTCAGGAGATCGAGACCATCCTGGCTAACATGGTGAAACCCCGTTTCTACTAAAAAATACAAAAAACTAGCCGGGCGACGAGGCGGGCGCCTGTAGTCCCAGCTACTCGGGAGGCTGAGACAGGAGAATGGCGTGAACCCGGGAGGCGGAGCTTGCAGTGAGCTGAGAGCCGGCCACTGCACTCCAGCCTGGGCGGCAGAGCGAGACTCCGTCTCAAAAAAAAAAAAAAAAAAAGAATCACAAAAGAAAAAGCTGTTAGGATGAATAAGTGAGTTGAGCAGGGTTGCAGGCTACAGATACAAAAATCAACTGTATTTCTAGATACTAGCAAAAAATTAGAAAATCAATATACTGATAAATAATGTAATAAAGGATGTATTAGCTCCAAATGGTGAGATACACCATGTTCACAAATTGTAAGACTCAATATTTTTAACACGTCAGTTCTTTTTTTTTTTTTTTTTTTTGAGACGGAGTCTCGCTCTGTCGCCCAGGCTGGAGTGCAGTGGCCGGATCTCAGCTCACTGCAAGCTCCGCCTCCCGGGTTCACGCCATTCTCCTGCCTCAGCCTCCCGAGTAGCTGGGACTACAGGCGCCCGCCACCTCGCCCGGCTAGTTTTTTGTACTTTTTAGTAGAGACGGGGTTTCACCGTGTTAGCCAGGATGGTCTCGATCTCCTGACCTTGTGATCCGCCCGTCTCGGCCTCCCAAAGTGCTGGGATTACAGGCTTGAGCCACCGCGCCCGGCCAACACGTCAGTTCTTATCAAGTGGGACTATGAATTCAATTCCATCTCAATACAACTTTCAGCAGGCTCCTTTGGGGATCAATAAGTTGATTGAAATCAATAAGTTGATTTAAAATGTATACAGAATGGCAAAATATATGGATTAGCAAAAACAATTTTGGAAAAGAAGTTTGGAAGACTTACAATAGGTGACCTGAGGACTTTCTATAAAGTCACAGTAAGCAAGACAATGCAGACACGCAGACCAACAGGATCAAATGGTGTCTCAAAATAGACCCAGGTGTGGTAGCTTACGCCTGTAATCCCAACACTTTGGGAGGCGAGGTGGGCGGTTCACCTGAGGTCAGGAGTTCAAGACCAGCCTGGCCAACACAGCAAAACCCCATCTCTACTAAAAATAAAAAAAAAAAATTAGCTGGGCGTGGTGGTGAATGCCTGTAATCACAGCTAATCAGGAGGTTGAGGCAGGAGAATTGCTGAATCTGGGAGGCAGAGGTTGCGGTGAGCCGAGATCGCCCCATTGCACTCCAGCCTGGGCGATGAGAACGAAACGCCATCTCAATAATAATAATAATAATAATAATAGACCCACTCCTGTTCTATGAATTGCTTTTTGACAAAGGCAGCAGACACACGCGACAGGGAAAGGGCAGGCTTTCTAACAAACAGTTCTGGAATAACAGGAGAATCACATGGAAAAAAAGGTCTCTGATATCCATTTCACTTCCCACAAAGCAATTGAGACGGACAGAGACCCAGATGCAACCACAGCCTCTAGAATACAATACGGGAAAATATCTCCATGGCATTGGTGAAGCTTTCTCAGGACGTAAAACATTTTAGCCATAAAATAATTAGCTAATTTTGATCTTATCAAAAGCAAAACCTGCCCAGTTGAAACACATCATTAGTACCACTTTCCACCAGCATGGAGTCACAAGCTCTCACCTCTCCCCAGTCCCTGCTTCCCATGACTGGAAAACTGGACACAACACGGGGAATGACTGTTTCCAGGCCTTGGACTGTTTCCGGGCCCTGTAATTTTAAGAACAAGAGGAAGGAGTGAGGGCGTCTTCCTTCTGAGGGCCTGGAGCTCCCCAGGCTTGCAGATTTGCTCAGAGGGGAAGGTCTTGGTCAGCCCAGGCTGCCCAGGCCCAGAGTAGGTGGGCTCCCCAGAGGGCACCATCTGAGGTCGCAGGCTCAGCTCCAAGCCCTGAGGCTGTGGCTGTGGGACAGGAGGACCTGGGGCTGCATTGCAGGGGGAATGCGCTGACCTTGGGGTCTAAAGTCCAGGACACAGGTCTCCTCCACCTGACCAAGACAGTCCCATTTTCTCCCTTACAGGACAGCTATGGAGGGTTCACGCAGGGCCTGCCTTTCACGGCCCCCACCAGGTGCCCCTGCTCCCTGGGCACGGCTCCCACATGGAGGCGGGCGCCCACTCAGGGCCCTGGCTGCAGCCGCTCGGTGGAACGTTGCTATTCTTAGCTGTAACCTAAGCAGCTGCCCATTAAAATTCCATTAGTTTCGAAGGCTGAGCGGCAGTTGATATTTCTAATTATTGTGAAATTAAAATTGTCCCTGTAATTTAATGATAATTGCACAAGATGCCAGCTGGCACCCTGGGGAGCCACACTGTTCCCGAACAAAACTTGGAAAGTCTCTTGAAAGTTCTTTGAACAAGAAAGGACAAAGGCGTTTTGGAAAATGAGGGAGGTGGGGGGTCAGGCCCGTGGTTGAATCCCAGCGTGACTAGGGCCTCTGCGCCAGGGGGCCGGCAGGGAGCAGGTGGGCTGTCGGGGGAGGCCGCGCTCCAGACCCCCCCACTCCACCCTAAACTGAGGATTAAACAAGGGAATAAGTCAGGAATCTAACCCTGCTGGGGACTAAGGAACACGTGGTCAGTGCAGTACTGTGGGGAAAGTTCTAGAAGCTGGCAGAAGCCCTCTGTGGGGTGGACGGGAGGCGCCTGCAGGAGGAGGAGCAGGAGGAACCCGCTGCCCCTGCGCTTCCCCTCCACCACTTCCCTTAGGGTTAGGGTTAGGGTCCTCTGTGCTCACAGAGGACAGAGCCCCAGACCCTGGACCCCGAGCCATAGGACAGAGCCAGCCCCTAACAACTCTGCGTGGCAGGGCGGAGCCAGCATGGCCCAGTGCCTGGCTCCACTGCTGGTCTCCTTCCTCCTGACTTGGAGACCCTGTGCAGGCATGGGGCATGGGGTACGTGGGCCACAGCCTGGGACCCTGCGTCCCCCTGGGCGGCCCTGCCGCGGGGAGTCCTGACCTCACCCCACCACCTTGCATCCCTGGGTGTGGGGTCAGAGCCAGTCTAGGTCTGACTAGGACGTGAGCCCCACCCTCCCCTCCTTGAGGCCCTCCTCTTACTCGCCCCTGCAGCCAGGATCTACAACCAGCGCTCCCAGGCTCCCCTGCCCTCCTCATGGCTCTCCACAACGCCACCCCTGCCTGCTGCCCCCATCTTCCCCTCCTTGGGGGCCAACCCACGGCCCCTCCCCCACAGGCCCAGTGCACCCAGGCCTGATCTACACTGGCTTGAAGGCAGGATAGGGTCAGATTTGACTCTGTGTCTACAGAGTCTGGGGACTGGAGAGTCCCCAGAGCTGGGGCCGCACGGAGCCTGGTGAAGTGACAATGGTGTGTGCCTAGGACTGGACCCTCCGGCAGCCTGGGGACAGCCCTGCAGAGCTCGAAATCACACCGGCTTTCATGGCAGGCCACAGGCAGAGAGCGCTCCCCAGCCCAGAGCAGCTCCTGCCGCCCGGGCATGTTGGCTCTGCTCCGAGGCCGTCTCCTTGTGGAATTTCGCTGACAGTGGCACCACGTTCTGAAGGTTTTTCCGGCCTTTCTCCTCATGCTGCCCTCCCGGCCTGTGGGTGGTCTGCTGGCGCAGGAGGCCCAGGTGACAGTGTGACCACATGTTTCCCACCACATCAGCTTTCCAGCCTGCAGCGGGTGGAACCTTACCTCTCTCCACACCCCGTTCAGCAGCCTCATGGAGCCAATGCCGTGCTGTAGGCGTTGAACCTGTGGTTTTCAACACTCCCTCCCCTTTTGGGCACTAAATTCCCTCTTAAAAATTGCATTTGGCTGCCAATGTGGAAATAACACTGGCATGGTTGAGAATTTTATTTCTCTCTCCCACAGAAGCAGCCAGGCCCAGGTGACAGCCCACAGTGCCCTCAGGCCCGGGTCAGCCACCTCTGGAGGTGGCCCTCACCCTCAGGACTGCTCAGGGCCTAGAAGGCCACTGGAGAGCCAGACATCTCCTCCACCTCGTCTGTTTGTGCAAGAAGCAATATGGAAGGGAAAAGCCTACCTGCCTGCCCCTTTAAGGCAGTTTGCCAGATTTGGCAGGAACTTCCTTAGGTATCTTGTTTCATGGGACCCCGCAGGCTCCTAGATGAGATCACTGGACCCCTGCGGCTGGCTGCCCTGGCTGCCGGCCTCTGTGCGCTGTGCACTGACGGGGTGGCCTGAGGTCAGGGCTGGTCAGCAGGGCCCAGCGGGAAGGAGGCTGCACACAGCAGGAGGAGCCAACAAACCGGCACCTGCCGGATGCCTGTGTCCCCGTCCTGCTGCTCCTGACCATCAGTGGCCTCTCGCCAACCATGGCCCTGACCTCCCGCCTCCCAAATCCTGCTGCCTCACCTCTCACCCCATCTGTCTGCCCTAGAAGCACACAGGGTGGGGATTCTGGGAAGTGTGGATAGTGGCAGACGGTGTCAGTGGAACACTCCAGAATGTAGTGTCAGAAATTGGCCTTGGACACTCAGAGGCAGCAACTGCTTCGAGAAGGAAGAGCAGAGGGCCCTGGAAGGAGGGCTGGGCAAGGGGTGTTGAGGAAGGGGTGCCCTGGAAGGTGAGGCACCGTCTGGCTCTTGGGTGGGGATGGAGGCCCCTCCTCCCAGGACACTGGAGCTGCACACCTCCAGCCCCATTCAAACGCTGGCCCACAGATAACCATTGTCCAGCCTGTGTGCTGCTCAAGTGCTGTTACCACCCATGGTAGCTGACTCACCTTTTTTTTTTTTCCCCGAGATGGAGTCTCACTCTTGTCACCCAGGCTGGAGTGCAGCGGCGGGATCTCGGCTCACTGCAAACTCTGCCTCCTGGGTTCAAGTGATTCTCCTGTCTCAGTCTCCCAAGTAGCTGGGATTACAGGTGTGCACTACCACACCCAGCTAATTTTTGTATTTTTAGTAGAGTGGGGCTTCACCATGTTGGCCAGGCTGGTCTTGAACTCCTGACCTCAGGTGATCCGTCCACCTCAGCCTCCCGAAGTGCTGGGATTGCAGGCATGAGCCACCGTGCCTGGCCAAGATCTCCATTTTTTACATGAGTCTTTAATCCACCTGACACCAACTTCGAATAAAGAGCCCATATGGAAAGCCATGTACGAGGTTATACAGGTCCTTATTTTTTGCACCAGCACACCTACGCACCGCTAGACATGAGGGTGACCCTCGTGGCGAGCTGGGCTGTCCCTGTGTGGCCGTGCGTGCCCCACACTGTTTGTTCTGTGGCAGCGCCACGTGGCTTAGAGTGCTGGGGGCTGACACAAGTTTCTCTCCCTAGTGAACTGGCCCTGGGGCTGCTGTCCCTCTTTTCCTTTATTTTCTTCCACAAGAAGCTTAAAGTCATTTTATCCTACTTTTCTTTTTAGGTTCAGCCTTTTTTTTTGAGACGGAGTCTCACTCTGTCGCCCAAGCTGGAGTGCAGTGGCCGGATCTCAGCTCACTGCAAGCTCCGCCTCCTGGGTTCACGCCATTTTCCTGCCTCAGCCTCCCAAGTAGCTGGGACTACAGGCGCCCGCCACCTCGCCCGGCTAGTTTTTTGTATTGTTTTAGTAGAGACGAGGTTTCACCGTGTTAGCCAGGATGGTCTCGATCTCCTGACCTCGTGATCCGCCCGTCTCGGCCTCCCAAAGTGCTGGGATTACAGGCTTGAGCCACCGTGCCCGGCCTAGGTTCAGCCTTTTAAGTCAAGCCAAGGACCCACTACTTGTTTTTCGGATCCTCTCCCCTCCCAGCCTCTCCTCCGACAGCCCTGGCGTGTGCTGCTCTCCTCTGTCCCTGTCTATGTCCCTGCACTCTCATCACTCAGCTCCCACTGTTCAGATGTGCCAGGCTCTACTTGGAGTTACGTTTACATCCTGCCTCAGGAGCTGGGCATTTCCTTCTTATCCTCCCACACAAGAACACGGCAAATCTCCTTTTCTGTTTTTGGTTTTGTTTTGTTTTTTTTGAGAAAATGTCTTGCTCTGTCACCTAGGCTGCAGTGCAGGGACACAATCTAAGCTCACCACAGCCCTGACATCCCAAGCTCTCGTGATCCTCCCACCTCAGCCTCCAGAGTAGCTGGGACTACAGGCACGTGCCACCACGCCTGGCTAGCTTTTTGCATGTTTTGTAGAGACGGGTCTTGCTATGTTGCCCAGGCTGGTCTCAAACTCCTGGGCTCAAGCGATTCTCTACCTCGGTCTCCCAAAGTGCTTGGATTTCAGGTGTGAGCCACCATGTCTGGGCTGTTTTGTACGTTTAAAAAATCGGGTTTTGATATTAAGGCTTTGGTTGGTTCATAACATGAATGAGGACATTTTTGTCATTTTTAGGATCTTAAATTATTTAAATAGCATCTTGAGGAGGCATTTTGACAACATCTATTAAAAATCTAAATGCATCCTCCTTTGATCCAGAAATTCTGTATGTAGGAATAGTACAAAAATATTTGCTGCTGATTCGTCAAGAAGTTAAATGTAGATTTACCACACGACCCAGTAATTCCACTTCTGGGTATTCCCACAAGCACTGGACGCAGGGTCTCTAAGAGACATTCGCGCACAGCCCACGTTCACAACAGCACTATGTACATTAGCTCAAAGGCGCGGCAACCCGAGTGTGCTTCAAAACATGAATGAAGGCCAGGCACGGTGGCTCATACCTGTGATCCCAGCACTTCGGGAGGCTAAAGTGGGCAGATCACTTGAGCCCAAGAGTTCCAGACAAGCCTGGGCAACATGGCGAAACCCCTTCTCTACAAAAAATACAAAAATTAACTGAATGCAGTGGCGAGACCCTGTAGTCTCAGCTACTGAGGAGGCCAAGGTGGGAGGACCACCTGAGCCAGGAGGTTGAGGCTGCAGTGAGCTGTGATTGTGCCACTGCACTTCAGTCTGGGTAACAGAGTGAAACCTTGTCTCAGAAAAAAAAGAAAAGAAAAGAAAAAAAGAACGGATAAACAAAACGTGGTGGAAGACAGTGGAACATTACTCAGCCTTGAGAAGGAAGGAAACTCTGACATGTGATCTCATGGGTGGGATATTATGCTGAGTGAAATAAGCAGCGCAAAAGGACAAATGTTGTGTGATTCCACTTATATGAGGTCCCTAGAGTAGTCAAATGCACAGAGACAGAAGAACGATGGGTGCCCGAGGCTGGGGAGGTGGGGAGACAATGGGACTTTGTGTTTAAGGGGGACAGAGTTTCCATGTGACAAGATGAGGAGAATTCTGTGGAGGGATGGTGGTGATGGATGCAAATGATGTGAATGTACTGGATGCCACTGAACTGTTCTCTTCTAAATCATTAAAATGGGCTGGGTGTGGTGGCTCACGCCTGTAATCCCAGCACTTTAGGAGGCCAAGGCAGGCAGATCACTTGAGGCCACGAGTTCAAGACCAGCCTGGCTAACACAGTGAAACCCTGTCTCTACTAAAAATACAGAAATTAGCCAGGTGTGGTGGCGCACACCTGTAATCCCAGCTACTCCGGAGGCTGAGGCAGGAGAATCGCTTGAACCCAGGGGGCGGAGGTTGCAGTGAGCCAAGATCTTGCCTTTGCACTCCAGCCTGGGCAACAAGAGTGAAACTCCGTCTCAAAAATAAAACAAAATAAAATAAATACATAAAATAATTAAAACGGTAAATTGTATATTGAGTGTATTTTACCACAACAAAAAAGAATATGAGGACATGCTAAAGACTTAAAAAATATCCACTTTCTAAAAAGAACAATACAGTTGAAAGATTTATTAGACCAGGTTTCAAGACATACAGTAATCAGGACAGTGTGCACTGACGTGAGGACAGACATCATTATCCACCGACAGAATGCAGACTCCAGAGCGGGCCGAAACATCCACAGGCCATTCATCTTCAAGAAAGAGTCCAAAGCCATTCCATAGCGACAGGACACCCTCTTCTACAAACGGCGCTGTAACAACAGGATATCTGTGTGGAAGAAAGTACATCTCAACCCGACCTCACGTGCGAGCCATGTGTAGCATGACTTTCCCTTTCCTTACGGCCTTTCGTTTCCCCTAGAGTTAATGAGTGTTTTGTCTCATTCTTCAAACCTTGCTGGTGTACACAGGTACACATCGAGACATCCGCTGCGCCACAGTTTATTGCACAGAAAGCCTGGAACAATCCCATCAGTAAGGGGCCATGAGTCGGCGGAGCCTCCACACACTGGAATCCGATTCTCCCGGTCAAGAGGAGGAGGGCATTCCGCCAGCACTAACAAGAAGCAAACCTTTTTAATGCAGGGATATTGGCGAAAATGGCAAGGTTCACAGCAGCACGTACTTGTGCAAGAAAAGGCTGGGCAGGGGAGAGATGCACACTGTGCCAGCGCTGGTTCTTAGCAGCAGACCAGGCGGGCTGGCATGAGCCGAAGGGGGTCATCAGAGCGAGCAGCAGCTGGCGGAGTCTCTGTGAGGTCGGACTCAGGCTGAGGGGGCACACCCTAAAAACTGTTTACAAAGGAGAACTTCCCAATGCTGGTGTGGCTTAGTTCCACAGCCACAGGGCCTCCTCCGTGACCTCCTGGGAAGAACTGTCCAAGACCCCAGACATCCCTCCGCCCAGCACGCCCGGCAGCAAGAGCGCACGGCTCACGCCGCAAGGGCAGCCCAGTGGCCGGCAGCTTCTTCTCTCACCCCGGGCGCACCCTCAGCTGTAGCCTGTGGGCTGCCTGGAAAAAGGATCAGGGAAAACATCCAAATGCGGCCTACGTGTGGCTCCAGCCCCGAAGGCGTTCCCCAGATGCCACACCCTTTCTGAGGGAGTGCAAGGTGTGGGCACTTGGCCCCACTGGGGAGGGCAGACCTGAGGCACGTGTGGGTTTTACCACGCTACCCAGTGGACCTGGACCTGCTCCCTCCTGTCCTCTAGGTCTTCCAGGGGGTAACTTTACCCCCTAGTCCTCTGGGGGTAAATAAGACATTCGCTGGGGATGAGGCATTTGAGGTCTGGACGTGGTGGTGCAGAGCAGGAGAGCGGATTAGCCTTGACGGAAAGCAGTGAAGCTGAGCTCGTGCCTGGCAAGGCAGAGATAAACAGAGGGCAGCGAAAGGCGCCAGGCGGACCGCTGCGTGCTGGGCAGGGGCTGTGCAGGGGTCCCACTTCCCTGAGCGGAGGGGAGCCTACGGTGGTCCCTGCAACAAGCCACAGATGTGCCGGGAATCCACACGCGCACAGTGCGCACAGCGTGGCTGGCCGCACCACCCCAGATGTGTCCGTTCTCGGCTTCTATTTTGGAAGGCAGGGCGGTCGCAGGGGCTTCCAACTGGCTTCTTCTAGTGTAAGATGCTTGTGTTCTAGGGGTAGGGCGCCCTCTCCTACCGGGCCCAGCTGAGATGAACTTGGGCTGAAACCGCAGGCAGCACCTTCCCCCACACGCTCCGCCTCGCAGCCTCTCGCATGTTCTGATGCGATGGAGATGACCATGCGCGCAAAGCCAGCACACAGGTTCCGGTGTTTCCCCACCCCAGGCAACAGCCAAGGCCTGTGCCAGTCCGACCACTGTATCCTCCCCCAGGCCAGGATGCCTCCTGAGCACCTCTCACCCACCTCCCGGGCTGCACACTATGCCTGACCCTCCCTGCTCCGGGACTCTCTTGGCCCAGCAGAAAACCTGGTGCTCCTGTCCAGGCCCACCTCGCCCTCAGAGCCGGCTCCCGCCTAGACAGTGCAGCTCCCAGCGCTCAGGTGAGGGGCGCCCCTCCCACTCCATCTGCTCACGTGACATTGTGGGGAGGCCTTCTCTCTCTCCCCATGGCTCCGATCCCCCTACAGCCCTCTTTCCCTGGAAAGCACGTCTCTTATACTGGATACTCTCGTGTTTACTGTTGATCTAGCCCCACCCTCAACTCGAAACCCTGTAAAGACACAGATTTGCATCTGCTTTCCACCTGACTCTATCCCCAGTGCCTACAAGGCAGCAGGGGGTCCCTCCAGGTCCTCTTGGGGGCACGGTTCCCACGTGCTGTGATGACACCACCCAGTGGCATGGAGGGACTGTGATGGCACCCGTGTGTCCACCGATCGCCAGGGAGCCAGCTCCGGGTACCAGGCAAGGACAGATGAGGCTCGCTCAGGTTAGCTGTGTGCACGCATGCTCCAGCACTCAGACAGTGGCTCTCAGGTCTCGGCCTGTGGGTCTCCAAGGGTCCCTGAGGCTGCAGCTGCTTTCATCATAGTCTGATGATCACGGGGTCTTCACAGGGTCTTCACCGAGCTGACGTGAGCACTGATGTGGCGAGACCCGAGCAGGAATGCAGGCAGGCCCCAGCCCTGGTGCAGCCCTGAGGGGTTTCCGCACCGCACAGCTGCAGTGCAAAACGCCGGTCACTTCCAAATGTCCTTGATGGAGTGAAAATGGTCGCGTGTGTGAGGTCTTGACCCCAGAGTCCACGTCTTTTCAACGTTCTGCCTGAGCAATCGGAAGGCGCACCTGCCCCACAGACACACTGGGGAAATGCAGCTGCGCTGCCATCTGGATCTGGAACACATGTACGGAGCACACTTTTTACTCAAAAAAAGGATGTACAAAAACTCTGGTTGTTCGGCCTTGGGTGTCCTGACAGACTTTTTTTTGTTTTGAAAATGAACAAAGTGAGCCTGTGAGCCTGTCTGATTCAAAGAAAATAGCTGACAGCATTTGTTACCGATGATAAAATTCAAGCTTTCATGCAAAAATCAGAATTCTGAAATTCTGTATCCACCACCATGAGCTCATCACCTTTCCAGCTTAAAGACTTTTCTAAGATTGGTGATATCACCAAAAGTGATTTTAAAATACCTATTGAGGAGCTGTGTCAGCATTTGGAATCTCCGCATAACTTAGTGAACCAAAGGCCCAGTGTGTGAGGTCACAGAAGCGTGATGGACAGAGTCCATGAAGCACAAGACAGACCCACGGATTCTCCTGAAATGAAATGGAAGTTCACTGATAGGGTTGCAGATTCCACACACAGCCAGCCAGTACAAAACCACCACCTGTGGGCCAGGCGCGGTGGCTCACGCCTGGAATCCCAGCACTTTGGGAGGCCGAGGCGGGCGGATCACAAGGTCAGGAGATCGAGACCATCCTGGCTAACACAGTGAAACCCCGTCTCTAATAAAAATGCAAAAAATTAGCCGAGCGTGGTGGCGGGCACCTGTGGTCCCAGCTACTCGGGAGGCTGAGGCAGGAGAATGGCGTGAACCCGGGAGGCGGAGCTTGCAGTGAGCCGAGATCACACCACTGCACTCCAGCCTGGGCCACAGAGCAAGACTCCATCTCAAAAAAAAAAAAAAAAAAAAAAAAACACCACCTGTCCAGTGTTGGAAGAGGATCAAGGAAGAATATCCCAATTATTTGCAAAGGTTATTAAAATGTTCCTTTTCTTTTCAAATACACATCTGGGTAAGACTTAGATTCTCCACTCACCCCAATACTTCACAACCAAAACACCCCTACAGCGGACAGACTGGAGCCTGATGAGAGGCCAGTGGGCTTCTCTTAAGCCAGAGATTTACAAAAATGTAAAACTACGCCACACTTCTCCCAAAAACTTTTTGTTTTGGAAAATACGTTTTTCATACAATTGTTATTTATGTTAATATGTTGTGGGTTTATTGCTATTTTGAAATGAATACATGTTTTCCAAAGGTCTCAGGTTTAATTTCTAATAAGGTATTCTAATGTGTATTAATATTGGTCATTAGAACTCACATAAGCAAAAGTTCTTTGGTACTTTTAATGATTTTTTTTTTTTTTTGAGACGGAGTCTCGCTCTGTTGCCCAGGCTGGAGTGCAGTGGTGCAATCTCGGCTCACTGCAATCTCCGCCTCCCAGGTTCGCACCATTCTCCTGCCTCAGCCTCCCAAGTAGCTGGGACTACAGGCGCCCACCACCACGCCCGGCTAAGTTTTGTATTTTTAGTAGAGACGGGGTTTCACCGTATTAGCCAGCATGGTCCCCATCTCCTGACCTCGTGATCCACCTGTCTCGGCCTCCCAAAGCGCTGGGATTACAGGTGTGAGCCACCGCGCCTGGCCCACTTTTAATGATTTTTAAGAGTGTTGAGGGGTCCTCAGTTTGAGGACAGCTACTGCAGGGTGACCTGTCTAGGAGTGGCACTGCCCAGGGAAGGAAACGTGCTTCTTCAGCTTTAGGAGGGGACACAAATTGTCCCTGGAAGTGGCTATACCACGTCCCACCAGCATCGCAGGAGTCTCCATTTCCCGACGTTCATCCTGGCCTCCAGCAGCCACATGATCTCAGTCTGCGGTTCCAACTCCGCGACTCCGAGGGAGGCCGAGCGGTCTTCTCATGCTGACTGGCCTTGGACTTTCAGCCTTGTTCTTTCTTCATATGAATGTAAACATCATCGTGTCCGCTTCAAAACCAAAAAGCGGCATTATTGAGAGTGTGGTTGGAATGACATTAATAAAATGATGACATTGACTTTGGAGCTTTCGGGAGAGTGCTGAGTTTCTCCAGCTCAATAAGACTGCATCGTTCTCTTCCGTATGGGTCCTGTTCCTTCTGGGTTAAATTCACTCCAACTCTGAATGGGACATTCCTTCATTCTCATTTTCAACAAGTTTCAGCCGGTTTAAAGAGCTCCCAGTCTTTTGTACATTTGGCTTTCCGGGTATACAAAAATGAGATGTGAAAACAAAGGTACCTCTACTTTCTTCATCTCTCCTCCTGCTTCTTTTGTTTATTTATCTTAATGCATCAGCTAAAAACGTCAAAACAACATGGAATAGTACAGGCGAAAAGCAGGCACATCTGCCTGGCTCCTGGTTTTGGTTTTCGGTGTTAACACGCTGCTTTGCTGAATCTTATCAAATATTTTAGCAATGGCTAACAGCAGCATTGTTCTCCTCCTTAATGAACCAACAACTAAGGAAGAAATCAGAAGGTTGTCAAGGACACGCTGCTGATGAACGGCACCAACCCCAGGAGATTCCACAGCTGAGTTCTGCTGACCTGAGATGCTGCTGCTGCAGCCTGGAGGAGTTCTCTAAGGTGGTGGAAAGGGGCATGAATCACCGACTCTGATTAGAGAGGGCGAGAAGAAAACAGACCAAAACCACTTCTAACCCAAGCACAGCAGCACCTCGTGGTGCCTTCCCAGATGCCTGGCAGCTACTGCAGTCCCAGTGCATCATGGCTGACTCTAGAGCGATTTCAAGGCGAAGAAGTCGCTACATCACTTAGAACCTCCATCTGCTACGTCTTGCGGGAGCATCCAGCCTAACCTTCCTGCCAGGGCCACGGGCACCCTTCCCTCTCGAGGGCTTGGGGCTGGCTCCCTGTTAAGAGGCTCGGGAACCCCACACTGGCCCCGTGGGAGCTGCTAGCCAGCCTCAGTGGTCAGCAGCTGGGGGCAGGTGCCTGTGTCATGGCTGGGTCCCCAGCATCTAGGGTGGCACAGGTGCCCAGTGGGAGCCCAGTGTGTTTGTTAAGCAAATGATTTCTTGGGCAGTGTCTTGACTATGAGGTGGGTGGGTC
The DNA here is from genome assembly GCF_009764315.1 of Trachypithecus francoisi. NCBI lineage: Eukaryota > Metazoa > Chordata > Mammalia > Primates > Cercopithecidae > Trachypithecus > Trachypithecus francoisi. Next base: position 3,351,973 of record NW_022681454.1, on the reverse strand, counting down.
CCTGAGCTGGAAACTGGCCAGAGCAAAAGCTTCCAAAACTCAGGCCCGCATCACTAGATGTGCCCGCATCCTCTGCCCTGGGGCCACCCTTCCTTCTGCTTCTTGGCAGGCGCTGTGGCAGCCACACTGGCTTGCAAAGGCCGGCTCTGTGCATCTCTTCCCAACCACAGGGTCAGTGGCGTCACCTGGCATCTGGAAACTGGCACTGCAGTGCTGGCTGCTGCTCCCTCCTCCCACCACTGCCGCTGCTCATTAAACCCTCACGACACTCTGCCTCTCATCCCACAGCAACGTGGGCCGAGTCCTCGTCACACAAGCTCTGGGGAGATCACTGAGGAGTGTGGGAGCTCCAGGACCCTCAGAGCAAAGTGAATCCTTCTTGCCCAGCTCCCCTCTGGGCGCCACAGAGCACGCCGGCCTCTCCTTCACACAGGCAGGCCTAGGGCATCCTCCACACCACCATGGTCCACAGGCTGCTCCCACGCCCAGTGGAGCCCAAGCTACTCCCTTGCCTGGCTGACTTTCAGGCCCCCTAGAGGGTTGGAGGAGCTGCTGCTGCCTGTCACAGGATGACCACAGCCCTGCCTGGCAGGACGCCTGCCTCCACGCCTGCCTCCTCACCTGTCTCCGCAGCTGTCTCCATGACCTGCTCACCTGGCAGCCAGAGGGAGATTTTCTGAACCCTGAGTCAAACCATGCTGTCCACCTGCTGACCCACCTGCCAAGAACCTTCTATTTGGGCGGCAACTTGCCTAATTCCAGGAGGTGACTCAAACACACCTGGCCCCAGCCTTCTTTGCAGCCAGGGCAAGAAATGCCCAAGTCCTGGCCAAGGAGGCTTATAGAGAATTCAACTTTTGGAAAGCTGGAGCTTCTGGAAAGAGTTTGCAACTGGTGGAAGGGCCGGCAGTGAGGTGAGGTTGCAGCTGTGGCTGCTCCACCGCCCCCCTGTCCCCCGCGGATGTCAGACCCAGAGCTGCACTAGCCAAAACACTCCCACTAAGCTTGAAAAACACGAACACTCCTCCCCACGGGCTGCACCGGCCTCCGTGGCCTGGCTGCTGGCGACCAGCCTCCTAGCTGCTCCTGAGGCTTGCTCCAGCATCCTCTGCCTCTGGGCCTTCACACTGGCGATTCCTTGTGTGGCCACTGTTCCCAGCTCCATGTAAGTCTGGTTTCGTGTCCTCACGCCAACCCCTCCCTTCCAGCACTTACCACAACCTGCAAGCATTTCTCTACTGACCCATTGGTCTTCCCTGCATGGGAGCATAAGCTCCAAGAGGCCAGGGCCTTTGTGTCATCTACCATGACATCTCCAGAACCCAGAACATCCAACAGGGCCGTGCATGCGAGCAGGTGTTACGACTTTTATTAGGGTCATTGCTAAGGAGGCAGTAGAAACACCTGATGCTCCAAACAGAGCTGAATAAAAGCCTCCCGGAAGGCTCCCTGGGGTTTTCATCAGGCGTGGGTGGCCATGTAAGGACAGACGCAGAGGTCCTGGTGAGGGAGGACACAGGTTCCCTTCAGGGCAGAGCTTTCCCCCCAGCTCCAGCCTGCCCCGACCCATTTCCATCTGCTTTCATTTTTGGGATCCATCAATCAGGGCATCCTCACCAAGTCAGCAACAGCAAACCGTGCGGTCCAGGCAAGAATGAAAAAGTATACATTTAATATCAAAGCCATGTCAAGTATTATTGATAGTAATGACACTGGAGAGTGGCTCTAGGATGTTCTTACTCAGAGTGACCCCCGGAGGCCCTGGCCTGTGTCTGAGGAAGGGCGTTCATGCTGGACACTAGAGCCTCACGGTGTCCAGGGCCTGGGGGTTCCTCAAAACACCCCTCAGAAGGGACATCCCGCCAGAGGCCAGGTGGAAGGTGGTCTCCTCTCACGGGGCGGCCCCCTTGCCCGCCTGGCCTGAGTGACCTGCCCTGGGTGGCCCAAGCAGCACCACCAACCGCCTGGCCCCGCCGCCGCCACCTGCTGGCCTAGACGCTGGACTTGGTGATGATCCTCTCCAGCAGACTCATCATGCGTTCCTGCAGCTGCAGGCTCTGCACCTGCAGGATGTGCTGCTGGTCCAGCACGCGGCGCACCTCGCGGCAGGTCTCCTCCACGGCACGGCTCAGCCTGCGCTGCTCCTCCACCATGGCCTCCAGCAACCGCAGCTGCTTCTTCTGCAGGTGGCAGCTCTGCACCTTGCGCTTCTTCACCGGTCGCTCCTCTGACCTGGAAGGACAGCGCCAGCTGTGAACGTGCTGGCCACAGAGCCTGGGCACACCGGGGGCCTCACTGGACCCTCCCAATTATCCTACAAGGCAAATGGGGACACTGAGGCCCCAGGGAGTCAGGTCACTTACTCGGGGTCTCATATTCCATGTGCAAAGGAGGGGCCAAAACCCGCCCCCTTTGACAGTAAGAAAGTAACAGGGGTGGCCAGGCACGGCAGCTCACACCTGTAATCCCAGCACTTTGGGAGTCTGAGGCAGGTGGATCACCTGAGGTCAGGAGTTCAAGACCAGCCTGGCCAACATGGTGAAACCCCATCTCTGCTAAAAATACAAAAATTAGCCAGGCGTTGTGGCAGGCGCCTGTAATCCCAGCTACTCAGGAGGCTGAGGCAGGAGAATCACTTGAACCTGGGAGGTGGAGGTTGCAATGAGTCAAGATCGTGCCACTGTACTCTGCACAAGAATGAGACTCTGTCTCAAAAAAAAAGAAAAAGAAAAAGAAAATGAAGAGAAAGAAAGGCCACAGGCATTGCCATCCTTTGCAACTAGCAGACGACCCCAAGGACCAGGGTCCAGGACAATCCACACCCCTTCGGTGTGGAAAGGGCGGGATGTTCTGGGCTGCAGAGGGGCACATCCTGCCAGGGAGCACCCCTCACCCACCGAGCTGGGTAGGTGGGGGCTCAGCCCCAGTTCACGCCCAGGGGTGGAAAGGCCACACCCAGGGAGAGAAGAAGGCAGGGGTGGGGGGTGCTGGGTAGTGTGGAGTACTCAGGACACCTGTAGGGAAGCCAGAGACCACCAGCCCCACCTGGCCTTAGGCAGATGGGGAAACTGAGGTCCCAGAAGGAAGGGCCTGAGATGTGAGCCCCTTTTCCCTTTTATCTCCCGGTGGCCTAGAAATGGGGCCAGCACACCTTGGTAGAGAGGCAGGAGGACAGGCACCTAGAGGGTGTGGGGCCCACAAGAGGCCTGGGCTCTCTCCCCAGGCCCTTGGAGCTCTGGTAGAGGTGGCAGGTAAAGGCAGTCCAGCCCTGTGGGCACCTCCTGAGCGCTCTGCTGCTGGGGTAAGGGCCACCCGTGGTCTCAGCAGACCTCCCTGAAGGGCAGGGAGCTGCCAAAACCCACAAACCCCAAGGCCCTGCTCCAGTGCCTGCTCACCCCTGGCCCACACTCTGCTGAGAGCTGGGAGCGTGCAGCCAACCCCAGGGGCAGGAGTGCAGCGCTTTGCTCCTGATCAGGGAGGGCAGCCTCCACGTCCCAGCCCTGTGCAAGGCCCCAGGCAGCTGAGTCCGGGAACTGGGCTCAGTCCACAGGAACAACAGCCATAAATCTCAGACCTCCTGCTGGTTCCTTCTAGCTGCCAGCAAAAGCGTTTTTGTCTCAGGTCTTCAATGAGAAATCCTGAGTCAAGCAGCAGCCCCCGGCACAGGAGGTGCCAGCTTGGGGGTCCCTCCTCGGAGATGCCTTCCTCACCCCACCTCCTGACGGAAAGACTTGAAGACCAGGGCAGGGGAGAAGCTGTGACTCAAATCCACAATCTTCCTGTTCTTGCCTCCAAATGGCCAACTTCTATTTTACCTTGAAAGCCCACCCCAATGTCCCCTCCTCCAAAGCATCTTCTCTGGGCTCCCCAGGCCCACCCCGCAGGTGTCTGTCCTACGTGCTGCCTGGCTCCTCGCTGCCTTGTGAATATCTCGCAGGCATAGTCACGCGGCCGGCACAGGCCTGATCTGAAGTGTGGGATGGACGGCAGAGGGGATGGGCCATCCCCACGGCAACACGTGATGAGGCGCAGCCTGATACCCTCCCCAGTGCTGAGGGGCCGCTGGCCTGTGAGGGCGGGGTCTGTGTGGGGTGAGGGAGGCCGGGGGTGCATTCTTGGGTCTGGGGCTTGGTCTCCCTCTGTGTGCTGGGCCCTGTGCTGTGTCTTCCCTCCCACGATGCTCCCAGGCACCCTCTGAGAAAGGTACTGATTTATCCCCATTTTATAGGAGGGAGACTGAGGCCAGAGAAGTCAAGGAACTTTCCATGCAGCTCAAAAGTGATGGAGCTGGGAGACGAACTCGGTCTGCCTGTGGACACTAAAGCCCTCCCTGGTCTGAGGCCGCCTGTCCCTGGAGGCGCTGCCCACAGCCACGGCCTCTGCAACCACTGCGACCGCCGCCGCCCTCGCGGCTCCCAGTCCCTTTCTCTAAATGGTGGGGGCTGAGACACTCCAGGGCAGGGGAAGGACAAGCAGACACACTACCTGAACTTAAGGGACAGTAAGCTGGAGGAGCTGTCGGAGCGATCGTCCTCAAAGCGGCCTTCGTAGGAGCACTGGTTATACGGGAAGTACAGAGGGGTGGACTTAGCGGGCGGCGACAGGGACGCCTCGGTCTGGGATGTGGAGGGCCCCGGCGGCTGGCTGTCCGGCAGTTTGCCATCACAGGACTCGGGGACCTTGGCCAGAATCCCATCAATGGCTAGGTAATAGGGCCAGTCGGGCGGGGCGGACTCGCTATCTGTCATGCATTTTAATTTCCTGAAACGAGAGACACAAGAGCCAAGGGTGAGAAACAGAGCTGGCCCAGCCCCTGTCCTGCCCAGCCTCAGCAGAGGGGCGCACCACACCGGCACAGGCCGGAGCCGCTCTCAGCCAGCAAGGGCCTCCCCAGCAAAATCGGCCAGGCTCCAGGGTCAAGATGACATTGGACTTAGAAAGAAGCCAGGCTTCAGGACCTCAACGGGCTCAGATGTTAAAAAGGAAGCACGCGTCCCAGTATGACTAAGGTTATCTGTGCATGCTGGGACTTTGGGGCTGGTCCTATTGCTTTTCCGTCACTTTTCTGTAGTTTCTAGACTCTCTGCAATGAGCAAATACTGCTTTTTAAATAAGTCATTTTGAAAGGTAGAGTAATAAGGTCTTGTTGTAATAATAAGGTATTACAAGATATATAAATATAGTGATAATATTTTGTAATAGAATAACTGTGCTGTTCGGGAGAGAATGCCTCAGGGAGCGACAGCCACTGGCGTTAGAGCACAGGCCTCAGTGTCCACAGCCCTGAGTCAGTATCTCATCTCCACACTTCGCTGTGTGACCTTGGGCAGGTTCATTCACCTCTCTGAGCCTCTGTTTTTAGATCAATGACATGGGGATGATCGAAGTAAGCTCCTCCCCCAGATGCAGGGCAGATTTAATAAAGCAAACAGCAGGCTGGGCTCCCACGCCATTCTTGGTTGAACCTACAGTCTGGGCAGGAGCCTAGATCCAGCACTACAACCTGCAACCTGCCCAGAGGCCCTGGGGTGGGCCGGATGGGCCCCTTCCCACACTGCCTGACGCCTCATTACCACTGGCACCCCCTGTGCCCACCTACTCCCACAGTCAGGTCCTGCCCTCTGAGAGGCTAAGTCCCCAGGCCTCCCCTGGGCCTCTGGGAGGTCAAGACAGGGGAGACAGGGCCCCAGGGTGGCCAGACAGCTCTGGCCAGGCCAGGAAAGAAGCCACAAGGTGGGGGTGAGGCAGGGGTTTCTGCCTCATCAGACCCAGTACCTCCTAAGGCCCAGAGCCCAGCCCCTACTCTGCCTTTGGACAGAGTGCCCTGAGGCCGGGCTCCAAACCCACCCTGTGCTCGGAGTGGGCATCTCCTCTCTCCTACTCTTGTTACCTGCCAGGATGTAGCTATTGGTCCCTGGAAACAATGAGCTGGCTTCTGAATGAGGTGCCCCCAGCAAACAGACACAGCCAGATGGTGAGGAGGGGCTGCTGTCCAAGGTGGCACGTGGCTGTGAAGACACCAGCACAGAGTGTGTGGGGCCGGGCACTGGGTGCCCATCCCGAACCTCTGCCCCAGGCTTCTCTCTGCCCTACTTGAGCCAGCCCACTCTTTGGAGAAACAAGAAAAGGCCTATTCTAAGTACAGGAGGCCCCCAACTGTACTCCAACAAACTACGCTCCACAGAACCAGCTACCCTCTCAGGCTTCTTCAGCCCAACAGCCTTAATATATAAAGAGCTCTTGTAAAAAAAAGAAAAAAAAATGAGAAAAGCCTCTGCTATGGGGAGGCTGGGGGGTATAAAGAAAAAGGACAAAGATAGAGTCACCCAGCCACAGCTCCCTCTGCTAAGGATTGTGCGGCCTTGGGCAAGTCCTCTCAGGCTCTGGGCCTCAGCTTCCCCCTCAGTGAACGAAGGCTGACTGTGGCAGCTCTGAGGGGCTTCAGCAACCGTGACGTGCTGTGCACCGACGCAGCCCTTGCCCCGCCAGACTGCAGGGTCTGGAGTGGAGGCCCCCACTCTGCTGCACCCTCATCTCCCGGCCTCCAGGAATGGAGACAGAAACCCTCCCCTGGGACTCTGAAGAGGCTTTCAGCATAAATAATGAATAACCTGGCCAGATACCAACCAGAGCCAGCCGGGGAGGCGGTGCCCGTGAATTCCTGAGTCAGAGGGGAGCCTGCTGGACCAGTCGCGGCCACCTCCCACCGCCCTCTGTGTCCCTTCCTCACCAGGTGCCTGAGCAGGGCTAGGAGGCCACGGGAACAGTGGGGCCACGGGAACCGTGGGACTGTGGGCAGCTGCCTGCGTCCACTGAGCCTCTGAAGACACCCAGGCTCACACCTAGCCCTCACGTCGCAAGCCAGCCGCTCAAACCCAACATCCGTCATGCTCAGCACCCTAGGTCCCAGCTTTGGGGCCTGGCTAGGGGCCTTTGGGCAGGGCCAGGCACCGGAGCCCTCCTTCAAGGCTCAGAAAAAATCAAATCAACACAACTGAAAGCGGAGACCCCACAGCCTGGCGGTCTGTCCAGGGCCTTGCTGGGTCTCTTCCCTGCTCCCACCAGGGCCGGGGACTGGGGCTCCCCTTCTGCTGTGCTGGAGGCTGGCTCCTCGCCTGCGGGGGGCAGTGGGGGTTGCCTCTCCCACAAGTGGCTCAGGTGCTCCCAGCCTCACCTGCCTGACCCAGAGGTGGAGCAGCTGTGTGAGGCGCCCCCAGGGCAGCCCCTCCCATCCTGGAAGCTGGCAGGCTCTCCGGTAGCCCCAGGCCCAGCCCGGTCCAGGCCGCCCACAGGGCCGGGTGCTCTCGGCCGCCATTCTCCCCCTGCGGCTTCCAGCTCTTGCTGTCAGCCTCGCTCTGTGCAAGACCCTCCCCACACCCAAAACCATCACCCCACACCTGTGACCTTCACCACACACCCATGACCTTCACACCCTGTAAGACCCTCACTGTACCTGTGACCCCACCTGTGCCTGACACCTTCATCCCACCATGACCCCCGCCCACCCGTGACCCCATCCTAATGGGCTGGGGACCCACGCACTTTCAGATGCTGGGTGTGTGGGACCACAGCTGTCCCCTCCTAGGTGCCAGTGCCTCCGTGGCTGGGTGGTCCCCTCCGGCCTTCCCTGCAGGTTGCTGGGGCAGGAAGGGCCCACCTGCCGTGTGGCGGGAGCAGAGGTGGGGCCAGGCCGGGACCCCCCACGCTGGGAGTCCTGGGCCAGGACAGGGCTCCATCTCTTTCTTCTTCGCACAGTAAGCCCTGCCCACGCGCTGGCCGGTCCTGCGCCTCACCTGGTGATTTCTGGGAACACCCCACCCTAATCCTAGGGCCAGCCCCAGTGGGGCTCACAGGCTCATGGCAGAGGCTCAGTGGATGGTCCAAGTCGCAGAGCACTGAGCCTCCTTCTCACTTGCAGTCTCAATTCCCCAGTGGCACAGTAGGCCCCTGAAACCCCTGCTCAGCTTGGGAGCCTGGTGGCGGGGAGGGCACTGGCAGCTGCCGCCTCCCTATGGGAGAGGAGGGTGTGAGGTCAGTGAGCACCACCATGAGTGATGCTGCCTCCGAGGGACAGTGCCTAGACCGCCCATACGTCCTGGGAGCCATCCTGGCCTCTGCCCAGTACCAGCCCCACCCCTGCTACCCCTCAGTTCTTAGACCGCTTTCCTGCCCTTGCTGGGCCTCAGTTTCCCCACTTCCCCCATGGAAGGCTGCACACACGGTTTCCGTGGGGCCCGTCTCACCCCGTGGGATTCTGACCATACCTGGCCAGAGGACCCACACATTCTCCTGAGTCAGAGCTCCGAGAGAGCCAGGAGCGGCCTCCACGCCGGGTGCCGCCTGTCCTGGGGGGCCCACATGGCGTGCGCGCCCACCCACCTGTACTGGAAGGTCATGTTGGTGATCTTGATCTTGATCTCCTCGCCCAGCCTGCGCTCGCCGGTCATCTCGAAGAGCTTGCTGGCCATCTTCTCGTACACCTTGGCGTTGCGCTTGGTCTGCTTGAGCTCGTCGAAGAACTCCTCCCAGACCAGCATGAGGCCGCGCATCTCGGCGTCGGTCCAGTTGCGGGCCCGCCGGTGCTTCTCCGCCTGGGGAGACACCAGGTAGCCGGGCCCCTCGGCCGCCGCCATGCTCCAGGCGCCTGGGGGGTGAGAGAGCGGCTCAGCGAGGCCCCCGGCCCGGCCCCACGCACCATGGGCGGGAGGCGCTGCTCACGCTCGCTCGAAGGCAGCTCCACGCTCAAAATGGGGCCTACATCTGACAGGCAGGAATTTAGTTAAAAGCTTTTAAACGGGAAACGTCATTTTGATGTCACGTTTCCATAGCAACAGAGCAACTGCATAAGCTACAACAACAGAAACCTTTTAACTGAAAGCCCAGGAATCAGGGCCGCACTGACGGGCCATCAATATTGCAGCGAGCGGGCCAGGCCCAAACCCAGCGGCCCGGCTCCCGGCCCTGCCTCCCACCGCCGCCCAGGCGATAGGCCCCCAGTTCAGTGCCGTCCCGGCTCACGCAGGCCAAGAGGGAGACTCGGGTGGGACCAGGCAAGGAGAAAAGGGGCAAAAGGTGGGAGAAACAGAAAGGACAGGAGACAAGGAGGCTGAGTCCCCCAGTGCTGGCCACTGGCCCTGGCAGGAGTCCTGGGCTGTGGGACCTTAAGCTCCCTCAGAAGGCCTCTGCCAGGCTGAACTGGGGCTGGGCCCTGGGACCCCGGGTCTCCTGGTCCTGGGGTCCTAGGGCTGGGCCCTCACAAGAACCCCGCATCCCCACCCTTTGCTCCTTCTGCTTCTCTTGCTCCAGCACCCAGGCGCCCTGGGCCTCAGGTCTGTGGACCCTGGAAGCCCAGGTTGGTCAGAGCCAGGCCCTGCCCAGAGGTGCAGTCACAGGGTACACAGACACAGGCCTCTGGCACCAGCTGGCGAGGATAGCAGGGACGGCAAAGGTGAGCTCTGTTTGAGACACAGGAGGGAATCAGCCCGGCAAGCCGGGGGGGGCCACAGGGCACTCCTGGGAAGAGCCATGGGCATGGCAGGGCGCAGCCTGGGTACGCAGGGGGCTGATGGGCAGCCAGATTCAGCACGGCATGTGGAGATGGGCTCGAGGCCCAGGCTGCGGAGCGGGCCCTGAGGGACTGAGATGCCCCCAGGCTTCTGGGGGACCACAGCCTGCCGAGAGCCCCAGGTGCAGCGGAATCGGAGCGTGTGGCCTGGGGGTTCTGCTCAGAGAAGTGCCCTCCCAAAGGCATCAGCATCCAAAACGTGGCACACGCCAGCCAGGCAGGGCTCTGTGGAGCCCACGGCACCTGTGCAGGATGGGCCGTGCTGAACGTGGCACCCAGGCTCAACGCCACGGTGGTCAGCAGAGGGACAGCGGGCACCCCCCTGCCCTCCTCAGGCCTGACCAACTGCAGGAGACCCTCAGGTGTGGGCTGCCGCAGGAAGGGCAGTTGAGCCTGGAGTGGGGAGGCATCTCAGCCTCTGCCCACTGCCCCTGCTGTCCCCTGAGGCACCCTGGAGGTAGAACTAAGGTTCTCAGAGGAAGGACAGGGCAGGGGCGTGGCGGGGGTGCCTGGCCCCACTGTGGGTGCCCAGCATGGGGAGGGTGACCTGGGGCTCCCTCTTGCCCGCAGTCAGGATAGGAAAGTGTATGGGGAGGGCCCCAGGGATGTGTGAGGGACTCAGAGGGGTCTCTGCACCCCTACAGCGGGTTCCTGGTCCAGGCCTGGCTCTACTATCAGCCCCGTGAGACTAGTCCAGCCCCTTCCATTTGGGCTCTGGAGACATCATCCCTACTGCCTGGCACGGGGCATGGGAGGGGCCCACAAGACCCCCTCTGCTCAGTTCAGCCCTCGGTGCTGGGGGCTGGCGCAGAGCTCTGTGGAGTGCCTGCGGATGAAGGAGTGACTAGAAGGCCCACCTCCTCTGGGAAGCCCCGACGGCTCAGGAACAGGGTTCGGCCCTTTCCAGTGAGGTCGGAGGCCTGTCCGAATGTCCTTTCCGTAGCCATGACTCCAAGGGCAGAGGTGGGGCTGGCTCCCAGCATCTCTTGGCACCTCCCGGCACAAGGGGTACGCAGAAAGTCATGGGGTCCCAGCAGTGGGTTCTGGGTGCAGCTCTAGCGACTCAGCATGGACCTTAGTCATGTCCTCCCCGCTAGCCTGTTTCCTCACCTCTGCAACAGGGGCAACAGGATCTGACTATCTCACCCAGCATGGTGCTGGCTAAGGGGGCACAGCCCTCCCAGAACCCTGCCCCCCACCCCCTTCCACAAATCCACTTGGAGCTGCTGGAGATAGCGTCAGGCCTACTGTCCTGGCTGAAGGGGGAGCTGCTGGCCAGTGGGCACCACCACCACTGCTGGGGGCCCCACCTGACGGCTCTAGAGGAAGCACCTATACCCCTGCCTGCTCGAGTTCCAGTGGGCACAGGGAGACAGAGCCCTGCCTGGCAGGGTGCCACCCCACACTCACACCATCCTCCAGGCAGCATTTCCAGGGTAAAAGGCTCAACTCCAACCCTCTCTTCCTGGGCTCAGTGCACATGGGAGATCCTGGACAGGGCAAGCTCTGCGGCCTTTCCTGAGTCAGAGTCCTCACATTGACCTCCAATGTGAGGACAAGACTGGCCAGGCAGCAGATGGCAGCACCAGGCACCCAGCTGCCCCTGCCTGGGAGGGTCCCTGCATCTGTCCCCTATTGGGGAAGGGCTTGTACCTTGGCACAGCTGCATGGCCTGCTGGGACCCTTGGTCGCTGCGGGGTCTCCTAGGGCCAGGGGCTGGGCAACCAGTGGCCCCTGAGGGAGAAGGGGCAGGTCAGGCCTCGGCAGGAGCTGTCCCTGGTGGAGACTGGGGACGCAGGCAGGGCCCTGCTGTGCTCAGGCTAGGAGCATGCCACCTAGGCCTCTATTCCTTCTAAATAATGAGGCTGGGCCCAACCAGACTCTCATCCCGCTCAGCATTTCTGGGTGGCTTTTCTGCCCCGCCTGACAGGCCAGTAGGACACGGGGACTGACCAAGGGAGGGGGCAGCAGGGCTCCTAAACACAGAAGCCCAGAGAGGAGGTGGGCGTCCCACCGAGGGGCATCTTTCAGGAGCAGCAGTGGTGAGCACAGCCTGTGCAGATGGGTGGGGATTTGGCAGCCGAGGAGTTCAGAGCTTGGGTGAAGGCAGAGAACCACATGGAGTCCTGGGCCCAAACCATGGGGGCCCCTGGACAGGCTCAGGAGCCTGGACTTCCCCAGAGCAATTGGGGCCAGGAGGGGAAGGATGTGGCCAACACTGCTGCCACTGGGGCAGGGTGGAAGGTTGGGCAGGTGGGCTGTCTGGAGGGTACAGGGGCCAGGATCCACCTCAGGACCAGCCCTTCTGAGCAGTTTTGGGGCCAGCTGCCTGATGAAGCACGGAGGGGAGGGGGCCTGTGCACACAAGGGGAACCCAGACCCGCAATTTTAAGCCCTCTGCCTCCAGGGATGCCCCGACCCTGACCTCACAGGTCCACGGGGCCCACCCAGGGCCCAGACACCCCCGCCCAGTATACTTGGAGGCCTGGTGTGGGGTAGAGAGAGCCAGCCCCACCGGCAGGGCCTCCAGAGGACGTGGCTGCCAACAGGGCTGGGCCCTCTGGGTGGCTCAAGCCACTTGCCCAACAGGCAGCCAGGCTGCTGGGACTGCAGAACCTGGGGGACCCGCAAGGGATGCCCACATGGTTTCCCAAAAGAGGTCCTGGTGACGACACGAGGCCGGACCCACCTCTGCCCACGGGCACTGTCACGGTGCTCATAGAGCAGACTCGTGGGCTCGCAGAGAGTGCCTTTCCGCAGGCCCCACTGCAGGCTTCCCTGAGGGGTGCACCCCACACCCCCGGGAACGGGGCTTCCTCTGTCCTCGGCTGGCCGTGTCAACATCACGTGGAGGCAAGGCCCCCCCACCCAGTCCCTTCTGTGGCGGCCCCGCCTGGTACTCACCTCCCCCGGCTACTTCCCTCATCTGACTTACAGTGCTCCACGCGCCACACAGGGGAAGCGACTTCCAGATCCTCTTTGGAACAAAGCCAGTAGCAGCCAAAACCAAACACCACCGAAGGCACAGAGCACAGCCCCGGCAAGGGGACAGGGTGTGCTCCCCGACGAGGAAGAGGAAGGCTGTGCTGAGGGCAGCTCTGCCGTGGCAGGGGGAGGGATCACAAAGCCCACGCATGAGGGGTTCGCCACTGCTTCCCACTGGACCCCGGCCCCTTCTCTTTCTGAAATTACCAGCCATGACACGTGTGCTAGGTGTGCCAAGGGTCTGGCTGTCCACACCTGGACCAGGGAGAAGGGGGTGCTCCATTTCTCTGAAGTGACCAGAACTTAGGTAGCTCTGAAGGGAGAGGCCACTGGGGGGCCCTGGAGCAGTGTCACCTATGAGACAGGCTTAGGGAGCTCAAGTGGCATGCCCCGCCCCAAATGCTTTGAGCAACTGGGGGAAATTTTTACCTGGCTGGGCCTGTCCACCACATCCCTCTGGCAGACTGATCCCCATCCTGCTCAGAGAAAGGGGGTCCCTGCACGTGCCTAAGGACAGCAGGCAGCAGGAGCTGCCCCCTCGGCCAACAGGCCCCCGTCTCTCCTGGCATGGACAGCAGAGCCGGGACAGAATGGGTGGACAACCCCTGCCAATTCGCCAGAACCAGACAGGACCTCAGCAAACACTGACTAAATACCCTGCACCAGAGGAAGCCACAGAGTTTTTGTTCTTGCAGGTTTTTGTTCTGCATCCCACGATGACTACACCACTGGCCACCAAGGCTTCCGAGAGGCTGGGCCGGAGCTTAGAAGCATCCCCGCTGGGCTGAGCAGAGGCTTCTTGGAGTAGGCGCTGGTTCAGACAGGAGAAACAAGGTAGAACAGACCGGGCAGGCCCTGTGGACACACAGCAGCCCAGACCACACCAGAGGTGGGACGTGCCAGCTGCTTTGGGGGGTGCCTGGGAGCAGCTGGGTCAGGGACACAGGTGTCAAAGGCCAAGGAGGTGGCAGGGTGGTGGGCCCTGTGAGAACACAGCTCTCATCTGTGCTGGGCCTGATGACCTGCTCCAGTGCCATGGGCCAAGTCCTGAGGCTTGTGTGTGTCCTATAAGCTTATGATGTCACTTGACCATGAAGGATCCAGTAGCTCCCACAGCTCCCATCGGCAGTGCAGGAAGACCACCTGTACTGTGGTTTGGGAAGGCCCTTGCAGCAGCACCCAGCCAGGCCCACGCCCTGGGGCCACTTCCTCATCCCTGGCTACAGGAAACACAGGGCTTGTCCTTGCTGGCAGCTGCCTGGGGAACCCTCCGCAATGTCAGATGTTAGCTGGTGGGACAGTTTCTGCCCCCGCTGGAGAAGTACTTAGGAGACTGTTTCCTAAGACTCCAGCTCAGCAAGGTCTAGGTTCTCATGAAGCAAACAAGCCTCACACAGCAACAACTGATGGTTTCAATGTTTTTCCTTTAATTTGGATGTACAATGTTTGCAGCAGTTAAAAAAATTAAATATACATCTCTCGTCAGTCCTTCCCTTTGCTCTCAGAAGCAGTCAGGTCTGGGTGGGGCTCCGGGACTCGCCCATCACAGCCCTGCTGGCTCCAGGGGAGCTCAAGCTCAGCTGACAGTCCCTCTGACCACAGCGCAAAGCAATGAGACCTGGACAAGGAGGCCCCACTTGGGTCAGAGCCCACCCTCCGTAGGCAGGTCCACGTTGGCCACGATCCTCCAAGGCTGGCAATCACCACCCAGAGTGCAGCGGGAGACTCTGCTCTTGGAAAAAACTGAGGGGAAGGCGTCCCTTTGACTGCACCAGAGCGTGACAGGCACACGGGGGAAGAGCGGCCCCTGAACCTTCCAGGTTGCCTTCAGTTGTCATGCGGCGCTCTGAGCGGCTCCCTCCTTCCCAGGAGGCCCAGGCCTGGCGAGCGAGTGTCCTCTTCTCGTCTGGACCATCCTGAGCTCTCCAGGGTGCCTCGGCAGCTCTCAAGATCTTCCTTCTTCTCGCTCCCACAGGTGGCCCCTCTGGAGCACAGCTCCAAGCCTACCCTGGCCAGCAGCGGTGGTCCTGGGTCCTCCCCACAGAGGGAGGAAGCAGGGGAGGGACAAAGCCCGGTGAGGATGTCTGCTGGGAAGGATGCTCACAGGTAGCAAGAGCAGGCTGACTCCACCCCCCAGACACACAGAACTAACCTCACTCCGCCCCTCACGGGGAGGAACGTCCACCTGCCAGGCAGCCACAGACCAAGTTATTGCTGTTCACTATCCGTCCCGAGCTCCGTGCGGGGCTCATCTCAGCTCCAAGAGGACGAGCTGTTCATTGGCTCCGAGGGCTCTGAAATGACCCCTCCATGAAGGTGGGGGCGAGGGGTGTCCTTTAGGGCACAGGGCCTTCTCAGATGCTACATTCTGGGTGTCTGGAGGGGTGTCAGCCTCACATTTTCCTCCTGAAAGGACACATGTGCTGGCAGAAATAAGGGTGGACAGTAACAAAGAGCACTTGGCAGCTGGAAACATCACCTACATAGACTCAGCTGGGCCCGCAGCGGAAGGGAGGCACATTCTGGGAAAGAGACACGCTTCAGTGCATTGCCAAGCAATTCTACCCTGGTTTCATTAAAATCTTTCCTGATATTACCAGCAGGAAAACAAAAGCAATCTCCCCACAGCTCACCCCCAAAACTTGACAACCAAATTAATCACATTTCCAACAAAATTCGGATACGATGATTGGTGCTTGCCACAGGTTTTTAGGAACACGATCAAGTCCTCCTCCCTTCGGCAGAGTTGATATGGAGGCCGTTTTCTCCGGTGGGATCCTAGTGAGCAATGAATGAGCCCTACTCTGACCAAGCCCTGCGCCTGGATGTCCGTCACACGGCTAACTTGACCTGGCAGGTCTAAGGAAAGTCAACTTCCAGGAAGAACTGACCCGGGCACTCTTAGAGGCCATGCATCTCTGTCTTGAGACGTGTGTGTATAAAATTGTAGATGTGTCCGTATGCACATGCACGTATACTTGACTTACGCATGGGTAAAGTCATTTTACTAATGAGCTCATATTCATCTCTGGAGCACACAGGCAGGCCTTTGGGAGTGGGGGATACCCCCTGCCAGAGCGGGGTGTTCTGAGCCCCTTGCTAAGGACTGTTTTAGATCACATCGTAAACAAAAGAAAGACAAACTCTGTGTTGAGCCCAGCGATATGCATTCCAAGGGGGAATGGCTCCATTTTACATTCACAGTGTTATTTCTTACAAATGTAAACATCTAGCCAGGAACAACATCTGGCCTGTGATACTTCTGTCTCAGAGCTGTTGACATAACCTGCAGGGGAGGTGGGTGGGGAGCAGCAACGGTTCTGAGAACTTTCCCCTCATCCCCAAACCTTCTAGCAGGCTTTCCAGGAAAAAGCTAGGATGAGAAACAGGAGCCCCCAACCAATACGGAAGGATGGTGGTTTTCTTGTTAAAACTCAGTAGCTTCCCTTAAGGGCCTCCTCAAACATCAGAGCCCTTTCTACCGCTCCTGCTGCCCTGCCACGAGGACGAGGTGGTCCTGGCTGGGGGAGGCCTCTGTTGGGAGCTGGTGGGAAAAGCCTCATACAGGCCTGTCAAAGGCTGCTCAGAGGAGGGGCTCCCTTTGAGCAGGGGCTCCCTTTCAGCGCCCCCTCATGTCTGTGGGCAGCACACAAGTCCACATCTCAGCTGCTCCTCAGCTGCCACGTAGGAGAGGGACAGGTGGAAGCTTGGGGGTCTCAAGGCAGCACCTGCACAGACCCTGGAGAAGCATTTCCTCCCCTTCCCACATTCCGTACCCGAAACATCAACGGGCATGACCAAACCAAGCCACATGGCAGTCGCCAGC
This sequence comes from Trachypithecus francoisi, assembly GCF_009764315.1. Classification (NCBI taxonomy): domain Eukaryota; kingdom Metazoa; phylum Chordata; class Mammalia; order Primates; family Cercopithecidae; genus Trachypithecus; species Trachypithecus francoisi. Next base: position 3,335,597 of record NW_022681454.1, on the reverse strand, counting down.
CTTGCCTGGCTCGCCTCTAGGGCTGAGGAAGCAGAGCCCCTGCCCCATCGCAGAGCTCCCGCCCCATCGCAGAGCTCCCAAATCCAGCTCCTTTGTCAGCAGCAGCCGGCCATCCAGAATCCACTTCCATTCTAATGACTTGGCTCCTCTGGGCCTGCAAACAGGAGGCTGGTCCAGGGACCTGGCCTGGGGCTAGGAGCAGTGGCTCTGACAGGGCAGTGGGGCAGTCTCCAAGGAGCACAGATCTGCACTCTCCTGACTAAAAGGGGTCCCCGTGCGAGATGTCAGCTGGAGCGGGGGCAGAAGGGATGCCAGGCTCTGTCACTAACAGTGCCAAGACGCCAAGCTTTGCTGTTGACCAAGAGAGGCTCAGACAAAACACAGCTCAGTGACACTCTTGGGGCATGCATCCATGGAGCGGCAGATCCCAACACCGGCCAGCCAGCTCCTGGGCAGACACCACCCCAGGGCTAGCAAGGAACAGGAGTGGGAGGCCCAGGTCTCTGGACACAGCGGAGGCTGCTCACCGCCAGGGAGGGCTGGCCTTCTCCGCTGAGTGACAGGGAGGCTGCGGTCCCTAACGTGGGTGGAGAACGACAGTTGTCTGTGCCCGAGGAGGAGGGGCTGCAGGCGAGCATGCCCCTAGGACAGTGGGGGCCTGTCCTCAGTCCTGCTGTGGCCACCTGCACACTAACGCCTCTCTACATCCCAGTCACCTTGTGAATGCATAAACAGGAACATGTACAACGGAAATGTCAGCGGGTGCTCAGGAGGGCTATGCCAGTGGCTACAGGAGAGGGAGCGTGGCCAGGGGCCCTGCCCACCTCCCCGGACACTGTCGCATGCAGCACAGGCCTTGCAATTCATATACTTTACACGGGCATAGAAAGAGTTACGTTAAAATTAATCTCTTTACTGATATAATTAAATTTTAAATCCTGAGAAGAAAAGAGAGAAGGGAGAATGGTGCTGGGTGTCTAGCACCCCCAGCCACTGGCCCAGCACATGCCATGGCATCTGTGCATACAGACACAGGGCGTGGCATGCACATCCCACCAGGAAGACACAGGCCAGTGTTCCCAAAGCCTGCTCATGGCACCTTCTACTGCAGGACAGCAGAGGGGCCAACAGCCAGCCTGCAGGAGGGAGGACTTCCAGCCCAGATGCAAGAGCAGCTGCAGCCTGGCAACAACCAACAGGTGAGTATCAGGAGAAAGGACCTGGTCACCCACATGGCGTGCAGCACAGCTGCTCCTGCTCTCTGGAAGGCCTCCGGCTCAGCCCCACCGGGACTGCAGATACTCCTTGCCTGGCCACTGTACCACAAAGAGCACTTCTGCCATATGGCAGAGACACGCACGTTGCCTGGCCGCCCGCGGCATGTGCGGAAGCCCACAGGGACCAAGCTGGCTCGGTGGAGGCAGGGCACAGGGCGCAGATTTCTGGAGGCTCCAGCCCCAGCTGCCGCCTCACAGTCTCTCCCACCATGGCGCTCAGCAGGTGGTGACCTTGTGGACATTCCGTAAACAAGTCAGCAGCCGGTGATATGGGCTTCCTGGAGCTGCAACCACCTCAAACACAGACTGGAAGGCCCTGCGGTCGAGCTCCTCCTCTATCTGGTGTCTGTAAAAGTCTGTGGCAACCAGGCAGAAAAGGTTCACGTCCACCTGCTCCAGCTTTCCCATCCTGCTGATGACATGTGGGAGGCTGGTGCAGGCGTTAAGGAAAAAGGCCGGCAAATGAGGGGAATGCTGCGTCCCTGTCCTCACCTGGGAGCTCCTCTCCTGAAACAGCCTACGAAGGGGCCCAGGGAGCCTGGAGAGCCAGCAGAGCCCCGGAAGGGCCACCTGGATGGCTCCAGCTGCAGCAGCGCCTCCACCTTCATTCCTGCAACCCTTGGCTAGCTGGACACCCTGCTGGAAGGCCAGCAGGGCAGAAGTGAGCTGGGCAGAGCTGGCCAAGGAAGGAGGAGGCCTGCAGGCAGGCACCCACTCGGCAGCACTCACCTGGCCTGGCTCCTGTGCAGCGCTGGTGGCCGGTGCTCCTGCTGTCCTGCTGGCCCCCACAAGCCCTGCTCCAGTACAGCGAGGGCAGAGCCACGCCAGGCACACTGAGCGAGGCTGTGCTGTCAGCACCAGGACAACCGCGCTGCTTGGAGGCTCTTGTGGTCTGTCTTGGGGGAGGGCTGTGGAAAGGGAAACTCCTGGCAGCCAGCATCTGGGGGTGGGAACTGGATCTTTACTTAAGCCTTTCCCCGAGAGGGTGATCGAGGCACAATGACCAAAGCTAATGAGAAGCAGTGTCAGGAGAAACCCAGCCACACAGAGCCTGCGAGTGGGCGGGAGGTCTGCAGAGACCGCCGCCTGCCCTCGCTTCCCTCACCCAGGCCCTCCACAGACGGGCCCCTTAGCAGCTTCGACCCTTCTGCCATACACGGGCCCCTCTGAGAGGCCCTGGTCAGCAAATGTCTGGATGTGCTCCTTTCTGTATCCCTGTCAGCATTTTACTTCCCTGGGGCTGAGGGCCTGTCACCTTGGCATCTGTGGGGTTTTTGCAAAGGTTAGGTTTCAAAACTTTATCATGAAACACGAGCCTCGGTGTTGACGAGGGAAACAGGGCCAGCACCAGGGACCCAGAGAGGATACGTGGCCGCAACCCATGGGCTGGTGGACGCGCTGACGAAGAAGCAGGAGAGGCTCCATGTGGCCATGGCGACTGGGGTCCTCTGCGTGAAGTTGGAGAGGGACAGCATGACCCAGTCCCGGACCATGGATGACTGCCCGGTGCTGTGCAGAGTCTGAAACACCTGCAAGGAGCAAGCGGGCGCCTGAGTGTCAGGGCTGGGGGTGCGGGAAGCACCTGCTGTGCCTGGGTGGTGGGGGTGGCGTGGGGGCCAGAGGCATTGCTGCTTTAAAGGGGAGGAGCTGGGTTCTGCTGGCGAATCTGCTGGGAAGTCGGGAGCGACTCCACCTCCAGGCTTCCCCACTCCAACCCCATCCCACAGGCAACTCACCTTATACACCACGGTGGCCATGAACTGGGGGTATGGCTGCTGGTTGGACAGAAACTCTCCGATGACTTTGTTCATGATGTCCTGGGGTGGGAAGAAGTCGTCTAGAAACTGGGGCAGGATCCTCGCCACCACTCTGGCTTCACAAGGAAAGCCCTTCCTGATCCTGGGAGGAGGGACACAGGTCAGAGCCTGGCACCAGCTCCCACAGCTGCCCCACCTGCCCGCGGAGGGCCTTGGCTCTAATTCTGGGGAAAATGCTGATGTGAAATCAGGGCTGGGAGGTACCCTTGGCCGTGAGGGACTTTCCAAGTGGGGAAAGTCAGAGCCTAAGCAACTGGAGTATGAAATTTGAGACGAAAAAGGCAAAACCCCAGCTCTTCCTCTGTCCAGCTCGTGAAGACAGGCTGCTAGGCATAGGCTCTGTCTGGGCTCCCACGCCCTGCAGGGACCAGAAATCCTAAGAAGAGTCTGAAAGCTACATGAAAAAATATGCAGAAATGGTGCAGCGGGAAGGACGTTACAAAAGAGATTTTTAAAAATCCTAACGAACCCGTTCTCATTACGTGTTTGCTGCTTTCCACATCCCAATGCTCCATAAACATTTCTATGTGTTCTAACACTTTGTAGCACTGTTGTCAACCGGGACTTTTTTCTTGTTACCGAACAGGGCCCCATCTGTGCTCTCGCTGCTTCTTCCCTAACCAGATCCCGAAACACGCCCCCTGAGCAGTATCCTTTCCAGTGCTGAAAAGCAGCCATCATGCTCCTGTCTCATCAGTGCACACATGCCGGCTGTGCGTACCTGAGACGCACAGGAAGCAGCCAAGAAATGGCAGTGCACTTTCTCACAGGTGCTCCTGGCTCTACCCGCCCGCAGACCCTCGCCCAGCAGTGGCATGGCGGCTGCCCTGAAGACAGTGCTCCACGGAGGGAGATCTGTGGCCAGCTCCAAGGTGCCTCCCTGCGGCGTCTGGAGGGCGCTAGAGCGGAAGACGTGCACCACGCTCTCTGGAGCACTCGCCACCTAGCACCGGGTCCACTAGACCCCAAGCCCCTTGAAGGCCAGGACTGGTCGTGGCGCCTCCCTGTGCCCGTCTGCCAGCTGTGGTGGTGCTCAGTGAGCATGTGGGAACTGAAGAATCATGCAGAGGTGCCTTTTAAAATCGACATGGGGGCCAGGCACGGTGGCTCACGCCTGCAATCCCAGCACTTTGGGAGGCTAAGGAGGGTGGATCACTTGAGTTCAGGAGTTCGAGACCAGTCCAGCCAACACGGTGAAGCCCTGTTTCTACTAAAAACACAAAAATTAGCTGGGCGTGGTGGCACGTGCCTGTAATCCCAGCTACTCGGGAGGCTGAGGCACGAGAATCGCTTGAACCCGGGAGGCGGAGGTTGCAGTGAGCCGAGATCGCGCCACTGCACTCCAGCCTGGGTGACAAGGGCAAAACTCCGTCTCAAAAAAAAAAAAAAAAAAATCAACATGAAAACAGACCAGCACAGGCTCAGCTGTTCAGAACACCTCATCTGGTCAAAGAGTAGAGCAAAGTCCACCTGAGTATGCTCTTGAGAAAAGCCAAATGGCTCCCCACCAGACACCCTGATTGGATGGCACAGGCAAGGCAATGCAACAACGTCCCAGATCTGCCATGTCGTCAGGACTGAGGCCGGAGAGCAAATCAGAGAGCCCTGTCCTTGAGAAAAAGCCCTACGAAGCTCCTAACCCACTTCCAGAGCAGGTGAGCGAAGCCAATTCTCAACACAAATTCACGCACGGCAGTGGGGTGGAGGGGTAGGGAGGAGAAGCCACTGACCACAGGGGTCTCAAAGATGCATGTGTGGGTTTCACCTTCATCCTCCTGCTGCTGCCCCTCACCCTGCTCACGGGCACCACAGACCCCCTCCCACGGCCCCGTGGGCTCCCCTCTCACGACAGGCAGCCAGGCAGAGCCACCTCCTCATCACTGCGCAGGCTTCTGCCGCACCCTCCCAGAGACTGGTCATTCCTGCCCCCTGCCACGCCCCACCCTGCCAGGTGCGGTGCCTGAGCCCTCAGGAGAGATGGGCAGATGCTGGGACAGCCTTGGAACTGGTCAACACGACACCTGAGCGCTGGGGTCCAAGGACCACCAGCTCGCCAGCGGAACCCTGAGCCAAGGCAGCGCACGGTCAGGCTGTGGTCGGGAATCACTGGCGGGACTCCAGCAACAGCGCCAGGGGATCAGCCGACACACACAAACGCTCAGCTTCAGGCCAAAGTTCTAGGGAAGCTAGTGGCTGGGGGTGGGGCCTCGTTTCTTACCTATCAAACAGGACAGACACCCGCTCCATAGCAACAATCACCGACTCGCTGTCCGGGGCTGCAGGGTTAGGGTCTGAAGTTCTACCCGGACTGACTTTCTCCTTTCCTGTAACAAAAGTGTTCAGTACGAAGTCACATCTATACAACCCAACAGGCTCTGCAGACAGTGCTTTGTACGCAGAGTCCAGCGAATCCGTGGAGAAGATCTGAGAGCAGGTGGTGTGGGCCCCTCGCTAGCCCAGGACCCCGCACAGCTCGGCCACATGGATGAGTGACCAGAGGGGCGGTCAACCCTCACCAGTACTCCAGCCCTGGGGGCTCCAGCCTCTCTGGCAAGGTGATGGGGCCGGCTTGGGGCAACACCAAAAGTGTCCAATCAGAGGACGCCTAGTCTAGGTCCCTGGAGTGAGCATGCTCCGGTCTCCTTTGAACAGGACTTGGGCTGGCCTTGCGGGCACCGTGTACACGCTCACCTGTGTACATGCAGGTGAGCATTAAGCCCAGAGCCGCCATGGCCCGGTGCGGGCTGTGCACGTTCACTCTGTCCACACTCAGCTTGACCAGGGATTCTGCATCCAGGCGGGAGAGCTGCTCAGAGAGCAGGAGGCGCTCCAGGCCTCTGAGGGCACAGTGGTAAATGACAGAGGGGGTGGACTCCTCACTTCCGGACAGCATCACCCCACACATCTGCACAGGGAGAAAGGTTTCTGCGTCAAAGAATCGCTGCGTGGTCTCAGGTGTTCACGCCTCCTCCCCACCAAGTCAAAACTGGCCCACGGGTATGATCCCACAAGGAAAAGAGAAGGGAAGGCCACTCCCCGTGTGCAGAGGAAGCCAGCCAGGGCCCACTCACCTGTATTATGGATGCTGAAAATTCCGGCCCCACGTCCAGAGGATAGTTCTCAATCAGGTAAAACGCAGTGGCACACATGACCAGTACGTGCTGCTGGCTGTGAATGTTCACGCAGCTGAAAACGGGAGACGACAGCAGCCAGGCTCAGCCGCCCCCATCCAACGTAGAGAGGGCTTCGCAGCATGCCCAGCCCCACGCGGGAGTGAAGAGCTGCGGGCCAGGCTGGCCCCCGGGAGCACCTACCCTGTGTGGCTCCCCAGGCCCCTGCAACCTGGCCTGACCCTTCAGCCTCTGCTCAACCCCTCCCTGGGTAGCTGAGCCGGTCTACCTCCCCCATGCCCTGCCCTCTCGGCCTGGCCCAGCCTCCCCTGTGGCCACCTCCATACTGGCCACCACAGACTTCCTCTCTCTGTCCCTCAAAGAGGCCCTGGATTCCCATATCCCAGGCCGGTCCCCTCTACTTCCTGAGTGTCCTGTGCTTTTCCTTCGTGGCACATTCCACCATGACATGCTGCCTTGTGTGATCCCCCGACAGCACCTGCCTTCCCCATGGCACAATGAGGACCTGGTAGCCAGGGACTGAATGAGTGCCCACTGTGAACAGAGGAGCAAATACGATGCGCCCCTCCACCCACAGAAACGTGCCCAGTGATGCTTACATCCATCACCACGTGGTCCGACCTCCACCTTGGAGGCATGTGACACAGCCCGTGCCCATGGCACTGAGGCCAGCCCCACGCACCATTTCTACCTGGATGCCACAAGCTCTCTGCATCCCAAACGCAACTCCTGGGCCACCTCAACTCTCCTTCCCTGAGTCCTCCATGCCCACAGCAAGAGCCATAGACAGCCCAACACGCCAGCACAGCCAGGGCTTCGGCCTGTGCCTGGCGCCTGTTGTGGGGCTGCCCCCCAAAATCACCTCACTGCACCAACACATGTGCCTGATTTGCAGGCCTGTGTCCCCTGTGTGCCTTGCCCTATGCCAGGCTCCAGGGATGCAGAGACAGTTGCCAGCTGTCCGCCTGTCCTGTGTCCTGCTAGCACAGCACCCACTGCCCAGCAAGGATGACAGATGAGAAGGGCCTCGCCACAGAGTGGCTTGTGCCACTCTGGCCTGGATGAGGGCAACGGCCCCTGATGAGCCGCTGTCCCTGCTCCAGCATGTTCCAAATCCTGCCAGACAGCCCCCGGCCCGTGCCCTGGCTCACACCTCCCTCCTGTCTGAACTGTGCCTGCAGAGATCTTCCCATCTCCCTCCAAGTCTTCCACTCAACTTGGACCCGGCCCCCATCTCCTGCCCACTTGTCAAAGGGGATCACTGGCCATTCTTCCCAGCCCCCTTCCCATCTTTGCTCCTAATTCTTGCCCTCAACCCCCCCATGTGGGTGGCTGATGAAATTCTACCCTCCCTCTACAGACAGCTCTAAAGCCTGTGACTCAGAGAGGCTGGGCCCATCTCTGCTAAAGCCTCTGCGACTTCGGGAGAGCGGAGGTGAGACCAGGGTGTCACAGAGCCCTCCGCACTCACAAGACATCGTTGTGAAGAGCTTGACTTGCTCGCTAAGGGGTTGTGGCACCAGCCGTGCTTTGTCAAGGACACATCTGTGCAGAACCTGCCGCCCAGCAGCTTTAAGATAAAGTGAGGTAGGAATCACAGTGGAAACAAGAGGGAGGTGCTGGGCCAGGGCAGGGAAGGTGCAGAGAGGAGGCTGGCCTGGGTAATGAAAAGAGCGTTCTGGGAGCAGAGAATGAGAACCGCTGGCCTCGCGAGCAGAGTCAGGAATGGGCACATGGGGAAATGTGCTAAGCGCCACACGAGACAGCAGCAGAGGCGGGAGCTCCAGCTCGCAGGGGGTGCCCGAGGAAGCCTCTAGGACGCATTTGTGCCCTTGCGTCTCACCGACCTCAGCCATGGCGCCCACCTGGGTTCCCACTGACACCTCCCTGCCATTTGGCCAGAGAGCATGATGCTGCTTCCTTCACAGCTCATTCTGAGACCCCCGTCCTAGCCCCAGCCAGGCTCCCACTCACTGGGCGATCCCTTTCAGGTTGGAGAGGAGATAGTCGCTGATGACTGGGATGAGCTGCTTGGCAGTGTCGTCCAGCAGGTCGCACTCCAGCACATAGAGGATGCCGTGCAGGGCTCCGACCCTGCTGGGCAGGTGGCTGCTCCTGAGCGTGCTCTCCAGCAGGCGGCTGACAGGCTCCGCCACGACCTTGTCCTAGACACACACAGACAAAAGCTACTGAATGCCACCAGAGCTCACGCCCCGGTGGCTCCTCCCCACAGCCAAGGAGGGGCGGGGACGGTGCGCTGCCCTCATGCTTGTGTGCAGAAGAGACTACACAGCAGGCCCGAGACCATCCGGAGAGGCCTGAGTGCCAGGCTGGCCCCTGGCTGGTGTCGGGACGGTACCCACCGTCCTCACTGAGGAGGGGCTCCCTGTGCTCAGCTGCTTGTGTGGGCAACAGGGTTTGTGCTGAGAACCTGCCTTCCCTCTGGGAGTCCAGAGTTTGGGCATGAAGCAGGCAGAAGGTGCCCACGTGTACAGCCCACAGTCAAAACCCTGGCACCGAGTCTCTAGTGGGCTTCCCTGGTGACGACACCTCACACACTGTGACGGCTCACTCTAGGGGGAGCTCAGTGCGTCCTGCACGCCCCACCGGGAGAGGATACTGGAAGCTCGGGCCTGGTTTCCTCGGGACACCGCCCCATGGGCCTCTGCCCTTGCTGATTTGGTTTGCTGATTGTGTTCTGTGTGCTTTCACTGTAATACATCTTAGCTGACAGTCCTTCTAGAAAAGCCTGGGGGTAGTCTTGGGGATCCCTGATAGTAGTTTATGCCAACTTCAACCAAAATGGCCTCAATTTCACTTAGTATCCAAAACCTAATGGGGTTGAATATCGACCTAAACACTTAGCCCACATTCTTCACTTTCAATCTGCTCTTTAACAGTGAGGAGACCCCTGCAGAAGTCACTAAGGAATGTCGCCCTCCTTCAGCCCAAGACTATGGGGACACAGAATTCCCATGGAGTGCTGGACGGCCAGGCAGCCTCTTCTTGTTGTGGAACAAGATGAGGTTCTCGGCAGTGGCAGGAGCTTCTCCGCAGGGGAAATGACCGGAAGACACAGAAGCCGCTCCCACCCATCCCAGGAATGAGGACCGAAAGAGGTTGTTCTTTGTGGATCACTTCCTTCTTGGGCTCCGACCTCACCCTGTGCTATCCCCTCATACACACAACGCCACGCAGCACCTCCCTAAGGACTGCGCTCCCACGGCCCCTGGTCCCACCTCTGAAAGTCCCACATCAGGACCTGCTCTCAGGTGGCACAGATTTCATAACAGGAGGCAAATACCTCAAAACGACATGCTCTGGATACGTTGGTACCAAGCATGACATGCTGAAAACCTTCACAGAGGATCACCATCTTCAAGAAAGATGCACAGAGCTGGGAATTAGTGCCCATGACCATCCTGCCTTAGGATCTGCTTTTCAAAATGATTATTTCTCATTTGATTACTGATGGCACAACACTTGCCTAAGGAGCTCTGGGCCTGAGCACAAAACCACATTACAATTCAAGTTAGCCCAGCAGCTGAGACTCCCCACAAAGGAGAAGGACCCCTTCCGAGAGTCGCTTTGACATCATGTGGGCAACACCCAGAGGGTGCTCGCAGTGAAGACAGACGCCCACACAGGGAGCCCACGCGCTCATTGTTTCCACTCCCTGGACGGCTGCCGGGTCACCAGCATGGCACCAGGCTGAAGGCCACCCACAAGGGAAGACGACTGGCGTTTGGGCTCGGGGAGGACAGAGTCCAGGCAAGAGTAGTCAAGACTCGCAGGAAGTCAGGCTCCAGGTCACGGACATGGGCTCAGTCCCACCTCTGCCGCATTTTGTGTGACCCAGACAAGCCAGCTAACCTCTGACACTGGCCGCCTAGGGTGCCTTTGTCAGGTGGGGTGCAGGAGGAAGAGCTCCGCAAATGTCAGTGGCTGGAGTGACGGCAAAAAACATCATCACTGTCACGACAGCATTGTGACTGACAGACAGGAGCCCGTCCAGAGCAAGGGGTAAGCAGGCCCTGATGGGCACTGCCATGCCATTCTCACCAAGGGCTCCAGACGGCTGGCACACGGCAGCCACTCGGGTGTTTGTTGAAGACACGCATTTCTACTGCTATCATAAAATGGATTACTAGGTAATGCCACAAGACAAAGACCCAGAGGCGCCAGCTCTGACAGTTCTGACATCCTTGAATAGGCTTCGCCAGATGTCGGGGCCCACAGGTAACGATTTCATGTGTACAGCTGATGGATGCTTGGCAAATACCATGTGGTGATGTGCCCACAGAATACAGGTACCATGCTGCACTGGCTGAATCCTGATAAACCAGAAGCAGGATAAGGAGGAACTCAAGAGGATGAACACTTGACCCTTGGGATGGCCTGAATGTTTGTATCCCCCCCGAAACTCCTACACTGACAACTAATTTGCAGTGCCACAGTACTAGAAGGTGGGGCCTTAGGAGGTGATGAAGTCAGGAGGGGTGAGCCCTTGTGGATTGGGGCCCTGTCTAAAAGGCCTGAGGGAGCTTGTTCACTCCTTCCACCGTGAGGACCCAGCGAGAAGATGCCATCTATGAAGCAGAGAGCAGCCCTCACCAAACACCAAATCTGTTGGCACCTTGACCATGAACTTCCAGCCCCCAGAACTGTGAGAAGTGAATTTCCACTGTTTATAAACTACCCAGTCTAAGGTACCTTGTAGTAGCAGCCGAAATGGACTAAGACAACCACCATGCTAAGAAGACACTATAGCACCCAGACTTGGGACTGGAAACGCAGGGTCACTGTGACAAAATGGCCCCCAGGAGAGAAGCTGTACAGCCAGGCAGTTTGGGGGACCTGGAACATAACTGAGGGGGAGTGAGGCAGTCAGGCCTCAGGGCAGGGCACGGGGAAGCCAGTCGCGTTTCCACCATCTAAGCTGCTTCAGTGCCACCACACACCAGGGTTCTGTGGGGATGAGCTACTACAATGATGTCACAAGCCCAGGGACACGGGACCCCAAACCATGGCTTGGCCACCACAACCCACATCACGGTGGCCTGTGGATGGCACTGACCATCGCTGAACCCCCTCCAGCTGAGAAGCACTGCAGCTCACGTGGGCTGTGGAGTCCGGGTCGGGTCAACTCTTGGAAGGAGGCAGCCGCACCCGGCACCTCTGGCTAACACCAGGTCCCAAGGCAGATGGGCCCACGTGGCTTCAGCACAGGAACCTCTGTGCCACCTGTCACTTACCATCCCAAGGACGGCAGCTGCCTTGCAGGTGGCGGGCACCAGGTACTGAGCGAGGATCTCGTCTTCTGAAGGGTGCACCCTTCGCAGTTCTGTCAGTGTCACATACATCAGCTCAAACTGGTTGCGCTCAGTGAACAAGTCTGAGACCACCAGAAGCTGGAGATGTGGAACACCAGGAAAGCAAGGGGAGAGTAGCACTGTTAGAATCCAGGCAACGCATCCAGAATGCCGCTACTGGCAAGTCGTGTTCTTACACCTAAGAGACATTACTGTGCAGGACGCATGTGTGCGTCTGTGTGTGGTGTACGTGTGTGTGTGTTTGTGTGTGTGCGTAGTACACATGGTGCATGTATGGTCTGTGTATGGTGTGTACATGTGGTGTATGTGCGTGTGTGGTGTATCTGTGTGTGGCGTGTGTGTGGTGTGGGGTGTGTGTGCATGTGCATGTATGTGATGCGTGTGGTGTGTGACGCATATGTGTGGTGCATGTGGCATGTGTATGGTGCGTGTGGCATGTGTGTGGTATGTACGTGTGTGTGCATGTGGCAAGTGTGGCATTGTGTGTGGTGCGTGTGGTGTGGCATGTGTGTGCCGTGTGTGCGGCATATGTGGTGTGTGTGTTGCATGAATGTGGTGTATGGGCTGTGTGGGGTGTGTGTGGTGTGACGTGTGCTGTGTGTGGTGCATGTGGTGTATGTGTGTGTGCACGTGTGGCGTGTGTGCAGTGTATGTGGTGCATGTGGCGTGTGTGTGTTGTGTGCATGTGGGGTACGTGTGCATGTGGCGTGTGTGTGTGTGTGCATGTGGGGTACGTGTGCATGTGGTGTGTGTTGTGTGCATGTGGGGTACATGTGCATGTGGCGTGTGTGTGTGTTGTGTGTGTGCGTAGTACACATGGTGCATGTATGGTCTGTGTATGGTGTGTACATGTGGTGTATGTGCGTGTGTGGTGTATCTGTGTGTGGCGTGTGTGTGGTGTGGGGTGTGTGTGCATGTGCATGTATGTGATGCGTGTGGTGTGTGACGCATATGTGTGGTGCATGTGGCATGTGTATGGTGCGTGTGGCATGTGTGTGGTGCGTGTGGTGCATGTGGCGTGTGTGTGCATGTGACGTGTGTGTGGTGCATGTGGCATGTGTATGGTGCGTGTGGCATGTGTGTGCCGTGTGTGCGGCATATGTGGTGTGTGTTGTGTGCATGTGGGGTACGTGTGCATGTGGCGTGTGTGTGTGTGTGTGTGCATGTGGCAAGTGTGGCATTGTGTGTGGTGCGTGTGGTGTGGCATGTGTGTGGTATGTACGTGTGTGTGCATGTGGGGCACGTGTGCATGTGGCGTGTGTGTGCATGTGGGGCACGTGTGCATGTGGCGTGTGTGTGTGTGCATGTGGCAAGTGTGGCATTGTGTGTGGTGCGTGTGGTGCATGTGGTGTATGTGCGTGTGTGGTGTATCTGTGTGTGGCGTGTGTGTGCATGTGGGGTACGTGTGCATGTGGTGTGTGTTGTGTGCATGTGGGGTACATGTGCATGTGGCGTGTGTGTGTTGTGTGCATGTGACGTGTGTGTGTTGTGTGCATGTGGGGCACGTGTGCATGTGGCGTGTGTGTGCATGTGGGGTATGTGTGCATGTGGAGTGTGTGATGCGTGCATTTGGGGTACGTGTGCATGTGGCGTGTGTGTGTGTTGCGTGCATGTGGGGTATGTGTGATGTGACGTGTGTGTGGTGCATGTGGTGCGTGCGGTGTGGTGCGTGTATGTGTGCAGCGTGTGTGTGGTGCGTGTGGTGCATGTGGCATGTGCCGGTGTGAGGGGAATGGGAAGGCTCACTTACGGATCGAACCACCTCACTGATCAGGATGGCTGGGGTTCTCCTGGCTGAGTTGGATGGCAGGATCCAGCGGCTGTACAACTCAAGTAAAAACTGCGAACAGGAATGGATGTCAACTCCAGCCCGGTGTTTCCTGTAGAATATGCAAGATGGGTATTTTCTGGGTACAGAAGATGAGAGGCTCATTTCAAGAAGCACCTCAAACAAATCAAATAACTGATAAGAAATTTCAAATTTCTGTAGAAAAGAAAAAGGCCATTGGAAAACCTGGAGTTGACTGGAGATGTGGGTGGTGATGAAGGTGCAGGGGCGTCGGCCTCCTCCTCCTCCTCCTCGTCCCATTCCTCCTCCCTCAGGGGTGTGATGCTGTTCCCCAGCCACACGGAGTGTATGGACACCTGCCACAGAAACAGGGTGCTGCTCAGCGCTGCAGCCACAGTGCCAGGCTCCTGGTGGGCGGGTGCAGCCCCTGGGACTCAGTACATGCCTACCGTCGAACAATCTGCCCCTTTGCAAGGGTCGTTCAGACACCCCAGGTTACAGGCAAGGGAGTCCACAGAGAGGGTGGGTTGGGGGCTGGACTGCTGCTGGGAAGGTCCAGCACACGCTAAAGGCCTGAATCAGGAGTCAGTCAACCCCAGGAGCAGCTGAGGAGGGTGACACAGAAAGAGGCTCTACGAAGGGACACTTTCACTCCTAAGTGACATCTGAATGCAGTCCCCAAAACACAGAACCAATACGTGAGATTTCTTTTCCAATCTCCCTCACTGGCAGTCATTGTGGTAAACCCCAGGCCAGAGCTTCCCCGTGCCTCTGTGACCCGTGCTCCAGATCACACAGCCGTCAGCACACCTCGACTGTCCTCCTTTCTGCCTGGTTCTCTGGAAGCCTCGAGCACTTGGCACAGTGCTGTGGGCTGTGTGCCCATAAAAAGCTGTTCTCCATCATCACTGGCACTAGGCCCAACTCACGTTCTTGGCACCAAGGGCCATTTCCCCTCTGAGACCCAGCACCCCCGCAGGGAGTGGGCGGGGAGTCTGTATGAACAACTCTCAGGCCAAGGAGCAGCCCCTGTGCTCCCCATGCCCAGACCCATAACTCCCACCCCCCTTTCCTAAAAGCAAGCAGTGGCTCAGTCCAGTGGCATCTGGGGCTGAACGTCCCAGACAGGGCAGGGGTGGCACTACACTTCAGCCCCAGTACAATCCCATGACAGTTGGTTTGCAGGCGTTGGACACAGGGCAAACATCGAAGGATGTGGGCAAATGCAGTGGGGCGGGGGGAATAGGGAGTATCTCAGGCACAGACCAGTGTCCCCGGGCCCAGGACAAGGCCACAGGCACCCAGTGAGCTCCAGGCCTCTCACGCTCAACCTGCCCTTCAGAAACACTTCCAGGAAAAGCACAGTGCGTCCTATTGGCCACGTCCACTTAGCTTGAGGTGGAAACATCTGTCAAAGGTGAGAGGACCGAAGAGTGTGACTTCTTTTTCCAACTATGTCTAGAAAAATACAGGCTGGTCCAGCAGCTCCCTGCCTCCTGTCACTGAAACCAGCAGGCACAGAACAGGACAGTACAGGGCACAGAGCAGGGAATAGAAACAGGCATGTGACATCATGGGGTTTCTGCTGTGAAGGCTGCAGGCCAGGAACTCAGAAGAGGAAACTCTCAGAGCTCATAAGTGCTTCTACACACCACATTCTGACCCATTTCCACTGAAACAAAAGCTACCGAGAGAACTGTCCTGCACAACTGGTTTCACCAAACCAGGAACGCAGTGAGCGAAAGACGCAGCACAGGGTGGAGGGACAGGTGCACGCCAGCCGGCAAAGCAGGCCCTCCCCTGAGCATGCACCCGTGGGGCTCCTGCCATGGGCCAGCCTATGTAAATGGCCCTATGTTTCTGTTTACACCTTTTCTAAGTGACAGAGTATTGGTCTGTTGCCCAGGCTGGAGTGCAGTGGTGCAATCATGGCTCACTGCAGCCTCAACCGCCTGAGCTCAGGTGAGCCTCTGGCCTCAGCCTCCTAAAATGTTATAGATTACAGGTGTGAGCCACCACGCCCGGACCCTTAAATCCCTTCACTTACCTGAGGAGGAAACAGAAGCACAGACCAACGTGACCTGCCAGGAAGTGGCCGAGCTGTCTGCCTGCACACTGGGGCCCCCCCAACAACTGGCCACAGGGACACTCAGGGCCAAGCCTGCAGCCCCCCACAACAGAGCCCTTCATGGCATCTACTTCCTCCTGAGCATCTCAGCTAACTCCACTCTCTCCTCACCCCTTTTGGTGTCTCACAGTCCTTGCTTAAGTCCAACTCAGGCCCTCTCACTGTCTCTTATATACATCTCTATCACTACATGTGAGGTCTCTTAACTACTTTCTAGAATAAAGAACATAAATAAAAACAAAAGTAATATTTCCTCTGCTTGTGGGACCTAGGAATAAAAAGGACAAAAACAATGAACGTTAAAGATTTTTTTTTTTAAAAAAGTAAAACTTCCTTTCACTTAAAAAGTGCACTGAGCTTTTCTCCTGGGTGAGTTGAGCACAGAAACAGGCAGAGGCCTGGTGAGGTGCGAGACTGACCTGGCCGAGTTTGTAGCTCACGCTGCCCAGCTCCCGCTCGGGGTTGATCTGCAGCAGCAGCTTCTCGTGGCTGATGAGGGCACCTGCGAACACCAGCACCCTGAGTCCTGATCTGCACAGGGGCACAGGGCCGCAGGCCCACCTCGTGCCAGCCCAGCTCCTGCCCACACAGGCACACAGGCCTGAGCCACCTGCCCTCGCCACTGGCAGGAGGGTCCAGGTTGTGCAGAGACCTGCGGGTCTTGGGGATTTGTCACTTTATAACCCATTAAGCTGGCAGGGCCAGTGGGCAAGCGGGACTCTGTCGCTTTTTCTCTATGACATATAAGACTGTAGCATTCACCTGTCACCCCTCAGCTCCCATCTCTGTGAGTGGGAACTGGTTGTGGGTTGAGCTGCAAAAGCTTAGGAGTCAGCAGTTGCAGGTGAGCTGACAGTCCAGACAGGCAAGCTCTCTGGAGGACCCAGATAAGCATCTGTGAACAGTGCTTTCCAGAACCCCACCTCCGTGCCCAGGCTGAGCAGATACAGCCAGGAGCGAGAGCAGGATAATGCCCCCACTCGACCTCTCACATCTCCCACGCCCCAGGCCAAACCCTCCTCCTGTCTTTCTGCTGCGCATCCCCCCAATTCCCAGACAACAGCCTCCAGCCGAATGTCCCCAGCTAACCCTCTGCCAGACCCCAGCACCAACTCGCCTCCTCCCAAGGAGCCTCCACATCCCATTCCCTGGAAGCACTTGCTCTCCTTGGAGCTCCAGGAGCTGCCTGTGCACGCCCCCAACCCACCTCTGTGCCCCTCTTTTCTGCTGTCTACGACAGGTCATTGCTCCTGGGTCCTCCTGACCTATGAGCTCCTTGAAGGCTGGATCCATGGCCCTCCAAGTGCTCAGTTTATTTCAATGCCCTGATAAACATCTGAGGGTCACAGACACTGCATGTAACACATTGCATGTTCACATAGAACTTTCTGCAATTAAAGCCTTCAAGGTGCTTAAACTCCTAAATAACCAGGGAACCACAAACCTCTATGCTAAAATACTGTTCGGTGAAAAACGTGCATCCCCAGATCCCCACACAACTCCCTTCTTGTAAACCAGGTGACAAACTCTGATGCCTGTGATAGGGCAGGCACACAACTGGAAGGCTTGGTGGGAGAGTGGGCACCGACAGACAGGGCCCAGGGAGGGGAGAGGTGCAGGGAGCGGGGTGCTCAGGCCCAGCTGTGCCCCGCCCTGCAGCCACTGCCACACCTGGTTTCTTAGGAAAAGCTGGAGATTCAGCTTGTGTAGATGAACTCGGTTGAGTTCTTAACATAAGCAACTCATTCAACTTTTAAATCCTGCTGTTCTTACAGCCCGTGAGAATTGACTGGCAGGAGATAATGCTTCTAACTGATTTCCAGATTTTATTTCCTCCCTGGGCCTGAATAAGACTCCTGCTTATGAATGGGGCAGCATATTTAGCACCACAGCCTCCAACGAAACCACACTCAGGTCTTCCTGCATAACTGGTGTGGTGAGCACGCCAGTCTTTTCTCATCCCAGCCCAAGTACAGCCACCCCCCACCCTTTCCCTCAGGTACCTGTAGTAGCCGGGGACAGAGAAGGGACAGGATCCCACGCCTGGTATAAATGATGGGTGGCGATGTTCTCTCTCTTTGAAACCATTGCTTGAATCTCTTGCTCTACAATCCCTCTGATAATGCTCAGCTTCCTCCCAAACCTACATTTCAGAAAAAAGGTAAAGAGTGTTTTGTTTCCTTCAAAATGTTACAAGTGAAAAACGCCAGAATGTTCCCTCCGCTTTGCCTAAAGGAACCTGGTGTAATACCAAATGAAACTCACTTCCTAAGTGAGCGCCTGTCCATGAGCCCTTAGGTGGGTGTTCTACTACTTGCCCGCTCATTCTTGCTCTGCTCATGTTTACCCCTAAATGCTCAATAACCCCATGTCAGTTCCCGTCGCGTTTCCAGCTCCTCAATGGCGAAGAGGCCACCTTTGGGTCTGCACCTCCTGCACAGGCCACATGGACAGTGTTTTCAATTCTAGCAACAAAGGAAAACAGCCTGGGCGAAGCTGCTGGATGCTTCAGCGGGGACCCCACTGTCCCCAGCACCCATTATGTCCTGGAGACACGTGGGAATTCAAGCAAACCTCGTGTCCAGAGCTTTCAGAGGCTTGTTCCGGGGCTGCTGCTCCAAGCAGCTCACAGCTGGGTTGCCGGCCACAGGCACGGTCATTGCACTGAGCACCAGTGAGGTGATGGCCTGCACGGCCAGGACGTTGATCTGTGTCCTCTCTGTGTCTTCCTGGAAGAATAGCCCACAGGTCAACAAGAACAGCAAGACACCCACAGCCAGCTCTGAATGCAGAACCCAGAGTCCACCCTGCCTCAAAGGGAGGAAGAGGAGCCCTAAGTGCCACCAAGGGACTTCTGTCAGGCTGAGCTCACGGGGCACGAGGCACGGCCTCTGCACATACGGGCCCTGAAACAATCTGATGGGCAAATGCCCATTTTTCAAATCAAGGACTCCTTTGGGCACAAAACTCCAAACATGAATTATTTTTTGATAAATTACCCTTGAATTCCCTCATACATTTCAGAGGCTTTGCTTATGACAACCTCTTAGCTTCTATGGATGAATTTAAAGACAATCTTGATGAATTGTGACATATGTCTACCCTCCAAACTGTCGTTTCTTCGAGTTCATACCACACCTTCTATCAGAATCAAGGGCCTGCATTCCACAACTTCCCATTCTGCTGGCTTCGCTGTGCCAGAGCACAGTTACTCTTAGTATCACATTAATGTAATGTACGTGAACACTTCGAGAAGCCTAATAAAATCTCTGCAAGACATTAGAAAAATGAAACCATGCCGGGCGCGGTGGCTCACGCCTGTAATCCCAGCACTTTGGGAGGCCGAGGTGGGCGGATCACGAGGTCAGGAGATCGAGACCATCCTGGCCAACACAGTGAAACCCCATCTCTCCTAAAAATACAAAAAAATTAGCCGGGCATAGCGGCAGGCACCTGTAGTCCCAGCTACTGGGGAGGCTGAGGCAGGAGAATGGCGTGAACCCAGGAGGCGGAGCTTGCAGTGAGCCGAGATCGCACCACTGCACTCCAGCCTGGGGGCAGAGCGAGACTCCGTCTCAAAAAAAAAAAAAAAAAAAAGAAAAAAGAAAAATGAAACCATGTACTACTCACGGCCTTTATAAAGTGCCTTTTCATTTTAATTCAACCTACACTCCTCTGAATACCGATAAATAAAACTAAAAGATACTTTCCAGAAAGGGCACAATCTTATTGATCCTTAACATGGAATGCACCGTAATCAAATGCATTCCAGCCACTGGTCATCGCAGCCCCCAAACCTCAGTGGGCTTTGTCCCTGCTCTGGAATATCAGTCAAGACACCATCTGGCTACTCTTTCAAAAATAAGGTAGGAGAAAAAAAAGAAAACAGTCTGCTGCCTTATTTTGTTCACCAGCAAAGGCCTGCAAGTGGCCATAAGTGTCCATGTGCCGACCAGCATGGGGCGTGGCCTTACTTCTGGCGGGCTCTCCTCTTGCTCCATCACGAGGGGCTGCGTCACCAGGACACCAAGGAGGGTGGCCCAAGTTTCTTCAAACTGAGTACGACTGGTCCAGCCTAGAAATATAAATGTTACACGAGACACTGTCAAGCCTTCTCAAGCCTGTAGCGGAAAGCTGACAGCTACGCCGACACAGCACGGCCCCTGGAGCAGGCCCCACGCCAAAGGCAGGAAGTCCCTTAAACCTCACATAGGTCTATGACACAGGAACACTATCCCCTCCATTTCATCACCAAGGAAACCGAAGTACAGACACCGGCTGCACTGTCCGAGGCACGTGAGAGGCAGGTGGCACAGGCCCAGGTCGGCCCTGGCAGCCTGCTCAACCCCCAGTGGTGCAGACATAGGGACAGGGCAGGGACACCCATGCAGGTGACCTCGCGCAAGGCCAGGGCCACGTCTGCCCCACTCACGAGATGGGCTAAAATATTCCCTGGAGTCCAGCCCTGAAACTGTACAGCTAGCTGCACAACTCTGTGGATAAAACTAAAGGCCACCAAACTGTCCGATTAGAGTGGGTGAAATCTGTAGTACGTGAATTCTACCTCAATAAAGCTGCTAAAAATTTAAAAGTCAAAGCAATGGTTCCTCTGACCTGTTTAGAAGAATAGATAAAAAAGAGTGTATCGAGGTAGGAACAGGGACTCAGTGAAAGCACATCTGATAGACCCTCCATTCCTATTGATGAGCTGTATTCGCGTGTGCCTAACGAACAGTTGCTTCTGACAGCTGTGCTTCATGCCCCCATCATGATGTCTGAGGCAGACACGCCACTTGTGATAAGGCCAGAAAGACAGGATGGGGTGCTTAGGACAGGAGAACTAGAGAAATAGACATCGGGGTCCCTGTGATTAAACTGGGTAAAGAAAGAACAAGAGACAGAGAGAAGGAGAGCGTGCAGGACTGATTCAGACACAGATACAGACAAATAAAACAATTTACATTACAGGGAAAACAATGAACCAAGAGGAAGATGAGCATGAACAAAAAAGCAAGGACTGCAGCACAGTCTTGGGTCACGCACGTCTGCCGGGGAGTTCAAGAGCGAGGGCACCCAAGTAAGCAAAGGAGTTCGTGTTAGGCAAGGGGGAGACCAATCTTCACAGTGAGGAAGAGGAGGAGCTCCGTGAGACAGCTGGCTTGAGGTTCCTGCTCAGGGTTCCCTTTGGACATTGAATTATCTAATTAACTAAAGGGGAAAGTAGACGCAAGGTGTCTGCTGCCAGAACCTTCTGGAATGAAAACAAGCCTCAAATTTGCAGAAGCCCGAAGGGCCTGGGGAGAAGACTGGACAGTGGAGTCAGGGTGCCCCTGCCAGACTTTCTAGGACAAGACAGGAACTTTCCAGGAACCACCACAGCAGGGCACAGTCACTGAGGACTGACTGATTACAATCCCACCACAAGATCACACCTCTTGCCATCAAATAGGGGCAAAAGTGGTGACTTATTCATTTAGACACTTATTTAGAAATAAGGGGTAACACTTGTTTAGAAATGTAATTTCTAGGCCAGGAGTGGTGGTTAACGCCTACAATCCCAGCACTTTGGGAGGCCGAGACGGGCGGATCACGAGGTCAGGAGATCGAGACCATCCTGGCTAACACGGTGAAACCCCGTCTCTACTAAAAATACAAAAAATTAGCCAGGCGTGGTAGCGGGCGCCTGTAGTCTCAGCTACTCGGGAGGCTGAGGCAGGAGAATGGCGTGAACTCGGGAGGTGGAGTTTGGAGTGAGCCAAGATCGCACCACTGCTCTCCAGCCTGGGCGACAAAGCCGAAACTCCGTCTCAAAAAAAAGAAAGAAAGAAATGTAATTTCTAAATCTGCAACAATTCTATGAAATAGACATGACCCCCATTTTACATATGACAAAAACTGAGGGTCTCTAGAGGTTAGAAGGACTTGTTCTGTGCTGCTCAGCTAAGGAGGGCTGGAAGCAGACCAGGACCGTCTGAGCCCCAAGCCTGCTTTCTCCCCATGCTGCCTCTAGGCTCTGAGGAAGGCGAGTGCTAATAGACTTGACTCCATCTGCTCCCGTCAGCTTGTTCCCATATGAGAAAACGCACCAGTGAGATACAACAGGATCAGACTGGTGAACACGAGAACACACTCCGAGACAAGTGCTGCCACGGTTGAGCCTAAATGCAAAATCTAAGGCAGAATTTGGCCTCACGTTGTCCATTACACATGAACTTTTCCTGACTTCAAACAAGCCCAGAATATAAAAAGCTGGGATTCAAGCCACAAAACACAGGAACTGGGATCTATTTTCTCAGTATAAAAGGAGTTTTGCCGACACTGCAAAATGTATTCACACAGGTTTGTATTATTATCATGCTTAAATCTTTTCTGGAGTCAAATGAGAAGATCCCAGTACTGGGGCTCTGGATTTCCTCCCAGTAGATGCCCGATGATGGTGACCTGAAGGAGAGGCCCCAAGAGTACCTAGTGTGTTGATGCGGTAGATGAACTCCTTAAAGACTTCCTTTTCCTGGAGGAACTCCACGGGGATCTCAGGGAATGCTGTGCCAAAATCCCCTCCCGGTTTGGGTAACCATCCAAGCTTCCACACCTGAGAAGATGAAAAGGAAGTGACATCACCCGAGTTGAGTTAGGACAGACACACTGTGAGGAAGCAGGAAGCCCCACTTCTCTCCACCGGGCTCCCTCCTCACTACAACACTGTCCCCGAGCTGGCACCTTCTCCCCCAGAAAACAGCTCCAACTGCTTCCTGGGACTTCCTTCCCCATCAAGTGGCCCTTCCAAATCTGCTCTGCCCTCCCACTTCCTGTCCTCACCCTGAGGCTGCTGGCACACCCCACTCAGGGAGCGCTGGGAGAGGCAGGCAGGAGTTAGACAGCACCCCTCGCCCACAAACAGCAGATGGCGTGTTAGAATAAAGGCAGGCGTTCAGTGAAGTTCAGCTCAGATATGTTTGTTGGCAAGCAGGCATGAAAATGAACCATACAGCTTATTTCTGTAAACTCTGAAGTACAGTTCTCTGTGCATGAGGTGATTAGACAAGCACCATGCACAGAAGAATCCAGAGGCAGGCTTGATGCTGTTCAAGTGGCAGGATCAGCTGAAGGTCTGGCCAGCTCAGCTGACATGCCTTCAGTGAGGTGACAGAGGACCCAACGGAACCCCAGGATTCCCATAGCCCATCTGCACACAGGCAGAGGGGTTCTATGATAATGACCAGCTAATCTCTCACCTCACCACAGGAAAGCCCTCTCTTTAAATCAGTTATGCTCCGCTGTGCTCCTCTCTGGTACCTGCCCAGCGGGAGACTGCAGTGCCTTTCACAGCTGCCTTCCAGACGACCGCACTCAGGGAACTCCTCAATGCCGGTTAAGAGCTTGCTAGAGGAATTTTATCTACAGCATGCAGTCCGTCCTGGCATATCCTCAAGTGTGTTCCAGACGGCATGACCTCTAGACTGTGCCCTCCTACATGGTGTCCCCGAGCCCCTCCAAAGGAGCAGTTACTGTTTCAGAACCAGACGCTAACGAACCCACAGTGACTTGCTGTGCACCAAGAGTGGAGCCGAGAGCAACCCCCATGCAGCAAGGGTGGCCGGCTTCTCCAGCACTCCTGCTGCTCTTCCCAGGAAAGCTTACAACTCCCTGTTCTGCAACTGCTGCCAGCACCGCCAGGCCCTGGCCTCTTCTTCGGAATGAGCTCTCCATCTGAATACCTTCATCCCCTGCGGCAGAACCCTCCTCAGCTCTCAGAATCAAACAATACTGTGTCCTTGGAGCAAGCCTCCCCAGACTCTCCAGCATACACACACACACACGTGCATGCACACACAGGCAGGCACACACCCTTCTCAGGCAGCCACAAGCCTCTTCCCTGGGACCCAGCTCCATTGTCACTGACCTATACCTGCTGGCTCACACCCTGCCGGGTCGGCCTTTCTTTCTTGCCTGAGGATGCTGCAGTCCCTAAGGAACAGGTCCCATCATCTTACTTCAGCAGGCTGGTGGGGAATGATGCCATTTCACTGAGCAGAAGCCAGTCCCCTTCCATCAACCTCACTCTCCTCAAGCTAAGCTCTTCATGTTATCTGAAACAAGCATCCCGATCAATAACACCTACTTTTTTTTTTTTTTTTTTTTTGAGACAGTGTCTTACTCTGTTGCCCAGGCTGGAGTGCAGTGGCGTGATCCCGGCTCACTGCAACCTCCGCCTCCTGGGTTCAAGCCATTCTCCTGTCTCAGTCTCCTGAGTAGCTGGGATTACAGGTACAC
The DNA here is from genome assembly GCF_009764315.1 of Trachypithecus francoisi. Lineage (NCBI taxonomy): Eukaryota > Metazoa > Chordata > Mammalia > Primates > Cercopithecidae > Trachypithecus > Trachypithecus francoisi. Next base: position 3,311,848 of record NW_022681454.1, on the reverse strand, counting down.
ACCACCACACCTGGCTAATTTTTAGTAGAGACGGGGTTTCATCATGTTGGCCAGGCTGGTCTCGAACTCCTGACCTCAAGTGATCTGCCCGCCTTGGCTACCCAAAGTGCTGGGATTACAGGCATAAGTTACTGCGCCCGGCAATAACACCTACTTTAAACCGATTCTGAAGACAACAGCAAAATTGTGTAGAAAAACACGAATTATTTCCAAAGGAAAATCTTACTCGAGGGAGTGTGGTTTCTGGTCTGCCAGTAAGCAAAGTGGTCTAGTTGCTCTAGAATCAAGTCTAACACTAATCTCTTAAGGATGTGGGGCCTCAGTTCATTTTAGAAAACCCAGTATTTCTACTAGCGACCTCCACACATGGTGCCTGAGGAAAGCAGCCTGGCACCAGAACCACAGCTGGCACCAGAACCACAGCAGGCACCAGAAACACAGCTGGCAGCCTCTGGGCCGCGGGGACTCTGTCCTGCCCTCTCAGGTGGCCCAGCCCAGGGCTTACCCATGCGTTTCACCGTACTTGATCTTCTGCACGGAACGACCAGACTCACCAGTGGGGGCACACGTGTGTAGCTGTTGACAAGGGGCAGGCGGGCCAGGCTGACGACGATGTTCCTGAGCACTGACGTGAGAAATGCCGGCACGCCGCTATTCCTTTTATGACCCAAAGCCAACACCGACTGCAGAGACTCCACCATTTCTGCCACCATCTCACAGGCTGTGGTGATATACTTCGGATCTAAACAAGCAATGGTTAAGAGAGGACTTTTTAAAAAACACATTCTACATGCCCAGTGTAAGAAGCATGGCCGACAACCAGCTGCTCAAGCTGTAATTGTGGAATCACCTAGACTGAGATGGCCACTGAAAGCCTGCAGATTCTACCTCCTTCATATCCGCCTATACCATACAATCCTCCCCATTTTCTGCTGGGATTGCTGGAATGGTCCTGAACCTGAGCTCTGGCCTTGGTTCCCAGCCCTCTGGCCCACCCTCTAGGACACTTCCTCTGCTCCTTGTCTTTCTCTGGTCTCCCAGGACCTGTGTCTGTCCCTCAGCTGGTATCAAAGGGCCACGCTGTCATCCTTGCTTCACTGGCGTTCCTAGATCAGAGTGTTTGAGGGGCTTGGGGCACGGTTCTGATGGAAATGGAAACTCCCAAGGCAGACACAGAGGAACATGTCACACCCCTGGGAAGAGCCACAGCATGCTGTCTCCAGTCTAGACTATCGTATCTATTTTTTTTTTTTTTTTTTTTGAGACGGAGTCTCGCTCTGTCGCCCAAACTGGAGTGCAGTGGCCGGATCTCAGCTCACTGTGAGCTCCGCCTTTCGGGTTCACGCCATTCTCCTGCCTCAGCCTCCCGAGTAGCTGGGACTATAGGCGCTCGCCACCTCGCCCGGCTAGTTTTTTGTATTTTTTTAGTAGAGACGGGGTTTCACTGTGTTAGCCAGGATGGTCTCGATCTCCTGACCTTGTGATCCGCCTGTCTCGGCCTCCCAAAGTGCTGGGATTACAGGCTTGAGCCACCGCGCCCAGCCAATATCGTATCTATTAAAATATGATTTGTTGAGTCAGTGAAGGTGTAGTAAGTGGCTACTACCCACACGCCACGAGATTCTACAGTTTGGGCAACTTCCTAGGATAGAGAATGACTTCTCGTTGGACTTAAGCAATTAAGCCCCAGGCTAATGAGTTGGCTCGTTATTTATGGGATGACCTTTAAGAAGTAAGATCCTATCGAGGTGATTAAAATCAAGCAAGCTTCCCACTCCGGCCTACAGAGGGCCACGGGGATAAGCACAATCATCTTCACCCAAACAGAACCCGCGTCAGGGCCCGCTGCTCTGGCTCAAAGCCCCGAGATGTCTCCACAGTTTCAAAGCAATGGAAATCTAACTAAAAGTCATGGTGCATCTGTTGAGGATTCACAACAAGACTGTCATCCGTTCCAGGTGCTTGACATGGATGGACTAACTGATCTATCTCAATCCACACAGTTGGCACTATTCTTATCCTCGCCCCAGAAGCACAGGACCAACAGCCTGAGGTGCCACTCAGCTGGAAGACGCAGAGTAGGGAGTTGAGTGTTTTCATATTCCTTAGGCAGCAACAAGAAATAATGAAATCACAAACTGAAGCCCGAAGGACCCACGGAGGTTCGAGATAAAAATTCAGAGAAGACCTTGGCTGTGTATGAAAATGCCACTGCTTCTGGGTCATTCTCTAATTACAAAACCTCGAACTGGGAACCAGAAGAAAAAAGTACTAAGCAGAAGACTAAAGACAAGAAAACTCCGTCCGTAACTAGGATTGCACAAAAGCTGGGAGAAAAAGCCCAAAAGCACTGGCGCACTCATGGTTAAAAAGGTGTGTTTCCTGAGCCATGGAACATGGAAAAGATGCCTGATGCTTCCAGTAAGGGTGCTGTGTAAAGTGCGTGGACAGGCCCCAGGTGAGGCACCCCCATCTCTGTGGGACAGGCTACAGGAAGCATTCCCTCCAGACACTGGGCTAAAGAAACTGAAGTAGCCCCAGCAGCCTAGGGGCCCTGGCAAGAACAAAAGACACTTGGCCAAAAAATTTTCCTCTCAACAGGCATTGCCACCATTTTCCTAGTAAAATATCTACTCTAGAATTGGGAGGAAAGGGCATGAAAAGCCGTAGTATATGTCTAAGTCTATAACTGGCTTAAATCACTGGGATTTAGATTTACTTATTTATTTATTTTTTTCTGTAAGAAAAGCGGAATTTTCTTTTAAATATCCACCAAAACAGATGGCTGAACCTGACACTGAGGTTACTGAATACTCATGTGGGAAACATTTATTTATTCATTACCACTCAACGAAAGGTTGTTGCTTGCTGACCAGGGGCCAAGTATTAATTTCTGAGAACACAAAGAAGACAAACCCGTTCCCCGCCCTCAAGGAGCTCAGAGTAACTGTGTGTAGAAAGTGCTCAGAGTAACTGTGTGTGGAAAGTGCTCAGAGTAACTGCGTGTGGAAAGTGCTCAGAGTAACTGCATGTGGAAAGTGCTCAGAGTAACTGCATGTGGAACGTGCTGGAGGGAGGGGAGGGCTTCCCCAGAGGCATCCCAGCTGGTCTGTAGGGTCTGACACAGCCGCATGCATAGGGATAAGGTGAAACAAAAGAGTGTGGCAAAGCAATGGACTAAAGCCTCCCAATGGCGAGGGAGAAGCAGCAGGACACAGCCGAGCTACGGTGCACTTCCAGGAGTGCACACTCACCATAGTGCACGTCTTTGTGAATGACTTTTAAGTCTGGGAGGAACCATATGTAAGGAAGCATGGGTCGAGACTTACTCTGTGTGTTTGGATCTACTTCCTCCTCCTCCTCCTCCTCTCTGATGGCTTTTGGGGTATTTGTCCTTCTTTCTGGACTAAGAAGCTGCTCTCCAGGCTGCACTGCAACTAAAATTACAACAGAACAAGCAGAAGAATTTCCACAGACTTCCATCAGTGCTTTTCACTCAAAATTTTACATTTGTGCAGCCTCCCAAAAGTTCAAAGGGATAGACAGACGAGCCTACATTTCTTAGAACCAATTTTAGACAGACAGACAATATTAGACTGAGGTAACAATCTCTTGGTTAGTGGTATATGTCTGAAGATTTGTACTTCAGACTTCATTCAGATTTCTAAGTCCCTCGACTGTCTCCTGTTGGCCATCTCTCACCCCGAGGTTATTATCAGACGGCTCAACATTCATTACTACCAAAATCATCTCTATAACCCCCAAGAAGTCTGGTTTTTAAGTATGAATCCCTGGATCTTTGTTTTCAAGCTGGCTACAAATGCACTGATGAAAACAATTATGAAACATCAAAACATCACTCTATAATGTTTAATTTGAAAATACAAAGCTTCAAAACGCCCTCTAACATGTAAACCATGACGTCCAATTTTTTAAAAATTGTGGCTAATAACTCTTGTTGAGGACACTGTTCCTTGAAAAGAATAAGCCACTTTTATTTTACAGTATGTTAATATTACAGTGCAGTATAGAAACAAGCATTTGAACAGAAAACAATCTTCTGAATGTAATCTTACTAACCTTACGATCATATAAGACTAAATGCATAAAACAGTCAGCTAAGACGAAAGATCACAGAGACATAAAATTTAGAAGTAATTTTGAGGAAAGCTGAAATTCCAAAATCTAAATCAAATGACTAAAAAAGCAAATTCAAGGAAACTTCCAGTGTAGACTCCAATATACTGGAGAGTAAGAGATGGGGCCCAGCCCTTCCTAATGCATAGTTTATCTACCTCTCCATCCCCAATTCCTAGCTTAGTACCTGGCAAACAGGCAGCACACAATATAAACATGGTGAACTAGACAGGAACTAGGATAGGAACCCATTGTTCATGGACGGGGACTCACCGGCCTCCAGGATGAAGTGCACACAGTGGATGAGGGAGCAGGCGTGGGTCACAAACTCTGCGGAGGAGACCACGCTCCAGAGGCCAGGCAGCTGCAGGGCCAGGCAGCAGCAGTCCAGCCCTGCCTGGAGATCCAGACTCAGCGGAATCTGCTCATGGATCAAATGCCAGGACAGGGCCTAAAGGGAAATACCAAATCACAGAATGCCCACTCGTGTACGTTCATTTGGGGAGGCCGTGTGAATCAGTTGTGGTGGAATCGTCCAAAGCATTGAGAGGAAGCGGGTCCAGATGCCCTTGCCCTTCCAGAAGGACAGCTCTGACCTGACTCCATTACATTCAGTCCTGACCCAGCTATTCCCCAAGGTGCCAGTCCCTTCTCTGCCAGAATGCCCCCTTACTCTGATGCCTCTCTCTCCTTCAGCGCTGTGGGCTCCTGTAGAAATCTCTCCTGGGCTATGTGGCCACCAGGCCAGAGGTTCTTCCCTGGGGCTCCCACAGCACTGGGGCTTGCCTCTGTCATAGCCTCAGAGGTTGAATTTGAGAGCGTGGGTTCTAGGGATAGCAGGCCTTGAGTTCAAACGCCAGAATGGCTACTTCCTAGCTCAGTGGACCTGGGCAAGTCACTGAAATTCTCTAGGCCTCGCTTTCCTCACCTGTCAAATGGGAGTAACTGAGCCTATCTCACAGGGAGTTGTGAGAGTCAAATAAGATGCGTGTAAAGTATTTTGTCCTGCACACAGCAGGCACATAATATAATCGGCAGCAATCACCCTGTGCTGTGATCACACACTGACTTTCCCACTTCCCCACTAAGCTGAAACCTAAAGGACAGGGATCACAAACCATCTGACTCCACATGGTTCAGAATAAGGGTGTATTCATCATTTTGTGAGTAACGGCACCGATGCCCTTTGGACTCCTCCCTTTCTTTGGTGTGAGGTGGAGGCGGAGCCTCTGAGGGTCTGCAAAGTGTGTCCCTGATGAGGGCAGGCAGCACAGCGATGGCCCTTTAAGGATACAGGCCTGACTTTAATGCATCCAGAATGTGTACACGTTTTGGGGGCTAATTACAAGCATCAACACAAACCAAGTATTCCTTGGCTGACATGTCCAGGCCAACTTAAGACACAAAGTGCCTCCAGATGATTATTTTTCAAGTCACTAAAATTACGATCCACGTGACATTAGAGGTGCAGATGAGAAGGGGACCTGGCTGACCTCACAGGCCACCGTGAGGAGTGGTGAGGCAAGGGTGAAGGATGGCTACAATAACTTGACGGTGACAAGACTTACTGCCAGGCTGAGACGGAAGAGTGACTGGATTGGTCAGAGCTCTTGCTTTTCAAATAAAACTGCTTTACCCTCTCCAGTCAGCCCCGTGTCCCCTCCCCACAGCAACACTGAGCTCCTGAGCTGCCTCTTACCTCAAGGGTTGCCACCACGAATTTCAGGGTGTCCTTCTCTTTCTCAGGAGGAAGGTGCAAGTGACTGGGCAGTTTGGAGACCGCCACCAGGTACTGTGCCAGGGCCCGGGCCAGAGTGGTCAGGGACTGATACAGTGCAGCATCCCCTGAAACAGAAGGCCCTCGTGGGTGGGTGCAAACGTGAGCACAGATGCAACACCTTCGAAAGGCAGTCAAGCAATTCTTTGAGAATCTGATGAAAGCACAAGACATTGTTCCTCAATGGCACATCTACACATCCGTCCACATGACTGCATGTAGTTTGGGGCTGCATCTCCCCTGAGGTCTGGCCCAGCCTTCCTCAAGGGCTTAGAGCCCTATGTCCATGACCATGTCAATGAATGGCAAAGTGGCAAACACACAGGAAGAAATTCTGAGTTGAGGACACCAGTGCTGCTCTTTAGCTACCTCTGTAAATGCTTTCGGTGTATTAGATCCACTGCCTTTATTGTATATTTACTTGGTGCAAAGTACTATACTGGCCCTGGAATGCTTTTTAAAAATAAGATAAATTTTAATTACCAAATAGATCATTCAACTTGCTCCAGTAGGCCGCCAGCTCTGCAGGCAGGTCAGACTGGAAGACGTGATGGACAGCAGGGAGCTGCTGCACGGTGTCGCTCACGCGGGCCAGAGTCACCTCACGGGCTGCTTCAAAAAGCGGACTCTTCTGGCCACCAGAAATTTCACTCATCCCTAGGCTTAAGCATGGAGCTAGCAGGCTTAGGTTGAACTCCTGAAATCAGAGCATTAAAGGTTAAACAAACAATAACAACAGATTATGAGCTTTCAATCAGGTAAGAAAAACACAACAGAAAAAAGAATAAGGCAAATGTTTCTGAGAAAACACAGATTGGTATACCATCAAAAATGTTTTTAAGAAAATTCTACTCTATGCCTGTTACAAATATTTGAACAATTTCATTCAACATATGCTTAGTAAAATATATTTCTGTTCTCTCGGTACTTTAAGTAATATTTTAATGTTTTATGCTCTTGCATTTGCTTGAAGTAAAAATTTTGGTATGACAATTTTAACTCACAAAAACAGAAAATCAAAGCTAAAGTGTCATCCAAGACCTCAGTGATACACCAACTATCCCTGAATTTTGAAAAAGATGTTCAAATGCAGCTGAAATAAGTAAAAGTAGCCATATGAATGACAAAATTGTGGTTGGAAAACTGGTATTTCCTATGACAATTTGGATTATGTTTTAGCAACCTTTTTTGTTTAGCCATTTATAAGATTGGGGGCCAATTCTTCAGGTAAAACATCTATCTTAGTTTAATATTCAGAAAAGCATCATGAATGCCAAAAGTTGAAGCTTTCTTTTACAGTCAGAACTTTTACAGCTGTTCAAAGCCCAGTTAGCAAATTTGGAAAACCTAATAAACAGATCACTAAGCAAATTTATCACTCAATAAGTTAGTTTTCACTGCATGAATCTTAAGATAAACAATTTTAGGCCGGGCGCAGTGGCTCAGGCCTGTAATCCCAGCACTTTGGGAGGCCGAGGCAGGTGGATCACCTGAGGTCAGGAGTTTGAGACCAGCTTGGCCAACATGGTGAAACCCCATCTGTACTAAAAATACAAAACTTAGCCGGGCGTGGTGGGCGCATGCCTGTACTCGGGAGGCTGAGGCAGGAGAACTGTTTAAACCCAGGAGGCGGAGGTTGCAGTGAGCCGAGATCGCACCATTGCACTCCAGCATGGGGGACAAGAGCGAGACTTCGTCTCAAAAAAAAAAAAAAGATAAACAATTTTAGCAAACGGATTTTGGGTGAATTCTCCTGTTCTTTTCAGTTGAGCTCTTCAGTACATCAGAACACACCGTTGTGTTGCCCTCCCCGCAAGGTCTCTTTTCATGAACACCTGCCTCCACCCCCAGCCTCTACATGCATTTGTCCTCCCGGGTGCTCACTTCCCTCCCATCTGCTGCGTATCAGCGCAGGGCTAAAGCACCAGGAGGTTTCTCCCGTCCTAGGAGGTCCGAGAGGAAGCCCTGCTTGGGCCATGGCTGTACCACACCAAAGAGGTGGCCCCCCGACTGCTCACAGGATCTGCCCACGGGTGAAGGCCAGGGACAGCAAGGCTTTGCACGGTCTCCTGGGATAGCTCTGCGCAGGTTGCCCTCTGACATCTGGGGTTGGGGGGTGAAGAGCCTCACTACATCTAACAGAGGTGTGGGTAGAGGAAATCTCACTGCATTCAAGGGTCTCTTTTGCGACTCGAGATCAACCTCCAGAACACCAGAAACAAGTTATTGAAGTCACACACGACGACACTGTGTCGAAGTCTACGGCGAATATGCAACCCTGACTTCCATTCTGTCTTGGCCATGGAGCTTAGATGATAACAGCCCGTGTTTGTGCCTCCCGTGGAGGTCAGATAGTTCTCATCCCAAACCATACACCCAGCCTTGGGGCCAGCTGGATTTCAAAACAAGACGTCCTCATGAGAGAGAGCTCCCATCAACTTGCTTCACATTTCACAGCTGTCTGCTTCCAACTCCACTGCCATCCGGTTTCTACCCTGCTCCCTGCCGCTCAGGTCCCCCACCCTAGATGCCAATAAAAGTGCCCAGGGCCACACTTCATTCCCTCACGTGCCCCCAACCTCTGTGTGTGAGGGGCCTCTAGGCATGCCATGTACCCGCCAGGACCTGTAGGTAGTAAAATCTTCATTTCCATCTCGAGTCTCTCCTAATCCCTGAGGGAGGGCTCTCCATCTTCTCAAAGATCCTGAATTAAGACAGACACCAATCCGATACCCTTCCTCACTGCCACAAGAACAAACAAGTAAAATGACTGTAATCTAAGACCACCTCCATTTTCTTTTTTTTTTTTTTGAGATGGAGTCTCGCTCTGTTGCCCAGGCTGGAGTGCAGTGGCCGGATCTCAGCTCACTGCAAGCTCCGCCTCCCGGGTTTACGCCATTCTCCCGCCTCAGCCTCCCGAGTAGCTGGGACTACAGGCGCCCGCCACCTCGCCTGGCTAGTTTTTTGTATTTTTTAGTAGAGACGGGGTTTCACCGTGTTCGCCAGGATGGTCTCGATCTCCTGACCTCGTGATCCGCCCGTCTCGGCCTCCCAAAGTGCTGGGATAACAGGCTTGAGCCACTGCGCCCGGCCCATTTTCTTTAAATGCATGAAAGGTTGAGTGAAATCGACTTGCCTCCTTGGATTCTAATGTGGCTGAAACAATCTCGATCAGCATATCCCCCATGTCCCGGCCCCCTGAAATGGAGTCCTCCCCACTTCCCAGCCCCATTCAGAGTGGAGTCTCTCCGTCATCCCGTCCCCATCCAGAGTGGAGTCCCCAACATGTGTTGTCAACAAGTGAGTCACATGAGGAGACAAATCCCACTTGGAAGTCACAAGAAAAGCTGAGGATTCCTTGCCTCCGCTGCTCCCCCCGTACCGAGTTCATCATGAAGGCACTCATATCTTCAGCAGGAATCCGATTCACCAGCTCTGCACCTTCCAGCAGTGCAAAATCTGACCTGGTCCAACACTGGGATTTGACAAGATGAATGTACCAGTCCTGGGAAGAAAAAGATGAATAAGGGGAACATGATGGGTGGCGTTCAAGGGGACTTCACATCCCTGGAGCTACAGGCCTAGGCCAGTGCTTAGGAACACTGCACTAGGCTAACCGAGAGGGCCGCCGGCCGGCATGCTGTGGCTACAGCTCACCACACCACAGGGCTAACCGAGAAGACTGCCGGCCGGCATGCTGTGGCTACAGCTCACCACACCACAGGTCTTCCCCTTGGGACCTCTGTTACCTGCCTGGGTACTCTCACGGCCTCCCCCTTCACCTGGTGAACTTCTAATAGTCCTTCCAAATATAGCTAAACTACTAAGGGTTAGCGGCCCCTTTGCCATCCTCTCCTGGGCTGTCTGCTTTGCTCATCTCTTCCCAGCAACCAGGGCAGGGCAGGGCAGATGCTTAGCAAATAGAGCCTAAGAAGGCAGGACTGAACCTTCGCTTTCTTATACTTGGGCTGCTGGTTTTTGAAATCTAAATTCATATTCATAAGCTGAACTCTCTCCAGGAAAGTAGAGTACCAAGGCTCTACCAAGGCCCCAAGTGGTCCCTAACTGTGAGGTATGAGCAGTAGAGGTGCTGACAACATACCAGAATGGCTGGCCATGGCGGTGCAACTCACAGGTGGCCAGAAGGTATGAGGCGATGGAGGGAAGCTAAATGCATTGACACGTGCTTGAAGGCCTGTGCAGTCAGGGGCCTGCAGGCCACAACTGACTTTCCCTTGATTCACCCACTAACGACTCATCCCGCACTCCTACCGAAAGGGTCCCACATCAGCACTGCTTTGCTCCCTCGGACCTTGATGGCCCCCGAGGTCTCTAACCACAGCTTCACTGAGCCGAGCCGAGCGCCAGCACTCCTTGGGTCCACCACGCCTCCTCTGCACTCTCTGTATCTGCCACGGGTGACAGAGGCACTCAGTGCCCTGTGCCTCGCATGCAGACACGCTGGACACTTACTTTGTCTGGACTCACTGTTTCCAGTGACACGTGCCCATCCCCGTCCAGCGGGTGGGAAGAGACTGGAGGAGAGGGACTAAGTGAGTCTTGCATGGTAGAGAGACGGAACCTATCCAGCAGGGAATAGAGCCTTTGGTGTCTAAAATACAAATAAAAATGAAATTACAGTGCAATTTTTTTTTTTAGTCTTAGTCTAAACTCTGCACACTAGGATTCTAGAAATAGACACTCTAAGGATGCACTATTAGTGGCTTTTTAAAGGAAAATGAAACTTGTTTAAAACTTTTTCTTCACAGCTATTTTCTCATCAACACTCAAACAGGTCATGATACAAACGCAAGCCCTAGTTTACTTCTAAGTATCACAGTTTGTACTCCATTAATACTGTCCAGAAATTTCATTTATACTCAAACATTGCAACAGTCCATACATGGATAAAAGCTAATAAAGGCTATCTTAATAAATGTAAAACAGATCATCTAAGACTCAAATGCACAAACTCCGCTATCAAATATCCCAGTAAGACAACTGATAGGAATTTATGGTCATTTCAAAATAAAATCACCTCATCTGGCACTAGATATTTATAATCTTTTAATCTCCCTCATCTGGACTGAAGATGAAGTCTGGGGTCAAAAAGTAATAATAGTTTATCTGCCACCATCTGCTATCAGAGTGACAACTTTATAATGCAAATTACAAAACAGCTTGGCCCTACAGACTGAAAAATCATCCCAAACTGTCCACCTCATTGTGCCCAATCCCATTTAAAAACACCATCAACAAGGTATTCTTAAGACTGAAATCAACACATAATAATTTTTGTGTGTGTGTTTTTCCTTTTTTGCAATTTCAGCTCAAAGGACACAGCATGATAATCATATTCTCCTTCTCTGCTGTCTCTCTTTCCCTTTCACCCACCAAGGGAAGAAAAAAGGTAAAAGTTTAACTTATTTTGCCGTTATGGAAATACACTCACATAGGAGATGCAAGGATTTCTGATAAAGGCTTCTCAAAGACTTTGCAAACACAACTAAGTGATTCAATGCTTTGAAGAGATAAAATGGCAACGGGATGCAGATGTAAGTCCTGCATGCCAAGGGTTCAGTCATGTCTTTCAGATTTGCCAACTCTTATTTAGCAATTAGATGACATGCTTTGATTTTGCTAAGATAAAGCGGATAACCTATTTTCGCACTCAGCACAGGACAGTGAATACAGGCATTCTAAATGCCACCTCTCAAACAGCCAGCAGGAGTGCAAACTCCCTCCACTCATGCCACAGACGTGATCCTGCTGCTTGTGCTTTACTCCACATAAAGTGAGATCTGGTTGTTCTAAAAGTAGGAAGCTTTCTATTATGGCACTTCTGCAGTCAACCCACCTATAACGCACATCAATTTCTTGTCCTGTGAATTTATTCCTGCACAAATCTATATCCTTTATATCCTGGGTTATCCTAACACAAGGACGACCTGTGTTTCCAGCATTACCTCTGAGCGAGCCCGCTGCTCTGAAGGTATTCCTGGATTCTGTTGAGTTCTTCCATCGGCAACTGGGCCATGCTGCTCTAATAGACAAAAACACATTAGTGTGTTTGTGACACCGAACAACCCAAAATAACCTCATGCTCATTTAAAAAGGATAAACTGATGTGTACAGTTCATCCTAGTAAGGACAGACTAGAAAAAAATACAAGAAACAGATCAGACACACGAGGAATGGCAAGTTTGCAGATATTTCCATGTTTCTATCGGTGACCATGTCAAGACCATACCTATGGAGGAAAAAGGCAGCCACCTGTTTTGCTTGGCCTGCTAAATTTTCAATGTAAACCAATAGCAGGGTTTCTTTTCCCAATACCTGTAAATTTGCAGCCAGAAGCATTTCTACCCGGCGACAAGCAAGGATGTCGACCATGCGAGCCAGCACACGGAAAGGGGTGCACAGAAGCCTGTCCACATACAACGTGAGCACAGCTCCCGACTGGCTGAGATGGATCCCTTCCAAGCACTGAAGAGTTTTCTTCAGAGTGGTTGGCTAACAGCGAGAAGGAAAAGAACAAAAGATGACTATTTTGCCAATCAGAAATTAAAGTTAAACATTTCAATACTCCATTTTTAAGGCAGAGAAAACTGCAACGGGCAATAGTTGGCAGGATGAAGACGTACAGCTGAAAGGTTTTCACAACGAGACTGAATTGCCTGGATGAAGAGGCCGCTGGCAGCAGAGTTCCGATGAACAGCACTGATGAAGTCCTGTACTGGAGGCTCGTGGGAAAGGCTGATCAGATCTTGAATGTGATTTACAATGAGCCACGTTAAGTGCTCGGAGTCATGGAGGTTCTGACACTAAGGAAAAATATGATCAGAGATTCACTTTCAAGTACACGAGAAGAGACCAGGTATTAATCCAGAGAAAGGCCAGAAAGGGTAAGAAGGAGAAAACACATCTCAAATATAAATCTCACTAAAAAACATACAGTATATGAGCACAAATAATTGAGGAGGCAGGAAACTGGATTTACCAAGGCCGTCACCTCCAACCACGCACTGCAGCAGAGGCTGTGTGAAGTCAGGCCCCCCTGGGGAAGTAGGGTACAGCAGTCCAGCTCTCAGAGACACTAACAAATGGCCCAGGGTCAACGGACAAAGGCAGGCCTCAGAGATCCGTGGGTAGGAGGGGCAGTGTGGTGCTGGGACGCTCCCATCCACAGCACTGCCTGCCCCTCCCAGGCTTCGAGCTGGCCAAGCCAGTGGTATTCTCCAATTACTCTTTTTCAATTTTGTGACAGTTCAGTGGGAAAAAAAGAATCCTCTATCACTGCCACAGTTTTGACAGAATTGTTGAATCCAACATATGAATGGATCCCACATATCAAATAAATCTTAAGTGTAGATAAATTTAAGATTTATAACAAAATAAAAATATATATATTTTTAAACACGCAGAGCCTTTTCATCTTGATTCATAATCCCAGGCAGAAACTGTAAAATGTGATCAATTCCTTGACATTTGGTTAACGATTAATATTTTTCATTTGGGATCATCTGACAGTACAGGTTGAATAACCCTTATCTGAAATGTTGGGATCAGAAGTATTCTGAATTTAGGATTTTTTTCAGGTTTTGGAATATGTGCATTATACTTATTTGTTGAGCTCCCTAAATCCAAAAATCTGAAATCTTCCAATGGACATTTCCTTTGAACATAATGTCAGCATTCAAAAAGCTTCAGAATTTGGAGCATTTGGGATTTCAGATTTTTGGATTTGGGATGCTCAACCTCTATTAACTTATAAAATTAATATCTTTTTTTCTTACAGTTCTGTGAAAAACAGCATGATACAATTATATTATCCTTAAAAGTAGAACAGAAAAACTATTTCAATAGAGAATTTAAAGCAAAAAGTGAGTATTAACAAATTGCCATCACCAGAAAAAGTCTCTAGGATAATACCTCTTTCAGTTGGAGAGTCGGCTTCCTTTTCTGATTCAGAATATTTAACACTGTTTTGCTATGTGACAGCACTATCTATAAGATACCATGTTTGTAACAAAGAAATGTATATGTTTTAAGTATTTTTAATATAAATACAGAAAAAGTATTAGATCTACACCAAAATCTAACAGCAAGTTATCTCTGAGTTAGTATGATTACAGAGGTTTTATTTTCCTCTGTTTGTTTTTTGTAAATTCTCCATGGTAACATGTGATGCTAATTTTACGGTTAAAAACTCCTACAAGTTTGTTTTTTTTTTTAAGAGAATGGCATTTAAACAGGAATCCATCCTAAAATATGGCAATGAACATCTAACACCTTTTCTACAAATTAACTTAAAAAAATTTTTTTTTAGAGCAGGGGTCTCGCCTTGTCACCCAGGCTAAAGTGCAGTGACACAGTCACAGCTCACCGCAGCCTCAAACTTCTGGGCTCAAGCAATCCTCCCTTCTCAGTCTCTCAGGTAGCTGGGACCACAGGCACGCACCACCATGCCAGGCTAATTTTTCTTTCTTTCTTTCGGTAGGGGCAGGGTTTCTCTATGTTGCCAGGTTGGTCTCGAACTCCCACGCTCTAGCCACCCTCCGGCCTCAGCTTCTCAAGAAGCTGTGATTGCAGGCACGAGCCACCACACTTGGATAATTTTTCATTTTTTATTTTTTTTAGAGATGGGGGTCTCACACCATAGCCCAGGCTTGTCTCAAACTCCTGGGCTCAAGTGATCTTTCCACCTCAGCCTCTCGAGTTGCTGGAATTTAGGCATAAGCCACTGCTCCTGGTATTAATTTTTTTAAAAATTTAAAATCAGAACTCCACTACAGTCAATGCACTTATCTTGTTTTTTAAATCATTAGTTATTATTATTCCATTGCTTCCCTCAAATTAACAAATATGCCCAGCATCATGTAGGCATGAAGCCAATAGCTGGGCATTTGATAAATGAGTCAGCTGCATAAACTCTCACAGTCCAGCTTAGAATCCAGTGACTGGAAGGCCAGGCCCGGTCTCCAATTATATGTCAGAGCAGAAATAAACATTCATTCCAGATTTAGTTTTGATGGAGCTGGCAGGACACTGGGCAGTCTGGGTTCCAGAGGGTCCAGGCAAGTGTCATCTACTCAGAATGTTCTCCCAGTCCCCACCTCCCTCAACCCCGTTTTCAGGCATTTCAAACTTACAACATAATCACAGAAGAGAATGAGAGCCCCTCTTCGTACTATTTCTCTATTGCACATTCCAAGTTTGGCTGCCAAGTCAGAATCCTCTTCTTCTCCAGACATCTGGGGACTAAGTAACTTTGTGCTGGACAGACTGTGTCTTCTAGAAGGAGCAACAGATGCATTGACAATGTTTCTGGATGGCAGTGAGCTTATTTGCAAAATACCGAAGATGATTATGTTTAATTCTAGTTCTAAAACAGACAAGTTGGTTTAAATATTGCCATATCAGAATGTTGTATGTGTAAGATATACTCTCAGTTATCTATTCCCAAGCTACAATAAACCACATATGAAAAACTAAAGAAAACAGAATTTAACAGGCAGAAAATTAAAATGCTTGCCTGAATGACAAAATCCACCATAAAGCTGCACATTCAATCAGCACCTTTATTTCAGAACTCACACTGGCTATGTTTGATAATTGAGCAATTGCTTTTCAAATTCCCCATCTGCCATGAAAGTTGCCAACTGCCAGAAAGAAAATCTCCCTGCTTTCACGTTTTACTGTTCATTTCCCAATGAAACATCACCACTCTAAACACGTTCAGGGTATACGTTATGGAAATTCTGTTTAAAAACACTTCTTCCCCACTAACACCGGTTATTTCACTTTACATTGACTTCGGCTCACTTTATTTATTTTTTTTTCTTTTTCAATAGGTGGGAATTATAAACCTTGAGACTCTTGGCTCTAGTCCATACAGTTAAAATGTTGACACACTCTTAAAGTGCCCCTCTGACCTTCAGGGTCTGACCGAGGACGACGTCCTTCCCATTGCAGCAAAGGGCCTTAACGGGGAGAGAGGTCATATCAAGCTAAGAATATTCTGAAATACAACAACTTTTCCTGTAATCCCTCAGGATTTAGAAGAGAACCGGTAAAAACCAAAATTCTACAGATTTAAACTTTTTAAAAACTGCCTTTTCTCTGTTTCCCAACTGGTGAAGTGAAAGCAAACTACAGCCCAGCCATATAATGCTCAGCAGTCACAAGAAGCCAGCCACCAACGCGTGTGCAACGCGTGACGGAACTTTACACACCGCTCACTGAAAGGGGCCAGACTCAAAAGGCTGCACACTGCATGGTTCCATCTCTTTCTTAATTTTTTTCCCAAAGACAAGGTCTTACTGTGTCACCCAGGCTGGAGCACAGTGGCACGATCATAGCTTACTGTAACCTCAAACTCCAGAGCTCAAGCGATCCTCCCGCCTCAGCTTCCCAAGCAGCTGGAACTACAGGGACATGCTTGTAATTTTCAAACTTTTTTTTTCTGGAGATGGGGTCTTGCTAGGTAGCCCAGGCTAGTCTCGAACTCCTGGCCTCAAGTGATCCTCCCACTTCAGCCTCTCAAAGCACTGGGATTACAGGCATGAGCCACCACACCCAGCCTATAGATTCTATTTCTACGACCTTCTGCAATGGGCTGAAGAGAGCACGGACTGGTGGTTAGACCTGGGGAGGGTGGGACACGGCAGAGGAAGAGGGAACTATCTGAAGTGACAGCACTGCTCTATATCTTGATGCGGTTGGGGGAGGGGCTGTTACTGACTACAATCGATACAAAAGTACATTTTACTGTATTGTAAATGATGTGCCAATGTGAAAACTAACAGGAAACTTGCCCTTTCTCAGTCGGCTGTCCTGCCAGCCCAGCATGACTTACACTCAAGCTGTAATTATGTACTTTGCAAGAATACAGCTATAGGGTAATGAGCCTCTGAAAGAGAAGAGGCAGCATTTGCAATTCAAATATTAGCAGTAGACATAAAGAAGGGCCAGTATCAACTCAAATTCAGTCCCAATTTGTAGCAGCACAAGTCCCCCAAATCTCAGGCCATATACCGCCAGCTACTAGTGGCGAATGAACGTACCAAATCCAGGGTGACTCAGAACAAGACAAGCTGGGAAGTGACCAACATGTCATGTATACCACAACACACCCACAAGTGCTGAAGTATAGGCAGGACTCTAACAGCTCACCAAAAGGTAAGACAGATTGAGTGAATCAAACCCATGGTGACAGAGTCCGTAAGAGAGGGGCTAGGCCAGGGCAGGGCCCACACAAGGACCTCCTGGAGCAGAGCAGCCAGTGTCGCCTGGAGCCAGCTCCCATCTGGGAGCCAGCCTGAAAGGAGATGCACACTAACCGAGGGGCATCAAGGGTAAGCAGCAGGAACTTCTGCAACTGGATAGAGCAATTTTATAGCTGCTGAGTCCGGATAAAAAAACAGCAGCTGTGTTTTGTGTTTCATACTTCTAGTAATTCATTTTTCTCATCTCATGGAAATAAAAAGATACTCATCCCCCACCATCCATAGCTGGAAAAACACAGTCCTAAGAGCAGCGGTTTAAACCGGAACAGCTCTGCTCTCTATGGGTATCTTGGACACTTAATGGGGATTTATTTTTTCCTTCCACCACAGGGAGACCTTAGACACTCACATACTAAAATGCTTGTTACATATTATCTTCTCTTAATTTTACCTTTACATTACCATTAAAGAACGATATTTTTTGAATTTAACTACTAGGTTAAAAATCCATTGATCCATTAAATTTTTTTTTTTTTTTTTTTTTGAGATGGAGTCTCACTCTGTCACCCAGCCTAGAGTGCAGTGGCGTGATCTCAGCTCACTGCAACCTTTGCCTCCTGGGTTCCAGCGATTCTCCTGCCTCAGCCTTCTGGGTAGCTGGGACTACAGGCACCTGTCACCATGCTTGGCAAATTTTTGTTATTTTCAGTAGAGACAGGGTTTCACCATGTTGGCCAGGCTGGGCTGGTCTCGAAGTCCTGGCCTCAGGTGATCCTCTCACCTTGGCCTCCCAAGGTGCTGGGATTATAGGCATGAGCCACCACACCCAGCCTAATCTATTAATGTGATTTCAGGATAATGGAACAATACAGAAGGTTATAAAGGAAAACTGGGTCAGAGGGGGTCAAGAAATAGTCACAGAATTTACCTACATTTATGAAAAGCTGTAGTTTGCCCTCAGAGGGCTGAATGAAGATGCTTGCTGAATTCCAAACTAAATTTACCTTTGGTTTATTTCTTTTAAACACTGATCATCTAAGCATTTCTGTTATTCCAATTCAGGGAACACAATTCCCAGATTCAGAGCTTTCTGATATAACATCAGAGTGAGCAGGCCTGTCAGAAAAGGAGTGATCTGCTGCATCCGCGGCTGATTTCTCTGCATGTTAAAGCAGCACAGAACTAGGAGACACTGACTTTCTGTCTCCTGCTCCCACAGTGCTCAGTCATCATAGCAGGCCTAAGACATCCTCCAAGTATTTCAAATACTTGGATGCCACACCCCACTACATAGGGCACAGAGTAGATGGTTAAGAATGCCCGCCAATAGTGGACTTTCCAGCTGAGTGCCATGAACTGGCCCTACTGCGAGCCCTGGCCGCACATGGCCCGGTATCCATACTGAGCAGAGAGGCACGGCAGCACCTGCCCTCTTTTCTCTCTGGAACTTCTCTTCCCCAGCGTGGGATCTTGAGCCTTCCAGAAACACTGTGCTGAGGATTCAGCTAGGGCGGGGGTGTCACAGCTTTTATTTCCATATGTATACAAATAACGGAGTGCTGGAGCACCTAGAAATGGAGCTTAAGCCTGAAAACCTTTTACAAAAAGAGGGCCACCCATAATGAGAGACTCAGTAAGTCTTTTTGAATGGTCAAATAATATTTCCAAGAAGTTTTGAAATTTGCTAAATCATTACTTCATTATCTAAGAATAACCAGAACCACATTTAATGTATAACGAAGTTAAGACATTGCAACATGTCTGGCTATGGAACCAACTGAAGGACTAGAACTTAGTAGGAGCCACACAGCATGACAAGCATATCCCACAAAATGGAATGGTGTCAAAGAACTTGCCAAAGAAAATCACATTTAGAAAGCAATTGCTATTCTGAATGCCT
This sequence comes from Trachypithecus francoisi, assembly GCF_009764315.1. Classification (NCBI taxonomy): domain Eukaryota; kingdom Metazoa; phylum Chordata; class Mammalia; order Primates; family Cercopithecidae; genus Trachypithecus; species Trachypithecus francoisi. The sequence goes on along the minus strand of NW_022681454.1, from coordinate 3,292,806 downwards.
TTAGCTGGACTGCATGTTTGTCTCTACAATATGCTGTCCATGAAAGGAATATTAATATGCAGCAGAAATTTTACAAGCCCTCACAAAAAATGGAAAATGAAAATGCTTTAACGGTGGCCCAATCTCAGGTTACTGGGAGTCTCAGGACAGAGTGCTGGGCCAGCGCCCTGGGCTGTGGGCATTATGAACCTACTTCGGGGTCTGCTGCACTTCTGCCCACCAGCGGTAGTCGGTGTGGTTGACAAGCAGCAGGATCTGACACCAGAGCAGCACCAGGGCCGGGTGGGTGGTGATCATGGAACGAGCCCGCAAATTCAAGCTGTCCAGGGTGTAGAAACTGCCGCCACAGCCATCACTGCGGAACAGTCTGGTGGCAGCTGCTGTGATTCTCCGGAACATTCCTAGAAACAAAGTTAAGAAGGAGAAATGTCTTTGCTTTCATCTCGGTCCAGTGCCACATGGCTACGTGGAGATTTTACATAAAAATGAAACAGGCTGAGTTGTTTCCCACACTTACATATTCACAGCACCTGGCATTTAGAAAATTCTGATTTTTCTAAGCAGAAACAGACATTCTGCTTTTTTTTTTTTTTTTGAGATGGAGTTTCACTCTTGTTACCCAGGTGGGAGTACAGTGGCATAATCTTGGCTCACTGCAACCTCCGCCTTCTGGTTTCAACCTATTCTCCTGCCTCAGTCTCCCAAGTAGCTAGGATTACAGGCGTCTGCCACCATGCCCAGCTAATTTTTGTATTTTTAGAATAGAGGGGGTTTCACCATGTTGGCCAGGTTGGTCTCGAACTCCTGACGTCGTGATCCACCCGCCTCAGCCTCCCAAAGTGCTGGGATTCAGGCGTGAGCCACTGTGCCTGGCCAATATCCCATTTATTTAATGGATTGGTCAAGAAAGCTAGCATTCCTCGTCTCCCACTGTCCACCCCTGCACTGGTTGGCAATGCCAAGCCCTCCAGAAGCTCCAAGCCAAGAGCTGTGAAAGTCTGAACACAGCTCCTAAAGAAGGAGTCAGGGAACACTCGGCACCTCGAATCACTGCACTTGGGCCACAGCGGGGCCCCCCACAGGACTGAGCCACAGCTATACAGGCAGGAACAGCACTCGGCACCTGCCAAACTGAACAGCTCCTGGGCTTGCTAAGAACTGAGGGATAGAAATGCTGTAAGAGGCCAGGTGAGCAAGCAGGACAGGTGCTGAAAGAACATGGGCAGCCCCCTGCAATCCAGGCTGTGTGCTCTCTGCAGGCTCCTGACACCTGACAGCCAAGTGGCCTCTGTGCCCAGCCATGGAACATCCTGGGCCTGGGCAGGCCAAGCGGTCAGCCTCCCCACACACAATGCTGGCACCGCAGCCACACACTCAGTTAGATTCTACCTGCAAGTTTCTCCACAGCATCCTTCTCAGGGCTCCAGGAATCATGACTTCATTCTATCCTCTCCTTTGGATAAACAAGATCAAAGGCACAGGGACATGCACAGGCTGCAAAGCACAGCAGGGAGAGGCAGCAAGACTTAGGAAACAGAGAAAGGCCTATCTGGCCAAGGTCGCCCTCTCCCCCAGATCTGGGCCTCCTAGCATCATTGTTGGGGTCAAAATTTTATTTCTGATTAAATTTCAGGCCGGGCATGGTGGCGCATGCCTATAATCCCAGTACTTTGGGAGGCTGAGGTGGGTGGATCACTTGAGGTCAGGAGTTCGAGACCAGCTTGGCCAACACAGCAAAACCCTGTCTCCACTAAAAATATAAAAATTGGCCAGGCGTGGTGGCGGGTGCCTGTAATCCCAGGTACTTGGGAGGCAGAGGCACAAGAATCGCTTGAAGCCAGGAGGCAGGGGCTGCAGTGGGCCAAGACTGTGCCACTGCACTCCAGCTTAGGCAATGGAGCAAGACTCCATCTCAAAAAATTAAAAAACAAAAAAAAAAATTCAACACATCCCCAAAGTGAAAAGGTCCCGAAACAGGCAAAAACAGAGTAGAAGCTTTTTAGGGCTCCACAATGCCTTAAACTACAACCTGAGACTAAGGAAGCGAGCTAAAAGCAGCAGCACACTCAGAATACAGACCAGGTCACAGCGACGAGTTCTAATGCCCTGTCTCCGGTTCCTCCAGGTGTCCTGGGATTTCTCTACACTTGCCTCACACTCAGCATCGCCCCTCCAGCCCATTCTGCACTGACCTCGCCCTTCTGTGCGGCCCTGTTTCCTGCACGGGCCCCTCGAGTGAAGACGCATGCGCTGCCTTCAAGAGGATGCAGCCAGGCCACAGAGCACGTGCAGGGACAGACCCGGGAGGTGGGGGTTTTGAACACGTAATAGAAACCCACAATCCGAGCTGTGTTCTAGGTGGCTGAGTGTCAACACAGGCTCGGAATCAGACTGCCTGGTTCGGATCGTGGCTCTACAGTTTGCTACCTGAGTGACCTTGGATGCACCTTACCTGGGGCCTCAGCTTCCTCAGGTTTAAGATGGAATTAAGAGCAGTATCTGTCTGCAGGGTTGCAATAAGGAGCAAACAGGAGAACCCAGGTAAAGGGCTCAGCACTGCATGAGGCACAGAGGAAGTGCTCAGCCCCTGGGCGGCAGCGGGGAGTCTACAGGGAAGTCCGGGTGGAAGATGAGACGGATTCTGAGGGCCACCGCCCGGTAAATGGAGAGGAGGAGGTAAGGTCAGGGTCCCTGGGCTGGCGAGAGGAGGAATGGACAATGATGCTGGGATTTTGAACATCCCTAATGACCTAATTAACAAAAACAGGTCCTGGAGAGTGACAGTGGTGCCAGTTCAATTTTCAGCGCAAGTCTGAGGTATTGGCAGGACAAGTCCCACATCGAGAAGCTGGATGCCAAGACTACGCGGACCAGCAAGAGAAAGTTGTCCACAAGAGCAACAGCCAGGGTCACAAAGGGGAGGGACCCACCAAGGCGGAGGAGAGAGGCAGAGACACAGAGAAAACAGTGACGAGAGACTACGGACAGCAACTCGGGGAACACAACCAATGAAGTGGCTGGACAGAGAAAACCCTGCAAGCTACTGAGTGAGGAGAGGGCAGCCCCACAGAATCAAGCTGGGGGGCCCAGGATGAGAGGGACCGAGAAAGAAAGAACACAGGCAGCCTCTGCAGAGGACTTTTCAGTAAAGATGGTAAGAGGCAGGCTGCCATGGCTTGAGAACCAAGAGGGAAACCAACCTCCACGGGCAATGAGAATGGAGTGTACACAGAGGGAGAGACCCCTCATGAAGGAAGCAGGAGAGCACAGGAAGTGCTGGTTTGCTTTTAATTTAAGGTTGACTTAGTGTGGCTATAAGTGCAAAAGAGCAGCTACAGGCCGGAAAGGAAAGATAAGACGCATGTTTCACTATGGTGAAGTATGCAATGGATTTTTTTTTTTTTTTTAAGACAGGGTCTCACTCTGTTGCCCAGACTGTAGTACAGTGGCATGATCACAGCCCACTGCAGCTTTGGCCTCCAGGGCTCAGTCAATCCTCCTGTCTAGCTGGGAGTATAAGTGTGCGCCACCATGCCCTGTTTGTATTCTCTATAAACAGGATTTCATCATGTTGCTCAGGCTAATCTCAAACTCCTGGGCTCAAGCAATCTGCCCGCCTTGGCTTCCCAAAGTGCACAGGATTACAGGTGTGAGCCACCACACCTGGCCTGCAATGGATATTTTTAAATAAGCATCAAAGGCAAAATTCAATTCCAGAAAATCCAGAAGGATGTGGCGTGAGGAAGCAGACATAAGAGGGGTTGGGAAGCTGGCAGGAGGATGAGGCTGAGCTTGGGGACAGGACAGAAGGTCCCCTGTTCTGCCGGGATGTTACAAGGCACCCAGGGTCCCTTCCAGGTGGAGGGAGGAAGAACTGGACAGAGGTTCATGAGAAGGATTCATCACTCTCTCTGCAGAGAGCAAGACAGACCCCTGCTGGGCATGGTGTGGGCATATCAGAATAGCAAAAACTTTAGAAGGCACTGCACTCTTGGTGGCTCATTCTGAAGCCACCACTAATCCCATGGTGACACCCGCCTGGTCCCCTCCTTCCAAGGGTTTCCCTGACTTTACTCATCCTGGAATTGCCTGTTCTTATCCTCATAGAAAACACATCAGAGACCACAGTGCTGCCTGCTGCTGGGAGGCAGCAGGACGACGTCTCCCAGTCCCCTCGTACAGGGTGGGGCTGTGACCCACCACCAGCAGAGAACACCAGCAAAGGCATGCATGTCACTTGTCCAAGGCCACAGAGCCTTCTTCTCTACTTTCCCTCTCCTTGTCCCCAACTAGACACAGAGAATGTGGAGGCCCAGAGAAGAGAACCAAAAGAAGGAAAGGAGCCTGGGTCCCTGAATTCCCACACGGAGGAAAACCATCCGTGAACCAGGAACACCCTCAACACATTGTCATAAAACCAAGAAACAACCTTCTCTGGTATGAAGCCACGTAAATGTTGGTGTATTTGTTACAGCAGCTACCATTAGTTAACAAAGCCAACAGCGGCATTGAGAGCATGGCTGAGATTAGAAGATGCTTCTCGGAGGAACCTCCCTTCCTAGGGTCCCGGGTAGTGATGAGCAGCAGTTTGAGACAGAAAGAAGGCAGAGCCTGGGGATCACAAGGGTGGCACAGGGGAGCCAAAGGGACTTGGGGGAAGAGAAAGGGACCAAGTGCCCAGAGACCACGATGGCAGTGCAAGAAAGGAGGGGGGCAGGAAGGTGGAGGGGGCTGCACCCAGAGAAACAGCTACAGCTGCACGCAGCAGCTCCCCAAGTCCTGATGTTGTGAGCTAAACAAAGAAATACTAAAAGGAACAATGGAAGCAGGAACTGGAAATAAACAATGCTGTTTCAAAACAGGCAGGATGTGGGATCGCATCCCAATTCCACCATCAATAGCTCCTAGGGCAGAAACCTCTCTGGGCTGGGCTTGTTCGGCTATGACATGGAGAGAACCACCTCTAATCCACGCCACACAGTGACTGGGGCCCATGGTGGGTATTCTGCAATTGCCAGCGGCTACATTCACCACTATCAACCCAAGAAGTGGCCCAATGAGAGAAAGATCGATGGGCAAGAAAGAATGCTTGGGTTTTCATTCTTGGTTTTGGCATAGGATCTTTTAGAACTCAAGCAGAAAGGGGGAAATACTTCACAGAGCTGTTCTAAGAATTAACTGGGATACTTAAAATTAAACCTACCACATACCCATGAGAAAATTCCATTGCTTCCAGCATGATAATTGTTAGTAGCCCCGTCCTTTCCCCAAGGGTGAACTTGAATCAATGCCAACTTTATTACTACAGAAAGGACCACTTCTCTCTCTTCCAGTATTCCTGCTTTGCCCCATAAAGTGGAACCACGGACGCTTTGGGAAGGTCAGGGAAAGAGCTGTCGTGCAGCCATCCCCTCTGCCACAGAGGAAGGGTGAGCATGCCTCCATGAGGGTCATGGTACATCTCCACCACCCACGACCAGGACTCAGGGAGGAAGGGGCAGCAGCTCCTGCCACCCTGACTGAGTATGGTCTGGATGGCAGGCAGGGAAGGGCACAAAATGTGTCCTTGAAAATCACAGTGAGCAAAGCTGGACAGCCATGTTGAGGCTACAAAGCCAGACAGCTCTAAACCAGCCACATGGACAACAAACAAAGCTGATGCTTCCACCCCCTGGGCCTCTGGTACCATCATCTGTTTCTAAACCCGACTATCTTGGACCAAAAGAGAAGGATGCTGGTTACCCCAAATGTAAACAGGAGGACACGTATCTTTCTTGGCTATTCTGCTTCTCCTAGATGGAATCTGAAATAGGCAAACAGCTTTGGGCTAAATACCCTCCTCCCCCAACAAAAGGAAAAGCAGGAAACTAAAAGTCAAGGGTGCCATTCTGACTAGTTTCTGAACAAGGCATTGTTTAAGAAGTAATGCCTGAAATGGACAAATTCAAAGGTCTCCATTTTCAGTGTAAGGGTGGAATTCATAGCCTTTGTTTAAGCAGTACGTGAATACAAATTACCAATTTTACATGTTAAACACACCTTACTGATATAAAAACACAAGATGGATTACTTCAACTCTTATCTTGAAACCAACCAAATATAGTAATTCTGCCACCTAGTGTCTTTCAAACAAATGCAGTCAAACGAAACAAGAAGACAGAAACAGACATTTATATATACACGCACAGACAACTTACTTGCAAATGTTGGGCCAATTAAATAAGGTCAAAGATAGCAGCAGGTAACCCACGTGCCCCCTCCAAGCCCTCCACTCTCTCCAGTAAAGATACTTCTCAACCGACCTGCAGTTTCATACAGGAGCTACTATCCACACAGAGCTGTTTAAACTTAATTAAAATTAAATAAAATTATAAATTAAGCTACCCAATCAGACCAGCCACATTTCAGGTACGGAACACCACACGTGGCTAAAAGCAACTAAATTAGACAGTGCAGACATCCCGTCTCTGCTGGAAGTTCTATTGGACAACACTTCAATAGTAAAAGTATTTTGCCTCAATTTTGAGATGGAAGAAGAGGAAATCAGCACAATAAGACAGTGAACACCTTTGAGCTGTAGAGATCGCTCAGACATGTAGAAGGACACAGAACATACCACCCTTATCCCACGAAGGCAAGACTAGTCCTTAGAAATGAGGCTGTCTCGGCCGGGCGCGGCGGCTCAAGCCTGTAATCCCAGCACTTTGGGAGGCCGAGATGGGCGGATCACGAGGTCAGGAGATCGAGACCATCCTGGCGAACACGGTGAAACCCCGTCTCTACTAAAAAAATACAAAAAACTAGCCGGGCGAGGTGGCAGGTACCTGTAGTCCCAGCTACTCGGGAGGCTGAGGCAGGAGAATGGCGTGAACCCGGGAGGCGGAGCTGGCAGTGAGCTGCGATCCGGCCCCTGCACTCCAGCCCGGGTGACAGAGCGAGACTCCGTCTCAAAAAGAAATGAGGCTGTCTCCTCCTGGCATCAGATTCAAACCAACTGGTGGCAAAATATTAAAATGACCAACATATTTAAATTGACCTATCATTCATTAACAAGGCACATTTTCTCAACTTTAAACTTATTACAGTGGTCAATGAAGCATAATCTGAAGATCTTTAAAAAGAAACAAGAAAATTCTTTCAATAATAGCAAGTAAGCTCAAAAACTAGAGTCCATTATCAAAATTAAATTTTGGTCATGGCCTGTGTGGAGGGTGACAGCAGCTGAATGCAGTGGCCATGAAGAGGCCCCTTTCTCTGGGACTCTGTGGCGCTGTGCGGCCAGGCCCCACTCGCCTCCTGCCTGCCTGCACTCTCAGCTGCTCTCTCGGGTGCCGGAACACTTCTCTGCAAAAAGCTAGCTACTTCTCCCCCTCAGAAATCCTGCCTCTGCCTGCCCACCCATTTTGTCTGTCACTGCACTATTGTTTTCCTTCATAGGAAATATTAAGACTTGTGATACTGACTCACTGACTGTAAGTTCCATGCAGGCAAAAGCCAGGATGCTCAACTGAACCTAGCAGACCCAGAGCCTGCTAGCAGGGAGACGGGCCACTCCTCAAATGGACCAAGGCTGAAAATGCTAATTATCTTTACTCTAAGGGTATGTCCGCAAAATGTGTACAAAAATCAATGAGAGAAAGGAGCTTCTGATCACAAAAGCACCCTGCCCATCCCTTTTTAAGGCAACTACTTGTTATCATTTCTGTTTTCAGTTCTGGTAGTTACCTCCAAAATTCTAACTGATGCGCTGCTATCCCGTGCAGCAGACCCTCAGTTACTGCATGCGCTCCTCTCCCTTACTCCTGGAGACTAGCCCCACCTCCTCATCAATGGAATGCTGTCCAGTATCCCATTTGGCCCAGGTGGACCAGAGCATTCAGGGGTTTATGGTCACCCATATGGCTCATGCAAGGCCAATCACATGCCTACTTGAGGGGCTGAGACAGGAAGCAGAGATGAGACTGGGCGCGGTGGCTCACACCTATAACCTCAGCATTTTGGGAAGCCGAGGCAGGAGGATCGCCTGAAGCTAGGAGTTAAAGACCAGCCTAGGCAACATAACAAGACCTCTGTTTCTACAAAAAAATTTTAAAACCTATCCAGCCATGGTGGTGCATGCCTATTGTCTCAGCTACTCAGAAGGCTGAGGCAGGAAGAACTCTAGAGCCCAGGAGTTCGAGGCTAGAGTGAGCCTCACACTGCACTTCACACCACTGCACTTCAGCATAGATGACAAAGTGAGACCCTATCTTTAAAACAAAATTTTAAAATTATACAAATTAAGAGAAGAAAGCAGAGCTGAGATGCATAAATATACAATGCAGACCACAGAATTATAACACTAGATGCAGTCCTACCAACTACCCTTGCCTGCACCTTCCAGGAGCTCAAACCAACAAATTCTTTCTCTTACTCTAGTTTAAATTGGGGTTTTATCCCTGCAACTGAAAGACTGTTGAATACAATCACCACATCATAATTTGTCATGATTTACAGACTTCAGACAACTTTAGACATTACCCATTAACTCTACGGTAATAAAGAGGAGATTTGGCTCATTTATACTACCTCCTAACAACCTGAGTTATATGTTTAGCTCTATCTGGATACCTTTGAAGCCTCTATATTTTGGTCTGTCAACTTCAGATGATGTAATCATGTAACTCCAACAATGCTAGGTAAGGATTTTAGTGCCCCTTCCATTCCCACCCCTATCTCTACCATCTACTTGCCAAATTAACTTGGTTAGTTTTCCTTTTATATTCCTCAGAACTGAAGACATTTTCATTCTGTTCTGAAACCATAATTAAGTCAGTAAGTCTTCAGTGTTTCAGTCACATATTGATTCCAAAAATGAAAGCTCAAGCAATACTTACATTATGACTATGTGAATACAGTTCCCAAGAAAGCCAAGGATCCTAAAAGGATGGCATCTCTTTCTATGGGTCTTTGATCATGACCGCTAAGCTGCTTAAAGGAGAACCTTTTCAATATCAAGGGCTTCCAACAGATGAACTGCTGAAAAATCAAGCCATATTTTGGTTTGCCTCATATTTGGACCATGACTTAATGCTATTTGCTTTTCCTAGAGATTAGAATTGCCTTTCTTTTTTCTTTTTTTTTTTTTGAGGCGGAGTCTCGCTCTGTCTCCTGGACTGGAGTGCAGTGGCCGGATCTCAGCTCACTGCAAGCTCCGCCTCCCGGGTTTACACCATTCTCCTGCCTCAGCCTCCCGAGTAGCTGGGACTACAGGCGCCCACCACCTCACCCAGCTAGTTTTTGTATTTTTAGTAGAGACGGGGTTTCACCGTGTTAGCCAGGATGGTCTCGATCTCCTGACCTCGTGATCCACCCGTCTCGGCCTCCCAAAGTGCTGGGATTACAGGCTTGAGCCACCGCGCCCGGCCGCCTTTCTTTTTTCTTGTTGAGAGAAGAAAGATGTGCCTATCCCCTAGAACTAGTCTTCTAGCTATTTACTCATTTATTTAAAGCAAAGCATTCTCATGACAAATGATCATTCTTCTTGGAAAACACACTGTCCGAATTTGGACGGGTTGCTTTCTATGCTTGCTGCACAGCTGGCGTCTTATGACTTTCTTGGGTTCACTGTCCTTGTCATTTTCTTTCTTTAGAGACATGGTCTCGATCTCTCGCCCAAGTTGGAGTGCAGTGGCACGATCGTGGCTCACTACCGCTTCACCTCCTGGGCTCAGGCTCATGTCACTACCCCTGGCTAATTTTTTTATTTTTTTTATTTTTGTGGAGATGGGGTCTCTTGCTATGTTTTCCAGGCTGGTCTCAAGCTCAAGCGATCATCCCACCTCGGCCTCCCAAGTAGCTGGGACTACAGGCATGTGCCTACCATATCTAGCTAGTTTTTTATTTTCTTTGTAGAGTAGGGGTCTCGCTATCTTGCTCAGGCTGGTTTCAAGCTCCTGGCTTCAAGAGATCCTTCCACCTTGACCCCCTGAAGTGTTGGGATTATAGGCGTAAGCCATTGTGATTGGCCCATCTTAACCATTTTTGGGTCTTGTCTTGTTTTGTTTTTTTGAGGCAGGGTCTTACTCTATAGTCGAGGCTGGAGTGCAGAAGCATGAACATACCTCACTAGAGCCTTGACCTCCTGAGCTCAAGCGATCCACCAGCCTCAGTCTCCTGAGTAGCTGGGACCACAGGCACACCACTATCCCTGCTAGTCTGTTTGTACAGATGGGGTCTTGCCATGTTGCCGAGGCTGGTCTCAAACTCCTTGGCTCAAGCAATCCTCCTGCCTTGGTCTCTCAAAGTGCTTGGATTACAGGCATGAGCCATTACTCCTGACTCATCTTAACTATTTTTAACTGTACAGTTCAGTAGCATTAAATACATTCATACTGTTATACAACCATCACCACCATTCATTTCTAGAATAACTCTTTTCATCTTGTAAAAATAACTCCCCCTCCCCTGCAGCCCCTGGCAACCACCACTGTACTTTCTGTATCTATGAATTAAGTACTCTAGGTCCCTCATATAAGAGGAATCACATAGTATTTGTCCTTTTGTGACTGGCTTATTTAATTTAGCATCACGTCCTTAGGTGTCACCATGTTGCAGCATGTGTCAGACTGTCCTTTTGTTAAGGTTCAATAATATTCCACTCTAAGGACACACCAGATTTGGCTTATCCATTCATCCATCGATGGACACTTGAGTGGCTTCCACATTTTAGCTGTTGTGAGTAATGCCGCTCTGAGCGCTGGCACGCAAACATCTTTTCACCACCCTGCTTTCCATTCTTCTGGGTATATACTCAAGAGTAGAACTGCTGGCTCATAGGGATCAGGCTGACTCTTACAGCAACAAACATTTTCAACTGGCCCGCTGGGCAAGGCAGAGTTTCTACCGGGCAGCATAGCTCCTGCACTCTGAGAGTGTACAGTGCCGAATGGGGAACGAGATACTCAAGAAAGACTAATGTGATTCACCTACCAGACTTGAAGATGTGGATCAGACACATTAGCAGAGTGCCTAGTTCTTGGCAATAGAAAGTATGTTGCTGCTCACTCATTTCCACCTTCAGCTGTTTTGTAACAATGTCTTCTAAAAGAATACCCACCAGTTGTAATAGAAACCTTCCAAGAAACAAAAAGGGTGACAGTGAATTAGGTGACTACCATAAAGCACTTATGCCAAGTATATATGAAAATATATGTGGTAAATATAAAGAAAAAATAGAAGCAAAGTACATTAAACCGTTAAAGTGAAATGCGTAACACCATCGCCTTGGATACAGTCACTTTTTCTCTGTGTGTATCACCTTCCTCGCTGAGGATGAAATGGCAGGTAGTATTTTTTTAAGCTTTGTAAACTGTACACCATTACACAAATACAAGCTGATCATCTGTCACAGGAATTTAATGTACCATCAGTTTTAGCCAGTTGCTTCAATGCAACAGAGGGAAAAACCACGGGCTGCCTGCTGAACCTGCAAACAAAAAGGTGCCCAGCAGGGTTACTGGGCTTATCTCCATCGACAACACAGGGCATCTTCACTGACGACAAACCAAATGACGGCTGCATGAAGTCACAGCCACTCAGCCAGAAGCAGCACATTTACAGCAGCAGCTCTAACTCAGTGAACACACAGAATCCAGCAGAGGTGGAGAGGGACCCATCTAAGCAGCAAGCATTTATGAGTGCCTGATCACCGTGCTGAGGGAGCTTCCAAACAATTTATGAGGGAAGACAGGATTTGATACTACAGGTATTTACTGGAGGCAGTCTGCCTTGCAGGGAGAAGTATTTTATTACTGACAGCGTGTAAAACTGCTGGCACATGGTGAGAATATAAGATTCACTTTCTGTGGCTTCTCTTGGGTTTCAACTTCCCTGATGGCAATGCACGCCTACTGCCTGCCCCCAGGATAGCCACCCCACTGCCCTGCCCTACCTGAGCAAGCCACTGCTGTAGCATCTCTACTGAGGACAAGAGACAGAACATGACAGAACCTCAAGAGAGGTATGAAACAAGAGCCACAGATAAGGCAGGACGGATTAGAAAATTACACTGATACAGACTTCTTTACCCAGCTGAGAACTGAAGCAAGACCAGGTGTCATTCCAGACTTAACTGGTCATGAAACACCAAGTGACTTCCCAAAAGGCATGGGTTAGTTCTAGGCTCAGGTAGACAGCATACCTTGAAAATGTTTCTTCTGGCAAGTTCTTTATTTGTTTCCCTTCACTGTGTTCTTCTAGCACTGAATTACTGTCCCCATCTCTTAGCCTATTAATTACTGGACAGGAGATTAAATATGGAGAAAAAGAGAGCTCCTGAATACGAGAAAGAACAATATCTTCAGTCGACTGGGAAATCAGAACCCTCAAAATGGCCAGAATTCCTGATATCCACAGCTGAACCGTGCTCACAGATGCCTAAAATAAACAGAATACATAAGTCATAGCTAAAGAAAAAAGGAAGATTAAATTTCCCCCAATTGCCAATTTTGTGGGAAAAAAAATTACTCTTATTTTACTATCCCACCAATAAATCTCTCTATCACTGAGTCTCAAAGTGTGGTCCCAGAAAAGCAGCATTAGTATCACCTGGGAATTTGTTAAAAATGCAAACTCTTGGCTCGGTGTGGGAGCCACCTGTAATCCACCTGTAAACTTTGGGAGGCTGAGGCGGGCGGATCACAAGGTCAGGAGATTGAGACCATCCTGGCTAACACGGTGAAACCCTGTCTCTACAAAAAATTAGCCAGGCACAGTGGCACGCGCCTGTAGTCCCAGCTACTCAGGAGGCTGAGGCAGAAGAATCGCTTGAACCCGGGAGGCGGAGGTTGCCGTGAGCCGAGATCGCACCACTATACTCCAGCCTGGGCAACAGAGCAAGACTCCGTCTCCAAAAAAAAAAAAAACAGGCCGGGTGCGGTGGCTCACACCTGTAATCCCAGCACTTTGGGAGGCCAAGGTGGGCGGATCACGAGGTCAGGAGATCAAGACTATCCTGGTTAACATGGTGAAACCTCGTCTCTACTAAAAATACAAAAAATTAGTCGGGCATGGTGGCGGGCACCTGTACTCCCAGCTACTTGGGAGGCTGAGGCAGGAGAATGGTGTGAACCCTGGAGGTGGAGCTTGCAGTGAGCCAAGACCACACCACTGCACTCCAGCCTGGGCAACACAGTGAGACTCCATCCCCTGCCCCGCGCAAAAAAGAAAAAAAGCAAACTCTCAAGCTCCACCCAAACTGACTGACTCAGATATTCTGGGGGTGGTCCCGTAATCAGTGCTTGAACAGGCCCCCTAGATTCATCTGCTGAGTCAGGCGAGAGACTCACCATTGTGTTTGGAGTGACGAACATACTCCGTAAAAGCATGTCCACCGGACGGAGGGAGGAAGGGGCCAAAATCTCAAATAATGTATTTAACACTCCAAGGGCTTCATGAGAGTCAATGTGCATCTGTGAAATTAGACAACACAAACATTTCTACATAAGCCAAAAGAAACGTCAGCTTCCTATACATCAGCTATGTAACTCCAGGGCAAATTGTCATAATCATCTCATCATCACGTTCCCTCATTTAAAAGCATTTTAAGTTCAGTGGTGAACCAAGCAAACATTTTTAGAATAACACTGTATCGGCTATATTTTTCCCATAACGGAAATATTTTCATTTAGATTTTTATTACATAAATAATAAATGCTTTCTGTAAAAGACTCAAATATACAAAAGTGTGAAAAAAAATCAGCTAGAACTGCAGCACCCTGATAAATCATTACCAACATTTTGGGGACCAGTCTTCCAAGCGTCCCTTTGTAAATACATACAAGGGATGGTATGCACACTCTTTTCCTTTTTTTTCTTTTTCCACACTCCATTCCTCCTCCAACAGTTGTAACAAATGCTAAGTCGCGTATATCCCTTTCTTCATCTCCCCCATGTTCCTATAGCCATATCCTTGCCCACTCACACACACAGGTTTTGTTTCAGTTGTTTTTGAAAAACCATAAACATCTTTGCTTTTCTCACTTAACAGTGCAATGGAGAACTCCCAAGGCAACTGGCTGAACTTCCTTCCTCCCTCCCCTTCCATCCTTCCATTTCTTTCATTCCCTTCCTTCCTTCCCTTCCTTCCCTTCCTTCCTTCCTCCCTCCTTCCCTTCTCCCTCTCCCTCTCTCTCCTCTCTCTCTTTCTAACAGAGTCTCACTCTGTCCCCCAGGAGTGCAATGACACACTCATGGGCTCAAGTGGTCCTCCTACTTCAGCCTCCTGAGTTCGCTGGGACTACAGGCGCACACCACCACACCCAGCTAGTTTTTGTATTTCTAGTAGAGACAGGGTTTCACCATGTTGCCCAGGCTGGTCTCAAACTCCTGAGCTCAAGCAATCTGCCTGTCTTGGCCTCTCAAAGCGCTGTGATTACAGGCATGAGCCACCGCACCTGGCCAGAACATTTTTAATCATGCAAAATAACCCAAGCTAAAATAGTCTAAGCTTATACCACAGTGTGTTCAACGATTCCTTATTGATGGTGGGCACTGACTGTTTCCAATATTTGTTTCTACTGAGTGTGTATACACATAGCAAACAATTCTGCAAAGAGATGTGGTGTTTTTCAAGGCACAGCTGTGAAGCTCACAACACTGGCCACATCTTACAAGAAGGGAACAATGGACCTTCTGAGCTCCAGGATTCCTGCATCCTGGACCCTCACCTGTGCCCACCGACTCTGCCTCCCCCCAGCAACTCTGGGAGAACCCACAGTGCTCTGCCATCCGTGCAGCCAATCCTAACCCGTGTCTGTGAACACCATGACAGAGATTTGTTTCTCCTGTGTCAGGAACCGATCCTCCCTGTTTCCTTCTGTCCTCAGGGTGTAAACAGGCCCTCATTTCTGCCAACTTAACCCCCTGCTGACTCCTCTCCTCCTCTGGCTACCGCCTTATTTCTCTGTTCCTTCTTCAAGTAAAACCTTTTTCCAAGTCTCTCTCCTGTCCTTTCAGGAACACACTCCCATTAGGGTTTGGCTCCCTTTGCTCCTCCAAAAGCACTCATCAGTGCTCTCGGTGCTGCCAAACCTGTGCCAAGTTCCCAGGGTGCTCACAGCAGATGTCACCCTCCTGCACAAAATGCCTTCAAAAAAAATCTTGGCTTTAGGAACCCCACACCTGCCTACTCCCCCTGCCCAGCACTGGCTCCCCTCACCTCCCTGACCTTGGAACTGGGACTCAGCAGGCTCAGTATTCAAGTTCCTCCTCCTCTCCAGCCAGGCTGCGTCCACTGTGAGTGGACATCTCAGATGCTGACCCCCTGCCCCACAGTCTCTCGACAACTCTGGGCTCATACACCTGATGCTGGCCTCGCCTCATTAGGCACCTATGGGGTCTCAACTGCTACATCCAGACAATCTCTGACCTCCTGCTGCCCCCAATGTCTGCCTTACCTCGTCCACAGCCACCCTGTCCTCACCCTGAAATCACCCCCAGTACCCTGATCTCTCTCACATTCCACATCTAAGTCAACAGCAAACCTTGCTGTTTCTGTTTTCACGCTGCCAAGGGACGCCCACTTGGGCCATTCCACTTCACCACTGGGCCTCATTCGGGTGGCCTGCTCTGCCCTCACCTCCCCCTCAAGACTATTCTCAACTCAGGAGTAAGAATGATCCTGCTAAACACCACATCAGGGCAAACCCTCTCAAGGCTCCTCCATGCTGGCCTCACCCCACCAGGCCTCGCTCCCTTCCCTCCCCATGGCTGCCCCACTCCTCCACCCCCATTGTTTGTACCCTAACAGCATGCTCCCCCCAGGGCCTTTGCAGCTGTTTGCTTTGCTTGGAATGCTCCTCCCCCAGGTATATTCTAGGCTTGTATCCTTCCTTTCTGCAAATTCACTCAGATGTCACCAGATCACCACAACTTTTCTCATCACCAACTGAACAATGCCACTCCACCACCGAAACCACCTAACTCTCTTCCCTCCTGGATTCTTCTGTATAGCGTTCCTGACCAGCCGCCATGGTAGAAACTTCACTCACTGGTTTTTCTATTGTCTGTCCCCTCACCCCCATCCCAACAAAATCTTCACTCCAAGAAGGCAGGGGGTCTTTCTTGAATCTGCTTTGATCACTGATGTATGTACTGCCAGTAACGGGATAGTATCTAGCACTACTTCTGAATGCAACATGCACCTGTGCTGAGCTACCTGGCCGGGGCTGTGCTACGTATTTCATAAATGTTTTATCACACAATTTCCACTGCGGCAGAAATTAAGTCAGATATTTACTATGCATTCAGGCTTCAATCTCCACTCTACTCAGATTATGCACAGAAGATAATGGAATAAAGCTTCCAGAACACCATTCTAACACCATCTGTAGGCAGGGAGACCCTGACCACACTAAACCTGCTGTCAGTCTCACCAGAAGCCAAGATCCCTGTTCCATTGTCTAACTGGTCTCAGGATAACATTCCATTATGGAATCAGGATGGGGGTGCAGTCATGAAGGCAGTAACCATCAATATCACATGCCTCTGGTTTAAATCAAAGCAAAAAACCATGGACTACTTGTACTACACAGAGTAGTTGTTTATTGTGTATAATCAAGATGAACAAACATGTATTTGCTGAGTCCATTTAAAAGGCAACCTCAAGCCATGCCAGGCAGCTCATGAGATTTTCTGGCAGAGCTGCCTTGAGGAGGACCCACCACCCTTCTCTGTGAGATACAGAGATGCTGCTACACTGGCGGCACAGTGTCCTATGCCTGACTGGGGGCATGTTGCTTCCAAAATTGGTACTGCCAGGCCATTTCCTTCCACTGCATTTGTGAAAACAATGTTTCATGTCATTTGATCATAGAAATTCTGATTAGTGATGAACAGGCCAGGCGAGGTGGCTCACACCTGTAATGCCAGCACTTTGGGAGGCCAAGGTTGGTGGATCACTTGCACCCAGGAGTCTAAAACCAGCCTGGGCAACACAGCAAGACCTCACCTCTGCTAAAAATACAAAAAACTAGCCAGGCGTAGTGGTGCACACCTGCGGTCCTTGCTACTCGGGAGACTGAGGTGGGAGAATTGCTTGAACCTGGGAGGCGGAAGTTGCAGTGAGATTACATGACTGCACTCTAGCCTGAGTGACAGAGCGAGACCCTGTCAGAAAGGAAAGGAAGAAGGAAAAAGGAAAGGAAAGGAAAAAGGAAAGGAAAGGAAGGGAAAGGAAAGGAAAGGAAAACTGCTAAATTACAAGTAGTAAGGTAACAAAAACAAAAATGTAACCACCAAGTAAAACACTGCGTTGACCAGAACACAGGAGGCAGTATAGGAGGTAAGGGTTCGGGCTTTAGAGTCAGACTTGGCCCGCCCTCACTCCAGCACTCTAAAGCTGTGTGCTGCCTGATCACCTCCATAACCTCTCTGAGTTATGAGTTCCCCCGTAAAGTAGGTGGGCAATACCAACCTGAGATGGCATTATGAGAAGAAATGAAGTCAGTTGCCCCATGACTAGCATGGAGAACTGCTATCAAAGCACAGATTAGGATTGAAGGAAGAGCTGATTCCAGCCACCCACCTTTTACAAGGGCCTTAAGCTACCATCACTATGCAACAACGAGCTAAGGCTGCGGGGACAAACCTGCTGTTTGGCTAACATTGGGAGGATGATGTCAGCTATCTGTCGAGACAGTCGCTTCCACTTGTCTTCATTCTCCTTGTGGCACTGCTGCAGGACAAGAATGAACATCTCCAACACCTATAAGAGTGTGCACAATTAGAAAGTCTGCTGCCAAGAGGCGCCTTTCCACCCCCATGTGTCCATCTGTCACACTTGTCCCAGCTCAGCTGGAAGACTCTAGGATCCAAACAGATGTGATCCCAGCGAGGACAGGGGGACACTGATGCAATCCCCACTCTATGACATGAGAAATGCAGGGGAATCAGAACGAAACACAAGTTCCTCTAGGACACATGCAAGCTGCACACTTTGCTCAGGAGGACTTGCCATCATTGTTATTTGGACAGAATTTATAATATTTCACAATCAGAGAAAAGGCACAACATGAAAATCAAATGTCTACTAATCTTTGGCAAAATTCAAACACAGCCTTGACTAAACTATTCTGCAGGCGGCTCACCGCCTTTGTGGACATTCACTTCAGTTCTGTGTTCTCTGCAGAGGCAGTCTACTGAACAGCATCTACTTTCCGGAAGTATACACGGTTGAGCACAAGTTTATTAGTGATCATTTCTACACAGAGATATCCAGAGCTCACTGAACATGCAGCTGATGAGCTCCTCCCCAGGACACCCACCCACCCAGCCAGCTCTGCCTGCCACCACCTGCTTGCCAGTTGCTCATTTTCAGACCTCCTTATGATACATGTACTTTTGCACTGCAATTATGTGATTTAATTAGGCATTAAGTATTTAATTAAATACTACAGGGGTTAATTAAAATATGAATGAACAAAGAAAGTGCTGCTTCTTATGAGAAAAGCTATGGCTTCATAGAGATTCAAAGACAAACAGCCAAAAAGAATTGACAAAATAAGCGAGGGCTACACAACAGTACAAGCTGAAAGAAAAGAGAAGTCATTAAAAAGAGAGATTTCTGCACTCGGTTTTCCTCAAAATGTCTTTGAGTTCTTATGCCACCTTAAGAAAACAAAACCAGAAACTAGCTCAAAGAAAAAGACCTTAGCCCTATGTCAAAACAGTGGTAAATAAATATGCAAATAAAGTTTTGATTTCAGAGTTGAGATTTCTATCATTTTAGGTTTCTACCATTTTGACCAACACTGTCAAATGAGTTTTGGTCCTCGTTTTGGAAAAGAAGGCCTCACTATCTTGAACGATCTCGTGACTCTCAGACCAGGGGTCAGGTGAACCCCTGTGGCTGTACCCACTTTAAAGATAAACACCAGGCCGGGTGCGGTGGCTCACGCCTGTAATCCTAGCACTTTGGGAGGCCAAGGCAGGCGGATCACTTGAGGTCAGGAGTTCGAAACCAGCTTGGCCATCATGGTGAAACCCCATCTCTACTAAAAATACAAAAAAAAAAAAATTAGTTGGGCATGGTGGTGTGTGCCTGTAATCCCAGCTACTCGGGAGGTGGAGGCAGGAGAATCGCTTAAACCTGGGAGGTGGAGCTTATAGTGAGCCAAGATCATGCCACCGCACTCCAGCCTGGGCGACGGAGTGAGACTCCATCTCAAAAAAAAAGGAAAGATAAACACCAACGACACCTCCTGCCACCGCGCCTGTCCCCCGTCCCCACCTTCCCCTGCACCCGCCGCTGCCCCAGCATCTCCCCAGGCCTCAGAAAGCTCAAACCTGGTTCAAAGTAACACGGTTAACAGTGAGTGTTACCACATGGCACTTCCTTCCATCTGTAAGGGTCAATAAAGAATCCACGACAGTTCCAACACACATTCCTCTTACCTGATGGTACTGGATGAGTCTCAGTAACATTGATACCACCACTTCTTTTTGGGTTTCAAGCTCTTTTCCTGCATCAGCTTTGTTTGTTCCTCTTAATACAAAGAGGTCATGGACTATGGGCTGCAGAGCCGGTATGGCTGTGGGGACAAAAGGGTACCCTCATCAAGCATTTCATTGAAATTACATTTGGAAAACTGCTCTCAACATCTACAAAATGATATCAAGAAATAAAGAAAACCCTTACACATACTTGGTTTATGGTAAGAGATGAATTAAGGTTATCAATCATTATACCATTGTGGAAGATCAAAGCTTTTCCTCTGAACACTGATCATTTTGTGATGGCTTCTAAAAAAAGAAAAAAAACCTAGGGCTCCTGTAATTTAACACCACTTCTGAAAAAAGGTGACTCAAATTCAAAAGTCAATTTGAAAATGATAAAACTTTCCAAATAACCAAAACAGCAACATTCCTGGTCTTGAGAATAATCTATTTGATTCTCTGAAAAGACAATAAAAACTTCCACATAATACATTTAGTCAAAGCCACTGGATTATTATGCTTTTGTAAGTAAACTCACTCTCTCATTAGACAGAGAAGGGACTTTCCCCCAGGTCTTATTTGGTCTAAAACAGGAGTCAAAATAAATTAATTGGTCTACTATGACCACATACAAAAAAAAATAAGAAATGCCTTTCATTGGCACACAGGTACACTCTGACCCTCAATGTCATGCGCACACAGGAACACTGACCCCTCAGTGACACGCACACAGACAAGCACACACACAGAGGCACACTCTGACCCCTCAGTGACATGCACACACAAGAACACTCACTGACCCCCAATGACACGCACACACATACACACACACGCGAGGCACCCTCTGACCCCTCAGTGAAGGGCACATTGCAACCCTCTTTGACACACACGCACAGACAAACACTCTGACCTCTCAGTGACACACTCTCTCCAGCCCTGAGACATGCACACAGAGCCCTGAGACTCACTGACCCTTTGGTGGCGCGCACGCATGGATATCCTCTCTGACCCTCTCACAGATGACCAAGCT
The DNA here is from genome assembly GCF_009764315.1 of Trachypithecus francoisi. NCBI lineage: Eukaryota > Metazoa > Chordata > Mammalia > Primates > Cercopithecidae > Trachypithecus > Trachypithecus francoisi. Next base: position 3,272,300 of record NW_022681454.1, on the reverse strand, counting down.
TCCCAGTGCAAAGTACTGGGTTTGGCTGCCTACTGATTTTCTGTCCAAAGACCCTCCAAGTCCGGGAAACCAAACACCTATGCCTTTAATAATCTATACTTTGGCAGTGTGAATCTGAAGCCTTTGTGAAGCCATGGCACAGACTAACTGGCTTAGCTATGTAAAGCGAAGGCCTTGACTGAGAGGTCAGCCAAGGCCCTGCCTCGCCACACAGCATGGTTGACGCTCTTCTGCATACACGCTGAGTGGAAAAGACTCTATGTAGTAGTGCCATTCTCACATCTAGGGGTTTGCAAGGGTCTTAGGATGTGTCCCTGTCAAAGTTCAAAGGCCTACGGATTCCAGCAAAGGAGTCAGGGAGGGGTCAATAGGGCAATGCTAGAAGACCAGTTCAAAAAGCTCAAAGAAAGATTGACAGCTCATTCATAAAACCAGGCTAGCTCCTTCCACAGGCTGGGGGCTTGCACAGCTGGCAGTCTCCTGGAGTCCTGTCTTTATTTAAGCTCCAGCAAAATCATCAGGCAGAACAGAAAGCCCTGAACCCAAGTCAAACTGTATCTCCAATACCACCTGGACGAGAGATCAAAATTTAATTCACGACAAATTCGACTGAAGAATTTTTAGTGATTCATCGCTTCTCGGCCTTTTGGCTAAGATCAGGTGAAGAACTTTTAGTGTTTCGTGTGAATGAACAGGAACTTTATATTCAGAATCTATCTGTACCTTAGGCTATCTTACTGTTTCTTGAATTTTTTTTCCCTGAGAAGATTACAAATTGCTGAGAGTAAAGAATATGCTCTCTTCTGTTTTGAAACGTCTCTAACCAGTACATTCACATACACAGACACACAGACACATATGCAGAGCCTGAGAAGCACACAGCCGCCACTGACAAAGTTGAAAGTGGGTATATGAAAACGAACACTGCCAAGCACATCGTGACACCGAAGACGACAGTGAAAGATATGTCCCATTACCGTGTGTCACAGCCTTCCTTCCACTGGCCATGATGCCATCACAGAGCTGAATGATTTTAGGAATTCCAATGATCTGTTTTGAATGATAGCGTTCATAAGATAGTAATACCAAGAAGAAAAAGATGTTTGGAATGATTGCCTCTGATTCCCTAGAAACAAAAACATCCATTTAGACCTTTCTTTTAAAATCAAGATACATATCAATATAAGCAACATAAAATAATTCATCAGGGCACGTTAAGCTAACAGGTGTCAGTGATCTACTCTAACCCCATCCCTGCTACAGTGCATCCCATTTGTGCCCTTGTGCAGAGCTGGGACAGGTGTAGAGGTTCGGAGGGAGCAGGTAGAAGGCACCTGACGGCACAAAGGCACAGCAGCTACAATCTTCCTAGCTCTCCTCTGCCCCTTTGCTCTTGTAGAAACTGAAACTCAAAAGAGAAAAAGTAACTTGCCCCAAAACACAGTGAAGGTGTCACGTGATTAGAACAAACACTATATTTCCAGACCCCAGGGAATCTGGGAACACTTTCCTTCTGCACTAAGTTTTCCTAACTACAGTATTTATTACGTATTTCAGGTACTGAAGAATTTTAACTTTCAATAATTATAAACCTGTAATGGACTAGCAAGAAGTATTAAAACCTCAACATCTAGCAAGAAAAAGCTGCAGAGAATACAAGTGCATAATAATTACTAAAGACAACCTTATATAAAAACTGATTTCTCTAAGAAGATTTAAAAACTAGTGCTCCACCATGAGATTTCATTTCGCCATCTGTCAACATAATTAAATGCTTTGAAATGTGCAATGAAAACTGACAACATATGGAATTTTCAGATATATAACTACTTCCAAACAAGTCTTGAGATATACATTAATTTTTAAGAGAAGCAAAAATGCACAGCATGTTAATCAGATTTCCATTTAAAGAAAACAGCAAAAATGCCTAACAGTAGTTTAAACATTCATCTTAATAACCTAAATTACATGTAAGTACACAAGAAGGAGAAAAAAATCTAAAATAACAAAATGCTATTACCTGAACTGGCCCACCTCAATGTATTCGAACTGTTTCAATACAAAGCCAATAAACACCTACGAGAAGGAAAGTAAAATTTTACATCAATAATAGGATTAAAATGTAAAAACCAGGTTTCTTTTCCTCCTGCTTATCTGCATAAATTTTAAATAAATTTCTTGACAGCTGATAAATTTTTGACTATAAGCACAACTCTATTCTGAAATCAGCCTAGATAACTGTAGAACACATCCAGGAATCCCCTCAACAACTTTACTATACACTGAGGTGAAACCTCATTGGAAAAACAAATAACAAATTCCAAGAGACATCAGACAATACCCAAAAGTACACCTTGGGGACTCATCTGTTCCCATCAATGGCAGACAGGGTAGCAGATTCCCTGAAACTGGTTTGGTAATAAGATCCCCAAAGGAGTCGACCTTCTTCCTCCCACCATCTGAGAGGCAACACGCAGGGACTGCACGGGAGCCAGCTTTGTGTCACACTGGTATGCCACGCAGCTGTCAGCCTTCCCAACCTGAGGAGGAGCTTCCACTGATGAAGCATGGAGCACATGGCCCGGCTTTCTCAGAGCCTCTGCGCGGAATGCAAACATACAGCAGGTGCTCGGTAAATCATTATCAGCACAGAGTTCAATGGCTTGTCTGTTCTAGTTCTATTCTTGTTCATAAAACTGTCACTGTATTAAATCTTAAGAACTGGGAGAAAGGGGATCGGTTGATGAAAGGCAATCGGAACAAACATGAAACCAGAGCGCTCACAGCAGGAATGACCTCACACCACCACAAAGGGGAAGCTCGACATGAGCCTCGCGGGCAGGGGCACCGGGACCCAGAAGAAAGCACAGGCCAAAGATGAATTCCACATGCCTGCAGGGCCGCGGGCAGAACGGGGGAGCCTCGAGGCTGTCCTCCCTCAACATGGAAGTATCACATGGAGATTGCAGACAAATATAATAAAGCAACAAAGAGTATTCCACATTGAAGAAAAAGCTCCAGTAGAACGACTAAAGAAAGAATTTGATAAAACATTCAAGTCCACTTATTTTATGTTAGAGTGGGGAGTTGCCTTTTTTCCCTACTAAAGACAGGCCCAAGGAGACCACAGTCTGTAACTACCACATGAGAAAATCAGTTCCTACCCATGATGAGTCAGAACCACAGGTTGTTATTATTATTTTGAGACACAGTCTCGCTCTGTCTCGCCCAGGCTGGAGGACAGTGGCACAATCTCAGCTGACTGCAACCTCTGTCTCCCGGGTTCAAGTGATTCTCCTGCCTCAGCCTCCCAAGTAACTGGGATTACAGGCACCTGCCACCACACCCAGCTAATATTTTTGTACTTTTAGTAAAGATGGGGTTTCATCATGTTGGCCAGGCTGTTCTCAAACTCCTGAGCTCAAATGATTTACCTGCCTCGGCCTCTCAAAGTGCTGGGATTACAGGCATGAGCCACTGTGCCCGGCCAGAACTAGAAATTATGATTATTACTATTATTTTAGAGACAGGCCTTGCCATGTTGTGCAGGCTGGACTCAAACTCCTGGACTCAAGTGATCCTCCCGCCTCAGCCTCCTCAGTAACTGGGACTACAGAGGTGTGCCACCATGCCCAGTTAGAACTGGGAAATTCTGAAGAAAAGGTAGACTGCAGTCTTTGTTCTCACTAGAATGGAACAAATCAGGGTTCTGGCTTCCCTTGGGGTACCCCGCCCCACTGAGAGCCTGTTCCTCTCAGCCCCTGCTTGCCCATAGCCATAGACCAGCGCTTCTCCCCTGGCAGCCTCCTAGTGTCAAAGGAAACGAAAAGAAGTTCCCAATGCATGTTTCCTGAGGAGAGCAATGGCCCATTGAGACGGATTTTCTTCAGATAGGTTTTGTGAACGAAGGTTCAAAGCATCAGGCCAAGGCAAAGCCCATCCCTTGACGCCTCTTTCATTAAAAGCAGACCCCAGGCCCGGCACGGTGGCTCACGCCTGTAATCCTAGCACTTTGGGAGGCCGAGGCAGGTGGATCATGAGGTCAGGAGATAGAGACCATCCTGGCTAACATGGTGAAACCCGTTCTCTACAAAAAATAAGCCAAGTGAAGTGGTGGGTGCCTGTAGTCCCAGCCACTTGGGAGGCTGAGGCAGAAGAATGGCGTGAACCCGGGAGGTGGAGGTTGCAGTGAGCCAAGATGGCACCACTGCACTCCAGCCTGCGTGACAGAGCAAGACTCCGTCTCAAAAACAAAAAGACAAAACAAAAAAAAAGCAGACCCCACCCCAATACCCATGGTGGGAAATCAGTGTTGACCGCGTGCCCTCAGTTCTCCTAGGGAAACAGACCCTTTCAGATGAGTAACAGTACTGACAGGATTAACAGATTTATGTCTAGAAGGAAACAGAGAAGTGTAATATTTCTATCTCAAAAATATTCCTACCCCACATAAGGAAGTAGCCCAAGATCATGGCTCAAAAATGACAGTTAAATTTTGACGATGAAAAGGCAGTGATTTAACTGGCACGAATCTTGAGGAAACTGTGCATCATGAAGGGACATGACTAGCCAGAATCTGGTGCCCACAGCAATTGCAGGAGGAAGGCAATGCAGCCAAGAGGGGAAGAGTGCAAATGCTTGTGCAGAGCCACACAGCCCCCACGTGGACTCCAGGAGTGTGGGTCTCAGTTACTGTCCAGCTAAATTCCATTCCTTTTTAAAGAGGTAAGCTAACTTGTTAGATAGCCTGAAACTGCAGATGATCAATTATACTAATAATTGATAATCCATTTAAACTAACTCTCTAGATTTTGCAAAAATATTCCCCAAACAATAAATCTTATTATTATTATTATTATTTTTTTTTTTTTTTTGAGACAGAGTCTCGCTCTGTCACCCAGGCTGGAGTGCAGTGGCCAGATCTCAGCTCACTGCAAGCTGCACCTCCCGGGTTTACGCCATTCTCCTGCCTGAGCCTCCCGAGTAGCTGGGACTACAGGCACCCGCCACCACGCCCGGCTAGTTTTTTGTGTTTTTTAGTAGAGACGGGGTTTCACCAGGTTAGCCAGGATGGTCTCGCTCTCCTGACCTCGTGATCCGCCCATCTCGGCCTCCCAAAGTGCTGGGATTACAGGCTTGAGCCACCGCGCCCGGCAATAAATCTTAATTATATCTCACAATTTAAATTCAAACTTATTTTGGAGGAGAGGCGAGTGGATGGAACAAACCTTTGGAAATCCCTAACAGCCAACCCCAGGTTAACCTTGAGTCCAGGGAGCTGGGGCAAGGATGCTGACTTGCTGAGGCTGGCTATGCCCCAGGCCTTGTACTAGCTAAGTGCGTGAAAAACATAAGCAGCAGCAATTGATGGGGGGTGGGGAAACACAGTTCACATTTCTTTAAAGTAGATTTCAGTGTCTTTTAGGTTAATTTGTACTAAATTAGGAACAGGTATGATGGATGAACGATTAAAAGCGACAAACCTGATCTGAATCCAGAAGACAGTAATTAACCCGTAACTGAACCAGCTGCGCCAGCAAATCTAAAACCTGCTTCTGTAACTGCACAGATGTTGTTGTCGTGTACTGTTTTAAAGCTTTTATAACAAGAGGTTCAAACAAACGAATGTGATTATGAATAGCATTCTATAAAAAAAAAAAAGAAAGAATCCATAAGTGAGCCTTCAACCAAAAGCTTCCAGCAAAATACCTGGAAAGTCTCAGCTCCAGTTTCATCTCTAGCACTGACACGCCTGAGTTCACGTGCCACAAACGGCACCATTTACCTTATCTGCACGGCTCTTTGTGACACTTGTGAGGTTTGTCTTCAACTGGGTGGACACTTTCTGGAGGACATCAAACCATCTGCCAAATGGGAATAGAAGGGAAGCAGACAATGAGAATATCTTTAAATAATCTCCTCTGCACTCAGATATACTCCTGTTCAAACCAATTTCACATTCACATGATCAGAACACGTCAGACTGAGAAACAACTGGAAAGGCCACTCAGTGTGGCAGTGTCACCCTCTCGAGATAATGACTCTATTTAGAGTTTACAGCTGCCTGACAGCCATCAAGTCTCGTCACCTGTAGAAGGCTACTCAAGTCTGAGCTTTTTACTGCTACAGGAAACTGACTACTCAGCCCAGTCTTAAGTGAGACTTGAGAGAAAGGTGAAGGTCATTTAAAAGATCAGTAATTTAGAAGAAATCACATGATTTTTTTGGAGGCCAAGCCTTGAAAATATTTACATCAATGATATCCTTTCTAAGAAACATATATGAAATTAACCCAAACGTGCATACACTCACATGCTTATTAATACCCCAATGGTTACAGAGAGCATTGAAACAGACTTCCTCCTGAAACTGGAATATACAGTAAGCACATCACTAACACACAGCCTGGAACATGGGTATTTTCCTTGCCTCCTGACTCTAGTGTTTCAATTGTAGCTATTTAATCGTTACATTCATAAAAGGAAAAACAAGGAATTCTATTATTGCTACTATACAGATTAGTAACTCAAATACCTGTTGATACTTATGGCAATTTAAGAAGTCGTGTATTCCAGGCATTAAAGACACAAACATAAATTTAAGTAAAAAGAGATTTCTAGTTATAAAGTTGATAAAACACAAGGTAATATATCCAAGACGCTTCTATGACCTTCACACCTCTGAATACCAGCACTACTGTGCTGCAATGAAGCTGTTCTTTCATCCTTGTTACAGGCCTGAAAAGTGCCACCAACACATGCCACACCACTCTACAGGGCCTGTGCTTTGAACGGGTGGGGACATTATGAACTGCATTCTGGTTTGCTGACACACTTTGGCAATGAAAGCTGGCTGCTTCTCAGCCCACTCAGTGTTCCTCCTCCTCTACCCCCACCTCTGAGATGTGTAAGTCCCAAGCCCATCTCACTCACTGGCCACACACTTCTTGAAAGGCCGGGCTATGCCTTAAATCATCTTTGCATCAACCATATTTCCTAGAGTTCTTTGAATACAGCAGACTATTAGAAGATGTTGGCTAACATTTTTCGTTTTTATTCTTTTACAAAGTATTTCCTGCTTGCTCTTTTGTGCTTCCACCACCGACAGCATTCTTGCCACAACTGTTACCCCGAGGTGTCGTGCTCCTGCTCCGCCTGCACCATGTTCCTCAGGCTGGCGTCAGCGAGGGCCTGGGTGAAGTGGGTGTACGGGGCCATGAAGCAGTAGTGGTACAAGCCTGGCCTCACACTGGAGGAGCCAAGGCGCTGTGCTCGGCCTTGTGACTTGCTGGGGTTGGAAGAGAAGCCGTCAAACTGGGAGGCCAAGTTTGTCCCAAAGAGAGTCTTCAACAACTAAGGTGAAAAAATTGAAGCACAAACAACGTGGCATGAACAACACTTTAAGAATCTGCCACACAAATATCAAATCCATCTGTAAATAACTGGATACGTTAGCAAAGATTCACAATGTGAAATTCTTCCTGTGAATCACTATTATTACCTCGGCGAGATATTGTATGAAGTGCTTAAATAAGAGTTTTGGGTTTCCTTGCGATTCTAAATGAGATTGAGCATGCTAAACAAAAACCCCGAGGGACTGGAAGTTAACCAGTGAGGTTGCAGGGGAGCTTCTGATGTCCTGTGCTCTCCACAGTGACAGACCTCGTCCTCCTGGGGAATGATGGGAAGGTTGGCCTCTTGGCTCAATCGTGGAATGAGCCAAAAAGTGCTATGCTGGACCCCCACAATCCTCCCAGCTGATTACGCCACCAGCACCTGCTTCTTAAGGAGCAGCAGCATTTTGTCGTCATACCTGAAAGTCTTAACAGAATAGGAAAAGAATGAAGCTCTTACTTGTTGAACACAAACAGTTGCCATCATTGGTTCTCGACTAAAGCAGGATTTCAGGTATCCTAGGATCTCCTCAACACACTGTGGAAAGAACAGTGAGACGGTAAGTGACTCAGAGATGACCCATTATTGTACGAATCCTAGACAGAAATCAAAGGTACAAGATAACTTCCATTTAAATAGTATAAATAGTGGAGGAAGATCAGAGGAAAGTTTTCCATTTCTTATTTGAACAGAGTCAGTAAGTCTTGAAATCCAAGTTATATACATTACAACCATTCTTTCATATATCTACGTATCTGTTCATTCACTCATTGATTCATTAAACTGTTATCAAATACCTATTGTCTACTAGGTATCCAGTCCTGTTCTCAGGGCAGGAATTCAGAAGTGTGCAAAGCAGCTAAGAGCCCTGCATCTGTAGAGCCCCTGAACATGTTCAGTGAACACAACTATGATACAGCAATGTGTGATTTACCACAAATCAGTCCTAGAATTATCTTATAGTGATATGCAAAAATGACCAAATAACTACCTTAACGTTACTATTCTCACAAGCATTTTTATCAACATCTATAACAAGATATACAGCACCCAATGTCCTTTACAAGAATCAAGAAGGGGCTGGGAGTGGTGGTTCACGCCTGTAATCCCAGCATTTTGGGAGGTCGAGGCAAGTGGATCACTTGAAGTCAGAAGTTCAAGACCAGCCTGACCAATATAGTGAAACCCCATCTCTACTAAAAATACAAAATTAGTCAGGCGTGGTGGTGCACACCTGTAATCCCAGCTACTTGGGAGGCTGAGGCAGGAGAATCGCTTGAACCAGGGAGGCAGAGGTTGCAGTGAGCCGAGATGGCACCATTGCCCTGGAGTTGTTACCTAGGCAACAAGAGTGAAAGTCCATCTCAAAAAAAGGAAGAAAGAAGAAGATGCTAACTCAAAGAGTGCCACCAATCTAGGCATTCAGAATGCACAGCCTGTTTCACCACTGCCTGGCTAATCATGAACCGGTTTCCATCAGCTGCTAAAAGCCAATATCAGTTAGACTGAAAATGCCTCTCTCTCCACTTGTTTGACAAAATATCCTCTACTAATAAGCAATAGATTCTTGTTGGTTTCAAATATTCAAGGGCCACACATTTTTAAAATTCTGATTTACTCAAATTATATTCTAAATGTTTAAGGTTGTTCTTGTCAGAACTAAATTTGTCACGTCACTTTTTGTTTTTACTAGCTCCCAGCAGATATCTAATACATGCTTACTGAAAAAATTACAAATAGAGCCTGTGAATCACTATTTGGCTAACAAAGAACTTTAACAAATATGTATGGAATGCTTTGTGTGCACCAGAAACGGAAGCCCTGGAAAAGGTGAGAAAGCATGCTGTTTCTGGCCTTTCAAGAGCTCCCCAAGTACCAGGGAACCAGGGCTCTGCTACAAATACTAATATCCAAAATAACAGAGCGAGACTTCCAGTACTGAGCACAATGAGAGTGAGGGACTGGGTTTACCCTTCTGGCTGAAATAAACAAAGCCAACCAAAAAACAAAACAGACAAAACCCAGAGTCCTCAAGACACTGGACATCAGCCATGAAGGACAGTGATCCCTGGGAGACGAGAGACAAAGTGAGCCCCACAGCTGCCCCACCTCATTGCTTTGAGAGAGTTCCTAGGCTGTGGCATAAGGAGGAGGCACAGACAACCCTCTGAATTGAAGAGGTGCTGAGAATATAAGGAGACCAAGACAGCCACAGTTTATAGGACAGAGCACCAGAGAAGAGAGAACAAGATAGGGAGAGTCTTGGAGATCTGGGGAAAGTCCCCCTCGAGTATTCAGCAGAACTGTGTATGTGAGAAAACTCCCTGAGGCCACAGAGGGAAGCATCGGAAAGGATCAGAGGGAGCGGCGCTCGGCGCTCACACACGGCTAGAAACAGTCACTGTTCTCAGCAGGCAGATTGGAAAACCCGAACTTTCTGGTTCATTAGGTAGAGTACTCAATATAAAGCAAGACCCAAAAGAGTAAACCATCTACATGTAACTCAACTAACCTCAGAGCAAAACTCAAGAAGATATATGGGAACACAAAAATGTCTAGCATCCAGCAAAGTAAAATTCACAAGATTGGGCATCCAACCAAAAATTGGCAGCCATGCAAAGAGGCAGGAAAGCACAATCCACAACAAGGAGTATCAATCGACCAATCAAAAACACCGAGAACTGGGAAGTTATTAGAAGATCTTAGAACTAGCAGAGAAAGACATTAAAACAGTTATTACAACTGTGTTCACAAAGCTAAGTAGAGACACAGGGAGAAATTTTTAAAAGACCTAAATCAAACTTATAGAGATAAAAACACAATTAGTGATATACACTGAACAGGGGCCAGACAAGGTAGCTCATGCCTATAATCCCAGCACTTTGGGAGGCTGAGGCGGACGAATCACCTGAGATCAGGAGTTCAAGGCCAGTCTGGCCAACATGGTGAAACCCCATCTCTAATAAAAATACAAAAATTAGCTAGGTGTGGTGGCACGTGCCTGTAGTCCCAGCTACTTGGGAGGCTGAGGCAGAACAATCGCTTGAGCCTGGGAGGTGGAGGTTGCAGTGAGCCGAGATCGCACCACTAAACTCCAGCATGGGCAACAGAGTGAGACTGTTTAAAAAAAAAAAAAAAAAAAAACGCTGGACAGGATTAACAACAGATTAACAGATAAACAACACATTAGACACCGTAGAAGAAAAGATTAGAGAACTTGCAAACACAGTAATAGAAACTATACAAAACAGAAAACACATAAAACACTGAAAAGAGCATCAATAAGCTATGGGACAACACTAAGCAATCACTCAGGAAATCACAGCCCCTTTAAGAGAGGAAACAAAGGAGGGGAACAGGGCAGAAAAAAATCTTCGGAGAAATAATGCCCTAAAATTTTCCAAACTTTAAAAATACTATGAAGCCACAGACCCAAGCTCAATAAACCCAGACACAAGAAACACAAGATATAAAAAAACTATATCAGGGCATATCATTACCAAATCACCCCAAACAGACAGTATAAAGTCTGTCACCCACGCTGGAGTGCAGTGACACGACCATGGTTGTCTGCAGCCTCAACCTCCCGGGCTCAGGCAATCCTCCCACCTCAGCCCCGAGTAGCTGGGACCACAGACGCATGCCACTGCGGCCAACTATTTTTGTTTTTGTTTTTGTAGAGACAGTTTCCCGATTTGCTGATAAAGTCTTAAAATAAACCAGACAAAACATATAAAATGGAACACTAAGGAGTTACATGAAAAACCGTGTATAATACAATGCAAAAAGGAAACTCCAACACATAATACATTTCAAATACATATAAAAATAAGTATGGAATAAATAAGGATTAGAAGACAAGAAAAACAAAACATTACCTGTAAAGAATGTGGAATTATTATTTTTTATTCCTAGTGTTGCTATTTAGAAAAAGAAAATGATTCTATTTTAATTCTAAGGTCTCTGTGCCTTTAAATCCTGGAACGAGGTAAACTCACAGAAGTCTGAAGAAAACTTGCTCATACCCGACACCACATCAAGCTCACCTCTCCAGCTACACTTGTGCTCAGACCCCAACACCCAGCCCCGCACACATCCAGAGGCCTACACATGTCGGTGCAGGGACTCTGATGCCTTCACCTAAGCAAGGTCACAGATAAGGCTCAGTAGTTTGTATATCTCAAGGCTGGCCTGACAATCCGAGCATCTGCATATCTTTCCAGCTGCCTCAGAACTGCTGTGTGGCAGAAGAGATCTCAAACCTTGCTATGCTGTGAGTCAGTGAGGGAGATTCCTCAAAACAGTCAAGGGCCAAGTGCAAAGAAGAACCTGTGAAAGCTTCTACCCTACACATCCTCCTCTAAAAGACCACAGATAAAAACTCAACAATTAAGCAGGCGAGGCTTCCAAAGTGCAAACAAAAGGATATACGAGAAAGGTAAAATGGGCCTCCGTCATGAAACAGCAAAAAAGATGAACTTAGAAAAACAAAAAAGGAGAGGTGAGTAAATCTACCTTTAACTGTAAAGACACAGGCCAGAGAATAAGATGCTTAATAATCCAGTTATTTTTATGCCAAATGTAAAAATTTTCAGAGATGAGCTTATTATCTCTATGTACCTTTAACATATACACACGCACACAACCATGTGGCTAATTCAGGAATATAAAGATCAACTAACATCAATCTTCACTAAATTGTGACTTGTTAATCATTTACTTTAATTATTTGGATAAGGCAGCATTTCATACATTCACTGACTGTCGTTGAAAAACAGACATTTCTATATATGACAGTCATAATAATAATGTTAAAAAAAACCCACATACAAAAAAGAAAATCTTATTATTTAAAGAATCTCATTTAGATGATTTTTATTTCAGTATATCTCACATTCAAATTTAAAACATGTAATATTTTCCACTTTGCTACAATATGTTACACATGGAGACTGCTGGCCACTAAAGACTTCTTATTAAGCACAGTGGTTTAGGGCAAAGAGAGGGAGATCTGAAAATCCAGCTGGGTGCAGTTGCTGAAGCCTGTAATCCCAGCACTCTGGGAGGCTGAGGTAGGTGGATCACGAGGTCAGGAGTTCGAGACTAGCCCGGCCAATGTGGTGAAACCCCATTTCCACTAAAAATACAAAAAATTAGCCAGGCGTGGTGGTGGGTGCCTGTAATCCCAGCTGCTCTGGAGGCTGAGGCAGGAGAATCGCTTGAATCCAGGAGGCAAAGGTTGCAGTGGGCCAAGATTGTGCCAAATCATGAGTGAACTCCCATTCACAACTGCTTTACTAAGAGAATAAAATACCTGGGAATACAACTTATAAGAGATATGAAGGACCTCTTCAAGGAGAACTACAAACCACTGCTCAAGGAAATAAGAGAGGACACAAACAAATGGAAAAACATTCCATGTTCATGGATAGGAAGAATCAATATTGTGAAAATGGCCTTACTACCCAAAGTAATTTACAGATTCAATGCTATCCCCATCAAGCTACCACTGACTTTCTTCACAGAATCGGAAAAAAACTACTTTAAACTTCATATGGAACCAAAAAAGAGCCTGCATAGCCAAGACAATCCTGGGCAAGAAGAACAAAGTGGGAGGCATCACGCTACCTGACTTCAAACTATACTACAAGGCTACAGTAACCAAAACAGTATGTTACCAAAACAGATATAGAGATCAATGGAACAGAACAGAGGCCTCAGAAATAACACCACACATCTACCAGAATCTGATCTTTGACAAACCTGACACACATAAGCAATGGGGAAAAGATTCCCTATTTAATAAATAGTGTTGGGAAAACTGGCTAGCCACATGCTGAAAACTGAAACTGGACCCCTTCCTTACACCTTATACAAAAATCAACTCAAGATGGATCAAAGACTTAAACTTAAGACCTAGGACCATAAAAATCCTAGAAGAAAACCTGGGCAATAACATTCAGGACATAGGCATGGGCAAAGACCTAATGTCTAAAACACCAAAAGCAATGGCAACAAAAGCCAAAATTGACAAATGGGATCAATTAAACTAAAGAGCTTCTGCACAGCAAAAGAAACTATCATCAGAGTGAACAGGCAACTCACAGAATGGGAGAAAATTTTTGCAATCTATCCATCTGACAATGGGCTAATATCCAGAATCTACAAAGAACTTAAACAAATTTACAAAAAAAAAGCAAACAGGCCGGGCGCGGTGGCTCAAGCCTGTAATCCCAGCACTTTGGGAGGCCGAGATGGGTGGATCACGAGGTCAGGAGATCGAGACCATCCTGGCTAACACGGTGAAACCCCGTCTCTACTAAAAAAATACAAAAAATTAGCCGGGCGAGATGGCGGGCGCCTGTAGTCCCAGCTACTCGGGAGGCTGAGGCGAGAGAATGGCGTAAACCCGGAAGGCGGAGCTTGCAGTGAGCTGAGATCCGGCCACTGCACTCCAGCCTGGGCGACAGAGCGAGACTCCCTCTCAAAAAAAAAAAAAAAAGCAAACAACCCCATCTAAAAATGGACAAAGGATATGAACAGACACTTCTCAAAAGAAGACACTTATGCAGTCAACAGACATATGAATAAATACTCATCATCACTGTTCATTACAGAAATGCAAATCAAAATCACAATGAGATACCATCTTACACCAGTTAGAATGGCGATCATTAAAAATTAATGAAACAACAGATGCTGGTTGTGGAAAAATAGGAACATTTTTATACTGTTGGTGGGAGTGTAAATTAGTTCAACCACTGTGGAAGATAGTGTGGCAATTCCTCAAAGATCTAGAAACTAGAAATACCATTTGACCCAGCAATCGCATTACTGGGCATATGCCCAAAGGATTATAAATCATTCTACGATAAAGACAAATGCACACGTATGTTTATTGTGGCACTAGTCACAACAGCAAAGACTTGGAACCAACCCAAATGTCCATCAATGATAGACTGGATTAAGAAAATGTGGCACATATACACCATGGAATACTATACAGCCATAAAAAAGGATGAGTTCATGTCCTTTGCAGGGACATGGATGAAGCCGGAAACCATCACTCTCAGCAAACTATCACAAGATCAGAAAACCAAACACTGCATGTTGTCACTCACAAGTGGGAGCTGAACAATGAGAGCACATGGACACAGGGAGGGGAACATCACATACCGGGGCCCGTCGGGGGTGAGGGGACTAGGGAAGGGATAACATTATCCCTAGGGAGAAATACCTAATGTAGGTGACAGGTTGATGGGCGCAGCAAACCATCATGGCACATGTATACCTATATAACAAAACTGCATGTTCTGCACATGTAACCCAGAACTTAAAGTATAATAAAAATAAATAAATAAATAAAAATAAAACCAAAGTTAGCCACCAAAAAAGAAAAAGAAAGAAAATCTTTGAGACTTAACTCAGGCTCTGCCACTGACTTATCTGGCCCCGAGAATGTCACATCTTTCAGCTTCCAGTTATGGTGTCAAATGGGCTAATATGGCTCCACCACAGTGTGGATGTAAGATAAATGAGACACTAAAACTCATTTTTAACAAGAACATCTATTCATTCAACAAATGTTCACTAAATTCCACAATCTTCCAGGCACTGCTATAGGCACTGAAGACAAGGAAGTAAAATAAATAGTATGTTTTGTGAAAGTTGCAGATACAGGGATAAAATCACTTTGTCAGACCCAGACAAAATTGAACTAGGAAGGCACAAAGGGAGATGGGGTTCATGCTTATGTGCCCCAGGTTAGAGCTGTTTCCAAAGACTTTCCAACAACCCTAGAAGAAATCCTTCCCATACATCCTTTACACATCTGCTGTGCATGGCTTGCGTGTTCCACGTGAATACATGTTTCTATGACCAGATTTATCACTAGCCATTCTGGAGGACTGCAGCAATTCAGTTAAAATACTCTCAACTCAACACCTGCCCGGCACCTACAATTCCACCAGTGAATGACGACAACTCTGGCTTTCAGCCTCTGGAGCCAAAGAACTCTGCTTCTAGGGAGCTTATATGATTCTCTCCCTTTCTGATAATAAGAGCTTCCCCTAACCCCTCCTTCACCAGAGGCACTGGCAGCCGGACATGCCATGCATCCCAGATTATAATCCTCATTTCTCATTCCCAAACTGACTCCATGTATTTGGACATTTCTCTCAAGTCTTTATTTATTTATTTATTTATTTAAAGGTTGACTGTTAGATGATGCTATGGGTCAAAGAGAAAACTGAAAAGGAAAAGAGAGTACAGAGAGAAGCAAGTTTTGAAAGGATGGCCAGGAAAGTCTCACCGAGCAGGTGACATTACTGAAGTCTCAACAAGTTTTACTCTGAGGGAACACTGGAGTATCAACACAGCAGGACACTAATAGCCATTAAAAATGACAGCTGCGCACACTAAATAGATATATGGGAAAAACATGAGGAATAACAGAGAAGAAGCACTAACATATGTAACGATTAAAACTAGGTACCCTTGTGTGCATGTCCAGATAAAAAGATTCAAAGACATAAGAACAAATGAAGTGCATTAGACATACTGTATTTCACGTGAAGACACACATTTGGTGGGGGGAGGCATCTGTCACTTCTTTTAAAATGCATTATAAAGTAAGATGTACTGGTAAATGGAGAGATGGCTATATACATAGAAAGGAAACCTAGCCAAACGCAAACAACTGCAGAAGCTGGGTTGTGCGTACATAATAGAGTGTTTACCACAGCATTCTAACTTTCCTATAGTTTTGAACATTTTCGCTATCAACTAGGGGTGCGGCAGGGGAAATTCCTGGACACAAAACTAAAGAATATAACTGTTAACCCCAGCTCTGTTACTTCCTCAGGCACAAAAGAGCAAGTCACACCTCCCGCCCCACCCCCTCATCTGTCTGTTTTGCCCCTTTCCACTTGAAAAGGTCAAATTAAGAAATAAAGGACTCTATAAGCACATTTTTAAACCCACTAATTTTCTAAACTAAACTGGGTCTAAGCTAATATGTGATAACAGACAAAAATAGAATACAAATAGAACCTTCCCCCCAAACTTCATGGCTAAGGCAGAGTCAGACTTGGGTCCTGTGATGCAAGTCCGTGGCGCAGGGAGGAGTCTCCCTGAGGCACCCTGGAGAACCGGACTCCATCCTAGACGAACTCAGCCCAGAGGACGCACGTCAAAAACAAGACACAAACCTTCCCAATGTCCTGCAGTGTGGCCAGCTCTAGAATCTGAGAGAGAACGTCCAAGGCTGAGCGGAGAAACCCTCCAAATTTTTCCGTGCTGTTCTGAAGATCCAAGGTGACCTTGAGAAGGTGAAGGAGAGAACACACGGTTACTGGCCCTGTCAAGATCTCGTAAAGTACAACCAAAGATACAAACATGAACGGCTGCGGCAGATGCCTCCACTGTGCGGTGCTGTACATTGACCTTGTAGGGTACGTCTGCGTGTTTGTTGTCAGCACTGGGAAAATATCTTGGAAAGAAATTCCTTTCAGATAGCTACACAAAAACTACTCTTTCAAAGGCATCTTTCAGGTTACACTGGCACTACTGAAAGATGTAATTCCGAACTTTCTTTCATAATGAGAAAAAAAGGGTTAAATGTCCATCATAATCAGTATCTGGTATGTGGTATATCAAAAAACAGAAAATACAAAGTCCTATTCCTTATACATTAGGATCCCTAGGAGAAATCACTGTCAAATTCACATAGGGTTGTTCAATTTGGATATAATAAAATATTACACCTGGTGTAAGATGTATTAAGATTCTAAAGGATTTCATGTAATTAAATTATACAGCAATTCTATTTTACAGACTCAGAGAATGGGTCAGGACCAAAGACATCATGTATAACAAGAAAGGTAAGGCGAGAATGACTAGGAAAATAAATATTGGCAAAAACACTGCCTCAGAAAAGAAGGTGCTCAGTGAACGTAAATCTAAGAACCCTTGTGAAAGAGAAGCTTTCTCTGGGCAAAGTCAGAAGCAGGCAAGAGACAGACACAGAAACTGAAAATGTGAGTGGATCTAAATACCATGACTAAGCTAGGGTCAACCTGGGTGTGCCCTAAGGCCAGCCAAAGGAAAGAAAAATCCAGCAGTGCCACCACTGAGGGTCCAAGGGATGAGGTGATGTGGTGATGTCATGTGAAATGAAGAGCCCAGGGAAGAAAGGGTTCTCCTCCAATGCGCACAGCAATCTGACCTCTCCTGGACAACAGGTAAGTGGGAGGGAAAAGAAGGCATGGAATTTTGGAAAGAGAAGCTCACCATGGGAAGATCTAGCTCTCAAATAAGGGAAAAGAGGTCACGAAATGAGAATTAAGATGAAAAAGCCTCCGGGTTTTCAGAAGAGTGGCAAAAGTTCTGCGGAGACTGAAGACCAAAGCAAGAAACCAGGGAAGACAAAAGGAGTCAGAGGAGAGCAGGAAGGGCCACACAAGAAATGGGGAGTGGAGACGCTGAGCAACTCAGCAGAAGGAACCAAGGAAACCAGAGGCGATACTCAAAGATCCAGCAAGACATGCCAGCCACTCCAAACAGTTCAGCTGAGAAGCTGCGCAGCAGGAGCTGACCGCAGGGATGACAGAGCAAAGGAAACAGGTGTCCAAGATGCCAGGGAGGCCAGAATTACAGCAGAACATGCTGGAGTTCAGGGTATTCAAGAAGGAAAATAATAAACAGACAGCAAGCACTAGGAGCATAGAAAGGTGCCCCGAAATTCAAGGTGATATGAGCTAAAAACAGGTGGAAAAGAAGTATATTCTCTATGGCGTATTTTTCAACATGCCGTCTTCTGCTTTGGGAGCTGACGTGAGAACCACGCAGCTTAAAGATTTACAACTTCTTTCCTACCAATGAATGCTTCTTAAATGAATATTCATACAGCAACTGCAGTGGCTTTTTACTGTCTAAGACAGTCATTAAAGGCTTGTCATCCTGCCCCAAAAATGCCTCTGGTGCTTCTAAATTATTAGATCTTAGTCTACTGCTTTAAATGTTGTAATTGCAACATAAAAATGAGAAATAAATTACCAGTATGAACAATCAAAGGTCACGGTTTTCAGCAAAAGCTTAGAATTTTATAGTGGCACCTACTTTTTAATACAAACTGTTAAAAGTATTTTTCTTGACCAGACTGAGTCAATAAAAAGATGCAATTAATGAAACAAATGAACAAAAAAAAAAAAAAAAGACTCCAAACCTTGTAAAATATGAAGACTTTTATATCTTCCAAAATTACCAAACATCCTTCAGAAAAGAAGCCACATAAGTTTGACAAATGATTTTCAGGGGGGAAAAAAAAAAACCATGAGAAGTATCTATTAGTAACAAAAACAGAGGAATATCTGAGGATTCATTTATCAAGAAATGTGCAAGAGCTATGTGAAATAATCTTTTTTTTTTTTTTTTTTTTTTTTTGTTGAGACGGAGTCTCGCTCTGTCGCCCAGGCTGGAGTGCAGTGGCCGGATCTCAGCTCACTGCAAGCTCCGCCTCCCGGGTTTACACCATTCTCTCGCCTCAGCCTCCCGAGTAGCTGGGACTACAGGCGCCCGCCATCTCGCCCGGCTAATTTTTTGTATTTTTTTAGTAGAGACGGGGTTTCACGGTGTTAGCCAGGATGGTCTCGATCTCCTGACCTCGTGATCCGCCCGTCTCGGCCTCCCAAAGTGCTGGGATTACAGGCTTGAGCCACCGCGCCCGGCCGTGAAATAATCTTTAAAGTATTTTTTAAATCCTTTAAATTTCATGTGCTTCTGAGGTAATTTAAAAAGTTTTGAACAAATAGGAAAGCATCCCACATTCTGGACAGGGTGACTTAACATCTGAGGTATAAGTTCTCCCTAAATTAATCTACAGGTGTAAGTTGATTCTATTGTTCACATCCCAACATCAACAAAGAAGAATATCCAGAAAATTCTAAAGAACAGGAGAACTGATCCCCTCATAAATGCCATGAAGCTATAATAATTAAGAAGTATACTTCTAGCCGGGTGCAGTTGCTCACGCCTGTAATCCCAGCACTTTGGGAGGCCAAGGAGGAAGGATTACTTAAGCCAGGAACTTGAGACCAGCCCAGGCAACTTAGGGAGACCCTGTCTCTACAAAAAATGTAAAAAGTAGCTGGCTATGGTGGCACATGCCTGTAGTCTCAGGTACCCAGGAGTGAGGTGGGAGGATCACTTTGAGCCCTGGAGGTTGAGACTGCAGTGAGGCATGGTTGCACCACCGCACTCCAGCCTGGGGACAGAGCGAGACTGTCTAAAAAAGGAAAAAAAGGATGCTTCTAATAGATGAGCAGGCAGATAGATTGATGTAACAAAATGATAAACGAAACTAGAGAACTATGAGAATGTAAGTAACTCAAGCCAATTAGTGCAGAAAAATTCTTCTGTAAATAGCATTGGGGACAACCAAAAACAAAAATTAAATTAGATGCATACTTCATATCTAACAAATTACAGATGAATAGAAAATTTTAAAGTTAAAAAACAAAAATGAACTAGAAAACTAAAACATCGCTAGACAGAAAGGCTGGCTCTTGGAGTTATCTGGTCAACAGTTCCTTACGCTGACATAAAAACTTTCCCTAGCTGATAACAAGTGGCTCACCAGGCCCAGACTATTTGAAACACGTGGTTTATGCTGAACGCCTGCTTTTCTTCTGAGAGTCTGGAATTGTGGCTCATGTTAGGCAGAGGGTACCTGCAGGACCAGCATGTCGCTGTATTTTTGTGTGAGCCTCACGGGAGGGAAAGAAGCCTGTACACAGATCCCTCCAGACTCCACCGAGGTCACTTCCCCCATAACCTGGCTGCACATTCTAGCTCTCTCACTGTAATCAATCTTAGCTGTGACTATAAACAATATGAAAATCCAAAACACCTGTATGATAGAAGCTATCATAAACAAAGCTGAAAGATAGACAAACTTGAAAAAACGAATTGTAACTCTTATCTCAAAGGGCTTATACATTCTACAAATCATAAGAAAAACATCAACAATCCATTAGACATAAGTATGTGGGCATATATATTTTCAAAACATGCAGAGGCCCATACCTTGTAGTTAGCGTGCGTAGCTTTCAGGACATCATGCAGTTTGAGGTATGAAGGAAGATGATAGAAACTCCCCAGTGATGAGGATTTACTTGTTGTAACAGGACCCGAGGTATCAGATTGTCTAGAAGCTTTCAAAATGTGCACACAAAAGATAAACTTTTAGATCAAAATAACTTGCCAAGTTTTAAAGAGATTACTGGAAATAATGACTTTTTTTAAAGCATTCTAGTACGAAAATACTCAAATATTAACTCTGACCTTTTGATTAACTAGAAGTAATGAGAAACTGACTAACAAACTTAAGTACAGCCTAAGTACTAAAACAATAACAAAATAAGAAGAGCGGTGTGCACAGCTGTTTTGCTGTGGTTGCCTGTTTGCTTTTTGAGAAATCAGTTAGAGAATCATAGGAGCGGCTAATTCAAGGACCAATGGCCAATTCCAGAACCTCTCCAAGCCTAAGATTCCCTAGTGGCCAACAACTTCATGAGCACACCAAGTCATCAAACAAGGATGATGTAAAAATGTTTTAAAGACAGTAAAGGCACAAACATTATCATTAAACTGATACTAAATATTAAAGTGCCAAGCACTATATACAACTATTCTACTGCAATTTGAAGACTTTTGACTTGGAGTCCTTAGTTTATTTAATTCATCAGAAAGATGACAGTCATATACTGATAATTTTAAACTTGTAAAGGCTGAGGTTTTTCAACAGGTAAATCTTCCTCCCGTATTACAGTCCAACCTTAGAAAAGAGCATCTTTTAAAACGCTTTAGGCCAGGTGCAGTGACTCACACCTGTAATCCCAGCACTTTGGGAGGCCAAGGCAGGTGGATCACTTGAGGTCAGGAGTTCAAGACCAGCCTGGCCAATATGGTGAAACTCCATCTCTACTAAAAATACAAAAATTAGCCGGGTGTGGTAGCACGTGCCTGTAATCCCAGTTACTTGAGAGGCTGAGGCAGGAGAATCGCTTGAACCTGGGAGGCAAAGGTTGCAGTGAGATGAGATCATGCCATTGCACTCCAGGCTGGGTGAAGAAGCAAGACTCTGTCTCAAGAAAAAAAACCTTTAATGTGTTGGTCAAGGATACAAAGTTTCATTTATAGACAGGAGGAATGAGTTCAAGAGATCTACTGTATAGCATGATGACTGCAGTTACTACCAATGTACCATATGCAGAAAAATCACTGAAAGAGTAGATTTAAGTGTTCTCACCACAAAACAATGGTATGTGAGGTGATGCATAGGTTAATTAGCCATTCCACAATGCATATGTATTTCTTTTTTTTTTTTTTTTTGAGACAGAGTCTCCTCCCTGTGTCACCCAGGCTGGAGTGCAATGGCATGAACTTAGCTCAATGAAACCTCCACCTGCTGGGTTCAAGCAATTCTCTTGGTTCAGCCTCCCAAGTAGCTGGGACTACTGGCGCACGCCACCATGCCCAGCTCACTTTTTTTTTTTTTTTTTTTTTTTGGTATTTTTAGTAGAGACGGGGTTTCACCATGCTGGCCAGGTTGGTCTCAAACTCCTGACCTCGTGATCTGCCCACCTCGCCCTCCCAAAGTGCTGGGATTACAGGTGTGAGCCACCGCATCTGGCCAATGTATACATATTTCAAACATCATGTTGTATACTATAGATATATACAATTTTGTCAATTAAAAATAAATAAATAGGCCAGGTGCAGTGGCTCATGCCTGTAATTACAGCACTTTGAGAGGCTGAGGTGGATAGATCACAAGGTCAGGAGATCAAGACCATCCTGGCCAACATGGTGAAACCCTGTCTCTACTAAAAAAAAAAAAAATACAAAAAATTAGCCAGGTGTAGTGGTGCACACCTGTAGTCCCAGCTACTTGGGAGGCTGAGGCAAGAGAATTGCTTGAACCTGGGAGGCAGAGCTTGCAATGAGCCGAGATTGCGCCACTGCACTCCAGCCTGGGCGACAGAGCAAGACTCTGTCTCTAAATAAATAAATAGCCTTGATATAAATGCTATATACACAAAACAAATGGGAGAACCATCACTGGCCCCTGGGCACCAAGAGACAGCGTGAGAATGGGTTTTGGAGGGAGACTGTACAGACAGGCAGCCGGGCGACCCAGATAGCAGAGGCAGCAGCAGTCACTTCATGCTTTGCCAGGCTCCTCTCCTGCCCCTGCCACTGCCCTCCAAGAGCAGTATGGATGGGAATTCGAAAAACTGCAGTCACAACTAAATCCTAGCCCCTTCTGCTCTGACCTTTTCATGTGTAAAAAAAGGTCCTCCAAACTTGTGAATGGTTTAAGCCCCTCCAACTCAGATGACTTTATCGCTACTTTCTCTCTCCTTTAGCTCTTCCAAATGTAAATATTCCATTTCCAATCAGAATTTCTGACATATCAGAATCAATTTTTTCACCCACTATATCTATTCCTAAGCATCTATACCACTTTCCTTACTGAAAATCAGGAGGCCTCTCCAGCCCTCACCTGCAACCAGGGAAGCACAGGAGAGCGAGGCTCCGTGCGGGGGCTGGAAGCCTGGAGGCTGCAAGGTCTGCATGTCAGCAGGTGGCACTTAGAGATGCTTCAGACCAAAAGGTGGTCTGTGTATATTAGTCATTAGTTTCTAATATCTTGAACCGCACCTGGAGAAACCTTCTCTCACTTTACTGATGTGTATTATATTTCTCTAAAACATCAAGTTACTTAAATCCTATGTTGCTACATGACAGATGCTGCACTCCTGTCCCTCCCTTCCCCACACTGTTTCCTACCTGCACTGGCCTCACTGCCTTTCTTGGGACTCAACGGTACAGATGCTTGTTCTCCTGGTTCTTTCTCCTTCCCCTTTCGTCGGATGGGACTTAGAGAAGGGGGATTTGTTAGAGAAGGCAAGGCTGCCTAAAATAGAAAAACAAAAACAAAAAACAAAAGCATGTGATGGAAGTATAACAAAACTGAAAATTAGAATATTTGGTTTTGCCATTTATTAGAAAGAGCTAACCCATGTCATTCATTTTGTTCTTGGACCCCTATATGTACAGTTCAGACACTGTACACATTTTATTTACTTTTACCCACACAATGGTACATGGCAGGAACTGGCCCACAGCTTGCTAACAGGTGCACAGAGAACGAGTTGAAGATGGAAGGAGTCCTCAGGGAGCCCCGAGGCCCACGCCCTCCAACAGCAAACAACCAGGGCATTCTATGTTAGCCGTGACACCATGACATGAAAGGGGTGCAAAGCAGCATTTTTTTTTTCTTTTTTTTTTGAGACAGGGTCTCACTCGCCAGCCGGGATGGGGCCCAATCATAGTTCACTGCAGCCTCAACCTCCCAGGCTCAAGCAATTCTCCCACCTCAGCCTCCAGAATAGATGGGCCCACAGGCACACGCCACCTCACCCAGTTAATTTTTTAATTTCTTTTCTTTTTTTTTTTTTGAGACAGAGTCTTGCTCTGTCGCCCAAGCTGGAGTGCAGTGGCCGGATCTCAGCTCACTGCAAGCTCCGCCTCCTGGGTTCACGCCATTCTCCTGCCTCAGCCTCCTGAGTAGCTGGGACTACAGGCGCCCGCCACCTCGCCTGGCTAGTTTTTTTTGTATTTTTTAGTAGAGATGGGGTTTCACCGTGTTAGCCAGGATGGTCTCGATCTCCTGACCTTGTGATCCGCCCGCCTCGGCCTCCCAAAGTGCTGGGATTACAGGCTTGAGCCACCACGCCCGGCCTAATTTTTTAATTTCTTGAGGAGACAGGATCTCACACTATGATGCACAGGCTGGTCTCGAACTCCAAGCTCAAGTGATCCTCCCATCTCAGCCTCAGCCTCCCAAAGTGCTGGAATTACAGGCATGAGCCACCATGCCCAACCCAAAACAGCATTTTAAACTCCCTTTTCAAAAAGAGGAAACAGGCTCAGAGATGAAGTTAACTTACTCAAGGTCACAGCTGGTTACCAGCAAAGCTAGAAGTCAACAAATCCAGATGTATTCATAAAGCCTGAACTCTCTCCAGTACACAACACATGAGAGAATATAAAACATCGAGGCTCCCATCACTCTAGGAGGCAGCCATCATGGAGCAGAGTGAAGGCAAGATGACCGAGAGGTGGAATTGAGGTCCTAGCTCTGGTACTTACTCACTCCCTGATCTTTTAGAAAAGTGCTTGTTATGGTTTCAATGTCTATAGTCCCCCAAATTCATACACTGAAACTTAATTACCAGGGTGATGGTATTAGGAGGTGGAGCCTTTGAGAGGTGACTGGGGCATGAGGGCAGACCCT
Organism: Trachypithecus francoisi; assembly: GCF_009764315.1. Taxonomy (NCBI): domain Eukaryota; kingdom Metazoa; phylum Chordata; class Mammalia; order Primates; family Cercopithecidae; genus Trachypithecus; species Trachypithecus francoisi. The sequence goes on along the minus strand of NW_022681454.1, from coordinate 3,247,544 downwards.
CATGAGATTAGCGTCCACATATAAGAGGCACCAGAGAGCTCCCTCACCCCCTCACCACATGAGGGCAAGGTGAAAGTCCTAGATCTTGAACTTCCTAACCTCCAGAACTGTGAGAAGTAAATTCTGTTGTTGAAGCCACCCAGGCTATGGTATTTTGTTATAGCAACCCATGCTGACTAAGACAGTCACCTTAAACCATAATAGGATGAGGGGCTACAATCGGGTGCATGGACTGGAAGGCATCAGGGAAGAACTGCAGACAGTACATGAGAGGTTAGCCAGGCGTGGTGGCTCACGCCTGTAATTCCAGCATTTTGGCAGGCCGAGGTGGGCGGATCATGAGGTCAGGAGATCAAGTCCATCCTGGCTAACATGGTGAAACCCCATCTCTACTAAAAATACAAAAAAAAAAATTAACCAGGCATGGCGGCATGGGCCTGTAGTCCCAGCTACTTGGGAGGCTGAGGCAGGAGAATCACTTGAACCTGGGAGGCAGAGGCTCTGTCTCAATTTAAAAAAAAAAAGAAAGAAAGAAAGGCTACTGCACTGAAAACCCTGCTTGGTAGAAGGCACCAGTCACAAGCTCACTGACTGTATGAGCCCATCCACAGTAATGTCCAGAAGATGCAGAGTCACAGAGACAGAAGGTAGGTCAGTGGCAGCCTGCAACTGGGGGCATGGGAGGTTTTGGGTAAAGGGTACAGAGTTCCTTTGTGGGTTCTAAAACTGATTCTGGTGATGGCTGCACAACTCTGTGGACATACTAAAGAGAATGAATTATATACTTTAAATGGGTGAATTATATGAATTATCTCAAGAATGCTGTTTCCTGGCTTGGAGCAGAGGCTCATGCCTGTAATCCCAGCACTTTGGGAAGCTGAGGCAGGCGAATCATGAAGTCAGGAGTTCGAGACCAGACTGGCCAACATGGTGAAACCCCGTCTCTCCTAAAAATACAAAAAGTTAGCTGGGTGTGGGGGCAGGCGCCTGTAATCCCAACTACTTGGGAGGCTGAGACAGGAGAATCACTTGAACCTGGGAGGCAGAGGTTGTTGCAGTGAGCCAAGATTGTGCCAGTCCAGGCGACAGTGTGAGACTCTGTCTCAAAAAACAAAAAAGCAAAAAAAATCAAAAAACTAGCTGGGCATGGTGGTGCACACCTGTAGTCCCAACTACTGAGGAGGCTGAGACAGAAGGATCACTTGAGCCTGGGAGATCAAGGCCACAGCAAGCTACGATCATGACACTGCACTCCAGCCTGGGCAACAGAGTGACATCCTATCTCAAAAAAATAAAATTAAATTTAAAAAAAAATGCCGTTTCCAAAACAAAAGGCTAGTGCAGTTGTCCAAACGAGACAGTACATCAGTCTGGACCAAAAGCGTGGCAGAGAACATAAAGGATGCGTATGTACATGTATTATGTGTCCATGTACAGGTGTATGCATATGTGCAGAGGTCCCCAACCTTTTTGGCACCAGGGACCGGTTCTGTGGAAGACAATTTTTCCACAATCCGGGGTTGAGGGGGATGGTTTTGGGATGAAACTGTTCCACCTCAAATCATCATCAGGCATTAGATTCTCATAAGGAGCATGCAACCTAGACCCCTCAAATGTGCAGTTCACAATAGGGTTCATGCTCTGATATGGTTTGGCTCTGTGTCCCCACCCAAATCTCAAGTTGAATTGTAATCCCCAATGTCGGAGGTGGGGCCTGGTGGGAGGTGACTGGATCATGGGGGTGGTTACTAACGGTTTAGTATCATCCCCCGAGTGCTCCCTTGGTAGCAACTCCCCCTACAGGTGCTCTCCTTTCTCCCTCCTCTCTCCCTCTTAACCTATCTCTCTCTCTTCTCTCTCTCCTCTCTCTCTCTCTCTCTCTCTCTCTTTTTCCTGCGGGCCATGTGAAGATGTTCCTACTTCCCCTTCACCTTCGGCCATGATTGCAAGTTTCCTGAGGACTCTCCAGAAACAGAAGCCTGTACAGCCCGCAGAACTGTGAGCCAATTAAACCTCTTTTATTTATATGTCTCAGGTATGTCTTTATAGCAGTGTGAGAACGAACTCATACACGCTCCTATGAGAATCTAATGCCACCACTGGTCTGAGAGGAGGCAGAGCTCAGGTGGTTATGCTTGCTCACCTCTTCCTGTGCAGCCCGGTTTTTAACAGAGGTTGGGGACGCCGGCATATATGCATGGATATGTGCATATACATGTATGTGAATACAAATGTACACTCTTTTTGCAAAATATTTAGTAGGGGAAACAAAAGGCTTGGTGAGTGGAAATGAAGAGTTGTGGTGACCTGCTTCTAGCTTGATTAGATACAAAGTGGGGGAAATGGGGGAGGGGCAGGGGCAGACGTGGGGAGGAGGACAGAAAGCTCAGCTTATCACATCGTGTCTGACATATCCACAAATCAGCCAAACGTAAGTGTCACGGGGCAGCTGGCTACACTGAACTGCAGCTCCAGAGGTAAGTCCTCTCAGGTCCCTCATCTTAGACACCAAAGACAGGAGAACAGCCCTGACTCTCGGGCTGCCCTGCCCAATACTGGAGCCACTACCTACATAGGGTTATATAAATTTAAATTTAATGAAAATTACACCGAATCAGGGGTTCGGTTCTTCAGTCACACTAGCTGCATTTCAAGGGCTCCACAGCTATATGTGGCTAGTGACTACTGTCTTGGCTGGCATAGCTATGGAGCATTTCCACGGTTCCAGAAAATTCTGCCACTCTCTAGGACAGCACTGGCCCAGAGACTACAAAGAGAGAAGACGGCCTAGGACAGAGCCTAGAAAGCACGTGCTGGTGGGCAGGAAGGACTGAACCCAGTGACTGGGGAGTGGTAAGTGGGTTGGGGAACACCCAGGAGGCCCTCTGAAAGCCAAGTGAAGAGGACACTCAAGATGGGGGCAGCGGCCTGCAGGGTACAGAAAGGGAAAGGCAGGCAGGACCAGAGCAGTGCCCAGAGATGTAAAGACATGATCTGGAAGGGAAATGCTGCTATGGAGGGTGGCAACAAAAACCACTAGCAATGGTTAAGGAAGGATGGCTGAAGTAGGAGACAGGGTCCAGGCCAAGAGGGCCAAGAAGTCTTGCAAACAAGGTCCACCTCAGAGCAGTGGGAAGCTCTGTGGGCTGAGGCTGAGACTCTCCAGAGATGTTTGCAGAGAAGGGAAGTGACTGATGGCAGCTAAAGGAGAATGGGAAGTTAGTGGGGAGATTTTTAAAGGTAGAAGACACAGCAAAGAGACAGTAAACAGATGTAACAGTAAGAGAACTGGTCTATCTTAGGCTGGGCATGGTGGCTCACGCCCGTAATCCCAACGTTTTGGGAGGCCGAGGCAGGTAGGTCACTTGAGGTCAGGAGTTTGAGACCAGCCTGACCAACATGGTGAAACCCCGTCTCTACTAAAAATACAAAGAAATTAGCTGGGTGTGGTGGTGCATGCCTGTAATCCCAGCTACTCTAGAGGCTGAGGCAGGAGAATCGTTTGAACCCAGGAGGCAGAAGTTGCAGTGACCTGAGATCGCACCATTGCACTCCAGCCTAGGCAACAAGAGTGAAACTCCAGCTCAAAAAAAAAAAAAAGTATGTGAACTGGTCTAACTTAAATCCATTGTGCAAACAGTTAACATTTGTTTTGAAGTTGATTTTATTGCTTCACAGAAAAGCAAAACTGTCCCTGAGATTGGCAGAACATTCTACAACCATGGAAAGGCTCTATAACTATGCTAGCCAGGACAGTAGCCATTAACTAAGATTTAAGGAGACAGCAATGAGGTACTTAGCCAGGAAAACCAATTCTGAGCTTTCTTGGCTAATGATGGAAACCTAAAACTAAAGCTAGGTCCTAATTCCCTCTTAGGGGTAATAGTGATTGATGATACCAAAGGAACTGTAAAACACATGGTCACATTTTTTTTTTCTTTTGAGACAGGGCCTGACTCTGTCATCCAGGCTGGAATGCAGTGGCACGATCAAGGTTCACTACAAACTCCACCTCTCAGGTTCAAGCAATTCTCTTGCCTCAGCCTCCCAAGTAGCTGGGACTACAGGCATGTGCCACCACGCCCAACTAATTTTTTTGTATTTTTAGTAGAGATGGGGTTTTGTGATGTTGGCCAGGCTGGTCTTGAACTCTTGGCCTCAAGTGATCTGCCCACCTCAGTCTCCCAAAGTACTGGAATAACAGGCATGAGCCACTGCACCCGGCCACATGGTCACATTTTGATGTTAAATTTAGTGTCACAATCTGAGCAATTTTGTTCATTTAAAGCAAAAGAGAATAAAGAAGGGACAGATTACTAAATAAAGATAGTCTGGAAATCCACAGTCATTAATGCTATATTAATCCAGCACCTGAGTGGGACATTACCTTTATTGCAGGTCCAGGAGCCACGTCGTCCAGGACATGTGCACAAATGTTGATCACCTTCAGCAGGTGGGAGAAGAGCTGCTCCACCATGGGCACCAAGGCCCGGTCCCCCAGGGCTGGCCAGACCTCCTCTTGTTTGGTGGCTGCTGGGTTGGCTTCTTCTTCAGAGGCCCATGAACTTCTCAGAGATTTAGGAGCACTGGCTGTGATATGAGCACAGACATTACCTCTCTAGCCCAATAGCATGGGAAGGACAAATTGCTTCAGGAACTGAAGTCATTTAAGACCCTAATCTATGTTGAGAGTTGGCCAGACATCTGTGCCTGATATTCAACTGATAAGCCAAACTCAAACTGAAACTGATGTCTTCCCCACAAATCTGTGTTCCCAATTTCCATGACTGTCACCACCACACACCTGCCCAGGATGTGAAGTCATCCCAGGTTTCTTGGTCTTCACAACCGAAGTTCAGTTGGTGACCCAGGCCTGGCAATTCTGCCTCCTTCATTCTCTTACGATCAGTGTCTTCCCTACAATCCCAAAGCCATTATCTTGGTTTAGACTCCCCATCTCTTGCCTTAGCGTCAACATTAATCTCCTGAGTCTTTCTACCTTCTCTTCCAGCCCATATTCAAGTTGGCTGAATGATCTTATTAAAATACTCATCTTTTAGTCCCTTTCACGAAACTCTCCTATAGCCTCCTAAAGCAAAGAACACAGGTCCCGATTCTTTCGTGGAGATTGGTACTTCTCCCAAAATCAATTTCAATGGACTCCGTCTTCCTTGCTGGCCACATCCTCCGTTATCATCGCCAAGGTGCTGCACCCTCTCCCTGTTGTGCCCTTTCGTGTGAGCCCATAAATCTGCCCAAGGAGAGTGATCATGGCCACTCTCTGTGACCACTGCACTTTTGTTTACATGTATCTCCTCTAATCTAAAACCAACTTGAGAATGGAGTCCATACTTTATCCTTCCTTACCATCCCAGTGCCTGAGGCAGTACTGGCATATGGTGCCCACTGAGATGAAATTCAAAATGAGTTTATTTGTAGTTAACTGAGGGGCTATACTGGGAAGAGGCCACTTTAAATTACTCAGCACAGAACAGGTGCCAACTGCATGTGTTTATGCATATAGGTAACATCTGAAATTTGACTAAAGGGACAAGCCATCACTGGCAACGACCTTTCAGTATTTTCCCCTCATATGCTCACCACCCCCACTCCCCCTAAGGAAATCAAAATCCAAGCCTCGGAGTCCCTGCTTCAACTCAGTACCAGTACCTGCAAGCAAGTTTCCGGCCAAAATCAAAGCATCTTGATGGGCTGAGAGATCCAATGGGAACCAAGCCGACGAGAGCAGGGTCAGAATCATTGTGGCCATCCCAACGGTACAGCTCTTCCTAGACTCATCTGAGGCACTCAGGGGAGGCACTCTGGAAGCAGACATTTGCAAGGTCAAATTACAGAAAAATTTCAAGCAAACAACAGTCTTCCTTTCTCTTGCAATTCCAAGAGAAAAGCGTGTCACAATATGTTTTATACCAGCTCAGAAACTGTTTTACTGTTAATCAACTAACAACTTTCCTATAAATCAAAGCTCCATAAAAATCATTTGAGAAATGAAATCAGGTAGTAGGTCTGAATAAAAGTACTGGGGCCTAAGTGTCCAATGAAGGAATGCTTCCACTAGGGTTCTGCTGAACTGGAGATGAGATAGCTACCCAGACATTTGGGCATCTTAATGCCATTGAATAAACAAGCCCAAAATAAAAGAGAATTGGCTGGGGTGAGCTCTTTATTACTATGGAAAAATAGTGTACTTGATACCCAATGGGGCAGGTCTGATGTGGTTAGTTTTCCTGATATTAATATTATCTTGGTTCCCCAATGGTATCCTTTAATACCCCATATCTTGTAGTAAAAGTTACTGGAAGACAAATTGCAATCTCATATAAGGAGGACTACCCAGGGCTCAATCCCCTAGAAAAGATAGTATAAGTCAAACTACCAAGAACTGAATCCCAACCACCTGAGGTGCTGACTGAGGATTAAGAGAATACAGAATGGGTATGGAGAACAGAACTCATAAATATCAACCCCTTGTGAACAGATACAGAAATGAGGATTATGGTGTCTACCCATATTTTCTTTTTTAGCACTTAAATCTATCTATATTTTAAATTTTAAAAAGTATTAGAACTGTATGTTTACTTGAATGAATTTTTAGCTTTCCTTAAATTAATACATTTTACTCCAGTGCCAAAGTTGCTCAGAAGTCAAGTCTACTGCTGGACCTACGACTAGAAACCATAGTTGCTCAGTCTATATATGAGGAAGGCGGGAAAGCAATCATTCTAGAGCAGAGAATGTAATCCACTTTAAGCAAATGTCAGTTGGTCATTCGCTGACACACACAAGAAATCTACAGGTTTACTTCTCAAATGTGATGTGAGTCACCAAAATCATGCTCAGTAATTGATACACAGAATGAAAGCTTATTCCTGAATGCTGGAGAAGACTTGAAATTATTTCCCAGATGCGAGTAGGGTCATCTACTGGGGGAAAATCATTTTTAAGTAAAAGCTATTAATGTAAGTACAGTAGTTCCTAAATCATCACCATTTCATATGTTAGGTCACATTTAAGTGAAAAAAGGTTCCTAAACTTCTAATACGCAGCAAATAATTCTGGAAAGAATCAAGCTAATGAGAAAAGTCTTTTGCCAGCATATGAAAATTCCCCTAAATGAACTTGAAGATCACACCTTCAAATTCCCAAAAATGCCTAAGAACATTTGGCATTCAGTTCCCACAGTTCCTGTCACTAGTCTCACACAACTAATACAGCAGAAACAAGTATTCCACCAGATATTTTTCCAAAAGCCAAACTGATAAAAGACTTAAAAAGAAAGAAAAAGGGCATCCTACTAACTACATTTATATTATACTGTTGTAGACAACTATTAATATATACTGAGGAAAATACATACCCACAGTGCCAACCTAAACTCCAAATGCAAACTGGGAAGGCAGTGGAAAGAAGACACAAAGCTTCACAGCATCCAAACTATAGAACAAAGAAACAATAAAATCACACCTAAACACCACCAAGGTTTATTGAATTATATCTCCTTTTACTCTTTATAAAAAGTACAAACAACGAGAACTGAGATCTGTGCATGATAACCACGGGATATCTGTCCCACCATGGTACAACTTCCTACTTTAGACAACTCAAATACATGTTATCGGAATGGCAATTATAGCCCAGTGAAGACAGGCTCCTGTGCTGCCCACACCCTGGAATGCTGTCCCACCCTTCCGCCTCTCAACTGCCCCTGCACAATCTTAGGAGCTGAGCTCCAGCTGATCACATTATCTCCCTGACCAGCCTGCAGAGACCGTAAGGGCAGGAATCCTGTTTTTACATTCCAAGCCTACAACAGTGTCTGACACATGTCAGCCACAATAAAAATAAATAAGCAAAGTTTACAATATTTTGAACAAATCAAGGGAAGAACAAAAAAAAAGCAAAGTTTACAATATTTTGAACAAATCAAAGTTTACAATATTTTGAACAAATCAAGAGAAGACCATACTGCAGACAGCCCAAACAATATTCAGTTTTCTATAACATGCAAGTATTTCTTTTGTCAGATAAAATAAAAACGTTTGGCTGGGTGCAGCGGCTCACACCTGTAATCCCAGCACTTTGGGAGGCCGAGGAGGGTGGATCACGAGGTCAGGAGTTCGAGACCAGCCTGACCAACCTGGTGAAACCCCACCTCTACTAAAAATACAAAAATTAGCCAGGTGTGGTGCCGCACATCTATAATTCCAGCCACTCAGGAGGCTGGGACTGGAGAATCATTTGAACCTGGGAAGCAGAGGCTGCAGTGAGCCAAGATCACGCCACTGCATTCCAGCCTGGGCAACAGAACGAGACTCTATCTCAAAAAATAATATTAAAAACAAAAAGGTTTAACCTGGTCACCAACAAATTAACATTACTTTCGTATATTATTTTTTCTGATGACAAAAGTTATACTTGCTCATTTTAGAAAATTTGAGAATACCTGAAAAATATAAAGAAGACAAAAATCATCCACAATCCCAAAATTTATTTTGGTGATTATCTGCCAATGTGAGGAATATATATGTAAATACTATTTTTCTTAACTGAAATCCGACTATACCCCCTACCAGGTTTGTATTCTACCTTTTTTCACTCAATATCACAATTCAGATTATATATCTCCATATTGTTAAAAATTCTCCAAAGCATCACACTATACACTAGCATATGTACATAATTTAATTGTTTTTGAATTCTTGGATATTATGGTTCTTTTCTAATGTCAGCAACATAAATTATTATTATAAAAATGTAAGGACGGGCATGGTGGCTCACGCCTGTAATCCCAGCACTTTGGGTGACCAAGGCGGGTAGATCACCTAAGGTCAGGAGTTTGAGACCAGCCTGACCAACACAGAGAAACCCCATCTCTACTAAAAATACAAAATTAGCCGGGTGTGGTGGCACATGCCTGTAATCCCAGCTACTCGGGAGGCTGAGGCAGGAGAATCGCTTGAACCCAGGAGGCGGAGGTTGTGGTGAGCTGAGATTGTGCCATTGCACTCTAGCCTGGGCAACAAAAGCAAAATTCTGTCTCAAAAACTAAAAATAAATAAAAAATGTAAATCACAAATATTTTTCGCTTAGTATATATTACCAGGTCACTGAGGTAATTATAATTGAGACATTTTAAACTTCTGATACATTACCAATGCAGGTGACAGTAGTTTTCTTTCTCTCTCTCTCTTTTTTTTTTTTTGGAGACAAAGTCTCGCTCTGTTGCACAGGCTGGAGTACAGTGGCTCCATCTTGGCTCACTGCAACCTCCACCTCCCAGGTTCAAGCGATTCTCCTGCCTCAGCCTCCCGAGGAGCTGGGATTACAGGCGCCCGCCACCACGCCCAGCTAATTTTTGTATTTTTAGTAGAGATGGGGTTTCACCATGTTGGCCAGGCTGGTCTCGAACTCCTGACATCAAGTGAGCCCCCACCTCGGCTTCCCAAAGTGTTGGGATTACAGGCATGAGCCACCACGCCTGGCTTATTTTCATTTTTATGTCTTCCTAAATTGGCTGAATTTTTTTACTTTCGGCATGTATTACTTTAATAATCAGAAAAAAATAGTTATTTACATTCCTGGAGTAAGCTAAGATTCTTTTTACAGAAACACAATTTCTTAGCAAGCCCCATAGATAAGTAAGAGCTCTAATACAAGCACCTCACCATAAGATGACCATACAACTAACTGGCCATACAAGTTACAAAAAATTATTATAATTTCATTAAGACCAATCAAGAAAGAGACTTACAGTGAGTGCTCTCGTGGTTGATGTGATCAGTTCATGAGAAACTGCTGCAATAACTCTTGAAAGGTTATTTTCCATAGTGACATCTGTTATGCTTGGTAGTAGGTTATAGCCTCTATATATTCTAATAAGAAAATACAGAGACTTAAAATATACTATTAAAACATATATTTTTAAAGATCAAATGGCATTTAATGGTTTAAGATTAAAGATTAAAAGAAGTTAAGCAGTCTCAACTTTTAAGTGAAAGAGGGCCTGAAAATAAATTTTGATCATTACGCCATAACAATGGCTGAATTTATTCCCTCCCTTCTTCTCAGTCCGCCCCGAACACTTTCGCTGCAGCCACACTCCCCTTACAGCATTGCCTACTATCTCTTTAAGTTGAAATAAAAGCTTCATGAAGTTACTCCTGCTTCCAAGAAAAAAGAAATTCCTTTCTCCACTTCTGAGCTCCCATGGCACTTTTCTGCATTCCCTTCACGGTACATGTAAATTTCTATCCCCCATTATAGTTATATTCAAACTCTAATTCCTTTAGAACACATGGAAAAAAGGCAAAAGATAAAATAAATTATAATACCCCAACGGTTTGAATAAAGCCAATCTGATTTTGAATCCCTCACAGTGTCTCGTCCACTGAGACACTCAACAAAACTAAGGAGATTATGATTTTAAGTTAACATGTGAATGCTAACAGATTAGGTAGCTAAGCAACACACTCTGCTACACAATTGGGAATCGTATCTGTCACGCAAGTCCCAATTAAGCACTGTTGAGTTGTGAAGAGGCCTGCTGAAGTTTGGAACTGGGAAACTTTTCAAAGTAGTAGTCACCAATTTTAATGATATCTCAGTTGGCATCTATTAATAAATATTCATCTTCTGAAATGACATTAAGAAGCAACAATTTATTCTAAGCCTATCAAATTCCTGATAATCAAATACTCTTTCACCGTTTCTACTTATCTTGAAGGAGTATTTATCCTGAATCTTTTCAAAGAGAGAAAATGCCAGTTCTGAGTTTAAACAAAGGAATTATCTGAAGGGGAAATATTAAGGGGGCCAAAGAAAATGTTTCCATGTGTCTTTGTTGTTGTTGTTTTGTGGCTTTTTTTTTTTTTTTTGAGATACAGTCTCACTCTGTAGCCCAAGCTGGAGTGCAATGGCACCATCTCGGCTCACTGCAACCGCTGCCTCCAGGGCTCAAGTGATTCTCATCCCTCAGCTTCCCAAGTAGCTGGGATTACAGGTGCCCACCACCACGCCTGAATAATTTTTTGTATTTTAGTAGAGGCAGGTTTTGCCATGTTGCCCAGGGTGGTCTTGAACTCTTGAACTCAGGCGACCTGCCCGCCTGGGCCTCCCAAAGTGCTAGGATTACAAGTGTGAGCCACCACGCCCGACCTTCCATGTGTTTTTTAAAGCAGTCTTTACATGAAAAAAAGATGTTATTTATTCAGGAATTATGACTTTGAAATGTGATAAGCTGAGTTCCTAATTCAGAAAAAAAGCATCAAGTGATCATTTAAGCTTAGAAGTCATCTAGTTCAAGTTCTGTAAAACACTGTTACTCAGCAGAAAAAGAGTATCATATAAAGCCAATTTTTAAAATAACATTTAAAAGACGAAATTGAAAAGCGCAAGTCTTATCCTTCTGCAATCTCCTTTGCAAGCTAGAATTCTGAAGATCATAGCTTCAATAAAGCACTCTGTCCTACTCACCTAAGAATCAGTTAAGCATGGGATATATGTGGCCATTTGACGCTATATTCAAAAGCTCCACAACAAATGTGAATGAGAGTCATTGCAAATCACGGAACTAGTGGATAGCCCTAAATAATACTGACTTTAATAGCCCGTTCACCTACAAATCAACAGGCATGATAGAATACAATCCTCTTTAAAGGTAACATAACGAAAGTGAAAATTTTTTAACAGATAATACGTGTCACACACAAAAATACAACTGTCAGCACATGAAATGTAATCAACAATTAAAAGATTTATGGTGTCACAGCTGTGTGACTGTGGCAGGGCTTAAATACAGAGGTGGTGTGGTCAATCCTCAGAATGACAATATCCTGTCAAAGGACTGACCTACACTCAAACATCCTGACCTAAAGCTTTTTTCTAGAAAATAAAATGTTTTCAATTAAAGCCTAAAGAAAGGCATCAGGAAAGGGCATTTTCCTGACAATGTGAGGACGCCACCGGCTCAGCATACCTGGTTATTGTGCTGACGGAGAAATGAGATGGAGGCTGCGTCTCATGCATGAGAAGTTTCAGGTAAACACTGCTTTGATCTCTTGCCACGGCCACTACTGGATCAGCTTGTCCTTGGTCACATTTATAAAACAGCTTTGGGACAAGCCTAATACAAAAGTAAGGTTAATTTGCTTAAGAAAGTAGATGAAACTCACCTGTGATAGACCACCCTCCCTGCAGGTGGCTAAGCCAACACCTCTGGTTACCAGCAGACATCACTTCTCGCCCCCTTTCTCAGGTGGCATTCTTCAAGCACATGACAGCATCATCTCCAATCTCAGGGTCACTCTCTGATGCACCCACTCTGACATAACTGGGTGCTGTACTTTCTTTTTTCTTTTTTTGAGACAGACTCTCACTCTGTTGCCCAGGCTGGAGTGCAGTGGCACAATCTTGCCTCACTGCAACCTCTGCCATCCAGGTTCAAGTGATTCTCCTGTCTCAGCCTCCTAAGTAGCGGGATTACAGGTGCCTGCCAACGCGCCTGGCTAATTTTTGTAGTTTTAGTAGAGACGGGGTTTCACCACCTTGGCCAGGCTGGTCTTGAACTCTTGAACTCCTGACTTCATGATCCACCTGCCTCAGCCTCCCAAAGTGCTGGGATTACAGGCATGAGCCCCCGCGCCCCGCCGGGTGCTGTATTTTCTTTTGTCTGTCATTAAATTAAGTCCCTTTTTATCCATACTATTAAATGCTTTAATTAAAAACTAACTTTGAAAGTTCTTTTTCTAAACCTTTTGATCAACATCAACAAGTGCTGAACATCTGTCCACAGAGTACTAAGCACAGAGCAGGTCTGAGTGCCAGTTGCATCCCTTAGGCACTTTTGCAATTCTGTCTGCAAAATTGTCCCAAACACTCCCAGATGGCAAAGCTTAAGCTGAGATTCCTAACAAATCTAAACTGAATTCAAATGCAGAACATGGGTAACATTTTCCTACAAAAACAAAAGGGCTTATATCTGCCATCATTACTCAGTAATACTTTCAGAAACAATCAACTATTTTATCATATTGGTCTGCAAACCCCAATATCTTTAATTAAAGTCTTTTTCCTCATGGAGACTTGATCATGAGTACAATTTTTTCTAGAATATAAGAAGTAACTATTGGCTGGGTAGGGTGGCTCACGCCTGTAATCCCAGCACTTTGGGAGGCCGAGACAGGGGAACCGCTTGAGACCAAGAGTTCAAGACCAGCCTGGCCAACATGGCAAAACCCCATCTCTACTAAAGATACAAAAATTGGCCAGGCATGGTGGCACATTCCTGTAATCCCAGCTACTTAGGGGGCTGAGGCAGGAAAATCGCTTGAACCCAGGAGGCAATAGTTGCAATGAGCCAAGATTCCACCACTGCACTCCAGCCTGGGTGACAGAGTGAGACTCTGTCACCACAAACAAACAAACAAAAAGAAGTTGCTATCATTTGCAGAAAATGGTAAAGCTGAAAAATTTCTGAATAGGCAAGTCATACAAACCTTTAAGTAAATGAAAAGTGTGTCTCACAAGTAATCAAAGAAATGCAAATTACAATGATGAAAACAAAAAAGAATATGCACCAAAATGTAATTTTGGTTTTCTTTCAGTAGTTTGATTACAAAGATTATCTCCTTTTTTATATTTTCCTTAAATTTTGTTCATTTAACATGTATTACTTTCAAAAGAAGGTAAGTTATTTTAAAAAGAAATATCAGCCAGGTGTGGTAGGTAGCTCACGCCTGTGATCCCAGCACTTTGGGAGGCCGAGGCAGGTGGATTACTTGAGGTCAGGAGTTTGAGATCAGTCTGGCCAACATGGTGAAACCCCATCTCTACCAAAAAATACAAAACTTAGCTGGCAGTGGTGGCTCTCCCCTGTAATTCCAGCTTCTTGGGAGGCTGAGGTGGGAGAATCACTTGAACTTGGGAGGCAGAGATTGTACTAAGCTGAGATGGCACCACCACACTCCAGCCTGGGCATCACAGAGTAAGACCTTATCTCAAAAAAAAAAATAAAAACTAAAGAGAAGTATCAACTTCTGCCCAAACAACTGACATATATTTAACTTTTTTTGAAATATTTGTATTGGTGAGAAGAATAAGGCACAATCACATTCTGGTAGTGGGAGTATACTTTGGTATGTTTCTGCTGTATGTTCTCAGAAGTGGGAGCTGAGCTGTGAGTATGCAAGGGCATCCAGAGTGGTATAATAGACATTGGAGACTCACAAGTCGGGAGGCTGGGAGGAAGGCGAGGGACAGAAAACTACATATTGGGTACAAGATACACTACTCGGGTGACAAGTGTACTAAAATCTCAGACTTCACCATGCAACCAAAATTCAGCCATGTAACCAAAAACCACTTGTACCCCAAAAACTATTAAAATTGTTTTAAATGTGTATATGTAGAAAGAGAGAAAGAGAAAGAAAGAAAAAAAGAAAGAAAGAAAGAAAGAAGAGAGAGAGAGAGAGAGAAAGAAAGAAAGGAAGAAAGAAAGAAAGAGACAGACAAGAAAGACAAGAAAGACAAGAAAGGAAGGACGAACGATGGTATGTTTCTGAAGAGCAGTTTTACAGTAAGTACCAAAAATTATTTAAAAATCCACTTCTAGGTTATCTACTCAAGAGAAATGAAAACATGCCTATACAAAATCTTGTAGACAAATGTTCACAGTACCATCATTCATAAATTGGCCAAAACATGAACTCAATAATATCCATCTGATGGATAGATAAAATATGGTATTCATATAATACTCTCACCAATAAAAATGAACAAACTACCGATACATACTATAACAAGAGCCAATCTCAAAATTAAGTAAAAGAAGCCAAATGCAAAAGTCCATTTATATTATGACCCCAGTTCTATAAAATGTCCAGAAAATACAAATCTTTGTTTTCAGACAGAGTCTCTCTCTGCTGCCCAGGCTGGAATGCAGTGGCACGATCTCTGCTCACTGCAAACTTCGCCTCCCAGGTTCAAGTGATTCTCCTGCCTCAACCTCCCAAGTAGCTGGGATTACAGGTGCATGCCACCACACCCGATTAATTTTTGTATTTTTAGTACAGACAGGGTTTCACCATGTTGGCCAGGCTGGTCTTGAACTCCTGACCTCAAGAGATCCACCCACCTTGGCCTCCCAAAGTGCTGGGAGTACAGGCATGAGCCACCGTGCCTGACAAAAACACAAATCTTAAGGGACAGAAATAGATCAGTGGCTGCCTAGGAGTGGGGGCGGGAACCGGAGGTTACTGCAATGGGCCCAAGGACCTTTGGGGTGATAGAAATGTGATAAAATTGAAGTTTACAATACACTCAAAATGAGTAGGTTTCAAGAAATGTAAATTATACTGCCATAAAGCTATTAGAAAATTTGTTTTAAATTCAAAGCCTGGCCAGGCACGGGGGTTCACACCTGTAATCCCAGCACTTTGGGAGGCTGAGGCAGGTGGATCATGGGGTCAGGAGTTTGAGACCAGCCTGGCCAATATGGTGAAACCCTGTCTCTACTAAAAATACAAAAATTAGCTGGGTGTGGTGGCGTCCACCTGTAATCCCAGCTACTCGGAAGGCTGAGGCAGGAGAATAGCTTGAACCCGGGAGGCGGAGGTTGCAGTGAGCCGAGATAGCGCTTGGGCAAATGAGCAAGACTTTCTCTCAAAAAAAAAGAAAAAACAAAAAAACAAAATTCAAAGCCTGGGCTGCTAACTCAACTTCCAGGAATTCTCGGAAAAAGAAAATCGTACACAAACATTATGTACAATAGTTAACTGCCAAAAAAAAATTTATGTAAAATTTTATCACAACCACATAGTAAAACAATGACCCATCACTAAAATTACTGTTTCATAAGATAACAGAAAAATGCTAATAAAATATTAAGTGAAAATTGTCAGGTTACACAATTGCATGTAATTTTGACCCCATTTTGAATAAGAAACTCATAAAAAGTATATAGCAAAATATTAACAGTGATTACTTCCAGGTGGTAGCAGAATTGAAGGTGGTTTTTTTTCTTCTTAGTGCCATTCTCTATAGTCCAAAATTTTTACAATGAAAATGCATTACTTTTTACAATGGATGGTTAGTATTTTGTTTTTTTAATTATAATTTTATACTTTTTTGGATTTTTTTTTCTTGATAGTTTAAGAACAGAATAGCTGAAATGAGCTCAGATTCAGGAATACTGCTCTACATCCTTGGAATTCTTCCCTCTCTTTCCATTCTCATACCTTTTAGTACTTCAACCAAAAAAGTAAAAGAGATAAAATACTGGTAAATACCTAATTAATGATGCTGCAGCAACATGTCGCACTCTGGGGTCTTCATCCCCAAGCAAATGGATGACAACATTATTGAGCACTCGTTCTTGCAGTTTTAAAAGCTTTAGAGAGAAGGATAATAAAAATAAACACAATCTTGTATTTGACTAAATTTTAGGTAACATATTTTGGAAAGCTAGTGAGAAAGAACTCAACATTGCTAGACTTAAATCCATATGACACAATTATAACTTTCATGATATAAACTGTGAAATAAACAGATCTAAAACATGACGAATGCATTTAGAGAAATTCCACAAGGAAAGCCTCACTTTCACCTCCTTGAAGGTAAAACAGCATCTCACAAAAATAAGCCGCTTACCCCTGTATAATGATGAGCCCCTCTGTGTAAGTTTTCTGCTTTTGCCTCCAAAAAGCTCACCAGCCTAACAAAAGAGCACATTTAACAATAAATCATTTAGTTACTCAGTAAACACTAACCGCCAGCTTGCTTCAGAGCAGGCTCAGTCAGGGGCCCTGGAAAGCCCTTGGGCAGCACTTACTCAAGACAACAGAAAAGGCTGATGGCTTTAAATAAATAGAGGTGGCATTCCTCTCACAACTCCAGACTCAAGAAGACAGTACTCAGTAAACTGTTTTTCTTTTTCTTCAAAATAAATACTATTTCAAAAGACTCTGTAAGTCCCGTACAGAATTGGCTCAAACCACACAGAAGGGGCGAGCTGGGCCCTCCATAACCTGCTATCTTGCTGCCCACTCACGCATGCTCAGCGAACCTATCTGTGGGTGGAGCCAAGAACAGTCCCAGATTTATAAACATTTTAAGGATTAAATAACCCACAAGGGCTCTATAAAAGGTGGGTGGGGGGGGGGAAAAACACCTGAATTATAAAAATTTCCCTTCTAAAATAAAGTACTGACAGAAAACTTCTCCTGCCAAAACTTTACTCTCAGAAAATGAAAGTTCCAACACAGCTCAACGTTTTTTTTTTTGTTTTTTTTTTTGAGACGAAGTTTCGCTCTGTCGCCAGGCTGAAGTGCAATGGCCACGATCTCGGCTCACTGCAACCACAGCTCACATTTTTTAATTGCAACAAAATATAAACCAGTTGTCTTGCCTAGGTTCAGTATAATGATGAGTATATTCTTTTTAAACAAGCAGAATTAACATAAGCTACATTTTTTAAAAAGTTTAAGACAAAGATGAAAAATTCTAAGCTCTTTTATTCCTACTATCCAGAACACTTAAATGACTAGGACTATCCAAAAAAAAAAACTACTCTTCTATTTATCTTTTAAAATTCTAGGCCAGGCACAGCTGCTCATGCCTGTAATCCCAGCACTTTGAGAGGCCAAGATTGGAGGATCAATCGAGCCCAGGAGTTTGAGACCAGCCTGGGCAATATAACAAGACCACATTTCTACAAAAAATAAAATATTAGCCAGTGTGATGGCACACACCTATTGTCCTAGCTAACCAGGAGGCTGAGGCAGGAGGACCACTCAAGTCCTGGAGTTCAAAGCTGCAGTGAGCTATGACTGTGCTACTGCATCCAAGCCTGGGCAACAGAGCAAGATCATGTCTCTAAATAAATAATAAAATAAAATAAAATACACGCATAGAGCAAGGTTCAGCAAAAAGCCACTGGGAGGAGAAAATCACTGTCATCTACCTAAACTACTCAGATTTCTGATGGTCAGGGTACTTGATAGCATCATTCCTTAAAGCAAGTGACCCCAGGACTTTCAATTGAGCTTAGTTCATGAAATCTAATGGACATGACTCACTTACCTGAAGTCGATCTCCGCAAGGGTTTCCAGAAGCTCTGTCCTCACCAGCCAATAGGAACTGTTCCTCAGAGTCAGCACGTCGATGATCAGCTGCAGTCCTAACTCACTGTAGCTGCTGCTGCAGAGACTCATGACACAATGCTGGAACACAAGGTCCGAGGTAAGAGGGCAGCAGGTTAGTCCCACTCAGTACCCGCGTCTTGACAGTTTGAGAACTGTCAGTCTTCAACACACGATGTTCTGGGTTTAACTGCAACCAGGATGTTGCACTTTTCCCACACCTCTCAAGAACATTGATGGTATATATTTTATCTCTGTAAATACAAGCTTTAAAGTGAATGTGTCCCTTTCACATAACTGGTTCTTTTTTTCTTCCATTTCTGCTTATGTCATGGTTTCAACTCTCAAACGGCAACTTCACAAACATTGATCAGTTACAAAGGGGCCTGCCGCACAGCCCCAACACCGCTTCTAAATAAATCGCAGACCCAGGGTAAGAACAAGGGACCTACACCAAGGACCACCCCACTATATCACTATGTACTCCAAGGCATGGGAGAACAGAATAGGCCCCTACTGCTGTAACCCTCCCCGGCAGCCTCAGGCACCCAGGGGCACCATCACATGCATGGCTGACACATAGACCCCCAGCTAGCCACAAGACTGAGCTGTTAGCACGCTTCCTTCTGCTCAAGACAGACACAACTGACTGAAACAAAACCTGGAAACTAGGGAAAAATTACTGTCAGGCATGACATTTTAAAAGGGGGAGGTATCGCACAAATTTGACAATTCTAAGTTTTTTGCTTTAATTTTTACTAGTTAATTTTGACTCTTGTTGACTGGCCAGTTGTGACTTACAAGCCAGCTGGTATGGAAAGGTTCAACACGCTATCACTTAAAGAATTGGGGCTATTCCACTTCATATAAACACAGAGGTGGGGTAAATAATCCCTAAGGCTCACTTTAACTCTTACTACACTATGGGCCTAACACAGTGGTTTTTGGTTTTTTTTTTAATTCAACTGATTATTATTACTATTATTTTTGAGACAGTCTCACTCTGTTGCCCAGGCTAGAGGGCAGTGATGCAGCCACGCCTCACTGCAGCCTTAATCTCCGGGACTCAAGTAATCCCCCCACCTCAGCCTCCCGAGTAGCTGACACTACAGGTATGCACCACCACGCCCAGCTAATTTTTTTTTTCTTTTTAATTTTCTGTAGAGACAGGATCAACCATGTTGCCCATAGTCTTGAACTCCAGGGCTCAAGCAATCCTTCCACCTTGGCCTCCCAAAGTGCTCAGTTTACAGGCGTGAGTCACCGTGCCCAGCATATTCAACAGACTTTCCATGTAATGATAGGTTATTTCTAAATATATCCTTTAGGAAGAGGTCTATTTCAAACAAATATTCTGAAAATTAAAACTTACACTGAAGTTTATGAAGCATTAACTTTACTGGCAATGTTTTCTTTCTAAAGCTGAGAGATGGATACATGGTGGATATTACTGGTTACAGCTTTAGAGTGTATGGAAATACTTCCTATTAAGCTCCAATTTTAACTGTAGCAATGATAAAATGTATACTAAGTGAAGAAATGGTTCCACAGAAGATTATGCTCACCCTCACAGCTGTACAAGCCAGCTTGCAAGTAACAGAAGACTCATCCTTCAGTGTTTTCCGCAGCAAAGGAATGCAATCCGCCAAAGAAAATGTATTTCCTAACCAGAAGAACAAGAGACAAACATCATCATGTACACTTAAACCTTAGTAAGGATATCTAGAAAAAACACAGCTGAAAAACTGGCTATTACCTGTCAGGGTTCTAATGGCGCCCATCCAATCTCCCACGTGGAAGCGGGACCTGCTGAGGATGGAGCAGATGAGGGTCCCACAGAGAATGGCAGTGGCTCCTCGAACCTGTGGGTCTCCATGATCGATGTAGTTCAAGATATCTGAGACATATTGTTCCTCTGTGGAGATAAATTGCCCAGTCATGGAACAATTTCCTACTATCAACTTTCTAACTCAAAACAAAAGCTTAATTCTCAGGAAAGAGAAAAAGAGGTGTGAAGAGAAGATCCAAATTCAGAAATGACTTCACTATAATAACCCTAAGTGATTAAAAAAAAAAAAAAAGTTTCAGGATTTAAGGATTACAGATTATCATATTGCCAATATGCCCTTAATACCACAAACTTTCTGGATTGTAATTCTAGGTTGTCAGATAGTAAATCTGATTAAAATTCCAGATTCCACTTAAAAAAAGATTAGAAAAAACCCTATATATAAACCTTACCTCATATAAATTCAAAAACACAAGTGTACCCTCTCACCCAAAGAAGAAGAGAGAGCGAGAAGGTGCCATAATAAGCATGGGCAGGGTGGAGACACGGGTCCACTGCTGCCTCAGCCAGTCCTGGTTCCCACTCACCCCGAGTGTGAATGCCTGGCCTGGCTGAGTGTGACTCAGCGCCACCGTCACCATGCACAATTTGTGCTTTAGGTTGAAACCCGACGCATATATAAGTTGGCTCTTACGTGCTGAGGTTTCTATTTTTTTCCTCTATGGGTTTCATCTAAAGAGAAACCATGAAACAAAGAACTTCACTATTCATGTGTTTTCTGAAGAGCTACAACGCGGGTCAAATATCCCAAATAAACTCAAATCACCGCTCTAAAACTAAAACAGTCAATACTGAAATCGTTTTTACAATAATGATTAAATCTGAGAAAATAAGATGTGAACTTTTAACATACCAGGGTATTCCGTGGTGTCAAGAGGAACTTTATAGAGTTTGCTGAAGAAAGATTCCGGGTGGAGGGCCACAGCTGCTCCCACACAGCTGAGGGCCAGGGCCTTCACGCTGACCCTCACATCCCTGTCCGGAACCAGCACTGCAAAGACATCACCCAAGCCACCTTCAGCCTCAAACAACAGATTGTTTTCAAATGAACAAAACCAGACCCAATAACCTACCTGTTCCCATCATTTCCTCCCTTCCCCTTGGCTAGTGAAAACCAAACTCATCCTCAGATTCTACTGCCCCTGCTGCACACAGTACATAGACGGGCACCAAGTTGAACTCTGAAACCTAGTTATTTCCTTCAACTCTGCACGTCCCCTTTTGTACTCACCATTTTTTCCCCCTGTTAGCAAAAACGAAGCAGACAAAAGGCGGACACAATGGACAAGAGGTGGAGAATCATCATCACTGGACTGTCCGATGTCACCTTTGATGCGACAAGGCTAGAAAAGACACAATGACACTTGTTTGTCTCATACTCAACCAATACATTCATGCATTAGTTCATTCAACAAATAGTCCTAGAGCAGCACTTACACTGGGTGCTGGGGATAAAGAGATGCCCTGGTCTGTGCTCATGTGCACACCTGACCTCACAGAGACCATGGCCAAGCAGAAACCGACAAGTCAGAGGAAGCAGGACACAGGGTCACGGGGCTGTGGCAGGGGATAAATGCAGCATGCAGGGAGGGTGGGCACAGTAAGAAGGCACCTGACACTAGGCATTCAGGAAAGGCTGCTCTGGAAGCAAAGCATGAGTGGTCTTCTACAGGACAAGCAGAAGCTACTCAGGGAAAGGCAACAGCCTGGGGAAGCTCAAAGCTAAGAGGAAGTGGGCCTGGTAGACAGGGAGATGCCAAAGGCTGTAATTCTGATTGCTGGGAGAAACTGTGAAAGGCTATTCCTTGCCCTTGAGGAATTAAAATTGAAGACAGTTACATTTACATGTAAAAAGATAATATAGGCCGGGCGCGGTGGCTCAAGCCTGTAATCCCAGCACTTTGGGAGGCCCAGACGGGCGGATCACGAGGTCAGGAGATCGAGACCATCCTGGCTAACCCGGTGAAACTCCGTCTCTACTAAAAATATAAAAAACTAGCCGGGCGAGGTGGCGGGCGCCTGTAGTCCCAGCTACTCGGGAGGCTGAGGCAGGAGAATGGCATAAGCCAGGGAGGCGGAGCTTGCAGTGAGCTGAGATCCGGCCACTGCACTCCAGCCTGGGCGACAGAGCGAGACTCCGTCTCAACAAAAAAAAAAAAAAAAAAAAGATAATATAAACAGAGACTTTTAAAACAGTTCAATAGAACCAAAACATGAAACCGTGCAAGGCCATACGCAGCCATCAAATGAATGGTTCCAGAAATCAGACAAGGAAACATTCAGTACAGAACAGATTGCTCTGGGGCACACTCTCAAAGGAGGCAGAACGCAGGCAATTCTTAATGCTGTGGGTAGCACCTGGGAAGGCGGAAAACAACAGGCCTGGGAAGAGCTGGTATTTGAAGGGGAAATTTAAAAGCCCAGGGACGGGAAAGCAATAAAGTAGACAGTAGCCAGGGCGATTTTAAATCCTCACACAAGCTCAGAAACACCAAGTTGTCTCAAGCCTATGTCCCTCACCTTGTTTTCTTGATCACCCGGTTCAGTAGCTTCATCTCTCAACACAAATTTATCAACACTGCTGTCAGAAGGCTGCCTGCTGTGACTCATGTTTTTCAATAAATGTGCTTGTTGAAGGGCTTTAAAAACAGAGAAATTGAGATTAAGTGACAAATTTCCACTTAAAATACAATTATACATTTATGCTAAGATAACTCAAAAGCATAAGATTTAGATCAAGAAAAAGCATGATTATTCCTCAATTGGTCATTTTCATCAGCTATTCAGAACTCAGAAAACAATATCAAAGGATTTCTTCTTGATAGCAAAGATATACTTAAGATGTCCAGGGCTGAATACAAGACCACTTTGTAGCGCGTCCCCTGTGGTCCACATACCCATGGAAGAGTTCCTGAAGGCCTCCGAGGCTGCATCAGGAAGAACACCTGTGGCTTCCTCATCTTCATCCTGGGGCTGTCCAATCTGCAGGCCCAAATACTGGTTGTCGGTACCGTCTAACACCTAAAGGGTTCAAGGGGGGGCTGTGAGAATTTTGAAGTGTGATCACCAAGAGACAAGCCCTCCAACATGGAAATGCAACGAGGAAAGAGCACATTTTACACACAGAACACAAATGTACTCATCTGTCATTTATTTCAATGCGCAGAAATGTGTGCATGGAAACTGCTAAGAGCTTACTGATCACTCATTCCCACTACATTATGAAAAGTTCTATTAGCTCTAAAAACTCCAAAAAAATTCCAATGTGGACATTTCTTTTTAATATAAAAAAGAAAAAACCCATACAAAAATATTTGTCTTCACAAACAAATTTTACAGCAAGTTGGAAATACGAGGACAAAGTTTTAGACAAAAACCTAACAATATAACAGGTTATCTCCTAAATTGCAAAGACTAAATCTACTCAATTTAGGGCATGGTATTTCATATGTCTAGCTATATGGGCTCAACTTGGGGCATGATTCCACATCACAAGTTGTTCCATGTCCACTTGAAATGTCCTGTGTAATTTACCTAAAAAACTGAGCAATGGACTCTAAAACTACCAGCAAATTATTACCAAAATATTATTTTATTAAGTTTGCTAACTATTATACTATTAAGTAAAACACTCAATGATATAAATGTTTTAAATTAAAATCAGAATGTAAAAGCAACTCCATTTCTGGGTATTTAGCCAAAAAAATGGAAAGCAGTCTCCAGGAGATATCTGTACACGCATGTTCATAACAGCATGATTCACCATAGCTAAAGCATGAAAGCAATACAAGTGTCCATGGACAGAGAAATGGAAAAGCAAAATGTGGCCTATCTATACAATGGAATAGCATTTGGCCTAAAACATTAGGAAGTTCTAACACAGGCTACAACATGCATGAGCTTTGCGGACATTATGCTAAGTAAAACAAATACTGTGTGACTCCTAAAGTATATGAGAACCTAAAGTAGTCAAATTCAGAAGACAGAAAGAAGAATGGTGGTTGCCAGGGAGTTGGTGGGGAAGGAAGAATACAGAGTTCAATGGGCACAGAGCTTCAGTGTCACATGATCAAAAGGTTACACAGATGGGTGGTAGCGATGATTCCATGACATTAGCTGTATACGTAAAAAATGGTTAAGAAGGGCCGGGCGCGGTGGCTCAAGCCTGTAATCCCAGCACTTTGGGAGGCCAAGACGGGTGGATCACGAGGTCAGGAGATCGAGACCATCCTGGCTAACACGGTGAAACCTCGTCTCTACTAAAAAATACAAAAAACTAGCCGGGCGAGGTGGCGGGCGCCTGTAGTCCCAGCTACTCGGGAGGCTGAGGCAGGAGAATGGCGTGAACCTGGGAGGCAGAGCTTGCAGTGAGCTGAGATCAGGCCACTGCACTCCAGCCTGGGCGACAGAGCGAGACTCCATCTCAAAAAAAAAAAAAAAAAAAAAAATGGTTAAGAAGGTAGATTTTATGTTACACATATTTAACCACAGTTTTTACAACTGAAAATAAAATGGAGTATAAAACAACACAGACTTGTACCAAACGTTATTAGACTATCCATGAGGGTTTCTTGTCCACTAACTCAGAGATGAGAGGTCCTTACACCTATGCTGCTATAAAATGGGAAATGTTGTAAAAGTTTTTTGAAAAGCCAAAAGTTCTTAAAATAATGCACAGTATTAATCACATTTCATTAAGACCACAGATCTGTTTATAATAGGCTCCTTAAGGATTTTTAAAAATAATTATTTAACCAGGGCCCAAAAAGGCCTTAAAAAATGTAAAATGCACTCAATTTTAGCAGAGTTCATATAATCAACTATTCCAATTTTTTACCTCAGTGTTCAACAGAAAAGACACTAAGCTGTTCCCTTCAGTGAAGGTATCGGAAGAGGTCAAGCTCTCCATTAGTGATCTAAGCTGTGCTGTCATTAGGGGTATTAGACAAGAAGAGAACAAGCAGGAGGGTTCAGGTCTGGGTCTCCAGGGAAGAGCTCAAAAGATGGCAGACAGTAGGGTCGGGCATGGTAGCTCACAAATGTAATCCCAATACTTTAGGAGGCCGAGATGGGTGGATCACTTGAGGTCAGGAGTTTGAGACCAGCCTGGCCAACATGGTGAAACCCCGTCTCTACTAAAAATACAAAAATTAGCTGGGTGTGATGGTGCCCACCCGTAATACCCAGCTACTCAGGAGGCTAAGGCGGGAGAATCGCTCGAGCCTGGGAGGCAGAAGTTGCAGTGAGCTGGGAACGTGCTACTGCACTTTATTTTTTTATTTTTATTTTTTTGAAACGGAGTCTCGCTCTGTCACCCAGAGCAGTGTCACGATCTCGGCTCACTGCAACCTCCGCCTCCTGGGCTCAAGCAATTCTCCTGCCTCAGCCTCCCTAATGGCTGGGCTTACAGGCACGTGCCACCACACCCAGCTAATTTTTGTATTTTTAGTAGAGACGGGGTTTCACCATGCTGGCCAGGCTGATCTCGAACACCTGACCTCAAGTGATCCGCACACCTCAGCCTCCCAAAGTGCTGAGATTACAGGCATGAGCCACTGTGCCCGGCCTCCACTGCACTATAGAGTGAGACTCTGTCTCAAATAAAAAATAAAAGATGGCAGGCCCTTCTGCCCACTTACAATTTCAGAACTGTCTGAAGGGGTGACAGCTGAATCAGGCCCTTCGGTGGTGGTCTGGGAACTGTCGCTGATGGGCGAGGAGGCCTGGGTCCCATCATTCAGGTCCATGGCAGGGTCAGATGGGACGGCGCTGACCTGGCTGGAGCTGTGGCTCAAGATATCCTCCTCATCCCCATCAGTGGCAGAGCTTGTCAAGTCACAGCTGGCCAGATCCACTGAGTCCGCCTGCAGCGTGTGCTGTGACCGTGGCTGCTCTGTGATGATGTCGTGACCTGCTGACCCTGGAGTAGAAACCCCTGAAGAAGTAGCCAGCTCTCCACTGATATCATCCTTCACTGAGGCTGCAGACAGAGAAACACTCATTTGTCAAATGGAGAGAGAAAACATTCAATATGGAATCAAAGGCTTGCAAAACAACAAAAAGTTCCACTGTCATCAAATGTTTTAACTGCATAGCATCCTGAAGACAGTGAAATCAGGACAGCAGTGCATCCTTCAAGTACCACTCACACTGCCTCTCACTACAGTACCCCTGTTAATAAAATAAGGCTTATCAGAAGGTAATATTCTCAAACGGTGTTTCACTGCAAAAACTGAAGTTCAAGTTCTTAACCAACGACTCCAAGCCCTGGCTAGGGCAATTCATAAAGACATTCGTAATTAAGGGGCAGCCTAGTCAGGGGCACAAAACTAGGCGGTCACAGACATGCACATCCTCTAAGCAAGCAGTGGTCAGAAACAACCGTAAACTCATCTCTCTGGGGTGGGCTTGCCTTCTTCCAAGCCATGTTCAAGATCTCCACTCCAGTCCTATTCTCCTGGAAGATAAACTTCTAACACATTTTCCTAGTTGACTTTTTAAATTACCATTTAAAAACAAAAAAGACTATATAGAAATCATGGCAAAAAGGTCAACACGAAGCTGTTGGCAGTGGTCACTCCTGGGCAGTTGGGGTTGGTAAGCGTGTGAGCTTTTACTAGTCTAGATCG
Source organism: Trachypithecus francoisi (assembly GCF_009764315.1). Taxonomy (NCBI): domain Eukaryota; kingdom Metazoa; phylum Chordata; class Mammalia; order Primates; family Cercopithecidae; genus Trachypithecus; species Trachypithecus francoisi. The sequence continues at coordinate 3,220,911 of NW_022681454.1, read as the reverse complement.
CTGTGATGTTTTATTGTTGTTTAATTTGTGTAATCAAAAATAAAATCTATTTTTATTTTGTAAATAAATAATTACTACTAGAATTATTCAGATTTTCCTCCCTAAATATTTAAGTGTTACTTTCAGTTCCAGCTAAAATATTCTTTTAGATAGGATTATACAACCAAAACCACCCTCATATAATCCAGTTATTAGTACCTTAAGTTAATCCTCATCATTTATAAAGTACACAGAGAATTTCATTAGATAACTATCTGTAACTGGCCAGGCACAGTGGCTCACGCCTGTAATCCCAGTACTGTGGGAGGCTGAGGCAGGCGGATCACTTGAAGGCAGGAGTTCAAGAGCAGCCTGGTCAATATGGTAAAACTTCGTTTCTACAAAAAATACAAAAATTAGCCAGGCGTGGTGACGGGCACCTGTAGTCCCAGCTACTTGGGAGGCTGAGGCAGGAGAACGGCTGGAACCCAGAAGGCGGAGGTTGCAGTGCGCCAAGAGCACACCACTCCACTCCAGTGACATTGGGTATCTGCACTGGGTGACAGAGTGAGACTCTATCTCAAAAAAAAAAAAAAAAAAAAGATAACTATCTGTAAACAAAGGCAGATTCTTTCAAGTTAAACTATCCATAGGCAATTTTTCATCCCATTTCCAACCCCCAGCATAACCCATCCAACTCATGAGATGTTTCGACATACCATCCCCTACTCACAAAGCCCTCTGCTTAAGGAGCATAAACCTAAATTTTAAAACAGTCTAAACCACAGAAAACAGCAAATATATGATGCAAACACCACAGACACACAAGCTTCAGAGTATTATGAAAGAAGCCCAAATATCCCCCATTTAAGCAACCTGGGTCTCCTGCTGCCCCCAGTTGTGCTGTCCACCAGGTGCAGGTGGACGGGCAGGAAGGGCAAGGGGTGGATGGCAGAGAGTGAAGGTCCACAGCAGTGGCTAACTAGTGAGAACTACCTGCAAAGGCAGAGCTGCTGACATCCGATCTCGATTCAGAGTCATCCTCCAAGGCTTCTTCTTCTCCTAAGAGCACTTTGCCTAGTAAAGAATGGACCAACATTCCTTTAGTTTGCTAAAAATAAGGATTTCAAAATTAAGTAAATGCACTCTAAAATGAAACTCATAAGAATATTTAATTTACTCTAATATGGTTTATCATCATATATAAGTATTTTTATACCTCTATAGTATTAAACACAAAGAATGTAGAGATGCTATGTTTAGAATGCTATTAAAGTTAATAAACCTATATGGAAAAAGTTAAAAGCAATGATTCTCAAAGTATACCACAAAACATTTTAATAATTAATATTTATTGACTTCGATTATTAAATAATCTATAGTACTACTTAAACTTAAAAATAGTAAGTTTTGGCCGGGCGCGGTGGCTCAAGCCTGTAATCGCAGCACTTTGGGAGGCCGAGACAGGCGGATCACTAGGTCAGGAGATCGAGACCATCCAGGCTAACACGGTGAAACCCCGTCTCTACCAAAAAAATACAAAAAACTAGCCGGGCGTGGTGGCAGGCGCCTGTAATCCCAGCTACTCGGGAGGCTGAGGCAGGAGAATGGCGTAAACCCAGGAGGCGGAGCTGGCAGTGAGCTGAGATCCGGCCACTGCACTCCAGCCTGGGTGACAGAGCCAGACTCCGTCTCAAAAAAAAAAAAAAAAAAGTAAGTTTTAACTGTAAAGACCCAATGCTATTGGCCTTTGAAATATTCATATCATAGCTCCAATGACACACCAGAATTTACACATAAAACTCTAATACCTAAAAGTCACTTTCATTTTATTATCTTTTAATTTTCTTGACTTTATGATTAACAATCAGAACTCAAGCATTATATGATCTGGAAGGATGAAATAATATTTCACTTGAAAGTTCTAAAAATATATTTTATTGTTCATCTTCAGAATTACATTAATGAGAACAAATGAAACCAACAGTCTTAATATGATTTAACTGAACTCATTAAATCTTTGCGGCTACATTACATATTAATGTCATTAAATGACACTATCAAAATAATTATTGGAAATTTCTAATTTCTGTTCTTCAAAGAATAAGTCAGAAGTATAACTTCCACAAACTTACAATGATGAAAAAAAATAGCAAAGGAAACCCAAAATCTAGGTTAAATTAACACAGCAACTTGGCCTATCTACTAAATAATAAGAAACTTTATTACAAACTAAGTTCTTCACCTTGAGAAATCAAATTAAATGCCAAAAAGGTGAATTCAGATCTTAACAAAAGCCATCTCTATCTTCCAAATCAGTGGTTTGCAAATATGTTCCACAGAGCCATCCCCAGGGTAATTTCCTCAAAGGCACAAGCACTAGGCTGCCCTCAGAAGAGAGGCTCCAGGACACCCCTGCCACTTGCACCCTAATCCTATATCCAACACAACTCTACTTTCATCTGTCTTAAAATTTGGGCAGATTGGTCGGGCGCGGTGGCTCAAGCCTGTAATCCCAGCACTTTGGGAGGCCGAGACAGGCGGATCACGAGGTCAGGAGATTGAGACCATCCTGGCTAACACGGTGAAACCCCGTCTCTATTAAAAAATACAAAAAACTAGCCAGGCGAGGTGGTGGGCGCCTGTAGTCCCAGCTACTCGGGAGGCTGAGGCAGGAGAATGGCATCAACCCGGGAGGCGGAGCTTGCAGTGAGCTGAGATCCGCCACTGCACTCCAGCCTGGGTGACAGAGCCAGACTCCGTCTCAAAAAAAAAAAAAAAAAAGTAAGTTTTAACTGTAAAGACCCAATGCTATTGGCCTTTGAAATATTCATATCATAGCTCCAATGACACACCAGAATTTACACATAAAACTCTAATACCTAAAAGTCACTTTCATTTTATTATCTTTTAATTTTCTTGACTTTATGATTAACAATCAGAACTCAAGCATTATATGATCTGGAAGGATGAAATAATATTTCACTTGAAAGTTCTAAAAATATATTTTATTGTTCATCTTCAGAATTACATTAATGAGAACAAATGAAACCAACAGTCTTAATATGATTTAACTGAACTCATTAAATCTTTGCGGCTACATTACATATTAATGTCATTAAATGACACTATCAAAATAATTATTGGAAATTTCTAATTTCTGTTCTTCAAAGAATAAGTCAGAAGTATAACTTCCACAAACTTACAATGATGAAAAAAAATAGCAAAGGAAACCCAAAATCTAGGTTAAATTAACACAGCAACTTGGCCTATCTACTAAATAATAAGAAACTTTATTACAAACTAAGTTCTTCACCTTGAGAAATCAAATTAAATGCCAAAAAGGTGAATTCAGATCTTAACAAAAGCCATCTCTATCTTCCAAATCAGTGGTTTGCAAATATGTTCCACAGAGCCATCCCCAGGGTAATTTCCTCAAAGGCACAAGCACTAGGCTGCCCTCAGAAGAGAGGCTCCAGGACACCCCTGCCACTTGCACCCTAATCCTATATCCAACACAACTCTACTTTCATCTGTCTTAAAATTTGGGCAGATTGGTCGGGCGCGGTGGCTCAAGCCTGTAATCCCAGCACTTTGGGAGGCCGAGACAGGCGGATCACGAGGTCAGGAGATTGAGACCATCCTGGCTAACACGGTGAAACCCCGTCTCTATTAAAAAATACAAAAAACTAGCCAGGCGAGGTGGTGGGCGCCTGTAGTCCCAGCTACTCGGGAGGCTGAGGCAGGAGAATGGCATCAACCCGGGAGGCGGAGCTTGCAGTGAGCTGAGATCCGGCCACTGCACTCCAGCTTGGGTGACAGAGCGAGACTCTATCTCAAAAAAAAAAAAAAAAAAAAAAAAAAAAATTTGGGCAGATTTCACTTAAAAAAAGGATTTTCCAGCTATAGCAAAACAGTTTGAAGACACAGCTCTAAATGGGGGAAAAAATACCAAAAAGGCTTAAAAGAGACAGGATATATCCCATGTCCTAGCCAGAAGAGGATAAACTAATCTCAACAATGTGAACCAGCCACTTTCTTTTTCACTGCCACTGGAAAGAGTGACTAAGAAACAAAGAAGTGTCAGTGTAACTGACTAAGTCCGAAAATCTCTCCTAATTCAAGAATATAGAGATTAATTTTTCCTAGACTCCTTTTGGCTTTTCAACAATGTTTCACTAAAATCTCAAACTTGATTAAGTATCTCATAATGTGATGACCCAAATATTATAGATTCCAAGTTCTTTCAAGAAATGTTTACTTAATTCAATGAAGGCTAGAATGTTATTCCTGTTAAGATCCCATTCAATACTGCAAATAATATTAGGCATTAGGCTCTCAATTAAACACTCAAATCATGACACAAAACAGGATCAGTCTTTTAAGATTTCAAAATAGAAAGTGACAGCAATTGTTTTCCTATGCAAATCCCCACTGGAAAAGAAAATAACTGGCATTGCAAAAGATAATATGCACCAAAACTATCAGAAACACTTTAATAAAAGTTAAGCTTTATCAGAACATTCTGATATGCACAAAGTTAGATATGGCTGAAAAATGATAACCAGGTCCAAATTAAAATAGCCCAACAAAGGAAACTTTTTTTTTGTTTTTTTTTAACGACACGAGGTCTCATTCTGTTGCCCAGGCTGGAGTGCAGTGGCGTGATCACAGATCACTGTGACCTCAAACTCCTGGGCTCAAACAATCCTCTTGCCTCAGCCTCCTGAGCAGCAGCTGAGGCTACAGGCACATGCCACCATGCCTGGCTGTTTTTTTGTTTGGTCTTGTTTTGGTAGAGACCGGGTCTCATGACGTTGCCCAGGCTGGAAAAGAAGCTACTTAATAATATTCCTGACTAATACTAAACAAAATTCACTGGGAAGATAAGTTAACTTCATAAACTATAACAACACATTCCCTAAGGCAGGTATGGGCAAACAACAGCCTGCCTGTTTCTGTAAGTAAAGTTCTACTGGAACATAGCTGGCCAGTAGCTCGTGTATTGTCTACAACTGCATTCCTGCCACAGGGCAGAGCTGAATGGTTGTAAAAGAGACCATATGGCCCATAAAGCTAAGATGTTTACACTCTGTCCCTTTACAGAAAAAGTCTGCTGACCCTGAACATTAGAAATTTATGATGCATTCAAAATTTATGACAAAGCAATTCTGATACGAAAGTAATTGTTAAAAGCCACCCTATAAAACTATTCAGGCCTGGTTATCAGATTCCAGCAACATTCACACATATAATCACTCCACTGAGAAGATATATACATACATACAGTCCAATACAGTATTACAAGAAATACAAGATACATTACATTACAGAAATACAAGGAAATCAGTAAGATTCAACACAAGACTGATTTCTGAAATAATCACCTTTTTGTTTTCTTGAAAGGACAGGGCTGCATGAGGAACCCCCTCCAGCTGTCAATCACAGAAAGTGACAGATAAAGTAACAAGCTGATAAAATCTAGAAGAAACGTGAAAATCTTCAAACAGCTTGATTCAACTTTAAAACTAGAGAAAATGTGAACGTATTTCCACAGGAAGCACTTAACATCGCAGTTCAACATTTTAATTTCAATATGAAAATTACATTAACATTCAAATATATAGTTCTAAAGATATGATCTAAGAAGTCAATAAAGCTAAGATAAATTGCATTTTAAAAGCCAAATTAAAAGTATTAGAAATCTCAGATTATTTGGTAGACTAACAAGTATAACTTTTCATGAGCGATGAGTATTTCCACTCACTATTTGTAAGGCGTGCATTCCATACAGAAAAAGATTCTTCAGTGTAAAGGACAGGAAACAAGGCAGATTAATATTTCCTGCTCACGGTTCTGGCAAATATTTATGCTCACACGAGGCAGCAACGAGACTTCAGTCAGGTTCTCTCTAATGTGGATGCTGTGAGTAAAGGCCACGCTGCACGCGCAGTGCACTACACCGACCACGCTGCAGTGGCCTAGGAGAGGCCAGAGTCGGCAAAAGCTTATCCATAGCCTGCTAGGCACCAGACCCAGTGGCAGAGGCTGGGATTCAGAGATTCCCACCCACTCCAGCTCCCAAAGGCAGCTCTCATGCCAGAAAGGACCCACTAAGCTCACTGCTCCAGGGCAGCACTGCATGGTGGGACAGGGCCCAGCCCCAAGCACAGGGAGAGGAGCCGACTGGGCAGTGGAGGCAGACACAGAGCTGGGGACAGAGGGATTTTCTAAAGTCGGGCCAGGAAGGAACTCTCAGATCCCTCTGACGACTTACAGTTGCCATTTCTGGCAAATTAACACAAGGATCCTAGAACTATTTTCCCTACTGTTTTCATTTCTCAGCAACTGAAACGCCACAGGAGGCAGTCAAGGTAGAGAAAGAATCAGGAGGAGGGGCTTTAAATGTGTGGCCTCATTTTGCCACCTAACCTTCTAAACTGTAATTCTCTGATTTTTAAATTTTGTTGAGACAGCATCTTGTTCTGTCACCAGGCTGCAGTGCAGCTGCCATCACAACTCACTGCAGCCTCAACATTTTGGGCTTAAGCAATCCTACCACCTCAGCCTCCAAAGCAGCTGGGACTATAGGCATGTGCCGCCATGCCCAGTTTTTGGTTTTTTTTTTTTTTTTTTTTTTTTTTTGGAGAGACAGGGTCTCACTTGGTCAGGCTGTCTCAAACTCCTGGGCTGAAGTGATCCTTCCAAAGTGCTGAAATTTCAGGCGTGAGCCACCACACCCAGTCCAACTCCCCTATTTATAAAATAAAGATGAAATCTGTATTATAAGTTTTGGCAAGGAAGATGCAATGCAGACTGCTTAGCACAGGGCAGGCCCATCATCAATAGAGGGTAACTAGAATCACTGAAAAGTTAATTGTAAGAGGAGACCTTACTAATAACTTGCCTATAAGTTCCACAATACTCCCACTACGGCTTCGGCCACCAGACTCCTCCTTAGCAGCGGTGAGCTGCCCAATGCCCCCCACTGTGGTCAGGGCTTGCAGAAGCTCGGGGGGAGGCGTTCTGAAGAGCTGCTGCAACAGCTCCAGGGCTCCGGTCACAACATTGTGGTCTTGGTGCTGTGTATGATGTAACGTCAGTTCATAAACCTAGAAACAGAGAAACACAGGTGTTCTGGTCAGAGTTTATAAAATGCATCCTAAGCTTCACTTTTTTTTTTTTTTTAACAGGACTTCGTTGGCAAAGTTTACACCTTAATTTCTCCCCCTAAATATTTCCCTATCACTTTTACCAATGTGATCATTACCTTCCATGATTTTTTCATTGTTATATTCATTCCTTAAAAATAAATGGAGCACTTCCACTAGAGAAGCAGCATGAGAATGAAGATCTCTATTTCCCAAAACTGGTGACTAGGAAAGGGAAAATAAAGTCCAACATACACTGAGGGAAGAGTTAGCTTGACACACATTTAAAAATCAAAAAACACTATTATGAGTGCCACTGAGAAAGAGCTACCAGACATTTTAAAGGCAGTATGCCAGGCCGGGCGCGGTGGCTCACGCCTGTAATCCCAGCACTTTGGGAGGCCAAGACGGGCGGATCACGAGGTCAGGAGATCAAGACCAGCCTGGTGAACACGGTGAAACCCCATCTCTACTAAAAAAATATAAAAAACTAGCCAGGCGAGGTGGCGGGCGCCTGTAGTCCCAGCTACTTGGGAGGCTGAGGCAGAAGAATGGCGTAAACCTGGGAGGCGGAGCTTGCAGTGAGCTGAGATCCGGCCACTGCACTCCAGCCTGGGTGACAGAGTAAGACTCCACCTCAAAAAAAAAAAAAAAAAGGCAATATGCCATATTTATCAGCACTTTCAGTACTATATCACAGTGCTCCCCAACCTTTCTGGCACCAGAGACTGGTTTCATGGGAGACAATTTTTCCACAGGGCCAGGGGGTGGTTTCAAGATGAGACTGTTCTACCTCAGATCATCAGGCAGTAGACTCTCATAAGGAGCACACAACCTAGATCCCTTACATGTGCTGTTCACAATAGGGTTTGCACTATGAGAATCTAATGCTGCCACTGACCTGACGGGAGGCGGAGCTCAGGTGGGAATGCCATCTCACCTGCTGCTCACCTCCTGCTGGGCAGCCCGGCTCCTAACAGGCCATGGACCAGTACCGCTCCGCAGCGTGGGGGCTGGGGACCCCTGCTACATCACATTATATGAACATAATGAATTTATTCTTTTTCCCTTTCATTAGAGTTGCCAGATAAAATACAAGGGCACCCAGTTAAATTTAAATTGTAAAGATACAAAACAACAAATAATTTTGTAGTGTAAGTATGTCCCACGTGATTTGGAATATACTTACATCATACAATTACTCATAATTTATCTGAAGTTCTAACTTCACTGGCATCCTGTATTTTTATTTGCTATTTGCCAACCCTATCTTCAGTATTATAAAATACATATGTTTCTTTTTTTAAAAATCAGACAGTGTAGAAGAGTATAAAGTAAAAAGTCTCACTTTCAGCTCCTCTGATGGTAACTTCTATACCCCTGAATCCCAGGTCATCAAACTACAGTGCACAGGTCAGGTCTGGCCCGCACCTGCTTTTGTACATCTAGTTTCACTGGAACACAGCCACATTTATGGGCTGCCTGTGGCTGCTTTCGTGCTACAAAGGTAGTGGGGACTAGTTGCCACAGACTTGGAATGGCCTGCAAGACTGAAAATATTTACTATCTGGCCCTTTACACAAAACATTTGTGGGTACCTGCTCTAGGTAATCAGCTTATACCTTGACTTCTTAAGCCATCTATTTTGAACAAAGAATCTCCTGGTTCCTCTCAATGTAACAAGGAAATCAGCACCCACATTTCCTTCACCTCATCTGTCGCCTCCTAAATTCTGTTAGCAACAGCACTGCTTTCAAACTTAGAAGACAAACAATCTGGTTTCTCAATAAATGAACTCTAAGGGGAAAACAAATTCGGATGGAGGGGAACCAGTTGATCAAAGAGATGTACAATCCTTATCAACCGATTTTATTTATATGCTGATTCCAAAAGAGTAGAGAGAAAAATTGACAACGAGTTAGTGGGTATTGATGTAGGAAATGTTTAATATTTTCAGGTCTAACAATGGCACTGTTTTGTGACATTGTTTTGGAGTTTCGTTTTGTTTTTTTGAGACAGAATCTTGTTCCATCAACCAGGCTGGAGTGCAGTGGTACAATCATGGCTCACTACAGCCTCAACCTTCCAGGCTCATGTGATCCTCCCGTCTCAGCCTCCCAAGTAGCTGGGACTACAGGCATGCACACCACACTTGGCTGATTTTGTTTTTTTTTTTTTTTTTTAAAGACATGGGGTTTCACCATGTTTCCCAGGCTGGTCTCAAACTCCTAGGCTCAAGTGATCTGCCCGCCTTGGCCTCCCAAAGTTCTGGGACTACAGGCATGAGCCACTGCGCCTGACCATCATTAAGTTTTAAAAATAAAAAAGAGTCCTCATCTATAGAGATACTGAAATACTTATAGATGAAGTAAGAGGATGATTTCGGTTTGCTTCCAAATAATTTTAAAAAAGGGAGAAGTAGGATTATAAATGAAATATAACTGGTCATGACTTGATACTTTTGCATGTATGGAATTCTCAATATAAAGCCAGCTTAAAAAAAAAAAAAAAACAGGTAAGGTAAAGATGAAATAAACTATATTTTAAATGTATTATTACCATGGCTACACCCTTTTTACTCAACAAAATATTCAGCAGTGTTTTTTGTGAAGGAAATATAATTAAATGTCATATCCCATGAGACTCTGCTTTTATTCTGTAAAATAACCAAAGGGCAGCTGGTTGGAATAGAACTCTCAGTCCTAATACTTTCTTAGAGTTCACTCTTGCTCAGCTGCTTATCAATAAGCAGCACTTACACGGCCTTCACATGTGCCAGGAAGCATTCTAAGCACTTCACAAACACTACCTAACTCAGTGCTTAAATTATTAGCATTATCTTCAATTCATGATTCTATGCAAGAATCATTTTAAGTCACTTACAATTTTTTATCCTACAAAATTTAGCTAAATGGCACATATTAAGCACAATAAAAGCCCTGACCTAACATTTTAGGTAAAGTTCAAAAAATCCAATTGCTTAAAATGAGGCTGCATTGTTACACAGTTAGTGAAAGTAACCTGAGTAAGCATGCTACAAAGAACTGAAGTCAACTGCCAATCACAGTACTTTAGAATTACTGCAGGGTTTCTCTGCATCGGAAAGAGAAGTTCCAACATTTTGTTCTGACACCCCAAAGGACCACGTCCCCACCTCCCTGAGGGGGCATACCACCCTGCCTCGACCAGTGCACCCAGCCACAGGCTCCACGGGGCAGAGGCTGCAGCAGAAATACTCACCACGGGATCCCCAGCACCTACCCCAGAGCCGAGCACACAGTGGGTGCTCAATCAGTATTTACTGGGTGGATGAACACATATAGTGACCTCTGGTTTTAGAAACAGAGCGGCACCTGAAGAGGCATCACCTGCATCTGACTCACAGTGACAATGACATACAGAGGGAAGGCAGCTAGAGGTCAGCACCTAGGGCTGGAACCGAGCAGCACAGCTCCAGAGTCCATACCTCTAACCCTTGGTTCTGCCGCTTGTCTTCCAAAGTAATCAGTTCTTCGAATGTCAGTTGTTCACATGCAGGGCCTAGAGTAAACCCTGTGCTCCTACCTGGACAAGCTGCTCTGCAGAAGGAGAGACCTCCATTTCTTTCCGTGTCACTCCGAAGCTGCCTTTCAGGCTTGTATCCTTGACCTGCTGCTGCAGCAAGGGCACCAAATACCTCAGGGTGAGCAGCACGCCAAGAATCAGTAGGGTGGAGTGTTCCTCCTCGACAGGAACCAGTAAGCCTGCGGGGGCAGCAGCAAGATATCTTAACATCCAACTCACTGTTTGCAGATTCCCCGCTTAATTTGTTAAAAAAGAAGAGACCCTGAGAGATCAATATGGCACAAACATGACCGTGAACGAGTACAGCATGAGGCCCACTGGGAGTGGCTACACACCCATATCCTTGGCTTAGCAGGGTCCTTTCCAGTGAGCCTCACTGCCTTTGAAAGTCAGGTCGTTATTTCATATCACGAGTCCAATGCTCACTTCAGCATTTGCCAGTGTTCATTTCCACAGTTACCCAAACAATAGGAGAAACTGTCAACTGACTATAGAGAACCCACAGGGACCTGAGGCACAGTCCCAAGCCTCACAGACTCACCGTAGTCAGGGCTGGCACAGATGGAGGACTAGGCCCTGGGTGGCAGGCAGGGCTCACACCAGCCCACACCCACTGCCCAGCTAGGTGTCCCTGGGCATGGCTGCATCTGCAGGGTCACAGAGACCCATGCGTGCTCACAGCAGCCCCAATGCAGTTCACATTCAGTCAACCAGTGCCAAATAGCCTGGTCTAGAAGCTGAGGGATCATCTGATTTTAATTATTTCAAAGGTCTATCATGAGTACATGCTGGAGACCCTTCCACTTGTATGCCTCCACCTTACCTAAGAGCACATTTAGTAGCCAGCTATAGAAATACTGTGTCCTTCTTGAGTGCTGGCAGATGCTCACTGCTGATCCAGCAGCTGTCCGCCGAATGGTGGGGGAGCTTGACTTCAGGTTTGCTATGAAGGCCTTTAACAAAACCTATAGAAGCAAAAGTCCAAGCAGATAAAAGATGAAGCTTCTATGAAGCTTACCATGCATTCCATAAAACTTAACTTGAATTAGAAGTTTCCAATTCTTGCAAAGTATATACAGTTTGAGGCTTTTCCTATAGCTGAACTGAAGTAGCCCGAATTTGGGACACTCAAGAGCAGTTCACAGACACGTGCACTCTATTTGCTTCTTTATAATCTTCACTCAGGGGACTGCTCAGCATCCGTGTCCTCTCTGCAGGGGTGGAGGCCTCAATTCTAGATACACTCTGCCCACAGTATTTGGGGACAATTAAAAAAAAAATCAACAAATGACAAAGTTAAGGAGAAAAGAGTACCAGCCAACTACAGTAATGCCCCACCCTAAGAGATGGCTTGTAAAAGTCCTGCTAATGTCACAAAGTTCTCAGGACTGGAACGTCTTCAACCGGAAACATCTGCAATTGAACTGGACATGACAGCACGCTACCCACAACTGTTCTCCTGAGAAATTAGGGAATACTTTCTCACTGGGCCTCTAGGACAATCCAAAGGAGAAACTGCTATAATTCTAATGATAATCTTGATAAAAATATCCTAAAACTGAAAAGGGGTGACCCATCTAGTCACAGTATCTTGGTGACTATGTTACTTAGGAACATCCATTTCCCATTATTCAAAACTATGCTCTGAGCCATGACTTGATTCCAATCATTGTTCAGCATGCACTGAGCAATCACTATGAGTCGGGGACCCTGTCGGAGCTATGTCTAGGCAAACAAGCAGTAAACTAGTAACGGACATCTGATTTATAACAAGTTTCTCTGCCACAGCGTGGTTAGCATCCTCTGTTTCTCAGAGGCTTATCGACTCCCAGGGAATTTACGAGACCTCTGGACACTGTTAGGCACATGATGAGATGCCAGCCACAGGACTCCCCCACCCCAGCCACAGGACTTCTCCCCACCCCAGCCACAGCTCCCCCCTCCACCCACCGAGCCACAGGACTCCCCCACCCCAGCCACAGGACTCCCCCACCCCAGCCACAGGACTCCCCCACCCCAGCCACAGGACTTCTCCCCACCCCAGCCACAGGACTTCTCCCTACTCCAGCCACAGGACTTCCCCCCACCCCAGCCACAGGACTCCCCCACCCCAGCCACAGGACTCCCCCACCCCAGCCACAGGACTTCCCCCCACCCCAGACACAGGACTTCTCCCCACTCCAGCCACAGGACTTCTCCCCACCCCAGCCACAGGACTCCCCCACCCCAGCCACAGGACTTCCCCCCACCCCAGCCACAGGACTTCCCCCCACCCCAGCCACAGGACTTCCCCCCACCCCAGCCACAGGACTTCCCCCCACCCCAGCCACAGGACTCCCCCACCCCAGCCACAGGACTTCCCCCCACCCCAGCCACAGGACTTCCCCCAACCCGGCCACAGGACTTCTCCCCACCCCAGCCACACCTCCCCCCGACCCACCGAGCCACAGGACTCCCCCAGTGGCTTACTGCCTCCAATTTCTCCCTGAAAAACCACCTGGAGAATAAAGTAGAATTATCTCTGACAAATTTTTTTAGCTGCAAGAAAAGATATTCACATCTTAAAAAACTACTTCGGCCAGGTGCAGCGGCTCACGCCTGTAATCCCAGCACTTTGGGAGGCTTAAGCGGGTAGATCACTTGAGGTCAGGAGTTCAAGACCAACCTGGCCAACATGGTGAAACCCCGTCTCTACTAAAAATACAAACATTAGCCAGGCATGGTGGTACACACCTGCAGTCCCAGCTACTTGAGAAGCTGAGGCACAAGAATCGCTTGAACCTCGGAGGCAGAGGCTGCAGTGAGCCAAGATTGTGCCACTGCACTCTAGCCTAGGTGACAGAGCAAGACTGTGTCTCAAAAAAAAAAAAAAAAAATCATTCTATTGGTCCAAATATACAAGCATAATGAGAGCTACTCATTATTATGATGAGTCGGCACACAGTGAGCTTAAATAGTTTGGAATAATAAAGAATAAAATTTAGTCTGAGAGCTCCAAGGGGCCTCCTCAGGTCTAATCTCTACAATCCCAAGAATCCCTTCTCCAAGGCAGCTAACAGGAGGCCCCCAGGCCATGCCACAACTCTTCAAACAGGGAGGAGGTACACACTGTATTTTAGACTAGATAGCTCCAGTTCTCAACACATGCACAACATACCTTTAAGAGTACTTCAAAAAGGAAGAGATGTATTAATCATTAAACTTCAGAGCCAAGGGTACTTTAAGGAATGGAAATTAAAATCATAATGTGATTCCAGAAAATACCCATCAGGAAGGCTAAAAGTAAAAGCATCAGCAATTCCAAGTGCTAGCGAGGACCAGAGCTCCTGGAGTCCCCGTACACAGCGCCAAAGGGTGAGCTGGTACAAGCACTCAGGAAAGCTATTTGGCAGTTTCTGCTGCAGCTGACATGCACACACCCTATCACCCAACAACTCCACCTCTAGCTGTGTATGATGGAAACCTGCACATGTGTTCCAAAAGACACACCTATAGTGTGAAAGTAAAAATGTCTAAAATTGAAAAAAAAAAAAACAAAAATAGCGGAAGCATGTTATTTAGAAATGTGGAAGTTGCCAGGTGCAGTGGCTCATGCCTGTATCCCAGCACTTTGGGAGGCTGAGGTGGGCGGATCACCTGAGGTCAGGAGTTCGAGAGCAGCCTGACCAATCTGGAGAAACCCCATCTCTACTAAAAATACAAATTAGCCGAGCGTGGTAGTGCACGCCTGTAATCCCAGCTACTCAGGAGGTTGAGGCAGGAGAATCGCTTGAATCCGGAAGGCGGAGGTTGTGGTGAGCCAAGATCACGTCATTGCACTCCAGCCTGGGCAACAAGAGCAAAACTCCATCTCAAAAAAGAAAGAAAGAAAGAAAGAAATGTGGAAGTAAATATTGGAAGAAACACTAAGAGTTATGTTTGCCTCTAAGACATAAGGATTAAGAGAAAAAGTAGGAAGGGAACTACTATCTTTGTTTATAATCCTGTTGGTACTATTGAATTTCACTGATAATACCTTTGTTTTGTTTTGTTTTGTTTTTAAGAAATGGCATCTTGTTTTGCCACCCATCCTGGAGTGTGGTGGCACAATCACAGCTCAGTATAGCCTCGAACTCCAACTCCTGGGCTCAAGCAATCCTCCTGCCTCAGTCTCCTGAGTAGCTAGGACCACAAGCACATGCCATCATGCCCAGCTAACTTTTTTCATGTTTTAGCGATAGAGTCTCACTATGTTACCCAGGCTGGTCTCAAACTCCTGGCCTCAAGCAATCCTACCTTAGCCTCCCATGTAGCTACAATTACAGGCACAAGCTACTGTACCAGGCTCTTGATAACAAATCTGAATAAAGCAGAGAGGTAGCAGAATAGATTTTTTTAAATACCTAAGGTTCAGGAAGGAAGTAATTAATGGACTCTATGTTCAACAAAGTGTTAGCATCATCATACTCAAATGGTGATCGAAATCATGAAAATGATGAGAACTAAGAGTACAAAAATACCATCTATCATCTGAGCTCTGACAGCCAGAGATATCACAGAGGGAACTGCCTTCATCAGAGCCCAGTGTACGGACGGGCAGACTGGCGCTGTGGAGCTCTCACAGCCTCTGACCACAAAGGAGACCTACTCCCATTCCAAAGAGATGGTAATAAAAATAACAGCAAGCAGCAGCTACCATTTACTGAGCATGATGAATTACCACGCTAAATTCTTTAGATTCATGATCGCCCTTCGTCATTCCAAAATCCCATGACTAGTTTGAATATCTCCTTAGTATTAACAAGAAAACTTCAAAGCTGAGAGAAAAAACATGAGAGCAGCTAACAGTTTATTCCAAGTCATTCAGCTAATAAGAGCAGTAGCAGCTAACATCTGAGCCCTTCCTGTGGGCGACTATGCTACACTCTAACACATATTCATTTATTTCACTCTCAGAATTGCCCGATATGGGTCCCATTAAGGCTTATTTTTCAGAATATGAAGGAAATGGCTTAGAGCTGTTGGGTAGTTTGCCTAGAGGAAAAGAACCAGTAAAGCGGACAGAATTCTAATCCAAGTCCATCTGATTCCACTCTACCCACTGTGAATCATCACCTTCCAAGAGGGCCACTTGGGCTCAAACCCAGGACTGACCCACCAAAAAGGAAGAGACTAGGAACCCCGTAATCTGTAGAGCGTGTGACAGGGT
Source organism: Trachypithecus francoisi (assembly GCF_009764315.1). Lineage (NCBI taxonomy): Eukaryota > Metazoa > Chordata > Mammalia > Primates > Cercopithecidae > Trachypithecus > Trachypithecus francoisi. The sequence continues at coordinate 3,205,029 of NW_022681454.1, read as the reverse complement.
CACTATTTCTGGACATTATAAACAAACACTAAAGTGAGTTTGAAGGTGGTTTGTTGGAATGCACAACAGGGAGCCAACAGGCCCTGATAGCTGCAGGACGTTCAGACCCACAAGGCCTCGTCAGTGAGCTTTCTCCTACCTGCAGTCCTGGCACAGCCATCTTTCCACAGCTAGTACAGTCACTCTAGTACACCGAAAACCAATCTGCTCTGGAAATATGCCTTCTGAACGTGCATCTATAAACCATCTCCCAATTCAACTCTTCACCCCACAGTAAGAAATCAGAAGTGGAAAGAAGTCTTTAGGTGCCTCAAAAATAACACAAATGATGGTAGTCTACATTACGACATACAACATACTCTAAGAAGCACTCCCACATGACTCCCTGTTCAGAAGCCTCAACCGTCCACAGACTCACTCACAGCGTCACCCGCATGTTTGTGATCTGAGGCAACAATCGTACCTTAATTTCATTGTCATTTGCAAAATTGCCGAAAGAAGCCATAATTTTGGGAACAGCTGCAGCCAAGGTCTCCTGGACTGATTCCTCGGGTCTCTTGCTTGTTCGACTTAGGCACGGCAGAAGGTTCACCAGGTAAGGCCTGTGTATGCAAAAGAACGCAAGTCATTCCTCCAGTTCTCCTTCAGGAGAAATAGAAGCAATTCGTTCCCTGTTAGGGAAAAGCCAGTTTCATATGCCAAACGGTCCCTAATGGGGATGGGCAAAGCTCAGCTGAAAGAACGGGAGAATGAAATGTGAATGAAGCTCAAGTGTCGGGATAATCCTTCATTTCTCTTATGATCACCGAGGATCTAAAAGGCTGGGTTTAAAAATTATTTGCAGTAAATCATAATACTTTTTAAAATACTCATTTTTTCAACTTTTTATTTATTTATTTTTTTAATTTTTTTTTGAGAAGGAGTCTCGCTCTGTCGCCCAGGCTGGAGTGCAGTGACGCGATCTCGGCTCACTGCAAGCTCCGCCTCCCAGGTTCATGCCATTCTCCTGCCTCAGCCTCCCGAGTAACTGGGACTACAGGCACCGCCACCTCGCCCGGCTAATTTTTTTTTGTATTTTTAGTAGAGACGGGGTTTCACTGTGTTACCTAGGATGGTCTTGATCTCCTGACCTCGTGACCCGCCCATCTCAGCCTCCCAAAGTGCTGGGATTACAGGCGTGAGCCACCACGCCCTGCCAAAATACTCATTTTTAATTAGAAAATAATAGTGTAAGAAAATACCATTTTAAAAACAAAAACTTTTTAATGGAAATAAAGCTTTCCTGAAAAAGGAGAATTATAAATGGTGTCATGAGGGGAGAAGAAAAGCACAATGTGTAGGACACAGAGCAGTGAGTCACAGATCACAAGAATTCACCCAACAAACACAGTGACAGGGCAGGCCAGGTGCGAGGTGCCAGGAGTGGTGCAGCCCTGCCCTCTAGTGGCAGAGCCTGGCAACAAGCAGGGCCTCAGAGGGCAGTGACCACACCACCAGGCTCCTGGGACAGGGAAAGACAGGGAGGCTAGGGAAACCTCCCTAAGGAAATGACTGTTTTGCTGAGAACTGAGGGGAATAAACAAAACAAACAAACCATCAGGAGGAAGAAAAACGGGCACAAGAGTTTAAATAAGGGAATGACAAGACCCAATTATATTCTTTAAGGTCACTTTGGCTGCTATGTGGAGAACCTGGATGTGTTACTTCAGAAATATAACACATTTTTTGAAATGACAGTAAAAGAAAAAAGACTACACAAAAAGAAATTTCCTTAGTGATTATACCTCTGCACCCATATAAGCTTTTTTTTGTTTTTTGTTTTTTTGAGACAGGTCTCACTCTGTTGCCCAGGCTGGAGCGCAGTGATGTGATCTTGGCCCAACACAACCTCCACCTCCCAGGCTCAAGTGATCCTCCTACCTCAGCCTCTCGAGTAGCTGTGACTACAGGCATGCACCACCATGCCCGGCTAATTTTTGTATTTTTTGTAGAGGTGGGGTTTCACCATATTGCCTAGTCTGGATCAAGCCATTCACCTGCCTTGGCCTCCTGAAGTGCTGGGGTTACAGGTATGAGCCACTACACCCGACCCATATAAGATTCTTACTGAAACTCAGTTCATCCTAATAGTGAGGGTTTAGACCACGTTCCCAGTGACTCAGGATGGAGCTGAGGGTCTATGGGACATCAGCATCAGCTTGTATTGCAGGTTAAGGAGGAGGGAGCTGATGAAAAGTAGTCCTACTTTTGTTTCTCAATCCGTTAAGACACAATTGTTTTGACTAGACAAAACTATTCACAGTGAAACAACCATATTTTTAACTCACGTAATAGACAAATGGATATTTTGCTATAACTCCTACAGTCAGCAATAATGAAACTGGTACCTCAACCTTCAACAATTTGGCAAGAATCATTTAAGCAAGTACTATGTGCAGACACTGTTACTGCTGTTTAGGCTGCAACAGAGCGTAAGGCAGTAAGCCCCCTGCTGTCCTGGGGCACACATCCCGTAAGTCTCTTGGGGGAGGGGGATAGAAAATGAACAAGCACACAGACAGACTGTACGCAACACTTTCTGACACGGATTAGTGCTACGACGGAACATAAACAGGGCGAGGCCGACTGCCATGTGGAGGGGCAGAGCAGATTTCTGAAATGACATCTGAGCTGAGACATAAAGGATCAGTAGCAGCTGGCCCCCAACAAAAATCAACGTCCAGAATGTACAACTTACCTGCATTTCTGAGGCCGAACCAGGTGAGCCAGCTCGGCAAACCTCCACAGGGCAGCACGCAAACTCCGAGGGGCACCATTCTGAGGGGGTGCAATGAGTGTCGCATTAAGAGTCACACACACTAGTCACCAAGAGGGTTGCATAGAAACGAAGCATTTTCTTTCATTGTTACTTTCTATTTTTAGAGAAAAGGCCATTTAAATGCATAAAACATCTGGTAACTACTTTAAGATCTAGCGGGCTTTAATTATAAAGACATAAAGTTAGTTACCATTTTTAATTCCCATCTCATCTAATAAAAAGTAACCTTTTGAGAAAAGTAAAGCAAGAGTCTAGCAAACAGCATTTCCTCCTAGCTGTTAATTATTGAATAAAGATGAAATTCCACACATGCTGCTCAACAGAGTGAAGTTTGTTCAGTGATGGAAATAAGGGCCCAAGACCTGGTATTCGATAGCACAGAGGAGGGATTATAGACAATAAGATATAGTCAATAATTTTTTTTTTTTTGAGACAGGGTCTCACTTGCTCGCCCAGGCTGAAGGGCAGTGGCATAATCTCAGCTCACTGTAGATTCAACCTTCCAGGCTCCATTTATCCTCCCACCTCCACCTCCCAAGTAACTGGGACTATAGTTGTGCACCACCGCACCTAGCTCATTTCTGTACAGACAGCGTTTTGCCATGTTGCCCATGCTGGTCTCAAACTCCTGGTCTCAAGCAATCCACCTGCCTCAGCTTCCTAAAGTGCTGGGACTACAGGTGCGAGCCACCACACCCGGACTGATTTTATTTCACTTTTTTTTTTTTGAGATGAAGTCTCACTTTGTTGCCCAGGCTGGAGTGCAGTGGCGTGATCACAGCTCAATGCAACCTCCACCACCCAGGTTCAAGTGATTCTCCCACCTCAGCCTCCCGAGTAGCTGGGATTACAGGCGCCCGCCACCACGACCAGCTAATTTTTGTATTTTTAGTAGAGACGGGGTTTCTCCATATTGGCCAGGCTGGTCTCGAACTCCTGATCTCAGGTGATCGCCAGCCTCAGCCTCCCAAAATGCTGGGATTACAGGCATGAGCCACCGTGCCCTGACTATTTTAGTTATTTTAAAATGTACAATCAGGCCCGGTGCGGTGGCTCACACCCGTAATCCCAGCACTTTGGGAGGCCGAGGTGGGTGGATCACCTGAGGTCAGGAGTTTCAGACCAGCCCAAAGTTTGCTTGAACTTGGGAGGCGGAGGCTGCAGTGAGCCAAGATCATGCCACTGCCCTCCAGCCTGGATGAAAAAGCAAGACTCTATCTGAAAATTAAAATAAAATAAAATAAAATAAGTAAAAGAGTGTAAGTGGAGTGTTTGTAACACAAAGGATAAATGCTTGAGGGGATGGATAGTCAACTTTCCATGATGTGATTATGTATCATATACCTGTATCAAAATATCTCATATACCTCACAAATATATACACTTACATGTACCTACAAAATATGTATACCTATAAAAATTTAACATTTAAGACATTTTTAAAAAAAGAAAAGCAGGGCCCACCTTTTTAATTTCTTTATAGAGCTCGAGCTGCAACCTTGGAAGATTAGAATCCATCAGAGCCTACAACAAAACACAAGAGATTTATTTATGGAAGACACATCCCAGCACCAGTTCTAAAATGAGCTAGAAGGAAACTAAGATTTCAATTTTGGGGCAAAGCAAAACATAATAGCAACTAAATTAAGAACATATTCATTACGAAAGAAAGAAGCAAATAGATGCAGGAAGTTACTGAATAAACTAGATACAGGTCATTCACTTAAACAGAAAAACGGAAAGAAAAACAATGTAACGTTCACTACCATCAAATACTACATAACATCAAAATTAAAATGGGAGATGGTTCAAATATAATAAATCCTGGCTGGCGGGGTGGCTCATGCCTGTAATCCCAGCACTTTGGAAGGCTGAGGCGGGCAGATCACCTGAGGTTAGGAGTTTGAGACCAGCCTGACCAACATGGAAAAACCCCGTCTCTACCAAAAAATACAAAAATTATCGGGCGTGGTGGTGGGTGCCCGTAATCCTAGCTACTCAAGAGGCTGAAACAGGAGAACTGCTTGAACCCGGGAGGCGGAGGTTGTGGTGAGCCAAGATCACACCATTGCACTCCAGCCTGGGCAACAAGAGCAAAACTCTATCTCAAAAAAAAAAAAAAAGTATATGTATATAATTTTTATTTTTGTATATAAATCCTAAAGCCCCTGGAGTAAATCTTCAATCTTCACTAGCAGAACATTCTGTTGGATGACACAGGCTCAGACGGTGCCCTGGACATCTGCAGGGTCCCAGGCACTGTGGGTATACTTAGAAAACCACAGACCCGCACTCTGGCCCAGAACACTCTCGAGGCCGAGTCCCGCATGCCTTCTGCAGGTGTGGCCCCTCCTCACCGTCAGGTATGCCCATGGTCCCCTGTCCCCCTGACCCAGAGCCCACGGCCAGCTGGGGCCCCATGTTCCTCACAGCACATCTCTCAACCCTCCTTGCTCACTTGTGAGGCTAAACCAGAAATTATGTCCACATGGTCAACTTCAAGCCAGTAACGATGCTAACGGCACAAAGTCCACATTAGGAAAGGGTTTCTCAAGCTAGGGGACAGGACGGGGAAGACTTTGGTGCCCCACTCTCACCCATGGGAGCCTTCTCTTCCAAATGCTTGCCCACCCAAGAGGGAGGAAGCTGTGCCAAACATCAGTCGATGATCTCTTTGATCGTGGTATGGACAGTCGATATAAATGGACTGAGGTGTATCTTAGTAAAACTTGTGGGTTAACCTACTGGGTCAGCAAGCTTGAAAAGCAAAACCAGATCACATTCTGGGAAATTCTGAGGGGTAACAACATCTCAGAAATGTTTAAATCCTGATCCTGTTGTTGAATTTGTCCTGAAAGTCCTTAAATGAGCAAAGCGAATGGGACATTTATTTAAACACTACTTCTTAAATAAAACTAGAAGCCTTATCAAACCTTGATTTAGCTTTACAAATGTTTTGTAAACAAATACCAAGCTTACTTTATAAGAGAAAACTAAAACTCGGCCCCTCCTAAGAGCAGGGAATGGGCTCTCACAATCTACGCCATTCGCTGGGTGATGGCAGCGCGCCCCTGGCCTCTTCCCTCTTGCCCCTGCTTCTGCAGACACACAGGTGACTGCCTCTCCTCACAGCCCTGCCACCATCCTGGCTCGAGGCCCCGCACTCCTGCTGGGCCTACTCACTCCCACCTGGACTCCCTCCCACCTCTGTCCTCCTCAATCCCACGTCCTTACCAGGTCACTCTTCCTACATGATACACTCCCCCAACCACATCAAAAGTCTTCAAGAGCCCCTAATTCTCCACCCAACAAGGTACAACCCCTTGACCTGACCCTCAGGGTGTCCCACTCTCTGGCAGCATAAGATGGGTTCCCCCTCCTCTCAGCCTCCACAGCTTCCTGGCACCCCTCGAACCAAGAGGCAGCGATGATTAAGAAGGTCTCCAATCTACCCTTTCACCTATTGACTATTGTCTCCAGGAAGCCTTCCCTGCCTCCCTAGACAGAAATTACTTCGGCCTCCTGACGGTGGTGATTTGTCAGTGCCTCACAGAACGGAGACTTTATGCCACATATGAAGTTCTTGCTGGACATACATGCTTCACCGCCTGAGACGAACCTACTTGAGGGAGGCGTGCTGCCAGGCTATGTCAGATACCCAGTGCATTTCTCTGCATTTTCTTGGGCTAAGTAGAACCTGGTTCTCACCATACACACACAGCCACACTCATGAGAAGACAAAGTCTAGGACCTGAAGACTAAGTGACCATGCCTGTGCTCCCTACACCTGGCCTGGGGTCACACGTGCTCTCCCACGCCTGCCCCTCCTCTGCCACAGTGAGAGCAAACCTAGCCAGATCCTGATCCCACTGCCAGCCCACTGGGCCTGGCAACTGCGTCAACTGAGGAAGCAGGAATCTGAGAGCAGCCAAACCCTGCTGCACCAAACTTAAGCAGAAGGGAGAAATGGCTGGAAACAAAGAAGAGGAAATGGGAAAGAAGAAAGGAGACAACCAGGAAGAGCACCTGAGGCCTAAAACCACAACCCAGGGCCATGGCCTACAGCCCTCAGACACACCAAGCCACTGTGTCCAGCAATCCCTAGGAAAAGATGAAGGAGGTTTAAAAAAGAACAATACTGACACGTTAAATGGCCAACATTAGAAGAGTTTCTGGTCAAATTGTTTTCTCTGCCCTCTTAACGTCCCATTTGCCGTGAACCAAGGCAACCTGGGATAGTCCTCTTTTTAGATTTTCTGACTCTGAGGACCAAATATCAAGAACTGAAACATCAAGGGCCAGGCACAGTGGCTCACACCTGTGATCCCAGCACTTTGTGAAACCAAGGAGGGAGGATTACTTGAGCCCAGGTGTTCAAGACCAGCCTGGGCAACCTGGCGAGATCCCATACCTACAAATAATTTTTAAAATTAGCTGGGCATGGTGGTGCACGCCTGTAGTCCCAGCTACTCAAGAGGCCAAGCCAGGATGATAGCTTGAGCCCAGTAGCTCAAGGCTGCAGTGAGCCGTGATCAGCCACTGCGCTCCAGCCTGGATGACTGAGCAAGACCCTGTCTCATCCAAAAAAGACGGCCCTGGTCCTGCCAGTGGGAATAACAGAAGCAAGGAAGGATATTTAGGCCTGTAGAAAAGCAAGCTTAACTGGAAGCAGGCCCTAAATACGCTATGGGATGCCATCCGCAGGCAAGTGGTGCCAACGACCAGCAGGCACGGAGAACAAGGTGAAACTGATACGGGTCACCGCATGAGTGAGATGCGAGCAAAGCAGGAATTGCAAGCAGAGAGAGAAGACAGTGACCACTCTAGGGACAAGAGAGGGAGCTAGAATCCTAAGACTCCAGAGAAGCCAGCGTCCTGACCACAGAAAGTGTGATTAGCCAAACAACAAAGTGCTAGCCACAAAGGAAAGATTCCCTGGGCAAAAGGATAGCATGGAATCCATGTGATGGAAAAAGAGAAGCAGTGCCACACCCATCAATCTGGCTGCATAAGAGTGTAAGGATGTCATGATTAATAAGAATACTTCTTACCACTTTGAGGATCCGGTAGTGGCAATTAGTGCATTGAATCCTCACACAGACACACACTCATACACATGCCACAAAAACTTTGATCCCATTTTATAGTTAAGAAAACTGAGACTCATAGAAATGTGGGCATAGCTCTGGCTTCTCTGGTACCTGTAGTGACATTTTCCCAGGAGCATCCAGTGGTCACCATCGGTTCCCTTCATTGACCTAGGCACCATGCAGGCACAAGGGTCAACACAGTTCCTTCTGACCAGGCAGGTGTGGCAAGAAATGCGGGCAGATACCAGAGCACCTCCAAACCACACACCAGAAAGGAAAAAAGTGCAGACATCCTCAGGGGCTCAAAACAGAAGAACACTCAACGATGGCTTCTTCTCTTAGCCTACAACAATGATATTTCTGAGGAGAACACCATCCACACGGTTCTTACTTTGATAACTTTGTTGAGGCATTCGTCAGCCACCATTCTGACATCCGACTCTGCGTCATCACTGCACAGCAGAAAAAGTTCCATAGCGATGCCCAGAAGTTTCTGAAATTCTGGAGAATTTCTAAGCAAAAAAGAAGAGAAACTGTCAAGAGGAGCCTAAGGTGACATGACAATGAAATGTAATGAGGTATCCGGTGTCCTGCATGGAATTCTGGAACAGAAAAGGGACATTACATAGAAATTAAGAAAATCTGAATAAAGTCTGCACTTTAGTTAACAGCACATCGATATTGATTCATTAAACATGAAAATGTCTCACACTAAATTAACATAATAACTGGAGTAACTGGATGTAGGGTATATGAAAACTCTCTTCCCTAATTTTTTTCTATAAATCTAAAAGTATTCCAAAATAAAGTTTATTTTTTTAAAAAAGAAGAGATTGTACTTGTAAGGCAATTCTCATTTTCTCTTTTTAAATTTTCGTTTGAAAACTTCAGATACTTCAATCCCAGAAAACCCGCTGCTCTCTGTCAAAAGTTTACTTTTACTCTTAACCTACGATATTCTTAAAACCTTGAAAATCAGTTCAGCTGTATATCTCTCTTGCCCCTTTTTAATTTTGCTTTCAGTATGGGCCAAAAGATGCCAGATGATCATGGTCACATTGTGTTTTTGTTGTGCTAGATAAACTATCAAAGAGTCACAAAACCTGGAGTTTACTATTCGTAAACTATTTGTAAATGTTTAATTGAAAGAAGCTGTTTAGGCCATCATGCTCCAACTGTCTGAACAAAGCCAAGAGAGAGCTAAACTGATGAGCCACGTCCATGAAACTGACTTCACAGCATTTGGAAGCATCCAAACCAGTAACACAAGGATGTTCTTGAAGTAAGCCCAAGAATAGCAAATCCCAGTAATACAGGGGATGTGCTATTTTTGAAGCATCAAAATGAGATTGCTCTTTCATGATCTCAATCTAACTTACTCTGAAACCAAATCTCCTTGTCTCTTTATCTCTAGGTAAAAATTGCAAACAATGGTTGGAAGATAGCCATGAGCCTAAGAGGCACCAAAGGTCCACATCAGTAATGATCAACAAACTTACAAAAGCATAAAACAAAATGTGCCACTTAGCAATATTTCAGACCTTATCTATGTGGAATACAGCCCTGAATAACGAACTGAGGAAAGGTCTTTGAAAAGCTAGATCATTCCAACACTGTGCTCCAAAGCAGTACTGTCAACAGAAACAGAATGTAAGCTACACTTTTATATTTCCCAGCTGACACATCAAAAGTAAAAAGAAAACAGGCAAGATTTTCATAATATTTCATTTAACCCAATACACCCAAAGTATTATTTCAACATGTAATTAATGTGAAGAAATGATGAAGATACATAACAACATTTTTTACAGCACATCTCAATTCAGACATTAAATTTTGATCAGAAAACTTTACCTGTGATTAGCCTTCATAAAATTCAGTTGAAAAAGTTCATATACCATTTCCAACCACACTTAAAAGTTTTCCAGTAACTAAATATTGATTTTTACATTTAAATCTAATAAAATAGATATAGGGCTAATCAGTTTATTTCTTCTTGAGAGAGCTTTAATAGTTTGTGTGTCTTCCAAGGAACGTATCTATTTCATCTATAAGTTATCAAATTTATTGGCATAAAGTTGTTCATAATATTCCCATATACTCCTTTTTATTATTATTATTTTTTGAGATGGAGTCTCGCTCTGTCACCCAGGCTGGAGTGTAGTGGCGCAATCTCAGCTCACTGCAACCTCTGCCTCTCAGGTTCAAGCAATTCTCCTGCCTCAGCCTCCCAAGTAGCTGGGACTACAGGCGTACGGCACCACGACCAGCTAATTTTTATATTTTTAGTAGAGACGGAGTGTCACCATGTTGGGCAGGCTGGTCTCAAACTCCTGACCTCAGGTGATCTGTCCACCTCGGCCTCCCAAAGTGCTGGGATTACAGGCGTGAGCCACCACACCTGCCTCATATAGTCCTTTTAATATCTATATAATCTATACTACTGTCATCTCCCTCATTCCTGATATTGATAATTTGTGACTTCACTTTTTTTCCTATCAGTCTCATGAATTTATTGATGTTCTTGATGAACTAGCTTTTGGTTTTATTGATTTTCTATGTATTTGTTTTTTATTTTACTGACTTCCGCTCTTATCTCTATGATGTCCACTCTTCTAGTAACTGTTTTTGTTTTTGAGACAGGGTCTCATTCTGTTGCCCAGGGTGGAGCGCAGTGGCACAATCACAGTTCACTGCAGCCTCAACCTCCCAGACTCAGGCAATCCTCCCACCTTAGACTCCTGGTTAGCTGGGACTACAGGCACATGCCACCACACCTGGCTAATTTTCTGTGTTTTTTGTAGATATGGAGTCTCCCTATGCTGCCCAGGCTGGTCTTGAACAGCCAGTCTCAAACAATCCGCCTGCCTCGGCCTCCCAAAGTGGCAGAACTGTAGGCGTGAGCCACTGTACCTGGCCCTTCTGGTAACTCTGGATTCCATTTGCTTGTCATTTTCAAGTTTCCCAAGGTAGAAGCTGGGTCATTGATTTGAAATCTTTCTTTCCTAAAACAGGCATTTAATGCTAGAAATTTCCCTTTACTATACTATAACAGCACCCCACTAGTATAGAAATCTGTTGTTTTCATATCAGGCAATCCAAAAGACTTTCAAATTTCCCTTTTGACATCACTTTTGACCCATGGGTCACTTAGAAATGAGTTTTTCCACATATCTGAGGCTTTTCCAGGTTATCTTTCTATAATACATTCCAACTTAATGATACTGAGGTCAGAAAACACACTCTGGATAATTTGAATGCGTTTAATTTAGAGACTTGTTTTATGGCCCTGCATCTGCTCTATCTTGGCAGACATTCTGTGAGCACTTGAGAGAGTGTCTCTTCTGCTGGTGCCGGGTGGAGTGTCCTGTAAATGCCAATCAGGTTGCATAGGGACGGTGCTGTTCAAGTGTTCTAGATCCAGATATTATGGCTACGTGTTCTACAAATCATTGAGAGAGGCTACTGAAATCGCTATCACTGTGGATTTGTCTGTGTCTACTCGTAGTCGTCAGGCTTTGCTTCGTGTCTTTTAGCTCTGTAGTCAGGTGCATAAACATTTCAGCTTGTTATGCGGGGCTGATGAATGAATCCCCTTCGTTATTATGAAACGACCATCTCATCCTGGGCAGTAGCCTTTGCTCTGAAATCTACTTTGCCTGGTATTAACAGAACCAGTCTAGCTTGCATCTAATTCTTTTAAGCACGGTGAACTTCTTTCTGTTCTGTTACTTGTAGGCTATTTTTGCCTTTACATTTAGAATATGTTTCTTGCAGGCAGCAGCACATACTGGGTCTTACTTTTCCATTCAATCTGAAAAATATCTTTTACATTTAATGTCCTTTTTGACATAACTAGGTTTAAATCAACCATCAAGCTCTTTCTTTCCTTTATTTGCCTCTTCCCCTATTTCTGGCTTCTTTGGGATTCACTATTTTTATGATTCTAATCTCCTTTTTTGGTTCATTAGCTATAACTCCTTGTTGTGCTTTTAGTTGTTGCTTAATTGTTTATACTATGTACCTTTATCACAATCTATCTTGATGATATTATGCCATTTCACATGCAGCATAAATTAGTTTCCTGCAGCTGCTGTAACAAATTACCACAAACTGTGTGGCTTAAAACAAACAAAAAAAATTTATTCTTTCACAGTTTTAGAGACCAGAGTCCAAAATTAGTATCACTGAGCTGAAATTAAGGAACTGGCAGCACCACGTTCCCTCTGGAGTAGGCTCTAAAGGAGAATTGCTCCTACCTCTTCCAGCTTTGGTGGCTACTGCATTCCTTGACTTATAGCTTCATCACTCCAATTTTCAAGGCCAGCACCTTCAAATCTTTCTGTTCTATCTTCACATGGCCTTCTCTGTGTATGTAAAATCTCCCTCTGCCCCCTTTTCATACACATGTGATTGCATTTAGTGCCTACCCAAATCATCCAAGACAGCCCCCTCATCTCAAGATCCTGAATTTAATCACACCACGAAACCATTTTCCTTATAAAGTAATATTTACAGGTTCCAGGGATTAGGACTCATTCTTTTGGGAAAAGAGGGGAACATTATTCTGTCCAGCACAAATACATGTCAATTTCTGCTCTTCCAGCCTTTATGCTATTGTCATACAATTCACTTCTACATGTTATAAACACTGAAATAAATTATTTTTGTTGCAAACAATTAATTTAATCTTTTTAATATTAGGCGGGATCAGAGTAACGAAACGTAGTCTGGGGCTAGGCAGGCAAACCCTTCTGAGTACTCTACCTGCTGCTCTACGAGAGCTGAGGTTTTCCACTCCAACTTGTGTGATTACAAATTCTTCCTGGTCCTGTGTGGGTTTCAGCAGTTGTTCCTTCTAATCCTTTTAAGTGGTTCTACCTGCAGCCCTGGGTCATTTCCTCACGAGCATGTGCTCATCAATACTCAGCTACACACATGAGAGGGTACTAAGAGGGTACTGTGTAGTTCTCCGGAGCTCCCTCTGCAGCTCTCTTCCCTGGCATTCTTCCATACGGGCTCTAGCCACCTTGCATCTCTGGACTCCCAGCTCTGCCTCCTCAACCCAGCAAACCACTGGCTCAGCCTCAGTTTCCTCTCAGTTTTTCCTCTTGCCATGGCCAGGCAGCGATGTAAGGAAATTGTAGGGCTCTCCACATTAATTTTCCTGTGATAACTACTCTTCTTTGCCTGATGCCCAATAACTTGAAAACCGCTGTTACATATATTTTATCCATTTTCAACTATTTCAAGGCAAGAAGATAAATGCTGTCCTTGTTATTCTATCTTAGCTAGAAGCAAAAATCTTTCATTATTTTTTAACTGAATTTTTTAACACATTGTTAATATAAATCCAGTCACAAATATAAATATCTATTGATCAGAAGTGGTGGCTCATGCCTGTAATCTCAGTGCTTTGGGAGGCCAAGGTGGGAGGATCACTTGGGCCCAGGAATTCTAGATCAGCCTGGACAACATAGCAAGATCCCATCTATAAAACATTTAAAAATTAGCCAGGTATAGCAGCACTGCCTAAAGTCCCCCAGGTACTCAAAAGGCTGAGGCAGAAGGATCACTTGCGCCCAGAGGTTCAGGCTGCAGTGGGCTATGATTGTGCAACCGCATTCAGCCTGGGTGACAGTGTAAGACCCTGTCTCTAAAAAAAAATTTTTTTAATAAGAAGTAAAAAAGAAAAAAAAAATCTATGAATGTTAACTAACACTCTCTTGTATAAATGTATCTGGCCAGGTGCAGTGGCTCACGCCTCTAATCCTGACACTTTGGGAGGCCGAGGGTGATGGATCACAAGGTCAGGAGTTCGAGACCAGTCTGGTCAACACAGTGAAACCCCATCTCTCCTAAAAATACAAAAAATTAGCTGGGTGTGGAGGTGTGAGCCTGTATTCCCAACTACTCGGGAGGCTGAGGCAGGAGAATCATGTGAACCCAGGAGGCGGAGGTTGCAGTGAGCTGAGATCGCACTGTTGCACTCTGGCCCAGGCAACAGTGCAAGACCCTGTCTCAATAAATAAATAAATAAATAAATGTATCTTAATTTTTCAATCCCCCTTTTAGTGGTAAGCTATTAAGGTTATTTTTAATTTTCTAATGGGATGAACAGCACTGCACCAATATCATTACACACTTCCCTAGGGTAAGCGCCCTAGGTCAGTCACATAATAATCTAAAGCTTTATGTTTTCCCAAATTGCCTTCTTAGAAGGTTGTATCACCTCTGACAAAAATCTGCATATTCTTAATGTTTGCCAACTTGATAGCTAAAAAAGGTTCTTATTTTTGTTTTAGTCTCAGTCTACTGATTACTAGGGTCCTAATCAGCTTGAGTTGCTATAACAAAATACTACATATAGACTAGGTGTTTTAAACAACAGGCACTTACTCGTCACAGTTCTGGAGGCTGGGAGTCGGAGAACAAAGTGCCGACGGGTTGACAGTCTTTTCTTAATGATTTATAATTGCTCTTTACACAGGCTATTAACCTTTGATCTACATGCTGTCAATACTTTCCCCAAGTTCAATTTACTTTCAATTTTGTTGAAGGTGGATTTTGACATATTGAACTATATTCCAGTTAAAACAGTTTTTTCCTGTATAATGTTAGCCTTCCTCAAACTAAGATTACATTTTTTGAAGAAAGTATTTCATTTTTTCACATTTAGGTAATTAATCAGAATTTTATGCTTGTTTGCAATATGAGGTAGAGATATAATGTTGTCCCAAAGTCAGAGAAATACATCATTTCCCTCATTTCCCTACTAATACAAATATGTTGCACCCATCATAAATCCACACAGATACACATACTCTTCTTTCTGTTCTATACCGGTTCTAATGTCCAATCACTATTTTAATGTCACATATATCGTCTCATCATATTAGCGTTGATTTCTTCTTTTTTTCTTTTATTTTGAGACAGAATTTTGCTCTTGTCACCCAGGCTGGAGTGCAGTGGTGCCATCTAGGCTTACCACAACCTACACCTCCTGGGTTCAAGCCATTCTCCTGCCTCAGCCTCCCAAGTAGCTGGGACTACAGGCGCCTGCCGCCATGCCCGGCTAATTTTTTGCATTTTTAGTAGAGACGGGGTTTCACCATGTTAGCCAGGGTGGTCTCGATCTCCTGACCTCGTGATCCACCCGCCTCGGCCTCCCAAAGTGCTGGGATTACAGGTGTGAGCCACCGCGCCCGGCCTACATGAGGTTTTAAATGACTTCCTACATTGAAAACCTCAGAAGCTGCCATTTATATAACCTCATTGGAGACAAAAATCAGTCTAGCACAAAAGCTATAAAAAAGTTCCAAAGGTTTAATTATATTTTAGGGGAGTTAACAGGAAACAGCGATGATCAGTAAGTTTCCATAAAACATTTATATAAAATATCACCTTCGGCTATATACCCTGAAATCCCTGCAAAGTATAGAGTGTATCCTATGAAATCATGGATAACCTCTGTGATCCCAAAAAATCCTTTTAACATGCTCTTCTGTAGAACAAGAAGCATAATGAACTCTCAGCATTACTCCATAAAAACAAGAGACAGACTAATGTGAAAACCATTAAGTTATTATTTTGATTTAATATGGCAAATAGAACCACAAATCAATCTTAAGATGTCTCAACGTACTTTGCTAATATGTGAATATGAGCCAACATTCCATGAATTCCATTTGAAAATGCTCAAAAGACAAAATGACAAGAATAAAGCCTGATGCACTCAGATTGGAAGAGATCTTGTTTCCTGGGTCAATAAGCTTTCAGAGAGAAATTATATTCTCTGAGACCTGGATGGTGGAAATCAGATGAGTAATCACCAAATGTTTGCCAAGCATTTAGAGTCATTTCACAAAAAAAGTGAAGATGGCCGGGCACAGTGTCTCATGCCTATAATCCCAGCACTTTGGGAGGCTGAGGTGGGCGGATCACGAGGTCAGGAGACCGAGACCATCCTGGCTAACACAGTGAAACCCTGTCTCTACTAAAAATACAAAAATTTGGCCAGGTGTGGTGGTGGGCACCTGTAGTCCCAGCTACTTGGGAGGCTGAGGCAGGAGAATGGCATGAACCCAGGAGGCAGAAATTGCAGTGAGCCGAGATGGCACCACTGCACTCCAGCCTGGGCGACAGAGTGAGACTCCATCTCAAAAAAACAAAAAAAGTAAAGATAATATATAGCTTCGGATGATGGGCATCGCAATGGGATGTGCTTCCCGTTCAGGTGGCTAATGAACACGTCTATCGCAGTTACTTCTTCACAGTGTTTCACATGCATCGTCTGATCCCACAAGAACTGTGTAACGAGGGATTACATTTCAAACATGAGCCAGTAAGGCTCAAACACGTTAAAGCTTATCTAAAGTCACCCAGCTTACACAGGCAGCAGACATAGAATTCAAACTTTTTTTTTCCTACTTTTATCATAGTGTTGTATTCTACAATAGCATGCTAACTTAGAATTTTTATATTTTTATTTTCAGGACATATGCTCAATTGTTATTTCATTTTCTTCCCACAATATTTCTACAAATTAGACAGAAATAGAACAGAATCATACACAGTATTTCACAAACAATAGCAATGAGTTAACCTAAAATGAAAAGGTTTTCTGAAATCACTTTGAAAGTATATAATACAAATGCACAGAGGCATTAAAAATAAGCAGATCACCAAAAAAAAAGACAAATCCTGTAGGATTCCACTTGTATGAGGTCTCCAGAGCAGTTACACTTATACAGACAGAGAGTAGAAAGGGGCTACAGGAAAGGATGGATGATCGGGAGTTTAATGAAGACAGACATTCCGTTTTGAGAGATGAAAAACTTATGAAGTAGATGGCAGTGACGGCTGTACAACATTACGAATATATATACCGATCTGTACACCTAAAAATGGTTAAGATAGTAAATGTTATATGTTTTACCACAATAAAAAGAAAACAGTGAAAAGCAATGGCCAAGAGGAAATGTTTTAAAAAAACAAATGAATCACCAGGTGCCATGGCTCACGCCTGTAATCCCAGCACTTTGGGAAGCTGAGGCGGGCCGATCACCTGAGGTTGGGAGGTTGAGACCAGCCTGACCAACATGGAGAAACCCTGTCTCTACTAAAAATACAAAACTAGCTGGGCGTGGTGGCACATGCCTGTAACCCCAGCTACTCGAGACACTAAGGCAGGAGAATCGCTTGAGCCCAGGAGGCGGAGTTGCAGTGAGCCGAGATCACACCACTGCACTCCAGCCTGGGCAACAAGAGTGAAACTCTGTCTCAAAAAAAACTAAAAGAAAGAATCACCACACATTTTTGTCAGTACTAAAATCAAGATTATTTGTCTAAAAATTTTTTTCTGACTGACTATAAAGAGCTTTTTCTAGCTTCTACCAGGAAAATAACATGAATTATTTATTCCAAGGGAAAGTAAAGCAAGGTAACTATTTCACACACGCCCATCTGGGTAACAGAATTCAGATATCATAGGTGCATATGTCTCCTACTCAGTCACTGGAAACAGGCCTAAATATATTTACCATCTACAGCTACTAGGAAGAACGGTCAGAAAGACAGTCAAAAGCAAAGCAGCTACAAGAGAAGGTGCTGCCAGTTCACCCCAGTGAGAAAGATCAAGCAAGGAAAGCTGACCTCCAGTCAATGCCCCATGACCCCACTAATCCCAAAGCACAGAGGAGTGGGCTCCAGCCACTGCTAGGAGCACCAGTACAATAGGACAGCAAACCGCCAAAAAAAGCAAATGAAAGAGACAAAGTGGACTGCCTTGTGTTGTTCCCACTGTTACAACAAATGCAAAAATATCAAACCACAGAGGATTTTAAAATAACTATAGTTGCTAAGGGTGTTAACTAAACATAAACATGTTGTTCAATTACCATAATAGTTTTAATTTTTGCATAAAAGATTACAAAAAGGGAACATTATTCATTTTAGTGTCTGGATATCCTTGTATATAGCCAGAAATATGGGAAAAGGGTCCTTCTTCATGGATTTTTGAATCCATTTAAAATAACTGGGACACAGAATATTCTAGCCCATTAAGACTGAAAATATACAAAGTCCTTCTTTTCTCTAGACAGTTCAAAGTGCAATTACCTGACAGACTGTGCCACTATGTTTTCACATATTGTCAGACAATGATTCACACGGTCTTTCTTGGTAGCTGAAAGTTCTTTCTTTCTAAAAATAAGAAAAAAGAAGAAGGAAATGAATATGTGTTCAATTACCCACTCCACTTACTTCTATACCTCATTCATTCATTCAATGAGGGTTTCTCGACTACTATTAATAAACTGTTATACTCCATGCTGGGGGCAGAATGGGGATCTGGACAGGGAAGCACAGTGCATGAGCTCACCAATGGCTTTCAAGCTACACTGTGCACAGAAAAAACAGATGATGTTTTTAAAAATGAACTAAAGCAGCTCATTTCCCCCATTTTATTTCATTTTACTTTTTTTTTTTTTTTTTATTTTTTTTTATTTTTTTATTTTTTATTATACTTTAAGTTCTAGGGTACATGTGCATAACGTTTATATCATGTATAACTCCCCAATGCAATCCCTCCCTCCTCCCCCCTCCCCCTGATAGGCCCCAGTGTGTGATGTTCCCCTTCCCGAGTCCAAGTGATCTCATTGTTCAGTTCCCACCTATGAGTGAGAACATGCGGTGTTTGGTTTTCTCTTCTTGTGATAGTTTGCTAAGAATGATGGTTTCCAGCTGCATCCATGTCCCTACAAAGGACGCAAACTCATCCTTTTTGATGGCTGCATAGTATTCCATGGTGTATATATGCCACATTTTCTTAATCCAGTCTGTCACAGATGGACATTTGGGTTGATTCCAAGTCTTTGCTATTGTGAATAGTGCAGCAATAAACATACGTGTGCATGTGTCTTTGTAGTAGAGTAATTTATAATCCTTTGGGTATATACCCAGTAGTGGGATGGCTGGGTCATATGGTACATCTAGTTCTAGATCCTTGAGGAATCGCCATACTGTTTTCCATAATGGTTGAACTAGTTTACAATCCCACCAACAGTGTAAAAGTGTTCCTATTTCTCCACATCCTCTCCAACATCTATTGTTTCCTGACTTCTTAATGATTGCCATTCTAACTGGTGTGAGATGGTATCTCATTGTGGTTTTGATTTGCATTTCTCTGATGGCGAGTGATGACGAGCATTTTTTCATGTGTCTGTTGGCTGTATGGATGTCTTCTTTTGAGAAATGTCTGTTCATATCCTTTCCCCACTTTTTGATGGGGTTGTTTGTTTTTTTCTTGTATATCTGTTTGAGTTCTTTGTAGATTCTGGATATTAGCCCTTTGTCAGATGAGTAGGTTGCAAAAATTTTCTCCCATTCTGTAGGTTGCCTGTTCACTCTGATGGTAGTTTCTTTTGCTGTGCAAAAGCTCTTTAGTTTAATTAGATCCCATTTGTCAATTTTGGCTTTTGCTGCCGTTGCTTTTGGTGTTTTAGACATGAAGTCCTTGCCCATGCCTATGTCCTGAATGGTACTACCTAGATTTTCTTCTAGGGTTTTTATGGTATTAGGTCTAACATTTAAGTCTCTAATCCATCTTGAGTTAATTTTCGTATAAGGGGTAAGGAAAGGATCCAGTTCATTTTACTATTTTTTTTTTAGAGTCAGGATCTTGCTCTACTGCCCAGGCTAGAGTACAGTAGCACAATCATGGCTCACTTTAGCCTTAAACTCCTGGGCTGAAAGGATCCTCCCATCTCAGCCTCCTGAGTGGTGGGGACCACAGGCATGCACCACTGGGCCTGGCTAATCTTTTTTAAATGTTTTATAGAGACGGGGCCTCACTATGTTGCCCAATTGCTCAACCTCCTGGCCTCAAGCGATATTCCCATCTTGGCCCCCAAAGTGCTGGGATCATAGGTATGAGCCACCATGACTGGCCTCATTTCCCCCATTAAAGAGAGAAAAAATTGAAGTGCCAACCATGACGTGCCCAAGAACACACAGATTTGAAGTCATAGAGCCAGCATTTAAACCCAGGTCTTCCGGCTTTAAATCTCCTCTGTATTTCACCAATACTCAATTTCACGTTTGGATCGTGTGTTAGCATCACTAAAGGCGAACTGCATCTTACAACCATTGGTATAGTTTGATTAGAAACTTTTTTTCTTTTTTTCTTTTTTTTTTTTTTTTGAGACGGAGTCTCGCTCTGCCGCCCAGGCTGGAGTGCAGTGGCCGGGTCTCAGCTCACTGCAAGCTCCGCCTCCCGGGTTTACGCCATTCTCCTGCCTCTGCCTCCCGAGTAGCTGGGACTACAGGCTCCTGCCACATCGCCCGGCTAGTTTTTTGTATTTTTTTTTAGTAGAGACAGGGTTTCACCATGTTAGCCAAGATGGTCTCGATCTCCTGACCTCGTGATCCGCCCGTCTCCGGCCTCCCAAAGTGCTGGGATTACAGGCTTGAGCCACCGCGCCCGGCCTAGAAACTTTTTTTCTTTCACAGAAGATGATGGCAAAGATTACAAGAGATGGGAAATTCAATTCAAAGAAACACAATATAATACCTACTCTATATACCAGGCTGCCTTCAATTCTCAAAATCGGTAACTGACTGCAGTCAACATACCACACAGACCTCAGTAAAACATAAACAATGGCTAACCGCTTCTATATCCCCGAATAGCTGGGAATAAGCCTCCTATTAAGACTTCTCAGCCAAGCAAAAGGAGATAAACAGCCTGGCAAAGATGATCAGGCTAAAGGTGCCTCCTTCCTACCCAAACCTGTGGCTTCAGATGTCTTCGCAATTGGCACTATCAAAATAAAGTAGAGAGGGGTGATGCAAAACATAGAACCAACCAAAAACAACTAAACTAAAAGACTACTAAGTTTTTGAGAAAATTATATTACCAAAGAAATAAAAAATCTAACTTAAAAACACTGCCTTGCTATCTCACTTTGTCCAATAAGCAACCTTGCAAGTTTAAGAAACTAAAACTGCCGGGCGCGGTGGCTCAAGCCTGTAATCCCAGCACTCTGGGAGGCCGAGACGGGCGGATCACGAGGTCAGGAGATCGAGGCCATCCTGGCTAACACGGTGAAACCCCGTCTCTACTAAAAAATACAGAAAACTAGCCGGGCGAGGTGGCGGGCGCCTGTAGTCCCAGCTACTCCGGAGGCTGAGGCAGGAGAATGGCGTAAACCCGGGAGGCGGAGCTTGCAGTGAGCTGAGATCCGGTCACTGCACTCCAGCCTGGGCGACAGAGCGAAACTCCGTCTCAAAAAAAAGAAACTAAAACTAATTCCTCCCCCCATGGAATTTAGTTAGATGATGAACTGATAACTCAAACTGACTTGTTCTAAATGAAAAGTAAGTATGGTAATTAAGTGAAAAATAAACCACCTTGCTCTGAGCAAGAACTGGAAAAACAGGGTAAGAACAGTCCTGGCTTCTCAACCACTTTTGGTAAATGCAGTCACTTTAACTTCACCTTAAAAATTAAAACAAACGGCCAGGTGTGGCTCACGCCTGTAATCCCAACACTTTGGGAGGCTGGGGCGGCAGATATCTGAGGTCAGGTGTTCGAGACCAGCCCGGTCAACATGGTGAAATCCTGTCTCTACTAAAAATACAAAAAATAGCTGGGCGTGGGGGCTGGCGCCTGTTATCCCAGGCACTCGGGAGGCTGAGGCAGAAGAATTGCTTGAACCCAGGAGGCGGAGGTTGCAGTGCACCAAGATTGCGCCACTGCACTCTAGCCTGGGGGACAGAACAAGACTCTGCCTCAAAAAAAAAAAAAAAATTAAACAAATCTCAGTCAGCCTCCTCTAATTGTGTAATCAAGGCATCTGCACAGGCACACAAGTGTAAGGAGGGGCATGTAAACTCAAGGACACTACAGCATTCCATAATCACATTTTATAAATTATCAAAGAACTAATTCTAAAAATGGTTAACTTTATGGTATGTGAATTATAATTCTTTTTTTTTTTTTTGAGATGGAATCTTGCTCTGTCACCCAGGCTGAAGTACAGTGGCACAACCTCCACCTCCCAGGTTCAAGCGATTCTCCTGCCTCAGCCTCCTGAGTAGCTGGGTTTACAGGTGCGCACCACCATGCCAGCTAATTTTTGTAGTTTTAGTAGAGATGGTATTTCACCGTGTTGGTCAGGCTGGTCTCGAACTCCTGACCTCGTGATCTGCCCTCCTCGGCCTCCCAAGCATGAGCCACCATGCCCGGTCTAATCTCATTTTTTTTTTTTTAAAGAATCTACAAATCTTGTCAGATCTTCCTCCAAGAGATCCAGAATCTGACCACTTACCATCACCACTGCTACCAGTCACAAGACACCAGCATGTCTAGCTTTGATTACTTCAGTAGCCTCCCAACTGGATCAGGGCAGACTTTTTTGAATTGAAGTTTTTTTAAGATAATTATTGGTTCACGTGCAGTTGTAAGAAATAACAGAGATCCAGTGTGCCCTTTATCCGGTTTTCCCCAATGGTAACACTTTGCAAAACTATTTAATATAGTACATTATCACAACCAGAATATTGACACTGATACAGTGATCTTACTTAGATTTTCAAGTTTTACTGTTGTTCATTTGTGTATTTAGTTCTATACAATTTTTTTTTTTTTTTCTTTGAGACAGAGTCTCACTCTGTCGCCTAGGCTGGAGTGCAGTGGTGCAATCTCAGCTCACTGCAACCTCCGCCTCCCGGGTTCACGCCATTCTCCTGCCTCAGCCTCCCAAGTAGCTGGGACTACAGGCGCCCGCCACCACACCCGGCTAATTTTGCTTTTGTATTTTTAGTAGAGACGGGGTTTCACCATGTTAGCCAGGATGGTCTCGATCTCCTGACCTTGTGATCCACCCGCCTCAGCTTCCCAAAGTGCTGGGATATAGGCGTGAGCCACCACACCCGGCCAATTTTTTGTATTTTTAGCAGAGACAGGGTTTCACCATGTTAGCCAGGATGGTCTCAATCTCCTGAACTCACGATCCACCCGCCTCGTCCTCCCAAAGTGCTGGGATTACAGGAGTGAGCCACCGTGCCCAGCCTTAGTTCTATACAATTTCTATACACCACCACAGTCAAGACAAAGCATCTCTTTCCTTGGCTGAGTGTAGTGGTTCAAGGTCTATAATCCCAACACTTTGGGAGGCTGAGGCCAGCAGATCACAGGAGGTCAGAGTTCAAAACCAACCTGGCCATCATAATGAAACCCTGTCTCTACGAAAAACACAAAAATCCCTGTAATCCCAGCACTCTGGGAGGCCGAGGTGGGCGGATCATGAGGTGAGGAGATCAAGACCATCCTGGCCAACATGGTGAAACCCCGTCTCTACTAAAAATACAAAAATTAGCCGAGCACGGTGGTGTGCACCTGTAATCCCAGCTACTCAGGAGGCTGAGGCAGGAGAATCGCTTGAACCCCAGAGGCAGAGGCTGCAGTGAGCCGAGATCGCGCCACTGTACTCTAGTCTGGGATACAGAGTGAGACTCTGTCTCAAAAAAAAATAAAATAAAATAAAATTAGCCAAGCATGGTGGTGTGCACCTGTAGTCCCAGCTACTCAGAAGGCTGAGATGGGAGAATAGCTTGAATCCAGGAGGCAGAGATTGCAGTGAGCCAAGATCACGCTACTGCACTCCAGCCTGGGCAACAGAGCAAGACTCTGTCGGCAAAAAAAAAAAAAAAGACAAAGCATTTCTATTGCAAGTATCCCCCTGTGTTGTCCTTTTATAACCACACTCACCTCACCTCCCTCTCTTTTCTCTCCTCTGCCACCCCTAACCTACTCTACAACCCCATCTCTAACCCCAGGCAACCACTAATCTATTCTCCATCCCTAAAACTGTGTCATTGCAAAAACGTTATATACATAGAATCATACAATATGTAACCTTTTGGGATTGGCTTTTTTCATTAGCATAACTTCATCTACACTGTTGCATGCTATCAGTAGATCATTCCTTTTTATTACTGAGTAGTTTAACCATTCACCTGTAGACATCTGAGCTGATTCCAGTTCTTAGATATTACGGGTAAAGCTGCTATGCACACTTGAGTACAGGTTTGTATGTGAACATGAAGGTTTCATTTCTTTAGGATTTTAATGCCCAGGATTGCAGGAGTTGCTGGGTTGTATACTAATTGTACATTCAGTTTTATGAGAAACTGCCAAACTGTTTTCCAGAGTGGCTGTACTATATTATATTCCCACCAGCAATAAGTGACCTAGCTTTTCTAAATCCTCACCAGCATGTGGTGTTGTCAAAGTGATCTTTTCTTTTATATATACACATATATTTAGAGACAGGGTCTCACGCTCATGTCCAGGCTGTAGTGCAGTGGCATAATCATTGCTCGCTGCAGCCTCACCAGCAATCCTCCAGCCTCCTCAGCCTCCTGGGTAGCTGGGACTACAGGCACACACCACTACACCAGCTAATTTTTAAAAGCTTTTTGTAGAGACCTTATAGGTGCTGCTATGTTGGCTACGCTGGACCCCTGGCTTCAGGCAATCCTCCCACCACAGCCTCTCAAAGTACTGGTATTACAGGCATGAACCATTGCGCCCAGCCAAAGTTATCTTTTTTTTTTTTTTTTGAGACGGAGTCTCGCTCTGCCGCCCAGGCTGGAGTGCAGTGGCCGGATCTCAGCTCACTACAAGCCCCGCCTCCTGGGTTTACGCCATTCTCCTGCCTCAGCCTCCCGAGTAGCTGGGACTACAGGCGCCCGCCACGTCGCCCGGCTAGTTTTTTGTATTTTTTAGTAGAGACACGGTTTCACCGTGTTAGCCAGGATGGTCTCGATCTCCTGACCTCATGATCCACCCGTCTCGGCCTCCCAAAGTGCTAGGATTACAGGCTTGAGCCACCGTGCCCGGCCTAAAGTGATCTTTTAAAAGCAAAAACTAGACTACTTGTTTTGACCACACAAGCTTATCTTGGTGCACAAGACCCTCGTCTCTAACCTCTCATCCCCTATTTCTGTCCTTCATCTTACTTCAGCCACTGGCATCCTTCCTAGTTCTCAAACATGGAAAGCATTTCTGCCTTCTGTTAACTCTGCCTGGACCTCTCTTCTCCCGCTCCACACATGGCTTGCCCCCTTTCCACTCAAATGTCACCTTCTAACCACAGCTCTCCTTCGTACCCTAAATAAAACTGCATGTTGCCTCTCCCTTCATTCGGTTGTTTTTCCCCAAAGTGGATGCTCAGGTCCTTCTAGTTCATCTAAGCGAGTCCCGCTACCAATGGCTGGGAGCTCTCCACAGGCTCACCTCAGCTCACTCATCACAGCTACACAAATGCTCAATGGCCCTACAGCAGACAAGCAAGGCCACCTCAGCTACACCTGGACACATACGAGCAACTCAGGTCTTCCTCCCAAATGCTTGCATTGTTATTAGCAACAACAAAGGTAAGGTCTAAGCACCTACAGTGGAGCTTCCCAAACTCCAATGTGCATGTAAGTCACTCACTGAACCTGTTAAAACGCAGACTCTGATTTGTTAAGTCAGGCAGAGAGAGTCTGCTTATGAGATCCCAGATGATACCAAACTGCTGTCCCTGAGACCTCACCGTGATAGCAAGGACCTATGGACATATTATGTCTCTAATATACGTTCTAGCACCCAAATTGATCCAATTTAATACATATGAAACAGTGCTTTATAAGGTATTTTATTTTTCCTCCTTGTTGTCTGAATAAGACTAAATGTTTTGAGTGTGGATCCATTCAAAGGTAGTTTACCAAGTGGTTGACTTATTTACAGGAAATGGAGGTGATGGGGATGGGGACTTCTCAGGGTAGAGAGAATATGTCACCAGAACGTTGTACAGCCAGAATAATGGGAGACCTTTGCCTTTACATCTCCAAAAGTCCTCTGTTAAAAAGAAATTCTACTATATTACATAGCAATTAATAAGAATTACAGACACTGCTATGGAACAATGTCTATGACACGTTGTTTTTTTTGTTTGTTTTGTTTTGTTTTGTTTTGTTTTGAGACAAAGTCTTGCTCTGTCGCCTGGGGCTGGAGTGCAGTGGCCG
Source organism: Trachypithecus francoisi (assembly GCF_009764315.1). Lineage (NCBI taxonomy): Eukaryota > Metazoa > Chordata > Mammalia > Primates > Cercopithecidae > Trachypithecus > Trachypithecus francoisi. The sequence continues at coordinate 3,179,046 of NW_022681454.1, read as the reverse complement.
GATCTCAGCTCACTGCAAGCTCCGCCTCCCAGGTTCATGCCATTCTCCTGCCTCAACCTCCCGAGTAGCTGGGACTACAGGCGCCCGCCACCTCGCCCGGCTAGTTTTTTGTATTTTTTAGTAGAGACGGGGTTTCACCGTGTTAGCCAGGATGGTCTCGATCTCCTGACCTCGTGATCCGCCCGTCTCGGCCTCCCAAAGTGCTGGGATTACAGGCTTGAGCCACCGCGCCCGGCCTGACACATTGTTAAGTAAAAAAATACGTATGTAATGTGATCTCAGTCAAGCAAACAAAAAATGACATATTTAAATGCTTGTATATGCATATTAAAATCTGGGAAGAAGACACAAGAAATACTTTTGTTCTTAGAAAGTTAGACAAAGATGACAGACTTGCAAGAAGGGCTTTGTTTTTCATCTTCTGTGCTGCTTGGAGATGTTTTTATAATGTATATGTGTAACTTCTATAATTTTCAAAACTAGTTAATTTAAAAAAACAACAAAAAAACAGCCAAAAAAGAAATGCTTTCTGGCTGGGCAGAATGGCTCACGCCTGTAATCCCAGCACTTTGGGAGGTCGAGGCGGGCAGATCACCTGAGGTCAGGAGTTCGAGACCAGCCTGACCAACCTGGTGAAATCCCATCTCTACTAAAAATACAAAATTAGCCGGGCATGGTGGCACATGCCTGTAATCCCAGCTATGAGGGAGGCTGAGGCAGGAGAATCGCTTGAACCTGGGAGGCAGAGGTTGTGGTGAGCCGAGATCACGCTACTGCACTCCAGCCTGGACAACAAGAGCGAAACTCCATCTAAAAAAAAAATGCTTTCCAAAGGTGGTCCCTATCATATTTTAACCCAGGAATGGGAAAATTATAACTGCATATGTTTGGCCAGTTCAAAAGCTAAGAAATGTTTTTACATTTTTAAATGACTGACTAAAAAAATCAAATAATATTTCATGACAGGTGAAAATTATACAAAATTCAAATTTCCTTGTCATTAATAAAATTATATTGGAACACAGACACTCATACATATTGCTTATGGCTATTTCATGCTACAATGGCAGAGCTGAGTAGCTGTGACAGAGACGTTGTGCCCACACAGCCTGAAATACCTAAATCTGACCATTTACACAAAGTTTGCCCATGTTCATAGATGGAAGACAATACTGTCAAGATGGTAATACTCCCCAAGTTGATCTACAGATTCAACACAATCCCTCTCAGAATCCTCCTTGGCTTCTTTGTAGAAACTGACAAGCTGATCCTACAATGTGTATGGAAAAGCAAGGGACCCAGCATGGCCAAATCAATCTTGAAAAAGAACAAAGTTGGAGAACTCACATTTCATGAATGTAAATTCTGACACAAACTTCAGTAATCAAGACTGTATGGTACTGGCACAGGATCGACATAAAGACCAATAGGTAGAACTGAGAGTCTAGAAATAAATCTATACAATCAAGGACAATGAATTTTCAACAAGGATACTAAGACAATTCCATGGGGAAAGAACAGTCTCTTCAACAAATAGTGCTGGGACAACTGAATAACCACATGCAAAAGAATGAAGTTGGACTTCTACCTGAACCATATATAAAAATTAACTCAGGCCGGGCGCGGGGCCTCAAGCCTGTAATCCCAGCACTTTGGGAGGCCGAGACGGGCGGATCACGAGATCAGGAGATCGAGACCATCCTGGCAGACAAGTTGAAACCCCGTCTCTACTAAAAAATACAAAAAAACTAGCCGGGCGAGGTGGCGGGCGCCTGTAGTCCCAGCTACTTGGGAGGCTGAGGCAGGAGAATGGCGTGAACCCTGGAGGCGGAGCTTGCCGTGAGCCGACATCGCGCCACTGCACTCCAGCCTGGGCGACAGAGGGAGACTCCGTCTCAAAAAAAAAAAAAAAAAAAAAAAAAAAATTAACTCAAAATGGATCAGATCTAAATGTAAAACTCTAAAATTCTTAGAAGAAAACATAGGGGTAAACCTTTTTGACTTTGGATTAGACAATGATTTCTTAGATATGACACTTCAAGCACAGCAACCAAAGACAAACTAGATAAACTAGATTTCATCAAAATTAAAAACTTTCACACTTCAAAAGACACGATCAAGAAAGTAAAAAGACAATCCAAAGGAAGGGAGAATGTTTTCACAAATCATCTATCTGATAAGAATCCAGTATCCAGAATATACAAAGGACTGTTACAATTCGACAATAAAAATACAAAGGGAAAAGAATGAGAACAAGGGTTTGCAAGCTAAGTGTAAGAAAGAGCCTGGGTTCTGACTGGGTGCAGTGGCTCACACCTGTAATCCCAGCACTTTGGCAGGCTGAGGCGGGTTGATCACCTAAGGTCAGGAGTTCGAGACCAGCCTGGCCAACATGATGAAACCCCGTCCCTACTAAAAATACAAAAATTAGCTGGGCATGGTGGTGTGCGCCTGTAATCCCAGATACTCGGAAGGCTGAGGCAGAAGAATCACTTGAACCCAGGAGGCGGAGGTTGTAGTGAGCCAAGATCGCATCATTGCACTCCGGCCCAGGTGACAAGAGCGAAACTCCGTTTCAAAAAAAAAAGAAAAAGCCTGGATTCCTTAACTTATTGTTGAATTTCCCCAAACAGACTTATTTTTGTCTTCTGATAAGCTCTTGCTTGTTACCAGTTTAAGCTATTGCAGCAGGATTTTTTGTTACTTGCAGCTGAATACAAACCTAACTGATAACGCCAGCTACTGCTAAATTGTTATACTTAGCAGAGTTCAACAAGTACAGTTGCTTCTGCATTCAAAATCCAGTCATTCCTCACACTGCCCACAGCCGGTACCCTGACAGAACCCACCATGCTTATCTGAGCTCTGCAGTGGCTTCCTAACTGGTTTCTGCTTTTGTCCATGTTCCCCTTCACTCTGTTGTCAGCCAGAGTTCACTTAAGAATGAAATTCAGATCATGCTACTCCTCTGCTCTAATCCTCCAGTGACATCCCATCTCACTCACATAAATGCCAATATCTTTATTCCATCTAGTAGTATTGGTCTGATATGGCACTCCCTTGACCTCTTGGACTTTACCTCTTACTACAAATGTCCCCCTCACTCAATTCACCCAACTAAAACGGCACCCTTGCTATTCCTCAAACAGGAAGACTTTGGACCTGTTCCCCCTATCTGGAATACCCCTACTCCATACACCTTTACGCTAGACTCTTAACTCGCCTGAGGTCTTTACTCAAAGCTATCATCTGGCCAGGCATGGTGACTCACACCTACAGTCCCAACACGTTGTGAGGTCAAGGTGGGAGGATCACTTGAGCCCAGGAGTTCAAGGCTGCAGTAAGCTACGATTGTGATGCTACATTCCAGCCTGGGTTAAAGAGCAAGACCCTGTCCCACCACTCCCCCCAAAAAAACAGCTGTCACCTCAGTGGACCTTCCCTGAACACCCTATTTAAAATATCAACACTGGCCAGGCATGGTGGCTCATGCCTGTAATCCTAGCACTTTGGGAGGCCTAGGCAGGCAGATCACATGAGGCTGGGAGTTCGAGACCAGTCTGGCCATCATGGTGAAATCCCATCTCTACTAAAAACACAAAAATTACCCAGGCGTGGCCAGGCGCAGTGGCTCACACCTGTAATCCCCGCACTTTGGGAGGCCGAGGCAGGTGGATCACGAGGTCAAGAGATCGAGACCATCTTGGCCAACATGGTGAAACCCCGTTTCTACTAAATATACAAAAATTAGCCAAGCGTGGTGGCACGTGCCTGTAGTCCCAGCTACTCGGGAAGCTGAGGCAGGAGAATCGCTTGAACCCGGGAGGCAGAGGTTGCAGTGTGCCGAGATCGCACCACCGCAGTCCAGCCTAGCAACAAAGCAAGGCTCCATCTCAAAAAAAAAAAATTACAGGCCGGGCGTGGTGGCTCACAAAAATTACAGGCCGGGCGTGGTGGCTCATGCCTGTAATCCCAGCACTTTGGGAGGCCAAGGCGGGTGGATCACGAGGTGAGGAGATCAAGACCATCCTGGCTGACACAGTGAAACCCCATCTCTACTAAAAATACAAAAAATTAGCTGGGCGTGGTGGCGGGCACCTGTAGTCCCAGCTACTTGGGAGGCTGAGGCAGGAGAATGGCGTGAACCCGGGAGGCGGAGCTTGCAGTGAGCCAAGATTGTGCCACTGTACCCCAGCCTGGGCGACAGAGCAAGACTCAGGGGGGAAAAAAAAATTACCCAGGCGTGACGGTGCATGTCTATAATCCCAGCTAATCAGGAGGCTGAGGCATAAGAATCGCTTGAACCCAAGAGGCAGAGGTTGCAGTGAGCCAAGATCACACCAGTGCACTGCAGCCTGGCTGACAAAGCAAGCCTGCCTCAAAAAACAAAACAAAACAAAACAAAACAAAATAAAATAAAATAAAATAAAATAAAAATGTCAACACTTAGTGCTACAGCTTTTTTGGAAGTTGTCTAGCAGGCTTTCTGGGTTTTGCTGGAAAGCCCTTAAAAAAATTTTTTTTAATAAAAATAAGTTAACACTTGATTAACCCTGACATTTCCCTATCCCCTTCCCTGCTTTGACGTTCCTCCACTTATTAACATACTGTATATTTTACTTATCTATCTTGCTTATTGTCTATGTCCTTCATTAGAATGAAAGCTTCATGAGGACACAGCTTTGTCTGCTCACTGCTGAGCCCTGCATCTAGAACAGTGCCAGGTACATAGTACATGTTTAGTAAATATTTACTGATGAATGAATAAAGTCAGGGAAACACTAGATAGGAATCTGAAGGAGAATAAGAAAGTGCCAGAAGCAAGTATCAATTGCCTCCTAATTACTGTGAGGACCCTCCCAAGCATGCTAGACTTGCTGAGACTGCGGCCAGCCCCACACGGAACTCCCACATCCTGTATGCTGAGCAGAGCACATAAGTTCATACTTAGACGGAGGCCCTTGCATGGCGTGACACCATAGTTCCACACAAAAGAGCAAGCGCCATAAAAACAGAACAGATACTTTCTAAATTGCTTTAGTCAATCTTACTTTGAGAAGAGGATTTTTTGGCTGAAGCACATGAACAGAAATGCCAAAATCCAAACTTTGTGAGCAGTGTTTGTTACTCAAAATTAGTGAATACCTCCTTTCTCAACAGCAAAATACATACAAATATGACAAATATGCATTTTATTTAAAATAACTATAAATAAACCTAATGCAGTTGATTTCAGAGAATGCTAAGAACCTTTAAAAGTTATTATTCTAGCCAGGGGCAGTGGCTCACACCTGTAATCCCAGCACTTTGGGAGGCCGAGGTGGACAGATTACGAGGTCAGGAGTTCAAGACCAGCCTGGCCAACATGGTGAAACTCCATCTCTACTAAAAATACAAAAATTAGCTGGACATGGTGGTGGGCACCTGTAATCTCAGCTACTTTGGAGGCTGAGGCAGGAGAATCGTTTGAACCTGGGAGGTGGAGGTTGCAGTGAGCCAAGATCATACCACCACACTCCAGCCTGGGTGACAATGTGAGACTACGTCTCAAAAAAAATAAAGAAAAAAAAAATGGCCGGGCGCTGTGGCTCAAGCCTGTAATCCCAGCACTTTGGGAGGCCGAGACGGGTGGATCACGAGGTCAGGAGTTCGAGATCATCCTGGCTAACACGGTGAAACCCCGTCTCTACTAAAGAATACAAAAAGCTAGCCGGGCAAGGTGGCTGGCGCCTGCAGTCCCAGCTACTCGGGAGGCTGAGGCAGGAGAATGGCGTAAACCCAGGAGGCGGAGCTTGCAATGAGCTGAGATCCGGCCACTGCACTCCAGCCTGGGTGACAGAGCGAGACTCCGTCTCAAAAAAAAAAAAAAAGAAAAAGAAAAAAAAAATTATTGGCCGGGCGCAGTGGCTCACGCCTGTAATCCCAGCACTTTGGGAGGCCGAGGCAGGTGGATCACCTGAGGTCGGGAGTTCGAGACCAGCCTGACCAACATGGAGAAACTCCGTCTCTACTAAAAATACAAAATTAGCTGGGCCTGGTGGCACATGCCTATAATCCCAGCTACTAGGGAGGCTGAGGCAGGAGAATTGCTTGAATCTGGGAGGCGGAGGTTGCGGTGAGCCGAGATCGTGCCATTGCACTCCAGCCTGGGCAACAAGAGTGAAACTCCGCCTCAAAAAAAAAAAAGGAAAAGAAAAAAATTATTACTGTAAACTACTTTTGTTTTTACAGCATTTTAAATCTATCTTACAATATGCATAGATTATATCTGGCAGGATACATGAGGAACTGTAATAGTGCTTGTTCTTGGGGACAAAGTTAGCTACTCAGATGAAAGGGGTGGAAGGAAGATATTTTAATTATTGCCCTTTTGTAATTATGGAATTTGTGTCATGTCAATGTATTACTTATGCAAAAATAATAATTTTTTTTTTGAGACAGAGTCTCGCTCTGTCACCCAGGCTGGAGTGCAATGGCGCAGTCTCAGCTCACTGCAGCCTCTACCTCCCGGGTTCCAGCGATTTTCCTGCCTCAGCCTCCCAGGTAGCTGGCATTACAGGCACGTGCCACCATGACCAACTAATTTTTGTATTTTTAGTAGAGATAGGGTTTCACCATGTTAGCCAGACCGGTCTCGAACTCCTGACCTCAGGTGATTCGTCCGCCTACGCCTCCCCTCTAAAGTGCTTGGATTAAAGGCATGAGCCACCTTGCCAGGCCTGATTAAATTTTTAAAATAAGGTAATCATATATTACCTTAAAATAAAGTAATGAAACAAAATCTATCTCCTTTGTAAAGGCAGCAAAGGAAATTTCTTGATACCCATATTTTGAAGATAAGCAAATGCAGGTTCTAGCAAATCAGCATAGGAAAGAGACGGCGTATTTTCAGAATGATCAAGTGTCTGAAGCAGCCCAGCAGAAAGGTCTTCCTTCCCATCAAGAGCCCAGTTTAGTGTTTACACAAGATACATGCAATGTGTGAACTTCTATGACACCTACCTCCTAGAAAGGCACTACAGTAAATTTCTGGAAGGATGAGAAATTACTTACTGAAGAGATAAGCCAAATTGTTTAAAAATTTCTCTAAATATCCAAAAAGTTTTTGCATCCTTTAGAAGAATTTATTCCTAAATTTTATTCTAACAAATAAGCTAACACTGCTCTCCAAATCCTCCTTTTCTAATTAAACTTTCAAGACAAGGCAAGGATCATAACAGAAACAAAGAACAAGAAATATTACTAAAAATTAATCAGTCTTAATAGAGAGATTCTCATCAAATGCCATCTGATACACATCCAGATCGGAAATAGAACACTGAGAGGTAAGAGGAAGGCCTGAACTGCAGCAGAGTACTTCCTAACTCCTGCTGAACACTCAGCACACACTCCCAAGTCCTGGGGTTCCGCTATATGTTTTAATGATCTCTCTTTTTCTGTTTCAAAAATTCTCCCCAAGAACAAGCAACAGAGACCTCTAGCTTCCAAAAAGTAACAAGCTGTCAGCAATGAGGCAAACAGAAACCCTTTCACTAGCATATCTGAGATGTCCACGGAGTCTGCAGACTCCCCATATTCTAGCAAGCCTGACTGCAATACTGGTAAAATGTATACCTCATTCATCCCTCGGCAATTAACCTCCCCCTCAGCAACGTGTTAGTTTTATTCCCAACACAAATAGGCAATAAACTTCAATCAACTCTTCCTAATATTTAAGATAATTTTATTAATACCACGTAAGTTCACCACTTATTTGGCAACCACAACTCATTCAAATGCCTGCACACCAACTTGCACTTAGATGAGCAGGTCTCTTACGTGGTGCTTAAAATCGTGTTACTACCACCGCGATCATGAACTACGTGAGACGCCCTGAGAATGTAGGAAGAGCCTGAAATCTCAGGCTGTTTTAAGTGCCACTTGGAAAAGAAATCTCCCATTGGGCGCGCCCTCACTCCCCGCCCCCCACCCCAGCCACTCCCGCCGAGGCGTCCTAAAAGCATTATGTCATCCACTGCCCCCACATGTCTCCAGCTCCAAACCCCGCCTCCTCTCGAGGTGTCCCGCGCCCCCAGCCCTCCTCCCTCTCAGACTAGATGAGGGAAGCGGCCCTGAACAAATCTCGGCTCTTCCAAGTTCTCTTCACAACACGGTTAAACCCCCGCCCCAGTTTCTCGCAAATAAAAACAAACAAGTTTTCGCCCCAACTCTTCGCATCCTGGGAAGGGCGAGAGGGCTGAGGCCGTGACTCCCCTCGGTGAATTCAGGACAGGTCCCAACGAGGCTCTGCCTCCCCTTGCGGGAGGACAAGACCCAAGTGCAGGACCGGGGCTGAAGTGGGGGAAGGTCTCGCCGCAGGAGGGGGCAGGTGTCCCTCATGGGCTCTGGGTTGCTGGGTCACTCTGTCGCTGCGAGGCCGGGGGTTCGTGTCGCCGGCCCGCAGGCTGCAGGGTTCCGCCATCCCCGCCGTAGGCTGGGACCCGCCGGGACAGGGAGCTGCAGCGGGCCCAAACTCACGGTCGGTGCAGCGGCTCCTCAGCCACAGCCGGGCCGGGTGGCGGCGGGGGCGGCGGCGGGGGCGGCTGCGGCTGAGGCAGCATCGGCTGTGCCTGCGGCGGCTGAGGAAGCTGAGGAAGCTGAGGCGGCGGCGGCGGCGGCGGCGGCGGCTGTTGCTGCTGCTGCTGCTGCTGCTGCTGCTGCTGGAAGGACTTGAGGGACTCGAAGGCCTTCATCAGCTTTTCCAGGGTCGCCATGGCGGTCTCCCGCCCGGCTGGGCAGTCCCCGGAGGCTTCGGGCCGACTCGCAGCGCAGCTCAGCACCGGGGCAATGAATGGGGCTCTGGGCCGCAGGTAAAAGCGGAACCGAACCGGCCGTCCATCTTGGACCCGTCCCGGCAGCCCCCGCGGCGCCTTGCGTCTCAAAACGCTGCGCCGGCGGAGGCGGGGCCACGCCGGCCAGCATGATTGACAGCCCTAGCCTGCGGACTCTGCCAATGACTGGCCAGGGAGCCAGCCCGTCCCCGCGCCCGCGTGTTCTCCCTCACAGAGCCACCAAGGCCTCTGACAGCGCAGCGCCCCTCCTGGGCGAAGGCGCGGGGCTCAACGCAGAGGGGACGGGGCGTGGCGAGACTGTAATGGGGTGGGGCGAACCTGTGAAGGGGCAGGGCGAGGCGGGACGCGGAAGGGACGGGGCGGGACTACATGGTAACGAGGGGCGTGGCGAGGCGGGGGCGGGGCAGAGCAGGCAGAGCGCCTGAGCGGCGAGGCGAGGCTGGGGCGGAGCGGGGCGAGGCTGGGGGCGGGGACATTAGGCAGGGAGGCTGAGGGGCGGGGCGGCTGAGGGGCGGAGCGAGGCGGGACCATGAGAGGCGGGGCAGATAGGGGAGGGGGCTGACCGATGACGGGCGGGGCGGCAGGGGGCGGGGCGGGAAGGTGAGAGATGGGGCGCGGAGGGCGGGGCCAGGGAGGGGTGGGGTGCAGAGGGGGTGGGGTGAGGGAGGAGCGGGGCCAGGGCGCGGGGCGCGGGGCGCGGGCCCTAGCGGAATGGAACGCTCGCAGACGTCTGGAGCTGGGCTAGAGCCGGCCGTGGGCTCTGAGCCGAGGTGGCCTCGGGGCTTGCCCGCCGGCCACACTGGCCCGCGGCCAGAGCCGGGCTCACCTGGACAGCCCTGCGGGGAGCCTGCTGGGGAGCGGGTGGGTGAGCCCCTGCGCAGAGCGCAGAGAATGCGCGTGGTCGGTGCGACCTGAGGACCCCAAGTGTGACCCTCCCCACCCCCCAGGCAGCTGGAGCGGCCCCTGCAGGGCGGGGCCCACAGCCCTGGCACCCCCCATCGGTCCCAGCACAGCGCCCCGGAAGGGAGGTGAGGGTCTGAGGCAGGCCCGGGTGGTCAGCGCCTGCTGCCCACAGAGGCACTGTGATTAGTACAGCGAGAAGCAGCTATGGCCACAAGACGCCTCCCACAGGAATGAGTTCCGACCTGGGGGCGTTTCTGTATGGGAAAGCACCCCTACTCTGACCTTCCGGCAGGACCCCCAAGGGGCGCCATTCAGCGGCAGCTCAGCAGAGGTCTGTGGGGCACCCCCTTACGCCTAGGACACAGGCCGGCGCAGGCAGGGTCCTGGTCTCCAGAGCCTCCCGCCTTTTGGGTGGTAGAGGGACAAACAGAGAGGGCAGCTGTCCAGCCTGCCCATTAGGGAGTAGGGTTGACCTCAGAGACAACCGCCCAGCCCAGGAGTGGTGCAGGCAGAGAGAAGCCCACTAAAGCCTACTCTAGCCAGGCCATACCTGCAACCCAGAGTCCCCTGCTCTGTGGCCACAAGCAGCACCTCCACCTTGTCTCAGAGCCTGTCCCAAAGTGAAACCCAGCATTATCTCCCTCCCTTCTCTTGAGAAGGACAGCAGAGAAATAGCCCTTAGTTCCCAGTTCTTGGGAGGCTGATGTAGGAGGATCACCTGAAGCCAGGAATTTGTGGCTGCAAGTGAGCTATGTTTGCACCACTGCACTCCAGCTTGGGCGATAGAGCAACACTGTCTTTAAAAAAATTAAGTTCCAGCTGGGTGTGGTGGCTCACGCCTGTAATCCCAGCACTTTGGGAGGCCAAGGCAGGCAGATCACCAGAGGTAAGGAGTTCGAGACCAGCCTGGCCAACATGGCGAAACCTTGTCTCTACTAAAAATACAAAAATTAGCCCGGTGTAGTGGTGCGTGCCTGTAGTCCCAGCTACTCCGGAGGCTGAGGCAGGAGAATTGCTTGAACCCGGGAGGTGGAGGTTGCAGTGAGCAGAGATCATGCCATTGCACTCCAGCCTGGGCAACAAGAGTGAGACTCTGTCTCAAAAATAAATAAATAAATAAAGTTCCCAGTTCTCTGCTGTTAATAAGGGCCTTTGTCCACTCTACTGGGCCTCAAGGCTGTTAGTTACCTCAGTGGGTAAGATGGCCCAAGCACCCCTCACCTCGTGGTATTGACACCCTTGTATGACCCCTCCCCATGAGTGCGGGCTGTACCTGGTGGCCTGCTTCTAACCAATGTAACAGGGCAAAGGTGATGGAATGTCACTCCATGACTAGATCACAAAAAGGTATGACTTCAGTCTCCCTGGTGCTGTTGCCTTCTTGGCATGGACGCTCTGATGAAGTCAGCTGCCATGTTGGAGAGGCCCACATGGCAAGGACGGAAAGGCGGCTTCTGGCCAACAGGCAGTGAGAACTGAGGCTCTCAGTGGAGCAGGCCACGAGGAACTTGATCCTGCCAACGCCAGGTGAGATTGGAAGTGGACCCTGGCTGAGCTCTCGTGGGAAGCAGCTGGTATTTGACTGAACCCTGGTGAGAAGCAGAGCTGGTTAAGCTGGGTCCAGATTCCTGACCCACAGAACTTTGTGACTATACATATGGCTCTACGTGTAACTACATATAACTACATGACTAGACGTGTGCTGCCAAGCCACCGTGCTGAGGCCATTTGTCCCAGCAGCAGATGAGTGTATTCATTTGCTTGGGCTGCCGTAACAAAGTACCACGGACCAGGCAGCTTAAACAACAGAAATATATCTTCTCATGGTCTAGAGGCTAGAAGTCCAAGATGAAGGTGTCGACAAGGTTGGTTTCTCCTGAGCTCTCCTGAGCCCTGTCCTTGACTTGCAGACAGCCGCCTTCTCCCGGTGTCCTCACGTGGCCGTCCCTCCATGCATGTCCGTGTCTTCATCTCTTCTTGTAAGACATCAGTCAGATTGGATTATGGCCCACCCTAATGATCTCATTTTAGCCTCCTTACCTCCTTAAAGAAACTGTCTCCAAATACAGTCCCATTCTGAGGTTCTGGGGGTTAGGACTTCAACCTGAATGACGGACACAGTTCATCCCATAACAATAAGTAATAGAGTTGCACCCTAACAGTTACTCCGGCCTTCTTTAAAGACCTTTTTATCTGAGCAGTTTGCCTCTTAGCTAGTGTACGACAGTCCCTGTCTTTCCTTCAGCTAGCTATGGCCATATAACTAAATAAGTGCTAGCCAAGGAGATGCAAGCAGAAGTCATTAGTAGTATTTCTAGAAAGGAAGTACACAAAATGAAGGGATGCACCTACCTTTTTCCTGTTCCCTGGAATGGGATGTGTTGGCTGGGACACGAGCAGCCATTTTGGATCATAAGCATAAAACCACATCCTGGGGTGATGAGAGCTGGAAGGAGGGGGCCCAGATGACTGTGTGCAGCTGTCATTCCAACCTGGCCGGGAATTCTTTCATCTGAGAGAAATACACTTCTGTTCTGTCTGAGCTGCTGTGACTCCAGGTCATTCTGTTATGCTCCTAAACCAAATTATTTCAACCTGTCCAGGGAGGTGATGGGTCATCAGGACTTTACATGGCCACAGGAAATCACAACTCCTTCAGCCACGGCTGAAAAATCATCATCTGCCTAGAACTGACTATCATCCTGACAGGAAATCTAATGTGAAAGACTTACTGAAAGGGACTGTCAAGACACAGGTTTTTGAAGTTCACAGAAAAGTTTGGTATCATCTAAAAAGAGTGATTAAAGATCAACACTGGGCAGTCTGGCATGGTGTCTCCAAAGCCTAAAAATGGGCACAGTGCCTGAACAGCGAAAACGCTTCCCGTAATTTATCCTATGCAAACAGGCGTGTGTGATCAATGATTTATTATAGCAACACTTAGGACAAAAGATGGAAAAAAGGTAGATGCTGGGCAGAAGGAGCTGAGTTAAATGAATCCCGACATAGCCACAGGCAGTCATTAGAATCCTGTTCCAGATGAGCACTTGGGACACAGGGAAAGGCTTACAACATGTTAGCCAATTACACACTATGTACAGCCTGATAACCTTCCCCTTTCTAAAGAAAAAACAGCATACACATACATAGAAAAGAGATGAAGGCCAGGCGCAGTGGCTCGCGCCTGTAATCCAAGCACTTTGGGAGGCCGAGGTGGGCTGATCACCTGAGGTCAGGAGTTCGAGTCCACCTGACCAACAAGGTGAAACCCCATCTCTACTAAAAATACAAAAATTAGCCAGGCATGGTGGCAGGGGCCTGTAATCCCAGCTACTCAAGAGGCTGCGGCAGGAGAATCACTTGAACCCAGGAGGTGGAGGTTGCAGTGAGCTGAGATTGAGCCACTGCACTCTAGCCTGGGCAACAGATCGAGAGACTCTATCTTAAAAAAAAAGAGAGAGAGAGAAATAAGGTTCCTAGTCACCAAGTCATAGCAGTGACTCTCTCTGGGCAGTGGAATTGAGGGCAGTTTATATCTTAATCTTTGTGCTTTTCCATATTTTTCAAATTTTCAGCGATGAACATGAACTACTCAGGGGGAAGATTGTGAAATAAAAGAATCTCAGGGCTGGGCGCGGTGACTCAAGCCTGTAATCCCAGCACTTTGGGAGGCCGAGGCGGGCAGATCATGAGGTCAGGAGATCGAGACCATCCCGGCTAACATGGTGCAACCCCCGTCTCTACTAAAAATACAAAAAAAAAAAAAAAAAATTAACTGGGCATGGTGGCAGGCACCTGTAGTCCCAGCTACTTAGGAGGCTGAGGCAGGAGAATGGCGTGAACCCAGGAGGCAGAGCTTGCAGTGAGCTGAGATCGGGCCACTGCACTCCAGCCTGGACAACAGAGAATCTCACTGGGCGGGGAGCTAAGCATAACACTCGGTAACACCTGGTAACATGTCTGCGCCTGTCCTGCCAAGGAGAGAAGGCGCTGAAGCAGCCAGACGGGGTGCACACCAGCCTGGGCAGGGGGCAGCAAGAGGGGGCAGCTCCAACCCCAGACCAGGTGGGATGCACGCGGGGTGGGACTGGAAAAGAAGGAAACCCTGACGCAGACCCCGGGGGTAAAGGAGGAGCAGCCGAGCAACTGGAGAGCAGAGGGGGCTCCTTGGTGGCCCCCAGCCCCACCCCTGAGAGGGCTGAGAGAGGAGCGGGTGTGAGGGCAAAGCAGGCAAGAACCTTCCAGAGAAGGAAGCCAGGAGCTGGTAAAGCGCACCGGCCCAGCTGCAGACAGAAACCTTTCTGGTCTCATACGATGGCTGAAGCGCAGGACAGCGGAGGGGGCGCGTCCTTCTTCATCTTTCCTGTTTCCTTAGGTTCTAGGTGCACCGCTAGTAAGGAGCTTCTTATGTGGGGTCTTTGTCTGACAACCCTTGTTTTTTCACTGGAACATTTCCTTCATTAATATTAACTGTAATCATTGATATCCATGAGGTCAGTCTTTCTAGATATCCTACCAACTCTGTACCTGGGTTTTGGTTGATTTAAGTTTGATTTTATTTTTGAACCTCTGTTAGTTTGAAAGTGATCACTGTTGACCAGGCGTGATGGCTCACACCTGTAATCCCAGCTCTTTGAGAGGCAGAGGCAGGCAGATCACCTGAGGTCAGGAGTTCAAGACCAGCCTGGCCAACACGGTGAAACCCCATATCTACTAAACATTAAAAAAACATTTAGCCAGGTGTGGTGGCAGGTGCCTGTGATCCCACCTACTCTAGTCATGTAGTTATATGTAGTTACACGTAGAGCCATACGTATAGTCACAAAGTTCTGTGGGTCAGGAATCTGGACCCAGCTTAACCAGCTCTGCTTCTCGCCAGGGTTCAGTCAAATACCAGCTGCTTCCCACGAGAGCTCAGCCAGGGTCCACTTCCAATCTCACCTGGCGTTGGCAGGAGTAGCAAAAGCAAAGGCCTAGGTGGGAGGATGGCCTGAACCCAGGAGGCGGAGGTTGCAGTGAGCCAAGATCACACCACAACACTCCAGCCTGGGTGACAGAGTAAGACTCCATCTCAAAAAAAAAAAAAAAGTCATACATTGTTGTCTCTTCTTTTCATGGTCACCCTAGAAATTACAACGTTCATCCTCCAGGTATCAAAATCTAATATAAATCTATTCTCTCCTTGATCATGCAGGGAGCTTACAACATTTAAATGCTATTTTTGGTTTCTCCCAGTTTGGAGGGTATTATTGCCGTGGGTTTTAATTCCATGTAAAGACACACACACGCCAGGCACAGTGGCTCACGCCTGTAATCCTGGCACTTTGGGAGGCCCAGGCAGGTGGATCACCTGAGGTCAGGTGTTCAAGACCAGCCTGGCCAACATGGAGAAATCCCGTCTCTACTAAAAATACAAGAATTAGCCAGGCATTGTGGCAGGCACCTGTAATCTCAGCTACTCAGAAGGCTGAGGCAGGAGAATTGTTTGATCCCAAGGGGCAGAGGTTGCAGTGAACCGAGATCGTGCCACTTCACTCTAGTGTGGGCGACAGAGTGAGGGTCCATCTCGAAAAAATATAAAAATAAGAAAACCACACACATACATGTCACAAAAGATATAGACACAACAGTTGTAGAGAAGTCAGCTTTTGTTTAAATTGGCCCCCGTATTTTCCATTTTTATCACTCTCCATTTCTTTCCTGAATCTCTGACCTTACTCTGGGGTCATTATCTTCTGCCTGGAAAGCATCCTTTAGAATTCCTCTGACAGTGGGTCTTCTATTGCAGAAATCTTTCCAATTCCATCAGAAAGTGTTTTTATTTTGCCTTCCTTCTTCATGGATTTTGGTGGGTATCGAATCAAAGGCGGCAGTTGCTTTCTTTCAAGAGCTTGAAACTTCGTCGCTGTCTACCACTTTTTTTTTTTTTTTCCTGAGATGGAGTCTCACTCTGTTGTCCAGGCTGGAGTGCAGTGGTGCCATCTCGGCTCACTGCAACCTCCCCCTCCCAGGTTCACGCCATTCTCCCGCCTCAGCCTCCCCGAGTAGCTGGGACTATAGGTGCCCGCCACCACGCCCGACTAATTTTTTTATTTTTAGTAGACACGGGGTTTCACCATGTTAGCCAGGATGGTCTCAATCTCCTGACCTTGTGATCCACCCATCTTGGCCTCCCAAAGTGCTGGGATTACAGGTGTGAGCCACCGCACCAGGCCTGTCTTCCACTTTTCATTCTTGTTGTGGAGACATCAGCTGTCAATTTCATGGCTGCTGCTTTGAAACTAATGTGCCTTTTTTTTCATCTGGCTGCTTTTAAGATTTCCTCTGTCTTTGGTTTTCTGTAGTTTTGCAGTGATATGTCCGGGGGTGTAAGGAGAGACAAATCTGCTTGTTGGCCGGATGGCCCTGGAGGTCCCCTTCGGTAACCTAGCAACAGGCTGGCTCAGTAGGACGGCTCAAAGCCTTACCGATACCAGTTCCTGAAGTTCTGGAACACAGATCTCCCTTGGTGAAAGATTCCTAAGGTCACGATGTTCTTTTCACCAGCAAAGACATTCCCCACAGCCTGAAATCTCCCACTGCTACGCGATTGGCTAGGCGCTCCCGGAATCTCCCACTGCTACGCGATTGGCTAGGCGCTCCCGGTTTCCTTCCAATTTCCCTACAAATACCCAGAATGACAAGAAGCCAGATCCCTCTGCTAGTGAACTCCCTATGGTGTGACCGGCTGTCCCTGGCCCTGGGAATGATGAGAACTTGGGAGAGAGGTGCCTCCTTCTGAAAACCCTCTGCCTCTGAGTGTCCCCATTCAATGCATCTTATGCCAGTCCTGTGTATTGTTGATGGTGTTTGTCATTATCTGGACTTGCTTTAACAGTATGGATTTCTTTTTGTCTCCTTGGAATTCACTGGGCTTTGAATTTGCGCACTGATGGCTTTCATCAGTTTCGAAGCCTGTCAGTCACTGTCCTTGAAACATGGCTTCTGTTCTCCTTCTCTCTCTCCCTGGTACTCCAAATAAATGTATATTAGATCCTCTTCTAATACACATATATTAAAAAGGATATATCTCATATCCTTTCTTCTGCATTTTCCATTCTTTTGCCTCTCAATGCTTTATTCTGGATAGTGTCATCTGACTTACTTCCTAGTTCTCTCTGACTGTTTCTATTCTGCTGTTAAACCATTGCTTTACCATTAAGTTCTGGAATTCTCCAGTTTTCAGGACCGTAATTTATACTGACTCTTAAGTATGCTGTTGTCACATTTTATAGTTTCTGGTTTCCTGCCAACACTTTCAAGTTTTGCAAATTTCCTCTTTGAACATGGGAAGCATCGCTGTTTAAGTGTCTGTATCTCATATCTCTGTTATCTAGACACTAGATAGATTCTAGGCCTCTGAGAGTATGCTTCTCGTGCCTGAAGTTTCTGCGAATTCCCCTCCATTGGGCCTCATATCACGTTCCTGGTAATTTGCGTTTGTGTACTGGACATTGTACTTGAAATTTATTAGAGAGTAATATGAAGCTTAAGGTATATCTTCTTCCAGAGAGGATTTGTGTTTGCAATGCCGGGCCCCTGGGGACACTAGAAGTCCTAGGCCATCTTAATCCAAGTTCCAGCTTTGAGGAACTGGATGTGGTTGATATGAAGGGATTGGTATGGTACCAGAGGACCATCCATATTTCAGAGCTGGTTTACTTTCAAGTCATCCTTCTTCTTGAGTGGGGTGGACCCCAAAGTGGACCCCAAAGTGGAAAGTGAATTGCCTGCGACCCCAAACTTGGCATGTGCTAGATTTCATTTTTAGTCCCCTATGCTCTGGAGGCTTAGCTCAGATAGGGCACAGTGATTCGTGCCTATAATCCTAGCATTTTGGGACGCCGAGGCAGACGGATCATGACATCAAGAGATCGAGACCATCCTGGGCAACATGGTGAGACCCTGTCCCTACTAAAATTACAAAAATTAGCCAGGTATAGTGGCGGGAGCCTGTAATCCCAGCTACTTGGGAGGCTGAGGCAGGAGAATCCCTTGAACCAAGGAGGCAGAGGTTGCAGAGAGCCAAGATCGCACCACTGTACTCCAGCCTGGCAACAGAGTGAGACTCCATCTCAAAAAAAGAGAAGGCTTAGCTCAGCCTTCCAGGTATCTTGTCCAGATCAGCAAATACCCCCAAAGCAGAAGCCACCCTGGTGTTTGGCCCCTCTCTCTGCGTTCTCACCCTCTTCTGGCTTTCAGCCCCAAAAGCTGCTTACTCTGTTAATGTTTATGTTTGTCTGGCTTTATTCATTATGTTCATCAGGACGATAGAAACGGATTCTATAGTCCCTCATCAATGTACATAGAAGTTCCTCCTAAAAATAAAGATGATCCCCAACTTAGGATGGTACAACTAAAATTTTTTGACTTGATGATGGTGCAAAAGCAATACACATTCAATGGAAACCATACTTCACATTTTCAACTTTGATCTTTTCCCAGGCGAGTGACGTGCTGTACAATACTGTCTTGTGAAGCTGGGAAGCTCCCAGGCAGCCACGCAGTCACAAGGGCAAACAACAGATGCTCTGCAGTAGACTGTGCTGCTGTATGATTTTGCCAACTGTAGGCTGACGTCAGTGTCTGAGCATAGCTAAGGTAGGCTAGGCTCAGCTGTGATGTTTGGTAGGTTAGGTGTATTAAATGCATTTTTTACTTATATTTTCAACTTACTATGGATTTATCTAGAGGTAACCCCATAGTAAGTCAAGAAGCATCACTACTAAGGATAATGTTGAAAGTAGTTGGGCTGGCACGGTGGCTCACGCCTGTAATCCCAGCACTTTGGGAGACTGAGGCAGGCAGATCACCTGAGGTTGGGAGTTCGAGACCAGCCTGACCAACATGGTGAAACCTCATCTCTACTAAAATACAAAACAATTAGCCAGGCATGGTGGTGCGTGCCTGTTGTCCCAGCTACTCACGAGGCTGAGGCAGGAAAGTCGCTTGAACCTAGGAGGCAGAGGGGGTAGTGAGCCGACATTGTGCCACTGCACTCCAGCCTGGCAACAGAGCAAGACTCCGTCTCAAAAAAGAAATTCAGAAGGAAAGAAGGAAGGGAGGGAGGGAGGGAGGAGAGAGAGAAAGACGTTATCCTCTTATTCCTAATTTTAACATTATTCCCTCCAGTGTGTGCCCTTATTGGGCAAAATGATGCCTTCTGGGCTGACAAATATATTTTATCATGCTAAAGAAGGAGTAAGTAATTTATTTTATTGACTGCATAAAAAGTGGGTGTTGAATTTGGTCAAATGCCTTTACAGCATCTATGAAAATGATCTACTTTTTCTTTGGGTCTATTCACATGATCTATTATATTGTGTTACTGAATTTCCTTGTATTGAACCATCCATACATTACTGAAATAAACCCCACTATGTTACGATGTGATATTTTTGATGTGTTGTTGGGTTCTGTTTGGTAATATTTTATTAAGGCTTTTTAATGAATTAATATTCATAAAAGAGATTGGTATGAAGTTTTGTATAAGGTCTTTGTAAGATTTTGGTATCAATTTATACTTGCTTTATAAAAAGAATTGGGAAGTTTTGTTTTTCTAGAGTCTGGAATATTTCAAGCTCATTCAAACTTTTATTTGCTCTTTAAGGTGTGCTAACATTCCCATGTAAAATCGTTTGAGCCTGGTGTTTTTTTGAAGGGTAGCACTTTGACAACTTTACTTCTTCTCTTTTTTTTTTTTTTTTTTTTTGAGACGGAGTCTCACTCTGTCGCCCGGGCTGGAGTGCAGTGGCCGGATCTCAGCTCACTGCAAGCTCCACCTTCCGGGTTCACGCCATTCTCCTGCCTCAGCCTCCCGAGTAGCTGGGACTACAGGCGCCCGCCATCTCGCCCGGCTAGTTTTTTTTTTTTTTGTATTTTTTAGTAGAGACGGGGTTTCACCGTGTTAGCCAGGATGGTCTCGATCTGCTGACCTTGTGATCCACTCGTCTCGGCCTCCCAAAGTGCTGGGATTACAGGCTTGAGCCACCGCACCCGGCCACTTCTTCTCTTGAAAATAGCCTATTTAGGCTTCTATTTTACTTGTGGTTAGTTTTGATAAATTATGTTTTCCTAGAAATGCATTTCATCCAAGTTTTATGTTTATTTTCATAAATTTCTGCAAAGTATTCATCATCTTTCTCTCTTTACATGATTTTTCTCCCCTTGAAATTAATTTTTGTGTATTTTTATTTTCTTAATTAGGTTAGTTTTTTTTATTTGGTTAGTTAGTTGATTCTGCTAAGAACAATGTCTTTTGGCCAGGTGTGGTGGCTCATGCCTGAATCCCAGCACTCTGGGGGTTTGAGGCAGGCAGATCACAAGGGCAGGAGTTCAAGGCCAGCCTAGCTAATATGGTGAAACCCCATCTCTGCTAAAAATACAAAAATTAGCCAGATGTCATGGCGTGCATCTGTTGTTCCAGCTACTTGGGAGGCTGAGGCAGGAGAATCACTTGAACCTGGAAGGCAGACGTTGCAGTGAGCTGAGAT
Source organism: Trachypithecus francoisi (assembly GCF_009764315.1). Lineage (NCBI taxonomy): Eukaryota > Metazoa > Chordata > Mammalia > Primates > Cercopithecidae > Trachypithecus > Trachypithecus francoisi. The sequence continues at coordinate 3,158,780 of NW_022681454.1, read as the reverse complement.
TGCATCACTGTACTCCAGCCTGAACAACAGAGTGAGACTTCATCTCAAAAAAAAAAGAACAAACATCTTTATTATTTGTGTTACAGTTTTCCTGTGTTATAGCCAGCACTTTCTGCTTCTAATTCTGGCTTGATCTTTCTGGTGATGCGCTCCTATCCAGGAGCCACCAAGAGTCACCTCATTAGAACAAAAGATGCTCACCCAGGAAATTCTCAGGATTTTAGGAGCTCTGTGGCAGGAACTGGGTGCACACCAATATATATTTCTTATTATTTCATACCACCCACCCTACCTTCACCACCATCCCCTCCATAAAATCATCTTTTATTGGCCGGCATAGGGGCTCATGTCTGTAATCCCAGCGCTTTGGGAGGCTGAGGTGGGAGGATTGCTTGAGGCCAAGAGTTCATGACCAGCCTGGGCAACACAGCAAGGGCTGGCATGTCTCTAATTCTTTCTTGCAGTGGTCCCTCCCTTCACCTCCAAGCCGGAGCATGGCCTCACCCCTCCCAGGTGACTCTCTCCCCAGAAATGGTGCTGTCTCAAGAAGCCCTCTCTCACTAAGCATCTGCCAGGCCATTTCAGCTCCCAGGAGTCCTTGTCCTGCCCCACCAGCCTGGTCTCATCTAGATGGGGCCTCTGTCCGGTGGGACCGAACAGAATGTTCTGCATGCCTGGCCAGCGCAGAGATCTCCCTGTACCCCTGCTCCAAGGCTGGCTCTGCCACCGACAGATAGACTGACATGTACACTGTTCTGAGCCCCTAGGGGTGCAGTATGCAGAGCTAGGCCATCTCTGTCATCCTACAGGAACCAGGCAGCCCTGAGGAAGGGTTTTAACATGCAAGGTGTACTCCACTAGTCTTAAGATATCTCGAGCCACAGTCTTGCTGCTCCCAACTCCCAAGCCATGCTGACTTTCTTTCCCTTGGGACAGAAACACCTCTGCTGATCCCTGATCCATACCTTTCCCCCTGAAAGAAATATAATACATAAAAGAGAGTCCTCCCACTGAGCACCTCCCTTCCTTTGTAGCACTTACTTCAACTGACCCTTACAGGGATTGTATAATGAGACTATGAATGTCACGAAGGCTATGCCGTGTCTCGGATCCCCTACTAAAGGCTCCAGCCCCAGGGAGGACCCCGCCCCTGGCCTGGGTCGGAGGGTCAGGAAGACCTCTTTAGTAAAAGGAGTGGTTGGACTGGGACATTCCTCCCAGTGGGAGAGCTCTGTTCTTTCCTAAGCAAGAACTCTAAAGCCCACTTGTTTCCTTACTGGAAGAGGAAGGTTAGACATGTTCTTTCTCATTTAAAATCAGGGCTTGCAATGCTGCTTGGCCCTCAAGTCAAGCAGAAGCACAGCCCACATACCACACAACACAGGATTTCCTCACGGCTCATCTTCCAAGTGAGAACTGAAAGGAACATCATGGGAAACCGCAAGAGTCTGTTCTAATGATAAAGCAGAGGCCCAGAGAACCGCGCTTATGCTCAGCAGGGCACAGTGATGATGAACAACACGCCAAGCAGAAGAGAAAGGGGCCAGGATGTTGGACGGGGACTGAATTCAGAATCAGCCCATAGGAGAAATGAAGTTTGAGACTTCAAAGAATGAGCCGAAGGGAGACCTTTCTCACTGTCTCCCTTCCCTGATGGTGAAGCACAGGCCGCAGAGGGGAGGTGTTTGACCTGGGGGCGCTCATCACATGCTATGCCTAGAATCGAACTCCAGGTTCACACCAGGCCTCCAAGGCCAGGTGAGTGCTCCAGGGGAAGGGAGGGTGTAGGGGATGAGAACAGGGAAAACCATGAGGTTTTGGAGAGGGAACTTTGAATTGGCAATTTATGAAAGTAGAAGACTAGGCTGGGCATGCTGGCTCATGCCTGTAATCCCAGCATTTCGGCAGGCTGAGGTGGGAGGACCATTTGAGCTCAGGAGTTTTAGACCAGCCTGGACAACATAGGAGACCCTATTCCTACAAAAAAATAAAAAATTAAACATTAACCATGTGTGGTGGCACACACGTGTGGCCCCAGCTACTTGGGAGGCTGACGTTTGTGAAAGGAAAATACCTTGAGCTCCCCAAATCACTGACGCTAAGGGGAAAATTCAAGCTGGGAACTGCGCAGGGCAAATCTGCCTCCCATTCCATTCAAAGTCATCCCTCTGCTCACGGAGATACATGGATATTCTCTCTCTCTCTCTCTCTTTTTTTTTTTTTTTTTTGACAGAGTCTTGCTCTGTCGCCTAGGCTGGAGTACAGTGGTGCGATCTTGGCTCACTGCAAGCTCCGCCTCCCGGGTTCACGCCATTCTCCTGCCTCAGCCTCCCGAGTAGTTGGGACTACAGGCGCCCGCCACCACGCCGGGCTAATTTTTTGTATTTTTTAGTAGAGATGGGGTTTCACCCTGTTAGCCAGGATGGTCTTGATCTCCTGGCTTCGTGATCCGCCTGCCTGGGCCTCCCAAAGTGCTGGGATTACAGGTGTGAGCCACCATGCCTGGCTTTTTTTTTTTTTTTTCTGAGACAGCATTTCACTCTTGTTGCCCAGGCTGGAGTGCAATGGCACCATCTCAACTCACTGCAACCTCTTCCTCCCGGGTTCAAGCAATTCTCCTGCCTCAGCCTCCTGAGTAGCTGGGATTACAGGCACCCGCCACCACGCCCAGCTAATTTTTTGTGTTTTTAGTAGAGACAGGGTTTCACCATGTTGGCCAGGCTGCTCTTGAACTCCTGACCTCAGGTGATCCACCTATCTCAGCCTCCCAAAGTGCTAGGATTACAGGCATGAGCCACCAGTATGATGCACCATAGCTGCATATCCTGATTGCCTCCTTTGGAAAGGCTTATCAGAGATTCAAAATAATGCAACCATTTGTCTACCTGACCTGGAAGCCCCTTCCCTGCTTCAAGTTGTCCCTACCTTTCTGGACAGAACCAACGTACTTCTTACATATACGAATTGATGTCTCATGTCCCCCGAAAATGTATAAAACCAAGCTGTGCCCCGACCACCTTGGGCACATGTCATCAGGATTTCCTGAGGCTGTGTCACTGAAGCAGCATAATACCCAAGGTTCTGGGGTAATACCCAAGGTTCATTGCCACCTCATGCCAAGGAAATCAAGAACACAGATACACATGGAGCGAGGTGAAGACTGGCACTTTAGGCTGGGCGCGGTGGCTCACACCTGTAATCCCAGCACTTTGGGAGGCCAAGGCAGGCGGATCACAAGGTCAGGAAGTCGAGACCATCCTGGCTAACATGGTGAAACTCCGTCCCTACTAAAAAAAATACCAAAAATTAGCCGGGCGTGGTGGCGGGCGCCTGTAATCCCAGCTACCCAGGAGGCTGAGGCAGGAGAATGGCGTGAACCCAGGAGGCGGAGCTTGCAGTGAGCCAAGATTGCGCTACCGCACTCCAGCCTGGCGAGAGTGAGACTCCGTCTCAAAAAAAAAAAAAAAAAAGAGTGGAGTTTTAATAGGCAAAAGGAAGAGAAAAGTGAATAGCTCTCTCCTACAGAGAGAGAGGGGTGCCCCAGGGGTCTTTCAGCCAGCGGAGGCAGAGTGGACAGGATTTTACAGACAGGCTTGAGGAGGCAGTGTCTAATTTACATAGGGCCCAAAGTTTGGTTGGACCACGCATGATGTTTACATAGCATGCAAAGAAGCTGGCCGCCCTACCCTGGTCTTTCATTATGCAAATTGGTCTGTACTTAGCAGAAACTATGTTGCCTGCTCCTGACTGTGCACATGGTTGACAAGGAAAGGGAAGATGGAGCCACCGGATGCAGCCACCGTGTTGGACCTGCCTGGCCCCAGGTAGCCTTTTCTTATTTGCACAGCTGCCAGCATTCACCTGTGCAAGCTTCCAGTTTGCCTGGCTGTGTCTGCAGCTTGACTTTACAGGCTGCTCTTTGTTAGAAAAAAAAAAAAAAATGCTTAGGGGCTGCTTTTCATTGAAAAGAAAACCTTACCGAGGACTTTCTTACCCTCAGTATCTGCCTAAATAATTTCTTTGTAACTCGTATATCATCATGGGTTGAGGGCGTGCACCCTCAACCTTGGCAAAATAAACTTCTAAATTAACTGAGACCTTTCTCAAATTTTGGGGGTTCACAGGTGGGAGGATCACTTGAGCCCAGGAGTATGAGGAGCTATAATCATGCCACCACACTCCAGCCTGGGCAACAAAGTGAGATCCTGTTTCTAAAGATTCTTTAAAATTTTTAAATGCAGTAGATTCATGATTCAGTAAAAACCTAAGAAAAGTGTAAGGAAAGAGGAAAGACTGAAGAGACACCAACTGAGATTAGTAAGGAAATGCAGAAATGAGGACTTCTTAAAATTGCTATGACCTCATATTCCTTTTCTGAAGAGTAACTTGGCAATGTCTTTCAAAAGATTTAACCATTTCATCACATTTAGCATGTACGCACAGGGCATTACTCTAAGGAAGTATTAAATAACCTTCGAAAGACACAGGAACACAGCTACTCAGGAGGCTGACGCAGGAGAATCACTTGAATCCAGGAGGCAGAGGTTGCAGTGAGCCAAGATCGTGCCACTGAACTCCAGCCTGGGTGACAGAATGAATGAGACTCTGTCTCAAAAAAAAAAAAGACACAGGGACAAAGATGTTAAAGCAACATTAATATCAAGAAGATGAGGCCGGGCACAGTGGCTCAGGCCTGTAATCCCAGCATTTTGGGAGGCCGAGTCAGGTGGACCACCTGAGGTCAGGAGTTTGAGACCAGCCTGACCAACATCTCTACTAAAAAAAAAAATTAGCCCGGTGTGGTGGCGCATGCACCTGTAATCCCAGCTACTCAGGAGGCTGAGGCAGGAGAATCGCCTGAACCTGGGAGGTGAAGGCTACAGTGAGCTGAGATCAGGCCACTGCACTCCAACCTGGGCGATGGAGCAATACTCTATCTCAAAAAAAAAAAAAACAAAAAACCTCAATGTCCAACAATAGAAAGCTGGTAGAAACATTAATGCTTCCAAATATTTCAATACTGAAAAGCCATTAAAATAACTTATTTATGAGGAAGTGGAGAAATTGGAACCTTGGTGAACTGTTGGTATGTTAAAAACTTCAGACAAATTGAATTGAACAGAGTTTAGCTGATCAAGAAAAACAAAAAAACAAAACAAAAAACAATTCACAAATCGTGCAGGTCCCAGAATCACAGTAGATTCAGGGAGACTCCAGAGATGCTGTGTGGTCAGAGCAAATGTATGGACAGAAAAGGGAAAGTGGCCACAGAAAGCAGAAGTGAGGTACGGAAACAGCCGGATGAATTCGCCTTCTCTGAACACGGTTTGAACAGTTCGCTGCCTGTGAGTGGTTGAGGTCTGGCTGCAGGGACTGGCTGAGACACAGCTGTTGTTACAGAAGCCTACTGCTAAGTTAGATTTTCAGTCTGCCTACCTACTATGCTAGGTTACGATTCATCTGCAAGGACAGAAGTATGGCAGTACAGAAGCTTTCTCAGGCCAGATTTCAGTTGGATTTAACAAGTGGAAATGTAAAATGAGCTGGGTGTGGTGGTTCATGCTTGTAATCCCAACACTTTGGGAGGCCAACGCGGGTGTATTGCTTAAGTCCAGGAGTTCGAGACCAGCCTGGGCAACACGGGGCAACCCCATCTCTACTGAAAATACAAAAATCAGCCCAGTGTGGGTGGGTGCCTGTAGTCCCAGCTACTCGGGAGGCTGAGGCAAGAGAATCACTGGAACCTGGGAGGTGGAGATTGCAGTGAGCCAAGATCATACCACTGCACTCCAGCCTGGGTGACAGAGCAAGACCTCATCTCAGAAAATAAAAAAAGAAAAAGAAATGTAAAATGATGCAGCTAATATGTCAGAGGCATTGGAACCAGAGCAACTCCATCTTGAATGGGGGCGGGGAAAAATGAGGCTGAGGCATGCTGGGCCGCATTCCCAGGAGGCTAGGCATTCTTAGTCACAGGATGAGATAGGAGGTTGGCACAAGATACAGGTCACAAAGACCTTACTGATAAAACAGGTCGCAGTAAAGAAGCCAGCCAAAGCCCACCAAAACCTAGATGGCAATGATAGGGAACTCTGGTCGTTCTCACAGCTCATGATAAGCTAATTATAATGCATTAACATGCTAAAAGGCACTCCCACAAGCCCCATGACAGTTTACTGATGCCATGGCAAAGTATAGAAGTTATCCTATATGTTCTTTTTTTTTTGAGATGGAGTTTCACTCTTGTTGCCCAGGCTGGAGTGCAGTGGCGCGATCTCAGCTCACCGCAACCTCTGCCTCCCAGGTTCAAGCAATTCTCCTGCCTCAGCCTCCCAAGTAGCTGGGACCACAGGCACATGCACCACCAGGCCCAGCTAATTTATTTGTAGTAGAGATGGGGTTTCTTCATGTTGGTCAGGCTGGTCTCAAACTCCCGACTGCAGGTCATCCACCCGCCTCAGCCTTCCAAAGTGCTGGGATTACAGGCGTGAGCCTCTGTGCCCTGCCTAGAAGTTACCCTATATGTTCTAAAAAGGGGAGAAACCCTCAGTTCTGGGAAATGCCCACCCCTTTGCCAGAAAACTCATGAATAATCCACTCTCTTGTTTAGCGAATGATTAAGAAATAACCATGAAAATAGCCAACCAGCACACATCAGGGCTGCTCTGCCCATGGAGTAGTCGGTCATTCTCTATTCCTTGGCTTTCTTTTTTTTTTTTTTTTTTTTTGAGATGGCATCTCGTTCTGTCACCCAGGTTGGAATGCAGTGGCATGATCTTGGCTCACTGCAAGCTTCACCTTCCGGGTTCACACCATTCTCCTGCCTCAGCCTCCCGAATAGCTGGGACTACAGGCGCCCACCACCATGCCTGGCTAATTTTTGTGTGTGTGTGTATTTTTAGTAGAGACGGGGTTTCACCGTGTTAACCAGGATGGTTCACTGAGGACAGTCAAATCCTTTGCAATCTAGAACTTGAAGACTAGATCTTCTGAGAACATCAGAGAAAGACTGTCCTTGCCACCCACACTGCAACAAAACCTCGGGATCTTGAAATTTGGGTTCATAATCTCACAACTGAGAAGGGTCCACTCATACTCCTGGAACTGTACGCCCATTGGAATCTTTAAGGTAAAGTTAACCAAGGAAGTCTCTCTCCAGAACATGGCATCCTTGATGTGAACAGCTTTTGCTAAGATCATGGATCAAGACTTCTGCTAGAAGGCGGAGCCGGGTGTGCAGAGCGGAACATAAAAGTGAAACAGGAGCATGACCGCTGAAGCACAGCATCACAGGGAGACGTTTAGGCCTCTGGATGGCTGCGGACGGGCTTGACTGATGTCAGGCCCTACACAAGAGGTGGTGGAGCAGAGTCTCTCTAACTCCCCTGGGGAAAGGGAGACTCCCTTTCCTGGTCTGCTAAGTAACCGTTGCCTTCCCAGGCACTGGCGTTACCGCTAGACCAGAGAGCCCTCTAGTGGCCCTGTCCGGGTGTGACAGGGGGCTCACACTTGTGTTCTGATCCCTTCTCACTGTGTCCCTCCAGCTCCTACCTCTGTATGGCCTGGTTTTTCCTAGGTTATAATTGTAGAAAAAATATTATTGGCCGGGCGCGGTGGCTCAAGCCTGTAATCCCAGCACTTTGGGAGGCCGAGACGGGCGGATCACGAGGTCAGGAGATCGAGACCATCCTGGCTAACCCGGTGAAACCCCGTCTCTACTAAAAATACAAAAACTAGCCGGGTGACGTGGCGGGCGCCTGTAGTCCCAGCTACTCGGGAGGCTGAGGCAGGAGAATGGCGTAAATCCAGGAGGCGGAGCTTGCAGTGAGCTGAGATCCGGCCACTGCACTCCAGTCCGGGCGACAGAGCGAGACTCCGCCTCAAAAAAAAAAAAAAAAAAAAAAAAATTATTATAACATTGGAATAAAGAGTAATGCTACAAAGTAATGATTAATAATATTCATATATAATCATATCTATAATCTATTTCTAGTATAACTACTCTTATTCTCTCTCTATTTTTTAATTACACTGGAACAGATTGTGTCGTTGGTCTCTTGCCTTGGCACCTGGGTGGCTTGCCGCCCACACTCACCTAAGTGAGAACCTGGACAAAAAGAGTGAATTTATTACAATAAAATTATGGGAGGCCATTGTTTTGGACTGAGCTTATGCACTAGGTCCCAACAGACTAAGCCAAACAAAAATGGAGTCACTCATGCTAAATGTGACATAATCAAACTAAGACTTTAAGGAAACACGTAGATCCTAACACATTCTCCTATAAACAGGACGTTCCAGCATAAGGAGGTACCCTCAGTCCTTGTTCCTACCTTTGCAAAACTCACTGTTCTACTGTTTCTCAGAGGGTTTCAAGACCAAATAAGTACCTTTACGATGGTGACAGTGATATCAATGACTAAAGTCTTGGTCAATCTCTCAAAATTGAGAAAATGACCAAAAGGGTGGAATTGTTAAAGCAAATTAAATATGGCCTGAGAAGGACTCCATACTTCTCTATTTGAGTCCATGTGGACGAACTGCAACCTAACTTAATAGGTAGACAACATTGAAACCCTAACTTAGGAGTCTGCACCTGTAACAGTACTTGAGTCTTGGCCAATCCCAGCAGCCGTACGTCATTCATTCACTGCTGAGAGTTCAAACCGTGTCCAAATAAAGCAAATGCCACGTTGTAACCAACCAGCTGTTTCTGTACCTCACCTCCGATTTCTGTACATCACTTCCCTTTTTTTGTCTATAAATTAGTTCTGACCACGAGGCATCCCTGGAGTCTCTGAATCTGCTGTGATTCTGGGGGCTTCCCAATTCGTGACTCGTTCATTGCTCAATTATACTCATTTAAATGTAATCTGGCTGAAGTTTTTCATTTAACAGAGGTATAAAATATGTATTCTTTAAAATGTTCAAACACTGTTTTGAGTGCATATTGTGCTTTATTTGATAAAAAAAAAATGTATAACGTGATGTTTACTTTTACCTTGAGATACATAATAAAATCGTAAAACCCCTGCCAATTGAACAGACCCCTTCTTGGTCTAGCAGACCCCAGAGAAACCTTAAAAACTGAGCTCCTGGCCGTGACAGGACAGGAGGTCAGACTCACCTCAGTATGCCCCTTTCTTAATAACCTTTAACCGGGATGCCTTCCTAAAGAATAAACAGAAACCAGCTCTAGAAAACAAGAAACAGACAAGTCATTCTTCTATCGCCTTTAGCCAATCGTCTGAGGCCACGGCTGGACAATGCTTCCCTTCCTGTTAAGATACCACAGACCCTGGAGTGACTGTGGCCGTCTCCAGAGGAGATGCAGGGAGGGTTCTTGTGTCCCCTGCTTAACCTTTTGACGTCAGAGGGAGGGAAACTCCACCCTCCCATCACGCTAACCCCAACATTTTTTGAACACGTGACCCATGAAGAGGCATGCAGCTAATTGCACACCGGTGTGTTGCTCCTCTCAAAATATTCATAACGCCTCCTACAGCTTATTCAATATGTATATTTAGCCGCCCTGAGGATCTACGGGAAAAGCACAGTGTCCTTTTCCTGTAATCTCATTCAAGAATCAATACAGAATACTTCTCTCCACCAACAAGCAAGCAATCAGTTCTGCAGCAGACACCAGCTGGGTGTCCTCCCATTCAAGTCCGACAGCATCTACCTGTAGACAGTGTCTGACCACACAAATCGAGGACTCAGTTCCCACAAGACTGAACCCCACTTCCAATGCCGACTGCAAGCCCCTGGCTATTGTGCCTGTGATTCTGACTGACCTGCTAAACACTGGGGGCTCCCACAGCCCCCTCCTTGGGTTCAATTAATTTGCTAGATCAGCATACAGAACTCAGAGAAACACATTTACTGGTTTCTTACAAGGCATATTTTACAGGATACAGATGAACAGCCAGATGAGAAGATGCATAGGGAGAGTTCTGGAAGGGTCCCAAGCACAGGAGCTTTTACCCCCATAGAATGGAGGTGTGCTACCCTCTAGGAACCTCCAGGGTACTCAGAAGCTCTCTGAACCCTGTCCTCTTGGGTTTTTATGGAGGCTTCATCACATAGGCATGATTTAATCATTAACCATTGGTGATCAGCTTAACCATCAGCCCCTCTCCCTTCCCCGAGGTCAAGGGTAGGGCTGAGTCCCAACCTTCTAATCCTGCCTTCTTTCTGGTGACCCCTCCTATCCTGAAACTGTCTAGGAGCCACCAGCCACCTCATTACCATACAGAAAAGACATTCATCACTTTGAAGACTCCAAGGATTTGGGGAAATATATGCCAGAAGACTGAATGAAAACCCAATATAATTTCACAGTATCATGGATGACTGAAATAAGTAATGAAAGATTAAGCAGGCCAGGCACAGTGGCTCACACCTGTAATCCTTTGGGAGGCTTAGATGGGCAGATTACTTAAGGCCAGGAGTTCGAGACCAGCCTGGTCAACATGATGAAACCCCATCTCTACTAAAAAAAAAAAAAAAAAAAATTAGCGGTGTGGTGGTGGTGCCTGCAATCCCAGCTACTCAGGAGGCTGAGGCACAAGAATCACTTGAATGAAGGTTGTAGTGAGCTGAGATCATGCCACTGCACTCCAGCCTAGGCAACAGAGCAAGACTCTCAAAAAAAATTTAAAAATCAAGCAGCCAAATGACATGGAAAGAAATAAATTGCTGTATTAGTTATATAAATATCAAACAAAATGTTGATAGGGATTGCCTTTGCACGGCAGTTAATATTAAAGATGAACTTTTGTGTTTTTTGTTTTTTTAAACATTTTTGTATGGAACACTTCACAGATTTGTGCGTCATCCTTGTGCAGGGGCCACACTAATCTTCTCTGTATCATTCCAGTTTTAGTATATATGCTGCCAAAGCGAGCACTATTCTTCTTAATTTCAAAATTCTCTTCAATACATATATGCTTCCTTATAAACAGAAAGAGAAAAATGAGATGTTCAACATGTTAATCGAACAAGTTACCAACCCGTCCGTCCGTGTACAAATCCTGGCCTAGCTTTGCTATTTCTCTCAGTCAAAGCTTTCACTTGGGCCTGGGGAAATTTAACTCAGACTAACGTAAGCCAAAAAAAGAAACCAAGAAACACAAAGGACTTTATTAGTTCCCTAGCCACCAGCCAGGATATGAAGGATGCCCTCGGGCCCTGGCCCTGCAGTGCTGGTCCTTCCCCATCTGGTTTCCTCCTCAGCCATGTGCTCTGTGCAGGCAAGATGGAGGGAATGCTACCGGACAAGTACCCAAAAAAGGGTCCTTGGATCTCGCTCAAGAAAGAATTCGAGGCAAATCCATAAAGGGAAAGCACGTTTATTAGGAAAGTAAAGGAATAAAGAATGGCTACTCCATGGGCAGAGCAGCCCCGAGGGCTGCTGGCTGCCCATTTTTATGGTTATTCCTTGATTATATGCTAAACAAGTGGTGGATTACTCATGAGATTTCTGGGCAAGGGGTGGGCAATTCCCAGAACTGAGGGTTCCACCCCTTTTTAGAACATATAGGGTAACTTTCAGATGGCAACATCTGAAAGTTGCATCTGTCAACTGTCATGGTGCTGGTGGGAGTGTCTTTTAGCATGTTAATGCATTATAATTAGCATATAATGAGCTGTGAGGATGACCAGAGGTCACTCTCATGCCATCCTGGTTTTGGTGGGTTTCCTGGCTTCTTTATTTACTTCTTTATTTTATTATTTTTTTTGAGACGATGTCTTGTTCTGTTGCCCAGGTCTCGGCTCACTGCAGCCTCCGCCTCCCGGGTTCTCCTGCCTCAGCCTCCCGAGTAGCTGGGACCACAGGTGTCCGTCACCACACCTGGCTAATATTTGTATTTAGAGACGGGGTTCACTATTTTGGCCAGGGTGGTCTCGAACTCCTGGCCTCAAGTGATCCACCCGCCTCAGCCTCCCAAAGTGCAGGGATTACAGGCATGAGCCACAGCGCCGGGCCCTGGCTTCTTTCAAACAGTCTGTTTTATCAGCAAGCTCTTTGGGACCTGCATCTTGTGCCGACCTGCTATCTCATCCTGTGACTATGAACGCCTAACCTGGGAATGCGGCCCAGCAGGCCGCAGCCTCATTTTACCCAGCCCCCATTCAAGATGGAGTTGCTCTGGTTCCAATGCCTCTGACAGGCAGGTGTCCCTAAACTTCGACAACCCCGCGAGGCAGGCCTTTACAGAGGCCCTGTGGCTGGCAAGGAAGCCAGGTCCCCAGCCCCAGCAGAGTCGTCTACACTATCAATCTGCTGTGGACTTTGTCTACACTGATGGAAGACGTCTCCCAGAGTGGAAATGGGTGGGGGTGGAATAACGGTGATTTTTTTTTCTGCAGGTTTTCCTGTATTTTCTACAATGAGCATGTATTATTTTTCCATGATTACTAGCATAGTTACTGAATGGTGACCATGTATTTGACACTGTGCCACATGCTTTACAGACTCAGAAACCTGCTCTCAGCATCCTGGGGGCATCAACTCCTGCCGTCTTCATTCTGCAGCTGAGGACAGTGAGGCACAGAGGAGAGGGGTCCAGAGCCCAGCCGCGGTGACCGCTTCCAAAAAGCCTTACTCTTTAATGAGTTTTGCCTCAATCAGAAGAAAAGCAAAGCTGTTTCCATTCCCCCAAAGAATAAAGACCCCAAGTCCCCAAGATAACTTCCCCTTCCCTTCCCCTGGTACCAAGAAGGCTCCCAACCTCATGGTGGCATCCTCGCTGGTGTTTCCTCCCAGGACTGGCCTCAGTGCCCCTGCTGGAGCCGGCGGTGGGCACGTGCGGAAGCTGATTTTCCTGACACCCCGATGCAGGTGAAACCCCTGGAAGCGTGGCCGCCCCTGCTGCTCGCGTGAAGGCGGCCCAGGGAGCGCTCTGTCCCTCAGGCACCGTGGTTCCTCTCCGCCACACAGCTGTCCGAGGTGTCACTGTTTGGTTTAAAGTCACCAAGGCCTGTCCCCTGGCTTCTCACGCAGCAGGCAGCACGAAGATCCCGGCTGCAGGCTCCAGGCAGCCATGACGGCGGCGGAGAAAGGACAGGGGCGAAGGTGAAGGCTCCCGGCTGGGGTCCCCGGCAGCTCCCCTGAACCAGCCCTCACTGTGTCAAACGCTGCGCTGCTCTGCGGAAGCCCCAGCCAGAGCCCGGCCGGCCCAACCCCCTACGCACGGTCCAGGAGAAAGGCCGAGGTCCGCACCTTCTCCGAGGATCTGGGCGCAGCTTCCAGGCCGTCACCATCACCCGCTCAGCCAGGGCCCTCAGCAGAGCCAGCTCTGGGGCCTCAGCCTTCCCTGTCTCTCCTGCTCGCTCCCCGCCCGGCTCCAACGTCACCCCCGGAAAATCTTTATGCCCTCCCCACGCACACGCACGGGTGCCTCCGCGGGGCTTCGGTGCTGGTCCACATGCTTCCGCTACGCCCCGGCGTGGGGGTTCGCCAAGCACACAAAGCCACGTCTCCCCCCCCAGGTTAGCGCTCCGGCTGCCACGTCTCTCCCCCCGCTCCCGTTAGCGCTCCGGCTGCCACGTCTCCCCCCCGTAGCGCTCCGACTGCCACGTCTCCCCCCCCCCCCCGTTAGCGCTCCGGCTGCCACGTCTCCCCCCCCGTTAGCGCTCCGGCTGCCACGTCTCCCCCCCCTCGTTAGCGCTCCGGCTGCCACGTCTCCCCCCCGCCCAGCCATTAGCGCTGCGGCTGCCACGTCTCCCCCCCCCCGAGGTTAGTGCTCGGTTGCCACGTCTCCCCCCCAGGTTAGCGCTCTGGCTGCCACGTCTCCCCCCCAGGTTAGCGCTCCGGCTGCCACGTCTCCCCCCCCAACCCCCGTTAGCGCTGCGGCTGCCACGTCTCCCCGCCACGTTAGCGCTCCGGCTGCCACGTCTCCCCCCCCCGTTAGCGCTGCGGCTGCCACGTCTCCCCCCCAGGTTAGCGCTCCGGTTGCCACGTCTCCCCCCCAGGTTAGCGCTCCGGCTGCCACGTCTCCCCCCACCCCCGTTAGCGCTCCGGCTGCCACGTCTCCCCCCGCCCAGGTTAGCGCTCGGCTGCCACGTCTCCCCCCCAGGTTAGCGCTCTGGCTGCCACGTCTCCCCCCACCCCCGTTAGCGCTCGGCTGCCACGTCTCCCCCCCAGGTTAGCGCTCCGGTTGCCACGTCTTCCCCCCCGAGGTTAGCGCTCGGCTGCCACGTCTCCCCGGCAGGTTAGCACTCCAGCTGAAGAGGAGAGTCACCAGGCACTGCTGTGAGTTACCAACTTGCGCAGTTTCAGCACTTGTGCAGTTTCAGCACCCTTAACCTCCACGGGAAGCTCCCAGATTCCTAAGCGCCACTAAAGCCCAGGAGGGCTCATGCCTGACACAGCACCAGCCTCTGATGCGGACTCCCACGGTGGAGGCTGTCACCGCATGCCAGGCGCACGCTGGGGCCCTGGCCGCCAGGCCCTGACTGCAGGGTCATGGCAGCAGCCCCTTTCAAGGGCAGATAGATACGCTTGGAGAAAATAAAAACTGGCCACAAACACACAAACCTCAGGAATCTCAATGAGGGGCACAAGGCAACGGGATAGCCATCCAAAGATACAGGAAATGCCAATGGGCTCCGGCTGTCTGATACCCAGGCCCTGGGGAAAGGACGCCCGGCTGCCCAGTCTCTTCCTGGACCACCACATCCCTGGCTGAGTATTGAGACCAAGTCTGGGGGTGGCACAGGGCAGTGCAGGGCTGGTGGACTCGCCATCCATTCCCAAGCCCGGGCTGGCCTCTCCCTGGGTGCAGGGAAAGCTCGCACCCCAGCACGCAAGGCGCCCACACCTGGGCGTGTCTGAGGCCTCAGGGGGTACACTTGCGGCTTTTTCTTCCATCCAGCTTTAGTGAAAACACAACTCAGGTGTTAGTGTGAAAAGATCTGCACGCTCCCGAGGCACGTTTTATTTCGATGTATTTATTACAATTCCAGTTGGGAGGAGACGCCAACACCTGCTCCTTCCTGGCGCCAGGGTCTGCTCTGCGGTCTGCACGGGGATGCTCAGCATCGCTTGGGTTCCACTTCCTTCTCACTGGGGACCGTGGTCAAGCAGCCCTGCGACACACAGCGCTGGCCTCAGTCACACGGCTGATGCAAAGGTTTCACTTTCCTTAAGTGTAGACAACCATTTATAAACTTTTGGGGGGGGTGCTAATTTTTTTCTTTTTTTTTTTTGAGACACAGTCTCGCTCTGTCACCCAGGCTGGAGTGCAATGGCACAATTTCAGATCACTACAACCTCCACCTCCCGGGTTCAAGCAATTCTCCTGCCTCAGACTCCCAAGTAGCTGGGATTATAGGAACCTGCCACCATGCCCGGCTAATTTTTGTATTTTTAGTAGAGATGGGGTTTCATCATGTGGGCCAAGCTGGTCTTGAACTCCTGACCTCAGGTGATCCACCCTCCTCTGCCTCCCAAAGTGCTGGGATTACAGGTGTGAGCCACTGCGCCCAGCCTATTTTTCATACTGAAAGAAAGATGGATTAGAATGTTAGTGGCAGAGCTCTGAATAAACCCCCTGGGAACACACAGGGTGCAAAGTAGGATGGTCCACAAATCCAAGGAGAGACACTGCATGGAAAAAAGGCTTGTCTACATTTAATGCTACTACAAAAGGTCTCTCCAAAGGATTCCATTTTTCTTTCTTTTTCTCTTTTTTTGAGATGGAGTCTTCCGCTGTTCCCCAGGATGGAGAACAGTGGCACGACCTCGGCTCACTGCACCCTCCACCTCCTAGGTTCACGCGATTCTCCTACCTCAGCCTCCCAAGTAGCTGGGACCACAGGCGCCCACCACGCCTGGCTAATTTTTGTATTTTTAGTAGAAATGGGGTTTCGCCATGTTGGCCAGGCTGGTCTCAAACTCCTGACCTCAGGTGATCCACCTGCCTCAGCCTCCCAAAGTGCTGGGATTACAGGCGTGAGTCACCGCGCCCGGCCAGGATGCCATTTTCAAAAAGGAATCCGCTTTCCCCATGCAGCAGGCAAAGGAGGTGAGAGTCTAAGAGCCAGAGCAGGGAGAGATGCATGCGTGGGTGCCACCTGACGAAGGTTCCACAGGATGCCAATTTCTGAGCCCAGTGTAAAATATTTTGTTATCAACATGGGAACCTGTTTGTGAACGTTGGAAAGCAGTCCTGTTTTGGATCAGAACAATGCAATCTCGGCTCACTGCAACCTCCGCCTCCCAGGTTCAAGCGATTCTCTGCCTCAGCATCCTGACTAGCTGGGACTACAGGTGCCTGCCACCATGCCTGGCTAATTTTTGTATTTTTAGTAGAGTTGGGGTTTCACTTTGTTGGCCAGGCTGGTCTCGAACTCCTGACCTCATGATCCACCCACTTCAGCCTCCCAAAGTGCTGGGATTACAGGCGTGAGTCACTGCGCCCAGCCGTCTTATATAATTTTATCTCCCAAATACACAACAGCAACAAACCTCATTGCGAGGATGTTCTCATTGTTCTGGCTGGCCTCTACCTAGCACCACGTGGCTCTCAAACTGTATAAAACTGCTTGTAGGAGCCATTGCAAACAGAAAAAGTATGATGTTTTCACCTTGGTAGTCAGTATGCTTTTCTTTCCACATACACACACATCTATTAGTTTTTAGGTGTTTTTACCCCTCTTCTGAAGAGTCTATGGAAGCAGCCTCTGTTTGGTCTGGAAACCGGGGTATGTATGTTCTCGTCTAGATCTAATGGCAAAGCTTTCTCCCTTTCACTTTTGTTGATGTCTTTGAAACACCCAGATTCGATCATCTGCATGCACAGAAGAGCAGGACAGAGAAGTCACAGAGAAGCTTCCAGGTCAGTGGGTGTCTCCCAGCGCCAGCAACTGCTGCCCAGCCCCGTGCGGAGCAGCTCCTACCCAGTCCCGTGTGGGGCACCTCAGAGCTCCCACACCCACTGTGGGGCCCCTTTCCTGGGTTCCTCCTTCCCTGCCTCCTGACCTCTTCTTGGATAAGTAACGTGGTCTCCTCTCCCCTTGTCTCTCAGTGTACCCCCCAAAGTGGGGAACTACCATGGGAACTCTGGCTGCCAGTCAGCCCTGCTTAGGGAGGGGGGCTCAGGGGTGGCAGGCAAGCGCCCATCGACCCAAAATAGCTACCTCCTGTCCACTTCCTATCACTGGGACCAGGGACATACTGTGCTTCTGGACAGCTGCTGATATGGTTCTTAGCTTGCCCATGGTCTAGTCCTGTGGTCAAAAGTCTTATACAATCTTTTTTTTTTTTTTGAGACAAAGTCTCGTTCTGTCACCCAAGTTGGAGTGCAGTGGCGCAATCTTGGTTTACTGCAACCTGTGCCTCCCAGGTTCAAGCAATTCTCCTGCCTCAGCATCCCGACTAGCTGGGACTACAGGTGCCTGCCACTATGCCCGGCTAATTTTTGTGTTTTTAGTAGAGTCGGGGTTTCACTTTGTTGGACAGGCTGGTCTCAATCTCCTGACCTCGTGATCCGCCCACTTCAGCCTCCCAAAGTGCTGGGATTACAGGCGTGAGCCACTGCGCCCAGCCGTCTTGTATAATTTTATCTTCCAAATACACACACACACACACACACACACCCTTTTCCTGGGTCATTGCTGGAACTAACGTAAAGCTGCTGTGCTGGAAGGGCAGTACCTCATTCTGCCAGGGGATGGAGACACACCCTGTAGCAAACTGAGCGTAGAAGTCTTCATCTGCGGTGTCCAGGTAGATCCCTTTCACTGCCGAGAACTGCTTGATATCCAGGACATCCGTACAGTAAACGGCATGAGGCTGTACAGCAAGAACAGAGGCACCCTCTGAGGTCACTACAGCAATTCTCAGCTCTCTCAGTTCCCAGGAACGAAACGCCCAGCAAACTGACGCATAAACACCGCCATTCTTCCTCTCTCCATTTCTTTGCCAGGCCCCTCCCTCACTTGAGGCATTTTCTAAATCAGAGAAAGTGTCCTCTCAGGAGGTGGTTCGCCAGCTTTTAGTGTCACCAGTCTTGTGGGTACTGTGTCAGGTGCTCTGGCTCTCTCCCTCTCTCTCTCTTTCTCACACACACATACACACACCCACCCCTTCTGAGGGCCATGCCCTTCTCTTTTCTGTAGTGGAAAATGGATTGCAAACAAAGGCCAGGGATGCAGGGCAGGAAGGAGTGCAAATATTAGAAGATGCAGCACAGACCCGGGGAAGTGTGAGCAGGGATAGAGGCCACCAGCAGTGGGATCCCTTAGTGACAATTCTCGCACCTGCCTCCAACTCTAGGTGCGCTCCCTGCAAAGCGCCTGGAGAAAACCTGAGGAACAGCAGCGGCTCCCACTTCCCGCCCTCCTCCAGGTCCATCGAGTGGTCTCCAAGGCTGCAAGAGGCTCAGCTCCCTGGGTCGGCAGGTCCCTCCTCTGGGACAGGAGCCCAGGCCTGCAGCTCCTATCCTGGCACTGCTGTCCTCAGAGGCAAAGGGTCAGGCAGGCAGGAGGGAGTGCCAAGGCCCAGGTCTCCACCTGCCGCCAGTACCGTTGTTTGCACTTTCAGGGCAAAGGAACAAACAGCACGGAAGTTGGCAGCTGTGGGGCCCTCATCTGCTCATGCCAGAGGCACCCACAGTTCTGAGAACACTTTTCACCCAGGACTTGTGCACTACAGTAAAGCAGTGACGCTCCAAAGGCCACAGTCAGCACTGCTGTTAGAGCAGCTGCTCTTGGCCGGGTGCGGTGGCTCAAGCCTGTAATCCCAGCACTTTGGGAGGCCGAGACGGGCGGATCGCGAGGTCAGGAGATCGAGACCATCCTGGCTAACACGGTGAAACCCCGTCTCTACTAAAAATACAAAAACTAGCCGGGCGAGATGGCGGGCGCCTGTAGTCCCAGCTACTCGGGAGGCTGAGGCAGGAGAATGGCGTAAACTCGGGAGGCGGAGCTTGCAGTGAGCTGAGATCCGGCCACTGCACTCCTGTCCGGGCAACAGAGCGAGACTCCGCCTCAAAAAAAAAAAAAAAAAAAAAAAGAGCAGCTGCTCTTCACTCATTCATCCCCTCAGGGTGGGGAGCTGGAAGTCCACTGGCAGGCCCTGCCCCTAGGGGACAGTCCAGAGGAAGGTGTCCCAACAGCACGTTCACAAGGAGGTACAGTGACCACTTCAGGGTCCTCAGTATAGGTCCAGGCCACAGTCCCAGGACCTCATGAGAAGCAGGGTGGGGATACGCGTTCCAGACAAAGGAAGCAGGGGCGGCTCACGGCCGTGGGAAACACAGGAACGAGAGAGAAAGCCAGCCCTGAGACCAGAAAGGGGACATGGGTGGCCAGGCATGGTGGCTCATGCCTGTCATCCCAGCATTTTGGGAGGTCAAGGCAGGGGGATCGGTTGGGGCCAGGAGTTCAAAAGTAGCCTGGGCAACATAGGGAGACCCCCGTCTCTAGGAAAAAATTAAAAATGAGCTGGGTGTCGTGTGCCTGTGATCTCAGCTACTTAGGGGGCTTCACCAGCATTGAGGCTGAAAGTGACACCAGGCAGGGAGCCAGAGCACCGCTGAGGTCTGTGAGGGGCCAGTGAGTGGCCAGAGGACACTGGGGTGACAAAAGAAGAACCAGGTAGGATAGGCACCATGAGCAAAAGCCACATGCTGGCTGTACCTGGTGATTCTGCATCTGTTGTAATACAAAACAAAAAACTGTGTTGCAGCTGGACACAGTGGCTCACGCCTATAATCTCAGCACTCTGGGAGGCCGAGGTGAAGGACCACTTGAGGCCAGGGGTGCAAGACCAGGCTGGGCAACACAGTGAGATCCCCCATCGCTATTTTTAAAAAAAGAAAGAGAAAACCCGTGCAGTGTGGATCACTGTTCCCGGGGCCCTGCTCGTCCTGGCAATGCACTTACATCAGGACAGAAAGGGGGCTCCAACATGTTTGCCTCCAGCCTCCTGAAGTTGATGTTCTTGAACACGGGGTGCTGCTTCACCCCAGCCGCTCCCTCGCCCCTGCAGCCCAGCCGCTTGCTTGGATTCTTGGTGAGTAACTGCAAGAGGCGGAAATAGAATCCACTTAAGCCTCTGGATAAAAATGAAAACTCAGAACTCCCTCCATAATAATAACCAAAGGACTCGGGAGGGCAGAAAGCAGGTGCATCGAACAAATCATTTCAAAGCATCCACCAAACCTCAGGAACTCAGACTTTACTCATTACATTATGTGGTGCTTCACAGAGGAGGGGGCTGAGGTTTTGCCTTTGAGCTATCAATAAATAAGGGGCTGGCTATGTTATTCTTTACATTTAAAAAATTAATCATAAAAATTCGGGGATTTTTAGAGGAAACAGAAACTGCTGTGAATTTCAGAAATACTAAAGACCTCAGATGAGGCAAACATTGAGCAAACCGAGTTCTAAAAATATATATATATATATTTTTTTTTTTTTTTTTTGAGACGGAGTCTCACTCTGTTGCCCGGGCTGGAGTGCAGTGGCCGGATCTCAGCTCACTGCAAGCTCCGCCTCCCGGGTTCACGCCATTCTCCTGCCTCAGCCTCCCGGGTAGCTGGGATTACAGGCGCCCGCCACCTCGCCCGGCTAGTTTTTTTTGTATTTTTTAGTAGAGACGGGGTTTCACCGTGTTAGCCAGGATGGTCTCGATCTCCTGACCTCGTGATCCGCCCGTCTTGGCCTCCCAAAGTGCTGGGATTACAGGCTTGAGCCACCGCACCTGGCCTAAAAATATATTCTTAATACTTTGGTATTCTAGTGTATTCTTTTTTTTTTTTTTTGAGGCGGAGTCTCGCTCTATCGCCCAGGCTGGAGTGCAGTGGCCGGATCTCAGCTCACTGCAAGCTCCGCCTCCCGGGTTTACGCCATTCTCCTGCCTCAGCCTCCCGAGTAGCTGGGACTACAGGCGCCCGCCACGTCGCCCGGCTAGTTTTTGTATTTTTAGTAGAGACGGGGTTTCACCGTGTTCGCCAGGATGGTCTCGATCTCCTGACCTCGTGATCCGCCCATCTAGTGTATTCTTAAAATGACCAGAAAGTATCTCTTTAGAAAGTATTCCTTACATGCATGTTTACAATCATCACAAAGTCAAATAAGCCTTCCTCCACAATTCTTATCAATCAGAAAAAGCAGGGCTGTGCTCAGAAGCAACACATGAAAGACCTGAACCCCTGAAATGTGACCTAGACCCAGGCTTGGGAAACCACAGTCCAGCCACCACAGGCACCAGCTGCCTGGTTTTGTAAACAAGGCTTTATCGGCACCAAGCAAAACAAGGCTTTATTTTGCACTGTATTGGCAGAGCTGAATAGCTGTAATAGAGACCTGCAAAGTCTAAACGCTATTTACCATCTGGCCTTACAGAAAAGTATGCTGATCCCTGGCCAACTCAAAGTCCCAAAGACCAGAAAGCATTCTGGTCTGTGCTTCTATCTCCCACTTCTCAGCTCCTTGCTGGGCTGTGCCTGCTCCAGGGCTGTGTCTACAAAGCTCTTTGGCTCGCTGACTCCTGCTCAATTCTTCAGGTTTTAGCTTTCTAGCCCTCATCCCTGCACTAAATTAGGCTCCCCAACTTTTTTTGCTACAGCCCGAGGGCATCCTCCACCTCTCCTTGATGACAAATATTTCATGCTGAGAATGAGGCATTTGAATGTACTGTGATTGCCAGGCTGTCCTGCTAGACTCAAAGGTTCCTGAAGCTGGGGCTGTGTGACTCTTGCCCACTGTGACACCCCAGCGTCTAGCCAGAGCAGGCACTCAGTAACAGTTGCTCAGTGCATTTGTTCTTTGCATGCTTTGTTGATTTAAAAGAGATCTGAAGGCTGGGTGCGGTGGCTCACGCCTGTAATCCCAGCACTTTGGGAGGCCGAGGCAGGTGGATCATGAGGTCAGGAGATCAAGACCATCCTGACCAACATGGTGAAACCCCAAGTCTACTAAAAATACAAAAATTAGCCAGGCGTGGTGGCACGTGCCTGTAGTCCCAGCAACTCGAGAGGCTGAGGCAGGAGAATCCTTTGAACCCGGGAGGCGGATGCTGCAGTGAGCTGAGGTCGCACCACTGCACTCCAGCCTGGGCCAGATCTGTTTCTTGAGACTCCGTCTCAAAGAAACAACAATAAATACATAAATAAAACATATCTGAAAATTAACTGTAATGCAAACACCATTTCTGCATCTCAGGGCCTCCACAGCCCCATGGTTGAGCTTGCTGCCAGCATACTCCCCTCCCATTGAGGGCCAGGATGGTCTGAATGTGTGTGTCCCCCGCAAATCTGTAAGCTGAAACTTCATGCCCAATGCAATAGTATTGACAGGTGGGACCTTTTGGTGGTGGTGAGGTCATGAAGGCTCTGCCCTCTTGAATGGGATTCGTGCCATTAGAAAAGGGGCCCCAGGGAGCTGGTTTGTCCTCTGCCCTGTGAAGGTGCAGTGAGAAGACTCCATCTTTCTTTTTCTTTCTTTCTTTTTTTTTTTAAATACAGACAGTGTCTCACTGTGTTACCAGGCTGGTCTCGAGCTCCTTGGCTCAACTGATCCTCCCACCTCAGCCTCCCAAAGTGCTAAGATTACAGGTATGAGCCAGCATGTCCAGCCAAGGCTCCATCTTTGAAGCAAAGAGTAGTCCTCACCAACACCCAATCTGCAGGCATCTTGATCTAGGACTTCCAGCCTCCTGACTGAGAAAATAAACTCCTGCTGTTGATACATTATTCAGTCTAAGGGATTCTGTCATAGCAGCCTGAAGGGACTAAGACAGATGGCCTGACCAGGCAGCACAGAGCAGAGGAGAGGGGCTTGGTCCAAAAGCTGGGCTCAGGTCCAGCTGCCAGCAATCGCTGTGTGATGTCATTAACCCATAGAACACATTTTTTTTTTTTTTTTTGGACAGAGTCTCGCTCTGTCGCCCAGGCTGGAGTGCAGTGGCATAATCTCGGCTCACTGCAAGCTCCACCTCCCAGGTTCACGCCATTCTCCTGCCTCAGCCTCCCGTGTAGCTGGGACTACAGGGGCCTGCCATGACGCCTGGCTAATTTTTTTTTTTTTTTTTTTTTTTTCATTTTTAGTAGAGACAGGGTTTCACCATGTTAGCCAGGATGGTCTCGATCTCCTGACCTCGTGATCCACCTGCCTCGGCCTCCCAGAGTGCTGGAATTCCAGGCGTGAGCCACCGCGCCCGGCCAGTTCTGCTTTTTCACTGCAGTCATTTCTGTTTGTTTTAGGCCTAACATTAAACTGTGAGCTCTTAGGGGCAGATTCCATTTCTAGTACATATTTATACGTTCTTGCAGCCCTGTCAGTGTTGTGAGAAGACTCCATTACCTAATAGTCACCTCTAAGCAGAGTGAGCTAGCCGGGAGAACTCCAGGGTGACCCTTGGCTCCGGGACGAGCCTGTAGTGCCCATGGCTTCATATATGGAACCACATGAAAAGGACATCAGAATAATTCCTCTCCAGCCAGTGCCAGCCCACATCAGTTACCCAGGCACGGCTGCTAGGAATGCCGACACCCAGGCAGGGGCCTATGCCTGGCTGCTTGGTCCTGTGGCCTCTCTTCTCCAGTGACCTTATCCTCCATCCCCGTAGTGACCCCCAGCCACTCTCTCCCGGTCACACTCCAGACTCTTGGCCAGCAAGAGCTCCCTCCGTCAGCTCCACTCCAAGCAGTTTCCTATCTGAGCATCCCTCTAGTCTTTCTAACTCTGGCCTGGAGGGGCCTGGACTCCCAACTTGGACTGTGCTGGGCCCATCCTCTGTTGAACCTGCTGTTCCCTGTGCCCCTTTCCTCGTCCACTGGAGCCAGCGTCGAGCCCATGGTCTGTCCTCTAGTCACTCCTCTGCATGTAGCCCAGCTCCCCAGCGTTTCTCTAGCTGCTGGACCAAACCAGAGCTGGGCGAGTGCAGCTCCCTGCTGGCTCTGAGCTTGCACCATCCGGGTGTGGCAGGAGCCCAGCACACAACCACGGCCACTCCCCTCCCTTCAGGTCCACATGGCTCTTGATGCTGTTGAGGAAAACCCTGCTTTCTAGGGCTTCAAGCCTCCCCTCTCCTCACACCTGCCTCCCACCTTTGCTCCCCACTGGGCTGACCATCTGAGAAAAAGCAGCTCTGTTAAGAGACCGTTCACAGCCCCGCTCACGTCTCCCCAGCTGTGCTGCGCTGGCCACAGACTCTGCCTCCTCTCCGGTCGCTGGAGGAACTGTCCACACACTTCCTGTGCGCTGGCTGCTGTCCTCCCCACCGCAAGGACTTGCCTCTAGTGAGTACCCCCTTCCCTCCAGCCCACCTTGGGGTCAGCCTGAAGTCTTCTCCACCACCTGCCTTCAGGATCCATCCTGAATCTGACAGTGGTCATCTGCCATCACTTCTCACACCTGCTCTGCCACCACCGAGGTCTGCGTCACCTTTACTCTCACCTGAACAGCTGCAAAGCCCCCAATGGCCTTCCTCCTTCCTGTCCATTCATTTTCCCCCAGCGGCCGGCAAGCCTGGTCCCATCACATCACTCTTCACAGAGCCCTGCGATGGCTTCATGGTCATCAGAGGAAGCAACACTTAAGGCTTGACAATGATGACAATGACAGGTGACAGGTGGTTCTGCATGGCCTGGGCTTGCTGCTCTCTGTCCTGTCCCCCTGTAACCCCCTCCTGCTCTTGCCAGCGGTCTGCTCTGCCCAGCAGGCTCCCTCCCTTTCTCCCCCGAGCCTGCCGCCGCTCCAGGCAGTTCCCTGCCCTCCAGAGTGCAGGTCCTCCGCACAGCTCACATGTCTATGCATTTGTTCTGTTTCCTGTCAGTTCTCGCGGGGGGGGCGGGGACTTCTGTTTTACTTGCTGCTGTTTCCCCCAATGCCTAGGACAGTGCCTGGAGTGTACAAGATGCTCAATAAATCCTCGTTGAATGAAAATAAATGAAAAAAAATGTGCTCAAAAAATACTGGTTTGAAATAAGTAACAGAGTTTCCCTCACTGATAGAGCGTCTGGGCAGTGAGGGGTGGTAGGAGGAGACCGGTCCCAGAGGCAGATGGACCCTGACAGCCCCTTGCTCATTCTGGGACCAGGGGCCAGGTCTCCACTGCTTAGGGCTTGTCTCCTTGCTGTGACTCGCAGGTGCCACTGTCAGCCTCAGAGGCCCTTGGCACAATTAGGGGAATTGTTCATCTAGCAGCAGGCCCAGAGCCAGGTACACAGCAGGCCCTCAGGTCAGTGTCTCTGGGACTACCATCACTGGCAGGTGGCTGAACCCTTACCATCTCAAATGACAGGAAAGATTGGTTTTATGTCTAACTTCATGTAAAACTGGTCAATGAAACAAGGCTCGGCTGTTTTCTGAAAGCTGAATTAATAGCCTTGGTATCACTCTTCCCTTTCAATAGCATCGTTTGAGAAATCAAACCATGAATTTTACTCTGTGTCGCTCTAATTGAAACCCAATTAAGTCATTTCCAGATCATGTCTGGAAACTTTTCTCGCTGGCCCTTTTTGTCTGATGAAATCCCAGTGGCAGGAGCATGGGGAAGGAGGCAGGCAGACGTGAGCCTCCTGAGCACGCATGTTCCGCCTGCTGGGCCAGGAGACAGGTGGACGTGAGCCTCCTGAGCACGCATATCTTCCCTGCTGGGCCAGGAGACAGGTGGACATGAGCCTCCTGAGCACGCATGTCCTCCCTGCTGGGCCAGGAGACAGGTGGACGTGAGCCTCCTGAGCACGCCTGTCTTCCCTGCTGTGCCAGGAGACAGGTGGACGTGAGCCTCCTGAGCACACGTGTCCTACCTGCTGTGCCAGGAGACAGGTGGACGTGAGCCTCCTGAACACACGTGTCCTACCTGCTGTGCCAGGAGACAGGTGGACGTGAGCCTCCTGAACACACGTGTCCTACCTGCTGGGCCAGGAGACAGTTGATGTGAGCCTCCTGAGCACGCATGTCCTCCCTGCTGGGCCGCTGGGGCAGGGGCAGGGGCAGGGCCTGGGAGGTGGGCGGCCAGGGTTTGCTGAAGATGACAGACCAACACTTGTTATATCTGCCAGTGAAAACAACTAGAATGAGAAGTGCCATTTCCCAGCCTCTACAGAGCCTGACCTACCATCCTGCAGATAGATTTGGCATCCTCTGAAAACTTCTCGGAATACTCCTCAGTATCATTCTTGATTCTTTGATCGATCTCCTCCCGTTTGACTTTTTCTTTGAATTTTTTGAATGGAGAATGTCCCTGAATCATTTCATAGATTACACAGCCAAGTCCCCACCAATCGGGACTAAACGTATACTTTTCATTATTGACAACTTCAGGTGCTACATAACAAATACGGGAAATGGAAATTAAGTTAAATTTTGATTTTAAATTTTCTTATATTTTCCAATAATACAGTATACATTCAACGTGTGTGACAACATGGACGAACCTTAAAAACATTATGTTAAGGCTGCGCCAGTGGCTCACACCTATAATCCCAGCATTTTGGGAGGTCGAGGCAGGCAGGTCACCTGAGGTCAAGAGTTTGAGACCAGCCTGGACAACATGGTGAAACCCGTCTCTACTAAAAATACAAAAATTAGCCAGGTGTGGCGGCAGGCGCCTATAGTCCCAGATACTCAGGAAGCTGAGGCAGAAGAATCGCTCGTGCCTGGGAGGTGGACGTTGCAGTGAGCCAAGATCGTGCCACTGCACTCTAGCCTAGGCGACAGAGTGAGACTCCGTCTCAAAATAAAAAAAAAAGGTCTGAAATTAGATGGTGGTCATGGTTGCATGGCTCTGTGAAAATACTAAAATCTGTTGTATTACACACTTCAAACTGATGGACTTTATGACATATGAATTATACCCCAATAAAACTAATATTTTTAAACATTTGTATGATTCATCCAGGATGAGCTGAATTGCCACAGAGTCACATTCACAAGGGACATGGCGGTCTAGGGAAGGCTCCCCCTCCTGAAGGGGTTCTGTCTCCAGACACACAGAGCCATGCCCAGAGCACCCCAAGTGTCATGTCTTGCCATCTATCCCAGGTCAGTGAAAAATCCCAGAAGACGCAGGAGCAGAAAGCCACAAGACCTTGGGGGTCTTCCTGCAGGACTCTGCGAGACCCTCAGAGGCCACCCCTGGGGGTTGGCTGGCACTGCCCCTGGATCTTTGGAATAACCAGAGTGGGGCGATTTCCTGAGGCTCTGAGAGGCCATCGTGCACGGGGAGGACATTGGCAGAGTGAGGAGACCTGCGGTGTCATCCCGATTCTGCCCTCACTTTTCTGAGTGACCTCAGGACTCACAACCTCTCGGGCCTCACCCCTCATCTGTAAGAAGGTGAGGGCAGCCTACAGGATCCCCAGCAGCCTCAACACTCTGACAGGTTAGAGATTCAAAACACCATTGTGGCATCTACTAGTGTCCAAACTGAGGCCCTGGTCCACTCAGGGTGGCTTTCTCTGTGTTCTGAGGCACTCAGGCACCCGGAGAGAAAGGATAAGGATGCTGAAAGCCTCTCACGAACCCATGTAGCCGACTGTTCCAACTCTTCCTTGAGCCATCTGCCCTTCTGGGATCTCCATGGCCAAACCGAGGTCTGAAATCCGGATGTGTCCTGTGTGTTCAAATATGGTATTACACAGGTCATGGGGGCAGTAGTGACACTTCAACAACAATTAAAATGGGAAAAAAGGCCCCTCAGAAACCATGGATGGAAAAATAGTATTTCATACTCTGGAACAGTAAATATAAAATGATATTTAACCTTTTTCATGTTTAGTAAAATTCCATACAGTGCATTTAGTTTCACTAGTAGCAGGAAAATTTGATTTTTGCCTATTCATTAGGAAGCTCTTTAATCATAGACAAACCCTTGACAAGACAGAAACACTGGATTTATTATTTTATGTCATACAACTTCCAGATACATCAATAAAAGTATAATGAATATTATATCAACTACAGAAGAGTAAATAAATACTTTGTCAGAGTACCAGTACTATATACAGGGACAGCTATGCATGAATGACATGGAGTTTTTCTCTTGAGAACAAATGGTAATAGAGTCAGGGAAATAATAAACAAAATTAAGGTACTTAGGAAACTATATTGTGTTAATGCCTTGTATATAGAAGGATTTAAATATTTGTTGAATTCCTATGGAACTAACAAATTAGGCCAGACATGGTGGCTTACATCTGTAATTCCAGCACTTTGGGAGGCCAAGGTGGGAGGATTACTTGGGTCCCAGAGTTTGAGACCAGCCTGGGAAACATGACAAGACCCTGTCTCTACAAAAAAAAAGATGTTTTTAAAAATTGGCTGGGTGTGATGGCACATGGCTATGG
This sequence comes from Trachypithecus francoisi, assembly GCF_009764315.1. Taxonomy (NCBI): domain Eukaryota; kingdom Metazoa; phylum Chordata; class Mammalia; order Primates; family Cercopithecidae; genus Trachypithecus; species Trachypithecus francoisi. The sequence goes on along the minus strand of NW_022681454.1, from coordinate 3,130,473 downwards.
TCCCATCTACTCTGGAGGCTGAGGCAGGAGGATCGCTTGAGCCCGGAAGGGCGAGGCTGCGGTGAGTCATGATCACACTATTGCAGGGCAAGAGTGAGAACCTGTCTCAAAAAAACTATAAAGAAAGTAAGAAATTATTGAAAACATTCTGCTGAGTGTGTAGAAAAATAAGCCAGCCCTGGAAGCGGACACTATCTTCAACTTATCCACCACTTATCCTCAGCTTCTAATATAGTACCCAGGCCTACAGTAGGTGCTCAATAAATATTTATTGGCAAAATGAATGAACAACCAATAAATGTTTGCTAAAAACTAAAAATATGCAACATGCCCTACAAGACACTGTAGTCATTTTAAAACAGTCTACATGATGCTTTAGAGAGGAAAGCCGGCCTCTGACTCGGCTGCATGCACATAATACACCACCCCCTGCCCTTGCTGCGTGCCCACCCTGGGAGGTGGGAGAGTACAGGGGTGAGGAGCACAGATCCTGTAGCCAGATGGAGTGGGTCTGAGTCCTGGCTCTGCCATTTACTATCACGTCTCAGTTTCCTCCCCTCGTACAGATGCATTCTTTCAATAATCCAGATTTCATTTTCTTTTCTTTTCTTTTTTTTTTTATTTTGTAGAGACAGGGTTTGGTCATGTTGCCCAGGCTGGTCTTGAACTCCTGGGCTCAAGCGATCCTCCCACCCCGGCCTCCCAAAGTGCTAGGATTACAGGTGTGTGACACTGTGCCTGGCCAGCTTTCATGTATTTTTCATTTAAGTAGAGTGCTAGCATGTTGTGACTTATTTTTTTTTTTTGCATCATTGACTTATTTTTCTTATAAAAATGGATTTTTAAACTGAGAAATGCAACTTAAAACTACATTGAAATACCAATTCCCGGCTAACAAACTGACAAAAGCTCCAGAGTTCGAGAACTCGGTCTGCTGGCGAGGCTGTGGGGAAACAGGTGCTCTTGGGCACTGCTGGTGGGAATGCAGATGGGACAACACTCTGGAGGGGAATCTGGCAATATCTGGCAAATTGCATATGAATTCACCCACTTCTAGGCCACCATCAAGGATACATCCAACAAACTAGGAAGTAACACGTGCTCTCCATCGCGGCACTAACGGAAACAGCACGAGTGGAGATGACACGCCCACCAGCAAGGGCCGTGCAAACAGGGCAGGTACGCCTGCAGGAGGCACAGCAGACGGCGGAAGTTCTTCACGAGTGTTGCAGAGCCATCTTTGCCACATATTCAGTGAAACAGCCAAGTGGAGGACAATGCGTGTGGTCTACTACTTTATTTAAGAAACAAGTGGGGAACTTGTTTATATAGGATATGTATATGTCTATACATATACCATATGTAAATGAAGGAATAAAATATGAGCTAAAATAATTACTTGGGGGTGGTCAGGGATGGAGGGATGGAATCTAGACATCTCTCAATACATTCTATTTTGTGGTTTTATCTTTGGAACCACATAAATGTTTTACATAATTATAACATTAAAAAATTAGATTGCTAAAAACTGAAAGCAAAATTAAGAAAACGAACCTAATGGTGTATCCAGCTGGTGGTATAACCACATAGAAAGGAATGATACTGAGTTACTTTTTTTTTTTTTTTTTTGAGACAGAGTCTCACTCTGTCACCCAGGCTGGAATGCAATGGCATGATTTCAGCTCACTGCAACCTCTACTTCTCAGGTTCAACCGTTTCTCCTGCCTCAGCTCCTCAAGTAGCTGGGACCACAGGCATGCACTACCACGCCCGCCTAATTTTTGTATTTTTAGTAGAGACAGGGTTTCGCCATGTTGGCCAGGCTGGTCTTGAACTCCTGACCTCAGGTGATCCACCCTCCTTTGCCTCCCAAAATACTGGGATTACAGGCATGAGTCTGTGCCCAGCCTCTGAGTGACTTTAAATTAATTTGAGTGAACAACCCAAGAACCAAAGAACTTTTGCTAATGACTAAAAGAATTGCAAAGAAATCTTTTACTGTTTTTTTGTTTGTTTTTGTTGTTGTTGTTGTTTGTTTGTTTTTTGAGATGGAGTCTCATTCTATCACCCAGGCTGGAGTGTAGTGGCGCGATCTTGGCTCATTGAAACCTCTGCCATCCCCGGGATGCTGGAATTCCAGTACCCTCCTTCCTCACAGGGCGGAGTGTCATACATGAATTAGATAAGCATGAAAGCATCTGGCAGAGGTGTAAAAGGAGACTAGCATTCCAAGTCCCCTGCGACTGCCCTCAGTCTCCGTGTTAGACGCCTGTCCTCTTCTTGGCAGGAGCCACTTTGACCCTGCCATATGCGCTCTACTAGACTGTAAGACCCTTCTTTGCCAAGAAAGCTCACTTGAAAGAAGCTCTCTCCCAGCACTGCTTGCGAGCTATGTGTGAGCACAAGCACGCACCCCAGCAGTCCAACCATCCTTGCATTCTGGTATGACTGTCTCTTAGAGGAACCAAGATGGAGTGCGCACCCATGCTGCTGACAAGGAGCCTGCTGAAAAGGGCCACTTCCTCTCCACTACTACAGGGTCTCCAAGCAGCCATCTGCACCCTGCTTTGTGACACATGCTATGGGGCAAGAGGACAGCACCAGGGGCAGCATGACAAAGTTTGGAGGGGAATGGAAATAAAAAAGGAATAAAGCAAGAGGTGGGTCAACAGCAAGAAACAAGAGAGAGAAAATGTTCTGACTTTGTGTTTACTTTAGTATGCTTCTAGGCAGGGCACAGTGGCTCATGCCTATAATCCTAGTGCTTTGGGAGGCAAGGCAGGAGGATTGCTTGAGGACAGTAGTTGGAGAACAGCCTGGACAACATAGCATGACCCCTATCTCTACAAAACATGGTGACGCACACCTGTAGTCCCAGCTCTGCAGAAAGCTGAGGTGGCAGGATTGCTTGTTCCCAGCAGTTCAAGGCTGCAGTGAGCTATGATTACACCACTACACTCCAGCCTGGGCGACATAGCAAGACTCTGTCTCAAAAAAAAAAAAAAAAAAGCTTCTGAACTCAATCATTAATTGAAAATTATGACCAGCTTTGCTTCTTGCCTAAATACTGGGAAATGACCAAATTGTCAGTATTTTATCTTTTTAAAATGAACACATACCACAGAGTTTTTCTTTGTTGTTGTTTCCATTCTCTATTAATTATTAAGTCCACTTTCTGCATCCAAGTCCCTTAACAAAGTCTACCCGTTAGATGGGAAAGGCTTGCCCACTTACCGCGATCATCAAGGAGAATATTCTCAGGCTTTAAGTCTCTATAAGGAAAAAAACAACAACAGAAGCCTCAATGATTCAGAAGCTGGCACTGTGATTCCCGAGTACCCAGTGGGAACAACCAGCATAAGCAAGGGCCAGGATGGCAGAAAGCAAAACTACCCTTCATGAGCCACGGAAACTGTCTTTAGCTGTCACATGGCAGGACGAGAATGTTACAAAATTCATCTCAGCAAACAGCTCACATATGATGACAGTGTAAAATGAACTGCTTTGCATAATTATACAGATTGGAAGACATTTCAGTGATTAAATATGCAGCCCAGTAGTAAGGAAAGCAACTAGTCCTTAATGAACGTGGCTCAATTGCTCTTAACCATTAACATATTTTTAAGAGTTTCAAAAACTGAAAATTCCCCATATTAGAGTGCCTCAAGCTGGGTGCGGTGGCATGTACCTGTAGTCCCAGCTACTCAGGGGGCTGAGGTGGGAATGTCACTTGGGCCATTGGTCATTCATTCAACAAATGCTTGGTGATAGCTACTGATGGTGAGTCCTGTGGACACAGCGGTGGATGGGGCAGCCATGGGCAGCCCCCACTGAGTGCAGGTGGGTGAGGCAAGTGGGTACGGGAGGTTAGGGGATGAACCAAAGCTTACATGAGAAAATCCAGCTCGTCTTGAGACTGAAGCCAAACATGGCGACTCAGCTATAGTCACCTGTGAAGTGTGATTTACTCCAGGGGAACAAAAGAATCCAATCTCCTACAGGTGTGTTCCATGCTCCAATACCACCAGACTCTTACCTCTAAGCAATGGCAACAAGGCTTCCTCAACTCAAGCGACCACCTCTGTGTCTAGAGGACTCACAGCCAGGGCAGCAATCCACCCCTTGCTCAATGCTCAAGGTGCAGAGGTGTCAGCCCCACTGCCAAGCCTGGTCTCTGATCCTTGAGAGATATTTATCCCATACTGGCTGTGGGATATAGAAGATCAGGAGAAGCCAAAGGTCCATCAGAACAG